>NC_140988.1:365970420-367414247 GCF_052327205.1 Somniosus microcephalus
GTCCATAAATGGACCAACAAAATCAATGTGTACCCGTTGCCATGGAGATGAGGGCCACTCCCATGGATGTAGCGGGGCCTGTGGTGGAGCGTTTTGGACCTTCTGGCATCCTATGCATCTCTTGGTCTTATCCTCGATTTCTTTATCGATTCCCGGCCACCACACAAACGCCCTGGCTAGGCTCTTCATTTTTACCCCTCCCAGATGACCCTCATGAAGCTCATTGAGCACTCTATCTCTCAACTTGGGTGGAATTACCACTCGGGATCCACACATCAAGGTCCCCCGGCACACTGACAGCTGTTCTCTGCTTGGCAAGAATGCTGGCAACAGTGAGTCGCCATATGCTGGCCATCCCTTCACCGTCAAATCATAGACCCGAGAGAGTGTCGGGTCATTTCGGGTTTCTTTCTCTACACTTGAGTTTGTAACAGGCAAACATTCGACTATGGTCACATGGAATATCTCAACAGGGTCCACTGCAGGTGCTTCTTCTACCATAGGCAACGGTAGGCGCGACAGCCCATCAGCGTTTCCATGCTGTTTCGTACCCTTGTACTCTATGTCGTACTGATGTGCCCCGAGAAAAGTGACCATCTTTGCAGCCGTTGCGCCGTCATCACCGGAACGCCCTTCTTTAGGTTAAAAATGGAGACCAGGGGCTGATGATCAGTCAGTAGGGTGAATTTCTGCCCGTGCAGATAGTGATTGAACTTCTTCACCCCCCACACCAGGCTGAGGGCCTCCCTGTCAATCTGGGCGTAGTTACGCTCGGCTGAGGTTAGCGAGCCTGACGCAAAGGCTATTGGCCTCTCTGAACCGTCAAGGAATTTGTGTGACAGCACCGCTCCAATGCCATAGGGTGACGCATCACATGCCAACCGAATCGGTAGTGTTGGGTTGTAGTGGGCCAATACTTCTTTTGAAGTGATTAGGCATTTACATTCCTGGAAGGCACGCTTACACGCATCACTCCATTTCCATGTTACTCCAGTTTGCAGCAGGGCGTTCAGAAGGTGCAGAATTGTAGATAAATTTGGCAAGAACTTATGGTAGTAGTTGACCAACCCGAGGAACGACCTCAGTTGCGACACATTTTCCGGTGCTGGAGCCTTGACTACAGCCTCAATCTTGTCCGGCGACTTATGCAACCCTTCCTCATCAATCATGTGGCCACGATACGAGATTTGTCTCCTGAAGAACTCGCATTTGGGGCGGTTGGCTCGTAGCCCATATTCCTGTAATCTCGTGAGCACCTGCTCCAGGTTGGCAAGGTGTTCACTGTCAGTTTCGCCCGTAACCAGGATGTCGTCCAAATAACACTGGGTCCCCGGGATCCCTTGCAGGATTTGTTCCATTGCCCTCTGCCAAATAGCCGGGGCTGATGCTACCCGAATACCAGTCGATTGTACTGGTAAAGGCCTTTGTGAGTGTTTATCGTGAGGTATTTCCTAGATGCTTCTTCCACCTCCATTTGTAGATACGCTTGGGCCAGATCAATCTTTGTAAAACATTTCCCTCCAGATAGTGAGGCAAAAATATCTTCTATCCGTGGAAGTGGATATTGTACTGTGTGCAGGACTGGGTTCACAGTCACCTTGAAGTCCCCACAGATGCGAACCTTCTTCGGCTCCCCAGGCGTGCTGCTCAATGCTTTCTTCATTACAGGAATGATGGGTGTGGCCCACTCGCTCCAGCCCACCTTGGACAGCACACCCGAATGCTCCAGACTCTCCAGTTCAGCTTCAACGGCTGGGCGGATCGCGTATGGCACCGGTCTGGCTTTAAAAAATGTTGGGTTTGCGTTATCTTCAATCTTTATCGTTGCCTTTACTCATTTTAGAGTCCCAAGTCCTTGTTGGAACACCTCTTCCGCGTCAGATAGGGTTTGTGACAGACGTCCAGGTGCGACGTCATCATCCTTTTTGTCAGTCACAGTTAGCGCCTGAATGGAATGCCAATCCAATTGTATTTTTCGGATCCATTCACGTCCCAATAATGGTGGTCTTCCATCTCGTAGTATATACATATATAGTTTCTGTGTTTCCTTGCCGTTATAGTTAACTGGCACCCTTATTTTTCCTCTGGGGTAGACCTTTTGCCCCGTGTATGTCTTCAATACAATGGACGTGTCCTTTAAGGGTATGTGTGAGAATAGCCGCTCATAGTCTCGTCGATTCATGACATTTAGGGCTGATCCTGTGTCCAATTCCATCTTTACTGGGGACCCTGCTATCATGAGGGTGACCCAAATGGTTCAGTGATCCTCCTCTGCGATCACGTTGTGTAACTTTAGACAACTTAGTCTCCTGTTCCCGGAGTCCTTATCACTCTCCTGATCTTCCGAACTACTGTCTGTCAATTTCTTTACTTTCTTGTACTGTTCCTTAGTAGTTCTTGCAGTGTTGGTTTTCTTTCCCGACCTGCAGACTCTTGCTATATGTCCCATTTTTCCGCATTGCCTGCATACTTTGTCCTTAAACCAGCAGTCCTTCTGCTCATGGGTTGTTCTGCCGCAGCGATAGCACTTTTCTGCTCCATACGCCATTTCCTTAGTGCTGTATTCTTGTGGTTTCTGTTGTATTTCCGCAGCTCCCCGTGCTGCTGCTTCGTAGGATACTGCCACGCTGAAAGCCTGTTCTAGCGTCAGGTCCTTTTTCGAAAGTAGTCGTTTCTGGGTTCCTTCACTCTGGAGCCCACAGACAAACTTATCCCGTAAGGTGTCTGCCAGTCCTGCTCCGAACTGGCAGTGCTTTGATAACTTGCGTAGTTCCGTAAGATAGTCAGCATTGCTCTCATCTTTGTGCTGGTTTCTTTTATGGAACTTGAATCTTTCTGCTATCAGCAGCGGTGTAGAGTTTAGGGCCTAGAAATTCAGTGGGCCTTGCACCCACTTAGCGCCTAAAGAGGTCTTTTGTGCCGGCGGGGTGGTAGCGCGGAAATTGAGTGCAGCGGTATTGGCGGCGGTAGCCGTTAGCGCTGCGCCGGGACCAATGACGTCATCGGTGTGCGCGGTGGCCCGTAACGCCCCGAAACTGCGCCGATCCCCATATTTATTTGCGCCCGCCTCCTCCGAAGCGGGCGCAAACAGCGAACAGAAAACGGGGCCATCCTGCTGCCATAGTGGGGCGCTTTAAAGCTGAAGGTGCGGCCGGCTGCTTTTTCGGCAGCCGCCTGCCCGCACCTCCTTCCCCGGCCTCCTCCACCCCCCCCGCGGCATTGCCGGCTGGTTTCCGTGGAGCCCGGCACTTCTCCGTTGTGCCGGGCTCTTTTGCCGGCACTCGCGATCGGGGCTCCGGCCGTTGCAGGCACCTCCCCCTTAAGAGAAGGAGGAGGCCTGCAGTACCACAGCCTGCCGCACCGCATCGGGTGGCGCTGCGGCAACTAGCGCGCCGATATTCAGTTGCAGCGCCCCAAACGGAGGCGGGCACACCCTGGTATAGCGCCCGCTTCCGAATTGGGGCGCAGAAGACGAATATACGGTGTGCGCTAATGCCTCCCCGCCCAGTGCTAACTTTTGGGCGCGAGTGAGCTGCCCGCGCCCAAGTGAATTTCTAGGCCTAGGTGTTCCTGTAAGATATTAACAATCTCCTCAAAACTATTCTCCATTGGTTTAGCTGGGGTAATTAAATTCCGCAATAGGCCGTACGTACTCGCACTCATCAAATTCAATAATACCGACACCCTCTTTCCATCAGCCACCTCATTTGCCTTGCAGTACACTTCAATTCTTTCCACATACGTGGTCCAGTCTTCGACCTCGTTGTCGAAAGCAGTGATACTGCCACTTTTCGGCATCTTGGGTAATTTAAAATGGCACCTCCCGCGCTTTTTCTTCTTCCCCAATGGAATAAAATGGCGCCTCCCGCGCTTTTCCTTCTTCCCCAACGGGATAAAATGGTGCCTCCCACGCTTTTCCTTCTTCCCCTTGCTGCCACGCTGCTCCTAGCGTTCTACAGGGTAATGGTGGCGACCCGCGGCTTCAGCGCGTCTCGCTTTCCTTCCCCCCCGTTTATTTTCTCTCCGCTGCCTGGTTCTTGAGCACCGACCGCACCCTATGCGCTCCACCCTCTCTCTCTCTTGTTTTCTTTTCCCGGCGACGCTGCGCGGCCCGTTTTGTAGAGCCGCTCGATCAAGCTTGAGCCCGCCGCAGTCCGGAAGGGTCAGCGCACTATCCGCTACCAGCACGATTTGCTGGAACACCTTAACTGGGGAGCCAAGCTCAGCTCTCCATAGCCTCTCCCGCAATTCTCCGAACACCCATGAATCCTTTGGGCGGTTGCCCGCGGTCGACGCCCGTTGCTCCGACTACGACCTCCAAGAAACCTCCTCTCAGGGTGAGATCCCCGTGAGATGATGCAACACTGCAGGTGAGTTCAAACTTACTCGTCGCCACTGTAAAGTCCGCGCCTCAATAATACACGGACTTCGGGAGAACAGTTTAACAGGTACTTTACTGAACAGGAGGGTAACGTCAGACTGAAATACAGAAGCCTGCTAGGGCCTTTTATACAGGGGTGGTCACTGCCGGTACTGCAGTCTAAACCAGTTCTTCTCTTAAAGGTACATACACAACAGTAACGGATCTCCTTCCGGGATCAGTTACCTCAAAGAATGGCTCCACTGGGGAGCCTGAAGATTTAAGAAACTTGCCCCTTTGTTGGGCCTTTCCAACTTGTTGCCAACAGATCGGGGCTGGAGCCTCAGGTATGCTCTTACTGGCCTGGTACAAATGCCCCAAGTGTGAAAATGAAGCCATCCCCATCATTTAGGACGGAGCCTGAGCCTCCATCAACAACAACTTGCCAACTTGCATTTACTAGAGCGCACTTCATTTAGTAAAATGTCCCAAGGCACTTGGGCAGACTTATGGCCCATTCGCCACACTTCCGCTGGGAGGCCAAGCCAATTGGAATTTCGGGGCCTATGTATTCTTCGGGATCTGACTCCACGTTTGTAGATAAACTTCCCGCACCAGCCAGTTACATTAACAAAGAAGAATGCCAATCCACTGAAAATTCATCCCATTTACACCCTTAGGAGAAATTCCGTTTGAGTGGGGGGAGCGGGGGGGTGGGGTACTTTGAGGGAAATACACTTGCAGGGCTATGGGGATAGAACAGGGGAATGGGACTGACTGGATCGCGCCACAGAGAGCTGGCATGGACTCGATGGGCCAAATGGCCTGCTTCTGTGCCGTTATGACTCTATATGGACTAGGGGACACAGATTTAAGGTTTTGGGCAAGAGATACAGGGGGGGATGTGAGGAAAAACTTTTTCACGCAGCGAGTGGTGAGGACCTGGAACTCGCTGCCGACGGAAGTGGTGGAAGCGGAGACACTCAATGTTTGCAAGGGGAGACTGGATAGGCACTTGGGGGAAATAAACTTGCGGGGCTACGGGGATAGAGCGGGGGAATGGGACTGACTGGATTGCTCTACAGAGAGACGGCGTCAACTGAAGAAAGTCTGGCCATGGTGATGCCATCGCTGGCTTCCCGGGCAGCTATGTTGTCAGGGACTGATGCCCTGTGTCCAGTGCTGCATCAGGTGATGGCGGCGAAGATTGGTGATGTTGGTATTGGGGATGATTGTGGAAGGATTCGGAGGACCAAGGTCTGATTGTTTCATTGGCTCCGATGTTGCTGCAATAGATGGCAGCTGCAGGTGAGATGACAGAAGCGATCTGTCACTGGTTCTCCCAATGAGGCGACACTGGACATACAGTTGGATTTAAAAACTTGTAAGCTAAAGAAATCTGAATATGTATTAAAAATGCAGTAACCAACATTTTATTTGCTCTGAAACTCACCATCTGCAACATGTTATCCTTGACACCACTTCTGCAGCTGTCATCTTTTCACAAACATCAAAGCAGACTCACAACACACCAGGCTGAGCTGGCGTGTTCCCTGAACAGCGGGTAACCAGTGGGGGAGAAGGTAAAATTACAAGTAAGCCTCAAAAGTCTCTTAAATTGGCTCAACAAGCCATTTAAGTACCAGAATTGCCTCTCCCGCTGCTTGGTGTCGGGTCAGATCTGTGCAGACAGACCCTACACCTGGGAGACTCACGTGGAGGCGGGTTGACAGTGGGTTTCATACCCGGTCAATCTTTGTGATTTTGACAGTGGTCCCTGTAATGATATCAGCAAATAGTGATGGTATTTGCCTGTTTGATTATTATGCCTTACCAGCATATTTGCCTGTTTGATTATTTATGCCTTACCAGCAGAGGGCATGGGGAGAGGCAGAGTAGTTTGGTTTTGGATGGATCTCTAAGATGGTGTCTCCTGTAAAGCAGTTAACTTACTTGAACACACTTTAGATTAAAAGACATACTCTTTCATCAATGTGTCGTCATTGAACCCACGTTCAAAACAATACAGTCCCGCCTCCAAACCCGCCCCCTGAGCGCTGGCAAAATTCCGGCCTATGACTAAGAAAAACAGTTCAAAAAATTACATCAATAAAAAGGGCAGCACCAGAGAGAGTTGCAGACATTCTCACAGAATCACAGAAACCCCACAGTGCAGATAAAGGCCATTTCGGCCCATCGAGCCTGCACCGACACATATCCCACCCGATCTCTGTAACCCCACGTATTTAATCCCCCTAACACTAAGGGTCAATTTATCATAGCCAATCTTTGGACTGTGGGAGGAAACCGGAGCACCCAAAGAAAACCCACGCAAACACGGGGAGAATGTGCAAACTCCACACAGACAGTCACCCGAGGCCGGATTCGAACCCGGTTCCCTGGCGCTGTGAGGCAACAGGGCTAACCACTATGCCACCGTTCTACAGCAATCAAGGTGTACATTAAAAGGAATCAAATCTAAAGGAGACAATATCAGATCCAAGAGCCAGTAGGAGACAGTCTTAAGTACAGGGTTGCATAAAATTGTGTTAAAGAGCAAATGTAATTGCTTTCTCTCTTGAGGTTAGTCCATTTTGTATTCATGTCTTTGAGTTCTGCATTTATTATTTCAAAGTGAGGAACCTATTGCTCTGCCCTTTGGAATTTTAATGACCTGGAACATGTAGACTTTTCAATCTTCTTTCTTTCAATTCTATCAGACTAGTCACTTATGATTTTAAGCCTGTGACTTATCCATTTTCACATTCCCCGCCCCCCCCCAAGCACATAATATTGCATCAATGCTCTTTTAAAGGTAAGCTATCCCCAAGTTGCGCACAATATTCTAAAGTATGGCTGTACCGCTGCTGCGTGATGAAGGATTTTAAAAAATCTGTCAGTAAATGTTATCCAGCCAGTCGCAAAACAAATTAAATGACAACCTGGAAATTAGTCCACCCAGTTGCATGCAGTTGGAGAAATGCTTGACAACATTATCTGGCCTGCTGTCAGTATTCATCTAATGCTCCCTCCATGGCTTAGTGAGTTTATCCAGTGAGTACTGAGCCCTAAAAGCCCCACGGTTGATTTCCTTATCTGTGCTGAGTTAGCTGGGGCAGCAGTCTAAACACCACAGTGCCCCTAGTTTAAGTGAAAGACAGTCAGCCGGGGTTCCAACCAACCGGGCAAGTGTCTGCTCCAAAATCGCTCCATGTTTTGTGTGCCTCTGTAACACACGGTACTGCTGCAGGCGCCCAACCCCGAATATTCAAATGACACTGCCCCCAGAATCTGGGATGGGGTCAAGGTAGGGACATACGGGTGGCCAATGGTCCTGCCACATTTCTGGCAGTGCCATCAGGGTATATTGGCTGGTATTCCTGTATGAGGGTCCAGTATAAGTGGAGCAGGCTCCAATGATAAATTAGCCAGCTGGTCGGAAAACGTCTTGCCAACAGAGAATAGAAGAGGGTTATCGCTGGAAGAAGCTCTGGAGGCAGTGACTGTCAGAGATCTGCCACAAACTGATCTGCCTCCTCAGCTGCTTCTACTCTTCAGAAATGTTTTTCAGGAGTCCTTCTTGTGTAGTAATAATAAAACATTTTTCTGATAATGCCAAGCTATTTGGCCAAGCCATATATATACATATATATAAGGGAGATAACACAACACTCAAAGTAATTTGAACCAATTAAGCAAATGGCCGAAGGAAAGGCAGGTAACTTGTTAATAATGCAATATGTATTGGAACAGAAGCAACATTGACACCATGAAAGCGCCTATTTGGGAAACACTGACTGACACAAAAGATGCAAACCCTTGCAGAGATGGCCATTCAGCTGCCTCAGCCCGATACACCAGCACACATAGTCCAGGGAGGAAGGGACAAACACAAAGGAAGGAATAGATAGAGTTGTTGAGGATATATGATACTTTCTTTTCCCAGACAAATCTGCTTGTTTTTATAGAGAGCCTTTGATGACCTCAGGCCATCTCGGAACACTTTACACTCCAAGGGGAGAACTTGCTCCAGTTCAGATTTCCCGCAAAAAGGGCTGGATTTTCCAGGGAGTGGCGTGGTGCGGGGGTGGGGGGGGGAGTCAGCGGGCACGATCGGTGATGGATCGTGTGGGAAAGTGTTTTTTTCCCTCAGCGGGTCGGGAACCCGCTGTCAACCCGGCACCACGCACCTTTCCCCGATGTCGGGTCTGTCAGTGCTGAGCAGACCCGACACACAGCGGCAGGTTCACACGGGGGACCCAATTCAGGTAATTAGTGGCTTGTTTAGAGCCACTTAAGAATGATTTTCAGATTACATTTTGCATTTGACAGCTCGCCCACGGGGTCCACACTGGACGTGGACCATGTCTGTCAAGCTGAGGTGGGAGTTCAGTGGCCATTGAATCAGCTGTTGAGTTGACAGCTTCAAATGTACAGCAAATGCTCCCACCTTACAGAGATATCTTCCCTCAGCCGCAATCTCTTCCTCAATGCATTTCCACGACAGATTCACCATGCTGCAAGTCTTTACACATGTCTCCATCCAGTCTGACCTCATTACCTCTCCCACCATCGCTTCTGTCATCTCTACTTCACCTGCCATCTATTCCATCAGCATGGGTGCACTTTATAGTCTCTTAACTTGGTCCTCAGAATCCCACGACGATCAGCCCCAACATCAGCAGTACCAGGCACACCAGCAACACCACCAACCTTCTCCGCAATCATCTGATGCTGCACATATAGGGGGTATGATTAAGAAGTTTGCAGATGATACTGAAATCGGCTGTGTGGTTGATACTGAAGAAGGAAGCTGTAGAATGCAGGAAGATATCAATAAATTGGTCAGGTGGGCAGAACAGTGGCAAATGGAATTCAATCTGGAGAAGTGTGAGGTAATGCATTTGGGGAGGGCTAACAAGGAAAGGGAATACACATTAAATGGTAGGATACTGAGTAGTGTAGAGGAACAAAGGGACCTTGGAGTGCATGTCCACAGATCCCTGAAGGTAGCAGGCCAGGTAGATAAGGTGGTTAAGAAGGCATATGGAATGCTTGCCTTTATTAGCCGTGACATAGAATACAAGAGCAGGGGGGTTATGCTTCAACTGTATAAAACACTAGTTAGGCCTCAGCTAGAGTACTGCGTGTAGTTCTGGTCACCACATTACAGGAAAGATGTGATTGCACTAGATAGGGTACAGAGGAGATTTACAAGGATGTTGCCGGGAGTAGAGAATCTTAGCTATGGGAAAGATTGGATAGGCTGGGTCTGTTTTCCTTGGAACAGAGGGGGCTGAGGGGAGACATTGAGGTGTATAAAATTATGAGGAGCATAGATAAAGTGGATAGAAAGGACCTAATACCCTTAGCAGAGGGGTCAAAAACCAGGGGGCACAGATTTAAAGTAATTGGAGGAAGGTTTAGAGGGGATTTGAGGGGAAATTTCTTCACCCAGAGGGTTGTGGGGGTCTGGAACTCACTGCCTGAGAGGGTGGGAGAGGCAGGGACCCTAACCACATTTAAAAAGTACTTGGATGTGCACTTGGGATGCTGTAACTTGCAGGGCTATGGACCAAGAGCTGGGAAGTGGGATTAGGCTGGATAGCTTTTTGTTGGCCGGCACGGACACGATGGGCCGAAATGGCCTCCTTCCGTGCTGTAACTTTCTATGATTCTATGATTCTAGGACAGAGGGCATCAGCAGCCGACCACATTGCTGCCCGGGAGGCCAGGGATGGCATCACCATGGACAGATTTACTTCACTTGATGCTGTACACCCTGGCTGCCACATGATGCGCCAGGATGGCGCCACCCCACACCAACACCATAAAGCAACCCTACAATGCCCAAGCCATTCCCTTCACACTCAACACCATTCACTGCAACTCACTAAGCCACTTCCTGAGGTGCACACAAATCAGTCCAAGAACGCAAAGTGTTGAAAATAACAACAACAACTTGTATTTATATAGCGCCTTTAACGTAGTAAAATGTCCCAAAGTGCTGCACGTGAGTATTTTAAGACAACAAATTTGACACCAATCCACATAAGGATAAATTAGGGCATGTGACCAAAAGCTTGATCAAAGAGGTAGGTTTTAAGGAGCGTCTTAAAGGAGGAAAGAGAGTTATCGAGGCGGAGAGGTTTAGGCAGGGAATTCCAGAGCTTAGGGCCGAGGCAACAGAACGCACAGCCACCAATGGTTGAGCGATTATAACCAGGGATGCTCAAAAGGGCAGAATTAGAGGAGCGCAGATATCTCGAGGGGTTGTGGGGCTGAAGGAGATTACAGAGATAGGGAGGTGCGAGGCCATGGAGGGATTTGAAAACAAGGACGAGAATTTTGAAATTGAGGCGCTGCTTAACCGGGTGCCAATGTAGGTCAGCGAGCACAGGGGTGATGGGCGAACGGGACTTGATATGAGTTAGGACACGGGCAGCCGCGGTTTGGAAGACCTCAAGTTTACGTAGGGTGGAATGTGGGATGCCAGTCAGGAGTGCGTTGGAATAGTCAAGTCTAGAGGTAACAAAGGCATGGATGAGGGTTTCAGCAGCTGATGAGCTGAGGCAATGGCAGAGATGGGCGATGTTACGGAGGTGGAAGGAGGCGATCTTTGTTATGCTGCGGATATGTGGCCGGAAGCTCATTTCAGGGTCAAATCTGACACCAAGGTTGCGAATAAAGGTTTCAATGTTTGACAACACATTAACAGAAACTTTACATGAACATTGCATAAAACACCCAAGTGCCTACCCTTGTGTGTTGTTAGTTGGCATGATTACACTAGGATGAGGGTGAGTGTGAGGGGTGGCTAGAGAGATGGGGAAGTGATAATGTAGATAGAGAGGGATGGGTGGAGGTGCAAGGTAAGTTGGTGAGAGTAATGATGTGCAGGAGTAGGGGAGAGAAGGCAGAGTGATGGGGATGTGATGAGAGGCACAGCAGGATGAGGTTGAGTGTAGCTTTGTGCTAACGTGTCGTGATCTACTGAGATCATTGAAACGTTTGCGGCTCCTGATCACATGCCTGCTTGTGCCCTCCTGTGCAATGTGCAACCAGGCTGTGTTGATCTCCTTGTGAGGTCTCTTCCGCCCATGGGAAGGGAAGAGAACCTCCCTGCGTGCTGTGACCTCCTCCATAAGCATATGGAGGGAGTCATAGGAGAACCTGGGTGCAGCCCTGCACCTCTGTGCAGTGCTTGTCGGTGTTTGCAGCACCTCAATGCTGTAGAACACTGACAGCACAAATGTCAAAATAAAGTTGGCCATGGTCCCTTTAAGGAAGCCGGCAGATGACAGATCATCAACTGACCTCACCAGACCCGCTTCCTCTAATTGGACCGGCAAACACACTAGGCGGGCTTAATAAGCCTAAACAAGTTCATTCATTCTACACAGTGGGCTGGAGCCCGCAGCAGGGTAGGGACCCGCCACCGACATCGCCCGCCACGGTCTTGTTGAGGTTAGTAAAATCTTGGCCAAAGTGTTTGTTCATTTTCAGGTATGCACAGTCGCAGGGTAAGTTCTGTTTAGCCTGTTGTGTCTTATTTTGAAAGACCAATTAGGGGACTTAATGCAAAATTCCAGAGTTTTGGAATTTCCCCCTCATTATAAAAAAGGAAGAACTTTCATTTCTATAGCACTTTTCACAACCTCAGGATATCCGAAAGCACTTTACAGCCAATGATGTACTTTTGAAGTGTGGTGATTGTTGGAATGTTGGAAACATGACAGCCGATTTGCCCACAGCCCGATCCTGCAATGTAATAATGACCAGATAATCTGTCTTAGTGACGTTGGTTGAAGGATAATTATTGGCCAGGACACCAGGAGAGAAATCCTCTTCTCTTCTTCAAAATCGTGGGATTGTTTACGTCCTCCCGGGAGGGCAGACGGAGCTTCGGTTTAACGTCTCATCTGAAAGACGGCACCTCCAACAGTGCAGCACTCCCTCAGCACTGCACCGGAGTGTCAGCCTGGATTTTGTTCTGAAGTCCCTGTAGCATAACCATATCACTCAGATAATGACCAGATAATCTGTGTTAGTGCTGTTGGTTGAGGAATAAATATTGGCCAGGACACCGGAGAAAATTCCCCTACTTTTCTTCAAAATAGTGCCATGCGATCTTTTACGTCCACCTGAGAGAGCAGACGGGGCCTTGGTTTAACGTCTCCTCAGGCAGCGCAACAATTGATCACAAAAGCTGATGGACTGTCTCAGAAAAGAAAAACAATTTGTTCGTTAACATCCTTCAGGGAAGAGAACCCGCCACTCCTACCAACTCCAGCCTACATGTGACTCCAGTCCCATACTGGGTGGTTGATTCTTAAAGTCCTCAGGGCAACTAGGGATGACCAATGAATGCTGCCATGCTGGTGTTGTCCAGGTCTCAAGAACAAATTTTAAAAAACCCACAGAAAATAAAAACAGAAAATGCTGGGAATACTCAGCAGGTCAGGCAGCATCTGTGGAGAGCAAGAAACAGAGTCAACGGGGTAGATTTTGCCGAACCCGTCGGGAAGAAGGCGGGTCTTCCCCTTTCAGGTTTTTGACCCACCTACTTCGACGTCCGGCCAATCTGTGCAATTTTCCCTTGATTGACCTTGTTGAGCCCACCCACCGGGCTCAGCAGGCCAATTAAGGGCCACCCGGCAACAGGTGACATCACAGACTGAAATTTCATCTGTCAAGAGTTTTTGACAGATGAAATATCAGTGTTTCACAGCTGTTTGAAGCTGTCAAACACTGACAGTCTTACTTCTAACATGAGTCCTTCTCCACAGACTCAGTTAGAACTCTCACCGACACTCAAAGCTGAAGGCTGTCACTTTTGACAGATTGCAGCCGTTCAGCTTTCAGTTCCGGCAGAGTGATGGACTCCCAACGGCTACAGGAAGAAAGGCTGTGAAGGTAAGTACAGGTAAGTAAAAGTTCTTTACACACTTTAGACACACCAAACACACTTACCTTTACACTCATGCACGCATCACTCACCTGACCGCCAACATCGCGACCCCTCCAACTCCTTCAACCTGACGGCCGGCCTGCTCTAACCTGGCGTGGTTTGGAGCCATCGGGAAACCCACACGAAATGCCTCAAAATAGGGATTAGGCTAAAAACTGCCTGTTAACTACCTGTTAACAGGCAGTTAATTGGCACTAATCCCATCCCGCCTGGTTTCGGCGGGTCCCAGTGCGGGGCGGGTACCCGCCGCCCCTGAAACTTACGTGGGGCGGGGTTTTGGGCGGGATGGTGTCGGGACCCCCAAATTCAGGATTTTCAGCCCCTGCCCACCTGAAACCCCACGCGACTGCTGGGGGAAAATCGGGGCCGTTAACGTTTCAGCTCGGTGACCCTTCGTCAGAACTGGGAAACACCGGCGCAGCCTTGATGGATGGAATGGTCCATTTCTCTGCTGGAACATTCTATAATTCTAGGTTGCAGTCAGCCCTTTTAATGTCTTTGTCAACCGATAGCATAAAATAGGTCCCCACCCGTGCTCGCCGGCTTTTCAATGGAAAAAAAAAATCACACGCGCGGTATTTCGAATGCCCCTTCATGGTGCCACGCACCCAAAAAAATTCAACAGGAACGTTGTTGCTCGCATGTCAGAATGGCCAACTGTCACCTCTTTAATCCAGCAATACGTTGTAAACTGCATAATCTCAGAGATCTGTCCTGGGAGGGAGCAGAAAGATCCTCTAGCACAGAAGTTGAGGGCAATGGTGACTTTGTCTGCCATTGACAGGGCAAGTGCAGATGTTCAAATGTGCTGCTGGTCTTGCCTATTAAATCTCTCCAGGGCTTTATAAATAAAGGCATAGAGTACAAAAGCAAGAAGGTTATGCCAAACCTTTATAAAATACTGCTTAGCACTCAGCTGAACTATTGGCCTAGATTTTCAGTGTGCCGTGAGGCGGGCTTTTAGGCATGCGGGGGGGCAAAAATCCTGAATTCGGGGGTCCCGACACCATCCCGCCCAAAACCCGCCTCCACATAAGTTTCAAAGGAGGCGGGTACCTGCCCCGCACTGGGGCCCGCCGACCCGAGGCGGGAAGGGATTAGTGCCAATTAACTGCCTGTTAACAGGTATTTAACAGGCAGTTTTTAGCCTAATCCCTATTTTGAGAGGTGTCATGTGGGATTCCCGACGGCTCCAAACCACGCCAGGTTAGAGCAGGCGGGCCGTCGGGTTGAAGGAATTGGAGGGGTCGCGATGTCCGTGTTCAGGTGAGTGATGGGTGCATGAGTGCAAAGGTAAGTGTGTTTGGTGTGTCTAAAGTGTGTAAAGAAGTTTAAATTACCTGTACTTACCTTAACAGCGTTTCTTCCTGTAGGCATCGGGAGTCCATCACTCAGCCGGCACTGAAAGCTGAATGGCTGCGATCTGTCAAAAGTGACAGCCTTCAGCTTTCATTGCCGGTGAGAGTTCTAACTGAGTCTGCGTAGAAGGACTCAGGTTAGAAGTCAAACTGACAGTGTTTGACAGCTTCAAACAGCTGTGAAACACTGATATTTCATCTGTCAAAAACTCTTGACAGATGAAATTTCAGTCTGTGACATCACCTGGTGCCGGGTGGCCCTTAATTGGTCTGCTGAGCCCGCTGGGCGGGCTCAACAAGGTCAATCAAGGGAAAATCGCGTGGATTGGCCAGACGTTGATGTAGGCGGGACTAAAACCCAAAAGTTGTAGCCCCGCCTCCTTCCCGACAGCTTAATGAAAATGGACATTGTGTCCAACTCTGGGCACCACACGTTGGGAAAGATGTCAAGACCTTGGAGAGGGTGCGGAGGAGATTCAATAGAATGGTACCAGGGATGAGGGACTTCAATTATATGGAGGTACTGGAGAAACTGGGATTATTCTTTGAGAAGCTAAGGTAAAGGGGAGATTTAATAGATGTGTTCAAAATGATGAGGGGTTTTGATGGAGTAAATAAGGAGAAACGGTTTCCACTGACAGGTGGGTCAGTAACCAGAGGACACAGATTTAAGATAATTCACCAAAAACCCAGGGGGGGAGAGGAAGATAATTTTTTTATGCTGCTTGTTATTACGATCTGAAGGGTGGTGGAAGCAGATTCAATAGTAGCTTTCAAAAGGGAATTGGTTTTATATATTTGAAAAGGAGAAATTTGCAGCTCTGTGTGGAAGAGCAGTGGAATGGAGCTAATTGGACAACTCTTTCAGTGAACCGGCAAAAACACGATAGGTTAAATGGTCTCCTTCTGTGCTGTATGACTTTTTTTTCCATTCTAAACCAATTCGGACTGATACAATGTTTAAATTAAAAATAAGTTCCCGGCCCCTTCGGTAATGCCTCCTCGCTGGGTAAGTGCCTTCGAGAGCACTGATTCATACCACAAACTGCGCGCACTGTTCCAGCTCCTTTCATTGTAACTCCTCTATGGAAAAAAAAAGTTCAGGACTGATACAGAGAAGCACTTGCTCACAGGAAGAGCGATTAATCCCTGAAATGGGGGAAATAAACAGCAAATACCAGAAATCTGAAAGTAGTGATAATGTGAGACTTTAGCTACCTCAATAGAGACTGGGATAGTAATTGTGTTAAGGCCGGGGCGGGGGGTGGTGGCGGAGGGGAGGAATTTTTGAAGCGAGTTCAGGAGAATTTTCTTGATCAGTATGTTTCCTGCACAATGAGGAAGGAGGCATTGCTGGATCTAGTCCTGGAGAATGAAGTGGATCAACTGGAGAATGTTACAGTGGAGGTGCATCTCGGGAATAGGGATCATAGTATTGTAAGGTTTAGATTAGTTATGGAGAAGGACATGGAACAATCTAGAATAAAAATGCTTAACTGAAAGAGGGCTAATTTCAGCGAATTGATGAGGGATCTGGCCCGGGTGAATTGGAGTCAAAGAGTAGCAGGCAAAATATAATGGAGCAATGGGCGGCCATTAAAGAGGAGATGGTTCGGGTACACTCGAGGTACATTCCTACACGGTGGAAAGGGAGGGCAACCAAAGCCAGAGCTCCCTGGATGGTGAAGGAGTTGGAGAGTAGCATGAAGCAGAAAAAAGGGGGCGTATGACAGATGTCAGCTTGATAATACAAGGGAGAATCAGGCTGAATATAAAACGTACAGAGGAGAATTTAAAAAGGAAATAAGAGGGGCAAAGAGACAGTATGAGAATAGATTGGCTGCTAACATAAAGAAGAATCCAAAAGTCTTCTGTAGGCATATTAACAGTAAAGGGGTTGTCAGAGGAGCAGTGAGACCGATTACAGACCAAAATGGAGATCTATTTGTGGAGACAGAAGGCATGGCTGAGGTAGTAAATGAGAACTTTGTGTCGGTGTTTACCAAGGAAGGGGACTTTGACAAAGCTATGGTAAGCGAGCAGGTTGGTGGTATTATGTCCGTGTATAATTGAGACATGGACTGCAGGAGTTGATTATAACAAGTCTTTACTGAAAGGAGACAACCTGGAAACTGAAACTACATAAGCCTGCTAGGGCCTTTTATACAGGGGTGGTCACTGCCGGTACTGCAGTCTGAGACCAGTTATTCCCTTAAAGGTACATGCACAAAAATTCCTCCTCTTTTAGATAAACAGTACATAACATTCATTTAACAACTAAATAATAACTAATTACAATTACAATTACGGTTGCTAGATACATTGGTTGAAGTTAAGCAATTATAAGTTCAGTCTTTGAGGAGGCTTCCTGATTCTGTCTGGATAACGCCTCTTTGGGATATCACGTTCTTCTGGCAAGGTTGCATCGGGATCAATGTCGTTGTTTGGTTCGTCTGCTTCCAATATCACCGATTCTGCGGTAAATGCAATTGGTACTTCGGTTTCATCGCCAGGTGTATCAGATCATGGTGTGGAGTTGACGTTTTCCAGTGAATCTAGAATCTGGTCAGCATGGCGTCTTACAATGCTCTCTCCAACGTCCACGGTATACATTAGAGGTCTTTGCCGTGTACAGATCGTTCCTGGCTGCCATTTCTCTGTGCGGTAGTCCCGGGCCAAAACTGGTTGACCTATCTTAAAACTCCTGGTCGGCCTTTCATTCATATTCTGAAACTGCCTGTTCTCCACATCTCTTCTGACGTTCGGCTTAACCAAATCCAAGCGGCATCGTAGTCTTCGATTGAAGAACATCATGGCTGTTAGGGCCTTTTTTACAGGGGTGGTCACTGCCGGTACTGCAGTCTGAGACCAGTTATTCCCTTAAAGGTACATACTCAACAGGTGGGATACTGGATGAGATAAAAATAGATAATGAGGAGGTACTGGAAAGGCTGGTGGTAATTAAAGTGGCTCATAACCCAGTCCGGATGGGATGCAACCTAGGATGCTGAGGGAAATAAGGGTAGAAATTGCGGAGGTTCTGGCCACAATATTCCAAGCCTCACTGGATACAGGGGTGGTGCTGAGGATGGCAGGATAGCAAATTTTGCACCATTGTTCAAAAAAGATAGAAAGATAAACCTGGCAATTACAGACCAGTCAGCGAAAATTAACAACCACTTGTAAAAGTCTGGAATAATAAAGGACAACCAGCGCGGATTTGTTCAGGGCAAATCATGTTTGCCTAAGGTGATTGAGTTTTTTGTTGAGTTAAGAGAGAGGGCGGATGAGGGCAGTGCAGTTGGTGTTGTGTATATGGACTTTCAAAAGGCTTTTGATAAAGTGCCACATAGTAGGCTTGTTAGCAAAATTGAAGCCCATGGGATAAAAGGGGCAGCAGTAGCATGGATACAAAATTAGCTTATTATATATATAAAAACAGAGAGTTGTGGTGAGAGGCTGTCTTTCGGACTGGAGGGAGGTATACCGTGGAGTTCCCCAGGGTTCCGTACTAAGACCACTGCTGCTTTGAATAAACATTAATGACTCGGATTGGGGGTAAAGGGCACATTTTCGAAGTTTGCAGATGACACAAACATGAAAGTGTAGTAACCACTGAGGCAGCTAGTAATAGACTTCAAGAGGAAATAGACAGGTAAGTGGGATGGGCGGACTCGTGACAGATGTAATTCAACACAGAAAAGTGTGAGATGATGCATTTTTAGAGGAAGAATGAAGACAGTACGGGCTAGATTTTCAGTATAGGCAGTTTTGGGGCGCTAGCTTTAGCGCCCGCCCGAAGTTAGCGCCCGCCCCAAAGTAGCGCCCCGTTGCCGGGAATTCAGTGGCTTCGCCCTAAGAGGTTGGTGGAGCGCTAAAAGAGGCGTTCCACTACTCTCTTTAGGCGCTAAGCCGGCGGTCCAGAGGGATAGCGCCCAGGCGGGGCGCAGCACGGGTGCGGTCATTTTTGCACTGACAGCAGACCCCGTGGTGCCGACCAGCTCTTAAAGGGGGAAGGGACGAATTGGTCTGCTGCCACGCCCTGCACACTGCAGCCTTGCAAAGAGGCCTCAACACTACTGCTCAGCCCCAGGGAGTCATGGCAACGCCAGAGAAGGCCCGTCAGCGTGCCCTGCGCTTCTCAGAGGGTGATCTGGACATAATGGTCACAGCTCTGGAGGTGAGGCGCAAGATCTTGTTTCCAGAGAGTGGGAGGAATCCAACCCACCACGACTACACCAAAGCCTGGAAGCAGATCGCCCAGAGGGTGACGTTCACCGGCGAGGCCCCCAGGACCCACAAACAATGCCGTAAGAAATACAACGATCTGACCAGGATTGTGAGGGTGAGTAGCCTTTCCAGTCTCCTCCTCATTCTTGCATGTACACCTGACATGATGGGCAAAGGGACCTGAAAGTCCTTTTGGCCAGCCCTCAGCCAGCAGCATTGGGACAGTCATGAGCATCAAATGGCCATTCGGCACTCTACACTTTGGCCAAGCTATTCCACCATGGGAGGCAGTGGACAGTACATCAGGGCTTCACTCTGTCCAAGCTATTCCACCATGGGAGGCAGTGCACACTACATCAGGGCTTCACTCTGTCCAAGCTATTCCACCATGGGAGGCAGTGCACACTACATCAGGGCTTCACTCTGTCCAAGCTATTCCACCATGGGAGGCAGTGCACACTACATCAGGGCTTCACTCTGTCCAAGCTATTCCACCATGGGAGGCAGTGCACACTACATCAGGGCTTCACTGCGCACTTACAGCCCGTCCTTTCTCTTGCAGGCTAAAGTAGCGTTTAATCGCCAGGCCCGTGCCAGGGGTGGCCGCGCCAAGCTGCAGAAGCTCACTCGGCTGGAGGAGCGCGTGTGTGTGCTCATGGGAGCCCGTGTGATTGTCCCCACAGCGTGCGGTGTATCCGACCCTCCACTGCCCGGCAATGGTAAGGACCTCGCCTTTTGGCCCTCTCGCGTCGCACTGGCCCATCCGAGCTACCTCCTTTGCCACTGTCCCACCAATGCGCTGAATCCCACCAGTCCTAACTCCCTCGCTGACGCCGTCTCCTCACTCTGAAGCTACTCTTGTGCATTCCTGCTTTCAGCTGGTGACGACCAGGACCCTGAGGCTGCCAGTGACAGCACCTCCAACCAGGAGGAGGAGGAGGAGCAAGCCGGACCTTCGGGGGAACAGTCACGTCCCGCAGGAGAGGAGGAAATGCTTGACACCTCCTCACTGGACGAGTGCCTGGAGGAACTGTCGCAGGGCAATGCAGCTTCTGGGACCAGTGGCGTCCAGCCACCCAGCAGCCGTGCGCGTGGCCCGCGGCCTTCCCCCCAAAGGGGGGAAGGATCAGAGGGGAGTGCTGCTGCTCGGCACACTCGCCGTCACCAACGCGGCAAGGGTCCCCTAGTTCGGCCCCCTCCTCCCCAGCGGGAGAGTCGCGACTCCAGTCCGGACACCTTCACTTCGGAGGAGGTGCGGAAGCTCGATCAGATGGCCGACGACTCGGACCGGCGCCACACGGAGCTCATGAGCGTGGTGGGGCGCATGCCTGAGGCCATCGAGTCGCTGGCGACCAGTGTGCGCGAGTTCGGGGCAGCAACTGCCGCGACTGGCCGCATGCTAACTGATGCCGTCAAGACCCTGGCGGATGTGATGCGCGCGCACACCAGGACCACAGGGCCACTCACTGCTGCCACACGCGCTGTCTCAGGCAGGCATCGCCAGGGCAGGCGCCGCGCTGGACCATCCCAGCAAGCCGGCCGTCGGCTGATTGCTGCGGATCCTGCAGTGCGGGCCCGGCCGAGTGCCACCGCGCCACAGCACCAGCCAGCGCATCCCAGACGCCAGCTGGCCCACATTGCGCCATCCGTCGCCGCCATTCCCCCTCTGGGGCGTCAAGGGCAAGCGGCTGCAGCTGATGGTGGCCAGGCTCAGGTGCGCCACTCAGGAGACGGCCCCTCGAGGCCCAAACGCCGTGTAGGCCGCCCCCCAGCGGCATCTGGCGGAAGGGCATCTGAGCCTCAGGCGCCTTCCCCCAGCCTCGCAGCAGCCACTGGGCAGAGCTTGCGAAGGAGCAGCAGGCAGGGCAGGGGAGGCAAAATGCTGGCCAAGGTCTCGCCCTCGCGGGCCACTCAGTAGAGGGTGTGGCCAGCTTTCCTTTAATATGGCGGTGGCCATCTTTATTTTGCCCATGGTTGTGCTTTTGGAGGGCTTTTTTTTTGCGTCAGGCCGACGTTGAGGCCCGGTTTCAATAAAGGTGGAGTGGCTCCTCCCCAGTTTGTGGGAGTGAGTCGTTTGTTGGGCTTTTTGTGGGGCCCGTTTATTGTTTTTGGGGATTCATGTGGGAAGGGCTTTTCATTTTTGTGTAATAAAAAATTATCTTTATTCATGCAGTCTCCATGGTTGTTCTTCTTAGTGTTTGTTGGCTTCGCCGGCTGAGGGCTTGCGGAGCGGCTGCATTCATCTTCCCTCATGGCCCCTGGCCATTCCCTGACAGGGGGCTTAGAAGTACCGTGTAATAAGGTGGCGTCGTGCGGCCCTTGGCCCTGGTCGCTCCCTCCTGGGAACGTACTCCTGCTCCTCCTCCTCCTCCTCCTCCTCCTCCTCATGCTCCTCCTGCTCCTCCTCCTGAGGTGCTGGTCCAACGTCAGGTGGCAGTGCCTGAGTCCTGCGGATAGCCAGGTTGTGTAGCATGCAGCAAACCACCACAAATTGGGAGACCCGGTCCGGCGAATACTGGAGAGCTCCTCCGGAGCGATCAAGGCAGCAGAACCGCTGCTTGAGGACCCCAATAGTTAGCTCGATGATGTTGCGGGTGGTTTGATGGCTCTCGTTGTAGGCCTCTTCAGCAGCGGTCCTGGGCGCGCGGAGCGGGGTCATGAGCCAGGTGCACAAAGGATAGCCTTTGTCCCCGAGTAGCCATCCTCTTGGGGGAGGCTGTGCCTGGAACATGTCATGCACAGTACTCTGCCGCAGGATAAAGGCATCGTGGCTGCTGCCTGGGAAGCTGGCATTGACTGCCATGATGCGCTGCTTGTGGTCACAGACCAGCTGCACATTCAGAGAATGGTAGCCCTTCCTGTTGCGATACTGCTCGCCATGCTCCAGAGGGGCCCGCAAAGCCACATGCGTACAGTCAATGGCGCCCTGCACCAAGGGGAATTCCCCGAGTCTGGAAAATCCCAATGCGCGCTGATGCTGGCTCTCCAGGGCCATGGGGAAGGAGATGAATTGGCTTCTCCTTCTGAACAGTGCTTCGGTCACCTGGCGGATGCAGCGATGCGCGCCGTACTGGGAGATGTTTGCTATGTCCCCAGCAGCGTATTGGAAGGAGCCGGTGGCATAGAAGTTCAATGCCACTGTCACCTTCACTTCCACCGACAGAGACGTCCTGCACCTGAGCTTTGGCCGCAGATCTCGGCGAAGCAGGTGGCAGATCTCTGCAATCACCCCCTTTCGGAATCGGAGCCTTTTAACACATCGCGCGGCACTCATGTTTAGGTAGGAGCGCTGCTGGCGGTATAGCCTGACTGGGTAAGGCCTACGTGGCCGACGCCTGTAGCCCCCTCTGCCTCTAGCCAGGGCTGCCCCTCTCACAATGCGTCTGCGAGCCCTACAGACATGGAGCTGCAGCTCCGCGTTGGCACCCCATGCAACCCCCATCAAATCCTGGCAAACACTCTAATTTCCAAATGGCCACTTGCAGCGCTGTTGCCTGAGTCCAAAAATACCTGGCTCTTGCTGCTTGAAACCAGTTAGCTATCCTCCTTGTTGTGTCTCCAGAAATGCGTTGCACAAGACTGTTTTCTGAAAAAAGGATGGCCTTTATACTGGAGAGGACGTTCCCTTTAATTAGCGTCCCCCGGGGCCCGCGCTGGTTGTGTTGCGTTCCTTTTTCCAAACGCTCCGGCCGCCCGCCGCACAATGGGGCGGTCCGACTGAAGTTTGCAATCGGGGCGGCCAAAGGGCGTTGCACGAGGATGTGACGTCATTTTCTGCGCGCGCATCCGGGCGGGCGCTAAACTTTGCGCCGGCGCTAACGGGCAACTTAATTTGGGGCGGGGCGCAAACTGCGCTGCGCCCGGGCGCTACACGCATAGCGCCCGGAAATCACTTCTCTTAAGGCGCTAACTGCTGGCGCAAGCAACTGAAAATCTAGCCCAATAACTTTTAAAATGTTTTCAATTTAAAAAAAAAAATTAAATAAAAGCTGAGGGAGCCCTAAAAGGGCCTTGGCCTTTGAGCCTTCTATCCTGGGTGCCCTCCCCATGGGGGACTAGTGTGTCTTTGGGCCTTGTTTCAAAGGGCGCGTTCTCAGCCTCCCTGGGCGCGTGAGGCGGGCTGTCTCCTCACGCCGGCGATCGCGCCCTGCTCAACCCTCAGCCGCAGCGCTCTGATTGGCCGCAGCGCCGCTCACGTGTCGCCCTTCTAATAGCCCCGCCCCGGGGGGGAGGCGGGCGCTATAAATAGAGGCGGCGTCGCCGGGCACTTTGTAGAAAGCGGGAGGCCGCAGGAGGTGTGCGGCAGCGTGGGCCTTTCACAGGGCGAGCGAGCGAAGCAGTTTCTCAGTCATTTCACACTTTTACAGCAAATGCTGATGGATTGCTGCTCAACAAAATAAAAATCCAGTCACAAATTATTTCTGACCAGAAAAGGAACAAAAATATCTTGAGGAAAAACCAGGAGCTGGCAGGGTTACTTTTAGTGCGAAAGAGACTCAGGTCGTGTTAGTCTGAGGGAAAGTCAGAAGAAAAGACCGCTTCAGATATTAGTGCCACATTACCTAAACACTGCTACTGACAGGAAAGTCTTTCACTCAGATTGGACTTCATTTTAGCCCCGTGAGGTGACAGAAAAAAGGAAGAAATAATCGACCCAGGGGGAAACCATTGAAAAGACTGAGGGATCGAGAAGGGCACAAAAATTGGAGGGAAAAGTTGAGTAAATAAGGTGGCCAACCTCAGGAAGGTTTGGGCAAAACTCAGAGTGACAGGGAAGATACTGAAGAAGGCAAGGCCATGTCTGAGAAGAGGAAATCGGAGGTGAGATGATGGCAGATTTGAAATGGAAACCAGAAAGAAAATGCTGGAGAAATGTATGGTTTGCAACTTGAGATGGGGAAGATTCAGCTGCTCAGTCCCAAAAGATACCAATCACATTAATACTGTCAGTAGGGAGTGGCGGAGTTCCCCAGTGTTTAGATTGGATCACCAACATTAATATTGAGCAGTGAGACCATTTGCCCCATGGAACTTATCCTTCCAGTAGAAACCTAAAATTCCCTTATCACAATATCTAACTGCTTAAATTAATTCATTTTTAGTTTTTTGCCTCTACTACCCTCCCCAGTGACCACTTCAGGTACTGATAATTCCTGCTGTGACCATAGTTCTGAACTTCTCTTTTACCAGGTTTATCCTAGTCTTGTAGTTACAATTTAACTGAAAGTACTGCTGTGGATTTGCCTTTCCTATTCCAATTATTACTTTAGGTCTGATTAGAGACTGAGCAAACCTCCCAAAACATGAGGAGTGATCTGATCGAGGTGTTTAAATAGAAGGTCCACCACCATCTTCTCAAGGCAACTAGGGATGGGCATTAAAGATGGTCTTGTTAGCATTGACCACATCCTGTGTAACAATTAAAAAGGGAATTGACAAGATAGATGAGTTCCAATACTCATTTTGCTAATAGGGAGATCTGTAATAAAGGGACATCTATTTAAAATGAGAACTCAGCTGTTGAACATTTAATCCAGGAGAAAATTCTTAACGCAAAATGTAGTTGGATTGTGAAAAGCACGACCACAGAAGGCCATTGATGCAGATTTAATTCAGGTATTTAAAAGGGGATAGATACTTAAAGTGGGGAAAATGAGGTTGAAAAAGTAGATCTACCATTGTAAATAACATGGCGAAGCTTGCTGAATGGTGTTTTGCTGTGTTCCCTGAAGTTAATAGATTGATCTCGACTATGACGTTCGGGTGAGTGTGAATAATTTCACACTGAAGGGGAGGAATCGGAGGCATTCACTATGGATGTCCTTGAACAACTGGCTGAAAAACAGCAGCACCAAAAAACCTGCTGTAAGGTGTTTGACTACAGTTTTCTATGGAATGTTGCATGTGAGCATAAAGAAGGTGAGGAAGAATAAGTTAGAAAAGGGGATGGTGTGTGGTATCATTTTTAGCCATTTTGTTTTGCTTTTCGAGAAGGCTGAGGGGGGACCTGATTGAGGTGTATAAAATTATGAGGGGCATAGATAGGGTAGAGGATATAGGAGCGGTGACAGTATATAGGAGCTGTGAGGCGAGGCCCGACCAGATCGGACCAGGAGAGCACCGAGGCGGCAGTATAAAGGAGCGGTGAGGCGAGGCCCAACCAGATCAGACTAGGAGAGCATGGAGGCGGCAGTATAAAGGAGCGGTGAGGCGAGGCCTGACCAGATCGGACCAGGAGAGCATGGAGGCGGCAGTATAAAGGAGCGGTGAGGTGAGGCCCGACCAGATCGGACCAGGAGAGCATGGAGGCGGCAGTATAAAGGAGCGGTGAGGCGAGGCCCAACCAGATCGGACCAGGAGAGCACCGAGGCGGCAGTATAAAGGAGCGGTGAGGCGAGGCTTACTAACTCAGCAGCGGGGAGAGAGGTAAAAAGTAATCAGAGTGTGACGTCACCAGGGAGCAGGTAAGTGATTGGTTGGTGAGTATTTCTCTTTTTTAAACTTTAACTCTGTAGTTTATAGTTACTAAGGTCTTTTCTGGTGTAGCAGGGACTGTTGGGAAACCATACAAGCGCCGTAGAGTTATCTTTAATTGGTGATAGTGAATTAATTTAAATTAATTAAAGGGTAAGTCATGCCAGGAGAGCCCAGCCCCGTGTTATGCTCCTCTTGCTCTATGTGGGAATTCAGGGACACTGCCGGTGTCCCTGATGACCACGTGTGCCAGAAATGCATCCAGCTGCAGCTACTAGCAGACCACATTGCGGCGCTGGAGCTGCGGATGGATGGGATTTGGAGCATTCATGATGCTGAGAGGGTCGTGGATAACACGTTTAGTGAGTTGGTCACACCGCAGGTAAGGGCTGCACAGGCAGAAGGGAAATGGGTGACCATCAGGCAGAGCAGTAGAGGCAGGCAGGGAGTGCAGGGAACCCCTGTGGCCATCCCCCTCTCAAACAGGTATACCGATTTGGATACTGTTGAGGGGGATGACTTACCAGAGGAAGGCAGCAGCAGCCAACTTCCTGGCACCAGGGGTGCTTCTGCTGCTCAGAAAGGGAGGAAAAAGAGTGGGAGAGTAATAGTGGTAGGGGATTCTATCGTAAGGGGTACAGATAGGCGTTTCTGTGGCCGTAGACGTGACTCCAGGATGGTTTGTTGCCTCCCTGGTGCCAGGGTCAAGGATGTCACTGAACGGCTGCAGGGCATTCTGAAGGAGGTGGGTGAACAGTCAGAGGTCGTGGTTCACATTGGGACCAATGACATGGGTAGGAAGAGGGATGAGGTCCTGCAGCAAGAATTTAGGGAGCTAGGTAGCAGATTAAAGAGCAGGACCTCAAAGGTTGTAATCTCTGGATTACTCCCGGTGCCACGTGCTAGTGAGTATAGGAATAGGAGGATAGAGCAGATGAATGCGTGGCTAAAGAGTTGGTGCAGGAGGGAGGGCTTTAGTTTCCTGGATCACTGGGCCTGCTTCTGGGAAAGGTGGGACTTGTACAAGTCGGACAGGTTGCACCTGAACCAGAGTGGGACAAATATCCTTGCGGGGAGGTTTGCTAGCACTATTCGGGGGGGTTTAAACTAAAATGGCAGGGGGTTGGGAACCTGAGCAGGGAGACAGAGGAAAGGGAAACAGGGATAAAAGCAAAAGATAGGAAGGAAAAAAACAAAAGTGGCAGTCAGAGAAATCAACGGTTTAAATCAAACACGGCCACAGTAAGTAATAACTCTAATAGGTCTAAGAGCGTTAAAAAAACAAGCCTGAAGGCTTTGTGTCTTAATGCGAGGAGCATTTGTAATAAGGTGGACGAATTGGCTGCGCAAAAAAGGAAAACGAATATGATTTGGTTGGGATTACGGAAACGTGGCTCAAGGATGGCCAAGACTGGGACCTCAAAATCCAGGGGTATTCGATATTCAGGGAAGATAAGCAAAAAGGAAAGGGAGGTGGGCTAGCATTACTGGTTAAAGAAGGGATTAATACAATTGTAATGAAGGATATTAGCTCTGATGATGTGGAATCTGTATGGGTAGAATTGAGAAATACTAAGGGGAAAAAAACATTAGTGGGAGTGGTATATAGACCTCCCAACAGTAAGGCGAAGGTTGGGGATGGCATTAAAAGGGAAATTAAAGAAGCGTGCAATAACGGCACAGCAGTCATCATGGGTGACTTTAATCTACATATAGATTGGGCCAACCAAATCAGTAACAATACTGTGGAGGAGGAATTCCTGGAGTGTTTACGGGATGGTTTCCTGGACCAATATGTCGAGGAACCAACCAGAGATCAGGCCATCTTAGACTGGGCATTATGTAACGACAAAGGATTAATTAGCAATCTTGTACGAGGCCCCTTGGGTCTGAGTGATCATAATATGATCAAATTCTTCATTAAGATGGAGAATGAAGTAGTTGACTCAGAGACTGGGGTCCTCAATTTAAATAAAGGAAACTACGATGGTCTGAGGAGCGAGTTGTGTAGGATTGATTGGGGAATGGCACTCAAAGGGTTGACGGTGGATAGGCAATGGCAAACATTCAAAGACCGAATGGATGAGCTACAGAATTTGTTCATCCCAGTTTGGCATAAAAATAAAACAAAAAAGGTGACTCAACCGTGGCTAACAAGGGAAATTAGGGATAGCATAAGATCCAAGGAGACGACATATAAATTGGCCAGAAAAAGCAATAATCCTGAGGATTGGGAGCAGTTTAGGATTCAACAAAGGAGGAAAAAGGGATTAATTAAGAAAGGGAAAATAGAATATGAGAGTAAGCTTGCACGGAACATAAAAACTGACTGTAAAAGCTTTTATAGATATGTGAAGAGAAAAAGATTGGTGAAGTCAAGCGTAGGTCCCTTACAGTCAGAATCAGGGGAATTTATAATGGGAAACAAAGAAATGGCAGACCAACTAAATTTATACTTTGCTTCTGTCTTCACAAAGGAGGACACAAATAACCTCCCAGAGATGCTGGGGAACATAGGGCCTGATGAAAGGGTGGAACTGAAAGAAATCAGTATTTGTCGGGAAATGGTGTTAGGAAAATTGATGGGACTAAAGGCCGATAAATCCCCAGGGCCTGATAATCTACATCCCAGGGTACTTAAGGAAGTGGCCCTGGAAATAGTAGATGCATTGCTGGTCATCTTCCAGAACTCGATAGACTCTGGAACAGTACCCATGGATTGGAGGGTAGCTAATGTTACCCCACTATTCAAAAAAGGTGGTCAAGAAAAAGCGGGGAATTATAGACCGGTAAGCCTGACATCGGTAGTGGGGAAAACGCTAGAATCTATTATAAAAGATGTAATAGCAGAGCACTTGGTAAGCAGTGACAGGATCGGACAAAGTCAACATGGATTTACAAAAGGTAAATCATGCTTGACTAATCTACTGGAATTTTTTGAGGATGTAACTGGTAAAATAGATAAGGGAGAACCAGTGGATGTGGTGTATTTGGACTTTCAGATGGCTTTCGATAAGGTCCCACATAAGATATTAACATGCAAAATTAAGGCACATGGGATTGGGGGCAAGGTATTGACTTGGATAGAGAACTGGTTGGCGTACAGAAAGCAAAGAGTTGGAATAAACGGGTCGTTTTCCGAGTGGCAGGTAGTAACTAGTGGGGTACGGCAAGGATCGGTCCTAGGACCCCAGCTGTTCACAATATATATTAATGATCTGGACGAGGGAATTGGATGTAATATCTCCAAATTTGCAGATGACACAAAGCTGGGTGGGAGGGTAAGCTGTGAGGAGGATGTCGTGAAACTCCAGTATGATTTGGACAGATTGGGTGATTGGGCAGAAACATGGCAAATGCACTATAATGTGGATAAATGTGAGGTTATCCACTTTGGTGGCAAAAACAGGAAGGCAGATTATTATTTGAATGGCAATAGATTGGGAGAAGGGGAAGTGCAAAGAGACCTGGGTGTTCTTGTGCACCAGTCGCTGAAGGTAAGTATGCAGGTGCAGCAGGCGGTTAAGAAGGCAAATGGTATGTTGGCCTTCGTAGCAAGTGGGTTCGAGTACAGGAACAAGGATGTCTTGCTACAGTTGTACAGGGCCTTGGTGAGACCGCACCTTGAGTACTGTGTGCAGTTTTGGTCACCTTACCTGAGGAAGGACGTTCTTGCCATGGAAGGAGTGCAGCGAAGATTCACCAGGCTGATACCTGGGATGGCAGGAATGACGTATGAGGAGAGATTGTGTCGATTGGGCTTATACTCACTGGAGTTTAGAAGATTGAGAGGGGATCTCATCCAAACTTATAAAATTCTGTCAGGCCTGGACAGACTAGATGCAGGAAGGATGTTTATGATGGCCGGGGATTCTAGAACCAGGGGTCATAGTCTAAGAATAAGGGGTAAGACATTTAGGACTGAAATGAGGAGGAATTTCTTCACCCAGAGAGTGGTGAACCTGTGGAATTCTCTGACACAGAGGGCGGTGGAGGCCAGTTCATTAAATATATTCAAAAAAGTGTTGGATATATTTCTTAAGGCTAAAGGGATCAAGGGATATGGGGAGAAGGCAGGGACAGGGTACTGAGTTTGGATGATCAGCCATGATCTCATTGAATGGCGGAGCAGGCTCGAGGGGCCGAATGGCCTACTCCTGCTCCTATCTTCTATGTTTCTGTGAATTTCTTCACCCAGAGAGTGGTGAACCTGTGGAATTATCTACCACAGAAGGCAGTTGAGGCCAATTCATTAAATATATTCAAGAAGGTGTTAGATATATTTCTTAAGGCTAAAGGGATCAAGGGCTATGGGGAGAAAGCAGGGACATAGTACTGAGTTTGGATGCTCAGCCATGATCTCATGGAATGGCGGAGCAGGCTCAAGGGGCCGAATGGCCTACTCCTGCTCCTATCTTCTATGTTTCTATGTTTCTATGTAACCACTTATCATTGGTAGACCTCCCATGCCATTGCTCATAGGTAGTCAGTGAGAGTCAGCATTGATTTGTGAAGGGCCGGTCTTGTCTGACTGATCTAATAACCTTTTGGAGGAGGTCAGTAACATGGACAAGGGAGTGTCTCTGGATCTTGTATGTGTGGACTTCCAGAGGGTTAAATTATGAGAACAGGTTGCAGAGACTGGGCTTGTATTCCCTCAAGTACAGAATATTAAACGGTGATATAATTGAGGTGTTTAAGATGTTCAAAGAGTTGGTCGGGTAGATCGATAAAAACTATTTCCTCTGGCGGGGAAATCCAGAACAAAGGGGCATGAGCTTAAAATTAGAGTTAGCCTGTGTAATGTATGTAGTGTATATATACCTTAAGGGAGAGAACTACTTTTTACAGCTCCTGTATACTGTAGTACCGGCAGTGACCACACCTGTATATAAACTCTGAGTAGTGATCTGTACAGTTAAATCTAGAGTAACCCTCATTCAGTAAACACCTGTTGAATCGTTCCCTGCAGTCTGTTGTCTCATTATTGAAGGACACAACATTAAGATACACGGATATAACAGCCTGGTCAGGGATGTGATGTCAGGAAGCACTTCTTCTCCCAAAGGCTAGCGGAATTGTGGAACTCTCCCCCCATATCTATTGAGGCTGGGGGTCAATTGAAAACTTCAAAAATGAGATTGGTAGATTTTTGTTAGGCAAGAGTTTTAAGGGATGTGGAACCAATGCGGGGAAATGGAGTTAACATACAGGTCAGCCATGCTTGAATTGAATGACAGAACAGACTTGAGGGGCTGAATGGCCTCCTCCTGTTCCTAAGTTGATCAAGGGATATCGATCAAAGACAGGTAAATGGATTTGAGGTGCAGAGCAGCCATGGTCTAATTGAATGCTGGAGGGGCTGAATGGCCTACTCCTGTTGCTTTAAATGTATGCAATTACATAACATAATTGGTAGAAGGCAAACAATGCCATCACTGCCCATCGCCCACACACCCTGTGGCCTTGGTCGTACCCACATGGAAACCTGTTATTGCTTTCTAGCGAAACAAGTCAGTGTAACTTAAGCCCAAAGGTTTTTACCAAATATGGTAGCAAGGTGAGGCCCCTTTAATTGGACGGGTGAAACCGTGACATCGCAGAGTAAGCCTCACCCTCACACTGCGCCTCACACTGAGATGAGACATCACAATAGCTTTGTAAACTATATAAATGTGAGGCAGCTGACTCTGATTAACTGGCTTTTCTGTCTAGGACTGAATGCGGTCGGCTCGAACATCTGAACAGCTTTGCTCTGTGAAGACAACACGAACAATTGAAACATCATCAACCAGCAGCGTGGACAGAAGTTTGTGAACTTTGACAGGTTTGTCTTTCTGGGATGGCAGGAATGACGTATGAGGAGAGATTGGGTCAATTGGGCTTATATTCGCTGGAGTTTAGAAGAATGAGAGGGGATCTCATTGAAACTTATAATATTCTAACAGGACTAGACAGACTAGATGCAGGAAGAATGTTCCCGATGGTCGGGGAGTCCAGAACCAGGGGTCACAGTCTAAGGATAAGGGGTAAGCCATTTAGGACAGAGATGAGGAGGAATTTCTTCACCCAGAGAGTGGTGAACCTGTGGAATTCTCTACCACAAAAGGCAGTTGAGGCCAATTCATTAAATATATTCAAGAAGGAGTTAGATATATTTCTTAAGGCTAAAGGAATCAAGGGATATGGGGAGAAAGCAGGGACAATGTACTGAATTTGGATGATCAACCATGATCTCATTAAATGGCGGACCAGGCTCAAGGGGCTGAATGGCCTACTCCTGCTCCTATCTTCTATGTTTCTATGTCTTAACCTGTTTATCTTGTATTATTAGTGAAAGCCATAATGAGCAATATGAAGTTTATCAGATACAGTAATGTTGATGCACAGTCGGGTGGAATAGTTCAGTTTGTTATTGGTAGTTTTTCCATGGTGTTGCTCATAGGTAGTCTGGGTCCCGGAGCCTGGTTACTGATGGTTACTGAGCCCCATCACAGCTCCTGACTGACCGGCTCCTCCCAGTCCTGGAGTTTAATGCTCACTCCCTGCTCTGCAAATGTAGACAACTATTTACTGACTGTGACTAACTGTGTTTGGAGCTGTAGTTCCTGCTTGTATCATTCCCCGTGAAAGTCCGAGTGAGTTACAGCAAAATCCGTGCAGATATAAAGGCTCAAATCCTGGAAACTGAAAGCAGGTCAGTACATGCTGGTTGTTCTGATCAACTTGTCCTGGACACGGGGATAGCCTGTGGTACAGCTAAGCCCGACCATTTAAGAAGGTCAAGAGTGTCCCTCTTGAAACCGTTGATTGGTGTTGAATGAACGGGTCTAAATAAGAGAGGCTGACAGGGAGAGTGAACGACTGAATAATCAGTTTCTCAAAGTGTTCACCAGTACTGAGAGCTCAGGGTTAAGACTCGAAGAATGTACTCCTGGGCAGTAATGCCACTGGAGCTGCCTTGACCGAGCTTGGTACCTGCCCTCACAGCTCGACGCTGACCCAGGTGTTGACTTTTTAAAGGGAATTTGATAAATCCTTTTACAGGTTATATATTTTATTATACAAGGGGAGCGATAAAATGCCGTCATTGTCCTTGTTGCAATCCAGTGATTTTTGTGATTTCATCTTCTGCCACAGGTGCACGGTTGGTGTCAGGATGAGTGAGAGGAAATGGACGGTTTCATCAAACTACCAACAGAATAAAGTTGTCAGTAACAAAACCACAAAGACAACTGGATCACACGTCCTGACCAAAATCACATCAATGCCAGCAGAGATACCACAAAGGAGGAAACAGCAACACTGAAATACCCCTCACGCCCATCCCTCTGTGCCCCATCCATTTCTTTCGTATCAACTGTACATCTTTTAATTTCTTTATTTGACGGCCAATAACAGATCCATTTAAATGTGCAGTCAATGATTGGAGATGGTGTTAAACCAACTCTTTCCCTTCTGGCACGTTTCTTTCCCATTTTAAAAGATTTCCCACGCCCCTCTCCCTCCTCCCTAGTTCTCCCCTGGGCTGGACCTTCACGTCCAGCACTCAGGTCCCCGCATCGGCATCAAGCACCAACCCTGCTCCAACTCCAGGCTCAGTTCGGCATTGCTCGGGGTTAACTGCACTGGCACTGGATAGGGCCCAGTCCATACAGTCATCTCCGACCGATGTCGACCGGTGGTCCAACTGTTGGGACTGAACAGGAAAGTCTCAAGGGTGGACGCTCCGGTTGTTGCCTCGATGATGTAGAATGGGACGAGCTGGTTAAAGCCAATCCATCCCAGTCAACAACATCGGGTGAAACCCCGGTACCACTTGTACCGAGGCCTCCCAGGATAGAGGAAGAGTCCTCCTCTGGCACCAGCTGGTTCGGAGGTGTCCGTTCCTACTGGGGCCAGAATCAGGCTGGTTCCCCCAAGCGCCACCAGCTACTGTTGGTGTGTCCTTCACTAGAGACATCCGTCCCCTCTGGTGACACCAACGCAGCCCCGGGACATTGGTCTCCAGTTGGCGCCAGCTCATTTGGGGGCACCACCCTCGGTGGACTCGACCCTACACAGGGACACCTATGCTGCGGGTGATGTCCACTTTGGTGAGTGCAGCCGCAGATCTCTATTTATAGATCTGTGGCTCCCACCCACCACTGTGGACCCACCTTCAGCCGCTCCCTACGACACTCGAGAGGCACTCCCAGGGAGGGTGCGTGCACTCCAGAAACCAAACTGGGAGCCCGAGTCGACCACGGCCTCCGTGCGTTGAGGCTTTTCCATGTATTCAAAACAAGGGTGACTTCGAGTCTGAAACTGTGAGTTCCGGAAGCCTCATCACTTGTGGGGGTTGAGTCTTTACCTGGGGTCTTGCAAAGGCCTCAGGCATCGACCTTTGTTGGATTTCCCCACCCAATTTCCAAGGCGGTTTGGGCGGATTTGATAGGCGCGCTCCAGTTATGGCCAAGGTAGACAGCCCCGCCACCCTGCCTCACAACTTAAGGTTCGCTGGTACAGCTGGCGAACTTCAGTCGTGAAAGCCTCAGAAGGAAGGGAACTGCCCAGGAAACTAGTCCTGTCCCACCCCCCAGAATCCAAATGGTGGGACATGTGGGTCTGGCAGACCTTCCTGCAGGGTTTGGCGCATATCCCGAATTCCCTGCCACCAAATCCACCGGGGCTGGCTTCACTGACCAGCAGGTGAGTTGAGGGAGCAATCCCTGCCAGAGAGGACCACCTTCAGAGAGCATCTGCTGCAGCAGCAGACTGTGTGGGTGCTCTCAATGTAGGAGCAGGATCTATCGTCCAGTGGATCTTGCATCGCCACTGAGTTTGTCCTCACACCTTGGGGATCCTTCAGGTTCTGCAGATGCCCATTGGTGCCGAGGGCTTCTTTGGCGAGCAAGTGGAGGATCTGCTGTAGCAGAACCTTCAGGCATTCCCGAGATGACACACAAGGGTGAGGGGGCACTGTTCACTTTGAAGCTTAGCCCACCCCATCTATAGGCCCCTTCCACTCGCCAACACCAGTACACTCACCACCTAGCCACTAACCATCACCAACGCACTCACCATCACCAATCCATTCACCACCACCATCCACTCGCCACCACCAATCCATTCACCTCCACCAGCCTATTCAAGGCTTTATCCGGAGCACGATGTCCTTTATATCTTGCTAGCCCGTCATTCCGGATTAGGACCTGGAATGCAGGTAGTTCGCAACAAGTAACCTTCGAGACCCTGTCCAGCTCCACCTCCCCCAGCAGTGATCGTGCCTGGATAGCCCACCTCAGAGTTGTGTGGGTGGGCTATTTCCAGTACTTCCCTGTGGAAGTGGATCACTCTGGCTGTTTGGTTTGACCATCAGAGGAACCATCTACTAGTGGGCATACTGGCAGGTCTTCTGCCATCCACACTGAGAGCGAGTGATCGTCATCCAGATGGCTCAACTGTTGGGGATATTTCTCCAGTTGAGCCTTCTGGATGACCATCACTCTGCCAGTAATGTATCCACAGGATGAATGGTCTTCTCGGCCAGTGATTTCATTTGGCATTTCAACAGGCTCGGGGTGTGAACGGTATAATAGGACATTTCCACTTTCAGACTCGGTGCAGGGTAAGTTAGTGTGTCTGCAGACAGACAATATGACAAGGGTCCGGTAAGTCAACAAACAGGGTGGGACCCTCCTTCCTGGGTCCCTCTGTCAAGATGACGCGTTGCTTCCCATTGGTGCTTGAATGACGGGGTGACACTCTTGGTGCCACATTTGGCCCGGGGCGGACAACACAACAGTCGGCACACTCAGCTGCTCTGTCGTCCACCCTAACTAGTGGATGATCCACACTGAGGTAGTCCAGAACACCTTCAGGACTTGGGGGGTTTACCAGGTCGATCGACTTGCTCGCATCACCGGATAATCACCAATCTGCTGGAGGACCTCAGGCTGTCGGGGCGGAGGCCCGATAGTCTTTCGTGCTTTTGTTTCTGGATTCTGTTGCTCAGGGTTGCCTGATCTCCAGGATGCTCCAGGAAATTGCAGCAGGTGGTGGTTCTGGTTAACCCTTTAGTTACCTCACAAACCGTGCTTCAGGGATACCCGGGTGTTGAATACACACTTTGATTTCAGGAGCCCACGGGAGAAATCCAAGTCATTTTTAGAGTATAGAGGACCCTACCTTTTTTAGGGAATTTTTCATTCTGACATCCTCCACACACTGCTGGGCACTGTCCAACTGGTACTCAGGGTGAGAAGGGTGGACCGTACCTGCAAGTGAACAGATTCTCCGGCTCCCAGGACAAATAGATCAAAGTGGGTGTTATTCACGGGTGCCAGCGCCAGATCCAAACAGTAAGCTGAACCGTAAGGATCTGGATTTGGGTCCTGCCAGCTTCTGATTGATGGCCTGGCAGTTGAGATGGAATGCCCGTCAAATTAGGGTATACCAGCAGTGCGGCACTCATGGGTAATGCTCACTTTATTGCGTCTGTCCTGGTCATTTAAGCCTCTGTTCCCATACAAGTACCTCCACCCTCCTCGTCCTCAGTACTACTTGGTTAGTCACCAGCTGTGTGTGCAGAATGCCTGAATGAAGATCACAGCTCCCTTGTCAGCTGTTCCCGTGTCAGCTGCTCCCTTGTAAGCTCCTCTTCATTCTTCAAGTGACGCGGCATTTGCCACCCACCTGGTTGACTCTTGGGTCTAGTGGGGAGTGTTGGTATGTCTTTTCCTCGTTCTGGGTTGTCTTTGGGTGTCAACAAACTGGGTTCTGGGGTGTGCTAAAAGTTAACACTGCACGGGAGTCGGGGAGGGAGGGGAAAAACAAGTGGGTTTGCCCTTCAAAGTTAGGACGTCTTAACAAAATGTCTTAACAGGAAAGGTCACGCCTTAAGAGATTTTCCTCAGGCAAATTGTGCCGATGCATCCCGGTAATTAGATCCACATTCCACCCCCAATTCGGCCTGTCAATGTTTAGGAACGGATGTTCCCAGCAAATTAAACGATGTCACAGTTAACACTTTAAAGAAATGATTGGGGACAGTTTTCATTCAACCTGGAATGACAGAAATGGGAACTCTAGACAACCTGCCAACCAGTTTCTCGTCATCGCTGAATATTGGGTTTGTGACTGCTGCTACAGAACTAGACTGGCGATTGTTGAAGACCAGGCTCCCGGGGACTGTGTTCAATTGATGTTAGCAGAGTTGAAGTGAGAAAGTAATTGTCTCAGAATATTTGGGCCATAATGATCTCCTGAACTAGTTTCGATCGCCTAAGGGGGTCGGAGAGGAATTTCCCAGATTTTTTTCCCAAATTGGCCTGGGTTTTTATGTCTGGTTTTTCGCCTCTCCCAGGAGATCACATTTCGCATATTATAAGTCATGTTTCAATAACTGAAATGTGAAAAGTTTAACATCTGAAAATAAACGTGGATTGAAAATGAACAAACTTACTGTATGTCTCCTGATTTGTGCACAGATCATTGAAGGGAACAGAAAGGGGAAGAGATGAGTTCTGATTGTCCCTGGGCTCAATTACTGACTGGGTGAATTCTTTGAGCCACACACTAGGAGGGACCCAGATTGATTCCCCAGTCTGCACATACAAACATACAAAAAGATATACAAAAGTAGATGAAGACTATCAGGCCCATTAAGCTCACCCCATCCAGTAGACAGTATGACCTCACATGCTGCCATCCTACCTACCAGTTATGCTATCTCTGGAAACAGACAAAGAAACATGGCCAATTCAGGAAAAACCTCTGGCCAATTGCTCTCCAACTCCCAACACATGACAATCTAAACTAATCACTAACTCTCGCTGTAACTGGTAATGTCCTCTCAGGGACTGGTCAAGATCATACAGCACAGAAGGAGGCCATTCAGCCCATCTTGCCTCTGCCAGCTCTTTGAATGCACTATCCAATTAACCCCACTCTCCCACTCTTTCCCCGTAGCCCAGCAAATTTTTCCTTTTCAAGCATTTACCCAATTCCCTTCTGAAAGTTACAGTGGATGGAATTATAAGTTGGTGGAATTCTGTCATGTGATCCCCAAAGTTCCAGTAACTAAATTGCCAAATCCCCCAGTCAGTAAAACCTGGATTGGGCTTATTCAGTCACTTAAACACCAGTGGCACTTTCAAAGTCCCAGGCCACGTCAAGGAACTCCTCCAAACACAATTAAACAACAAAGTTGTGAATTGGTATAAAAACAAATACTAGTGGGGAGGGGCTGGGGGTGAAGAATTGAGTGGGGGAAACAAGACAACACTTTGCATGTACTGAGGCAGAGTCGTGTGCATTGGGTTTCCAACTCTGCAGGATGTACCGGAGTCTCCTGGAATTTAATCTCCTGGAATTTTTGATATTTGTTTATGGGATGTGGGCTTCGCTGGCAAGGCCAGCATTTATTGCCCATCCCTAATTGCCCTTGCGAAGGTGGTGGTGAGCCACCTTCTTGAACCGCTGCAGTCCGTGAGGTGAAGGTGCTCCCACAGGAGCGGTTTGGTACAACTGAACGACTTGCTCGGCCATTTCAGAGGGCAGTTAAAGGTCAGACCGAGTAAGGACAGCAGATTTCCTTCCCTGAAGGACATTAGTGAACAAGGTGGGATTTTAGCGCAATCCAATTGTTTCGTGGTCATGATTACTGATGGTAGCTTTTTATTCCAGATTTATTTACGTGACTGAATTTAAATTCCCCAGCTGCCATGTGGTGGGATTTGAACTCATGTCTCACAGATTGTTTAATCTAAGTCTGTCCCTGGATTGCTAGTCTGGTAACATAACCACAATGCTCCCATTCCCAATTGCAGCTGTGAGCAAACCTGGGATAAAAGTCAACAAGGCATTAAAGAAAATGATTTTTTTTCCATTTTCTTTGACCACTTTCATTCATTTATAAAAATATTGGAGACGGGGGAAAAAGGCGGTTGGATACAGCAAGTCACGTGATGAAAGCTCCAGGAATACGTCCAATCAGAGATGGTGACCCGTGTTGTGTGACTCACGCCATTTGTACACCAAGACAAAAGAAAATAATAGCACGCGTTGATAATTGTGGGTGGCACCAAGACACACACGTGCAGAATGTGAAACCTGTTGAATAATCACTGACTACTGAGGCACAAGTGGGTCTAAATAACACTTTAACAAACAGAATGGCTGCACATTAATGGCACAGTAATTAACTTGGGATATAATAGGCTTTGGCCTAGAAATTTGGTTGGTAGCACCGGCGCTGAGCGCCTAAAGAGACCTAGAATTGGGGTGATACCGTATGTTGGGGCGTTCGCTATGAAGATAGCGACAACTCAGATATTGACTATACATTTAGCGCCTGCGCTAAGTGTTTGCGCGCGCCCGCGAGCGCAAGCAGATCATGACATCATTTCAGTGTGCAACACCTTTTAGGAGCGCCTGAGCGCATATTGGGTGGTGCCCGGAGCCTTAACGCCCAGCGCTTTTAGTGACAGTTCGAGGGAGGGCTAACAGGCCCTTCTCGGAGTAGTGGGGCGCTATTTAAAGGGGACAGCTCTAGTGCAGAATCTTCAGCCACTTGGCCTGCTCATTGCGATCATTGCTGGAGAGAGTTGGCGAGCTAATGTGGAGCGGAGTTCTGGGAATTTAGCTTTACAGTACTTGGGACCTTCAAACCTGTCCGAAGCACTTGCAGCACTACACCTAAAAGCCTTTTGACCAACTGGCATCGGAATGGGAGCTTCTTTGGAGGGCGACGGCCTCATCGCCCAACACTGTGAAGGGGCAGAGAGACGGCGGGAGAGAGGGCCGGGATTGGCCAGAAGGAGGAGGGGCAATGGAGGTCGGCCAATCCGACGGGAAGCTGTGTGCATCTTTAGGCAGCAGGTGACAAGCCTTGACATGTCGGAGGAGCAGTGTTTGGGAAGGCTCTGATTCTGGAGGGACATTGTTACTGATCTGTGCCACCTGCTTGGTCAGGTTCTGCAGCCGCGTGAACGCTGCAGAACCTCTCTGTCCATGATCGCTAAACTGACTGATGGCCTCAATTTTTATGCCAACGGATCCTATCAGTCAGCCATTGGGGACATTGCGACTGTCGCTCAGGTTGCAGTCCACTGTTGCATCCGGCAAGTTACAGATGCCCTTTATAGGCGAAGGCGTCAATTCATTACCTTCCCTCGGACCCTGCACAAGCAGGCGGAGTGCGCGCAGGGTGTCGCTTCTATTGCGGACTTCCCCATGGTGCAGGGGGCGAGTGACAGCACACACGTGGCTTTGAGGGCGCCATGCCATCATCCTTAGGACTTCCGCAACCGCAAGGGGTTCCACTCTCTCAACGTGCAGCTGGTTTGTGACCACCGCCAAATCATCATGGCAGTCACCGTGCATTTCCCAGGGTGCAGCCACGATGCCTTTATCCTGCGGTTGACCTCAGTTTGTAACCTTTTTGAGGGGCTGCCTCGAAGACGAGGCTGGCTTACTGGGGACAAGGGCTATCCTCTCTGGCCATGGCTGATGACAACACTCCGTGTGTCCGACACCCCAGCAGAAGAGCTGATCAGCAGCGGCCATCAGGCGACCAGGCACAGTAAACAGCACACTATTGGTGTTGTCAAAAAGCGTTTCCAATGTCTGGAACATTCGGGGGATCCCTGCAGTACTCGCCGCAGCAAGTGGGACACATCGTCGTCGTCTGCTGCATGCTCCACAACTTGGCGAATCGACGCAGCCAGCCAATTCCAGCTGTCCCTCAACGACCAGCAGAGCAGGCGGAGGAGGAGGAGGAGGAGGAAGAGCAGGCGGAGGAGGAGGACGCGGAGGAGGAGGAGGAGGAAGAGCAGGCGGAGGAGGAGGAGGAGGAGGAGGAAGATGGAAGGGCTGCTGAAAGTGGAAGGGCCATATGTCAGAGGCTCATCTAGACTCGTGTCGAGACCCCTGTGGCGGAATGATGAGAGTCTTAACTCATGCGCACTTTGGATGTTTGACGGCCTCTGAATGCCAGCATCACTGAAACTAGTCACATGCACCATGCCACATTGAAACTTCTGTTTATTGGCACAAAAGTATTTCATTACAGCTAAACAACGTAAGGTCAACAGAAACCATAACTTTCAAAATAACTGTGAACTCTCCGGCAAAGCCGCAAAACTCAACAAACCTTCTGCAAATATAACAACAGGTGAGGGTGTCCTTGAATTTGGACAAACAAACGTCTCAGCACCTCCCTCTACAACTGGCCCCTTGAGGGAGAACGACTTCTCTTTTGCGCCCGGCCCCTTCCCTCCCTGCTGCTCCTACGTAATTGGACCCCAGTGGCGGGCTCAAGGCTGGGGGACGCCTGCTGACTGTCTGGAAGCACAGAAGCCCCTGAGGAACGGCCTGGCCGACCTCTGGGCTTGGAGGGTGCGGACGCAGGATGCTTGATGTGACCATGGCTTGAAGCAGTGTGGCCTGCAGGTGGTGGCAGCTGCAATGCAGGCGCCCCAGCGCTGGCATGTGCAATGGTCTCCTGCCGAGAGAGGACACCTGCACCATGGTCGGACGACACACTGGCTATCTGAGGGGAGCGGCTCGGCTCATCCGCCACAATCGCATGCTCCACTGATTCCTGGCCTTGTATGGGACTGGAAGGGCCCGGGGTGATCGTCACTGATGCAGAGAGGGTGGCTACAGTGAGAGATCGCGTTGCGTCAATCTGGGTGTGGCGGAGCCCAGCAAGCGACTGCGTGGCAACAGTGAGGACCTGTGTGCCAGGTGCCAGTGCTTCGGAGAAGGCCTGGACAGTTCTTCCCATTGCTTCGGACAAGGCAGGTGCCGAACGCTCCACTGCCTCGGACAAGCCCTGGACAGACCTTTCCAGGGATTGTCCGAAGCCCTGAACAGTCCTTTCCATAGCCAACTCAAAGCCGTGGACAGTCCTCTCCATTGTTGGGCCGAAGCCCTGGATAGTCCTGTCCATTGTTGCCCCGAAGCCCTGGATAGACTTGTCCATTGTTGCCCCGAAGACCTGGAGAGTCCTGTCCATTGTTGCCCCAAAGCCCTGGAGAGTCCGGTCCATTGTTGCCCCGAAGTCCAACATACTCTTAGCCAATGAATCTATTGACTCAGGCATCTTCTCGACTGCAGCCATCAGCTCCGTGTGTCTGACCCGGGCCTGTTTGCTCATCTCAGCCAGGCGACGCACCTCATCTGCACTCTGTGCAGCAGTCATCACTACCTGCCTTGCCCTCCGGGGAGACGGTGGCCGAACTTGCCTATCCCCCGTGCATTGCTGCATGCCACTTGGTCCGGCAACTGGTTCATCCTCAGAGCCCCCCCCCACCTCCCCTCCAGGGGACTACTATCCCCAGTCTGTAGATGTGTCTGCTCCCCGGATTCTGCAACGGCTGGTCCGGATTCCTCCTGGTCCTCGCCTCCGGTGGCACTGGCACTGGCAGCTTCAGTGCATTGAGCCCCAGTTGGTGCTGCTTCATCTGAAAGTGGGAGGTGGAAGAGTGGCTTTAGCAAAAGGACAGGTTTGCTGAAAGGCATGCCAGATTGCGGCAAGGCTCTGACATGGCTGCACACTGAGGATGCATGCTGGCGGGGGGACCAAGTGGAAGGCAACAGGTGAAAAAGGTGAGAGTCTTACCCTCGCTGTCGGAAATGGGGTCGGCAGATGCAGTGGTCACAGGACCAGACAGACGTCCTCCAAGTATCTGGTGCACTCTCTCCTCCAGATCCGTGAGAGTGACCACTTGTGGAGGTCCGCCACCGGTTTGACGCTGCTCCTTTCGGATCATCGCCAGCTTGGACTGCAGGGGAAAGAAGGGGAAGTTCTGTAACATGATGCCTTGAGAGATCATCGCATGCCCCCCATGGTGCAAGAGCCCTTACATGAGGCCTTGAGAGATCATCGCATGGCCCCCATGGTGCAAGACCCCTTACATGAGGCCTTGAGACATCTGTCCATGTGTGTGCCCAGAAAGGGCCATGGGTGCATGCAAACAGATGGCCATTGGGGCATCATTGCAACAGGGTGCCCGAAGTCAGCTGCAGATGTTTCCTCCCACAGTCCAAAGATGTGCGAGTTAGGTTGATTGGCTATGATAAATTGACCCTTAGTGTTAGGGGGATTAAATACGTGGGGTTACGGGGATAGGGTGGGATATGTGTTGGTGTAGGGGTTACGGGGATCGGGTGGGATATGTGTCGGTGCAGGCTCGATGGGCCGAAATGGCCTCTATCTGCACTGTGGGGTTTCTGTGATTTCTGTGAGATGGAGGGAATCAGAAGTTTGCTAAACCATCACTCACCCTAACGATCCGTGTGAGGTCGTTGAATTTCTTCCTGCACTGAACAGGGGTCCTGGTCGTCATGCTGCTGGAGTTGACCCTCACAGCAACCTCCCTCCAAGATCGTCGGTAAGCCTTCTGATTCGGCCTCTTGCCATTATCCGGATACAGGACATCTCGACGGCGCTCAACTGCAGCCACCAAGTGGTCCAGAGCCTCAGTGCTGAAGCGCTCTGCTCTCTGTCTAACCTTCTCCATGCTGAACAAGTTTGTAACGCCAGACAAGGGCGAGCGCCGATTCTGAGGCCTACAGGGCGTTGGGTGTTGAAGCTCAGGCTGAGTGACCCACCCCTTTAAGAGCCGGCCGGCGCCTGGAAGTCTCGTGCCAATTTCTCGGCCTTTATTTTGGAAGTACTTAACTCCCAAACTCTCATTACCACATGGCTTGCCGAGAAACAACTGGATCTTCTTTCAATGACATGTGTTAGAACTCACAACCAATCAGCACAGTGTTAACCCTTCGCTCCCTGGAAGTTTAAAGAACTTTCATTTTCAATTGACATTGAGAATGACTATTTTGGGAACTGCCTCCCCAGTTTAGCGCCAGGATTCTCCCCAGATAACCTGAGTTTGTAACACACTGTTCACATGGTTAGTGCCCCGAGGCACTTTAGAGAGTAGAATGAGATGCCAATTAGTAATACTAAGAAAGAAGCAATGGACACAAGTAACACTGCCCCTTCACTGGACAGCTGCTGGCGATAACCTTCAATCCGCCTTCACAACAGATGTCAAGCCAGCTCCTTCTTCAAGGTGAGAAATTACCCTGGATGATAATCCTGAGATTTATTCTCCTTTTTGATTCTTATCCTGCCCCTGACATTAAATTACTTGGTTTTATTACCCCATTGTCTTCTATTTGCAAATGTGAGCTATTGGAGCTTGATAGACAAACATGCTCACACGTGTCGCCTAGAAACACAAACAAAATGATTTTTTTTTAAACAGTGAGGATATTGCACCGTGAGATCAAATCCATGTGCTGCCGTCAAAAATGGGTGAATAGTTTAGGGTCTGGTCATTACAAGGACAATTTGAAGGATAAAGGACCAACTGAAAGGTTGGTGCTGAATTTAGCAAAGACCAACTTTCCAATGTTGATACCAGATAAACATTAGCACAAGGCAATTTTGATTTACGCCCTCCAATTTCTCAGTAGTGCATCAAGAACTTGCATTGATAGACCTTTCACAGCATCAGGACATACCAAAGCACTTTACAGCCAATGAAGCACTTCCTTAAAGTATAATCGCTGCTGAAATGTAGGAAACGCAGCAGCCAATTTGCGCACAGCAAGCTCCCACAAATAGCAATGAAATAATGACCAGATAATGTTTGTCTTAGTGATGTTGGTTGAGGGATAAATGTTGGCCCAGGAGAACTCCCCTACCCTTCTTCAAAATACTGGCCATGGGATCTTTTAAGTCCACCTGAGAGGACAGATGGAGCCTCGGTTTAACGTCTCATCCGAAAGACGGCACCTCTGACAGTGCAGCACTCCCTCAGTACGGCACTGAAGTGTCAGCTTAGAATATGTGCTACCACTGGGCCATGCAGGCACCTAAATCAAACAGCTAGATGATTTTAAAAGCACGGGATAATGGAACAAGAAACCTGAATGGGTTTCAAGAAGGAACTAGACAGGTTCTTATCAACAAATGTGATTCAGGGTTATTAGAAACGCACCAAGGGAATACAGTGGATAGGTGGGCTCATCAGAATATTGGAACATAAGATGTAGGAGCAGGAGTAGGTCATTTGGCCCCTCGAGCCTGCTCCGCCATTCAATAAGATCATAACTGATCTGATCTTGGCCTCAACTCCACTTCCCTGCCCGCTCCCCATAACCTTGACTCCCTTATCGTTCAAAAATCTGTCTATCTCCACCTTAAATATATTCAATGACCCAACCTCCACAGCTCTCTGGGGATTGGGAGCAGTTTAGGATTCAGCAAAGGAAGACAAAGGGATTAATTAAGAGGGGGAAAATAGAATATGAGAGTAAGCTAGCAGGAAACATAAAAACTGACTGTAAAAGCTTCTATAGATGCGTGAAGAGAAAAAGATTGGTGAAGTCAAGCGTAGGTCCCTTGCAGTTAGAATCAGGGGAATTTATAATGGGGAACAAAGAAATTGCAGACCAATTAAAAACATACTTTGGTTCTGTCTTCACAAAGGAGGACATGTGGCGACACGCCACCACTGGACATAATCCGCTCACGGCGGCACAGACAGTCTAAGCAGAAGCCCCCAGCTGGGGGCCCTTTCCTCCAGCAACTTGTTTCCCGCAGGGACAGGCTGCCGGGAGCACTTCCTGTCTGGGAAGTATTTAAGTGGATGCGCGGGCTTTTCTAGTTCCTGTTTGTCATGTGGTTGGAATAAAGCAGTTGTGTTTTCACTAGCTCTGGTCTCGGCTCCCACGTTTGCCGCGGTATCTCAACACTGGTGACCCCGACGCTCAGGACGAATCCTAAGCTAGCATGGCGGATACAAACGCAGTCACGGTTAAATTACCAGACTTTTGGGAGAACCTCGCCGAAGCCTGGTTCGTTCAAGCTGAGTCCAGATTCCGGCTGAAAGGCATTACAGTCGACGCCACGAAGTACGACTACCTCGTCGCCTCGCTCACCTACGCTACAGTCCCCAAGGTTTGGGCAGCGCTGCAGAATCCACCAACAGAGGGCAAGTACGAACATCTGAAGGCTGCGCTACTTAAAAAATTTCAAACGTCCTCTTACCAGCGCCACTGCCAACTCCTGGACCTCCCCGGCCTTGGTGACGCTTCACCATCAGACCTGCTTTCCCACATGCTGTCCCTCTCAGACGACAAAAACCCCGGCGCCCTTTTTCGCACGCTTTTCATTCAGCAGCTCCCCGCCAGCATCCGCCCGCTCATTGTGGAGTCTGACTCCACGGACCTGAATGATATAGCCGAAAAGGCCGACCAGCTGCTCTCTGCACAGGCCGCTCGCGACGTCGCGCCCGACCTCACGGCAACGACCACGCGGTCTTCCCGGGCCGCTAGGCCCGACCGCCCTACCACTCCGGGTCACTGCTACTACCACACCCGTTTTGGCGCTAGGGCTCAACGCTGCACACCACCGTGTACCTTCAAACCCCCCCCCGCACCGGCCCCCGCGATGGCCGCGGGGCAGAAGGAGCCCCTACTGTACGTCACTGACGACAGAACCAACCGCCGATTTCTGTGCGACACAGGGGCCCAGCACAGCATCACCCCCGCCTCCGCCCTCGAGATCCAACGCGGCACACGGGGTATCACACTGGCTGCAGCCAACGGCTCTGAAATCCGCACATATGGCACCCGCATGGTCACGCTCGACCTCGCGGGCCGCCGCTACCGCTGGGAGTTCCTCACAGCCAAGGTCCTCTGCCCACTCATCGGCGCCGACTTCCTACGTGCCCACGGCCTCCTTGTCGACATTCCGAAGCACCGCCTCGTCGACATCAACACTATGGCCCCCATCCCCGGCGCCTTTACCCCGGCCCGTTCGGCCGGCCTGACGACCTACTGCCTCGCCAGAGCCACGGACGACTACTCGGCACTCCTAGCTGAGTTTCCCGCCCTCACTAACCCGACCTTTTCGGCCAAAGCCGCCAAGCACGGTGTGGAACACTATATCCCCACCACCGGCCCCCCAGTTTCTGCCCACGCCCGCAGACTCAACCCGGCCAAGCTGGAAATCGCGCGGGCCGAGTTCACCACCATGGAACAACTCGGCATCATCCGCCGCTCCAGCAGCCCTTGGGCCTCGCCCCTCCACATCGCCCCCAAGCCCGGCGGAGGCTGGCGCCCTTGCGGGGACTACCGCCACCTCAACGACGCCACCACCCCCGATCGATACCCGGTGCCACACATCCAGGACTTCTCGGCCCGACTGGCCGGACGAACCGTCTTTTCCAAAGTCGACCTGGTGCGCGGTTACCACCAAGTCCCCGTACACCCCGCAGACATCCCCAAAACGGCCGTCATCACCCCATTCGGCCTTTTCGAGTTCCTGAGGATGCCCTTCGGCCTCAAGAATGCAGCACAGGCTTTCCAGCGCCTTATGGACTCAGTCCTCCGGGACCTGAACTTCCTATTCGTCTATCTAGACGACATTCTCGTGGCCAGCTCCTCCAAACAGGAACACCTCGAACACCTTCGCATCCTGTTCGGGCGCCTAGCCCAACACGGGCTCATCCTCAGCCCGGCGAAGTGCCAATTCGGCCTAACCGAGATCGATTTTCTCGGTCACCACATCACCCCTGCTGGGGCCGTCCCCCTGCCCAACAAGGTGCAGGCCGTCCAGCAATTCCCCCGCCCCACAACCATCAAGGGCCTCCAGGAGTTCCTCGGGATGGTGAACTTCTACAACAGGTTCATCCCCAGAGCCGCAGCCCTCATGAAGCCCCTATACGACTCCCTCCGAGGAAAATCCGGCAAGATGGACGTAGCCTGGACCACTGACACAGCAGCCGCCTTCGACGCCACCAAAAACGCGCTCGCCGACGCCACTCTGCTCGCGCACCCGAGGGCCGATGCCCGGGTCGCGCTCACCACCGACGCCTCCGACCACGCGGTCGGGGCCGTGTTCGAGCAGTGGGTCAATGGCGCGTGGCAGCCACTTGCCTTCTACAGCCGCCAACTGCGCCCCCCGGAGGTCAAATACTCCACTTTCGACCGCGAGCTTCTCGCACTCCACCTGTCGGTCCGCCATTTCAGGTTCCTCCTGGAAGGCCGCCCCTTCACCGCGTATGTGGACCACAAGCCACTCACATACGCGATGGCCAAGCACACCGAACCCTGGTCCGCTAGGCAGCAACGCCAGCTCGCGGCCGTCTCCGAGTTTACTACGGACATCCAGCACGTCTCCGGTAGAGACAACGTGGTCGCCGACTGCCTTTCCCGTCCCGCCGTCTGTGCGAATCACCTCGCGGTCGACTACGCACAACTAGCAGCGGCCCAGCTCACGGACCCAGACCTCCTCTCGGCGGCTACCAGCCTGCCAGGGCTACGCCTAGCCAAGGTCGCGCACGGGCCCGAAGCCACGGCAGTCACGTGCGACGTCTCACTCGGCCAACCCAGGCCGGTCATCCCTGAGACCTGGTGCCGCCGCGTTTTCGACGCTCCACGGGCTCTCTCACCCGGGTTCCCTCGCATCCGTCAAACTCCTCTCCAAGCGCTTCGTCTGGCGCGGCCTCAGCAGAGATGTTCGGACTTGGGCCACCTCCTGCCTCGCCTGCCAACGGGCTAAGGTACAGCTGCACACCAAAGCACCCCTGGGAGACTTCGAGGTACCCAGCCGCCGCTTCGACCACGTACACGTCGACATCGTCGGTCCCCTGCAGCCATCGCAAGGCCAAACTTATCTCCTCACGATGGTCGACCGCTACACACGCTGGCCTGAGGCAGTGCCGCTGACCTCCAACACCACAGCCGACATCGCCAGGGCGTTCGTTAACACCTGGGTTGCGAGGTTCAGCGTACTGGCCGACATAACCTCCGACAGAGGCGCCCAGTTCACCTCCGAACTCTGGACGGCCACAGCACGCAACCTCGGGGTGACGCTCCACCGCACCACGGCGTACCACCCGCAGGCCAACGGACTTTGTGAACGCTTCCACAGGTCACTCAAGGCCTCACTGCGCGCCGGCCTGCAGGACAGTACCTGGACTGACCGCCTACCGTGGGTGCTACTCGGCCTACGCACCGCGGTCAAGGAAGACCTCCAGTCCTCGGCAGCGGAGTTAGTCTACGGACAACCGCTGCGCGTCCCAGGCGAATTCCTTCCGGAGCCTACCAAGCCTTGGTCGGCCGAACAGCAGCGGCTCGACTCTTTCTCTTCCGCTCAGCAGTTCGCCCCACTTCCAGTCAACCGACACGGCGAACTCGCACCTCACATCCCGCCAAATTTACAGCAGGCGCGCTTCGTCTTCGTGCGACACGACGCGCACCGCGGGCCCCTGCGACCCCCGTACGACGGTCCGTACGAGGTACTACAAACCGGGGACTAGGTCTTCAAGCTGCGACTCGGCGACAGGGTCGAGACAGTCTCCATCGACCGGCTCAAACCAGCACACACAGAACCAGGGGAACAGGTCCCCGTGGCCCAGCCTCCAACTAGAGGCCGTCCCCCCGGCAAGCCAGCACAGCCGGCGGCGAACCGCCCGACCCAACCAACCAGACCAGCGACCACTCAGAGCCGCTGCGGCAGAACCATTAGACCACCGTCACGACTCGTCCACTCCTCCTAAGCGGATTCTGGGGGGAGCTCTGTGGCGACACGCCACCACTGGACATAATCCGCTCACGGCGGCACAGACAGTCTAAACAGAAGCCCCCAGCCGGGGGCCCTTTCCTCCAGCAACTTGTTTCCCGCAGGGACAGGCTGCCGGGAGCACTTCCTGTCTGGGAAGTATTTAAGTGGATGCGCGGGCTTTTCTAGTTCCTGTTTGTCATGTGGTTGGAATAAAGCAGTTGTGTTTTCAATAGCTCTGGTCTCGACTCCCACGTTTGCCGCGGTATCTCAACAGACACAAATAACCTCCCCAGAGATGTCGGGGAACATAGGGTCTAATGAGAGGGAGGAATTCAATGAAATCAGTATTTGTAGGGAAATGGTGTTAGGGAAATTGACGGGATTTAAGGCCGATAAATCCCCAGAGCCTGATAATCTGCATCCTAGGGTACTTAAGGAAGTGGCCCTAGAAATAGTAGATGCATTGCTGGTCATCTTCCAAAATTCTATCGACTCTGGAACAGTTCCCATGAATTGGAGGATAGCTAATGTAACCCCACTATTTAAAAAGGTTGGTAGAGAGAAAACGGGGAATTATAGACCGGTAAGCCTGACATCGGTAGTGGGAAAAATACGAGAGTCCATTATAAAAGATGTAATAGCAGAGCACTTGGAAAACAGTGACAGGATCGGACAAAGTCAACATGGATTTTCAAAAGGTCTGGGGAAACTTTTAGCAGGCATACTCAGTGTTGTGGAAGTTTGGAGCCTGACACCCATCTCCAGTGTGACCTCCTTGGAAACCCCTCCCCCACCTTGACTGAACGCTTCCTCAACTGAGGCATATACCAGAAGCATGGCGACCATTTAATTCCTTTCCTCCTGGACATCAGATTCGGATGAAGAGCAGCCGCGGCAGCAGCAGAACAATGAGCAACAGCAACACCAACAGCAGGAACATCAACAGGAGCACCAAGCTGCTAGTCATCCACCTGAAGATGCACAGGCCAGAAGACGCCAGAGCGCCACTATATTGCTGCCTGTGATGCAAGTGACGCACTCATCCTGGCCAGATTTGCTTAGCCTGCACAATCCAACACTTTAGTCTCACTCCTTCTTACCAGATCATCGACAATGGAGAAGAACCTACAGAATCCTATCACTCTGACCACCATTCTGATAATTGCAAGGCGCCCTAAGCCCTCAATGTGAAAGTCCCATTTGCGAAATGATACAGTCCACAAACTTCAACAGTTTGCCATCAAAACACTTTATAATACAATCACAATGATGGCTGGTCCAAAAACAAAACAACACAGCACGTAAGCGACTACCCTTGTGACTACTTGTGCTTTATCTTCCTCTTACGCGTGCTCCTACATGGTGCTTCCCCTGTGGCTTCAGCAGATGTGGAGGCCCCTTGCTCGCTCTCTTGCTGCTCCTGTCTCGACGGCTTTGGCGGGCATCCTATGGGGTGGCGAACCTGTGCGGGCTCACCAACAGTCTGCTGCTCCTACGGCTGTGCAGGGGCAGAGACGCCCATCTCATTTGGGTGAGGACTCTGGTGGGGCTCTGACTGAGGTCTTTTCTGTGGCATGGTCGTGCGTGCGCTTGGAGAGGAGCCCCTACTTCCTTGTTGTCTGCCACCAACATCCCTCTCATGGGTCAGCCCCACTTCAGAGCTAGCAAGTGGCTTGACAGCACCTTGCTGAACTGCAGGGGGGCCATGAGGAACCATTTCTGCAATGGAAGTCCTACTCCAGAGGACTTGCATGAAGGTCGGCTTTATTTGCCAAATAGCTGACCATCGCTCCTCAAGAGATGTCATTCTATTCTGAACAATGACCATGTTTTCAATACCCATGCGACTAAGTTCCTCCATGGATCATGGAAGGAGTGAGTGTAGTGAATGCATAGCATGGATCCTTAGTAGGATACAAAGGACCTACCCCATGTGTTGTAAGCAGTTGTTGTCATGGCATCACAGCGATAGGAAGTATGAGGGCTGCATGGTCAAATAGTTAAGTGAATGTGACCACAGAGAGAGAGGGAATGGGTTAGGGTGCAGGGATGTAAGTGTCAAGTGGGATGTGGAGGAGGAGGTTAGCAAAGCAGAGTGCTGGTGAGGAGAGCCGATGGGTATCAGATTGAGGGTGATGGGAAAGTCATACTCACTTTTCCGGTGCGGAGAAGGTCACGAAACCTCTTCCTGCATTGCAGCCAGGTTCTGCGGCTCATTGAAATGGTGTTGACAACCTGGGCCACTTGTAGCCACACAGCTTTTGTCTGCCGGGGTGGCTTTTTTCTCCCTAAGGAAGGGAACAGCACCTCCTTATTACAGCTGGCTCCGTACATCAGAGCTTGGAGGGAGGGCTCATCAAACCGAGGAGCACACTTTTGCTTGATCGGTGACATTTTTCACAATTCAACTCCTTCATATGAATTGCTGAGCATTTGCAGTCTCCAGAAGAATCAAGGCTGCTTGCAGGCCTTAAATCCAACAGCATTGATGACGTCATCGGAGGCGACTTTCTGTATGAAAAGACTAATTGGGCCAGTGGTTCCCACACGCAGGAAATCAATTGGCCAATTAGGGGAAAATCGCACTTTTTCAACACTTCACTCAGGAGTCGGGGTCCTGACACGATTTCCGCCTGACACGCCGCAGCCCGCCCACACTGACAAACTCCAGCCCATACAGTACAGGAGGAGGCCATTCGGCCCATCGTGCCTGAGCCTGTGTACGTTCCCAGTTTGTGGCGTGCCTGTATGGGCAGCTGAAATTTTAATGAAGCAACTTAAAATCTCACTGGCAGTTCATCTGAATAAACTGCATTCTTTAAACTAACAGAAGCAAGAATTGGTAACACATCAATAAAGAAGGGCAGTTAAAGATATAATTTTATCATCACCGGGCTTAAAAAGTCACTCAACAGTTCTATCAGTTTTGTTAATCCATCTCAGCAGTGTTGCAGGTGCTGGAAACCGCCCGAACATTTCAACACTGTTGCAAATCCAGGTTTATAAGATCCCAAGACAGCTACAGGTGAGGGAGCCCATGGGGGCATCACGAACAAGCAAGGCCGCATTTATTGCCCATCCCTACTTGCCCTGAGAAGGTAGTGCTGGTCTTTCTTCTTGAACCACTGCTTATAGCGGTTTTGATACAACTGAGTGGTTTGCTAGGCCACTTCCGAGGGCAATGAAGAGTCAGCCATGTTGGTGTGGGACTTGAGCCACACACAGGCCAGACTGGTTGAGGACAGCAGGCGTCCTTCCCTAAAAGGACGTCAGTAAACCAATGATCACTTTTTCTGATACCAGCTGTTTAGATTTTTTTTTAAACTGAATTCAAATTCTCAAACTGCCGTGGTGGGATTTGAACTCACCGTTCTTTGGATTATTAGTCCAGTAATATAGCCATTACACTACTGTGCTTAAATTTAGCTCATCTAAACTGTTTCCCTTATTTCTTGGACACCAAAACTGAACACTGCACTCAAGTTCCACTCTGACTGGAGCACTGTTGAGTTTAGGCACCCTATTTTTCAATTTATACTCAACCAATGTGGCAATATAATTAAGTATTCTGTTTGCTTTGTTTATTGCTACTCCGCAGTGATTTGACTTAATAAGTACCAAATCTGTTTTGCTTCAGGACAAATTCAGGGCGGACTATCCTCCTTGGAGTAGGGGTAGTGGGTGCTGCAGAGAGCTTTCCTTGGGGTTCATTTAGCTCCTGATGATAGTCAAATGGAATCAATCAATCCCCTTGTGTTGCACATTACCCTTGGGCAGTGTTGAGGTCTGTCTGGTTAGGCTTGTGACTGGCGGAGTTAAGGTTCTTTCCTCTCAGCCTTTCCTCCAACCCTAACAAGCAAGGTAGTCTTAGCTGAACAAGCAGCTCACCATATGCTGATCAGCTGCATATCCTAGCTGGTTAAGCTCAAGCAGAGCTCTTGCAGACAGTTGCGGTTCATTATTTGGCTCTTGCCAACCTGTGCCCAAGTTTTCTAGGCTAAGCTAAGTAAGGCATGTTCCTACAATGAGAGACTGCGCACCTCCGCATCAGGCCAATGGAAACTATATATATGGATTTATCAGTAGTTATAAGAAATAGGAGCAGGAGTCGGTCATTTGGCCCTTCGAGCCTGCTCCGCCATTCAATAAGATCATGGCTGATCTTCGACCTCAACTCCACTTTCCTGCACTATCCCCATATCCCTTGATTCCATTAATAATCAAAAATCTATCGCTCTCTGTCTTGAATATACTCAATGACTGAGCCTCCACTGTCCTCTGGGGTAGAGAATTCCAAAGATTCACCACCCTCTGCGTGAAGAAATTTCTCCTCATCTCAGTCCTAAATGGCCGACCCCTTATTCTGAGACTGTGACCCCTGGTTCTAGACTCCCCAGCCAGGGGAAACATTCTCCCTGCATCTACCATGTCAAGCTCTGTAAGATTTTTATGTTTTTCAATGAGATCACCTCTCATTCTTCTAAACTCTAGAGAATATAGGCCTAGTCTACTCACCTCTCCTCATAGGACAATCCCCCCATCCCAGGAACCAGTCTGGTGAACCTTCGTTGCACTCCCTCTATGGACAGTATATCCTTCCTTAGGTAAGGAGACCAAAACTGTACACAATACTCCAGGTGTGTTCTCACCAGGGCCCTATATCATTGCAGTAAGACGTCTTTACTCTTATACTTGGATGCTCTTAAAAATTGTGATGAGCTTATGTACATTTCAGACATCCAACTGACGAAAAGAAGAACAGGCTGAAGTGCAGCTTATAAAGGAGCGGCACATCAGTTGTAGAGAAAAGTGGGTTGGAATCAAAGAGAATGTAAGAGGGACCACAGAGGCAAACTCCAGATTGTACGCACCAACTGAATGGGATTATGAGGAAGAATCTGGGGTGTTCCATTGGAAGTATCATCTTCCATGGCTATGTGGAATAGGCTCCCAGTTAACACTTTCATGTGTTAAGAAGGATCTATTTAATTAACAATGGGATTGACAGTGTAAAAATAGAGATGATTGAATGTTATGTGGAATATAATGGTTTCTGAGCTACTGGACTGTGAAAATCTCATGTGGAATAAGGCAATCAGGCAAGAATATTATGTAAGACGTAAGGTCAGATAGATATATGTGAAGTTTTGCCTCATTTACCTTTGAGATCAGGGAGTGTTCCCTTAGCACTCTCACTGCTGGGATGGAAGATTGTAAGTGAAAGGGCCACACCAGACTTGAGTGCATGAACTGGGCTGACACTTTGCAGGGAATTTTTCGGGGGGGTTCAGTGGGCGCATTCGGTGGTGGGTCGGGTGGGAAAATGTTTTTTTTTGTCAGCGGTTCGAGACCCCACTGTCAACCCGCTGCCACGCACCTTTCCCAGATGTTGGGTCTGTCAGCGCTGAATTGACCTGACACGCAGCGGTGGGGAAGGCAATTCAGGTCATTATGACCTTGTTAAAAGCCAATTAAGAAGTATTTTGAGCTCACTTTACCACTTTACGAGGTCGCCCACGGGGTCCACGCTGCTCGGGGATCATGTCAGGTAAGCAGGTTGGGAATTGTATGGCCATGAACTGATCTCATTACTTGACAGCTGCAAATGTGCTATAAAAGCTCCCATCTCTCAGCTGTTCACTTTCCAAGCTCAGAAGCTGTTGCTTACTGCATTTGGAAGACAGATTGAGCTTTATGCAGGTTGCAAGTGTGTGAAATAAACTCTGTGTCCACTGTCACCTCATTGGAACAACCTCTCTCACCATTGACAGATCGCTTCTGTCATCTTAACTTCACCTGCTATCTATTACATCAGCATCGGTGACTTTGACACTATCTCACCTTGGTCCTCAGAATCCCACGACGATCAGCCCCAACACCAGCAGCAACAGTCACACCAGCAGCACCAACAACAACACTAACATTTTCCGCAATCAACTGATGCTGCACAGGGTACCAGGCATCAGCACCTGACCACATTGCTGCCCATGATGCCAGGGATGGCCTCACCATGGCCAGATTTACTTCACTTGATGCTGTACACCCTGGCTGCCACATGATGCGCAAGGCAAGGGAATACACAATGAGTGGTAGGACCCTAGGAAGTACAGAGGGTCAGAGGGACCTTGGTGTACATGTACATAGATCCCTGAAGGCAGCGGAACAGGTAGATAAGGTGGTTAAAAAGGCATATGGGATACTTGCCTTCATTAGCCGAGGCATAGAATATAAGAGCAGGGAGGTTATGATGGAGCGGTACAGAACGCTGGTGAGGCCACAGCTGGAGTACTGTGTGCAGTTCTGGTCGCCTCACTATAGGAAGGATGTGATTGCCTTGGAGAGGGTGCAGAGAAGATTCACCAGGATGTTACCTGGGATGGAGCGCCTCAGCTATGAAGAAAGACTGGACAGGCTGGGGTTGTTTTCATTGGAGCAAAGAAGGCTGAGGGGGGACCTGATTGAGGTGTACAAAATGATGAGGGGCATAGATAGGGTAGACAAAGAGGAACTTTTCCCCTTAGTAGGGGGGTCAATAACAAGGGGGCATAGATTCAGGGTAAGGGGCAGGAGATTTAGAGGGGATTTGAGGAGGAACTTTTTCACCCAGAGGGTGGTTGGAATGTGGAACTCAATGCCTAAAAGGGTGGTAGAGGCAGGAACCCTCACAACATTCAAGAAGCATTTGGATGAGCACTTGAAATGCCATTGCATACAAGGCTATGGACCAAATGCTGGAAAATGGGATTAGACTGGACAGGGATGGATGGGCGGCGCAGACACGATGGGCCAAAGGGCCTCTTTCTGTGCTGTAAAACTCTATGACTCTATGACTCTATGACACACCACACCAACACCATAAAGCATCCCTACAATGCCCAAGCCATTTCTTTCATACTCATCACCATTCACTGCAACTCACTAAGCCACTTCCAAAGGTGCACACAAACCTGTCCTAGAACGCAAAGTGTTGAAAATAAAGGTTTCAATGTTTGACACCACATTAACAGAAACTTCACATGAGCATAGGCTAAAACACACAAGTGCGAACCCTTGTGTGTTGTTAGTTGGTATGATTGCACTAGGATGAGGGTGAGTGTGAGGGGTGGTTAGTGAAATGGGGAAGTGATAATGTAGATAGAGAGGGATGGGTGGAGGTGCAAGGTAAGTTGGTGTGAGTAAGGATGTGCAGGGGTAGGGTAGGAAAGGCAGAGTGATGGGGTCAAGGCCTGAGGAGGATGAGGTCGAGTGTGTCTTTGCAGTAACGTTTCGTGATCTACTGAGATCATTGAAAGGTTTGCGCCACTGCAGCCTGGTCTTCCTGACCACATCCCTACTTGTGTCCTCCTGTGCAATGTGCAACCGGGCTGCATTGGTCTCCTGGGGAGGTCTCTTCCGCCCATTGGAAGGGAAGAGAACCTCCATGCATGCTGTGACACCCTCCATAAGCATATGGAGGGAGTCATGGGAGAGCTTGTGTGCAGCCCTGCACCACTGCAGTGCTTGTCAGTGTTTGCAACACTACAATGCTGTGGAACACTGACAGCACAACTGTCAAAGCATATTTGCACATGGTCTCTTTAAGGAAACCGGCTGATGACGCATCATCAAATGACGTCATCAGACCCGCTTCCTTCAGTTGGCCGGGAAACACGCTAGGTGGGCTTAACAAACCCAATCAGGGAAAAGTCACTTTGGACAGCGGGCTGGAGCCAGCAGCGAGGCCGGACCCGCCACCGACATCGTCTGCCACAGACCCACCGAGGTTGGTAAAATCCAGCCCTCTATTGCAGTACTGAGGGACTGCTGCATTAATGAAATGGTAGACAATAGAGGGAATGCACTGCCCGAAAGGGTGGTGGAAGCGGATTCAATAAAGACTTTCAAAAGAGAATTGGATAAATACTTGAAAAGGAAATATTTGCTGGGCTACGGGAAAGAGCAGGAGAGTGGGTCTAATTGGATCGCTCTATCAAAGAGCCGGCACAGGCACGATGGGCTGAATGGCCTCCTTCTGTGCTGTATCATTCTATGATTCTAACATTCTTCAAACGAGACCTCAAACCGAGGTCACCTCTTCCTTTTGGGGGATATTAAAAATCCCATGGCAGTACTCAAAGAGCAGGAATATTCTCCATGAACAACAACAGAAAATGCTGGAAATACTTAGCAGGTCAGGTGGCATCTGTGGACAGAGATACAGAGTTAACGTTTCAGGTCATAGAAACATAGAAACATAGAAGATAGGAGCAGGAGTAGGCCATTCGGCTCCTCGAGCCTATTCCACCATTCAATGCGATCATGGATGATCATCCAAATTCAGTACCCGGTCCCTGCTTTCTCCCCATACCCCTTGATCCCTTTAGCCTTAAGAAATATATCCAACTCCTTCTTGAATATATTTAATGTATTGGCCTCTACTGCCTTCTGTGGTAGAGAATTCCACTGGTTCACCACTCTCTGGGTGAAGAAATTCCTCCTCATTTCTGTCCTAAATGACCTACCCCTTATCCTTAGACTGTGACCCCTGGTTCTGGACTCCCCGACCATCGGGAACATCCTTCCTGCGTCTAGTCTGTCCAGTCCTGTCAGAATTTTATAAGTTTCAATGAGATCCCCTCTTATTCTTCTAAACTCCAGCGAGTACAAGCCCAATCGACCCAATCTCTCCTCATACGTCATTCCTGCCATCCCAGGTATCAGCCTGGTGAATCTTCGCTGAACTCCTTCCATGGCAAGAACATCCTTCCTCAGATAAGGCGACCAAAACTGCACACAATACTCAAGATGTGGTCTCACCAAGGCCCTGTACAACTGCAGCAAGACATCCTTGTTCCTGTACTCAAACCCTCTCGCTACGAAGGCCAACATGCCATTTGCCTTCTTAACCGCCTGCTGCACCTGCATGCTTACCTTCAGCGACTGGTGCACAAGGACACCCAGGTCTCGTTGCACTTCCCCTTCTCCCAATCTATTGCCATTCAGATAATAATCTGCCTTCCTGTTTTTGCCACCAAAGTGGATAACCTCGCATTTATCTACGTTATATTGCATCTGCCATGCTTTTGCCCAATCACCCAACCTGTCCAAATCATCCTGGAGTTTCTCGGCATCCTCCTCACAGCACACACGCCCACCCAGCTTTGTGTCATCTGCAAATTGAAGATATTACATCTAGTTCCCTTGTCTAGATCATTAATATATATTGTGAATAGCTGGGGCCCAAGGACCGATCCCTGCGGTACCCCACTAGTCACTGCTTGCCACTCGGAAAAAGACCCGTTTATTCCAACTCTTTGCTTTCTGTCTGCCAAATAGTTCTCTATCCAAGTCAATACCTAGCCCCCAATCCCATGTGCCTTAACTTTATACGCTAGTCTCTTATGCAGGACCTTATCAAAAGCCTTCTGAAAGTCCAAATACACCACATCCACTGGTTCTCCCTTATCTATTTTACCAGTTACATCCTCAAAAAATTCCAGTAGATTAGTCACGCACGATTTACCTTTTGTAAATCCATGTTGACTTTGTCCGATCCTGTCACTGTTTTCCAAGTGCTCTGCTATTACATCTTTTATAATGGACTCTAACATTTTCCCCACTACTGATGTCAGGCTTACCGGTCTGTAATTCCCCGTTTCCTCTCTACCACCTTTTTTGAATAGTGGGGTAACATTAGCTACCCTCCAGTCCATGGGTACTGTTCCAGATTCCATCAAAGATGATCAGCAAAGCATCAACTATTTCTAGGGCCAGTTCCTTAAGTAACCGAGGATGTAGATTATCAGGCCCTGGGGCATTATCGGCCTTCAATCCCATCAATTTCCCTAGCACCATTTCCCTACAAATACTGATTTCTTTCAGTTCCTCCCTTTCAGCAGGCGGAGCTTCGGTTTAACGTCTCATCTGAAAGGCAGCAACTCCGACAGTGCAGCACTCCCTCAGCACTGCACCGGAGTGTCAGCATGGATTTTGTTCTGAAGTCCCTGTAGCGTAACCATATCACTCAGATAATGACCAGATAATCTGTGTTAGTGCTGTTGGTTGAGGGATAAATATTGGCCAGGACACCGGAGAGAATTCCCCTACTTTTCTTCAAAATAGTGCCATGGGATCTTTTACGTCCACCTGAGAGAGCAGACGGGGCCTCGGTTTAACGTCTCCTCAGGCAGCGCAACAAATGATCACAAAAGCTGATGGACTGTCTCAGAAAAGAAAAACAATTTGTTCGTTAACATCCTTCAGGGAAGAGGACCCGCCACTCCTACCAACTCCAGCCTACATGCGACTCCAGTCCCATACTGGGTGGTTGATTCTTAAAGTCTTCAGGGCAACTAGGGATGGCCAATGAATGCTGCCATGCTGGTGTTGCCCAGGTCTCAAGAACAAATTAAAAAAAACCCACAGAAAATGCTGGGAATACTCAGCAGGTCAGGCAGCATCTGTGGAGAGCAAGAAACAGAGTCAACGGGGTAGATTTTGCCGAACCTGTCGGGAAGAAGGCGGGTCTTCCCCTTTCGGGTTTTTGACCCACCTACTTCGACGTCCGGCCAATCTGTGCAATTTTCCCTTTATTGACCTTGTTGAGCCCGCCCACCAGGCTCAGCAGGCCAATTAAGGGCCACCCGGCAACAGGTGACGTCACAGACTGAAATTTCATCTGTCAAGAGTTTATGACAGATGGAATATCAGTGTTTCACAGCTGTTTGAAGCTGTCAAACACTGACAGTCTTACTTCTAACATGAGTCCTTCTCCACAGACTCAGTTAGAACTCCCACCGGCACTCAAAGCTGAAGGCTGTCACTTTTGACAGATCGCAGCTGTTCAGCTTTCAGTTTCGGCTGAGTGATGGACTCCCAATGGCTACAGGAAGAAAGGCTGTTGTTGTGTCTGTGTATAATAAGACACAGACTGCAGGAGAAACGGTACAACAGGTGTTTACTGAATGAGGGTTACTCTAGAACTCAATATACAGGTCACTACTCAGGGTTTATATAGAGGTGTGGTCACTGCCGGTGCTACAGTATACAGGAGCTGTAAAAAGTAGTTCTCTCCCTTAAAGGTACATACATTACAATTCCTCCGCTTTTCGATTAACAGTACCATAACACTCATTTAACAATTAAATATCAAACTAATTACAATTAACACTTTTAACATGCAACATTAGCTGAAAATAGTCTATTTATAAATTCAGTCTTTGGGGAGGCTTCCTGATTCTTTCTGGATAACGCCTTTCCCGAGTGTCTCGCTCTTGGTGCGGAGGCGATTCTAATACCCTGTCGTCAGTTGGTTCATCAGCTTCCAATGCTATTGTTTCTGAGGTAGATGCGACCTGTACGTCGGGTTCCTCACCAGGTACGTATGGCCGAGACATGGGGTTGACTCATTCCTGTGACTCTAGGATCTGGTCTGCATGGCGTCTCACAATGTTCTCCCCAACATCCACTGTGTACATTAGTGGCCCCTGCCGTGTGCATATCGTTCCTGGTTGCCATTTCTCTGTTCGGTAGTTGCGGGCCAAGACTGGTTGCCCTACATTGAAGCTCCTTGTCGGCTTCTCATTGATGTGCTGGAATTGCTTACTCTCAGCATCTCTTCGTACATTTGGTCTGAGCAAATCCAGACGAGATCTCAACCTGCGGTTAAAGAACATCATGGCCGGGGCCTGGTTGGTGACTGCATGTGTCGCATTTCTGTAGGCTAACAGGAAATTGTCCACCTTATGCTGCAGTGGAATGTTGTCATCGCACATGGCCTTTACTGCTTTTTTAAAGGTTTGTACGAACCTCTCAGCCAATCCATTTGTGGCTGGATGATACGGGGCGGCTGTGTAATGCCTTACCCCATTCCTTTTCATAAATCTTCAAAACTCTTCGGACACAAACTGTGGTCCGTTATCAGAGCAAATCTGCTCTGGCAAGCCGTTCCTGGCAAAAATGGTCCGTAGGACTGCAATAGTTTTCTCCGTGGTGGTGGAGGACATTTTGATCACCTCAGGCCATTGCGAGTGCGCATCCACAGCTATTAACAAAATTGAGTCCATGAATGGACCAGCAAAATCAATATGCACCCGTTGCCATGGAGATGAGGGCCACTCCCATGGGTGTAGAGGGGCATGTGGTGTTGCATTTTGGACCTTCTGGCATCCTGAGCAGCTCTTTGTCAGGTCCTCGATTTGCTGATCGATCCCCGGCCACCACACATAAGCCCTAGCAAGGCTTTTCATTTTCACCCCTCCCAGATGACCTTTGTGAAGCTCATTGAGCACTCTCTCCCTTAACTTGGGTGGAATTACCACTCGGGATCCACACATCAAGGTCCCCTGGCATACTGACAGCTGTTCTCTTCTGGATGAGAATGCTGGCAACAGTGAGTCGCCATGTGCTGGCCATCCCTTCACCGTCAAATCATATACCCGAGACAGTGTCGGGTCATTTCGGGTCTCCTTCTCTATACCAGCGTTAGTTACTGGCAAGCATTCAATTATGGTCGAATAAAATATTTCGACAGGATCCACTGCTGGTGCTTCCTCCGCAGTAGGTAGTGGCAGGTGTGATAGCCCATCAGTGTTTCCATGCTGTTTCGTGCCCTTATACTCGATTTCATATTGGCGCGCCCCTTGAAAAAGGGACCATCTTTGTAGCCGTTGCGCAGTCATCACCGGAACGCCCTTCTTTGGATTAAAGATGGAGACAAGTGGTTGGTGGTCAGTCAGCAAGGTGAACTTCTGCCCATGCAGATAGTGATTGAACTGTTTCACTCCCCACACTAGGCTGAGGGCCTCCCTGTCAATCTGGGCGTAGTTACGCTCGGCTGAGGTTAGTGACCGAGACGCAAAGGCTACTGGCCTCTCCGAGCCGTCCGGGAATTTGTGCGACAGCACCGCTCCAATGCCATAGGGTGATGCATCACAAGCCAACCGAATTGGTAGTGCTGGGTTGAAATGAGCCAGTTTGGCATAAAAATAAAACAAAAAAGATGACTCAACCGTGGCTAACAAGGGAAAATAGGGATAGCAGAAGCTCCAAGGAGACGACATAAAAATTGGCCAGAAACAGCAATAATCCTGAGGATTGGGAGCAGTTTATGATTCAACAAAGGAGGGCAAAGGGATTAATTAAGAAAGGGGAAAATAGAATATGAGAGTAAGCTTTCAGGGAACATAAAAACTGACTGTAAAAGCTTTTATAGATATGTGAAGAGAAAAAGATTGGTGAAGTCAAGCGTAGGTCCCTTGCAGTCAGAATCAGGGGAATTTATAATGGGAAACAAAGAAATGAGAGACCAACTAAATTCATACTTTGGTTCTGTCTTCACAAAGGAGGACAGAAATAACCTCCCAGAGATGCTGGGGAACATAGGGCCTGATGAAAGGGTGGAACTGAAAGAAATCAGTATTTGTAGGGAAATGGTGTTAGGAAAATTGATGGGACTGAAGGCCGATAAATCCCCAGGGCCTGATAATCTACATCCCAGGGTAATTAAGGAAGTGGCCCTAGAAATAGTAGATGCATTGCTGGTCATCTTCCAGAACTCGACAGACTCTGGAACAGTACCCATGGATTGGAGGGTAGCTAATGTTACCCCACTATTCAAAAAAGGTGGTAGAGAAAAAGCGGGGAATTATAGACCGGTAAGCCTGACATCGGTAGTGGGGAAAATGCTAGAATCTATTATAAAGGATGTAATAGCAGAGCACTTGGTAAGCTGTGACAGGATCAGACAAAGTCAACATGGATTTACAAAAGGTAAATCATGCTTGACTAATCTACTGGAATTTTTTGAGGACGTAACTGGTAAAATAGATAAGGGAGAACCAGTGGATGTGGTGCATTTGGACTTTCAGAAGGCTTTCGATAAGGTCCCACATAAGAGATTAGCGCGCAAAATTAAGGCACATGGCATTGGGGGCAAGGTATTGACTTGGATAGAGAACTGGTTGGCGGACAGAAGGCAGAGAGTTGGAATAAACGGGTCGTTTTCCGAGTGGCAGGCAGTGACTAGTGGGGTACCGCAAGGATCGGTCCTAGGACCCCAGCTGTTCACAATATATATTAATGATCTGGACGAGGGAAATGGATGTAATATCTCCAAATTTGCAGATGACACAAAGCTGGGTGGGAGGGTAAGCTGTGAGGAGGATGTCGAGAAACTCCAGTATGATTTGGACAGATTGGGTGATTGGGCAGAAACATGGCAAATGCACTATAATGTGGATAAATGTGAGGCTATCCACTTTGGTGGCAAAAACAGGAAGGCAGATTATTATTTGAATGGCAATAGATTGGGAGAAGGGGCAGGGCAAAGAGACCTGGGTGTTCTTGTGCACCAGTCGCTGAAGGTATCCATGCAGGTGCAGCAGACGGTTAAGAAGGCAAATGGTATGTTGGCCTTCGTAGCAAGAGGGTTCGAGTACAGGAACAAGGATGTCTTGCTACAGCTGTACAGGGCCTTGGTGAGACCGCACCTTGAGTATTGTGTGCAGTTTTGGTCGCCTTACCTGAGGAAGGACGTTCTTGCCATGGAAGGACTACAGCGAAGATTCACCAGGCTGATGCCTGGGATGGCAGGAATGACGTATGAGGAGAGATTGTGTCGATTGGGCTTATACTCACTGGAGTTTAGAAGATTGAGAGGGGATCTCATCGAAACCTATAAAATTCTGTCAGGCCTGGACAGACAAGATGCAGGAAGGATGTTTATGATGGCCGGGGAGTCCAGAACCAGGGGTCATAGTCTAAGGATAAGGGGTAAGCCATTTAGGACTGAAATGAGGAGGAATTTCTTCACCCAGAGAGTGGTGAACCTGTGGAATTCTCTGCCACAGAGGGCGGTGGAGGCCAGTTCATTAAATATATTCAAAAAGGAGTTGGATATATTTCTTACGGCTAAAGGGATCAAGGTATATGGGGAGAAGGCAGGGACAGGGTACTGAATTTGGATGATCAGCCATGATCTCATTGAATGGCGGAGCAGGCTCGAAGGGTTGAATAGCCTACTCCTGCTCCTATCTTCTATGTTTCTATAACACCTCTTTTGATGTGATCAATGCTTTGCTCTTCTGGAAAGCTTGTTTACATTCGTCACTCCACTTCCATGGTACCCTCGTTTGCAGTAGGGTGTTCAGTGGGTTTAGTACTGTAGGCAAATTCGGCAAGAACTTATGGTAGTAGTTCACCAGCCCGAGGCACGACCTCAGTTGTGACACATTTTCCGGTGCTGGAGCCTTGACTACTGCCTCAATCTTTTCAGGGGACTTATGTAACCCCTCTTTATCAATAACGTGGCCACAATACGAGATCTGCTTCTGGAAAAACTGGCACTTGTGGCGATTAGCTCGGAGCCCATATTCCTTCAATCTAGTGAGCACCTGCTCCAGGTTGGCGAGGTGATCACTGTCATTTTTGCCCGTGACCAGGATGTAGTCCAAATAACACTGGGTCCCTGGAATCCCTTGCAGGACTTGTTCCATTGCCCTTTGCCAAATAGCCGGAGCTGATGCTACCCCGAACACTAGCCGGTTGTATTGGTAGAGACCTTTATGAGTGTTGATCGTGAGGTACTGTTTCAAGGCTTCTTCTACCTCCATTTGCAGGTACGCCTGGGCCAGATCAATCTTAGTGAAGCGTTTCCCTCCAGATAGCGAGGCGAAAATATCTTCAATCCGCGGAAGCGGATATTGTACAGTGTGAAGTACTGGGTTCACTGTCACCTTAAAGTCCCCACAGATGCGAACCTTCTTTGGTTCCCCAGGCGTATTACTCAACGACCTCTTCATTACAGGAATGATGGGTGTAGCCCACTCGCTCCAGTCCACTTTGGACAGTACTCCTGAACGTTCCAAACCTTCCAGCTCTGCTTCGACGGCTGGGCGGATCGCATAAGGTACCGGTCTGGCCTTAAAAAACTTTGGGCTTGCATTTTCCTCTATTTTGATCGTCGCTGTTATGCCTTTTAGTGTTCCGAGTCCCTGCTGGAACACTTCATGTGCATCAGTTAGCATTTTTGACAGTCATCCAGGTGTGACATCGTCATCCTTTTTGGCATCTACAGTCAGTACTTGTATGGGATGCCAATCTAGCTGTATCTTCCGGATCCATTCAAATCCTAGTAGTGGTGGTCCTCCATCTGGCAATACATATAGGTCCATTTTTGGTGTTTCCTTGCCGTTATATATAACATTCACCCTTATTTTTCCTTTGGGGTAGACTTTTTCGCCCCATGTATGTCTTCAAGACAATCTTTGTATCTCTCAAGGGTATATGTGAGAATAGCCATTTGTAGTCCCTTCGGTTTATGACTGTTAGGGCTGATCCTGCGTCCAATTCCATTTTCACTTGGACTCCTGCTATCTTGAGCGTGACCCAGATAATTTGGTGATCCTCCGTTTTGATCACATTATGTAGTTTCAGACAACCCAGCTCCTTTCTTCCGGAGTCTGTATCACTTTTCTGTTCATCTGAACTACTCTCTGTCACCTTATGTACCTTCTTGTACTTCTCCTGTGGAGATTTCTTGCTGCTGGTTTTCTTTCCCGACCTGCAGACTCTTGCTATGTGTCCTACTTTTCCACACTGTCTGCACACTTTGTCCTTGAACCAGCAATCCTTATGGTCGTGTGTTGTTCTGCCAGAGCGATAGCACTTCACTGTTCCGTATGACATTTCATTTGTGCCATATTCTTGCGGTCTCCGTTGTATCTCTGCAGCGCACGGTGCTGCTGCTTCGTGTGATATTGCAATGGTGAAAGCCTTGTCCAGCTTAAGATCCTTTTCTGATAGAAGCCGTTTCTGGGTTCCTTCACTTTGAAGCCCACACACAAACTTGTCCCTTAAAGTATCTGCTAGTCCCGTTCCAAACTGGCAGTGTTTCTATAGCTTGCGCAGTTCCGTTAAATACTCAGCATTACTTTCATCTTTATGCTGGTTCCTTTTGTGAAACTTAAATCTTTCTGCTATCAGCAGCGGTGTGTCGTTTAAGTGGTCCTGTAGGATTGACACTATGTTTTCAAAATCCTTTTCTGCTGGCTTCTCTGGGGTTACGAGGTTTCGTAGTAAGCCATACATCTTTGCACCCATTGAATTCAACAATACCAGCGCTTTCTTGTCATCTGGCACTTCATTCGCCTTGCAGTATACTTCTATGCATTCGACATATGTCGTCCAATCTTCGACTTCATTGTCGAACGCTGTGATGCTGCCACTGTTCGGCATTTTTGGGTGTGGTTAGACTGGCTTAAAATGGCATCTCCCGCGCTTTCCTTTCTTTCCCGCTGCAGCTTAAAATGGCGTCTCCCGCGCTTTCCTTTCTTCCCCGCTGCGACTTAAAATGGCGTCTCCCGCGCTGCTGCCAACGCCGCTCTCGGCGGTCCTCGTGGCAAATGGCAACGCCCTGTGGGTTTCGTGCGCTGCTCCTGCGCTGCTGCCAATGCCGCTCTCTGCGGCCCTCGGGGCAATGGCAGCGCCTCGCGTTTTCCTGCGCGCCTCTCTCCCCCGTTGACGCTGCTCGGCCCTTGAACACCGGCTGCACTCTGCTCTCTCTCGTCTCTCTCCCCGTTGACGCCGCTCGGTCCTGAACACCGGCTGTGCCCTGTGCGCTCTGCCCTCTCTCTCTCCCCCGTCGACGCTGCTCGACCCTTTTCTGTGCCGCTCAGTCGGCTCAAGCCGCCGCTGTCCGGGAAGGGTCTGCGCAGTACCTGTTGCCAGCCCTTTTCGCTGGACCACCATGACTGGAAAGCCAAGCCTGGCTCTCGACAGCCTCCCCTGCGATGCTCAAATCTCCGCTGGATGACTGGGCAGTAGCCCGTTGTCGACGCCCGTGCTTCGGGACTCGACCTCCTTCCACTGTTCTCCAGGAGCGAATCCCTGGGAGGTGATGCAGAGTTGCAGGTAAGTTCGAATCTGCTCGTCGCCAATGTTGTGTCTGTGTATAATAAGACACAGACTGCAGGAGAAATGGTACAACAGGTGTTTACTGAATGAGGGTTACTTTAGAACTAACTGTACAGATCACTACTCAGGGTTTATATACAGGTGTGGTCACTGCCGGTACTACAGTGTACAGGAGCTGTAAAAAGTAGTTCTCTCCCTTAAAGGTACATACATTACAGCTGTGAAGGTAATCACACGTAAGTAAAAGTTCTTTACACACTTTAGACACACCAAACACACTTACCTTTACACTCATGCACCCATCACTCACCTGAGCGCCAACATTGCGACCCCTCCAACTCCTTCAACCCGACGGCCCGCCTGCTCTAACCTGGCGTGGTTCGGAGCCATCGGGAAACCCACACGAAACCCTTCAAAATAGGGATTAGGCTAAAAACTGCCTGTTAACTACCTGTTAAAAGGCAGTTAATTGGCACTAATCCCATCCCGCCTGGTTTCGGCGGGTCCCAGTGCGGGGCGGGTACCCGCCGCCCCTGAAAATTACGTGCAGCGGGGTTTTGGGCGGGATGGTGTCGGGACCCCCAGATTCAGGATTTTCAGCCCCCGCCCATCTGAAACACCGCGCGACGGCTGGGGGAAAATCGAGGCCAACGTTTCAGCTCGGTGACCCTTCGGCATGGTGATATTCTGGCATGGACAGAGGATTGGCTATCTAACAGAAGGCAGAGAGTTGGGATAAATGGTTCATTCTCAGACTGGCAATCAGTAGCTAGTGGTGTTCCGCAGGGGTCAGTGCTGGGTCCCCCACTCTTTACAATCTATATTAACGATTTGGAGGAGGGGACCGAGTGTAACATATCAAAGTTTGCAGATGATACTAAGATGGGAGGGAAAGCAGTGAGTGAGGAGGACATAAAAAACCTGCAAGGGGACATAGACAGGCTAAGTAAGTGGGCAGAGATTTGGCAGATGGAATACAATACTGGGAAGTGTGAGGTTATGCACTTTGGCAGGAAAAATCGTAGAGCAAGTTATTATCTTAATGGCAAGAAACTGGAAAGTACTGAAGTACAAAGGGATCTGGGGGTCCTGGTGCATGAAACTCAAAAGGTTAGTATGCAGGTGCAGCAAGTGATTAAGAAGGCCAATGGAATGTTGGCTTTCATTGCTAGGGGGATAGAATATAAAAATAGGGAGGTATTGCTTCAGTTGTACAAGGTATTGGTGAGACCGCACCTGGAATACTGCATACAGTTTTGGTGTCCATACTTAAGAAAAGACATACTTGCTCTCGAGTCAGTACAAAGAAGGTTCACTCGGTTAATCCCGGGGATGAGGGGATGGACATATGAGGAGAGGTTGAGTAGATTGGGACTCTACTCATTGGAGTTCAGAAGAATGAGAGGCGATCTTATTGAAACATATAAGATTGTGAAGGGGTTGGATCGGGTGGATGCGGGGAGGATGTTTCCGATGCTGGGTGAAACTAGAACTAGGGGGCATAGACTTAGAATAAGGGGCTGCTCTTTCAAAATTGAGATGAGGAGGAACTACTTCACTCAGAGGGTGGTAGGTCCATGGAATATGCTGCCCCAAAAAGCTGTAGAAGCTACATCATTACATAAATTTAAAACAGAAATAGACAGTTTCCTAGAAGTAAAGGGAATTAAGGGTTACGGGGAGCGGGCAGGAATTTGGACATGAGCCTAGGTTCGGATCGGTCATGGCCCTGTGGGTAGCGGAGCGGGCCCAGGGGCCGTGTAGCCTGATCCTGCTCCTATTTCGTGTGTCTAATTCTGTTAGATTCAGGAGATGGTTCTGTGACAGTGGATTGGCGGTTAGGATCAGATCAGCCATGATCTTATTGAATGGCGGAGCAGGCTCGAGGGGCCGATTGGCCTACTCCTGCTCCTATTTCTTATGTTCTTATGTTCTTATGTAACTGGGAAACACCGGGTGCGCAGCCTTGATGGTTGGAATGGTCCATTTCTCTGCTGGAACATTCTATAATTCTAGGTTGCAGTCAGCCCTTTTAATGTCTTTGTCAAACAATAGCATAAAATAGGTCCCCACCCGTGCTCGCCGGCTTTTCAATGGAAAAAAAAATCACACGCGCGGTATTTCGAATGCCGCTTCATGGTGCCATGCACCCAAAAAAATTCAACAGGAAAGTTGTTCCTCGCATGTCAGAATGGCCATCTGTCACCTCTTTAATCCAGCAATACGTTGTAAACTGCATAATCTCAGAGATATGTCCTGGGAGTGAGCAGAAAGATCCTCGAGCACAGAAGTTGAGGGCAATGGTGACTTTGTCTGCCATTGACAGGGCAAGTGCAGATGTTCGAAAGTGCTGCTGGTCTTGCCTATTAAATCTCTCCAGGGCTTTATAAATAAAGGCATAGAGTACAAAAGCAAGAAGGTTATGCTAAACCTTTAGAAAATACTGCTTAGGACTCAGCTGAACTATTGGCCTAGATTTTCAGTGTGCCGTGAGGCGGGCTTTTAGGCGTGTGGTGGGCAAAAATCCCGAATTCGGGGGTCCCGACACCATCCCGCCCAAAACCCGCCTCCACGTAAGTTTCAGAGGAGGCGGGTACCCGCCCCGCACTGGGGCCCGCCGACCCGAGGCGGGAAGGGATTAGTGCCAATTAACTGCCTGTTAACAGGTAGTTAACAGGCAGTTTTTAGCCTAATCCCTATTTTGAGGGGTGTCATGTGGGATTCCCGACTGCTCCAAACCACGCCAGGTTAGAGCAGGCGGGCCTTCGGGTTGAAGGAATTGGAGGGGTCGCGATGTCGGTGTTCAGGTGAGTGATGGGTGCATGAGTGCAAAGGTAAGTGTGTTTGGTGTGTCTAAGGTGTGTAAAGAAGTTTAAATTACCTGTACTTACCTTAACAGCCTTTCTTCCTGTAGGCGTCGGGAGTCCATCAGTCAGCCAGCACTGAAAGCTGAATGGCTGCGATCTGTCAAAAGTGACAGCCTTCAGCTTTCATTGCCGGTGAGAGTTCTAACTGAGTCTGCGTAGAAGGACTCAGGTTAGAAGTCAAACTGACAGTGTTTGACAGCTTCAAACAGCTGTGAAACACTGATATTTCATCTGTCAAAAACTCTTGACAGATGAAATTTCAGTCTGTGACGTCACCTGGTGCCGGGTGGCCCTTAATTGGCCTGCTGAGCCCGCTGGGTGGGCTCAACAAGGTCATTCAAAGGAAAATTGCGTGGATTGGCCGGACGTCGATGTAGGCTGGACTAAAACCCGAAAGTTGTAGTCCCGCCTCCTTCCCGACAGCTTAATGAAAATCGACATTGTGTCCAACTACTGAGCACCACACGTTGGGGGTGCAGAGGAGATTCACTAGAATGGTACCAGGGATGAGGGACTTCAATTATATGGAGGTACTGGAGAAACTGGGATTATTCTTTGAGAAGCTAAGGTAAAGGGGAGATTTAATAGATGTGTTCAAAATGATGAGGGGTTTTGATGGAGTAAATAAGGAGAAACTGTTTCCACTGGCAGGAGGGTCGGTAACCAGAGGACACAGATTTAAGATAATTGACCAAAAACCCAGGGAGGGAGAGAAAGATAATTTTTTTATGCTGCTAGTTATTACGATCTGGAAGGGTGGTGGACGCAGATTCAATAGTAGCTTTCAAAAGGGAATTGGTTTTATATATTTGAAAAGGAGAAATTTGCAGCTCTGTGTGGAAGAGCAGTGGAATAGAGCTAATTGGACAGCTCTTTCAGTGAACCGGCAAAAACACGATAGGTTAAATGGTCTCCTTCCGTGCTGCATGACTTTTTTTTCCATTCTAAACCAATTCGGACTGATACAATGTTTAAATTAAAAATAAGTTCCCGGCCCCATCGGTAATGCCTCCTCGCTGGGTAAGTGCCTTCTAGAGCACTGATTCATACCACAAACTGCGCGCACTGTTCCAGCTCCTTTCATTGTAACTCCTCTGTGGAAAAAAAAAGTTCAGGACTGATACAGAGAAGCACTTGCTCACAGGAAGAGCGATTAATCCCTGAAATGGGGGAAATAAACAGCAAATACCAGAAATCTGAAAGTAGTGATAATGTGAGACTTTAGCTACCTCAATAGAGACTGGGATAGTAATTGTGTTAAGGCCGGGGGGGGGGAGGGGAGGAATTTTTGAAGAGAGTTCAGGAGAATTTTCTTGATCAGTATGTTTCCTGCACAATGAGGAAGGAGGCATTGCTGGATCTAGTCCTGGAGAATGAAGTGGATCAACTGGAGAATGTCACAGTGGAGGTGCATCTCGGGAATAGGGATCATAGTATTGTAAGGTTTAGATTAGTTATGGAGAAGGACATGGAACAATCTAGAATAAAAATACTTAACTGAAAGAGGGCTAATTTCAGCGAATTGATGAGGGATCTGGCTCGGGTGAATTGGAGTCAAAGACTAGCAGGCAAAATGTAATGGAGCAATGGGCAGCCTTTAAAGAGGAGATGGTTCAGGTACACTCGAGGTACATTCCTACATGATGGAAAGGGAGGGCAACCAAAGCCAGAGCTCCCTGGATGGTGAAGGAGTTGGAGAGTAACATGAAGCAGAAAAAAGGGGGCGTATGACAGATGTCAGCTTGATAATACAATGGAGAATCAGGCTGAATATAAAACGTACAGAGGAGAATTTAAAAAGGAAATAAGAGGGGCAAAGAGACAGTATGAGAATAGATTGGCTGCTAACATAAAGAAGAATCCAAAAGTCTTCTGTAGGCATATTAACAGTAAAAGGGTTGTCAGAGGAGCAGTGAGACCGATTACAGACCAAAATGGAGATCTATTTGTGGAGACAGAAGGCATGGCTGAGGTAGTAAATGAGAACTTTGTGTCGGTGTTTACCAAGGAAGGGGACATTGACAAAAGCTATGGTAAACGAGCAGGTTGGTGGGATACTGGATGAGATAAAAATAGATAACAAGGAGGTACTAGAAAGGCTGGTGGTAATTAAAGTGGCTCATAACCCAGTCCGGATGGGATGCAACCTATGATGCTGAGGGAAGTAAGGGTAGAAATTGCGGAGGTTCTGGCCACAATATTCCAAGCCTCACTGGATACAGGGGTGGTGCTGAGGACGGCAGGATAGCAAATTTTGCACCATTGTTCAAAAAAGATAGAAAGATAAACCTGGCAATTACAGACCAGTCAGCGAAAATTAACAACCACTTGTAAAAGTCTGGAATAATAAAGGACAACCAGCGCGGATTTGTTCAGGGCAAATCATGTTTGCCTAAGGTGATTGAGTTTTTTGTTGAGTTAAGAGAGAGGGCAGATGAGGGCAGTGCAGTTGGTGTTGTGTATATGGACTTTCCAAAGGCTTTTGATAAAGTGCCACATAGTAGGCTTGTTAGCAAAATTGAAGCCCATGGGATAAAAGGGGCAGCAGTAGCATGGATACAAAATTAGCTTATTATATATATAAAAACAGAGAGTTGTGGTGAGAGGCTGTCTTTCGGACTGGAGGGAGGTATACCGTGGAGTTCCCCAGGGTTCCGTACTAAGACCACTGCTGCTTTGAATAAACATTAATGACTCGGATTGGGGGTAAAGGGCACATTTTCGAAGTTTGCAGATGACACAAACATGAAAGTGTAGTAACCACTGAGGCAGCTAGTAATAGACTTCAAGAGGAAATAGACAGGTAAGTGGGATGGGCGGACTCGTGACAGATGTAATTCAACACAGAAAAGTGTGAGATGATGCATTTTTAGAGGAAGAATGAAGACAGTACAACTTTTAAAATGTTTTCAATTTAAAAAAAAAAATTAAATAAAAGCTGAGGGAGCCCTAAAAGGGCCTTGGCCTTTGAGCCTTCTATCCTGGGTGCCCTCCCCATGGGGGACTAGTGTGTCTTTGGGCCTTGTTTCAAAGGGCGCGTGCTGAGCCTCCCTGGGCGCCTGAGGCGGGCTGTCTCCTCACGCCGGCGCTCGCGCCCTGCTCAACCCTCAGCCGCAGCGCTCTGATTGGCCGCAGCGCCGCTCACGTGTCGCCCTTCTAATGGCCCCGCCCCGGGGGGGGGGGAGGTGGGCGCTATAAATAGAGGCGGCGTCGCCGGGCACTTTGCAGAAAGCGGGAGGTGCGTGGCTATTTGCGGGAGGGCGAAGCATATTCTCAAACATTTCACACTTTTACAGCAAATGCTGATGGATTGCAGCTCAACAAAATAAAAATCCAGTCACAAATTATTTCTGACCAGAAAAGGAACAAAAATATCTTGAGGAAAAACCCAGGAGCTGGCAGGGTTACTTTTAGTGAGAAAGAGACTCAGGTCGTGTTAGTCTGAGGGAAAGTCAGAAGAAAAGACCGCTTCAGATATTAGTGCCACATTACCTAAACACTGCTGCTGACAGGAAAGTCTTTCACTCAGATTGGACTTCATTTTAGCCCCGTGAGGTGACAGAAAAAAGGAAGAAATAATCGACCCAGGGGGAAAACCATTGAAAAGACTGAGGGATCGAGAAGGGCACAAAAATTGGAGGGAAAAGTTGAGTAAATAAGGTGGCCAACCTCAGGAAGGTTTGGGCAAAACTCAGCTTGACAGGGAAGATACTGAAGAAGGCAAGGCCATGTCTGAGAAGAGGAAATCGGAGGTGAGATGATGGCAGATTTGAAATGGAAACCAGAAAGAAAATGCTGGAGAAATGTATTGTTTGCCTTGAGATGGGGAAGATTCAGCTGCTCAGTCCCAAAAGATACCAATCACATTAATACTGTCAGTAGGGAGTGGCTGAGTTCCCCAGTGTTTAGATTGGATCACCAACATTAATATTGAGCAGTGAGACCATTTGGCCCATCGAACTTATCCTTCCAGTAGAAACCTAAAATTCCCTTATCACAATATCTAACTGCTTAAATTAATTCATTTTTAGTTTTTTGCCTCTACTACCCTCCCCAGTGACCACTTCAGGTACTGATAATTCCTGCTGTGACCATAGTTCTGAACTTCTCTTTTACCAGGTTTATCCTAGTCTTGTAGTTACAATTTAACTGAAAGTACTGCTGTGGATTTGCCTTTCCTATTCCAATTATTACTTTAGGTCTGATCAGAGACTGAGCAAACCTCCCAAAACATGAGGAGTGATCTGATCGAGGTGTTTAAATAGAAGGTCCACCACCATCTTTTCAAGGCAACTAGGGATGGGCATTAAAGATGGTCTTGTTAGCATTGACCACATCCTGTGTAACAATTAAAAAGGGAATTGACAAGATAGATGAGTTCCAATACTCATTTTGCTAATAGGGAGATCTGTAATAAAGGGACATCTATTTAAAATGAGAACTCAGCTGTTGAACATTTAATCCAGGAGAAAATTCTTAACGCAAAATGTAGTTGGATTGTGAAAAGCACGACCACAGAAGGCCATTGATGCAGATTTAATTCAGGTATTTAAAAGGGGATAGATACTTAAAGTGGGGAAAAATGAGGTTGAAAAAGTAGATCTACCATTGTAAATAACATGGCGAAGCTTGCTGAATGGTGTTGTGCTGTGTTCCCTGAAGTTACTAGATTGATCTCGACTATGACGTTCGGGTGAGTGTAAATAATTTCACACTGAAGGGGAGGAATCGGAGGCATTCACTATGGATGTCCTTGAACAACTGGCTCAAAAACAGCAGTACCAAAGAACCTGCTGGAAGTTGTTTGACTACGGTTTTCTATGGAATGTTGCATGTGAGCATAAAGAAGGTGAGGAAGAATAATTTAGAAAAGGGGATGGTGTGTGGTATCATTTTTAACCATTTTGTTTTGCTTTTCGAGAAGGCTGAGGGGGGACCTGATTGAGGTGTACAAAATTATGAGGGGCATAGATAGGGTAGATAGAAAGGAACTTTTCCCCTTAGTAGAGGGGTCAATAACAAGGGGGCATAGATTCAAGGTAAGGGGCAGGAGGTTTAGAGGGGATTTGAGGAAGAACTTTTTCACCCAGAGGGTGGTTGGAATCTGGAACTCACTGCCTGAAAGGATGGTAGAGGCAGGAACCCTCACAACATTCAAGAAGCATTTGGATGAGCACTTGAAATGCCATAGCATACAAGGCTATGAACCAAATGCTGGAAAATGGGATTAGATTAGACAGGGCTTGATGGCCGGCGCGGACGTGATGGGCCGAAGGGCCTCTTTCTGTGCTGTATAACTCTATGACTCTATGACATCCTCTGGAGCAAGGTAGCACCAACACTGATTGTAGAAGGCCTTGAGACAACTTTCCTTCAAGACATTTCAACATCATGCTGCCACGATATTGATGGCTCCCAATAACGCCTGGCTGTGCCGGCCCATTCAAGTGGTGTGGAGGATATTCTTTTAAAGATTGGCAGATTGACAGGGTAGCTAATCTTCCATTTGTAGAGCTCTAGTTTATGAAGATTACAGATTTAATGCCTAGATGTATCAGAAATTACATTCATTTTATTTCTCCAGATTCTCGAGAAGCTTAAAGACATTGCCGTGTATCTTTCCAAAGATGATTGGGCAGAGCTAAGTGAATGGGTAGACATCCGTTATAAGAAAGTGCAGCAGAACTATGAAACCATGCTTGCAATAGGTTTGTACAAAATCAATTATTTTCTTCCTTTCAACATTTCTCCCTTCCTGTCCTGAACACCCTGATTCGTACTGGCATACAGTTCTTCCAATATTACACCCAAGTGAATGTTCTCCTCATATGTGGTTACTTTGGCTGGGATTTTCCATCTCACTGCTGCTGGCACAGATTAGGAACGCATATCAGGAAATGCAGCACCTCCATCCTATGATTCACTGAATATTAATTTATGACTATCGGTGCCATCTCCTGCACTCGCCCTGAACTAGAAAATTTCATTCACATTTGCTTCCAATTTCCACCCTTCCCTCACCTTCACATGGTCCATCTCTGACTCTTCCCTTCCCTTCCTCGACTTCTCCGTCTCTATCTCTGGGGATAGGTTATTGACAAACATTCACTACAAGCCCACTGACTCCCACAGCTACCTGGACTACACTTCCTCCCACCCCGCTTCCTGTAAGGACTCTATTTCATTCTACCAGTTTCTCCGTCTCTGCCGCATCTGCTCTGACGATGCCACTTTCCATACCAGTGCTTCCTACATGTCTTCCTTTTTCCTCAACCGACGATTCCCCTCGAGCCTGGTTGACACGGCCCTCGACCGTGTCCGTTCTTCTCCCGCACTTCTGCCCTCACCCCTGCCCCTCCCTCCCGGAACCATGATAGGGTTCCCCTTGTCTTCACCTTTTACCCCACCAGCCCCCACATTCAACGGATCATCCTTCGCCATTTCTGCCACATCCAGCGTGATCCCACCACCAAATGCATCTTCCCCTTACCTCCCCTTTCAGCATTCCGTAGGGACCGCTCCCTCCGCGACACCCTAATCCACTCCTCTGCCACCCCCAGCGCCCCTTCCCCTTTGCCCGGCACCTTCCCGTGCAAGCGCAGGAGATGCAACACATGCCCTTATACCTCCCCCCTTCCCACTGTCCAGGGCCCCAAACACCCCTTCCAGGTGAAACAGCGATTTACTTGTACTTCTTGCAATCTAGTATACTGCTCACGATGTGGTCTCCTCTACATTGGGGAGACCAAACGCAGATTGGGTGACCGCTTTGCGGAACACCTCCGTTCAGTCCGTAAGGGGGACCCTGAGCTTCCGGTCGCCTGTCACTTTAATTCACCGCCCCATTCCCACTCAGACCTCACCGTCCTTGGCCTCGTGCACTGATCCACGGAAGCTCAACGTAAACTCGAGGAACAGCACCTCATCTTTCGATTAGGCACTTTACAGCCCTCTGGACTCAACATAGAGTTCAACAATTTCACATCATAACCTCGGCCCCTATCAAATATATATATATATATTTTTCCCTCCCACATGGCAGCTGTCCTTCATTCTGCCAGTGCAATTCACACTCCAACTAGAGCCATCCTTTATTACTTAACCTGTCCCATTGTAAGGGGTTTTCCCTGAGAGATTTCCCTGAGGTTTCTCTCTCTAGAGGCCTCTCTCTCTTGCACCGTAAAACCTTGAGTGGTTCGACCCACTCGCCCCTTAGATTCTATACTCTGGACTTTGGTGCAGGAACTACAATGTAGAGAAAACTCTTGTAGACCAAGTTTGATGAAACAAAATTAAATTTTATTGCATAAGGAAAAATATCAAATCAAATGCAAGCAGATAAGGGAGTACATGGGAGGGAAAAACAACACAAAACAAATCATAACGACACAGTACTAACTATGACAAATACAGGCATCATATACTCTACAAAGATCATCATGAAATAAGGAAACACACGGAATATCGAGGGACAACTCATGTTAATTGTACCCTTAAATCCACCCCCTTATTAAACCTATCTAGATCTGATTGTGAAGGGCCAGAAACATGCTCACCAATCCCACTAGGAAGTGCAAGGTTTTGAAATCGAGTCTGTGTTTGGTCCTCTCAGGCATTTCGTCTCCACGTGGATCGTGGCGCCCCTGCGAGCTGAGCCACACCTCTCTCCTGAGGTGGGGGTCGGGGGCGGCTGGACACCGGCGGGCCTGGATGTCGGCGGGGTCGAGGATCGTCGGCTCGACCCTGGTTAGAGGAGCCTTGTGCTGGCTCCCATCGCTTCTTCAGGTTCCTTTTCTCTCTTCTCCCGAGCCGGGGTGGCTGGAAGGTTTCTTCTCTTGGGACCTTTATTATATTGTTTCTTCTCCCAAGCTGGGTCGATGGCCTCTCGTTCCGGCAACGGCCCGGGGACGGTCGATGATTTCCCGATGTGCTTCCCCGGGGTGGAACGCTGGTTTTGAGACGGCCTTTTCGATGTTGGCTTTCTTCTTCCTCCTGCGATTGCCTGCTTCTTCTGGGTGTCCGGATTCAAGCTGTGTGTTTCCAGCTCAAGCTGCAGGCTTTCAACTGTCTGCGTTCCAACTCGCTTTGGCCTCTCTGTACCTCTCCAAGCTTGCTCCAACTGCGGAAAAGTCTCTCCAGATATACCTTTCTTCCAGAGGCTTCACTTCCCGCCCAAAATCAGGTTAGTCTTTGTTTAATTTTTGGCGGGCTGCGAGCACAGTGCGGTAGCCATTATATTTTAAAATGTCTTAAACGGCTGGTAACAGGCCCATCTCTGGTCTGGAATTACCTTCATTGTTTTTAATGGCCTGGTGATCTTGTTATCTAGTCCTGGGTGCTGTTGTCATGAAAATGAAATTGTCCCCTTTTGTTTGGGGCAACATTTTGATGGCCTCTGTCTCCAGGCCGATCTTGACTAGATCTGCATCTAATCCATATGCATACGTGTGGGTCTGGTTTCGTTCTCTCAGGAACGGCTTCCAGAACGTACTGTGGGTTGAATCCACAAATCTGTCTGAGGTTGTGCAGGAACCATTTTAAAGTGTCCCAATAAGCTGGTCACATGGTATGGCGGCCATTTTGTATGCCCCTTTTTCTGGGCTTCTTTTAAAACAGTCTTTAAAATCATGGCCTCTTCTGCCATTTGACCCTTATTAATATAAAGTCCAATTTTGCGAATCCTACACCATTACCACCTCCTCTTGCCTTGAATATCTCTTAATGTCTCTCAATGTCTCTTAATCTCTCCTGCTTTCTATCCTATCACTGACCTTCCCTTTTGTTCTTTCATCCCCTCCCCCTTTTCCCAGCCCCTAACTTGCTTTAAAACCTATTCTATTTCCTGCATTTTTCCAGTTCTGTTGAAGGGGCTTTGGCCTGAAACATTAACTCTGTTTCTCTCTCCACGGATGCTCCCTGGCCTGCTGAGTTTTTCCAGCGTTTTCTGTTGTTATTTCGGATTTCCAGCATTCGCAGTATTTTGCTAGAATATTAATTTAATTGCCTTGAAAAAATCCTGTCTGAGTGTTGGTAGTTGTGTGATGTGCGGGACAGCACGGCTGATCCTGATCTCACCTGTCTATCAGAACACCTCCTATTGTGACAATACCCACTCTTTGTGCAAAACTACGAAATGATTGTCATTAAAACTAAATGAAGAATAAAAACAGCAAATATTGGAATAAGGGAGGAAAGCTCTACATCTCAGATGCCATCAAGGACCTTCCTTTCCCTCGGAACTGAGAGTTGTTGTGTCCGTCAGTAGTAAGACACAGACTGCAGGAGAACGGTACACGTGGCTCACTCTGGAACTGAACTGTACAGATTACTACTCAGTGCTATATACAGGTGTGGTCACTGCCGGTACTACAGTATACATGAGCTGTAAAAAGTAGTTCCCCCCTTAAAGGTATATACATTACAATTCCTCCCCTTTTAGATTAACAGTACCATAACACTCATTTAACAATTAAATATCAAACTAATTACAATTAACACTTTTAACATACAACGTTAGCTGAAAATAGTCCATTTATATATTCAGCCTTTGGGGAGGCTTTCTGATCCTTTCTGGATCGCGCCTTTCCCGAGTGTCTCGCTCTCGGTGCGGAGGCGATTCTGACACCCTGTCGTCGGTTGGGTCATCAGCTTCCGATGCTACTGTTTCTGGGGTAGATGCGACCTGTACGTCGGGTTCCTCACCAGGTACGTATGGGCGAGGCATGGGGTTGACTTGTTACTGTGACTCTAGGATCTGGTCAGCATGGCGTCTCACGATATTCTCCCCAACGTCCACTGTGTACATTAGTGGGTCCTGCCGTGTGCATATCGTTCCTGGCTGCCAATTTTCTGTTCGGTAGTCGCGGGCCAAGACTGGTTGCCCTACATTGAAGCTCCTTGTTGGCTTCTCATGGATGTGCTGGAATTGCTTACTCTCAACATCTCTTCGTACGTTTGGTCTGAGCAAATCCAGGCGAGATCTTAACCTTCGGTTAAAGAACATCATGGCCGGGGCCTGGTTGGTGACTGCATGTGTCGCATTCCGGTAGGCGAACAGGAAATTGTCCACCTTGTGCTGCAGCGGAATGTTGCCTTCTTAAAGGTTTGTACGAACCTCTCAGCCAATCCATTTGTGGCTGGATGATACGGGGTGGATGTGTAATGCCTTACCCCATTCTTCTTCATAAACCTCCGGAACTCTTCGGACACAAACTGTGGTCCGTTATCGGAGCAAATCTGTTCCGGCAAGCCATTCCTGGCAAAAATGGTCCGTAGGACTGCAATAGTTTACTCCGTGGTGGTGGAGGACATTTTGATGACCTCAGGCCATTTCGAGTGCGCATCCACGGCTATTAAAAACATTGAGTCCATGAATGGACCAGCAAAATCAATATGCACCCGTTGCCATGGAGATGAGGGCCACTCCCATGGGTGTAGAGGGGCATGTGGTGGTGCATTTTGGACTTTCTGGCATCCTGAGCAGCTCTTGGTCAGGTCCTCGATTTGTTTATCGATTCCCGGCCACCACACATAAGCCCTGGCAAGGCTTTTCATTTTTACCCCTCCCAGATGACCCTCATGAAGCTCATTTAGCACTCTATCCCTTAACTTGGGTGGAATTACCACTCGGGATCCACACATCAAGTTCCCCCGGCACACTGACAGCTGTTCTCTTCTTGTCGAGAATGCTGGCAACAGTGAGTCGCCATGTGCTGGCCATCCCTTCACCGTCAAATCATATACCCGAGACAGTGTTGGGTCATTTTGGGTCTCCTTTGCCATACGAGCGTTAGTTACCAGTAGGTATTCAACTATAGTCGAATGAAATATTTCGACAGGATGCACTGCTGGTGCTTCCTCTGCAGTAGGCAGTGGCAGGCGTGATAGCCCATCAGCATTTCAATGCTGTTTCGTGCCCTTATATTCAATCTCATAGTGGTGCGCCCCTAGAAAGAGTGACCATCTTTGTAGTCGTTGCGCAGTCATCACCGGAACGCCCTTCTTCGGATTAAAAATGGAGACAAGAGGCTGGTGGTCAGTCAGCAAGGTGAATTTCTGCCCGTGCAGATAGTGATTGAACTTTTTCACTCCCCACACTAGGCTGAGGGCCTCCCTGTCAATCTGGGCATAGTTACGCTCGGCTGAGGTTAGTGATCGTGACGCAAAGGCTATTGGCCTCTCTGAGCCGTCCGAGAATTTGTGCGACAGCACCGCTCCAATGCCGTAGGGTGACGCATCACACGCCAACCGAATTGGTAGTGCTGGGTTGAAATGGGCCAGTACCTCTTTCGATGTGATTAGTGTTTTGCTCTTCTGGAAAGCTCATTTACATTCGTCACTCCACTTCCATGGCACTCCAGTTTGCAGTAGGGTGTTCAGTGGGTGTAGTATTGTAGACAAATTTGGCAAGAACTTATGGTAGTAGTTTACCAGCCCGAGGAACGACCTCAGTTGTGACACGTTTTCCGGTGCTGGAGCCTTGATTGATGCCTCAATCTTTTCTGGGGACTTATGTAACCCCTCTTTATCGATAACGTGGCCACAATACAAGATCTGTTTTTAAAAAACTCGCATTTGGGGCGGTTAGCTCGGAGCCCATATTCCTTCAATCTAGTGAGCACCTGCTCCAGGTTGGCGAGGTGATCACTGTCATTTTCGCCCGTGACCAGGATGTCGTCCAAATAACACTGGGTCCCTGGGATCCCTTGCAGGACTTGTTCCGTTGCCCTTTGCCAAATAGCCAGAGCTGATGCTACCCCGAATACCAGCCGGTTGTATTGGTAGAGACCTTTATGGGTGTTGATTGTGAGGTATTTTTTTGATGCTTCTTCTACCTCCATTTGCAGATACGCCTGGGCCAGATCAATCTTAGTGAAGCGTTTCCCTCCAGATAGCGAGGCGAAAATATCTTCAATCCGCGGAAGTGGATATTGCACGGTGTGAAGGACTGAGTTCACTGTTTCCTTAACGTCCCCACAGATGCGAACCTTCCTTGGTTCCCCAGGCGTGCTGCTCAACGACTTTTTCATCACAGGGACGATGGGTGTAGCCCACTCGCTCCAGTCTACCTTGGACAGTACTCCTGAACGTTCCAATCTCTCCAGCTCTGCTTCGACAGCTGGGCGGATCGCATAAGGTACCGGTCTGGCCTCAAAAAATTTTGGGCTTGCGTTTCCTTCGATTTTAATTGTTGCTGTCATGCCTTTTAGTGTTCCGAGTCCTTGCTGGAACACTTCTTGCGCGTCGGTTAGGATCTTTGACAGTCGCCCAGGTGTGACATCGTCATCCTTTTTGGCAGCCACAGTCAGTGCTTGTATGGAATTACAATCCAGCTGTATTTTCTGGATCCATTCATGTCCCAGTAATGGTGGTCCTCCATCTTGCAATACATAGAAACATAGAAGATAGGAGCAGGAGTAGGCCATTCGGCCCTTTGAGCCTGCTCCGCCATTCAATGAGATCATGGCTGATCCTCCAAATTCAGTACCCTGTCCCTGCCTTCTCCCCATATCCCTTGATCCCTTTAGCTTTAAGAAATATATCCAACTCTTTTTTGAATATACTTAATGAACTGGCCTCCACCGCCCTCTGTGGCAGAGAATTCCACAGGTTCACCACTCTCTGGGTGAAGAAATTCCTCCTCATTTCTGTCCTAAATGGCTTACCCCTTATCCTTAGACTATGACCCCTAGTTCTAGACTCCCTGGCCATCAGAAACATCCTTCCTGCATCTAGTCTGTCCAGGCCTGACAGAATTTTATAGGTTTCGAAGAGATCCCCTCTCAATCTTCTAAACTCCAGTGAGTATGAGCCCAATCGACACAATCTCTCCTCATACGTCATTCCTGCCATTCCAGGCATCAGCCTGGTGAATCTTCGCTGCACTCCTTCCATGGCAAGAACGTCCTTCCTCAGGTAAGGCGACCAAAACTGCACACAATACTCAAGGTGTGGTCTCACCAAGGCCTTGTACAACTGGAGCAAGACATCCTTCTTCTTGTACTCGAACCCTCTTGCTACGAAGGCCAACATACCATTTGCCTTCTTAACCGCCTGCTGCACCTGCATGCTTACCTTCAGCGACTGGTGTACAAGAACACCCAGGTCTCTTTGCACTTCCCCTTCTCCCAATCTATTGCTATTCAAATAATCTGCCTTCCTGTTTTTGCCACCAAAGTGGATAACCTCACATTTATCCACATTATAGTGCATTTGCCATGTTTCTGCCCAATCACCCAATCTGTCCAAATCATGCTGGAGTTTCACGACATCTTCCTCACAGCATACCCTCCCACCCAGCTTTGTGTCATCTGCAAATTTGGAGATATTACATCCAATTCCCTCGTCCAGATCATTAATATATATTGTGAACAGCTGGTGTCCTAGGACCGATCCTTGCGGTACCCCACTAGTCACTGCCTGCCACTCGGAAAACGACCCGTTTAGTCCAACTCTTTGCTTTCTGTCTGCCAACCAGTTCTCTTTCCAAGTCAATACCTTGCCCCCAATCCCATGTGCCTTAATTTTGCACGCTAATCTCTTATGCGGGACCTTATCGAAAGCCTTCTGAAAGTCCAAATACACCACATCCACTGGTTCTCCCTTATCTATTTTACCAGTTACATCCTCAAAAAATTCCGGTAGATTAGTCAAGCATGATTTACCTTTTGTAAATCCATGTTGACTTTGTCCGATCCAGTCACTGCTTTCCAAGTGCTCTGCTATTACATCTTTTATAATGGACTCTAGCATTTCCCCCACTACTGATGTCAAGCTTACTGGTCTATAATTCCCCGCCTTTTCTCTACCACCTTTTTTGAATAGTGGGGTAACATTAGCTACCCGCCAATCCATGGGTACCGTTCCAGAGTCTATCGAGTTCTGGGAGATGACCAGCAATGCATCTACTATTTCTAGGGCCACTTCCTTAAGTACCCTGGGATGTAGATTATCAGGCCCTGGGGATTTATCGGCCTTCAGTCCCATCAATTTTCCTAACACCATTTCCCTACAAATACTGATTTCTTTCAGTTCCACCCTTTCCTCAGACCCTATGTTCATACAGGTCTAGTTTTGGTGTTTCCTTACCGTTATATATAACGATCACCCTTATTTTTCCTTTGGGGTAAACCTTTTGCCCCGTGTACGTCTTCAAAATAATTTTTGTGTCTCTCGGGTATGTGTGAGAATAGCCGCTTGTAGTCCCGTCGGTTTATGACTGTTAGGGCTGATCCTGTGTCCAACTCCATTTTTATCTGGACTCCTGCTCTCTTGAGAGTGACCCAAATGGTTCGGTGATCCTCCGTTTTGATCACATTATGTAGTTTCAGACAACTCAGCTCCCTGCTTTCGGAGTCGGTACCACTCTTTTGTTTGTCTGAACTATTCTCCGTCACCTTATGTACCTTCTTGAACTTTTCTTTTGGAGATTTCTTATTGCTGGTTTTCTTTCCCAACCTGCAGACTCGTGCTATGTGTCCTACTTTTCCACACTGTCTGCACACTTTGTCTTTGAACCAGCAATCATTGTGGCCGTGTGTTGTTCTGCCGCAGCGATAGCACTTCTCTGTTCTGTATGACATTTCGTTTGTACCATATTCTTGCGGTCTCTGTTGTATCTCTGCAGTGCCCCGTGCTGCTGCTTCATATGATACCGCAATGCTAAAAGCCTTGTCCAGCATAAGGTCCTTTTCAGATAAAAGCCGTTTCTGGGTTCCTTCACTTTGAAGCCCACACACAAACTTGTCCCTTAAGGTATCTGCCAGTCCCGTTCCAAACTGGCAGTGTTTCGATAGTTTGCGCAGTTCTGTTAAATATTCAGCATTGCTTTCATCCTTATGCTGGTTCCGTTTGTGAAACTTGAATCTTTCTGCTATCAGCAGCGGTGTGGGGTTTAAATGTTCCTGTAGTATCGTCACTATGTCTCCAAAACTCTTTTCCACTGGCTTCGCTGGGGTTACTAGATTTCGTAATAAGCCATACGTCTTTGCACCCATTAAATTTAACAATACCGGCACTTTCTTGTCCTCTGACACCTCATTTGCCTTGCGGTCTACCTCTATTCGTTCAACATATGTAGTCCAATCTTCGACTTCATTGTCAAATGCGGTGATACTGCCACTCTTCGGCATTTTGGGTGTGGTTTAAAATGGCTTAAAATGGCGTCTCCCGCGCTTTCCTTCCTCCCCCGCTGCTGCCAACGCCGCTCTAGGCGGTCCTCGTGGCAATGGCGGTGCCCTGTAGGTTTCGCGCGCTTCTCCTGCGCTGCTGCCAACGCCGCTCTCGGCGGTCCTCGTGGCAATGGCGGTGCCTCGCGGGTTTCTGCACGTTTCTCTCCCTCTCCTCGACGCTGCTCGGCCCCTGAACACTGGCTGCGCCCTGTGTGCTCTGCCCTCTCTCTCTCTTTCCCGTCGACGCTGCTCGGCCCTTTGCTGTGCCGCTCGGTCGGGCTCTAGCCCGCCGCTGTCCGGGAAGGGTCTGTGCACTACCTGTTGCCAGCCCGTTTCACTGGACAACCGCGACTGGAAAGCCAAGCCTGGCCCTCAACAGCCTCCCCCGCAATTCTCGAATCTCTGCTGGATGACTGGGCGGTCGCCCGTGGTCGACGCCCGTGTCTCTGGACTTGACCTCCAATCTACTGGTCTCCAGGAACGAATCCCTGGGAGGTGATGCAGAGTTGCAGGTAGGATCGAATTTGCCTCATCGCCAATGTTGTGTCCGTCAGTAGTAAGACACTGACTGCAGGAGAATGGTACAACAGGTGTTTACTCAACGTGGCTCACTCTGGAACTGAACTGTACAGATTACTACTCAGTGCTATATACAGGTGTGGTCACTGCCAGTACTACAGTATACATGAGCTGTAAAAAGTAGTTCCCCCCTTAAAGGTATATACATTACAAGAGTGACCGTCAGCTGTCACAAATGTAAATTTCCTTCCTTTGGACTCTCCAATGGGTCCAATAGGGAGCAGTGGCATAAACAAATACTGGGAGAACAAGACTCTTAGAGGGCATGGGTCTGAGTGCTGTGCTCCCAGCTCCCCAGCATAACATAAAAGCACCTTTTCGTCTGATCAATCTGTGCTGGATTTAAATCCAGATGCCATTGATGACAGGAAAGCCTCTGTGCGGCTCTTACCTGATATTATTCTAAAATGGTTTGATTCAACAGATACCTTTCGTCAGTAAGTTGTCAATTTAAATACAGGCTGTTATCAGCTGTAAATGAGTGGAATATTTTAATTTTCACAGGATTGAATATACCAAAACCAGCGTTCATGTCAAGACCTAGCAGTGGGCGCCAACCCCGTGTGTATGTTTCTAGTGACTCGGATGAGGAGTGGACGCCTAAACATCTTGTGAAAAACCCACCAAGTAAATTGAATGGGGTAGATTTTGCCGAACCTGTCGAGAAGAAGGCAGGACTACCCCTTTCGGGTTTTTGACCTGCCTACTTCGACGTCCAGCCAATCCGCGTGATTTTCCCTTGATTGACCTTGTTGAGCCCACCCAGCAGGCTCAGCAGGCCAATTAAGGGCCACCCGGCAACAGGTGATGTCACAGACTGAAATTTCATCTGTCAAGAGTTCTTGACAGATGAAATATCAGTGTTTCACAGCTGTTTGAAGCTGTGAAACACTGACACTCTAAGTTCTAAGCTGAGTCATTCTGCACAGACTCAGTTAGAACTCCCACCGGCACTCAAAGCTGAAGGCTGTCACTTTTCGCAGATCGCAGCCGTTCAGCTTTCAGTTCTGGCTGAGCGATGCGCTCCCGACGGCTACAGGAAGAAAGGCTGCTAAGGTAAGTACAGGTAAGTAAAAGTTCTTTACACACTTTAGACACACCAAACACACTTACCTTTGCACTCATGCACCCATCACTCACCTGAGCGCCAACATCGCGACCCCTGCAACTCCTTCAACCCGACGGCCCGCCTGCTCTAACCTGGCGTGGTTTGGAGCCATCGGGAATCCCACACGAAACCCCTCAAAATAGGGATTAGGCTAAAAACTGCCTGTTAACTACCTGTTAACAGGCAGTTAATTGGCACTAATCCCTTCCCGCCTGGTTTCGGCGGGTCCCAGTGCGGGGCGGGTACCCGCCGCCCCTGAAACTTACGTGGGGCGGGATTTTGGGCGGGATGGTGTCGGGACCCACATATTTGGGATTTCCCCCCCTCCCACATGCCTGAAACCCCGGCTGACGGCTCCCCAAAAATCTAGCCCAATGTGTTTTCTTTGTTAAAGCATTAAATGTGCTTTTTTATCACCCTGATTATATCCAGTTTCTCCAGCAGCTAGTACATATTTTTGTCAGGAGGCAGTTACCTTGAAGTTTTGGAGAGCTGGAGAGGTAAGTAAATTGTCTGATCACATTTTCCCTTATACTTGTGTGAGTTTTCTTTTCCAATTTTTATCTGCATAATGTGTTGATTTTTTCGAGCCTGAATAAACTAGATGGGGTCGATTTTAACTCAGGTGTGGGGAATTGTCGGGTTCCCCGAATTTCGTGTTTCCCACACGAATCTAAATGGGTGTGTGAGGTTGATGCAATTTTAACTCAATTGGCCGATTGATTTCCAACATGTGGGAACCCTTCGCAAATGAGTATTTCCAGTCAGAAAGTCGCATAATATGACATAAGAACATAAGAAGTAGGAGCAGGAGTAGGCCATACGGCCCCTCGGGCCTGCTCCGTCCTTCAATAGGATCATGGCTGATCCGAACGTAGACTCACGTCCACTTCCCTGCCCGCTCCCCGTAACCCCTAATTCCCTTATCAGCTAGGAAACTGTCTATCTCCATTTTAAATTTATTTAATGTTGCAGCTTCCACAGCTCTCTGAGGTAGCAAATTCCATAGATTTACAACCCTCTGAGTGAAGAAGTTTCTCCTCATCTCAGTTTTGAAACGGCAGCCCCTTATTCTAAGATTATGCCCCTTAGTTCTAGTCTCACCCATGAATGGAAACATCCTCCCCGCATCCACCCGATCAAGCCCCCTCACAATCTTATATGTTTCGATAAGATCGCCTCTCATTCTTCTGAATTCCAATGTGTAGAGTACTCAACCTTTCCTCATAAGTCAACCCCTCATCTCCGGAATCAACCGAGTGAACCTTCTCTGAACTGCCTCGAGAGCAAGTATATCTTTTCTTAAAAATGGAAACCAAAACTGTACGCAATATTCCAGGTGTGGCCTCACCAGTACCCTGTATAACTGAAGCAAGACTTCCCTGTTTTTATACTCCATCCCCCTTGCAATAAAAGCCAAGATTCCATTGGCCTTCCTGATCACCTGCTGTACCTGCATACTAACCTTCTGTGTTTCATGCACCAGGACCCCCAGATCCCTTTGTACTGTAGCACTTTGCAGTTTCTCTCCATTTAGATAATAACTTGCTCTTTGATTTTTTCTGCCAAAGTGCATAACCTCACACTTTCCAACATTATATTCCATCTGCCAAATTTCTGCCCACTCACTTAGTGACGACATCATTTAAGGTCTGCAACAAGCCTTGCTTCTTCTGCAGGCTGCCAGCCTTTTGGCATTTGATGGCACAGGAACCTGTAGGAACAATGGCCAGCGGGAGGCCAAGATCATCTCCTAAATTTGATGAGGCATCACTGCAGGCATTGTTGGATGGGGCTAGGGCCAACAGGAAGGGCCTGTTCCCTCCCTCCCAGTCAGACCAAGGCCGTGTGGCTACAGGTGGCTGGGGAAGTCAACTCCTTGGGGCTCACACGGCGCAGCTGGATGCAGTGCAGGAGAAGATTCCATGACCTTCATCGCACTGGAAAAGTAAGTATGAAGTTTCCATCACCCTCAATCTGATCCCCATTGCCTTTCCTCACCAGCACTCAGCTTTAGCAATCTCTTCCTCCACATCCCACTTGACACCCACATCCATGCACTCTTAGCCATTCCCTCTCTCTCTATGCTCACATTCACATAACTATTCCACTATGCAGTCCTCACACTCCCTCTCGCTCTGATGCTTTGAACACAACTGACAACACACAGGGAGGGCCCTTGGTCTTGCAACCTCACTCCATCTTTGTCTCCTTCTAAGTATCAATGCTATGCAATCCCTACACTCACTCCCTCATTCTCACTCAACCTCCACTTGTCTCCATTGCAGGAAAAGAGAGCTCATAACAGGAGAGAGCGAGCCAGGACAGGAGGAGGGCCACCCTCATTAGCCCAGCTCACCCCCTGGGAGGAAGCCGTCCTGGAGATTGTCGGGGATGATACAGAGGTGGAAGTTGGGGGAGGACAGACAGGTGCACCCACACAAGCTGGTGACACAATAGTTTTCCATCTCTCTCATTGCCATTGCATGAGTCGCTGATAATGATTCTGAAGCTACATCATATGGACTTATGATCATCTGCAAAATGCAATGTGCATGTAGCCTTGGCATCACATCTCTAACTCTTTCCATTACTCCCCCACAGGACCATCGAGAGCCCCCGTCCCCACTGTGCAGGAGGAAGAGCCTGAGATTCCAGACTTCTCAGAGGAATCTGCAACATCTGAGAGCGCAGCATCAGCAGAAATAAGCACACCCAGCACCAGCGCAGATATTCACACCTCGGGGGGACCTTCGGGACATAGAGTAGTGCTGTCATCTGGTGTATCACAGCTCACAAGTGAGCATCAGCAGAATGTGGAGACCGGGACAGTAGTGGAGAGTCCTCGTCAGATGGCGCAGGACTCTGCCAGCTCGGCTCAGCTGCATGTCGACCCTCTGCCTCTGGGTCCATCCATAAAATCAGAGGTGATGGAACTCCATGCACAGTTGTAGGAGTCTCTGGCAGGTTTTGTCTCCAGGGTCGCTGCGAGTGTGGAGCGAATGGAGGAGTCCATCGCGTCCATGAGCAGAGCTTTTGTGGAGTCAGTGGCGCATGAACGCATCAACACGGACAGGATGGCTACCTACATGGATATGATTGCTGCCTCCGTGGTAAGGCTGGCTACGGTAGAGGAGAGGATGGCTACGGTAGAGGAGAGGAGGGCTACGGTAGAGGAGAGGAGGGCTACGGCCAAGGAGGAGGTTGGTCACCAGGGTAAATCCATGTTGACTTTTTCCGATCCTGTCACTGTTTTCCAAGTGCTTGACTAATCTACTGGAATTTTTTGAGGATGTAACTGGTAAAATAGATAAAATAGATGAAGGAGAACCAGTGGATGTGGTGTATTTGGACTTTCAGAAGGCTTTCGATAAGGTCCCGCGTAAGAGATTAGCATGTAAAGTTAAGGCACATGCGATTGGGGGCAAGGTACTGTCTTGGATAGAGAACTGGTTGGCAGACAGGAAGCAAAGAGTTGGAATAAACGGGTCTTTTTCCGAGTGGCAGGCAGTGACTAGTGGGGTATCGCAGGGATCGGTCCTAGGACCCCAGCAATTCACAATATATATAAATGATCTAGACGAGGGAACTAGATGTAATATCTCCAAGTTTGCAGATGACACAAAGCTGGGTGGGCATGTGTGCTGTGAGGAGGATGCCGAGAAACTCCAGTATGATTTGGACAGGTTGGGTGATTGGGCAGATGCATGGCAGATGCAGTATAATGTGGATAAATGCGAGGTTATCCACTTTGGTGGCAAAAACAGGAAGGCAGATTATTATCTGAACGGCAATAGATTGGGAGAAGGGGAAGTGCAACAAGACCTGGGTGTCCTTGGGCACCAGTCGCTGAAGGTAAGCATGCAGGTGCAGCAGGCAGTTAAGAAGGCAAATGGTATTTTGGCCTTCATAGCAAGAGGGTTCGAGTACAGGAACAAGGATGTCTTGCTGCAGTTTTACAGGGCCTCGTTGAGACCACACCTTGAGTATTGTGAGCAGTTTTGGTCACCTTATCTGAGGAAGGATGTTCTGGCCATGGAGGGAGTGCAGCAAAGATTAACCAGACTGATACCTGGGATGGCAGGAATGATGTATGAGGAGAGACTGGGTCGATTGGGCTTATACTCGCTGGAGTTTAGAAGAATGAGAGGGGATCTCACTGAAACTTATAAAATTCTAACAGGACGAGACAGTCTAGATGCAGGAAGGATGTTCCCGATGGCGGGGGTGTCCAGAACCAGGGGTCACAGTCTAAGGATACGGGGTAAGCCATTTAGGACTGAGATGAGGAGGAATTTAATATGTGAAGAGAAAAAGATTGGTGAAGTCAAGCGTAGGTCCCTTACAGTCAGAATCAGGGGAATTTATAATGGGAAACAAAGAAATGGCAGACCAACTAACTTCATACTTTGGTTCTGTCTTCACAAAGGAGGACACAAATAACCTCCCAGAGATGCCGGGGAACATAGGGCCTGATGAAAGGATGGAACTGAAAGAAATCAGTATTTGTAGGGAAATGGTGTTAGGAAAATTGATGGGACTGAAGGCCGATAAATCCCCAGGGCCTGATAATCTACATCTCAGGGTACTTAAGGAAGTGGCCCTAGAAATAGAAGATGCATTGATGGTCATCTTCCAGAACTCGAAAGGCTCTGGAACAGTACCCATGGATTGGAGGGTAGCTAATGTTACCCCACTATTCAAAAAAGGTGGTAGAGAAAAAGCGGGGAATTATAGACCGCTAAGCCGGACATCGGTAGTGGGGAAAATGCTAGAATCTATTATAAAAGATGTAATAGCAGAGCACTTGGTAAGCAGTGACAGGATCGGACAAAGTCAACATGGATTTACAAAAGGTAAATCATGCTTGATTAATCTACTGGAACTTTTTGAGGATGTAACTGGTAAAATAGATAAGGGAGAACCAGTGGCTGTGGTGAATTTGGACTTTCAGAAGGCTTTTGATAAGGTCCCACATAAGAGATTAGCATGCAAAATTAAGGCACATGGGATTGGGGGCAAGGTATTGACTTGGATAGAGAACTGGTTGGCGGACAGAAAGCAAAGAGTTGGAATAAATGGGTCGTTTTCCGAGTGGCAGGCAGTGACTAGTGGGGTACCGCAAGGATCGGTCCTAGGACCCCAGCTGTTCACAATATATATTAATGATCTGGACGAGGGAATTGGATGTAATATCTCCAAATTTGCAGACGACACAAAGCTGGGTGGGAGAGTAAGCTGTGAGGAGGATGCCGTGAAACTCCAGTACGATTTGGACAGATTGGGTGATTGGGCAGAAACATGGCAAATGCACTATAATGTGGATAAATGTGAGGTTATCCACTTTGGTGGCAAAAACAGGAAGGCAGATTATTATTTGAATGGCAATAGATTCAGAGAAGGGGAAGTGCAAAGAGACCTGGGTGTTCTTGTGCACCAGTCGCTGAAGGTAAGCATGCAGGTGCAGCAGGCGGTTAAGAAGGCAAATGGTATGTTGGCCTTCGTAGCAAGAGGGTTCGAGTACAGGAACAAGAATGTCTTGCTACAGTTGTATAGGGCCTTGGTGAGACCGCACCTTGAGTATTGTGTGCAGTTTTGGTCGCCTTACCTGAGGAAGGACATTCTTGCCATGGAAGGAGTGCAGCGAAGATTCACCAGGCTGATACCTGGAATGGCAAGAAAGACGTATGAGGAGAGATTGTGTCGATTGGGAGTTTACTCACTGGAGTTTAGAAGATTGAGAGGGGATCTCATCGAAACCTATACAATTCTGTCAGGCCTGGACAGACTAGATGCAGGAAGGATGTTTATGATGGCCGGGGAGTCCAGAACCAGGGGTCATAGTCTAAGGATAAGGGGTAAGCCATTTAGGACTGAAATGAGGAGGAATTTCTTCACCCAGAGAGTGGTGAACCTGTGGAATTCTCTGCCACAGAGGGCGGTGGAGGCCAGTTCATTAAATATATTCAAAAAAGAGTTGGATATATTTCTTAAGGCTAAAGGGATCAAGGGATATGGGGAGAAGGCAGGGACAGGGAACTGAATTTTGATGATCAGCCATGATCTCATTGAATGGCGGAGCAGGCTCGAAGGGCCGAATGGCCTACTCCTGCTCCTATCTTCTATGTTTCTATGAATTTCTTCACCCAGAGAGTGGTGAACCTGTGGAATTATCTACCACAGAAGGCAGTTGAGGCCAATTCATTAAATATATTCAAGAAGGTGTTAGATATATTTCTTAAGGCTAAAGGGATCAAGGGCTATGGGGAGAAAGCAGGGACAGGGTACTGAGTTTGGATGCTCAGCCATGATCTCATTGAATGGCGGAGCAGGCTCGAGGGGCCGAATGGCCTACTCCTGCTCCTATCTTCTATGTTTCTATGTTTCTATGTAACCACTTATCATTGGTAGACCTCCCATGCCATTGCTCATAGGTAGTCAATGAGAGTCAGCATTGATTTGTGAAGGGCCGGTCTTGTCTGACTGATCTAATAACCTTTTGGAGGAGGTCAGTAACATGGACAAGGGAGTGTCTCTGGATCTTGTATGTGTGGACGTCCAGAGGGTTAAATTATGAGAACAGGTTGCAGAGACTGGGCTTGTATTCCCTCAAGTACAGAATATTAAACGGTGATATAATTGAGGTGTTTAAGATGTTCAAAGAGTTGGTCGGGTAGATCGATAAAAACTATTTCCTCTGGCGGGGAAATCCAGAACAAAGGGGCATGAGCTTAAAATTATAGTTAGCCTGTGTAATGTATGTAGTGTATATATACCTTAAGGGAGAGAACTACTTTTTACAGCTCCTGTATACTGTAGTACCGGCAGTGACCACACCTGTATATAAACACTGAGTAGTGATCTGTACACTTAGTTCTAGAGTAACCCTCATTCAGTAAACACCTGTTGAATCGTTCCCTGCAGTCTGTTGTCTGATTATTGAAGGACACAACATTAAGATACACGGATATAACAGCCTGGTCAGGGATGTGATGTCAGGAAGCACTTCTTCTCCCAAAGGCTAGCGGAATTGTGGAACTCTCCCCCCATACCTATTGAGGCTGGGGGTCAATTGAAAACTTCAAAAATGAGATTGGTAGATTTTTGTTCGGCAAGAGTTTTAAGGGATGTGGAACCAATGCGGGTAAATGGAGTTAACATACAGGTCAGCCATGCTTGAATTGAATGGCAGAACAGACTTGAGGGGCTGAATGGCCTCCTCCTGCTCCTAAGTTGATCAAGGGATATCGATCAAAGACAGGTAAATGGATTTGAGGTGCAGAGCAGCCATGGTCTAATTGAATGCTGGAGGGGCTGAATGGCCTACTCCTGTTGCTTTAAATGTATGCAATTACATAACATAATTGGTAGAAGGCAAACAATGCCATCACTGCCCATCGCCCACACACCCTGTGTTCTGGGTCGTACCCACATGGAAACCTGTTATTGCTTTCTAGCGAAACAAGTCAGTGTAACTTAAGCCCAAAGGTTTTTACCAAATATGGTAGCAAGGTGAGGCCCCTTTAATTGGACGGGTCAAACCGTGACATCGCAGAGTAAGCCTCACCCTCACACTGCGCATCACACTGAGATGAGACATCACAATAGCTTTGTAAACTATATAAATGTGAGGCAGCTGACTCTGATTAACTGGCTTTTCTGTCTAGGACTGAATGCGGTCGGCTCGAACATCTGAACAGCTTTGCTCTGTGAAGACAACACGAACAATTGAAACATCATCAACCAGCAGCGTGGACAGAGGTTTGTGAACTTTGACAGGTTTGTCTTTCTGGGATGGCAGGAATGACGTATGAGGAGAGATTGGGTCGATTGGGCTTATATTCGCTGGAGTTTAGAAGAATGAGAGGGGATCTCATTGAAACTTATAATATTCTAACAGGACTAGACAGACTAGATGCAGGAAGAATGTTCCCGATGGTCGGGGAGTCCAGAACTAGGGGTCACAGTCTAAGGATAAGGGGTAAGCCATTTAGGACAGAGATGAGGAGGAATTTCTTCACCCGGAGAGTGGTGAACCTGTGGAATTCTCTACCACAAAAGGCAGTTGAGGCCAATTCATTAAATATATTCAAGAAGGACTTAGATATATTTCTTAAGGCTAAAGGAATCATGGGATATGGGGAGAAAGCAGGGACAATGTACTGAATTTGGATGATCAACCATGATCTCATTAAATGGCGGACCAGGCTCAAGGGGCTGAATGGCCTACTCCTGCTCCTATCTTCTATATTTCTATGTCTTAACCTGTTTATCTTGTATTATTAGTGAAAGCCATAATGAGCAATATGAAGTTTATCAGATACAGTAATGTTGATGCACAGTCGGGTGGAATAGTTCAGTTTGTTATTGGTAGTTTTTCCATAGTGTTGCTCATAGGTAGTCTGGGTCCCGGAGCCTGGTTACTGATGGTTACTGAGCCCCATCACAGCTCCTGACTGACCGGCTCCTCCCAGTCCTGGAGTTTAATGCTCACTCCCTGCTCTGCAAATGTAGACAACTATTTACTGACTGTGACTAACTGTGTTTGGAGCTGTAGTTCCTGCTTGTATCATTCCCCGTGAAAGTCTGAGTGAGTTACAGCAAAATCCGTGCAGATATAAAGGCTCAAATCCTGGAAACTGAAAGCAGGTCAGTACATGCTGGTTGTTCTGATCAACTTGTCCTGGACACGGGGATAGCCTGTGGTACAGCTAAGCCCGACCATTTAAGAAGGTCAAGAGTGTCCCTCTTGAAACCGTTGATTGGTGTTGAATGAACAGGTCTAAATAAGAGAGGTTGACAGGGAGAGTGAACGACTGAATAATCAGTTTCTCAAAGTGTTCACCAGTACTGAGAGCTCAGGGTTAAGACTCGAAGAATGTACTCCTGGGCAGTAATGCCACTGGAGCTGCCTTGACCGAGCTTGGTACCTGCCCTCACAGCTCGATGCTGACCCAGGTGTTGACTTTTTAAAGGGAATTTGATAAATCCTTTTACAGGTTATATATTTTATTATACAAGGGGAGCGATAAAATGCCATCATTGTCCTTGTTGCAATCAAGTGATTTTTGTGATTTCTTCTTCTGCCACAGGTACACGGTTGGTGTCAGGATGAGTGAGAGGAAATGGACGGTTTCATCAAACTACCAACAGACTAAAGTTGTCAGTAACAAAACCACAAAGACAACTGGATCACACGTCCTGACCAAAATCACATCAATGCCAGCAGAGATACCACAAAGGAGGAAACAGCAACACTGAAATACCCCTCACGCCCATCCCTCTGTGCCCCATCCATTTCTTTAGTATCAACTGTACATCTTTTAATTTCTTTATTTGATGGCCAATAACAGATCCATTTAAATGTGCAGTCAATGATTGGAGATGGTGTTAAACCAACTCTTTCCCTTCTGGCACGTTTCTTTCCCATTTTAAAAGATTTCCCACGCCCCTCTCCCTCCTCCCTAGTTCTCCCCTGGGCTGGACCTTCACGTCCAGCACTCAGGTCCCCGCATCGGCATCAAGCACCAACCCTGCTCCAACTCCAGGCTCAGTTCGGCATTGCTCGGGGTTAACTGCACTGGCACTGGATAGGGCCCAGTCCATACAGTCATCTCCGACCGATGTCGACCGGTGGTCCAACTGTTGGGACTGAACAGGAAAGTCTCAAGGGTGGACGCTCCGGTTGTTGCCTCGATGATGTAGAATGGGACGAGCTGGTTAAAGCCAGTCCATCCCAGTCAACAACATCGGGTGAAACCCCGGTACCACTTGTACCGAGGCCTCCCAGGATAGAGGAAGAGTCCTCCTCTGGCACCAGCTGGTTCGGAGGTGTCCGTTCCTACTGGGGCCGGAATCAGGCTGGTTCCCCCAAGCGCCACCAGCTACTGTTGGTGTGTCCTTCACTAGAGGCATCCGTCCCCTCTGGTGACACCAACGCAGCCCCGGGACATTGGTCTCCAGTTGGCGCCAGCTCATTTGGGGGCACCACCCTCGGTGGACTCGACCCTACACAGGGTCACCTATGCTGCGGGTGATGTCCACTTTGGTGAGTGCAGCCGCAGATCTCTATTTATAGATCTGTGGCTCCCACCCACCACTGTGGACCCACCTTCAGCCGCTCCCTACTACACTCTAGAGGCACTCCCAGGGAGGGTGCGTGCACTCCAGAAACCAAACTGGGAGCCCGAGTCGACCACGGCCTCCGTGCGTTGAGGCTTTTCCATGTATTCAAAACAAGGGTGACTTCGAGTCTGAAACTGTGAGTTCCGGAAGTCCCATCACTTGTGGGGGTTGAGTCTTTACCTGGGGTCTTGCAAAGGCCTCAGGCATCGACCTTTGTTGGATTTCCCCACCCAATTTCCAAGGCGGTTTGGGCGGATTTGATAGGCGCGCTCCAGTTATGGCCAAGGTAGACAGCCCCGCCACCCTGCCTCACAACTTAAGGTTCGCTGGTACAGCTGGCGAACTTCAGTCGTGAAAGCCTCAGAAGGAAGGGAACTGCCCAGGAAACTAGTCCTGTTCCACCCCCCAGAATCCAAATGGTGGGACATGTGGGTCTGGCAGACCTTCCTGCAGGGTTTGGCGCATATCCTGAATTCCCTGCCACCAAATCCACCGGGGCTGGCTTCACTGACCAGCAGGTGAGTTGAGGGAGCAATCCCTGCCAGAGAGGACCACCTTCAGAGAGCATCTGCTGCAGCAGCAGACTGTGTGGGTGCTCTCAATGTAGGAGCAGGATCTATCGTCCAGTGGATCTTGCATCGCCACTGAGTTTGTCCTCACACCTTGGGGATCCTTCAGGTTCTGCAGATGCCCATTGGTGCCGAGGGCTTCTTTGGCGAGCAAGTGGAGGATCTGCTGTAGCAGAACCTTCAGGCATTCCCGAGATGCCACACAAGGGTGAGGGGGCACTGTTCACTTTGAAGCTTAGCCCACCCCATCTATAGGCCCCTTCCACTCGCCAACACCAGTACACTCACCACCTAGCCACTAACCATCACCAACGCACTCACCATCACCAATCCATTCACCACCACCATCCACTCGCCACCACCAATCCATTCACCTCCACCAGCCTATTCAAGGCTTTATCCGGAGCACGATGTCCTTTATATCTTGCTAGCCCGTCATTCCAGATTAGGACCTGGAATGCAGGTAGTTCGCAACAAGTAACCTTCGAGACCCTGTCCAGCTCCACCTCCCCCAGCAGTGATCGTGCCTGGATAGCCCACCTCAGAGTTGTGTGGGTGGGCTATTTCCAGTACTTCCCTGTGGAAGTGGATCACTCTGGATGTTTGGTTTGACCATCAGAGGAACCACCTACTAGTGGGCATACTGGCAGGTCTTCTGCCATCCAAACTGAGAGCGAGTGATCGTCATCCAGATGGCTCAACTGTTGGGGATATTTCTCCAGTTGAGCCTTCTGGATGACCATCACTCTGCCAGTAATGTATCCACAGGATGAATGGTCTTCTCGGCCAGTGATTTCACTTGGCATTTCAACAGGCTCGGGGTGTGAACGGTATAATAGGACATTTCCACTTTCAGACTCGGTGCAGGGTAAGTTAGTGTGTCTGCAGACAGACAATATGACAAGGGTCCGGTAAGTCAACAAACAGGGTGGGACCCTCCTTCCTGGGTCCCTCTGTCAAGATGACGCGTTGCTTCCCATTGGTGCTTGAATGACGGGGTGACACTCTTGGTGCCACATTTGGCCCGGGGCGGACAACACAACAGTCGGCACACTCAGCTGCTCTGTAGTCCACCCTAACTAGTGGATGATCCACACTGAGGTAGTCCAGAACACCTTCAGGACTTGGGAGGTTTACCAGGCCGATCGACTTGCTCGCATCACCGGATAATCACCAATCTGCTGGAGGACCTCAGGCTGTCGGGGCGGAGGCCCGATAGTCTTTCGTGCTTTTGTTTCTGGATTCTGTTGCTCAGGGTTGCCTGATCTCCAGGATGCTCCAGGAAATTGCAGCAGGTGGTGGTTCTGGTTAACCCTTTAGTTACCTCACAAACCGTGCTTCAGGGATACCCGGGTGTTGAATACACACTTTGATTTCAGGAGCCCACGGGAGAAATCCAAGTCATTTTTAGAGTATAGAGGACCCTACCTTTTTTAGGGAATTTTTCATTCTGACATCCTCCACACACTGCTGGGCACTGTCCAACTGGTACTCAGGGTGAGAAGGGTGGACCGTACCTGCAAGTGAACAGATTCTCCGGCTCCCAGGACAAATAGATCAAAGTGGGTGTTGTTCACGGGTGCCAGCGCCAGATCCAAACAGTAAGCTGAACCGTAAGGATCTGGATTTGGGTCCTGCCAGCTTCTGATTGATGGCCTGGCAGTTGAGATGGAATGCCCGTCAAATTAGGGTATACCAGCAGTGCGGCACTCATGGGTAATGCTCACTTTATTGCGTCTGTCCTGGTCATTTAAGCCTCTGTTCCCATACAAGTACCTCCACCCTCCTCGTCCTCAGTACTACTTGGTTAGTCACCAGCTGTGTGTGCAGAATGCCTGAATGAAGATCACAGCTCCCTTGTCAGCTGTTCCCGTGTCAGCTGCTCCCTTGTAAGCTCCTCTTCATTCTTCAAGTGACGCGGCATTTGCCACCCACCTGGTTGTCTCTTGGGTCTAGTGGGGAGTGTTGGTATGTCTTTTCCTCGTTCTGGGTTGTCTTTGGGTGTCAACAAACTGGGTTCTGGGGTGTGCTAAAAGTTAACACTGCACGGGAGTCGGGGAGGGAGGGGAAAAACAAGTGGGTTTGCCCTTCAAAGTTAGGACGTCTTAACAAAATGTCTTAACAGGAAAGGTCACGCCTTAAGAGATTTTCCTCAGGCAAATTGTGCCGATGCATCCCGGTAATTAGATCCACATTCCACCCCCAATTCGGCCTGTCAATGTTTAGGAACGGATGTTCCCAGCAAATTAAACGATGTCACAGTTAACACTTTAAAGAAATGATTGGGGACAGTTTTCATTCAACCTGGAATGACAGAAATGGGAACTCCAGACAACCTGCCAACCAGTTTCTCGTCATCGCTGAATATTGGGTTTGTGACTGCTGCTACAGAACTAGACTGGCGATTGTTGAAGACCAGGCTCCCGGGGACTGTGTTCAATTGATGTTAGCAGAGTTGAAGTGAGAAAGTAATTGTCTCAGAATATTTGGGCCATAATGATCTCCTGAACTAGTTTCGATCGCCTAAGGGGGTCGGAGAGGAATTTCCCAGATTTTTTTCCCAAATTGGCCTGGGTTTTTATGTCTGGTTTTTTGCCTCTCCCAGGAGATCACATTTCGCATATTATAAGTCATGTTTCAATAACTGAAATGTGAAAAGTTTAACATCTGAAAATAAACGTGGATTGAAAATGAACAAACTTACTGTGTGTCTCCTGATTTGTGCACGGATCATTGAAGGGAACAGAAAGGGGAAGAGATGAGTTCTGATTGTCCCTGGGCTTAATTACTGACTGGGTGAATTCTTTGAGCCACACACTAGGAGGGACCTAGATTGACTCCCCAGTCTGCACATACAAAAAGATATACAAAAGTAGATGAAGACTATCAGGCCCATTAAGCTCACCCCATCCAGTAGACAATATGACCTCACATGCTGCCATCCTACCTACCAGTTATGCTATCTCTGGAAACAGACAAAGAAACATGGCCAATTCAGGAAAAACCTCTGGCCAATTGCTCTCCAACTCCCAACACATGACAATCTAAACTAATCACTAACTCTCGCTGTAACTGGTAATGTCCTCTCAGGGACTGGTCAAGATCATACAGCACAGAAGGAGGCCATTCAGCCCTTCTTGCCTCTGCCAGCTCTTTGAATGCACTATCCAATTAACCCCACTCTCCCACTCTTTCCCCGTAGCCCAGCAAATTTTTCCTTTTCAAGCATTTACCCAATTCCCTTCTGAAAGTTACAGTGGATGGAATTATAAGTTGGTGGAATTCTGTCATGTGATCCCCAAAGTTCCAGTAACTAAATTGCCAAATCCCCCAGTCAGTAAAACCTGGATTGGGCTTATTCAGTCACTAAAACACCAGTGGCACTTTCAAAGTCCCAGGCCACGTCAAGGAACTCCTCCAAACACAATTAAACAACAAAGTTGTGAATTGGTACAAAAACAAATACTAGTGGGGAGGGGCTGGGGGTGAAGAATTGAGTGGGGGAAACAAGACAACACTTTGCATGTACTGAGGCAGAGTCGTGTGTTGGGTTTCCAACTCTGCAGGATGTACCGGAGTCTCCTGGAATTTAATCTCCTGGAATTTTTGATATTTGTTTATGGGATGTGGGCTTCGCTGGCAAGGCCAGCATTTATTGCCCATCCCTAATTGCCCTTGCGAAGGTGGTGGTGAGCCGCCTTCTTGAACCGCTGCAGTCCGTGAGGTGAAGGTGCTCCCACAGGAGCGGTTTGGCACAACTGAACGACTTGCTCGGCCATTTCAGAGGGCAGTTAAAGGTCAGACCGAGTAAGGACAGCAGATTTCCTTCCCTGAAGGACATTAGTGAACAAGGTGGGATTTTAGCGCAATCCAATTGTTTCGTGGTCATGATTACTGATGGTAGCTTTTTATTCCAGATTTATTTACGTGACTGAATTTAAATTCCCCAGCTGCCATGTAGTGGGATTTGAACTCATGTTTCACAGATTGTTTAATCTAAGTCTGTCCCTGGATTGCTAGTCTGGTAACATAACCACAATGCTCCCATTCCCAATTGCAGCTGTGAGCAAACCTGGGATAAAAGTCAACAAGGCATTAAAGAAAATGATTTTTTTTTCCATTTTCTTTGACCACTTTCATTCATTTATAAAAATATTGGAGACGGGGGAAAAAGGCGGTTGGATACAGCAAGTCACGTGATGAAAGCTCCAGGAATACGTCCAATCAGAGATGGTGACCCGTGTTGTGTGACTCACGCCATTTATACACCAAGACAAAATAAAATAATAGCACGCGTTGATAATTGTGGGTGGCACCAAGACACACACGTGCAGAATGTGAAACCTGTTGAATAATCACTGACTACTGAGGCACAAGTGGGTCTAAATAACACTTTAACAAACAGAATGGCTGCACATTAATGGCACAGTATTTAACTCGGGATATAATAGGCTTTATTTTGGAAGTACTTAACTCCCAAACTCTCATTACCACACGGCTTGCCAAGAAACAACTGGATTTTCTTTCAATCACATGTGTTAGAACTCACAACCAATCAGCACAGTGTTAACCCTTCGCTCCCTGGAAGTTTAAAGAACTTTCATTTTCAATTGACATTGAGAATGACTATTTTGGGAACTGCCTCCCCAGTTTAGCACCAGGATTCTCCCCAGATAACCTGGGTTTGTAACACACTGTTCACATGGTTAGTGCCCCGAGGCACTTTAGAGAGTAGAATGAGATGCCAATTAGTAGTACGAAGAAAGAAGCAATGGACACAAGTAACACTGCCCCTTCACTGGACAGCTGCTGGCGATAACCTTCAATCCGCCCTCACAACAGATGTCAAGCCAGCTCCTTCTTCAAGGTGAGAAATTACCCTGGATGATAATCCTGAGATTTATTCTCCTTTTTGTTTCTTATCCTGCTCCCGACATTAAATTACTTGGTTTTATTACCCCATTGTCTTCTATTTGCAAATGTGAGCTATTGGAGCTTGATAGACAAACATGCTCACACGTGTCGCCTAGAAACACAAACAAACTGATTTTTTTTAAACAGTGAGGATATTGCAGCGTGAGATCCAATCCATGTGCTGCCGTCAAAAATGGGTGAATAGTTTAGGGTCTGGTCATTACAAGGACAATTTGAAGGATAAAGGACCAACTGAAAGATTGGTGCTGAATTTAGCAAAGACCAACTTTCCAGTGTTGATACCAGATAAACAATAGCAGAAGGCAATGTTGATTTACGCCCTCCAATTTTTCAGTACTGCATCAAGAACTTGCATTGATAGACCTTTCACAACATCAGGACATCCCAAAGCACTTTACAGCCAATGAAGCACTTCCTTAAAGTATAATCGCTGCTGCAATGTAGGAAACGCAGCAGCCAATTTGCGCACAGCAAGCTCCCACAAATAGCGATGAAATAATGTCCAGATAATCTGTTTTTTTTAGTGATGTTGGTTGAGGGATAAATGTTGGCCCAGGAGAACTCCCCTACCCTTCTTCAAAATACTGGCCATGGGATCTTTTAAGTCCACCTGAGAGGACAGATGGAGCCTCGGTTTAACGTCTCATCCGAAAGACGGCACCTCTGACAGTGCAGCACTCCCTCAGTACGGCACTGAATTGTCAGCTTAGAATATGTGCTACCACTGGGCCATTCAGGCACCTAAATCAAACAGCTAGATGATTTTAAAAGCACGGGATAATGGAACAAGAAACCTGAATGTGTTTCAAGAAGGAACTAGACAGGTTCTTATCAACAAATGGGATTCAGGGTTATTAGAAACGCACCAAGGGAATACAGTGGATAGGTGGGCTCATCAGAACATAGGAACATAAGATGTAGGAGCAGGAGTAGGTCATTTGGCCCCTCGAGCCTGCTCCGCCATTCAATAAGATCATAACTGATCTGATCTTGGCCTCAACTCCACTTCCCTGCCCGCTCCCCATAACCCTTGACTCCCTTATCGTTCAAAAATCTGTCTATCTCCACCTTAAATATATTCAATGACCCAACCTCCACAGCTCTCTGGGGATTGGGAGCAGTTTAGGATTCAGCAAAGAAAGACAAAGGGATTAATTAAGAGGGGGAAAATAGAATATGAGAGTAAGCTAGCAGGAAACATAAAAACTGACTGTAAAAGCTTCTATAGATGCGTGAAGAGAAAAAGATTGGTGAAGTCAAGCATAGGTCCCTTGCAGTCAGAATCAGGGGAATTTATAATGGGCAACAAAGATATTGCAGACCAATTAAATACATACTTTGGTTCTGTCTTCACAAAGGAGGACACAAATAACCTCCCCAGAGATGTCGGGGAACATAGGGTCTAATGAGAGGGAGGAATTGAATGAAATCAGTATTTGTAGGGAAATGGTGTTCGGGAAATTGACGGGATTTAAGGCCGATAAATCCCCAGAGCCTGATAATCTACATCCTAGGGTACTTAAGGAAGTGGCCCTAGAAATAGTAGATGCATTGCTGGTCATCTTCCAAAATTCTATAGACTCTGGAACAGTTCCCATGAATTGGAGGATAGCTAATGTAACCCCACTATTTAAAAAGGTTGGTAGAGAGAAAACGGGGAATTATAGACCGGTAAGCCTGACATCGGTAGTGGGGAAAATACGAGAGTCCATTATAAAAGATGTAATAGCAGAGCACTTGGAAAACAGTGACAGGATCGGACAAAGTCAACATGGATTTACAAAAGGTCTGGGGAAACTTTTAGCAGGCATACTCAGTGTTGTGGAAGTTTGGAGCCTGACACCCATCTCCAGTGTGACCTCCTTGGAAACCCCTCTCCCCACCTTGACTGAACGCTTCCTCAGCTGAGGCATATACCAGAAGCATGGCGACCATGTAATTCCTTTCCTCCTGGACATCAGATTCGGATGAAGACCAGCCGCGGCAGCAGCAGAACAATGAGCAACAGCAACACCAACAACAGGAACATCAACAGGAGCACCAAGCTGCTAGTCACCCAACTGAAGATGCACAGGCCAGTAGACGCCAGAGCGCCACTATATTGCTGCCTGTGATACAAGGGACGCACTCATCCTGGCCAGATTTGCTTAGCCTGCACAATCAAACACTATAGTCTCACTCCTTCTTACCAGATCATCGACAATGGAGAAGAACCTACAGAATCCTATCACTCTGACCACCATTCTGATATTCGCAAGGCGCCCTAAGCCCTCAATGTGAAAGTCCCATTTGCGAAATGATACAGTCCACAAACTTCAACAGTTTGCCATCAAAACACTTTATAATACAATCACAATGATGGCTGGTCCAAAAACAAAACAACACAGCACTTAAGTGCCTACCCTTGTGACTACTTGTGCTTTATCTTCCTCTTACGCGTGCTCCTACATGGTGCTTCCCCTATGGCTTCAGCAGATGTGGAGGCCCCTTGCTCGCTCTCTTGCTGCTCCTGTCTCGACGGCTTTGGCGGGCATCCTCTGGGGTGGCGAACCTGTGCGGGCTCGCCAACAGTCTGCTGCTCCTACGGCTGTGCAGGGGCTGAGACGCCCATCTCATTTGGGTGAGGACTCTGGTGGGGTTCGACCGAGGTCTTTTCTGTGGCATGGTCGTTTGTGCGCTTGGAGAGGAGCCCCCACTTCCTTGTTGTCTGCCACCAACGACCCTCTCATGGGTCAGCCCCACTTCAGAGCTAGCAAGTGGCTTGACAGCACCTTGCTGCACTGCAGGGGGGCCATGAGGAACCATTTCTGCAATGGAAGTCCTACTCCAGAGGACTTGCATGAAGGTCGGCTTTATTTGCCAAATAGCTGACCATCGCTCCACAAGAGATGTCATTCTATTCTGAACAATGACCATGTTTTCAATACCCGTGCGACTAAGTTCCTCCATGGACCATGGAAGGAGTGAGTGTAGTGAATGCATAGCATGGATCCTTAGAAGGATACAAAGGACCCACCCTATGTGTTGTAAGCAGTTGTTGTCATGGCATCACAGCGATAGGAAGCATGAGGGCTGCATGGTCGAATAGTTAAGTGAATGTGACCATAGAGAGAGAGGGAATGGTAAGGGTGCAGGGATGTAAGTGTCAAGTGGGATGTGGAGGAGGAGGTTGGCAAAGCAGAGTGCTGGTGAGGAGAGGCGATGGGGATCAGATTGAGGGTGATGGGAAAATCATACTCACTTTTCCGGTGCGGAGGAGGTCACGAAACCTCTTCCTGCATTGCAGCCAGGTTCTGCGGCTCATTGAAATGGTGTTGTCAACCTGGGCCACTTGTAGCCACACAGCTTTTGTCTGCCGGGGTGGCTTTTTTCTCCCTGAGGAAGGGAACAGCACCTCCTTATTACAGCTGGCTCCGTACATCAGAGCTTGGAGCGAGGGCTCATCAAACCGAGGAGCACACTTTTGCTTGATCGGTGACATTTTTCACAATTCAACTCCTTCATATAAATTGCTGAGCATTTGCAGTCTCCAGAAGAATCAAGGCTGCTTGCAGGCCTTAAATCCAACAGCATTGATGACGTCATCGAAGGCGACTTTCTGTATGAAAAGACTAATTGGGCCAGTGGTTCCCACACGCAGGAAATCAATTGGCCAATTAGGGGAAAATTGCACTTTTTCAACACTTCACTGAGGAGTCGGGGTCCTGACATGATTTCCACCTGACACGCCCCAGCCCGCCCACACTGACAAACTCCAGCCCATACAGTACAGGAGGAGGCCATTCGGCCCATCGTGCCTGAGCCTGTGCACGTTCCCAGTTTGTGGCGTGCCTGTATGGGCAGCTGAAATTTTAATGAAGCAACTTAAAATCTCACTGGCAGTTCATCTGAATAAACTGCATTCTCTAAACTAACAGAAGCAAGAATTGGTAACACATCAATAAAGAAGGGCAGTTAAAGATACAATTTTATCATCACCGGGCTTAAAAAGTCACTCAACAGTTCTATCAGTTTTGTTAATCCATCTCAGCAGTGTTGCAGGTGCTGGAAACCGCCCGAACATTTCAACACTGTGGCAAATCCAGATTTATAAGATCCCAAGACAGCTACAGGTGAGGGAGCCAATGGGGGCATCACGAACAAGCAAGGCCGCATTTATTGCCCATCCCTACTTGCTCTGAGAAGGTAGTGCTGGTCTTTCTTCTTGAACCGCTGCTTATAGCGGTTTTGATACAACTGAGTGGTTTGCTAGGCCTCTTCCGAGGGCAATGAAGAGTCAGCCATGTTGGTGTGGGACTGGAGTCACACACAGGCCAGACTGGTTGAGGACAGCAGGCGTCCTTCCCTAAAAGGACATCAGTAAACCAAGGATCACTTTTTCTGATAACAGCTGTTTAGATTTTTTTATAAACTGAATTCAAATTCTCAAACTGCCGTGGTGGGGTTTGAACTCACCGTTCTTTGGATTATTAGTCCAGTAATATAGCCATTACACTACTGTGCTTAAATTTAGCTCATCTAAACTGTTTCCCTTATTTCTTGGACACCAAATTTGAACACTGTACTCAAGTTCCACTCTGACTGGAGCACTGTTGAGTTTAGGCACCCTATTTTTCAATTTATACTCAACCAATGTGGCAATATAATTAAGTATTCTGTTTGCTTTGTTTATTGCTACTCCACAGTGATTTGACTTAATAAGTACCAAATCTGTTTTGCTTTAGGACAAATGCAGGGCGGACTATCCTCCTTGGAGTAGGGGTAGGGGGTGCTGCAGAGAGCTTTCCTTGGGGTTCATTTAGCTCCTGATGATAGTTAAATGGAATCAATCAATCCCCTTGTGTTGCACATTACCCTTGGGCAGTGTTGAGGTCTGTCTGGTTAGGCTTGTGACTGGCGGAGTTAAGGTTCTTTCCTCTCAGCCTTTCCTCCAACCCTAACAAGCAAGGTAGTCTTAGCTGAACAAGCAGCTCACCATATGCTGATCAGCTGCATATCCTAGCTGGTTAAGCTCAAGCAGAGCTCTTACAGATAGTTGTGGTTCATTATTTGGCTCTTGCCAACCTGTGCCCAAGTATTCTAGGCTAAGCTAAGTAAGGCGTGTTCCTACAATGAGAGACTGCGCACCTCCACATCAGGCCAATGGAAACTATATATATGGATTTATCAGTAGTTATAAGAAATAGGAGCGGGAGTAGGCCATTTGGCCCTTCGAGCCTGCTCCGCCATTCAATAAGATCATGGCTGATCTTCGACCTCAACTCCACTTTCCTGCACTATCCCCATATCCCTTGATTCCATTAATAATCAAAAATCTATTGACCTCTGTCTTGAATATACTCAACGACTGAGCCTCCACTGTCCTCTGGGGTAGAGAATTCCAAAGATTCACCACCCTCTGCATGAAGAAATTTCTCCTCATCTCAGTCCTAAATGGCCGACCCCTTATTCTGAGACTGTGACCCCTGGTTCTAGACTCCCCAGCCAGGGGAAACACTCTCCCTGCATCTACCATGTCAAGCTCTGTAAGATTCTTATATTTTTCAATGAGATCACCTCTCACTCTTCTAAACTCTAGAGAATATAGGCCTAGTCTACTCATCTCTCCTCATAGGACAATCCCCCCATCCCAGGAACCAGTCTGGTGAACCTTCGTTGCACTCCCTCTATGGACAGTATATCCTTCCTTAGGTAAGGAGACCAAAACTGTACACAATACTCCAGGTGTGTTCTCACCAGGGCCCTATATCATTGCAATAAGACATCTTTACTCTTATACTTGGATGCTCTTAAAAATAATGATGAGCTTATGTACATTTCAGACATCCAACTGACGATAAGAAGAACAGGCTGAAGTGCAGCTTATAAAGGAGTGGCACATTAGTTGTAGAGAAAAGTGGGTTGGAATCAAAGAGAATGTAAGAGGGACCACAGAGGCAAACTCCAGATTGTACGCACCAACTGAATGGGATTATGAGGAAGAATCTGGGGTGTTCCATTGGAAGTATCATCTTCCGTGGCTATGTGGAATAGGCTCCCAGTTAACACTTTCATGTGTTAAGAAGGATCTATTTAATTAACAATGGGATTGACAGTGTAAAAATAGAGATGATTGAATGTTATGTGGAATATAATGGTTTCTGAGCTACTGGACTGTGAAAATCTCATGTGGAATAAGGCTATCAGGCAAGAATATTATGTAAGACGTAAGGTCAGATCGATATATGTGAAGTTTTGCCTCATTTACCTTTGAGATCAGGGACTGTTCCCTTAGCACTCTCACTGCTGGGATGGAAGGTTGTAAGTGAAAGGGCCACACCAGAATTGAGTGCATGAACTGGGCTGACACTTTGCGGGGAATTTTTCGGGGAGGGGGTCAGTGGGCGCATTCGGTGGTGGGTCAGGTGGGAAAATGTTTTTTTTTGTCAGCGGGTCGAGACCCCACTGTCAACCCGCTGCCATGCACCTTTCCCAGATGTTGGGTCTGTCAGCGCTGAACAGGCCTGACACGCAGCGGTGGGGAAGGCAATTCAGGTCATTATGACCTTGTTAAAAGCCAATTAAGAAGTATTTTGAGCTCACCTTACCACTTTACAAGGTTGCCCACGGGATCCACGCTGCTCGGGGATCATGTCAGGTAAGCAGGTTGGGAGTTGTATGACCATGAACTGATCTCATTACTTGACAGCTGCAAATGTGCTATGAAAGCTCCCATCTCTCAGCTGTTCACTTTCCAAGCTCAGAAGCTGTTGCTTACTGCATTTGGAAGACAGATTGAGCTTTATGCAGGTTGCAAGTGTTTGAAATAAACTCTGTGTCCACTGTCACCTCATTGGAACAACCTCTCTCACCATTGACAGATCGCTTCTGTCATCTTAACTTCACCTGCTATCTATTACATCAGCATCGGTGCCTTTGAAACTATCTCACCTTGGTCCTCAGAATCCCACGACGATCAGCCCCAACACCAGCAGCAACAGTCACACCAGCAGCACCAACAACAACACTAACATTTTCCACAATCAACTGATGCTGCACAGGATACCAGGTATCAGCACCTGACCACATTGCTGCCCGTGACGCCAGGGATGGCCTCACCATGGCCAGATTTACTTCACTTGATGCTGTCCACCCTGGCTGCCACATGATGCGCCAGGTTGGCACCACACCACACCAACACCATAAAGCATCCCTACAATGCTCAAGCCATTCCATTCATACTCATCACCATTCACTGCAACTCACTAAGCCACTTCCAAAGGTGCACACAAACATGTCCAAGAACGCAGAGTGTTGAAAATAAAGATTTCAATGTTTGACACCACATTAACAGAAACTTCACATGAGCATTGGCTAAAACACACAAGTGCCAACCCTTGTGTGTTGTTAGTTGGTATGATTGCACTAGGATGAGGGTGAGTGTGAGGGGTGGTTAGTGAGATGGGGAAGTGATAATGTAGACAGAGAGGGATGGGTGGAGGTGCAAGGTAAGTTGGTGTGAGTAAGGATGTGCAGGGGTAGGGTAGGAAAGGCAGAGTGATGGGGTCAAGGCCTGAGGAGGATGAGGTCGAGTGTGTCTTTGCAGTAACGTTTCGTGATCTACTGAGATCATTGAAAGGTTTGCGCCACTGCAGCCTGGTCCTCCTGACCACAACCCTACTTGTGTCCTCCTGTGCAATGTGCAACCGGGCTGCATTGGTCTCCTGGGGAGTTCTCTTCCGCCCATTGGAAGGGAAGAGAACCTCCATGCATGCTGTGACTCCCTCCATAAGCATATGGAGGGAGCCATGGGAGAGCCTGTGTGCAGCCCTGCACCTCTGCAGTGCTTGTCAGTGTTTGCAACACTACAATGCTGTGGAACACTGACAGCACAACTGTCAAAGCAAATTTGCACATGGTCTCTTTGAGGAAACCGGCTGATAACGCATCATCAAATGATGTCATCAGACCCACTTCCTTCAGTTGGCCGGGAAGCACGCTAGGTGGGCTTAACAAACCCAATCAGGGAAATGTCATTTTGGGCAGTGAGCTGGAGCCAGCAGCGAGGCCGGGACCCGCCACCGACATCGCCTGCCACAGACCCACCGAGGTTGGTAAAATCCAGCCCTCTATTGCAGTACTGAGGGACTGCTGCATTAATGAAATGGTCGACAATAGAGGGAATGCACTGCCCGAAAGGATGGTGGAAGCGGATTCAATAAAGACTTTCAAAAGAGAATTGGATAAGTACTTGAAAAGGAAATATTTGCTGGGCTACGGGAAAGAGCAGGAGAGTGGGTCTAATTGGATCGCTCTATCAAAGAGCCGGCACAGGCACGATGGGCTGAATGGCCTCCTTCTGTGCTGTATCATTCTATGATTCTAACATTCTTCAAACGAGACCTCAAACCGAGGTCACCTCTTCCTTTTGGGGGATATTAAAAATCCCATGGCAGTACTCAAAGAGCAGGAATATTCCCCACGAATAACAACAGAAAATGCTGGAAATACTTAGCAGGTCAGGCGGCATCTGTGGACAGAGAAACAGAGTTAACGTTTCAGGTCATAGAAACATAGAAACATAGAAGATAGGAGCAGGAGTAGGCCATTCGGCCCCTCGAGCCTGCTCCGCCATTCAATGCGATCATGGCTGATCATCCAAACTCAGTCCCCGGTCCCTGCTTTCTCCCCATACCCCTTGATCCCTTTAGCCTGAAGAAATATATCCAACTCCTTCTTGAGTATATTTAATGTATTGGCCCCTATTGCCTTCTGTGGTAGAGAATTCCACTGGTTCACCACTCTCTGGGTGAAGAAATTCCTCCTCATTTCTGTCCTAAATGGCCTACCCCTTATCCTTAGACTGTGACCCCTGGTTCTGGACTCCCCGACCATCGGGAACATCCTTCCTGCATCTAGTCTGTCCAGTCCTGTCAGAATTTTATAAGTTTCAATGAGATCCCCTCTTATTCTTCTAAACTCCAGCGAGTACAAGCCCAATCGACCCAATCTCTCCTCATACGTCATTCCTGCCATCCCAGGTATCAGCCTGGTGAATCTTCGCTGAACTCCTTCCATGGCAAGAACATCCTTCCTCAGATAAGGCGACCAAAACTGCACACAATACTCAAGATGTGGTCTCACCAAGGCCCTGTACAACTGCAGCAAGACATCCTTGTTCCTGTACTCAAACCCTCTCGCTACGAAGGCCAACATGCCATTTGCCTTCTTAACCGCCTGCTGCACCTGCATGCTTACCTTCAGCGACTGGTGCACAAGGACACCCAGGTCTCGTTGCACGTCCCCTTCTCCCAATCTATTGCCATTCAGATAATAATCTGCCTTCCTGTTTTTGCCACCAAAGTGGATAACCTCGCATTTATCTACATTATATTGCATCTGCCATGCTTTTTCCCAATCACCCAACCTGTCCAAATCATCCTGGAGATTCTCGGCATCCTCCTCACAGCACACACGCCCACCCAGCTTTGTGTCATCTGCAAATTTGGAGATATTACATCTAGTTCCCTTGTCTAGATCATTAATATATATTGTGAATAGCTGGGGCCCAAGGACCGATCCCTGCGGTACCCCACTAGTCACTGCTTGCCACTCGGAAAAAGACCCGTTTATTCCAACTCTTTGCTTTCTGTCTGCCAACCAGTTCTCTATCCAAGTCAATACCTAGCCCCCAATCCCATGTGCCTTAACTTTACACGCTAATCTCTTATGCGGGACCTTATCAAAAGCCTTCTGAAAGTCCAAATACACCACATCCACTGGTTCTCCCTTATCTATTTTACCAGTTACATCCTCAAAAAATTCCAGTCGATTAGTCAAGCACGATTTACCTTTTGTAAATTCATGTTGACTTTGTCCGATCCTGTCACTGTTTTCCAAGTGCTCTGCTATTACATCTTTTATAATGGACTCTAACATTTTCCCCACTACTGATGTCAGGCTTACCGGTCTGTAATTCCCCGTTTCCTCTCTGCCACCTTTTTTGAATAGTGGGGTAACATTAGCTACCCTCCAGTCCATGGGTACTGTTCCAGATTCCATCGAAGATGATCAGCAAAGCATCAACTATTTCTAGGGCCACTTCCTTAAGTACCCGAGGATGTAGATTATCAGGCCCTGGGGCATTATCGGCCTTCAATCCCATCAATTTCCCTAACACCATTTCCCTACAAATACTGATTTCTTTCAGTTCCTCCCTTTCAGCAGACGGAGCTTCAGTTTAACGTCTCATCTGAAAGACAGCACCTCCGACAGTGCAGCACTCCCTCAGCACTGCACCAGAGCGTCAGCATGGATTTTGTTCTGAAGTCCCTGTAGCGTAACCTTATCACTCTGATAATGACCAGATAATCTGTGTTAGTGCTGTTGGTTGAGGGATAAATATTGGCCAGGACACCGGAGAGAATTCCCCTACTTTTCTTCAAAATAGTGCCATGGGATCTTTTACGTCCACCTGAGAGAGCAGACGGGGCCTCGGTTTAACGTCTCCTCTGGCAGCGCAACAAATGATCACAAAAGCTGATGGACTGTCTCAGAAAAGAAAAACAATTTGTTCGTTAACATCCTTCAGGGAAGAGAACCCGCCACTCCTACCAACTCCAGCCTACATGTGACTCCAGTCCCATACTGGGTGGTTGATTCTTAAAGTCTTCAGGGCAACTAGGGATGACCAATGAATGCTGCCATGCTGGTGTTGCCCAGGTCTCAAGAACAAATTAAAAAAACCCCACAGAAAATGCTGGGAATACTCAGCAGGTCAGGCAGCATCTGTGGAGAGCAAGAAACAGAGTCAACGGGGTAGATTTTGCCGAACCTGTCGGGAAGAAGGCGGGTCTTCCCCTTTCGGGTTTTTGACCCACCTACTTCGACGTCTGGCCAATCTGTGCGATTTTCTCTTGAATGACCTTGTTGAGCCCACTCACCGGGCTCAGCAGGCCAATTAAGGGCCACCCGGCAACAGGTGACGTCACAGACTGAAATTTCATCTGTCAAGAGTTTTTGACAGATGAAATAGAAACATAGAAACATAGAAGATAGGAGCAGGAGTAGGCCATTCGGCCCTTCGAGCCTGCTCCGCCATTCAACGAGATCATGGCTGATCATCCAAACCCTAGCACCCGGTCCCTACACCGACAGCCATCCCACCCAAACCCTATCCCCGTAACCCCACGTATTTAATCCCCCCTAATACTAAGTGTCAATTTTTATCATGGCCAATCAACCTAACCCACACATCTTTGGACTGTGGGAGGAAACCGGAGCACCCAGAGAAAACACACGCAAACACGGGGAGAATGTGCAAACTCCACACAGACAGTCACCCAAGGCCGGATTTGAACCCGGGTCCATGGCGCTGTGAGGCAACAGTGCTAACCACTATGCCACCGTGCTGTTTGAAGCTGTCAAACACTGACAGTCTTACTTCTAACATGAGTCCTTCTCCACAGACTCAGTTAGAACTCTCACCGGCACAGAAAGCTGAAGGCTGTCACTTTTGACAGATCGCAGCCGTTCAGCTTTCAGTTCCGGCTGAGTGATGGACTCCCGATGGCTACAGGAAGAAAGGCTGTGAAGGTAAGTACAGGTAAGTAAAAGTTCTTTGCACACTTTAGACACACCAAACACACTTACCTTTACACTCATGCACCCATCACTCACCTGAGCACCAACATCGCGACCCCTCCAACTCCTTCAACCCGACGGCCCACCTGCTCTAACCTGGCGTGGTTTGGAGCCATCGGGAAACCCACACGAAACTCCTCAAAATAGGGATTAGGCTAAAAACTGCCTGTTAACTACCTGTTAACAGGCAGTTAATAGGCACTAATCCCATCCCGCCTGGTTTCGCCGGGTCCCAGTGCGGGGCGGGTACCCGCCGCCCCTGAAACTTACGTGGGGCGGGGTTTTGGGCGGGATGGTGTCGGGACCCCCAAATTCGGGATTTTCAGCCCCCGCCCACCTGAAACCCCGCGCGACGGCTGGGGGAAAATCGGGGCCAACGTTTCAGCTCGGTGACCCTTCATCAGAACTGGGAAACACCGGCGCAGCCTTGATGGATGGAATGGTCCATTTCTCTGCTGGAACATTCTATAATTCTAGGTTGCAGTCAGCCCTTTTAATGTCTTTGTCAACCGATAGCATAAAATAGGTCCCCACCCGTGCTCGCCGGCTTTTGAATGGAAAAAAAAATCACACGCGCGATATTTCAAATGCCCCTTCATGGTGCCACGCACCCAAAAAAATTCAACAGGAACGTTGTTGCTCGCATGTCAGAATGGCCATCTGTCACCTCTTTAATCCAGCAATACGTTGTAAACTGCATAATCTCAGAGATCTGTCCTGGGAGTGAGCAGAAATATCCTCTAGCACAGAAGTTGAGGGCAATGGTGACTTTGTCTGCCATTGACAGGGCAAGTGCAGATGTTCGAATGTGCTGCTGGTCTTGCCTATTAAATCTCTCCAGGGCTTTATAAATAAAGGCATAGAGTACAAAAGCAAGAAGGTTATGCTAAACCTTTATAAAATACTGCTTAGGACTCAGCTGAACTATTGGCCTAGATTTTCAGTGTGCCGTGAGGCAGGCTTTAAGGCGTGCGGGGGGCAAAAATCCCAAATTCGGGGGTCCCGACACCATCCCGCCCAAAACCCGCCTCCACGTAAGTTTCAAAGGAGGCGGGTACCCGCCCCGCACTGGGGCCCGCCGACCCGAGGCGGGAAGGGATTAGTGCCAATTAACTGCCTGTTAACAGGTAGTTAACAGGCAGTTTTTAGCCTAATCCCTATTATGAGGGGTGTCATGTGGGATTCCCGACGGCTCCCAACCACGCCAGGTTAGAGCAGGCAGGCCGTCGGGTTGAAGGAATTGGAGGGGTCGCGATGTCGGTGTTCAGGTGAGTGATGGGTGCAAAGGTAAGTGTGTTTGGTGTGTCTAAAGTGTGTAAAGAAGTTTAAATTACCTGTACTTACCTTAACAGCCTTTCTTCCTGTAGGCGTCGGGAGTCCATCACTCAGCCGGCACTGAAAGCTGAATGGCTGTGATCTGTCAAAAGTGACAGCCTTCAGCTTTCATTGCCGGTGAGAGTTCTAACTGTGTCTGCGTAGAAGGACTCAGGTTAGAAGTCAAACTGACAGTGTCTGACAGCTTCAAACAGCTGTGAAACACTGATATTTCATCTGTCAAAAACTCTTGACAGATGAAATTTCAGTCTGTGACGTCACCTGGTGCCGGGTGGCCCTTAATTGGCCTGCTGAGCCCGCTGGGCGGGCTCAACAACATCAATTAAAGGAAATTCGCGTGGATTGGCCGGACGTTGATGTAGGCGGGACTAAAACCCGAAAGTTGTTGCCCCGCCACCTTCCCGACAGCTTAATGAAAATCGACATTGTGTCCAACTCTGGGCACCACATGTTGGGAAGGATGTCAAGACCTTGGAGAGGGTGCAGAGGAGATTCACTAGAATGGTACCAGGGATGAGGGACTTCAATTATATGGAGGTACTGGAGAAACTGGGATTATTCTTTGAGAAGCTAAGGTAAAGGGGAGATTTAATAGATGTGTTCAAAATGATGAGGGGTTTTGATGGAGTAAATAAGGAGAAACGGTTTCCACTGGCAGGAGGGTCGGTAACCAGAGGACACAGATTTAAGATAATTGACCAAAAACCCAGGGAGGGAGAGAAAGAGAATTTTTTTATGCTGCTAGTTATTACGATCTGGAAGGGTGGTGGAAGCAGATTCAATAGTAGCTTTCAAAAGGGAATTGGTTTTATATATTTGAAAAGGAGAAATTTGCAGCTCTGTGTGGAAGAGCAGTGGAATGGAGCTAATTGGACAGCTCTTTCAGTGAACCGGCAAAAACACGATAGGTTAAATGGTCTCCTTTTGTGCTGTATGACTTTTTTTTCCATTCTAAACCAATTCGGTCTGATACAATGTTTAAATTAAAAATAAGCTCCCGGCCCCTTCGGTAATGCCTCCTCGCTGGGTAAGTGCCTTCGAGAGCACTGATTCATACCACAAACTGCGCGCACTGTTCCAGCTCCTTTCATTGTAACTCCTCTATGGAAAAAAAAAGTTCAGGACTGATACAGAGAAGCACTTGCTCACAGGAAGAGCGATTAATCCCTGAAATGGGGGAAATAAACAGCAAATACCAGAAATCTGAAAGTAGTGATAATGTGAGACTTTAGCTACCTCAATAGAGACTGGGATAGTAATTGTGTTAAGGCCGGGGCGGGGGGTGGTGGCGGAGGGGAGGAATTTTTGAAGCGAGTTCAGGAGAATTTTCTTGATCAGTATATTTCCTGCACAATGAGGAAGGAGGCATTGCTGGATCTAGTCCTGGAGAATGAAGTGGATCAACTGGAGAATGTTACAGTGGAGGTGCATCTCGGGAATAGGGATCATAGTATTGTAAGGTTTAGATTAGTTATGGAGAAGGACATGGAACAATCTAGAATAAAAATACTTAACTGAAAGAGGGCTAATTTCAGCGAATTGATGAGGGATCTGGCCCGGGTGAATTGGAGTCAAAGACGAGCAGGCAAAATATAATGGAGCAATGGGCGGCCTTTAAAGAGGAGATGGTTCGGGTACACTCGAGGTACATTCCCGCACGGTGGAAAGGGAGGGCAACCAAAGCCAGAGCTCCCTGGATGGTGAAGGAGTTGGAGAGTAGCATGAAGCAGAAAAAAGGGGGCGTATGACAGATGTCAGCTTGATAATACAAGGGAGAATCAGGCTGAATATAAAACGTACAGAGGAGAATTTAAAAAGGAAATAAGAGGGGCAAAGAGACAGTATGAGAATAGATTGGCTGCTAACATAAAGAGGAATCCAAAGGTCTTCTGTAGGCATATTAACAGTAAAAGGGTTGTCAGAGGAGCAGTGAGACCGATTACAGACCAAAATGGAGATCTATTTGTGGAGACAGAAGGCATGGCTGAGGTAGTAAATGAGAACTTTGTGTCGGTGTTTACCAAGGAAGGGGACTTTGACAAAGCTATGGTAAGCGAGCAGGTTGGTGGTATTATGTCCGTGTATAATTGAGACATGGACTGCAGGAGTTGATTATAACAAGTCTTTACTGAAAGGAGACAACCTGGAAACTGAAACTACATTAGCCTGCTAGGGCCTTTTATACAGGGGTGGTCACTGCCGGTACTGCAGTCTGAGACCAGTTATTCCCTTAAAGGTACATACACAAAAATTCCTCCCCTTTTAGATAAACAGTACATAACATTCATTTAACAACTAAATAATAACTAATTACAATTACAATTACGGTTGCTAGATACATTGGTTGAAGTTAAGCAATTATAAGTTCAGTCTTTGAGGAGGCTTCCTGATTCTGTCTGGATAACGCCTCTTTGGGATATCACGTTCTTCTGGCAAGGTTGCATCGGGATCAATGTCGTTGTTTGGTTCGTCTGCTTCCAATATCACCGATTCTGCGGTAAATGCAATTGGTACTTCGGTTTCATCGCCAGGTGTATCAGATCGTGGTGTGGAGTTGACGTTTTCCAGTGAATCTAGAATCTGGTCAGCATGGCGTCTTACAATGCTCTCTCCAACGTCCACGGTATACATTAGAGGTCCTTGCCGTGTACAGATCGTTCCTGGCTGCCATTTCTCTGTGCGGTAGTCCCGGGCCAAAACTGGTTGACCTATCTTAAAACTCCTGGTCGGCCTTTCATTCATATTCTGAAACTGCCTGTTCTCCACATCTCTTCTGACGTTCGGCTTAACCAAATCCAAGCGGCATCGTAGTCTTCGATTGAGGAACATCATGGCTGGAGTTTGGTTGGTAACCGCATGTGTCGCATTCCGGTAGGCAAACAAGAAGTTATCCACCTTGTGTTGTAGGGGTATATCTTCATTACACATTGCCTTGATAGCCTTCTTGAATGTTTGAACAAACCTCTTGGCCAATCCATTAGTGGCTGGATGATATGGGGTGGATGTGTAATGCTTAACACCATTGTTCTTTAAGAACCTCCGGAACTCTTCAGACACATACTGTGGTCCATTGTCAGAGCAAATCTGTTCAGGCAGCCCATTCCTGGCGAATATGGTTCGTAAGACTGTGATAGTTTTTTCTGTGGTGGTTGAGGACATTTTTATTACCTCTGGCCACTTTGAATGTGCATCCAGCGCAATTAAAAACATCGAGTCCATAAAGGGACCAGCAAAATCAATGTGCACCCTTTGCCATGGAGATGAGGGCCACTCCCATGGATGTAGAGGGGCCTGTGGTGGGGCGTTTTGGACCTTCTGGCATCCTGTACAGCTCTTGGTCATCTCTTCGATTTCTCTATCGATTCCCAGCCACCACACAAACGCTCTGGCTAAGTTCTTCATTTTTACCCCTCCCAGATGACCCTCATGAAGCTCATTAAGCACTCTATCCTTCAATTTGGGTGGAATTACTACTCTGGATCCACACATCAAGGTTCCTCTGCACACTGACAGCTGTTCTCTTCTCGGCGAGAATGCTGGCAGCAGTGGTTCACCATGTGCTGGCCATCCCTTCACTGTTAAATCATAGACCCAGGAGAGTGTCGGGTCATTTCGTGTTTCCTTTTCTATGTTTGCATTCGTCACAGGGAGACATTCGACTATAGTCGAGTGGAATAACTCCACTGGATCCACTGCCAGTTCTTCTTCCACCATCGGCAACGGTAGGCACGACAATCCATCAGCATTCCCATGCTGTTTAGATCCTTTGTACTCGATGTCATATTGGTGTGCCCCTAGGAAAAGGGACCACCTCTGTAGCCGTTGTGCCGTCATTATCGGTACACCCTTCTGAGGGTTGAAAATGGAGACGAGAGGTTGATGATCAGTTAGTAGAGTAAATTTCTGACCGTGCAGGTAGTGATTGAACTTCTTCACCCCCCACACCAGGCTGAGGGCCTCTCTGTCAATCTGGGCATAGCTACGCTCGGCTGAAGTTAACGAGCGTGACGCAAAAGCTATCGGCCTCTCTGAACCATCAAGGAATTTATGTGGCAGTACCGCCCCAATGCCGTAGGGAGACGCATCACACGCCAGTCTTATCGGTAGTGATGGGTTGTAGTGAGCCAATACTTCTCTTGAAGTGATTAGGTCCTTACTCTTCTGAAAGGCCCGCTTACATTCATCGCTCCATTTCCATGCTACTCCCGTTCGTAGTAGGGCGTTCAGTGGATGCAGAATTGTGGACAAAATCGGCAAAAACTTATGGTAGTAATTCACCAATCCGAGGAATGACCTCAGTGGCGACACATTTTCAGGCGCTGGAGCCTTAATTGCCGTTTCAATTTTGTCAGGGGACTTATGCAACCCCTCTTCATCAATCACGTGGCCACAATACGATATCTGTTTCTTAAAAAACTCGCACTTGGGGCGATTGGCTCGTAGCCCATGTTCACGTAGTCTAGTGAGCACATGCTCTAGGTTGGCAAGGTGTTCACTGTCATCTTCACCTGTCACTAGGATGTCGTCTAAGGAGCACTGAGTCCCCGGAATCCCTTGCAGGACTTGTTCCATCGCTCTTTGCCATATCGCCGGAGCTGATGCTACTCCGAATACCAGTCGATTATACTGTTAAAGACCTTTGTGAGTGTTTATCGTGAGATACCTCCTAGAGGATTCTTCAACCTCCATCTGCAAATATGCTTGTGCTAGGTCAATTTTTGTAAAACACTTCCCTCCAGATAGTGAGGCGAAGATATCTTCTATCCTTGGAAGAGGATATTGTACTGTGTGAAGTACTGGGTTCACCGTCACCTTGAAGTCCCCACAGATGCGAACCTTCCTTGGCTCCTCAGACTTATTGTTTAACGTTTTCTTCATGACAGGAACGATGGGTGTCACCCACTCGCTCCAGTCGACATTAGATAACACGCCTGCATTCTCCAGATTCTCCAGCTCTGCCTCGACGGCTGGGCGAATTGCATATGGTACTGGTCTGGCTTTGAAAAACTTGGGAATTGCATTCTCCTCTATTTTTATCGAGGCGGTTACGCCTTTAAGAGTGCCCAGTTCTTGTTGAAGTACCTCTTTGGCGTCAGCTAAGATTGTTGACAATCGTCCAGGAGTGACGTCGTCATCCTTTTTACCAGCCACCGTCAGTGGCTGAATGGAGTGCCAGTCTAAACTTATCTTTCTGATCCATTCACATCCCAATAACGGTGGTTCCACCATCTTGCAAAATGTAGAGATACAACTTCCGTATTTTCTTGCTGTTGTATTCGACAGGCACCCTTATTTTTCCTCTGGGGTATACTTTTTGCCCCGTATATGTCCTCAAGACAATGGATGTCTCTCTCAAGAGTATGTGTGAGAATAGCTGCTCGTAGTCTCGTCGATTCATGACGATTAGAGCTGATCCTGTATCCAATTCCATTTTGACTTGGGACCCTGCTATCGTGAGGGTGACCCTAATGGTTCAGTGATCCTCTTTTGCGATTACGTTGTGAATTTTGAGACAGCTTAGTCTCTTGTTCCCGGATTCACTATCGCTCATCTGGTCTTCGGAACTACTGTCCGTCATCTTTTGTACTTTCCTGTACAGTTCCTTAGTAGCCTTTTTGTTGTCGTTGGTCTTCTTCCCAGACCTGCAAACTCGTGCAATGTGTCCCATCTTTCCGCATTGCCTGCATATTTTGTCCTTGGACCAGCAGTCCTTCTGGTCATGGTTTGTTCTGCCGCAGCGATAACATTTTGCAAATCCCCGTGTCATTTCGTGGGTGCCGTATTCCTGTGGCTTTTGTTGTATTTCCGCAGCTCCCCTTGCTGCTGCTTCGTACAATACTGCCATGCTGAAAGCCTTATCTAGTGTCAGCTCTTTCTCTGAGAGTAACCTCTTCTGGGTTCCTTCACTCAGGAGTCCACAGACAAATTTGTCCCGTAAGGTATCTGCCAGTCCTGCTCCGAACTGTAGTGTCCGTGTGTAGATAAAGACACTGAAGACAGGAGTTGGTTCATAGGTATTTACTAAGCAAGTCTGGGGGGGGCGGTTCTAAAGGATATACACAATACACAGGCTTATATAGCCCAAGTGGCAATTACCGGCATTACGCACACCTGGGGCTCTTAAAGGCACATACATCATAATTGCTCTTAAAGGCACATACGCCACAATTCCTCCCCTTCTAGCTAACTAGTACATCATATTTTAAGTAATTATTAATTGCATGTTATATGCAAAATAATATACATTGCTGTATTAATTAATTATAAGTTAGTCTCTCAGGAGGCTTCCTGACTCGGTCCGGATAACGCCTCGGGGGTGTAGTAGTTTCTGGTGGTGTAGTAGGTTCTTCTGGCAAGGCTGATTCGGCTTGAAGGCCAGTGTCGGGTTCATCGGGCTCCAGTATCACCGGATCGGAGGTAGATATGGGTATCTCTACTTCATCGTTAGATGTATAGAGTGGTGGTGTAGGTTGTCCCTTTTCGGATGACTTGATGATTTGGTCAGCATGGCACTTTATTATGCTGTCTCCGATGTCCACGGTATACATCAGTGGTCCTAATCGTGTGCAGATAGTTCCAGGCTGCCATTTCTCGGTACGGTAGTCCCGGGCCAAAACCGGTTGGCCTATCTGGAAGGCCCTAGTTGGCCTTTCATTCATGCCCTGAAACTGCCGGTTCTCCACATCCCTTCGGATGTTGGGCTTGACCAAATCCAGCCGGCATCTTAGGTTTCTATTGTAGAACATCATGGCGGGAGTTTGGTTAGTAACCATATGCGTTGCATTCCTATATGCAAATAAGAAGTTATCCACCTTGTGTCTTATGTCTTCATTACCCATGGCCTTGATGGCCTTCTTGAAGGTCTGGACAAACCTTTCAGCCAATCCATTGGTGGCGGGATGGTATGGGGCGGACGTGTAGTGCTTTACCCCATTGTTCTTTAAGAACTTTCTGAATTCTTCGGACACAAATTGCGGTCCATTATCAGAACATATCTGCTCCGGCAGCCCATTCCTGGCAAATATGGTCCTTAATACTGTGATGGTTTTTTCCGTGGTGGTGGAGGACATCTTTATTACCTCCGGCCACTTGGAGTGTGCATCAACTGCGATTAAGAACATTGAGTCCATAAATGGACCAGCAAAGTCGATGTGCACCCTTTGCCAGGGAGATGAGGGCCACTCCCATGGATGTAGAGGGGCCTGTGGCGGAGCATTTTGGACCTTCTGGCATCCTAGGCAGCTCTTGGTCATGTCTTCGATGTCTCCATCGATACCTGGCCACCATACAAATGCCCTAGCTAGGTTTTTCATTTTCACTCCACTCAGATGTCCCTCGTGAAGCTCCTTTAGCACTTTATCCTGGAGTTTGGGTGGAATCACCACTCTGGATCCACACATCAAGGTTCCTCGGCACACTGACAGCTGTTCTCTTCTTTGCGAGAATGCTGGCAACAGTGGTTCGCCATGTGCTGGCCATCCCTTCACTGTTAAATCGTAGACCCGTGAGAGAGTAGGGTCATTTCTTGTCTCCCTTTCAATGGCAGAATTTGTCACTGGTAGACATTCCACTATGGTAGAGTGGAATATCTCTACTGGGTCTACTGTAGGTGCCTCTTCTATCGTTGGCAATGGTAGGCGTGATAAACCGTCAGCATTCCCATGCTGTTTTGACCCTTTGTATTCAATGTTGTATTGGTGTGCCCCTAGAAAAAGGGACCACCTCTGTAGTCTTTGTGCCGTCATAATGGGGACACCTTTTTTAGGGTTGAATATGGAGATGAGGGGTTGATGGTCAGTCAGCAAGGTAAATTTTTGTCCGTGTAGGTAATGGTTGAATTTCTTCACTCCCCATACCAGGCTGAGTGCTTCCCTGTCTATCTGGGCATAGTTACGCTCAGCTGAGTTCAATGAGCGTGACGCAAAAGCTATCGGCCGTTCCGAGCCATCAGGGAATCTATGGGACAATACCGCTCCTATGCCGTAAGGGGATGCATCGCACGCCAGTCTGATTGGTAGTGATGGGTTGTCATGAGCCAAAATTTTCTCGGATGTGATTAAGTCTTTACATTTATGGAAGGCACGTTTACAGTCTTCGTTCCATTTCCAAATCACTCCTGTCTGTAGAAGATCATTAAGAGGGTGTAGAATAGTTGATAAGTTCGGTAAAAATTTATGATAGTAATTTATTAATCCCAGGAATGACCTTAATTGTGAAACATTTTCAGGTGCTGGGGCTTTTATAACTGCTTCAATTTTTTCAGGTGACTTATGCAACCCTTCCTTATTAATTATGTGGCCACAATATGATATCTGATTTTGGAAAAATTCGCACTTGGGGCGATTTGCTCGTAGTCCCCGTTCTTTCAGCCTAGTGAGCACCTGCTCCAAATTGGCAAGGTGCTCGTTGTCGTTTTCTCCTGTTATAAGGATGTCATCTAGGTAGCATTGAGTCCCCGGAATCCCTTGCAGGACTTGCTCCATAGCTCTTTGCCAGATAGCTGGAGCTGATGCTATTCCAAAAACCAGTCGATTGTACTGGTACAGGCCTTTGTGTGTGTTTATTGTGAGATACTTTTTAGAGGTCTCCTCAACCTCCATCTGTAAATATGCCTGTGCCAAGTCAATTTTTGTGAAACGTTTCCCTCCGGATAGTGAGGCGAAAATATCTTCTATCCTCGGAAGAGGATACTGTACCGTGTGAAGGACCGGGTTTACAGTCACCTTAAAGTCCCCACAGATGCGAATTTTTTTCTGTTCCTCAGAGTTATTTTTCAATGTTTTTTTCATGACTGGAACGATGGGTGTTGCCCATTCGCTCCAATCTATTTTGGATAATACGCCTGCCTTTTCCAAATTCTTCAGCTCTGCCTCGACTGCCGGACGTATTGCGTATGGCACCGGTCTTGCCTTAAAATTTTTTGGAATTGCTGTATCTTCCACTTTTATTGAGGCGGTGATGCCTTTCAAGGTTCCTAGTTTCTCTTGAAACACTTCTTTGGCATTGGCCAAGATGTCTTTTAATCGTTCAGGTATGATGTCATCATTGTTTTTTTCCTTACTGGTCACCGTCAGTGCCTGAATGGAGTGCCAGTCTAAACGTATCTTCCTTATCCATTCACGTCTCAACAACGGTGGACCACCATCTTGTAGAATGTATAAATACAACTTTTGTATTTCTTTGCCGTTGTATACCACAGGCACCCTTATTTTTCCTTTGGGGTAGACTTTCTGCCCCGTATATGTTTTTAAGATAATGGATGTGTCTTTTAGAGGTATATGCGAAAATAGCCTCTCGTAATCTCGTCGATTTATTACGGTTAGAGCTGATCCTGTATCTAGCTCCATTTTAACTGGGGACCCTGCTATTGTGAGGGTAACCCAAATGGTTTGGTAATCCTCTTTGGCAAGTACATTATGTAATTTGAGACAGCTTAGTCTCTTGTTTCCGGAGTCGCTATCGCTATTCTGGTCTTCGGAGCTATTGTCCGTCATCATTTGTACCTTCCTCTACTTTTCTTTATTGATTTTTTGTTTTCTGTCAGTGGATTTATTTTGTCCAGATTGGCATACCCGTGCAATGTGTCCAATCTTACCACATTGCCTGCATGCTTTGCCCTTGAACCAGCAGTCCCTCTGGTTATGGGTGGATCTGCCGCAGCGATAACATCTTCCGAACTCCTGTGTCATTGTATGGGTGCCGAAGTCCTGTGTCTCTTGTTGTATCTCTGCAGCTCCTTTTGCTGCTGCTTCGTATGATACAGCCATACTGAAAGCTTTGTCCAATGTTAAATCTTTTTCAGAAAGCAGTCTTTTTTGTGTTCCTTCACTTAAGAGACCACAAACAAATTTGTCTCGAAGATAATCTGATAGTCCTGCTCTGAATTGGCAGTACTTTGATAGCTTTCTTAATTCGGTTAGGTAATCAGCGTTACTTTCATTCTTGTGTTGATTTCTTTTGAAGAACTTGAATCGTTCCGCTATCAGCAGCGGTGTTGGGTTTAAATGCTCCTGCAGGGTATCAACAATTTCTTTAAAAGTCTTGTCCTTTGGTTTGGCTGGAGTGATTAAATTTCGTAACAGCCCGTATGTCTTCGCGTCCATTAAGTTCAGAAGTACTGAAGCTTTTTTTTCATCTGTTATTCCATTTGCAGTGCAATAAACCTCTACTCTTTCCATGGATGTGGTCCAATCTTCTATTTCGCCATCAAAAGCCTCAATATTACCAGATTTAGGCATTTCAGAAAAGATATGGCGCTTCCCGCGCTTTTTTTTCTCTCTGCAGCAACGATATGGCGCTTCCCGCGCATTCCCGCCGCTGCTACCGATAACAACGCTGTTTTACTGTGGTTTCCATTTATTCACTGTTGGAGACTCGTTCCCGACGGAGGTCTAAACGCTAACCTGCTTGCCGCGCCGGCTGTCTCTCGAGTGCACCCTCCCAGTCCGTTATTGCTTGCCTCCGATTTCGCTGCCTGTCTCAGCTGTAGAGCCCGCCGCTGGAGCTCCAGCCTGACGCCCAGGAAGGATTAGCGCAGTACCTGTCACTAGCTTGGCCAGCTGGTGAAACCACAGTTTCTCTTACTTCCTTGAGTCTTCTGGACGCTGGAGGAATCGATGTCCTTGAGGTGCTGCCGAATTGCAGGTAAGTCCGTTTCCACTTCGTCGCCACTGTAGTGTCCGTGTGTAGATAAAGACACTGAAGACAGGAGTTGGTTCATAGGTATTTACTAAGCAAGTATGGGGGGGGGTTTCTTAAGGATATGCACAATACACAGGCTTATATAGCCCAAGTGGCAATTACCGGCATTACGCACACCTGGGGCTCTTAAAGGCACATACACCATAATTGCTCTTAAAGGCACATACACCACACGAACTGGCAGTGCTTTGATAGCTTGCGTAGTTCCATAAGGTAATCAGCATTGCTCTCATTTTTATGCTGATTTCTCCTGTGGAATTTAAATCTTTCTGCTATCAGCAGCGGTGTAGGATTTAGGTGTTTCTGTAGGATAGCAACAATTTCGTTAAAACTCTTCACCTTCGGTTTGGCTGGAGTAATCAGGTCCCGCAATAGGCCGTACGTTCTTGCGCCCATTAAATTTAGCAATACCGATGCCTTTTTCTCATCGGCTATTTCGTTTGCCTCGCAATATACCTCGACTCTTTCCACATACGTGGTCCAGTCTTCTATTGCATTATCGAAGGCAGTGATATCGCGTCTTTGGCATCTTGAAAATCTAAGATGGCGCCTCCCGCGCTTTGCCTTTGTCCCCAATGGATCAAAATGGCGCCTCCCGCGCTTTTCCTTCTTCCCCGCCGAGTTAAGTTGGCGCCTCCCGCGCTTTCCCGCCACTGCCGCTGCTGCCAACGCTGTTGCTGTTGATTATATTTATTTTACTATCCTGTAATGGCGACGCCCTATGGTCTTCGCGCCTCCTCGATCGCTGCTGCCAACGCCGTGCTCCGCGGTATTTTTATTTTTCTATCGCGCTTCAATATTTGCTCCGTTAATTGAAGAACTGTTCCTGTCGTGGAGCGGACCCTCTGGGACACTTCCCTCCCTCGTCTTAGGTCCAAACGTTGCCCGGCTTTGAAGCACCGGCCGCACCCTGTTTGCTCCACCCTCTCTCTCTACCTTTGCTTCCCGACTTGCTGCCCGGCCCCGTTGCAGAGCCACCCGATTGAGCTCTAGCCCGCCGCAGCCCAGGAAGGATCAGTGCACTACCTGACACCAGCCCGATTAGCTGGGAAACCACAGACTGGAGAACCAAGCCTGGCTCTCAACAGTCTCTCCTGCACTTTTCAATTCAATGATTTGGAGGGCGGTTGCCCACGGTCGACGCCCGTTTGTCGAGTTTCTTTGGATTATTTTTTTTTTTTTTTTTTGGCTTCGACCTTCAATAACGTCGTCTAAGGTGCTGCCGAGTTGCAGGTAAGTTCGTTTCTTCCTCGTCGCCAGTATTATGTCCGTGTATAATTGAGACACGGACTGCAGGAGTTGATTATAACAAGTCTTTACTGAATGGAGACAACCTGGAAACTGAAACTACAGAAGCCTGCTAGGGCCTTTTTTACAGGGGTGGTCACTGCCGGTACTGCAGTCTGAGACCAGTTGTTCCCTTAAAGGTACATACTCAACAGGTGGGATACTGAAATAAAAATAGATAATGAGGAGGTACTAGAAAGGCTGGTGGTGGCATAGTGGTTAGCACTGTTGCCTCACAGCACCAGGGACCCGGGTTCGAATCCGGCCTCGGGCGACTGTCTGTGTGGAGTTTGCACATTCTCCCCGTGTTTGCGTGTGTTTCCTCCGGGTGCTCCGGTTTCCTCCCACAGTCCAAAGATGTGCGAGTTAGGTTGATTGGCTATGATAAATTGACCCTTAGTGTTAGGGGGATTAAATACGTGGGGTTACGGGGATAGGGTGGGATATGTGTTGGTGTAGGGGTTACGGGGATCGGGTGGGATATGTGTCGGTGCAGGCTCGATGGGCCGAAATGGCCTCTATCTGCACTGTGGGGTTTCTGTGATTCTGTGATAATTAAAGTGGCTCATAACCCAGTCCGGATGGGATGCAACCTAGGATGCTGAGGGAAGTAAGGGTAGAAATTGCGGAGGTTCTGGCCACAATATTCCAAGCCTCACTGGATACAGGGGTGGTGCTGAGGATGGCAGGATAGCAAATTTTGCACCATTGTTCAAAAAAGATAGAAAGATAAACCTGGCAATTACAGACCAGTCAGCGAAAATTAACAACCACTTGTAAAAGTCTGGAATAATAAAGGACAACCAGCGCGGATTTGTTCAGGGCAAATCATGTTTGCCTAAGGTGATTGAGTTTTTTGTTGAGTTAAGAGGGCGGATGAGGGCAGTGCAGTTGGTGTTGTGTATATGGACTTTCAAAAGGCTTTTGGTAAAGTGCCACATAGTAGGCTTGTTAGCAAAATTGAAGCCCATGGGATAAAAGGGGCAGCAGTAGCATGGATACAAAATTAGCTTATTATATATATAAAAACAGAGTTGTGGTGAGAGGTTGTCTTTCGGACTGGAGGGAGGTATACCGTGGAGTTCCCCAGGGTTCCGTACTAAGACCACTGCTGCTTTGAATAAACATTAATGACTCGTATTGGGGGTAAAGGGCACATTTTCGAAGTTTGCAGATGACACAAACATGAAAGTGTAGTAACCACTGAGGCAGCTAGTAATAGACTTCAAGAGGAAATAGACAGGTAAGTGGGATGGGCGGACTCGTGACAGATGTAATTCAACACAGAAAAGTGTGAGATGATGCATTTTTAGAGGAAGAATGAAGACAGTACAACTTTTAAAATGTTTTCAAATTTAAAAAAAAAATTAAATAAAAGCTGAAGGAGCCCTAAAAGGGCCTTGGCCTTTGAGCCTCCTATCCTGGGTGCCCTCCCCATGGGGGACTAGTGTGTCTTTGGGCCTTGTTTCAAAGGGCGCATGCTCGGCCTCCCTGTCTCCTCACGCCGGCGCTCGCGCCCTGCTCAACCCTCAGCCGCAGCGCTCTGATTGGCCGCAGCGCCGCTCACGTGTCGCCCTTCTAATGGCCCCGCCCCGGGGGGGGGAGGCGGGCGCTATAAATAGAGGCGGCGTCGCCGGGCACTTTGCAGAAAGCGGGAGGTGCGCGGTTCTTTTACAGGGCGGGCGAAGTACATTCTCAGTCATTTCACACTTTTACAGCAAATGCTGATGGATTGCAGCTCAACAAAATAAAAATCCAGTCACAAATTATTTCTGACCAGAAAAGGAACAAAAATATCTTGAGGAAAAACCAGGAGCTGGCAGGGTTACTTTTAGTGAGAAAGAGACTCAGGTCGTGTTAGTCTGAGGGAAAGTCAGAAGAAAAGACCGCTTCAGATATTAGTGCCACATTACCTAAACACTGCTACTGACAGGAAAGTCTTTCACTCAGATTGGACTTCATTTTAGCCCCGTGAGGTGACAGGAAAAAAGGAAGAAATAATCGACCCGGGGGGGAAAACCATTGAAAAGACTGAGGGATCGAGAAGGGCACAAAAATTGGAGGGAAAAGTTGAGTAAATAAGGTGGCCAACCTCAGGAAGGTTTGGGCAAAACTCAGAGTGACAGGGAAGATACTGAAGAAGGCAAGGCCATGTCTGAGAAGAGGAAATCGGAGGTGAGATGATGGCAGATTTGAAATGGAAACCAGAAAGAAAATGCTGGAGAAATGTATGGTTTGCAACTTGAGATGGGGAAGATTCAGCTGCTCAGTCCCAAAAGATACCAATCACATTACTACTGTCAGTAGGGAGTGGCTGAGTTCCCCAGTGTTTAGATTGGATCACCAACATTAATATTGAGCAGTGAGACCATTTGGCCCATTGAACTTATCCTTCCAGTAGAAACCTAAAATTCCCTTATCACAATATCTAACTGCTTAAATGAATTCATTTTTAGTTTTTTGCCTCTACTACCCTCCCCAGTGACCACTTCAGGTACTGATAATTCCTGCTGTGACCATAGTTCTGAACTTCTCTTTTACCAGGTTTATCCTAGTCTTGTAGTTACAATTTAACTGAAAGTACTGCTGTGGATTTGCCTTTCCTATTCCAATTATTACTTTAGGTCTGATCAGAGACTGAGCAAACCTCCCAAAACATGAGGAGTGATCTGATCGAGGTGTTTAAATAGAAGGTCCACCACCATCTTCTCAAGGCAACTAGGGATGGGCATTAAAGATGGTCTTGTTAGCATTGACCACATCCTGTGTAACAATTAAAAAGGGAATTGACAAGATAGATGAGTTCCAATACTCATTTTGCTAATAGGGAGATCTGTAATAAAGGGACATCTATTTAAAATGAGAACTCAGCTGTTGAACATTTAATCCAGGAGAAAATTCTTAACGCAAAATGTAGTTGGATTGTGAAAAGTACGACCACAGAAGGCCATTGATGCAGATTTAATTCAGGTATTTAAAAGGGGATAGATACTTAAAGTGGGGAAAATGAGGTTGAAAAAGTAGATCTACCATTGCAAATAACATGGCGAAGCTTGCTGAATGGTGTTTTGCTGTGTTCCCTGAAGTTACTAGATTGATCTCGACTATGACGTTCGGGTGAGTGTGAATAATTTCACACTGAAGGGGAGGAATCGGAGGCATTCACTATGGATGTCCTTGAACAACTGGCTGAAAAACAGCAGCACCAAAAAACCTGCTGTAAGGTGTTTGACTACAGTTTTCTATGGAATGTTGCATGTGAGCATAAAGAAGGTGAGGAAGAATAAGTTAGAAAAGGGGATGGTGTGTGGTATCATTTTTAGCCATTTTGTTTTGCTTTTCGAGAAGGCTGAGGGGGGACCTGATTGAGGTGTATAAAATTATGAGGCGCATAGATAGGGTAGAGGATATAGGAGCGGTGACAGTATATAGGAGCTGTGAGGCGAGGCCCGACCAGATCGGACCAGGAGAGCACCGAGGCGGCAGTATAAAGGAGCGGTGAGGCGAGGCCCGACCAGATCGGACCAGGAGAGCATGGAGGCGGCAGTATAAAGGAGCGGTGAGGCGAGGCCCGACCAGATCGGACCAGGAGAGCACCGAGGCGGCAGTATAAAGGAGCGGTGAGGCGAGGCTTACTAACTCAGCAGCGGGGAGAGAGGTAAAAAGTAATCAGAGTGTGACGTCACCAGGGAGCAGGTAAGTGATTGGTTGGTGAGTATTTCTCTTTTTTAAACTTTAACTCTGTAGTTTATAGTTACTAAGGTCTTTTCTGGTGTAGCAGGGACTGTTGGTAAACCATTCAAGCACTGTAGAGTTATCTTTAATTGGTGATAGTGAATTAATTTAAAGTAATTAAAGGGTAAGTCATGCCAGGAGAGCCCAGCCCCGTGTTATGCTCCTCTTGCTCTATGTGGGAATTCAGGGACACTGCCGGTGTCCCTGATGACCACGTGTGCCAGAAATGCATCCAGCTGCAGCTACTAGCAGACCGTATTGCGGCGCTGGAGCTGCGGATGGATGGGCTTTGGAGCATTCACGATGCTGAGAGGGTCGTGGATAACACGTTTGGTGAGTTGGTCACACCGCAGGTAAGGGCTGCACAGGCAGAAGGGAAATGGGTGACCATCAGGCAGAGCAGTAGAGGCAGGCAGGGAGTGCAGGGAACCCCTGTGGCCATCCCCCTCTCAAACAGGTATACCGATTTGGATACTGTTGAGGGGGATGACTTACCAGAGGAAGGCAGCAGCAGCCAACTTCCTGGCACCAGGGGTGCTTCTGCTGCTCAGGAAGGGAGGAAAAAGAGTGGGAGAGCAATAGTGGTAGGGGATTCTATCGTAAGGGGTACAGATAGGCGTTTCTGTGGCCGTAGACGTGACTCCAGGATGGTTTGTTGCCTCCCCGGTGCCAGGGTCAAGGATGTCACTGAACGGCTGCAGGGCATTCTGAAGGAGGAGGGTGAAGCGTCAGAGGTCGTGGTTCACATTGGGACCAATGACATGGGTAGGAAGAGGGATGAGGTCCTGCAGCAAGAATTTAGGGAGCTAGGTAGCAGATTAAAGAGCAGGACCTCAAAGGTTGTAATCTCTGGATTACTCCCGGTGCCACGTGCTAGTGAGTATAGGAATAGGAGGATAGAGCAGATGAATGCGTGGCTAAAGAGTTGGTGCAGGAGGGAGGGCTTTAGTTTCCTGGATCACTGGGCCTGCTTCTGGGAAAGGTGGGACTTGTACAAGTCGGACGGGTTGCACCTGAACCAGAGTGGGACAAATATCCTTGCGGGGAGGTTTGCTAGCACTGTTCGGGGGGGTTTAAACTAAAATGGCAGGGGGTTGGGAACCTGAGCAGGGCGACAGAGGAAAGGGAAACGGATAAAAGCAAAAGATAGGAAGGAAAAAAAACAAAAGTGGCAGTCAGAGAAATCAACGGTTTAAATCAAACGCGGCCACTGTAAATAATAACTCTAATAGGTCTAAGAGCGTTAAAAAAACAAGCCTGAAGGCTTTGTGTCTTAATGCGAGGAGCATTTGTAATAAGGTGGACGAATTGGCTGCGCAAATAGAGGTAAACGAATATGATTTGGTTGGGATTACGGAAACGTGGCTCAAGGATGGCCAAGACTGGGAACTCAACATCCAGGGGTATTCGATATTCAGGGAAGATAGGCAAAAAGGAAAGGGAGGTGGGGTAGCATTACTGGTTAAAGAAGGGATTAATACAATTGTAATGAAGGATATTAGCTCTGATGATGTGGAATCTGTATGGGTAGAATTGAGAAATACTAAGGGGAAAGAAACATTAGCGGGAGTGGTATATAGACCTCCCAACAGTAAGGCGGAGGTTGGGGGTGGCATTAAAAGGGAAATTAAAGAAGCGTGCAATAAGGGCACAGCAGTCATCATGGGTGACTTTAATCTACATATAGATTGGGCCAACCAAATCAGTAACAATACTGTGGAGGAGGAATTCCTGGAGTGTTTACGGGATGGTTTCCTGGACCAATATGTCGAGGAACCAACCAGAGATCAGGCCATCTTAGACTGGGTATTATGTAACGACAAAGGATTAATTAGCAGTCTTGTTGTACGAGGCCCCTTGGGTCTGAGTAATCATAATATGATCGAATGCTTCATTAAGATGGAGAATGAAGTAGTTGGCTCAGAGACTAGGGTCCTCAATTTAAATAAAGGAAACTACGATGGTCTGAGGAGCGAGTTGGGTAGGATTGATTGGGAAATGGCACTCAAAGGGTTGCCGGTGGATAGGCAATGGCAAACATTCAAAGACCGAATGGATGAGCTACAGAATTTGTTCATCCCAGTTTGGCATAAAAATAAAACAAAGGTGACTCAACCGTGGCTAACAAGGAAAATTAGGGCTAGCATAAGATCCAAGGAGACGACATATAAATTGGCCAGAAAAAGCAATAATCCTGAGGATTGGGAGCAGTTTAGGATTCAACAAAGGAGGAAAAAGGGATTAATTAAGAAAGGGAAAATAGAATATGAGAGTAAGCTTGCGGGGGAACATAAAAACTGACTATAAAAGCTTTTATAGATATGTGAAGAGAAAAAGATTGGTGAAGTCAAGCGTAGGTCCCTTACAGTCAGAATCAGGGGAATTTATAATGGGAAACAAAGAAATGGCAGACCAACTAAATTCATACTTTGGTTCTGTCTTCACAAAGGAGGACACAAATAACCTCCCAGAGATGCCGGGGAACATAGGGCCTGATGAAAGGGTGGAACTGAAAGAAATCAGTATTTGTAGGGAAATGGTGTTAGGAAAATTGATGGGACTGAAGGCCGATAAATCCCCAGGGCCTGATAATCTACATCTCAGGGTACTTAATGAAGTGCCCTGGAAATAGAAGATGCATTGTTGGTCATCTTCCAGAACTCGATAGGCTCTGGAACAGTACCCATGGATTGGAGGGTAGCTAATGTTACCCCACTATTCAAAAAAGGTGGTCGAGAAAAAGCGGGGAATTATAGACCGGTAATCCTGACATCGGTAGTGGGGAAAATGCTAGAATCTATTATAAAAGATGTAATAGCAGAGCACTTGGTAAGCAGTGACAGGATCGGACAAAGTCAACATGGATTTACAAAAGGTAAATCATGCTTGACTAATCTACTGGAATTTTTTGAGGATGTAACTGGTAAAATAGATAAGGGAGAACCAGTGGATGTGGTGAATTTGGACTTTCAGAAGGCTTTTGATAAGGTCCCACATAAGAGATTAGCGTGCAAAATTAAGGCACATGGGATTGGGGGCAAGGTATTGACTTGGATAGAGAACTGGTTGGCGGACAGAAAGCAAAGAGTTGGAATAAACGGGTCGTTTTCCGAGTGGCAGGCAGTGACTAGTGGGGTACCGCAAGGATCGGTCCTAGGACCCCAGCTGTTCACAATATATATTAATGATCTGGACGAGGGAATTGGATGTAATATCTCCAAATTTGCAGACGACACAAAGCTGGGTGGGAGGGTAAGCTGTGAGGAGGATGTCGTGAAACTCCAGTACGATTTGGACAGATTGGGTGATTGGGCAGAAACATGGCAAATGCACTATAATGTGGATAAATGTGAGGTTATCCACTTTGGTAGCAAAAACAGGAAGGCAGATTATTATTTGAATGGCAATAGATTGGGAGAAGGGGAAGTGCAAAGAGACCTGGGTGTTCTTGTGCACCAGTCGCTGAAGGTAAGTATGCAGGTGCAGCAGGCGGTTAAGAAGGCAAATGGTATGTTGGCCTTTGTAGCAAGAGGGTTTGAGTACAGGAACAAGGATGTCTTGCTACAGTTGTACAGGGCCTTGGTGAGACCGCACCTTGAGTACAGTGTGCAGTTTTGGTCGCCTTACCTGAGGAAGGACGTTCTTGCCATGGAAGGAGTGCAGCGAAGATTCACCAGGCTGATACCTGGGATGGCAGGAATGACGTATGAGGAGAGATTGTGTCGATTGGGCTTATACTCACTGGAGTTTAGAAGTTTGAGAGGGGACCTCATCGAAACTTTTAAAATTCTGTCAGGCCTGGACAGACTAGATGCAGGAAGGATGTTTATGATGGCCGGGGAGTCCAGAACCAGGGGTCATAGTCTAAGAATAAGGGGTAAGACATTTAGGACTGAAATGAGGAGGAATATCTTCACCCAGAGAGTGGTGAACCTGTGGAATTCTCTGCCACAGAGGGCGGTGGAGGCCAGTTCATTAAATATATTCAAAAAAGAGTTGGATATATTTCTTAAGGCTAAAGGGATCAAGGGATATGGGGAGAAGGCAGGGACAGGGTACTGAATTTGGATGATCAGCCATGATCTCATTGAATGGCGGAGCAGGCTCGAAGGGCCGAATGGCCTACTCCTGCTCCTATCTTCTATGTTTCTATGGTAGATAGAAAGGAACTTTTCCCCTTAGTAGAGGGGTCAATAACAAGGGAGCATAGATTCAAGATAAGGGGCAGGAGGTTTAGAGGGGATTTGAGGAAGAACTTTTTCACCCAGAGGGTGGTTGGAATCTGGAACTCACTGCCTGAAAGGATGGTAGAGGCAGGAAGCCTCACAACATTCAAGAAGCATTTGGATGAGCACTTGAAATGCCATAGCATACAAGGCTACGGACCAAATGCTGGAAAATGGGATTAGATTAGACAGGGTTTGATGGCCGGCGTGGACGCGATGGGCCGAAGGGCCTCTTTCTGTGCTGTATAACTCTATGACTCTATGACATCCTCTGGAGCAAGGTAGCACCAACACTGATTGTAGAAGGTCTTGAGACAACTTTCCTTCAAGACATTTCAAAATCATGCTGCCACGATATTGACGGCTCCCAATAGCGGCTGGCTGTGCCGGCCCATTCAAGTGGTGTGGAGGATATTCTTTTAAAGATTGGCAGATCTGACAGGGTAGCTAATCTTACATTTGTAGAACTCTAGTTTATGAAGATTACAGATTTAATGCCTAGATGAATCAGAAATTACATTCATTTTATTTCTCCAGATTCTCGAAAAGCTTAAAGACATTGCCGTGTATCTTTCCAAAGATGATTGGGCAGAGCTAAGTGAATGGGTAGACATCCGTTATAAGAAAGTGCAGCAGAACTATGAAACCATGCTTGCAATAGGTTTGTACAAAATCAATTATTTTCTTCCTTTCAACATTTCTCCCTTCCTGTCCTGAACACCCTGATTCGTACTGGCATACAGTTCTTCCAATATTACACCCAAGTGGATGTTCTCCTCATATGTGGTTAGATACTTTGGCTGGGATTTTCCATCTCACCGCTGCTGGCACAGATTAGGAACGCATATCAGGAAATGCAGCACCTCCATCCTATGATTCACTGAATATTAATTTATGATTGTATCGGTGCCATCTCCTGCTCTCGCCCTGAACTAGAAAATTTCATTCACATTTGCTTCCAATTTCCACCCTTCCCTCACCTTCACATGGTCCAACTCTGACTCTTCCCTTCCCTTCCTCGACTTCTCCGTCTCCATCTCTGGGGATAGGTTATTGACAAACATTCACTACAAGCCCACTGACTCCCACAGCTACCTGGACTACACTTCCTCCCACCCCGCTTCCTGTAAGGACTCTATTTCATTCTCCCAGTTTCTCCGTCTCTGCCGCATCTGCTCTGACGATGCCTCTTTCCATACCAGTGCTTCCGACATGTCTTCCTTTTTCCTCAACCGACGATTCCCCTCGAGCCTGGTTGACACGGCCCTCGACCATGTCCATTCTTCTCCCGCACTTCTGCCCTCACCCCTGCCCCTCCCTCCCGGAACCACGATAGGGTTCCCCTTGTCCTCACCTTTTACCCCACCAGCCCCCACATTCAACGGATCATCCTTCGCCATTTCTGCCACCTCCAGCGTGATCCCACCACCAAATGCATCTTCCCCTTACCTCCCCTTTCAGCATTCTGTAGGGACCGCTCCCTCCGCGACACCCTAATCCACTCCTCTACCACCCCCAGCACCCCTTCCCTTTTGCCCGGCACCTTCCCATGCAAGCGCAGGAGATGCAACACATGCCCTTATACCTCCCCTCTTCCCACTGTCCAGGGCCCCAAACACCCCTTCCAGGTGAAACAGCGATTTACTTGTACTTCTTGCAATCTAGTATACTGTATTCGCTGCTCACGATGTGGTCTCCTCTACACTGGGGAGACCAAACGCAGATTGGGTGACTGCTTTGCGGAACACCTCCGTTCAGTCTGTAAGACCCTGAGCTTCCGGTCGCCTGTCACTTTAATTCACCGCCCCATTCCCACTCAGACCTCACCGCCCTCAGCTTCTTGCACTGTTCCACGGAAGCTCGACGTAAACTCGAGGAACAGCACCTCATCTTTCGATTAGGCACTCTACAGCCCTCTGGACTCAACATAGAGTTCAACAATTTCAGATCATAACCTCGGCCCCTATCACATATATATATATATATATTTTTTTTCCCTCCCATGTGACAGCTGTCCTTCATTCTGCCAGTGCAATTCACACTCCAACTAGAGCCATCCTTTGTTCCTTAACCTGTCCCATTACCACCTCCTCTCGCCTTGAATATCTCTTAATGGCCCAGTAATTCCGGGCACAACGCGTGAGTACAGACGAGGTACTCACGCGTGTGCCCGGAGGAATTGCCGGTTTTCAGCATGCACAGCGCATGCGCTGAAAACCGGCATTTCCTGTCCTCTGACCCAAGGGGTTAAGAGGCAGAACGCGCGCGACTGCACAGGCAGGTGCGCAGTGAAATTCCTTTTTTTTTTCCAGAGTTGCGCATGTGGAAAGGCCTCCGGTCTTTACGCTTGAAAAACCACATGTAAGTACTTAGTTTTTCAGGTAAGTGGGCTTTTAGTACAATTGAGAAATTTTTTTTCCACAGGTTTGTTATTTTTAAAGAATTTACAGTAAGGTAAGTTTAGTTTTAGCCCCGATTTAAAAAACATTTCTTTTTTTCAAATTTTAAAATTATTGTTCAAAATAGTTTTTCAGAGTTCTTTATTGTTCATTTAAGTAGTGCAATGTTTTTTTAAATTTTCTTTCAGGTTTAAGTAGTGTTTTGGGGCCAGGAGTTTTCATGAGTTTGACAGCTCTTTCTGTCAAACTCATGAATGAGTTTCCCCTCCCCTGATTGGCTGCACAGTGCTCACCTGATCCCAGCCGGCACATCGCACTAACTACGCCGCTGGATCAGGTAAGCACATCGCGCCAACATCTGAACCGGGCCTGTGACAGGAAATGCAAGCAGGCCCGGGCTTCAGATGTTGGCGCGCAGGGTGAGTGCACATCGGGGGCTTGCATGCGCGGCAAGCTCCCGATCCTAATTTCAGGGCCAATGTCTCTCAATGTCTCTGAATCTCTCCTGCTTTCTATCCTATCACTGACCTTCCCTTTTGTTCTTTCATCCCCTCCCCCTTTTCCCAGCCCCTAACTTGCTTTAAAATCTATTCTATTTCCTGCATTTTTCCAGTTCTGACGAAGGGGCTTCGACCTGAAACATTAACTCTGTTTCTCTCTCCGTGGATGCCCCCTGGCCTGCTGAGTTTTTCCAGCGTTTTCTGTTGTTATTTCGGATTTCCAGCATTCGCAGTATTTTGCTAGAATATTAATTTAATTGCCTTGAAAAAATCCTGTCTGAGTGTTGGTAGTTGTGTGATGTGCGGGACAGCACGGCTGATCCTGATCTCACCTGACTATCAGAACACCTCCTATTGTGACAATACCCCACTCTTTGTGCAAAACTACGAAATGATTGTCATTAAAACTAAATGAAGAATAAAAACAGTAAATATTGGAATAAGGGAGGAAAGCTCTACATCTCAGATGCCATCAAGGACCTTCCTTTCCCTCGGAACTGAGAGTGACCGTCAGCTGTCACAAATGTAAATTTCCTTCCTTTGGACTCTCCAATGGGTCCAATAGGGAGCAGTGGCATAAACAAATACTGGGAGATCAAGTCTCTTAGAGGGCATGGGTCTGAGTGCTGTGCTCCCAGCTCCCCAGCATAACATAAAAGCACCTTTTCGTCTGATCAATCTGTGCTGGATTTAAATCCAGATGCCATTGATGAAAGGAAAGCCTCTGTGCGGCTCTTACCTGATATTATTCGAAAATGGTTTGATTCAACAGATGCCTTTCGTCAGTAAGTTAAGTCAATTTAAATACAGGCTGTTATCAGCTGTAGATGAGTGGAAGATTTTAATTTTCACAGGATTGAATATACCAAAACCAGCGTTCATGTCAAGACCTAGCAGTGGGCGCCAACCCCGTGTGTATGTTTCTAGTGACTCGGATGAGGAGTGGACGCCTAAACATCTTGTGAAAAACCCACCAAGTAAATTGAATGGGGTAGATTTTGCCGAACCTGTCGAGAAGAAGGCGGGACTTCCCCTTTCGGGTTTTTGACCTGCCTACTTCGACGTCCGGCCAATCCGCGTGATTTTCCCTTGATTGACCTTGTTGAGCCCGCCCAGCGGGCTCAGCAGGCCAATTAAGGGCCACCCGGCAACAGGTGATGTCACAGACTGAAATTTCATCTGTCAAGAGTTCTTGACAGATGAAATATCAGTGTTTCACAGCTGTTTGAAGCTGTGAAACACTGACACTCTAAGTTCTAAGCTGAGTCATTCTGCACAGACTCAGTTAGAACTCCCACCGGCACTCAAAGCTGAAGGCTGTCACTTTTCACAGATCGCAGCCGTTCAGCTTTCAGTTCTGGCTGAGCGATGCGCTCCCGACGGCTACAGGAAGAAAGGCTGCTAAGGTAAGTACAGGTAAGTAAAAGTTCTTTACACACTTTAGACACACCAAACACACTTACCTTTGCACTCATGCACCCATCACTCACCTGAGCGCCGACATCGCGACCCCTGCAACTCCTTCAACCCGACGGCCCGCCTGCTCTACCTGGCGTGGTTTGGAGCCATCGGGAATCCCACACGAAACCCCTCAAAATAGGGATTAGGCTAAAAACTGCCTGTTAACTACCTGTTAACAGGCAGTTAATTGGCACTAATCCCTTCCCACCTGGTTTCGGCGGGTCCCAGTGCGGGGCGGGTACCTGCCGCCCCTGAAACTTACGTGGGGCGGGATTTTGGGCGGGATGGTGTCGGGACCCCCAAATTTGGGATTTCCCCCCCCCCACACGCCTGAAACCCCGCCTGACGGCTCCCCAAAAATCTAGCCCAATGTGTTTTCTTTGTTAAAGTATTAAATGTGCTTTTTTATCACCCTGATTATAACCAGTTTCTCCAGCAGCTAGTACATATTTTTGTCAGGAGGCAGTTACCTTGAAGTTTTGGAGAGCTGGAGAGGTAAGTAAATTGTCTGATCACATTTTCCCTTATACTTGTGTGAGTTTTCTTTTCCAATTTTTATCTGCATAATGTGTTGATTTTTCGAGCCTGAATAAACTAGATGGGGTCGATTTTAACTCAGGTGCGGGGAATTGTCGGGTTCCCCGAATTTCGTGTTTCCCACACGAATCTAAATGGGTGTGTGAGGTTGATGCAATTTTAACTCAATTGGCCGATTGATTTCCAACATGTGGGAACCCTTCGCAAATGAGTATTTCCAGTCAGAAAGTCGCATAATATGACATAAGAACATAAGAACATAAGAAGTAGGAGCAGGAGTAGGCCATACGGCCCCTCGGGCCTGCTCCGCCCTTCAATAGGATCATGGCTGATCCGAACCTAGACTCACGTCCACTTCCCTGCCCGCTCCCCGTAACCCCTAATTCCCTTATCAGCTAGGAAACTGTCTATCTCCATTTTAAATTTATTTACTGTTGCAGCTTCCACAGCTCTCTGAGGTAGCAAATTCCATAGATTTACTACCCTCTGAGTGAAGAAGTTTCTCCTCATCTCAGTTTTGAAACGGCAGCCCCTTATTCTAAGATTATGCCCCTTAGTTCTAGTCTCACCCATGAATGGAAACATCCTCCCCGCATCCACCCGATCAAGCCCCCTCACAATCTTATATGTTTCGATAAGATCGCCTCTCATTCTTCTGAATTCCAATGTGTAGAGTACTCAACCTTTCCTCATAAGTCAACCCCTCATCTCCGGAATCAACCGAGTGAACCTTCTCTGAACTGCCTCGAGAGCAAGTATATCTTTTCTTAAAATTGGAAACCAAAACTGTACGCAATATTCCAGGTGTGGCCTCACCAGTACCCTGTATAACTGAAGCAAGACTTCCCTGTTTTTATACTCCATCCCCCTTGCAATAAAAGCCAAGATTCCATTGGCCTTCCTGATCACCTGCTGTACCTGCATACTAACCTTCTGTGTTTCATGCACCAGGACCCCCAGATCCCTTTGTACTGTAGCACTTTGCAGTTTCTCTCCATTTAGATAATAACTTGCTCTTTGATTTTTTCTGCCAAAGTGCATAACCTCACACTTTCCAACATTATATTCCATCTGCCAAATTTCTGCCCACTCACTTAGTGACGACATCATTTAATGTCTGCAACAAGCCTTGCTTCTTCTGCAGGCTGCCAGCCTTTTGGCATTTGATGGCACAGGAACCTGTAGGAACAATGGCCAGCGGGAGGCCAAGATCATCTCCTAAATTTGATGAGGCATCACTGCAGGCATTGTTGGATGGGGCTAGGGCCAACAGGAAGGGCCTGCTCCCTTCTTCAGGGAGGAAGAGGCCTCCCAGTCAGACCAAGGCCGTGTGGCTACAGGTGGCTGGGGAAGTCAACTCCTTGGGGCTCACACGGCGCAGCTGGATGCAGTGCAGGAGAAGATTCCATGACCTTCATCGCACTGGAAAAGTAAGTATGAAGTTTCCATCACCCTCAATCTGATCCCCATTGCCTTTCCTCACCAGCACTCAGCTTTAGCAATCTCTTCTTCCATATCCCACTTGACACTCACATCCATGCACTCTTAGCCATTCCCTCTCTCTCGATGCTCACATTCACATAACTTTTCCACTATGCAGCCCTCACACGCCCTCTCGCTCTGATGCTTTGAACACAACTGACAACGCACAGGGAGGGCCCTTGGTCTTGCAACCTCACTCCATCTTTGTCTCCTTCTAAGTATCAATGCTATGCAATCCCTACACTCACTCCCTCATTCTCACTCAACCTCCACTTGTCTCCATTGCAGGAAAAGAGAGCTCATAACAGGAGAGAGCGAGCCAGGGCAGGAGGAGGGCCACCCTCATTAGCCCAGCTCACCCCCTGGGAGGAAGCCGCCCTGGAGATTGTCGGGGATGATACAGACGTGGAAGTTGGGGGAGGACAGACAGGTGCACCCACACAAGCTGGTGACAGAATAGTTTTCCATCTCTCTCATTGCCATTGCATGAGTCGCTGATAATGATTCTGAAGCTACATCATATCGACTTATGATCATCTGCAAAATGCAATGTGCATGTAGCCTTGGCATCACATCTCTAACTCTTTCCATTACTCCCCCACAGGACCATCGAGAGCCCCCGTCCCCACTGTGAAGGAGGAACAGCCTGAGATTCCAGACTTCTCAGAGGAATCTGCAACATCTGAGAGCGCAGCATCAGCAGAAATAAGCACACCCAGCACCAGCGCAGATATTCACACCTCGGGGGGACCTTCGGGACATAGAGTAGTGCTGTCATCTGGTGTATCACAGCTCACAAGTGAGCATCAGCAGAATGTGGAGACCGGGACAGTAGTGGCGAGTCCTCGTCAGATGGCGCAGGACTCTGCCAGCTCGGCTCAGCTGCATGTCGACCCTCTGCCTCTGGGTCCATCCATAAAATCAGAGGTGATGGAACTCCATGCACAGTTGTAGGAGTCTCTGGCAGGTTTTGTCTCCAGGGTCGCTGCGAGTGTGGAGCGAATGGAGGAGTCCATAGCGTCCATGAGCAGAGCTTTTGTGGAGTCAGTGGCGCATGAACGCATCAACACGGACAGGATGGCTACCTACGTGGATATGATTGCTGCCTCCGTGGTAAGGCTGGCTACCGTAGAGGAGAGGATGGCTACGGTAGAGGAGAGGAGGGCTACGGTAGAGGAGAGGAGGGCTACGGCCAAGGAGGAGGTTAGTCACCAGGGTAAATCCATGTTGACTTTTTCCGATCCTGTCACTGTTTTCCAAGTGCTTGACTAATCTACTGGAATTTTTTGAGGATGTAACTGGTAAAATAGATAAAATAGATGAAGGAGAACCAGTGGATGTGGTGTATTTGGACTTTCAGAAGGCTTTCGATAAGGTCCCGCGTAAGAGATTCGCATGTAAAGTTAAGGCACATGCGATTGGGGGCAAGGTACTGACTTGGATAGAGAACTGGTTGGCAGACAGGAAGCAAAGAGTTGGAATAAACGGGTCTTTTTCCGAGTGGCAGGCAGTGACTAGTGGGGTATCGCAGGGAGCGGTCCTAGGACCCCAGCTATTCACAATATATATAAATGATCTAGACGAGGGAACTAGATGTAATATCTCCAAGTTTGCAGATGACACAAAGCTGGGTGGGCATGTATGCTGTGAGGAGGATGCCGAGAAACTCCAGTATGATTTGGACAGGTTGAGTGATTGGGCAGATGCATGGCAGATGCAGTATAATGTGGATAAATGCGAGGTTCTCCACTTTGGTGGCAAAAACAGGAAGGCAGATTATTATCTGAACGGCAATAGATTGGGAGAAGGGGAAGTGCAACAAGACCTGGGTGTCTTTGGGCACCAGTCGCTGAAGGTAAGCATGCAGGTGCAGCAGGCGGTTAAGAAGGCAAATGGTATTTTGGCCTTCATAGCAAGAGGGTTCGAGTACAGGAACAAGGATGTCTTGCTGCAGTTTTACAGGGCCTCGTTGAGACCACACCTTGAGTATTGTGAGCAGCTTTGGTCACCTTACCTGAGGAAGGATGTTCTGCCCATGGAGGGAGTGCAGCAAAGATTAACCAGACTGATACCTGGGATGGCAGGAATGATGTACGAGGAGAGACTGGGTCGATTGGGCTTATACTCGCTGGAGTTTAGAAGAATGAGAGGGGATCTCACTGAAACTTATAAAATTCTAACAGGACGAGACAGTCTAGATGCAGGAAGGATGTTCCCGATGGCGGGGGTGTCCAGAACCAGGGGTCACAGTCTAAGGATACGGGGTAAGCCATTTAGGACTGAGATGAGGAGGAATGTAATATGTGAAGAGAATAAGATTGGTGAAGTCAAGCGTAGGTCCCTTACAGTCAGAATCAGGGGAATTTACAATGGGAAACAAAGAAATGGCAGACCAACTAAATTCATACTTTGATTCTGTCTTCACAAAGGAGGACACAAATAACCTCCCAGAGATGCAGGGGAACATAGGGCCTGATGAAAGGGTGGAACTGAAAGAAATCAGTATTTGTAGGGAAATGGTGTTAGGAAAATTGATGGGACTGAAGGCCGATAAATCCCCAGGGCCTGATAATTTACATCTCAGGGTACTTAAGGAAGTGGCCCTAGAAATAGAAGATGCATTGCTGGTCATCTTCCAGAACTCGATAGGCTCTGGAACAGTACCCATGGATTGGAGGGTAGCTAATGTTACCCCACTATTCAAAAAAGGTGGTAGAGAAAAAGCGGGGAATTATAGACCGGTAAGCCTGACATCGGTAGTGGGGAAAATGCTAGAATCTATTATAAAAGATGTAATAGCAGAGCACTTGGTAAGCAGTGACAGGATCGGACAAAGTCAACATGGATTTACAAAAGGTAAATCATGCTTGATTAATCTACTGGAATTTTTTGAGGATGTAACTGGTAAAATAGATAAGGGAGAACCAGTGGCTCTGGTGAATTGGGACTTTCAGAAGGCTTTTGATAAGGTCCCACATAAGAGATTAGCGTGCAAAATTAAGGCACATGGGATTGGGGGCAAGGTATTGACTTGGATAGAGAACTGGTTGGCGGACAGAAAGCAAAGATTTGGAATAAATGGGTCGTTTTCCGAGTAGCAGGCAGTGACTAGTTGGGTAACGCAAGGATCGGTCCTAGGACCCCAGCTGTTCACAATATATATTAATGATCTGGACGAGGGAATTGGATGTAATATCTCCAAATTTGCAGACGACACAAAGCTGGGTGGGAGGATAAGCTGTGAGGAGGATATCATGAAACTCCAGTACGATTTGGACAGATTGGGTGATTAGGCAGAAACATGGCAAATGCACTATAATGTGGATAAATGTGAGGTTATCCACTTTGGTGGCAAAAACAGGAAGGCAGATTATTATTTGAATAGCAATAGATTGGGAGAAGGGGAAGTGCAAAGAGACCTGGGTGTTCTTGTGCACCAGTCGCTGAAGGTAAGTATGCAGGTGCAGCAGGCGGTTAAGAAGGCAAATGGTATGTTGGCCTTCGTAGCAAGAGGGTTCGAGTACAGGAACAAGGATGTCTTGCTACAGTCGTATAGGGCCTTGGTGAGACTGCACCTTGAGTATTGTGTGCAGTTTTGGTCGCCTTACCTGAGGAAGCACATTCTTGCCATGGAAGGAGTGCAGCGAAGATTCACCAGGCTGATACCTGGAATGGCAGGAATGACGTATGAGGAGAGATTGTGTCGATTGGGATTATACTCACTGGAGTTTAGAAGATTGAGAGGGGATCTCATCGAAACCTATAAAATTCTGTCAGGCCTGGACAGACTAGATGCAGGAAGGATGTTTATGATGGCTGGGGAGTCCAGAACCAGGGGTCATAGTCGAAGGATAAGGGGTAAGCCATTTAGGACTGAAATGAGGAGGAATTTCTTCACCCAGAGAGTGGTGAACCTGTGGAATTCTCTGCCACAGAGGGCGGTGGAGGCCAGTTCATTAAATATATTCAAAAAAGAGTTGGATATATTTCTTAAGGCTAATGGGATCGAGGGATATGGGGAGAAGGCAGGGACAGGGAACTGAATTTTGATGATCAGCCATGATCTCATTGAATGGCGGAGCAGGCTCGAGGGGCCGAATGGCCTACTCCTGCTCCTATCTTCTATGTTTCTATGTTTCTATGTAACCACTTATCATTGGTAGACCTCCCATGCCATTGCTCATAGGTAGTCAATGAGAGTCAGCATTGATTTGTGAAGGGCCGGTCTTGTCTGACTGATCTAATAACCTTTTGGAGGAGGCCAGTAACATGGACAAGGGAGTGTCTCTGGATCTTGTATGTGTGGACTTCCAGAGGGTTAAATTATGAGAACAGGTTGCAGAGACTGGGCTTGTATTCCCTCAAGTACAGAGTATTAAACGGTGATATAATTGAGGTGTTTAAGATGTTCAAAGAGTTGGTCGGGTAGATCGATAAAACTATTTCCTCTGGCGGGGAAATCCAGAACAAAGGGGCATGAGCTTAAAATTATAGTTAGCCTGTGTAATGTATGTAGTGTATATATACCTTAAGGGAGAGAACTACTTTTTACAGCTCCTGTATACTGTAGTACCGGCAGTGACCACACCTGTATATAAACCCTGAGTAGTGATCTGTACAGTTAGTTCTAGAGTAACCCTCATTCAGTAAACACCTGTTGAATCGTTCCCTGCAGTCTGTTGTCTGATTATTGAAGGACACAACATTAAGATACACGGATATAACAGCCTGGTCAGGGATGTGATGTCAGGAAGCACTTCTTCTCCCAAGGGCTAGCGGAATTGTGGAACTCTCCCCCCATATCTATTGAGGCTGGGGGTCAATTGAAAACTTCAAAAATGAGATTGGTAGATTTTTTTTAGGCAAGAGTTTTAAGGGATGTGGAACCAATGCAGGTAAATGGAGTTAACATACAGGTCAGCCATGCTTGAATTGAATGGCAGAACAGACTTGAGGGGCTGAATGGCCTCCTCCTGTCCCTGAGTTGATCAAGGGATATCGATCAAAGACAGGTAAATGGATTTGAGGTGCAGAGCAGCCATGGTCTAATTGAATGCTGGAGGGGCTGAATGGCCTACTCCTGTTGCTTTAAATGTATGCAATTACTTAACATAATTGGTAGAAGGCAAACAATGCCATCACTGCCCATCGCCCACACACCCTGTGGCCTTGGTCGTACCCACATGGAAACCTGTTACTGCTTTCTAGCGAAACAAGTCAGTGTAACTTAAGCCCAAAGGTTTTTACCAAATATGGTAGCAAGGTGAGGCCCCTTTAATTGGACGGGTCAAACCGTGACATCGCAGAGTAAGCCTCACTCTCACACTGCGCATCACACTGAGATCAGACATCACAATAGCTTTGTAAACTATATAAATGTGAGGCATCTGACTCTGATTAACTGGCTTTTCTGTCTATGACTGAATGCGGTCGGCTCGAACATCTGAACAGCTTTGCTCTGTGAAGACAACACGAACAATTGAAACATCATCAACCAGCAGCGTGGACAGAAGGCCGTGAACTTTGACAGGTTTGTCTTTCTGGGATGGCAGGAATGACGTATGAGGAGAGATTGGTCGATTGGGCTTATATTCGCTGGAGTTTAGAAGAATGAGAGGGGATCTCATTGAAACTTATAATATTCTAACAGGACTAGACAGACTAGATGCAGGAAGAATGTTCCCGATGGCGGGGGAGTCCAGAACCAGGGGTCACAGTCTAAGGATAAGGGGTAAGCCATTTAGGACAGAGATGAGGAGGAATTTCTTCACCCGGAGAGTGGTGAACCTGTGGAATTCTCTACCACAAAAGGCAGTTGAGGCCAATTCATTAAATATATTCAAGAAGGACTTAGATATATTTCTTAAGGCTAAAGGAATCAAGGGATATGGGGAGAAAGCAGGGACAATGTACTGAATTTGGATGATCAGCCATGATCTCATTAAATGGCGGACCAGGCTCAAGGGGCTGAATGGCCTACTCCTGCTCCTATCTTCTATGTTTCTATGTCTTAACCTGTTTATCTTGTATTATTAGTGAAAGCCATAATGAGCAATATTAAGTTTATCAGATACAGTAATATTGATGCACAGTCGGGTGGAATAGTTTAGTTTGTTATTGGTAGTTTTTCCATAGTGTTGCTCATAGGTAGTCTGGGTCCCGGAGCCTGGTTACTGATGGTTACTGAGCCCCATCACAGCTCCTGACTGACCGGCTCCTCCCAGTCCTGGAGTTTAATGCTTACTCCCTGCTCTGTAAATGTAGACAACTATTTACTGACTGTGACTAACTGTGTTTGGAGCTTTAGTTCCTGCTTGTATCATTCCCCGTGAAAGTCCGAGTGAGTTACAGCAAAATCCGTGCAGATATATAGGCTCAAATCCTGGAAACTGAAAGCAGGTCGTACATGCTGGTTGTTCTGATCAACTTGTCCTGGACACGGGGATAGCCTGTGGTACAGCTAAGCCCGACCATTTAAGAAGGTCAAGAGTGTCCCTCTTGAAACCGTTGATTGGTGTTGAATGAACGGGTCTAAATAAGAGAGGCTGACAGGGAGAGTGAACGACTGAATAATCAGTTTCTCAAAGTGTTCACCAGTACTGAGAGCTCAGGGTTAAGACTCGAAGAATGTACTCCTGGGCAGTAATGCCACTGGAGCTGCCTTGACCGAGCTTGGTACCTGCCCTCACAGCTCGACGCTGACCCAGGTGTTGACTTTTTAAAGGGAATTTGATAAATCCTTTTACAGGTTATATATTTTATTATACAAGGGGAGCGATAAAATGCCGTCATTGTCCTTGTTGCAATCCAGTGACTTTTGTGATTTCTTCTTCTGCCACAGGTACATGGTTGGTGTCAGGATGCGTGAGAGGAAATGGACGGTTTCATCAAACTACCAACAGACTAAAGTTGTCAGTAACAAAACCACAAAGACAACTGGATCACACGTCCTGACCAAAATCACATCAATGCCAGCAGAGATACCACAAAGGAGGAAACAGCAACACTGAAATACCCCTCACGCCCATCCCTCTGTGCCCCATCCATTTCTTTAGTATCAACTGTACATCTTTTAATTTCTTTATTTGACGGCCAATAACAGATCCATTTAAATGTGCAGTCAATGATTGGAGATGGTGTTAAACCAACTCTTTCCCTTCTGGCACGTTTCTTTCCCATTTTAAAAGATTTCCCACGCCCCTCTCCCTCCTCCCTAGTTCTCCCCTGGGCTGGACCTTCACGTCCAGCACTCAGGTCCCCGCATCGGCATCAAGCACCAACCCTGCTCCAACTCCAGGCTCAGTTCGGCATTGCTCGGGGTTAACTGCACTGGCACTGGATAGGGCCCAGTCCATACAGTCATCTCCGACCGATGTCGACCGGTGGTCCAACTGTTGGGACTGAACAGGAAAGTCTCAAGGGTGGACGCTCCGGTTGTTGCCTCGATGATGTAGAATGGGACGAGCTGGTTAAAGCCAATCCATCCCAGTCAACAACATCGGGTGAAACCCCGGTACCACTTGTACCGAGGCCTCCCAGGATAGAGGAAGAGTCCTCCTCTGGCACCAGCTGGTTCGGAGGTGTCCGTTCCTACTGGGGCCAGAATCAGGCTGGTTCCCCCAAGCGCCACCAGCTACTGTTGGTGTGTCCTTCACTAGAGGCATCCGTCCCCTCTGGTGACACCAACGCAGCCCCGGGACATTGGTCTCCAGTTGGCGCCAGCTCATTTGGGGGCACCACCCTCGGTGGACTCGACCCTACACAGGGTCACCTATGCTGCGGGTGATGTCCACTTTGGTGAGTGCAGCCGCAGATCTCTATTTATAGATCTGTGGCTCCCACCCACCACTGTGGACCCACCTTCAGCCGCTCCCTACTACACTCTAGAGGCACTCCCAGGGAGGGTGCGTGCACTCCAGAAACCAAACTGGGAGCCCGAGTCGACCACGGCCTCCGTGCGTTGTGGCTTTTCCATGTATTCAAAGCAAGGGTGACTTCGAGTCTGAAACTGAGTGTTCCGGAAGTCCCATCACTTGTGGGGGTTGAGTCTTTACCTGGGGTCTTGCAAAGGCCTCAGGCATCGACCTTTGTTGGATTTCCCCACCCAATTTCCAAGGCGGTTTGGGCGGATTTGATAGGCGCGCTCCAGTTATGGCCAAGGTAGACAGCCCCGCCACCCTGCCTCACAACTTAAGGTTCGCTGGTACAGCTGGCGAACTTCAGTCGTGAAAGCCTCAGAAGGAAGGGAACTGCCCAGGAAACTAGTCCTGTTCCACCCCCCAGAATCCAAATGGTGGGACATGTGGGTCTGGCAGACCTTCCTGCAGGGTTTGGCGCATATCCCGAATTCCCTGCCACCAAATCCACCGGGGCTGGCTTCACTGACCAGCAGGTGAGTTGAGGGAGCAATCCCTGCCAGAGAGGACCACCTTCAGAGAGCATCTGCTGCAGCAGCAGACTGTGTGGGTGCTCTCAATGTAGGAGCAGGATCTATCGTCCAGTGGATCTTGCATCGCCACTGAGTTTGTCCTCACACCTTGGGGATCCTTCAGGTTCTGCAGATGCCCATTGGTGCCGAGGGCTTCTTTGGCGAGCAAGTGGAGGATCTGCTGTAGCAGAACCTTCAGGCATTCCCGAGATGACACACAAGGGTGAGGGGGCACTGTTCACTTTGAAGCTTAGCCCACCCCATCTATAGGCCCCTTCCATTCGCCAACACCAGTACACTCACCACCTAGCCACTAACCATCACCAACGCACTCACCATCACCAATCCATTCACCACCACCATCCACTCGCCACCACCAATCCATTCACCTCCACCAGCCTATTCAAGGCTTTATCCGGAGCACGATGTCCTTTATATCTTGCTAGCCCGTCATTCCAGATTAGGACCTGGAATGCAGGTAGTTCGCAAAAAGTAACCTTCGAGACCCTGTCCAGCTCCACCTCCCCCAGCAGTGATCGTGCCTGGATAGCCCACCTCAGAGTTGTGTGGGTGGGCTATTTCCAGTACTTCCCTGTGGAAGTGGATCACTCTGGATGTTTGGTTTGACCATCAGAGGAACCATCTACTAGTGGGCATACTGGCAGGTCTTCTGCCATCCACACTGAGAGCGAGTGATCGTCATCCAGAAGGCTCAACTGCTGGGGATATTTCTCCAGTTGAGCCTTCTGGATGACCATCACTCTGCCAGTAATGTATCCACAGGATGAATGGTCTTCTCGGCCAGTGATTTCACTTGGCATTTCAACAGGCTCGGGGTGTGAACGGTATAATAGGACATTTCCACTTTCAGACTCGGTGCAGGGTAAGTTAGTGTGTCTGCAGACAGACAATATGACAAGGGTCCGGTAAGTCAAAAAACAGGGTGGGACCCTCCTTCCTGGGTCCCTCTGTCAAGATGACGCGTTGCTTCCCATTGGTGCTTGAATGACGGGGTGACACTCTTGGTGCCACATTTGGCCCGGGGCGGACAACACAACAGTCGGCACACTCAGCTGCTCTGTAGTCCACCCTAACTAGTGGATGATCCACACTGAGGTAGTCCAGAACACCTTCAGGACTTGGGGGGTTTACCAGGTCGATCGACTTGCTCGCATCACCGGATAATCACCAATCTGCTGGAGGACCTCAGGCTGTCGGGGCGGAGGCCCGATAGTCTTTCGTGCTTTTGTTTCTGGATTCTGTTGCTCAGGGTTGCCTGATCTCCAGGATGCTCCAGGAAATTGCAGCAGGTGGTGGTTCTGGTTAACCCTTTAGTTACCTCACAAACCGTGCTTCAGGGATACCCGGGTGTTGAATACACACTTTGATTTCAGGAGCCCACGGGAGAAATCCAAGTCATTTTTAGAGTATAGAGGACCCTACCTTTTTTAGGGAATTTTTCATTCTGACATCCTCCACACACTGCTGGGCACTGTCCAACTGGTACTCAGGGTGAGAAGGGTGGACCGTACCTGCAAGTGAACAGATTCTCCGGCTCCCAGGACAAATAGATCAAAGTGGGTGTTATTCACGGGTGCCAGCGCCAGATCCAAACAGTAAGCTGAACCGTAAGGATCTGGGTTTGGGTCCTGCTAGCTTCTGATTGATGGCCTGGCAGTTGAGATGGAATGCCCGTCAAATTAGGGTATACCAGCAGTGCGGCACTCATGGGTAATGCTCACTTTATTGCGTCTGTCCTGGTCATTTAAGCCTCTGTTCCCATACAAGTACCTCCACCCTCCTCGTCCTCAGTACTACTTGGTTAGTCACCAGCTGTGTGTGCAGAATGCCTGAATGAAGATCACAGCTCCCTTGTCAGCTGTTCCCGTGTCAGCTGCTCCCTTGTAAGCTCCTCTTCATTCTTCAAGTGACGCGGCATTTGCCACCCACCTGGTTGTCTCTTGGGTCTAGTGGGGAGTGTTGGTATGTCTTTTCCTCGTTCTGGGTTGTCTTTGGGTGTCAACAAACTGGGTTCTGGGGTGTGCTAAAAGTTAACACTGCACGGGAGTCGGGGAGGGAGGGGAAAAACAAATGGGTTTGCCCTTCAAAGTTAGGACGTCTTAACAAAATGTCTTAACAGGAAAGGTCACGCCTTAAGAGATTTTCCTCAGGCAAATTGTGCCGATGCATCCCGGCAATTAGATCCACATTCCACCCCCAATTCGGCCTGTCAATGTTTAGGAACGGATGTTCCCAGCAAATTAAACGATGTCACAGTTAACACTTTAAAGAAATGATTGGGGACAGTTTTCATTCAACCTGGAATGACAGAAATGGGAACTCTAGACAACCTGCCAACCAGTTTCTCGTCATCGCTGAATATTAGGTTTGTGACTGCTGCTACAGAACTAGACTGGCGATTGTTGAAGACCAGGCTCCCGGGGACTGTGTTCAATTGATGTCAGCAGAGTTGAAGTGAGAAAGTAATTGTCTCAGAATATTTGGGCCATAATGATCTCCTGAACTAGTTTCGATCGCCTAAGGGGGTCGGAGAGGAATTTCCCAGATTTTTTTCCCAAATTGGCCTGGGTTTTTATGTCTGGTTTTTCGCCTCTCCCAGGAGATCACATTTCGCATATTATAAGTCATGTTTCAATAACTGAAATGTGAAAAGTTTAACATTGAAAATAAACGTGGATTGAAAATGAACAAACTTACTGTGTGTCTCCTGATTTGTGCACGGATCATTGAAGGGAACAGAAAGGGGAAGAGATGAGTTCTGATTGTCCCTGGGCTCAATTACTGACTGGGTGAATTCTTTGAGCCACACACTAGGAGGGACCCAGATTGATTCCCCAGTCTGCACATACAAACATACAAAAAGATATACAAAAGTAGATGAAGACTATCAGGCCCATTAAGCTCACCCCATCCAGTAGACAGTATGACCTCACATGCTGCCACCCTACCTACCAGTTATGCTATCTCTGGAAACAGACAAAGAAACATGGCCAATTCAGGAAAAACCTCTGGCCAATTGCTCTCCAACTCCCAACACATGACAATCTAAACTAATCACTAACTCTCGCTGTAACTGGTAATGTCCTCTCAGGGACTGGTCAAGATCATACAGCACAGAAGGAGGCCATTCAGCCCATCTTGCCTCTGCCAGCTCTTTGAATGCACTATCCAATTAACCCCACTCTCCCACTCTTTCCCCGTAGCCCAGCAAATATTTCCTTTTCAAGCATTTACCCAATTCCCTTCTGAAAGTTACAGTGGATGGAATTATAAGTTGGTGGAATTCTGTCATGTGATCCCCAAAGTTCCAGTAACTAAATTGCCAAATCCCCCAGTCAGTAAAAGCTGGATTGGGCTTATTCAGTCACTAAAACACCAGTGGCACTTTCAAAGTCCCAGGCCATGTCAAGGAACTCCTCCAAACACAATTAAACAACAAAGTTGTGAATTGGTACAAAAACAAATACTAGTGGGGAGGGGCTGGGGGTGAAGAATTGAGTGGGGGAAACAAGACAATACTTTGCATGTACTGAGGCAGAGTCGTGTGTTGGGTTTCCAACTCTGCAGGATGTACCGGAGTCTCCTGGAATTTAATCTCCTGGAATTTTTGATATTTGTTTATGGGATGTGGGCTTCGCTGGCAAGGCCAGCATTTATTGCCCATCCCTAATTGCCATTGCGAAGGTGGTGGTGAGCCGCCTTCTTGAACCGCTGCAGTCCGTGAGGTGAAGGTGCTCCCACAGGAGCGGTTTGGTACAACTGAACGACTTGCTCGGCCATTTCAGAGGGCAGTTAAAGGTCAGACCGAGTAAGGACAGCAGATTTCCTTCCCTGAAGGACATTAGTAAACAAGGTGGGATTTTAGCACAATCCAATTGTTTCGTGGTCATGATTACTGATGGTAGCTTTTTATTCCAGATTTATTTACGTGACTGAATTTAAATTCCCCAGCTGCCATGTGGTGGGATTTGAACTCATGTCTCACAGATTGTTTAATCTAAGTCTGTCCCTGGATTGCTAGTCTGGTAACATAACCACAATGCTCCCATTCCCAATTGCAGCTGTGAGCAAACCTGGGATAAAAGTCAACAAGGCATTAAAGAAAATGATTTTTTTTTCCATTTTCTTTGACCACTTTCATTCATTTATAAAAATATTGGAGACGGGGGAAAAAGGCGGTTGGATACAGCAAGTCACGTGATGAAAGCTCCAGGAATACGTCCAATCAGAGATGGTGACCCGTGTTGTGTGACTCACGCCATTTGTACACCAAGACAAAATAAAATAATAGCACGCGTTGATAATTGTGGGTGGCACCAAGACACACACGTGCAGAATGTGAAACCTGTTGAATAATCACTGACTACTGAGGCACAAGTGGGTCTAAATAACACTTTAACAAACAGAATGGCTGCACATTAATGGCACAGTAATTAACTTGGGATATAATAGGCTTTGGCCTAGAAATGTGGTTGGTAGCACCGGCGCTGAGCGCCTAAAGAGACCTAGAATTGGGGCGATACCGTATGTTGGGGCGTTCGCTATGAAGATAGCGACAACTCAGATATTGACTATACATTTAGCGCCTGCGCTAAGTGTTTGCACGCGCCCGCGAGCGCAAGCAGATCATGACATCATTTCAGTGTGCAACGCCTTTTAGGAGCGCCTGAGCGCATATTGGGTGCTGCCCGGAGCCTTAACGCCCAGCGCTTTTAGTGACAGTTCGAGGGAGGGCTAACAGGCCCTTCTCGGAGTAGGGGGGCGCTATTTAAAGGGGACAGCTCTAGTGCAGAACCTTCAGCCACTTGGCCTGCTCATTGCGATCGTTGCTGGAGAGAGTTGGCGAGCTAATGTGGAGCGGAGTTCTGGGAATTTAGCTTTACAGTACTTGGGACCTTCAAACCTGTCCGAAGCACTTGCAGCACTACACCTAAAAGCCTTTTGACCAACTGGCATCGGAATGGGAGCTTCTTTGGAGGGCGACGGCCTCATCGCCCAACACTGTGAAGGGGCAGAGAGACGGCGAGAGAGAGGGCCGGGATTGGCCAGAAGGAGGAGGGGCAATGGAGGTCGGCCAATCCGACGGGAAGCTGTGTGCATCTTTAGGCAGCAGGTGACAAGCCTTGACATGTCGGAGGAGCAGTGTTTGGGAAGGCTCCGATTCTGGAGGGACATTGTGACTGATCTGTGCCACCTGCTTGGTCAGGTTCTGCAGCCGCGTGAACGCTGCAGAACCTCTCTGTCCGTGATTGCTAAACTGACTAATGGCCTCAATTTTTATGCCAACGGATCCTATCAGTCAGCCATTGGGGACATTGCGACTGTTGCTCAGGTTGCAGTCCACTGTTGCATCCGGCAAGGTACAGATGCCCTTTATAGGCGAAGGCGTCAATTCATTACCTTCCCTCGGACCCTGCACAAGCAGGCGGAGTGCGCGCAGGGTGTCGCTTCTATTGCGGACTTCCCCATGGTGCAGGGGGCGAGTGACAGCACACACGTGGCTTTGAGGGCGCCATGCCATCATCCTTAGGACTTCCGCAACCGCAAGGGGTTCCACTCCCTCAACGTGCAGCTGGTCTGTGACCACCGCCAAATCATCATGGCAGTCACCGTGCATTTCCCAGGGTGCAGCCACGATGCCTTTATCCTGCGGTTGACCTCAGTTTGTAACCTTTTTGAGGGGCTGCCTCAAAGACGAGGCTGCCTTACTGGGGACAAGGACTATCCTCTCTGGCCATGGCTGATGACAACACTCCGTGTGGCCGACACCCCAGCAGAAGAGCTGATCAGCAGCGGCCATCAGGCGACCAGGCACAGTAAACAGCACACTATTGGTGTTGTCAAAAAGCGTTTCCAATGTCTGGAACATTCGGGGGATCCCTGCAGTACTCGCCGCAGCAAGTGGGACACATCGTCGTCGTCTGCTGCATGCTCCACTACTTGGCGAATCGACGCAGCCAGCCAATTCCAGCTGTCCCTCAACGACCAGCAGAGCAGGCGGAGGAGGAGGAGGAGGAGGAAGAGCAGGCGGAGGAGGAGGAGGCGGAGGAGGAGGAGGAGGAAGAGCAGGCGGAGGAGGAGGAGGAGGAGGAGGAAGATGGAAGGGCTGCTGAAAGTGGAAGGGCCATACGTCAGAGGCTCATCTGGACTCGTGTCGAGACCCCTGTGGCGGAATGATGAGAGTCTTAACTCATGCGCACTTTGGATGTTTGACGGCCTCTGAATGCCAGCATCACTGAAACTAGTCACATGCACCATGCCACATTGAAACTTCTGTTTATTGGCACAAAAGTATTTCATTACAGCTAAACAACGTAAGGTCAACAGAAACCATAACTTTCAAAATAACTGTGAACTCTTCGGCAAAGCCGCAAAACTCAACAAACCTTCTGCAAATATAACAACAGGTGAGGGTGTCCTTGAATTTGGACAAACAAACGTCTCAGCACCTCCCTCTACAACTGGCCCCTTGAGGGAGAACGACTTCTCTTTTGCGCCCGGCCCCTTCCCTCCCTGCTGCTCCTACGTAATTGGACCCCAGTGGCGGGCTCAAGGCTGGGGGACGCCTGCTGACTGTCTGGAAGCACAGAAGCCCCTGAGGGACGGCCTGGCCGACCTCTGGGCTTGGAGGGTGCGGACGCAGGATGCTTGATGTGACCATGGCTTGAAGCAGTGTGGCCTGCAGGTGGTGGCAGCTGCAATGCAGGCGCCCCAGCGCTGGCATGTGCAATGGTCTCCTGCCGAGAGAGGGCACCTGCACCATGGTCGGACGACACACTGGCTATCTGAGGGGAGCGGCTCGGCTCATCCGCCACAATCGCATGCTCCACTGATTCCTGGCCTTGTATGGGACTGGAAGGGCCCGGGGTGATCGTCACTGATGCAGAGAGGGTGACTACAGTGAGAGATCGCGTTGCGTCAATCTGGGTGTGGCGGAGCCCAGCAAGTGACTGCGTGGCAACAGTGAGGACCTGTGTGCCAGGTGCCAGTGCTTCGGAGAAGGCCTGGACAGTTCTTCCCATTGCTTCGGACAAGGCAGGTGCCGAGCGCTCCACTGCCTCGGACAAGCCCTGGACAGACCTTTCCAGGGATTGTCCGAAGCCCTGAACAGTCCTTTCCATAGCCAACTCAAAGCCGTGGACAGTCCTCTCCATTGTTGGGCCGAAGCCCTGGATAGTCCTGTCCATTGTTGCCCCGAAGCCCTGGATAGACTTGTCCATTGTTGCCCCGAAGACCTGGAGAGTCCTGTCCATTGTTGCCCCAAAGCCCTGGAGAGTCCTCTCCATTGTTGCCCCGAAGTCCAACATACTCTTAGCCAATGAATCTATTGACTCAGGCATCTTCTCGACTGCAGCCATCAGCTCCGTGTGTCTGACCCGGGCCTGTTTGCTCATCTCAGCCAGGCGACGCACCTCATCTGCACTCTGTGCAGCAGTCATCACTACCTGCCTTGCCCTCCGGGGAGACGGTGGCCGAACTTGCCTATCCCCCGTGCATTGCTGCATGCCACTTGGTCCGGCAACTGGTTCATCCTCAGAGCCCCCCCCCTCCCCTCCAGGGGACTACTATCCCCAGTCTGTAGATGTGTCCGCTCCCCGGATTCTGCAACGGCTGGTCCGGATTCCTCCTGGTTCTCGCCTCCGGTGGCACTGGCACTGGCAGCTTCAGTGCATTGAGCCCCAGTTGGTGCTGTTTCATCTGAAAGTGGGAGGTGGAAGAGTGGCTTTAGCAAAAGGACAGGTTTGCTGAAAGGCATGCCAGATTGCGGCAAGGCTCTGACATGGCTGCACACTGAGGATGCATGCTGGCGGGGGGACCAAATGGAAGGCAACAGGTGAAAAAGGTGAGAGTCTTACCCTTGCTGTCGGAAATGGGGTCGGCAGATGCAGTGGTCACAGGACCAGACAGACGTCCTCCAAGTATCTGGTGCACTCTCTCCTCCAGATCCGTGAGAGTGACCACTTGTGGAGGTCCGCCACCGGTTTGACGCTGCTCCTTTCGGATCATCGCCAGCTTGGACTGCAGGGGAAAGAAGGGGAAGTTCTGTAACATGATGCCTTGAGAGATCATCGCATGCCCCCCATGGTGCAAGAGCCCTTACATGAGGCCTTGAGAGATCATCGCATGGCCCCCATGGTGCAAGAGCCCTTACATGAGGCCTTGAGACATCTGTCCATGTGTGTGCCCAGAAAGGGCCATGGGTGCATGCAAACAGATGGCCATTGGGGCATCATTGCAACAGGGTGCCCGAAGTCAGCTGCAGATGGAGGGAATCAGAAGTTTGCTAAACCATCACTCACCCTAACGATCCGTGTGAGGTCGTTGAATTTCTTCCTGCACTGAACAGGGGTCCTGGTCGCCATGCTGCTGGAGTTGACCCTCACAGCAACCTCCCTCCAAGATCGTCGGTAAGCCTTCTGATTCGGCCTCTTGCCATTATCCGGATACAGGACATCTCGACGGCGTTCAACTGCAGCCACCAAGTGGTCCAGAGCCTCAGTGCTGAAGCGCTCTGCTCTCTGTCTAACCTTCCCCATGCTGAACAAGTTTGTAACGCCAGACAAGGGCGAGCACCGATTCTGAGGCCTACAGGGCGTTGGGTGTTGAAACTCAGGCTGACTGACCCACCCCTTTAAGAGCCGGCTGGCGCCTGGAAGTCTCGTGGTTTCCCGCAATTGAGATCACCTGCGCTGCGCCCGTCCGCGTCGATATTGAGTAGCGCCTGAACTTTTGCGCCTTAGGAGCACCGTGCAACGGCTGAATTAGCGCCTCAATCCCCTTTGGGGGCGATGCAACCCAATATCTCGCCAGGCAGCGATAACTTTCGTCTGGCTATAAACTTAGCGCTCCGCCAGTTCTAACGCCTCAAGCGGGGCTATACCCAATTTCTCGGCCTTTATTTTGGAAGTACTTAACTCCCAAACTCTCATTACCACATGGCTTGCCGAGAAACAACTGGATCTTCTTTCAATGACAGGTGTTGGAACTCACAACCAATCAGCACAGTGTTAACCCTTCGCTCCCTGGAAGTTTAAAGAACTTTCATTTTCAATTGACATTGAGAATGACTATTTTGGGAACTGCCTCCCCAGTTTAGCGCCAGGATTCTCCCCAGATAACCTGAGTTTGTAACACACTGTTCACATGGTTAGTGCCCTGAGGCACTTTAGAGAGTAGAATGAGATGCCAATTAGTAATACTAAGAAAGAAGCAATGGACACAAGTAACACTGCCCCTTCACTGGACAGCTGCTGGCGATAACCTTCAATCCGCCTTCACAACAGATGTCAAGCCAGCTCCTTCTTCAAGGTGAGAAATTACCCTGGATGATAATCCTGAGATTTATTCTCCTTTTTGATTCTTATCCTGCCCCTGACATTAAATTACTTGGTTTTATTACCCCATTGTCTTCTATTTGCAAATGTGAGCTATTGGAGCTTGATAGACAAACATGCTCACACGTGTCGCCTAGAAACACAAACAAAATGATTTTTTTTGAAACAGTGAGGATATTGCACCGTGAGATCAAATCCATGTGCTGCCGTCAAAAATGGCTGAATAGTTTAGGGTCTGGTCATTACAAGGACAATTTGAAGGATAAAGGAGCAACTGAAAGGTTGGTGCTGAATTTAGCAAAGACCAACTTTCCAATGTTGATACCAGATAAACATTAGCACAACGCAATTTTGATTTACGCCGTCCAATTTCTCAGTAGTGCATCAAGAACTTGCATTGATAGACCTTTCGCAGCATCAGGACATACCAAAGCACTTTACAGCCAATGAAGCACTTCCTTAAAGCATAATCGCTGCTGAAATGTAGGAAACGCAGCAGCCAATTTGTGCACAGCAAGCTCCCACAAATAATGACCAGATAATGTTTTTTTTAGTGATGTTGGTTGAGGGATAAATGTTGGCCCAGGAGAACTCCCCTACCCTTCTTCAAAATACTGGCCATGGGATCTTTTAAGTCCACCTGAGAGGACAGATGGAGCCTCGGTTTAACGTCTCATCCGAAAGACGGCACCTCTGACAGTGCAGCACTCCCTCAGTACGGCACTGAAGTGTCAGCTTAGAATATGTGCTACCACTGGGCCATGCAGGCACCTAAATCAAACAGCTAGATGATTTTAAAAGCACGGGATAATGGAACAAGAAACCTGAATGGGTTTCAAGAAGGAACTAGATAGGTTCTTATCAACAAATGTGATTCAGGGTTATTAGAAACGCACCAAGGGAATACAGTGGATAGGTGGGCTCATCAGAATATAGGAACATAAGATATAGGAGCAGGAGTAGGTAATTTGGCCCCTCGAGCCTGCTCCGCCATTCAATAAGATCATAACTGATCTGATCTTGGCCTCAACTCCACTTCCCTGCCCGCTCCCCATAACCTTGACTCCCTTATCATTCAAAAATCTGTCTATCTCCACCTTAAATATATTCAATGACCCAACCTCCACAGCTCTCTGGGAATTGGGAGCAGTTTAGGATTCAGCAAAGGAAGACAAAGGGATTAATTAAGAGGGGGAAAATAGAATATGAGAGTAAGCTAGCAGGAAACATAAAAACTGACTGTAAAAGCTTCTATAGATGTGTGAAGAGAAAAAGATTGGTGAAGTCAAGTGTAGGTCCCTTGCAGTTAGAATCAGGGGAATTTATAATGGGGAACAAAGAAATTGCAGACCAATGAAAAACATACTTTGGTTCTGTCTTCACAAAGGAGGACACAAATAACCTCCCCAGAGATGTCGGGGAAAATAGGGTCTAATGAGAGGGAGGAATTGAATGAAATCAGTATTTGTAGGGAAATGGTGTTAGGGAAATTGACGGGATTTAAGGCCGATAAATCCCCAGAGCCTGATAATCTACATCCTAGGGTACTTAAGGAAGTGGCCCTAGAAATAGTAGATGCATTGCTGGTCATCTTCCAAAATTCTATAGACTCTGGAACAGTTCCCATGAATTGGAGGATAGCTAATGTAACCCCACTATTTAAAAAGGTTGGTAGAGAGAAAACGGGGAATTATAGACCGGTAAGCCTGACATCGGTAGTGGGGAAAATACGAGAGTCCATTATAAAAGATGTAATAGCAGAGCACTTGGAAAACAGTGACAGGATCGGACAAAGTCAACATGGATTTTCAAAAGGTCTGGGGAAACTTTTAGCAGGCATACTCAGTGTTGTGGAAGTTTGGAGCCTGACACCCATCTCCAGTGTGACCTCCTTGGAAACCCCTCCCCCACCTTGACTGAACGCTTCCTCAACTGAGGCATATACCAGAAGCATGGCGACCATTTAATTCCTTTCCTCCTGGACATCAGATTCGGATGAAGACCAGCCGCGGCAGCAGCAGAACAATGAGCAACAGCAACACCAACAGCAGGAACATCAACAGGAGCACCAAGCTGCTAGTCACCCACCTGAAGATGCACAGGCCAGAAGATGCCAGAGCACCAATATCCACTATATTGCTGCCTGTGATGCAAGTGACGCACTCATCCTGGCCAGATTTGCTTAGCCTGCACAATCCAACACTTTAGTCTCACTCCTTCTTACCAGATCATCGACAATGGAGAAGAACCTACAGAATCCTATCACTCTGACCACCATTCTGATAATCGCAAGGCGCCCTAAGCCCTCAATCTGAAAGTCCCATTTGCGAAATGATACAGTCCACAAACTTCAACAGTTTGCCATCAAAACACTTAATAATACAATCACAATGATGGCTGGTCCAAAAACAAAACAACACAGCACGTAAGCGACTACCCTTGTGACTACTTGTGCTTTATCTTCCTCTTGCGCGTGCTCCTACATGGTGCTTCCCCTGTGGCTTCAGCAGATGTGGAGGCCCCTTGCTCGCTCTCTTGCTGCTCCTGTCTCGACGGCTTTGGCGGGCATCCTATGGGGTGGCGAACCTGTGCGGGCTCACCAACAGTCTGCTGCTCCTACGGCTGTGCAGGGGCAGAGACGCCCATCTCATTTGGGTGAGGACTCTGGTGGGGCTCTGACCGAGGTCTTTTCTGTGGCATGGTCGTGCGTGCGCTTGGAGAGGAGCCCCTACTTCCTTGTTGTCTGCCACCAACATCCCTCTCATGGGTCAGCCCCACTTCAGAGCTAGCAAGTGGCTTGACAGCACCTTGCTGCACTGCAGGGGGGCCATGAGGAACCATTTCTGCAATGGAAGTCCTACTCCAGAGGACTTGCATGAAGGTCGGCTTTATTTGCCAAATAGCTGACCATCGCTCCTCAAGAGATGTCATTCTATTCTGAACAATGACCATGTTTTCAATACCCATGCGACTAAGTTCCTCCATGGACCATGGAAGGAGTGAGTGTAGTGAATGCATAGCATGGATCCTTAGTAGGATACAAAGGACCTACCCCATGTGTTGTAAGCAGTTGTTGTCATGGCATCACAGCGATAGGAAGTATGAGGGCTGCATGGTCAAATAGTTAAGTGAATGTGACCACAGAGAGAGAGGGAATGGGTTAGGGTGCAGGGATGTAAGTGTCAAGTGGGATGTGGAGGAGGAGGTTAGCAAAGCAGAGTGCTGGTGAGGAGAGCCGATGGGTATCAGATTGAGGGTGATGGGAAAGTCATACTCACTTTTCCGGTGCGGAGAAGGTCACGGAACCTCTTCCTGCATTGCAGCCAGGTTCTGCGGCTCATTGAAATGGTGTTGACAACCTGGGCCACTTGTAGCCACACAGCTTTTGTCTGCCGGGGTGGCTTTTTTCTCCCTAAGGAAGGGAACAGCACCTCCTTATTACAGCTGGCTCCGTACATCAGAGCTTGGAGGGAGGGCTCATCAAACCGAGGAGCACACTTTTGCTTGATCGGTGACATTTTTCACAATTTAACTCCTTCATATAAATTGCTGAGCATTTGCAGTCTCCAGAAGAATCAAGGCTGCTTGCAGGCCTTAAATTCAACAGCATTGATGACGTCATCGGAGGCGACTTTCTGTATGAAAAGACTAATTGGGCCAGTGGTTCCCACACGCAGGAAATCAATTGGCCAATTAGGGGAAAATCTCACTTTTTCAACACTTCACTCAGGAGTCGGGGTCCTGACACGATTTCCACCTGACACACCCCAGCCTGCCCACACTGACAAACTCCAGCCCATGCAGGACAGGAGGAGGCCATTCAGCCCATCGTGCCTGAGCCTGTGCACGTTCCCAGTTTGTGGCGTGCCTGTATGGGCAGCTGAAATTTTAATGAAGCAACTTAAAATCTCACTGGCGGTTCATCTGAATAAACTGCATTCTCTAAACTAACAGAAGCAAGAATTGGTAACACATCAATAAAGAAGGGCAGTTAAAGATATAATTTTATCATCACCGGGCTTAAAAAGTCACTCAACAATTCTATCAGTTTTGTTAATCCATCTCAGCAGTGTTGCAGGTGCTGGAAACCGCCCGAACACTTCAACACTGTTGCAAATCCAGGTTTATAAGATCCCAAGACAGCTACAGGTGAGGGAGCCCATGGGGGCATCACGAACAAGCAAGGCCGCATTTATTGCCCATCCCTACTTGCCCTGAGAAGGTAGTGCTGGTCTTTCTTCTTGAACCGCTGCTTATAGCGGTTTTGATACAACTGAGTGGTTTGCGAGGCCACTTCCGAGGGCAATGAAGAGTCAGCCATGTTGGTGTGGGACTGGAGTCACACACAGGCCAGACTGGTTGAGGACAGCAGGCGTCCTTCCCTAAAAGGACGTCAGTAAACCAATGATCACTTTTTCTGATACCAGCTGTTTAGATTTTTTTTTAAACTGAATTCAAATTCTCAAACTGCCGTGGTGAGATTTGAACTCACCGTTCTTTGGATTATTAGTCCAGTAATATAGCCATTACACTACTGTGCTTAAATTTAGCTCATCTAAACTGTTTCCCTTATTTCTTGGACACCAAAACTGAACACTGCACTCAAGTTCCACTCTGACTGGAGCACTGTTGAGTTTAGGCACCCTATTTTTCAATTTATACTCAACCAATGTGGCAATATAATTAAGTATTCTGTTTGCTTTGTTTATTGCTACTCCGCAGTGATTTGACTTAATAAGTACCAAATCTGTATTGCTTCAGGACAAATTCAGGGCGGACTATCCTCCTTGGAGTAGGGGTAGTGGGTGCTGCAGAGAGCTTTCCTTGGGGTTCATTTAGCTCCTGATGATAGTTAAATGGAATCAATCAATCCCCTTGTGTTGCACATTACCCTTGGGCAGTGTTGAGGTCTGTCTGGTTAGGCTTGTGACTGGCGGAGTTAAGGTTCTTTCCTCTCAGCCTTTCCTCCAACCCTAACAAGCAAGGTAGTCTTAGCTGAACAAGCAGCTCACCATATGCTGATCAGCTGCATATCCTAGCTGGTTAAGCTCAAGCAGAGCTCTTGCAGACAGTTGCGGTTCATTATTTGGCTCTTGCCAACCTGTGCCCAAGTTTTCTAGGCTAAGCTAAGTAAGGCATGTTCCTACAATGAGAGACTGCGCACCTCCGCATCAGGCCAATGGAAACTATATATATGGATTTATCAGTAGTTATAAGAAATAGGAGCAGGAGTCTGTCATTTGGCCCTTCGAGCCTGCTCCGCCATTCAATAAGATCATGGCTGATCTTCGACCTCAACTCCACTTTCCTGCACTATCCCCATATCCCTTGATTCCATTAATAATCAAAAATCTATCGCTCTCTGTCTTGAATATACTCAATGATTGAGCCTCCACTGCCCTCTGGGGTAGAGAATTCCAAAGATTCACCACCCTCTGCGTGAAGAAATTTCTCCTCATCTCAGTCCTAAATGGCCGACCCCTTATTCTGAGACTGTGACCCCTGGTTCTAGACTCCCCAGCCAGGGGAAACATTCTCCCTGCATCTACCCTGTCAAACTCTGTAAGATTTTTATGTTTTTCAATGAGATCACCTCTCATTCTTCTAAACTCTAGAGAATAAGGGCCTAGTCTACTCACCTCTCCTCATAGGACAATCCCCCCATCCCAGGAACCAGTCTGGTGAACCTTCGTTGCACTCCCTCTATGGACAGTATATCCTTCCTTAGGTAAGGAGACCAAAACTGTACACAATACTCCAGGTGTGTTCTCACCAGGGCCCTATATCATTGCAGTAAGACATCTTTACTCTTATACTTGGATGCTCTTAAAAATTGTGATGAGCTTATGTACATTTCAGACATCCAACTGACGAAAAGAAGAACAGGCTGAAGTGCAGCTTATAAAGGAGCGGCACATCAGTTGTAGAGAAAAGTGGGTTGGAATCAAAGAGAATGTAAGAGGGACCACAGAGGCAAACTCCAGATTGTACGCACCAACTGAATGGGATTATGAGGAAGAATCTGGGGTGTTCCATTGGAAGTATCATCTTCCATGGCTATGTGGAATAGGCTCCCAGTTAACACTTTCATGTGTTAAGAAGGATCTATTTAATTAACAATGGGATTGACAGTGTAAAAATAGAGATGATTGAATGTTATATGGAATATAATGGTTTCTGAGCTACTGGACTGTGAAAATCTCATGTGGAATAAGGCAATCAGGCAAGAATATTATGTAAGACGTAAGGTCAGATAGATATATGTGAAGTTTTGCCTCATTTACCTTTGAGATCAGGGAGTGTTCCCTTAGCACTCTCACTGCTGGGATGGAAGATTGTAAGTGAAAGGGCCACACCAGACTTGAGTGCATGAACTGGGCTGACACTTTGCAGGGAATTTTTCGGGGGGGTTCAGTGGGCGCATTCGGTGGTGGGTCGGGTGGGAAAATGTTTTTTTTTGTCAGCGGGTCGAGACCCCACTGTCAACCCGCTGCCACGCACCTTTCCCAGATGTTGGGTCTGTCAGCGCTGAACTGACCTGACACGCAGCGGTGGGGAAGGCAATTCAGGTCATTATGACCTTGTTAAAAGCCAATTAAGAAGTATTTTGAGCTCACTTTACCACTTTACGAGGTCGCCCACAGGGTCCACGCTGCTCGGGGATCATGTCAGGTAAGCAGGTTGGGAATTGTATGGCCATGAACTGATCTCATTACTTGGCAGCTGCAAATGTGCTATAAAAGCTCCCATCTCTCAGCTGTTCACTTTCCAAGCTCAGAAGCTGTTGCTTAATGCATTTGGAAGACAGATTGAGCTTTATGCAGGTTGCAAGTGTTTGAAATAAACTCTTTGTCCACTGTCACCTCATTGGAACAACCTCTCTCACCATTGACAGATCGCTTCTGTCATCTTAACTTCACCTGCTATCTATTACATCAGCATCGGTGCCTTTGAAACTATCTCACCTTGGACCTCAGAATCCCACGACGATCAGCCCCAACACCAGCAGCAACAGTCACACCAGCAGCACCAACAACAACACTAACATTTTCCGCAATCAACTGATGCTGCACAGGATACCAGGCATCAGCACCTGACCACATTGCTGCCCATGATGCCAGGGATGGCCTCACCATGGCCAGATTTACTTCACTTGATGCTGTACACCCTGGCTGCCACATGATGCACAAGGCAAGGGAATACACAATGAGTGGTAGGACCCTAGGAAGTACAGAGGGTCAGAGGGACCTTGGTGTACATGTACATAGATCCCTGAAGGCAGCGGAACAGGTAGATAAGGTGGTTAAAAAGGCATATGGGATACTTGCCTTCATTAGCCGAGGCATAGAATATAAGAGCAGGGAGGTTATGATGGAGCGGTACAGAACGCTGGTGAGGCCACAGCTGGAGTACTGTGTGCAGTTCTGGTCGCCTCACTATAGGAAGGATGTGATTGCCTTGGAGAGGGTGCAGAGAAGATTCACCAGGATGTTACCTGGGATGGAGCGTCTCAGCTATGAAGAAAGACTGGACAGGCTGGGGTTGTTTTCCTTGGAGCAAAGAAGGCTGAGGGGGGACCTGATTGAGGTGTACAAAATGATGAGGGGCATAGATAGGGTAGACAAAAAGGAACTTTTCCCCTTAGTAGGGGGGTCAATAACAAGGGGGCATAGATTCAGGGTAAGGGGCAGGAGATTTAGAGGGGATTTGAGGAGGAACTTTTTCACCCAGAGGGTGGTTGGAATGTGGAACTCAATGCCTAAAAGGGTGGTAGAGGCAGGAACCCTCACAACATTCAAGAAGCATTTGGATGAGCACTTGAAATGCCATTGCATACAAGGCTATGGACCAAATGCTGGAAAATGGGATTAGACTGGACAGGGATGGATGGGCGGCGCAGACACGATGGGCCAAAGGGCCTCTTTCTGTGCTGTAAAACTCTATGACTCTATGGCTCTATATCACACCACACCAACACCATAAAGCATCCCTACAATGCCCAAGCCATTTCTTTCATACTCATCACCATTCACTGCAACTCACTAAGCCACTTCCAAAGGTGCACACAAACCTGTCCTAGAACGCAAAGTGTTGAAAATAAAGGTTTCAATGTTTGACACCACATTAACAGAAACTTCACATGAGCATAGGCTAAAACACACAAGTGCCAACCCTTGTGTGTTGTTAGTTGGTATGATTGCACTAGGATGAGGGTGAGTGTAAGGGGTGGTTAGTGAGATGGGGAAGTGATAATGTAGATAGAGAGGGATGGGTGGAGGTGCAAGGTAAGTTGGTGTGAGTAAGGATGTGCAGGGGTAGGGTAGGAAAGGCAGAGTGATGGGGTCAAGGCCTGAGGAGGATGAGGTCGAGTGTGTCTTTGCAGTAACGTTTCGTGATCTACTGAGATCATTGAAAGGTTTGCGCCACTGCAGCCTGGTCTTCCTGACCACATCCCTACTTGTGTCCTCCTGTGCAATGTGCAACCGGGCTGCATTGGTCTCCTGGGGAGGTCTCTTCCGCCCATTGGAAGGGAAGAGAACCTCCATGCATGCTGTGACACCCTCCATAAGCATATGGAGGGAGTCATGGGAGAGCTTGTGTGCAGCCCTGCACCACTGCAGTGCTTGTCAGTGTTTGCAACACAACAATGCTGTGGAACACTGACAGCACAACTGTCAAAGCATATTTGCACATGGTCTCTTTAAGGAAACCGGCTGATGACGCATCATCAAATGACGTCATCAGACCCGCTTCCTTCAGTTGGCCGGGAAACACGCTAGGTGGGCTTAACAAACCCAATCAGGGAAAAGTCATTTTGGACAGCGGGCTGGAGCCAGCAGCGAGGCCGGACCCGCCACCGACATCGTCTGCCACAGACCCACCGAGGTTGGTAAAATCCAGCCCTCTATTGCAGTACTGAGGGACTGCTGCATTAATGAAATGGTAGACAATAGAGGGAATGCACTGCCCGAAAGGGTGGTGGAAGCGGATTCAATAAAGACTTTCAAAAGAGAATTGGATAAATACTTGAAAAGGAAATATTTGCTGGACTACGGGAAAGAGCAGGAGAGTGGGTCTAATTGGATCGCTCTATCAAAGAGCCGGCACAGGCACGATGGGCTGAATGGCCTCCTTCTGTGCTGTATCATTCTATGATTCTAACATTCTTCAAACGAGACCTCAAACCGAGGTCACCTCTTCCTTTTGGGGGATATTAAAAATCCCATGGCAGTACTCAAAGAGCAGGAATATTCTCCATGAACAACAACAGAAAATGCTGGAAATACTTAGCAGGTCAGGTGGCATCTGTGGACAGAGATACAGAGTTAACGTTTCAGGTCATAGAAACATAGAAACATAGAAGATAGGAGCAGGAGTAGGCCATTCGGCTCCTCGAGCCTATTCCACCATTCAATGCGATCATGGATGATCATCCAAATTCAGTACCCGGTCCCTGCTTTCTCCCCATACCCCTTGATCCCTTTAGCCTTAAGAAATATATCCAACTCCTTCTTGAATATATTTAATGTATTGGCCTCTACTGCCTTCTGTGGTAGAGAATTCCACAGGTTCACCACTCCCTCCTCATTTCTGTCCTAAATAGCCTACCCCTTATCCTTAGACTGTGACCCCTGGTTCTGGACTCCCCGACCATCGGGAACATCCTTCCTGCATCTAGTCTGTCCAGTCCTGTCAGAATTTTATAAGTTTCAATGAGATCCCCTCTTATTCTTCTAAACTCCAGCGAGTACAAGCCCAATCGACCCAATCTCTCCTCATACGTCATTCCTGCCATCCCAGGTATCAGCCTGGTGAATCTTCGCTGAACTCCTTCCATGGCAAGAACATCCTTCCTCAGATAAGGCGACCAAAACTGCACACAATACTCAAGATGTGGTCTCACCAAGGCCCTGTACAACTGCAGCAAGACATCCTTGTTCCTGTACTCAAACCCTCTCGCTACGAAGGCCAACATGCCATTTGCCTTCTTAACCGCCTGCTGCACCTGCATGCTTACCTTCAGCGACTGGTGCACAAGGACACCCAGGTCTCGTTGCACTTCCCCTTCTCCCAATCTATTGCCATTCAGATAATAATCTGCCTTCCTGTTTTTGCCACCAAAGTGGATAACCTCGCATTTATCTACGTTATATTGCATCTGCCATGCTTTTGCCCAATCACCCAACCTGTCCAAATCATCCTGGAGTTTCTCGGCATCCTCCTCACAGCACACACGCCCACCCAGCTTTGTGTCATCTGCAAATTTGAAGATATTACATCTAGTTCCCTTGTCTAGATCATTAATATATATTGTGAATAGCTGGGGCCCAAGGACCGATCCCTGCGGTACCCCACTAGTCACTGCTTGCCACTCGGAAAAAGACCCGTTTATTCCAACTCTTTGCTTTCTGTCTGCCAAATAGTTCTCCATCCAAGTCAATACCTAGCCCCCAATCCCATGTGCCTTAACTTTATACGCTAGTCTCTTATGCAGGACCTTATCAAAAGCCTTCTGAAAGTCCAAATACGCCACATCCACTGGTTCTCCCTTATCTATTTTACCAGTTACATCCTCAAAAAATTCCAGTGGATTAGTCACGCACGATTTACCTTTTGTAAATCCATGTTGACTTTGTCCGATCCTGTCACTGTTTTCCAAGTGCTCTGCTATTACATCTTTTATAATGGACTCTAACATTTTCCCCACTACTGATGTCAGGCTTACAGGTCTGTAAATACCCATTTCCTCTCTACCACCTTTTTTAAATAGTGGGGTAACATTAGCTACCCTCCAGTCCATGGGTACTGTTCCAGATTCCATCAAAGATGATCAGCAAAGCATCAACTATTTCTAGGGCCAGTTCCTTAAGTAACCGAGGATGTAGATTATCAGGCCCTGGGGCATTATCGGCCTTCAATCCCATCAATTTCCCTAACACCATTTCCCTACAAATACTGATTTCTTTCAGTTCCTCCCTTTCAGCAGGCGGAGCTTCGGTTTAATGTCTCATCTGAAAGGCAGCAACTCCGACAGTGCAGCACTCCCTCAGCACTGCACCGGAGTGTCAGCATGGATTTTGTTCTGAAGTCCCTGTAGCATAACCATATCACTCAGATAATGACCAGATAATCTGTGTTAGTGCTGTTGGTTGAGGAATAAATATTGGCCAGGACACCGGAGAGAATTCCCCTACTTTTCTTCAAAATAGTGCCATGGGATCTTTTACGTCCACCTGAGAGAGCAGACGGGGCCTCGGTTTAACGTCTCCTCTGGCAGCGCGACAATTGATCACAAAAGCTGATGGACTGTCTCAGAAAAGAAAAACAATTTGTTCGTTAACATCCTTCAGGGAAGAGAACCCGCCACTCCTACCAACTCCAGCCTACATGTGACTCCAGTCCCATACTGGGTGGTTGATTCTTAAAGTCTTCAGGGCAACTAGGGATGACCAATGAATGCTGCCATGCTGGTGTTGCCCAGGTCTCAAGAACAAATTAAAAAAAACCCACAGAAAATGCTGGGAATACTCAGCAGGTCAGGCAGCATCTGTGGAGAGCAAGAAACAGAGTCAACGGGGTAGATTTTGCCGAACCTGTCGGGAAGAAGGCGGGTCTTCCCCTTTTGGGTTTTTGACCCACCTACTTCGACGTCCGGCCAATCTGTGCAATTTTCCCTTTATTGACCTTGTTGAGCCCACCCACTGGGCTCAGCAGGCCAATTAAGGGCCACCCGGCAACAGGTGACGTCACAGACTGAAATTTCATCTGTCAAGAGTTTATGACAGATGAAATATCAGTGTTTCACAGCTGTTTGAAGCTGTCAAACACTGACAGTCTCACTTCTAACATGAGTCCTTCTCCACAGACTCAGTTAGAACTCCCACCGGCACTCAAAGCTGAAGGCTGTCACTTTTGACAGATCGCAGCTGTTCAGCTTTCAGTTTCGGCTGAGTGATAGACTCCCAATGGCTACAGGAAGAAAGGCTGTTGTTGTGTCTGTGTATAATAAGACACAGACTGCAGGAGAAACGGTACAACAGGTGTTTACTGAATGAGGGTTACTCTAGAACTAAATATACAGGTCACTACTCAGGGTTTATATAGAGGTGTGATCACTGCCGGTGCTACAGTATACAGGAGCTGTAAAAAGTAGTTCTCTCCCTTAAAGGTACATACATTACAATTCCTCCGCTTTTAGATTAACAGTACCATAACACTCATTTAACAATTAAATATCAAACTAATTACAATTAACACTTTTAACATGCAACATTAGCTGAAAATAGTCTATTTATAAATTCAGTCTTTGGGGAGGCTTCCTGATTCTTTCTGGATAACGCCTTTCCCGAGTGTCTCGCTCTTGGTGCGGAGGCGATTCTAATACCCTGTCGTCAGTTGGTTCATCAGCTTCCAATGCTATTGTTTCTGAGGTAGATGCGACCTGTACGTCGGGTTCCTCACCAGGTACGTATGGCCGAGACATGGGGTTGACTCGTTCCTGTGACTCTAGGATCTGGTCTGCATGGCGTCTCACAATGTTCTCCCCAACATCCACTGTGTACATTCGTGGCCCCTGCCGTGTGCATATCGTTCCTGGTTGCCATTTCTCTGTTCGGTAGTCGCGGGCCAAGACTGGTTGCCCTACATTGAAGCTCCTTGTCGGCTTCTCATTGATGTGCTGGAATTGCTTACTCTCAGCATCTCTTCGTACATTTGGTCTGAGCAAATCCAGACGAGATCTCAACCTGCGGTTAAAGAACATCATGGCCGGGGCCTGGTTGGTGACTGCATGTGTCGCATTTCTGTAGGCTAACAGGAAATTGTCCACCTTATGCTGCAGTGGAATGTTGTCATCGCACATGGCCTTTACTGCTTTTTTAAAGGTTTGTACGAACCTCTCAGCCAATCCATTTGTGGCTGGATGATACGGGGCGGATGTGTAATGCCTTACCCCATTCCTTTTCATAAATCTTCAAAACTCTTCGGACACAAACTGTGGTCCGTTATCAGAGCAAATCTGCTCTGGCAAGCCGTTCCTGGCAAAAATGGTCCGTAGGACTGCAATAGTTTTCTCCGTGGTGGTGGAGGACATTTTGATCACCTCAGGCCATTTCGAGTGCGCATCCACGGCTATTAACAAAATTGAGTCCATGAATGGACCAGCAAAATCAATATGCACCCGTTGCCATGGAGATGAGGGCCACTCCCATGGGTGTAGAGGGGCATGTGGTGGTGCATTTTGGACCTTCTGGCATCCTGAGCAGCTCTTTGTCAGGTCCTCGATTTGCTGATCGATCCCCGGCCACCACACATAAGCCCTAGCAAGGCTTTTCATTTTCACCCCTCCCAGATGACCTTTGTGAAGCTCATTGAGCACTCTCTCCCTTAACTTGGGTGGAATTACCACTCGGGATCCACACATCAAGGTCCCCTGGCATACTGACAGCTGTTCTCTTCTGGATGAGAATGCTGGCAACAGTGAGTCGCCATGTGCTGGCCATCCCTTCACCGTCAAATCATATACCCGAGACAGTGTCGAGTCATTTCGGGTCTCCTTCTCTATACCAGCGTTAGTTACTGGCAAGCATTCAATTATAGTCGAATAAAATATTTCGACAGGATCCACTGCTGGTGCTTCCTCCGCAGTAGGTAGTGGCAGGCGTGATAGCCCATCAGTGTTTCCATGCTGTTTCGTGCCCTTATACTCGATTTCATATTGGCGCGCCCCTTGAAAAAGGGACCATCTTTGTAGCCGTTGCGCAGTCATCACCGGAACGCCCTTCTTTGGATTAAAGATGGAGACAAGTGGTTGGTGGTCAGTCAGCAAGGTGAACTTCTGCCCATGCAGATAGTGATTGAACTGTTTCACTCCCCACACTAGGCTGAGGGCCTCCCTGTCAATCTGGGCGTAGTTACGCTCGGCTGAGGTTAGTGACCGAGACGCAAAGGCTACTGGCCTCTCCGAGCCGTCCGGGAATTTGTGCGACAGCACCGCTCCAATGCCATAGGGTGACGCATCACAAGCCAACCGAATTGGTAGTGCTGGGTTGAAATGAGCCAGTTTGGCATAAAAATAAAACAAAAAAGATAACTCAACCGTGGCTAACAAGGGAAATTAGGGATAGCATAAGATCCAAGGAGACGACATAAAAATTGGCCAGAAAAAGCAATAATCCTGAGGATTGGGAGCAGTTTATGATTCAACAAAGGAGGGCAAAGGGATTAATTAAGAAAGGGGAAAATAGAATATGAGAGTAAGCTTTCAGGGAACATAAAAACTGACTGTAAAAGCTTTTATAGATATGTGAAGAGAAAAAGATTGGTGAAGTCAAGCGTAGGTCCCTTGCAGTCAGAATCAGGGGAATTTATAATGGGAAACAAAGAAATGAGAGACCAACTAAATTCATACTTTGGTTCTGTCTTCACAAAGGAGGACAGAAATAACCTCCCAGAGATGCTGGGGAACATAGGGCCTGATGAAAGGATGGAACTGAAAGAAATCAGTATTTGTAGGGAAATGGTGTTAGGAAAATTGATGGGACTGAAGGCCGATAAATCCCCAGGGCCTGATAATCTACATCCCAGGGTACTTAAGGAAGTGACCCTAGAAATAGTAGATGCATTGCTGGTCATCTTCCAGAACTCGACAGACTCTGGAACAGTACCCATGGGTTGGAGGGTAGCTAATGTTACCCCACTATTCAAAAAAGGTGGTAGAGAAAAAGCGGGGAATTATAGACCGGTGAGCCTGACATCGGTAGTGGGGAAAATGCTAGAATCTATTATAAAGGATGTAATAGCAGAGCACTTGCTAAGCTGTGACAGGATCGGACAAAGTCAACATGGATTTACAAAAGGTAAATCATGCTTGACTAATCTACTGGAATTTTTTGAGGATGTAACTGGTAAAATAGATAAGGGAGAACCAGTGGATGTGGTGTATTTGGACTTTCAGAAGGCTTTCGATAAGGTCCCACATAAGAGATTAGCGCGCAAAATTAATGCACATGGGATTGGGGGCAAGGTATTGACTTGGATAGAGAACTGGTTGGCGGACAGAAGGCAGAGAGTTGGAATAAACGGGTCGTTTTCCGAGTGGCAGGCAGTGACTAGTGGGGTACCGCAAGGATCGGTCCTAGGACCCCAGCTGTTCACAATATATATTAATGATCTGGACGAGGGAAATGGATGTAATATCTCCAAATTTGCAGATGACACAAAGCTGGGTGGGAGGGTAAGCTGTGAGGAGGATGTCGAGAAACTCCAGTATGATTTGGACAGATTGGGTGATTGGGCAGAAACATGGCAAATGCACTATAATATGGATAAATGTGAGGTTATCCACTTTGGTGGCAAAAACAGGAAGGCAGATTATTATTTGAATGGCAATAGATTGGGAGAAGGGGCAGGGCAAAGAGACCTGGGTGTTCTTGTGCACCAGTCGCTGAAGGTAAGCATGCAGGTGCAGCAGGCGGTTAAGAAGGCAAATGGTATGTTGGCCTTCGTAGCAAGAGGGTTCGAGTACAGGAACAAGGATGTCTTGCTACAGCTGTACAGGGCCTTGGTGAGACCGCACCTTGAGTATTGTGTGCAGTTTTGGTCACCTTACCTGAGGAAGGACATTCTTGCCATGGAAGGACTACAGCGAAGATTCACCAGGCTGATACCTGGGATGGCAGGAATGACGTATGAGGAGAGATTGTGTCGATTGGGCTTATACTCACTGGAGTTTAGAAGATTGAGAGGGGATCTCATCGAAACCTATAAAATTCTGTCAGGCCTGGACAGACAAGGTGCAGGAAGGATGTTTATGATGGCCGGGGAGTCCAGAACCAGGGGTCATAGTCTAAGGATAAGGGGTAAGCCATTTAGGACTGAAATGAGGAGGAATTTCTTCACCCAGAGAGTGATGAACCTGTGGAATTCTCTGCCACAGAGGGCGGTGGAGGCCAGTTCATTAAATATATTCAAAAAGGAGTTGGATATATTTCTTACGGCTAAAGGGATCAAGGGATATGGGGAGAAGGCAGGGACAGGGTACTGAATTTGGATGATCAGCCATGATCTCATTGAATGGCGGAGCAGGCTCGAAGGGTCGAATGGCCTACTCCTGCTCCCATCTTCTATGTTTCTATGTTTCTATAACACCTCTTTTGATGTGATCAATGCTTTGCTCTTCTGGAAAGCTTGTTTACATTCGTCACTCCACTTCCATGGTACCCTCGTTTGCAGTAGGGTGTTCAGTGGGTGTAGTACTGTAGACAAATTCGGCAAGAACTTATGGTAGTAGTTCACCAGCCCGAGGCACGACCTCAGTTGTGACACATTTTCCGGTGCTGGAGCCTTGACTACTGCCTCAATCTTTTCAGGGGACTTATGTAACCCCTCTTTATCAATAATGTGGCCACAATACGAGATCTGCTTCTGGAAAAACTCGCATTTGTGGCGATTAGCTCGGAGCCCATATTCCTTCAATGTAGTGAGCACCTGCTCCAGGTTGGCGAGGTGATCACTTTAATTTTTGCCCGTGACCAGGATGTAGTCCAAATAACACTGGGTCCCTGGAATCCCTTGCAGGACTTGTTCCATTGCCCTTTGCCAAATAGCCGGAGCTGATGCTACCCCGAACACTAGCCGGTTGTATTGGTAGAGACCTTTATGAGTGTTGATCGTGAGGTACTGTTTCAAGGCTTCTTCTACCTCCATTTGCAGGTACGCCTGGGCCAGATCAATCTTAGTGAAGCGTTTCCCTCCAGATAGCGAGGCGAAAATATCTTCAATCCGCGGAAGCGGATATTGTACAGTGTGAAATACTGGGTTCACTGTCACCTTAAAGTCCCCACAGATGTGAACCTTCTTTGGTTCCCCAGGCGTATTACTCAACGACCTCTTCATTACAGGAATGATGGGTGTAGCCCACTCGCTCCAGTCCACTTTGGACAGTACTCCTGAACGTTCCAAACCTTCCAGCTCTGCTTCGACGGCTGGGCGGATCGCATAAGGTACCGGTCTGGCCTTAAAAAACTTTGGGCTTGCATTTTCCTCTATTTTGATCATCGCTGTTATGCCTTTTAGTGTTCCGAGTCCCTGCTGGAACACTTCATGTGCATCAGTTAGCATTTTTGACAGTCGTCCAGGTGTGACGTCGTCATCCTTTTTGGCATCTACAGTCAGTGCTTGTATGGGATGCCAATCTAGCTGTATCTTCCGGATCCATTCACATCCTAGTAGTGGTGGTCCTCCATCTGGCAATACATATAGGTCCATTTTTGGTGTTTCCTTGCCGTTATATATAACGTTCACCCTTATTTTTCCTTTGGGGTAGACATTTTTGCCCCATGTATGTCTTCAATACAATCTTTGTATCTCTCAAGGGTATATGTGAGAATAGCCATTTGTAGTCCCTTCGGTTTATGACTGTTAGGGCTGATCCTGCGTCCAATTCCATTTTCACTTGGACTCCTGCTATCTTGAGCGTGACCCAGATAATTTGGTGATCCTCCGTTTTGATCACATTATGTAGTTTCAGACAACCCAGCTCCTTTCTTCCGGAGTCTGTATCACTTTTCTGTTCATCTGAACTATTCTCTGTCACCTTATGTACCTTCTTGTACTTCTCCTGTGGAGATTTCTTGCTGCTGGTTTTCTTTCCCGACCTGCAGACTCTTGCTATGTGTCCTACTTTTCCACACTGTCTGCACACTTTGTCCTTGAACCAGCAATCCTTATGGTCGTGTGTTGTTCTGCCACAGCGATAGCACTTCACTGTTCCGTATGACATTTCATTTGTGCCATATTCTTGCGGTCTCCGTTGTATCTCTGCAGCGCACGGTGCTGCTGCTTCGTGTGATACTGCAATGGTGAAAGCCTTGTCCAGCTTAAGATCCTTTTCTGATAGAAGCCGTTTCTGGGTTCCTTCACTTTGAAGCCCACACACAAACTTGTCCCTTAAAGTATCTGCTAGTCCCGTTCCAAACTGGCAGTGTTTCTATAGCTTGCGCAGTTCTGTTAAATACTCAGCATTACTTTCATCTTTATGCTGGTTCCTTTTGTGAAACTTAAATCTTTCTGCTATCAGCAGCGGTGTGTCGTTTAAGTGGTCCTGTAGGATTGACACTATGTTTTCAAAATCCTTTTCTACTGGCTTCTCTGGGGTTACTAGGTTTCGTAGTAAGCCATACATCTTTGCACCCATTGAATTCAACAATACCAGCGCTTTCTTGTCATCTGGCACTTCATTCGCCTTGCAGTATACTTCTATGCATTCGACATATGTCGTCCAATCTTCGACTTCATTGTCGAACGCTGTGATGCTGCCACTGTTCGGCATTTTTGGGTGTGGTTAGACTGGCTTAAAATGGCACTCCCGCGCTTTCCTTTCTTCCCCGCTGCAGCTTAAAATGGCGTCTCCCAAGCTTTCCTTTCTTCCCCGCTGCGACTTAAAATGGCGTCTCCCGTGCTGCTGCCAACGCCGCTCTCGGCGGTCCTCGTGGCAAATGGCAATGCCCTGTGGGTTTCGTGCGCTGCTCCTGCGCTGCTGCCAATGCCGCTCTCTGCGGCCCTCGGGGCAATGGCAGCGCCTCGCGTTTTCCTGCGCGCCTCTCTCCCCCGTTGAAGCTGCTCGGCCCTTGAACACCGGCTGCACTCTGCTCTCTCTCGTCTCTCTCCCCGTTGACGCCGCTCGGTCCTGAACACCGGCTGTGCCCTGTGCGCTCTGCCCTCTCTCTCTCCCCCGTCGACGCTGCTCGGCCCTTTTCTGTGCCGCTCAGTCGGCTCAAGCCGCCGCTGTCCGGGAAGGGTCTGCGCAGTACCTGTTGCCAGCCCATTTCGCTGGCCAACCATGACTGGAAAGCCAAGCCTGGCTCTCGACAGCCTCCCCTGCGATGCTCAAATCTCCGCTGGATGACTGGGCGGTTGCCCGTGGTCGACGCCCGTGCTTCGGGACTCGACCTCCTTCCACTGTTCTCCAGGAGCGAATCCCTGGGAGGTGATGCAGAGTTGCAGGTAAGTTCGAATCTGCTCGTCGCCAATGTTGTGTCTGTGTATAATAAGACACAGACTGCAGGAGAAATGGTACAACAGGTGTTTACTGAATGAGGGTTACTTTAGAACTAACTGTACAGATCACTACTCAGGGTTTATATACAGGTGTGGTCACTGCCGGTACTACAGTGTACAGGAGCTGTAAAAAGTAGTTCTCTCCCTTAAAGGTACATACATTACAGCTGTGAAGGTAATCACACGTAAGTAAAAGTTCTTTACACACTTTAGACACACCAAACACACTTACCTTTACACTCATGCACCCATCACTCACCTGAGCGCCAACATTGCGACCCCTCCAACTCCTTCAACCCGACGGCCCGCCTGCTCTAACCTGGCGTGGTTCGGAGCCATCGGGAAACCCACACGAAACCCTTCAAAATAGGGATTAGGCTAAAAACTGCCTGTTAACTACCTGTTAACAGGCAGTTAATTGGCACTAATCCCATCCTGCCTGGTTTCGGCGGGTCCCAGTGCGGGGCGGGTACCCGCCGCCCCTGAAAATTACGTGCAGCGGGGTTTTGGGCGGGATGGTGTCGGGACCCCCAGATTCAGGATTTTCAGCCCCCGCCCATCTGAAACACCGTGCGACGGCTGGGGGAAAATCGAGGCCAACGTTTCAGCTCGGTGACCCTTCGGCATGGTGATATTCTGGCATGGATAGAGGATTGGCTATCTAACAGAAGGCAGAGAGTTGGGATAAATGGTTCATTCTCAGACTGGCAATCAGTAACTAGTGGTGTTCCGCAGGGGTCAGTGCTGGGTCCCCAACTCTTTACAATCTATATTAACGATTTGGAGGAGGGGACCGAGTGTAACATATCAAAGTTTGCAGATGATACTAAGATGGGAGGGAAAGTAGTGAGTGAGGAGGACATAAAAAACCTGCAAGGGGACATAGACAGGCTAAGTAAGTGGGCAGAGATTTGGCAGATGGAATACAATACTGGGAAGTGTGAGGTTATGCAATTTGGCAGGAAAAATCGTAGAGCAAGTTATTATCTTAATGGCAAGAAACTGGAAAGTACTGAAGTACAAAGGGATCTGGGGGTCCTGGTGCACGAAACTCAAAAGGTTAGTATGCAGGTGCAGCAAGTGATTAAGAAGGCCAATGGAATGTTGGCTTTCATTGCTAGGGGGATAGAATATAAAAATAGGGAGGTATTGCTTCAGTTGTACAAGGTATTGGTGAGACCGCACCTGGAATACTGCATACAGTTTTGGTGTCCATACTTAAGAAAAGACATACTTGCTCTCGAGTCAGTACAAAGAAGGTTCACTCGGTTAATCCCGGGGATGAGGGGATGGACATAAGAGGAGAGGTTGAGTAGATTGGGACTCTACTCATTGGAGTTCAGAAGAATGAGAGGCGATCTTATTGAAACATATAAGATTGTGAAGGGGTTCGATCGGGTGGATGCGGGGAGGATGTTTCCGATGCTGGGTGAAACTAGAACTAGGGGGCACAGACTTAGAATAAGGGGCTGCTCTTTCAAAACTGAGATGAGGAGGAACTACTTCACTCAGAGGGTGGTAGGTCCATGGAATATGCTGCCCCAAAAAGCTGTAGAAGCTACATCATTACATAAATTTAAAACAGAAATAGACAGTTTCCTAGAAGTAAAGGGAATTAAGGGTTACGGGGAGCGGGCAGGAATTTGGACATGAGCCTAGGTTCGGATCGGTCATGGCCCTGTGGGTAGCGGAGCGGGCCCAGGGGCCGTGTAGCCTGATCCTGCTCCTATTTCGTGTGTCTAATTCTGTTAGATTCAGGAGATGGTTCTGTGATAGTGGATTGGCGGTTAGGATCAGATCAGCCATGATCTTATTGAATGGCGGAGCAGGCTCGAGGGGCCGATTGGCCTACTCCTGCTCCTATTTCTTATGTTCTTATGTTCTTATGTAACTGGGAAACACCGTGTGCGCAGCCTTGATGGATGGAATGGTCCATTTCTCTGCTGGAACATTCTATAATTCTAGGTTGCACTCAGCCCTTTTAATGTCTTTGTCAACCGATAGCATAAAATAGGTCCCCACCCGTGCTCGCCGGCTTTTCAATGGAAAAAAAAAATCACACGCGCGGTATTTCGAATGCCGCTTCATGGTGCCACGCACCCAAAAAAATTCAACAGGAAAGTTGTTCCTCGCATGTCAGAATGGCCATCTGTCACCTCTTTAATCCAGCAATACGTTGTAAACTGCATAATCTCAGAGATATGTCCTGGGAGTGAGCAGAAAGATCCTCGAGCACAGAAGTTGAGGGCAATGGTGACTTTGTCTGCCATTGACAGGGCAAGTGCAGATGTTCGAATGTGCTGCTGGTCTTGCCTATTAAATCTCTCCAGGGCTTTATAAATAAAGGCATAGAGTACAAAAGCAAGAAGGTTATGCTAAACCTTTAGAAAATACTGCTTAGGACTCAGCTGAACTATTGGCCTAGATTTTCAGTGTGCCGTGAGGCGGGCTTTTAGGCGTGTGGAGGGCAAAAATCCCGAATTCGGCGGTCCCGACACCATCCCGCCCAAAACCCGCCTCCACGTAAGTTTCAGAGGAGGCGGGTACCCGCCCCGCACTGGGGCCCGCCGACCCGAGGCGGGAAGGGATTAGTGCCAATTAACTGCCTGTTAACAGGTAGTTAACAGGCAGTTTTTAGCCTAATCCCTATTTTGAGGGGTGTCATGTGGGATTCCCGACGGCTCCAAACCACGCCAGGTTAGAGCAGGCGGGCCTTCGGGTTGAAGGAAATGGAGGGGTCGCGATGTCGGTGTTCAGGTGAGTGATGGGTGCATGAGTGCAAAGGTAAGTGTGTTTGGTGTGTCTAAAGTGTGTAAAGAAGTTTAAATTACCTGTACTTACCTTAACAGCCTTTCTTCCTGTAGGCGTCGGGAGTCCATCAGTCAGCCGGCACTGAAAGCTGAATGGCTGCGATCTGTCAAAAGTGACAGCCTTCAGCTTTCATTGCCGGTGAGAGTTCTAACTGAGTCTGCGTAGAAGGACTCAGGTTAGAAGTCAAACTGACAGTGTTTGACAGCTTCAACCAGCTGTGAAACACTGATATTTCATCTGTCAAAAATTCTTGACAGATGAAATTTCAGTCTGTGACGTCACCTGGTGCCGGGTGGCCCTTAATTGGCCTGCTGAGCCCGCTGAGCGGGCTCAACAAGGTCATTCAAGGGAAAATCGCGTGGATTGGCCGGACGTCGATGTAGGCGGGACTAAAACCTGAAAGTTGTAGTCCCGCCTCCTTCCCGACAGCTTAATGAAAATCGACATTGTGTCCAACTACTGGGCACCACACGTTGGGGGTGCAGAGGAGATTCACTAGAATGGTACCAGGGATGAGGGACTTCAATGATATGGAGGTACTGGAGAAACTGGGATTATTCTTTGAGAAGCTAAGGTAAAGGGGAGATTTAATAGATGTGTTCAAAATGATGAGGGGTTTTGATGGAGTAAATAAGGAGAAACTGTTTCCACTGGCAGGAGGGTCGGTAACCAGAGGACACAGATTTAAGATAATTGACCAAAAACCCAGGGAGGGAGAGAAAGATAATTTTTTTATGCTGCTAGTTATTACGATCTGGAAGGCTGGTGGAAGCAGATTCAATAGTAGCTTTCAAAAGGGAATTGGTTTTATATATTTGAAAAGGAGAAATTTGCAGCTCTGTGTAGAAGAGCAGTGGAATGGAGCTAATTGGACAGCTCTTTCAGTGAACCGGCAAAAACACGATAGGTTAAATGGTCTCCTTCCGTGCTGCATGACTTTTTTTTCCATTCGAAACCAATTCGGACTGATACAATGTTTAAATTAAAAATAAGCTCCCGGCCCCTTCGGTAATGCCTCCTCGCTGGGTAAGTGCCTTCGAGAGCACTGATTCATACCACAAACTGCGCGCACTGTTCCAGCTCCTTTCATTGTAACTCCTCTATGGAAAAAAAAAGTTCAGGACTGATACAGAGAAGCACTTGCTCACAGGAAGAGCGATTAATCCCTGAAATGGGGGAAATAAACAGCAAATACCAGGAATCTGAAAGTAGTGATAATGTGAGACTTTAGCTACCTCAATAGAGACTGGGATAGTAGTTGTGTTAAAGCCGGGGGGGGCGGAGGGGAGGAATTTTTGAAGAGAGTTCAGGAGAATTTTCTTGATCAGTATGTTTCCTGCACAATGAGGAAGGAGGCATTGCTGGATCTAGTCCTGGAGAATGAAGTGGATCAACTGGAGAATGTCACAGTGGAGGTGCATCTCGGGAATAGGGATCATAGTATTGTAAGGTTTAGATTAGTTATGGAGAAGGACATGGAACAATCTAGAATAAAAATACTTAACTGAAAGAGGGCTAATTTCAGCGAATTGATGAGGGATCTGGCTCGGGTGAATTGGAGTCAAAGACTAGCAGGCAAAATGTAATGGAGCAATGTGCGGCCTTTAAAGAGGAGATGGTTCGGGTACACTCGAGGTACATTCCTACATGGTGGAAAGGGAGGGCAACCAAAGCCAGAGCTCCCTGGATGGTGAAGGAGTTGGAGAGTAGCATGAAGCAGAAAAAAGGGGGCGTATGACAGATGTCAGCTTGATAATACAATGGAGAATCAGGCTGAATATAAAACGTACAGAGGAGAATTTAAAAAGGAAATAAGAGGGGCAAAGAGACAGTATGAGAATAGATTGGCTGCTAACATAAAGAAGAATCCAAAAGTCTTCTGTAGGCATATTAACAGTAAAAGGGTTGTCAGAGGAGCAGTGAGACCAATTACAGACCAAAATGGAGATCTATTTGTGGAGACAGAAGGCATGGCTGAGGTAGTAAATGAGAACTTTGTGTCGGTGTTTACCAAGGAAGGGGACTTTGACAAAGCTATGGTAAACGAGCAGGTTGGTGGGATACTGGATGAGATAAAAATAGATAACGAGGAGGTACTAGAAAGGCTGGTGGTAATTAAAGTAGCTCATAACCCAGTCCGGATGGGATGCAACCTAGGATGCTGAGGGAAGTAAGGGTAGAAATTGCGGAGGTTCTGGCCACAATATTCCAAGCCTCACTGGATACAGGGGTGGTGCTGAGGACGGCAGGATAGCAAATTTTGCACCATTGTTCAAAAAAGATAGAAAGACAAACCTGGCAATTACAGACCAGTCAGCGAAAATTAACAACCACTTGTAAAAGTCTGGAATAATAAAGGACAACCAGCGCGGATTTGTTCAGGGCAAATCATGTTTGCCTAAGGTGATTGAGTTTTTTGTTGAGTTAAGAGAGAGGGCGGATGAGGGCAGTGCAGTTGGTGTTGTGTATATGGACTTTCAAAAGGCTTTTGATAAAGTGCCACATAGTAGGCTTGTTAGCAAAATTGAAGCCCATGGGATAAAAGGGGCAGCAGTAGCATGGATACAAAATTAGCTTATTATATATATAAAAACAGAGCGTTGTGGTGAGAGGCTGTCTTTCGGACTGGAGGGAGGTATACCGTGGAGTTCCCCAGGGTCCTGTACTAAGACCATTGCTGCTTTGAATAAACATTAATGACTCGGATTGGGGTTAAAGGGCACATTTTCAAACTTTGCAGATGACACAAACATGAAAGTGCAGTAACCACTGAGGCAGCTAGTAATAGACTTCAAGAGGAAATAGACAGGTAAGTGGGATGGGCGGACTCGTGACAGATGTAATTCAACACAGAAAAGTGTGAGATGATGCATTTTTAGAGGAAGAATGAAGACAGTACAACTTTTTAAATGTTATCAAAATTTTTTTTTAAATTAAATAAAAGCTGAGGGAGCCTAAAAGGGGTTTGTTTGTTTGTTTGCCCTCCCCCTGCCAGCAGTGTGTGAGCACAGGGTGCAGTCTGTCTTGGCCTTGACCTTTGAGCCTCCTATCCTGGGTGCCCTCCCCATGGGGGACTAGTGTGTCTTTGGGCCTTGTTTCAAAGGGCGCGTGCTCGGCCTCCCTGGGCACGTGAGGCGGGCTGTCTCCTCACGCCAGCGCTCGCGCCCTGCTCAACCCTCAGCCGCAGCGCTCTGATTGGCCGCAGCGCAGCTCACGTGTCGCCCTTCTAATGGCCCCGCCCTGGGGGGGGAGGCGGGCGCTATAAATAGAGGCGGCGTCGCCGGGCAATGGGCAGAAAGCGGGAGGCTGCAGGAGGTGTGCGGCTGCGCGGGCCTTTCACAGGGCGGGCGGGGAAAGCCCATTCTCAGTCATTTCACACTTTTACAGCAAATGCTGATGGATTGCAGCTCAACAAAATAAAAATCCAGTCACAAATTATTTCTGACCAGAAAAGGAACAAAAATATCTTGAGGAAAAACCAGGAGCTGGCAGGGTTACTTTTAGTGAGAAAGAGACTCAGGTCGTGTTAGTCTGAGGGAAAGTCAGAGGAAAAGACCGCTTCAGATATTAGTGCCACATTACCTAAACACTGCTACTGACAGGAAAGTCTTTCACTCAGATTGGACTTCATTTTAGCCCCGTGAGGTGACAGAAAAAAGGAAGAAATAATCGACCCAGGGGGAAAACCATTGAAAAGACTGAGGGATCGAGAAGGGCACAAAAATTGGAGGGAAAAGTTGAGTAAATAAGGTGGCCAACCTCAGGAAGGTTTGGGCAAAACTCAGAGTGACAGGGAAGATACTGAAGAAGGCAAGGCCATGTCTGAGAAGAGGAAATCGGAGGTGAGATGATGGCAGATTTGAAATGGAAACCAGAAAGAAAATGCTGGAGAAATGTATGGTTTGCAACTTGAGATGGGGAAGATTCAGCTGCTCAGTCCCAAAAGATACCAATCACATTAATACTGTCAGTAGGGAGTGGCTGAGTTCCCCAGTGTTTAGATTGGATCACCAACATTAATATTGAGCAGTGAGACCATTTGTCCCATTGAACTTATCCTTCCAGTAGAAACCTAAAATTCCCTTATCACAATAACTGCTTAAATTAATTCATTTTTAGTTTTTTGCCTCTACTACCCTCCCCAGTGACCACTTCAGGTACTGATAATTCCTGCTGTGACCATAGTTCTGAACTTCTTTTACCAGGTTTATCCTAGTCTTGTAGTTACAATTTAACTGAAAGTACTGCTGTGGATTTGCCTTTCCTATTCCAATTATTACTTTAGGTCTGATCAGAGACTGAGCAAACCTCCCAAAACATGAGGAGTGATCTGATCGAGGTGTTTAAATAGAAGGTCCACCACCATCTTCTCAAGGCAACTAGGGATGGGCATTAAAGATGGCCTTGTTAGCATTGACCACATCCTGTGTAACAATTAAAAAGGGAATTGACAAGATAGATGAGTTCCAATACTCATTTTGCTAATAGGGAGATCTGTAATAAAGGGACATCTATTTAAAATGAGAACTCAGCTGTTGAACATTTAATCCAGGAGAAAATTCTTAATGCAAAATGTAGTTTGATTGTGAAAAGCACGACCACAGAAGGCCATTGATGCAGATTTAATTCAGGTATTTAAAAGGGGATAGATACTTAAAGTGGGGAAAATGAGGTTGAAAAAGTAGATCTACCATTGTAAATAACATGGCGAAGCTTGCTGAATGGTGTTTTGCTGTGTTCCCTGAAGTTACTAGATTGATCTCGACTATGACGTTCGGGTGAGTGTGAATAATTTCACACTGAAGGGGAGGAATCGGAGGCATTCACTATGGATGTCCTTGAACAACTGGCTGAAAAACAGCAGCACCAAAAAACCTGCTGTAAGGTGTTTGACTACAGTTTTCTATGGAATGTTGCATGTGAGCATAAAGAAGGTGAGGAAGAATAAGTTAGAAAAGGGGATGGTGTGTGGTATCATTTTTAGCCATTTTGTTTTGCTTTTCGAGAAGGCTGAGGGGGGACCTGATTGAGGTGTATAAAATTATGAGGGGCATAGATAGGGTAGAGGATATAGGAGCGGTGACAGTATATAGGAGCTGTGAGGCGAGGCCCGACCAGATCGGACCAGGAGAGCACCGAGGCGGCAGTATATAGGAGCTGTGAGGCGAGGCCCGACCAGATCGGACCAGGAGAGCATGGAGGCGGCAGTATAAAGGAGCGGTGAGGCGAGGCCCGACCAGATCGGACCAGGAGAGCACCGAGGCGGCAGTATAAAGGAGCGGTGAGGCGAGGCCCGACCAGATCGGACCAGGAGAGCACCGAGGCGGCAGTATAAAGGAGCGGTGAGGCGAGGCTTACTAACTCAGCAGCGGGGAGAGAGGTAAAAAGTAATCAGAGTGTGACATCACCAGGGAGCAGGTAAGTGATTGGTTGGTGAGTATTTCTCTTTTTTAAACTTTAACTCTGTAGTTTATAGTTACTAATGTCTTTTCTGGTGTAGCAGGGACTGTTGGGAAACCATTCAAGCACCGTAGAGTTATCTTTAATTGGTGATAGTGAATTAATTTAAAGTAATTAAAGGGTAAGTCATGCCAAGAGAGCCCAGCCCCGTGTTATGCTCCTCTTGCTCTATGTGGGAATTCAGGGACACTGCCGGTGTCCCTGATGACCACGTGTGCCAGAAATGCATCCAGCTGCAGCTACTAGCAGACCGCATTGCGGCGCTGGAGCTGCGGATGGATGGGCTTTGGAGCATTCACGATGCTGAGAGGGTCGTGGATAACACGTTTAGTGAGTTGGTCACACCGCAGGTAAGGGCTGCACAGGCAGAAGGGAAATGGGTGACCATCAGGCAGAGCAGTAGAGGCAGGCAGGGAGTGCAGGGAACCCCTGTGGCCATCCCCCTCTCAAACAGGTATACCGATTTGGATACTGTTGAGGGGGATGACTTACCAGAGGAAGGCAGCAGCAGCCAACTTCCTGGCACCAGGGGTGCTTCTGCTGCTCAGGAAGGGAGGAAAAAGAGTGGGAGAGCAATAGTGGTAGGGGATTCTATCGTAAGGGGTACAGATAGGCGTTTCTGTGGCCGTAGACATGACTCCAGGATGGTTTGTTGCCTCCCTGGTGCCAGGGTCAAGGATGTCACTGAACGGCTGCAGGGCATTCTGAAGGAGGAGGGTGAACAGTCAGAGGTCGTGGTTCACATTGGGACCAATGACATGGGTAGGAAGAGGGATGAGGTCCTGCAGCAAGAATTTAGGGAGCTAGGTAGCAGATTAAAGAGCAGGACCTCAAAGGTTGTAATCTCTGGATTACTCCCGGTGCCACGTGCTAGTGAGTATAGGAATAGGAGGATAGAGCAGATGAATGCGTGGCTAAAGAGTTGGTGCAGGAGGGAGGGCTTTAGTTTCCTGGATCACTGGGCCTGCTTCTGGGAAAGGTGGGACTTGTACAAGTCGGACGGGTTGCACCTGAACCAGAGTGGGACAAATATCCTTGCGGGGAGGTTTGCTAGCACTGTTCGGGGGGGTTTAAACTAAAATGGCAGGGGGTTGGGAACCTGAGCAGGGCGACAGAGGAAAGGGAAACGGATAAAAGCAAAAGATAGGAAGGAAAAAAACAAAAGTGGCAGTCAGAGAAATCAACGGTTTAAATCAAACGCGGCCACAGTAAATAATAACTCTAATAGGTCTAAGAGCGTTAAAAAAACAAGCCTGAAGGCTTTGTGTCTTAATGCGAGGAGCATTTGTAATAAGGTAGACGAATTGGCTGCGCAAATAGAGGTAAACGAATATGATTTGGTTGGGATTACGGAAACGTGGCTCAAGGATGGCCAAGACTGGGAACTCAACATCCAGGGGTATTCGATATTCAGGGAAGATAGGCAAAAAGGAAAGGGAGGTGGGGTAGCATTACTGGTTAAAGAAGGGATTAATACAATTGTAATGAAGGATATTAGCTCTGATGATGTGGAATCTGTATGGGTAGAATTGAGAAATACTAAGGGGAAAAAAACATTAGTGGGAGTGGTATATAGACCTCCCAACAGTAAGGCGGAGGTTGGGGGTGGCATTAAAAGGGAAATTAAAGAAGCGTGCAATAAGGGCACAGCAGTCATCATGGGTGACTTTAATCTACATATAGATTGGGCCAACCAAATCAGTAACAATACTGTGGAGGAGGAATTCCTGGAGTGTTTACGGGATGGTTTCCTGGACCAATATGTCGAGGAACCAACCAGAGATCAGGCCATCTTAGACTGGGTATTATGTAACGACAAAGGATTAATTAGCAGTCTTGTTGTACGAGGCCCCTTGGGTCTGAGTGATCATAATATGATCGAATTCTTCATTAAGATGGAGAATGAAGTAGTTGACTCAGAGACTAGGGTCCTCAATTTAAATAAAGGAAACTACGATGGTCTGAGGAGCGAGTTGAGTAGGATTGATTGGGAAATGGCACTCAAAGGGTTGACGGTGGATAGGCAATGGCAAACATTCAAAGACCGAATGGATGAGCTACAGAATTTGTTCATCCCAGTTTGGCATAAAAATAAAACAAAGGTGACTCAACCGTGGCTAACAAGGGAAATTAGGGATAGCATAAGATCCAAGGAGACGACATATAAATTGGACAGAAAAAGCAATAATCCTGAGGATTGGGAGCAGTTTAGGATTCAACAAAGGAGGAAAAAGGGATTAATTAAGAAAGGGAAAATAGAATATGAGAGTAAGCTTGCGGGGGAACATAAAAACTGACTATAAAAGCTTTTATAGATATGTGAAGAGAAAAAGATTGGTGAAGTCAAGCGTAGGTCCCTTACAGTCAGAATCAGGGGAATTTATAATGGGAAACAAAGAAATGGCAGACCAACTAAATTCATACTTTGGTTCTGTCTTCACAAAGGAGGACACAAATAACCTCCCAGAGATGCCGGGCAACATAGGGCCTGATGAAAGGGTGGAACTGAAAGAAATCAGTATTTGTAGGGAAATGGTGTTAGGAAAATTGATGGGACTGAAGGCCGATAAATCCCCAGGGCCTGATAATCTACATCTCAGGGTACTTAAGGAAGTGCCCTGGAAATAGAAGATGCATTGTTGGTCATCTTCCAGAACTCGATAGGCTCTGGAACAGTACCCATGGATTGGAGGGTAGCTAATGTTACCCCACTATTCAAAAAAGGTGGTCGAGAAAAAGCGGGGAATTATAGACCGGTAATCCTGACATCGGTAGTGGGGAAAATGCAAGAATGTATTATAAAAGATGTAATAGCAGAGCACTTGGTAAGCAGTGACAGGATCGGACAAAGTCAACATGGATTTACAAAAGGTAAATCATGCTTGACTAATCTACTGGAATTTTTTGAGGATGTAACTGGTAAAATAGATAAGGGAGAACCAGTGGATGTGGTGAATTTGGACTTTCAGAAGGCTTTTGATAAGGTCCCACATAAGAGATTAGCGTGCAAAATTAAGGCACATGGGATTGGGGGCAAGGTATTGACTTGGATAGAGAACTGGTTGGCGGACAGAAAGCAAAGAGTTGGAATAAACGGGTCGTTTTCCGAGTGGCAGGCAGTGACTAGTGGGGTACCGCAAGGATCGGTCCTAGGACCCCAGCTGTTCACAATATATATTAATGATCTGGACGAGGGAATTGGATGTAATATCTCCAAATTTGCAGACGACACAAAGCTGGGTGGGAGGGTAAGCTGTGAGGAGGATGTCGTGAAACTCCAATACGATTTGGACAGATTGGGTGATTGGGCAGAAACATGGCAAATGCACTATAATGTGGATAAATGTGAGGTTATCCACTTTGGTAGCAAAAACAGGAAGGCAGATTATTATTTGAATGGCAATAGATTGGGAGAAGGGGAAGTGCAAAGAGACCTGGGTGTTCTTGTGCACCAGTCGCTGAAGGTAAGTATGCAGGTGCAGCAGGCGATTAAGAAGGCAAATGGTATGTTGGCCTTTGTAGCAAGAGGGTTTGAGTACAGGAACAAGGATGTCTTGCTACAGTTGTACAGGGCCTTGGTGAGACCGCACCTTGAGTACAATGTGCAGTTTTGGTCGCCTTACCTGAGGAAGGACGTTCTTGCCATGGAAGGAGTGCAGCGAAGATTCACCAGGCTGATACCTGGGATGGCAGGAATGACGTATGAGGAGAGATTGTGTCGATTGGGCTTATACTCACTGGAGTTGAGAAGATTGAGAGGGGACCTCATCGAAACTTATAAAATACTGTCAGGCCTGGACAGACTAGATGCAGGAAGGATGTTTATGATGGCCGGGGAGTCCAGAACCAGGGGTCATAGTCTAAGAATAAGGGGTAAGACATTTCGGACTGAAATGAGGAGGAATTTCTTCACCCAGAGAGTGGTGAACCTGTGGAATTCTCTGCCACAGAGGGCGGTGGAGGCCAGTTCATTAAATATATTCAAAAAAGAGTTGGATATATTTCTTAAGGCTAAAGGGATCAAGGGATATGGGGAGAAGGCAGGGACAGGGTACTGAATTTGGATGATCAGCCATGATCTCATTGAATGGCGGAGCAGGCTCGAAGGGCCGAATGGCCTACTCCTGCTCCTATCTTCTATGTTTCTATGGTAGATAGAAAGGAACTTTTCCCCTTAGTAGAGGGGTCAATAACAAGGGAGCATAGATTCAAGATAAGGGGCAGGAGGTTTAGAGGGGATTTGAGGAAGAACTTTTTCACCCAGAGGGTGGTTGGAATCTGGAACTCACTGCCTGAAAGGATGGTAGAGGCAGGAAGCCTCAAACATTCAAGAAACATTTGGATGAGCACTTGAAATGCCATAGCATACAAGGCTACGGACCAAATGCTGGAAAATGGGATTAGATTAGACAGGGTTTGATGGCCGGCGCGGACGCGATGGGCCGAAGGGCCTCTTTCTGTGCTGTATAACTCTATGACTCTATGACATCCTCTGGAGCAAGGTAGCACCAACACTGATTGTAGAAGGTCTTGAGACAACTTTCCTTCAAGACATTTCAACATCATGCTGCCACGATATTGATGGCTCCCAATAACGGCTGGCTGTGCCGGCCCATTCAAGTGGTGTGGAGGATATTCTTTTAAAGATTGGCAGATCTGACAGGGTAGCTAATCTTACATTTGTAGAACTCTAGTTTATGAAGATTACAGATTTAATGCCTAGATGAATCAGAAATTACATTCATTTTATTTCTCCAGATTCTCGAAAAGCTTAAAGACATTGCCGTGTATCTTTCCAAAGATGATTGGGCAGAGCTAAGTGAATGGGTAGACATCCGTTATAAGAAAGTGCAGCAGAACTATGAAACCATGCTTGCAATAGGTTTGTACAAAATCAATTATTTTCTTCCTTTCAACATTTCTCCCTTCCTGTCCTGAACACCCTGATTCGTACTGGCATACAGTTCTTCCAATATTACACCCAAGTGGATGTTCTCCTCATATGTGGTTAGATACTTTGGCTGGGATTTTCCATCTCACCGCTGCTGGCACAGATTAGGAACGCATATCAGGAAATGCAGCACCTCCATCCTATGATTCACTGAATATTAATTTATGATTGTATCGGTGCCATCTCCTGCTCTCGCCCTGAACTAGAAAATTTCATTCACATTTGCTTCCAATTTCCACCCTTCCCTCACCTTCACATGGTCCAACTCTGACTCTTCCCTTCCCTTCCTCGACTTCTCCGTCTCCATCTCTGGGGATAGGTTATTGACAAACATTCACTACAAGCCCACTGACTCCCACAGCTACCTGGACTACACTTCCTCCCACCCCGCTTCCTGTAAGGACTCTATTTCATTCTCCCAGTTTCTCCGTCTCTGCCGCATCTGCTCTGACGATGCCTCTTTCCATACCAGTGCTTCCGACATGTCTTCCTTTTTCCTCAACCGATGATTCCCCTCGAGCCTGGTTGACACGGCCCTCGACCATGTCCATTCTTCTCCCGCACTTCTGCCCTCACCCCTGCCCCTCCCTCCCGGAACCACGATAGGGTTCCCCTTGTCCTCACCTTTTACCCCACCAGCCCCCACATTCAACGGATCATCCTTCGCCATTTCTGCCACCTCCAGCGTGATCCCACCACCAAATGCATCTTCCCCTTACCTCCCCTTTCAGCATTCTGTAGGGACCGCTCCCTCCGCGACACCCTAATCCACTCCTCTACCACCCCCAGCACCCCTTCCCTTTTGCCCGGCACCTTCCCATGCAAGCGCAGGAGATGCAACACATGCCCTTATACCTCCCCTCTTCCCACTGTCCAGGGCCCCAAACACCCCTTCCAGGTGAAACAGCGATTTACTTGTACTTCTTGCAATCTAGTATACTGTATTCGCTGCTCACGATGTGGTCTCCTCTACACTGGGGAGACCAAACGCAGATTGGGTGACTGCTTTGCGGAACACCTCCGTTCAGTCTGTAAGACCCTGAGCTTCCGGTCGCCTGTCACTTTAATTCACCGCCCCATTCCCACTCAGACCTCACCGCCCTCAGCTTCTTGCACTGTTCCACGGAAGCTCGACGTAACCTCGAGGAACAGCACCTCATCTTTCGATTAGGCACTCTACAGCCCTCTGGACTCAACATAGAGTTCAACAATTTCAGATCATAACCTCGGCCCCTATCACATATGTTTTCCCTCCCATGTGGCAGCTGTCCTTCATTCTGCCAGTGCAATTCACACTCCAACTAGAGCCATCCTTTGTTCCTTAACCTGTCCCATTACCACCTCCTCTCGCCTTGAATATCTCTTAATGGCCCAGTAATTCCGGGCACAACGCGTGAGTACAGACGGGGTACTCACGCGTGTGCCCGGAGGAATTGCCGGTTTTCAGCATGCACAGCGCATGCGCTGAAATCCGGCATTTCCTGTCCTCTGACCCAAGGGGTTAAGAGGCAGAACGCGCGCGACTGCACAGGCAGGTGCGCAGTGAAATTCCTTTTTTTTTCCAGAGTTGCGCGTGTGTAAAGGCCTCCGGTCTTTACGCTTGAAAAACCACACGTAAGTACTTAGTTTTTCAGGTAAGTGGGTGTGGTAAACCACTGTATTGTACATTGCCACCTCTGGGTGGCGCTGTGTATGGAGGCATGCCTCAGCTGACTCCACCCACCACTGTGTGGGTTTCGTTCAGACTTGTTCAGTCACTCACGAAGAAGCATGGTCTCTTCTTAGCTAATAAAAGCCTTATTCATCTCTTCTTTCGACTCATCATCTCTTCTTCGACTCATCACCTTTTATGAAGTAATTGATAAGCGTATCAGTGGGCTTTTAGTACAATTGAGAATTTTTTTTTCCACAGGTTTGTTATTTTTAAAGAATTTACAGTAAGGTAAGTTTAGTTTTAGCCCCGATTTAAAAAACATTTCTTTTTTTCAAATTTTAAAATTATTGTTCAAAATAGTTTTTCAGAGTTCTTTATTGTTCATTTAAGTAGTGCAATGTTTTTTTAAATTTTCTTTCAGGTTTAAGTAGTGTTTTGGAGCCAGGAGTTTTCATGAGTTTGACAGCTCTTTCTGTCAAACTCATGAATGAGTTTCCCCTCCCCTGATTGGCTGCACAGTGCTCACCTGATCCCAGCCGGCACATCGCACTAACTACGCCGCTGGATCAGGTAAGCACATCGCGCCAACATCTGAACCGGGCCTGTGACAGGAAATGCAAGCAGGCCCGGGCTTCAGATGTTGGCGCGCAGGGTGAGTGCACATCGGGGGCTTGCATGCGCGGCAAGCTCCCGATCCTAATTTCAGGGCCAATGTCTCTCAATGTCTCTGAATCTCTCCTGCTTTCTATCCTATCACTGACCTTCCCTTTTGTTCTTTCATCCCCTCCCCCTTTTCCCAGCCCCTAACTTGCTTTAAAATCTATTCTATTTCCTGCATTTTTCCAGTTCTGACGAAGGGGCTTCGACCTGAAACATTAACTCTGTTTCTCTCTCCGCGGATGCCCCCTGGCCTGCTGAGTTTTTCCAGCGTTTTCTGTTGTTATTTTGGATTTCCAGCATTCGCAGTATTTTGCTAGAATATTAATTTAATTGCCTTGAAAAAATCCTGTCTGAGTGTTGGTAGTTGTGTGATGTGCGGGACAGCACGGCTGATCCTGATCTCACCTGACTATCAGAACACCTCCTATTGTGACAATACCCCACTCTTTGTGCAAAACTACGAAATGATTGTCATTAAAACTAAATGAAGAATAAAAACAGTAAATATTGGAATAAGGGAGGAAAGCTCTACATCTCAGATGCCATCAAGGACCTTCCTTTCCCTCGGAACTGAGAGTGACGTCAGCTGTCACAAATGTAAATTTCCTTCCTTTGGACTCTCCAATGGGTCCAATAGGGAGCAGTGGCATAAACAAATACTGGGAGAACAAGACTCTTAGAGGGCATGGGTCTGAGTGCTGTGCTCCCAGCTCCCCAGCATAACATAAAAGCACCTTTTCGTCTGATCAATCTGTGCTGGATTTAAATCCAGATGCCATTGATGAAAGGAAAGCCTCTGTGTGGCTCTTACCTGATATTATTCTAAAATGGTTTGATTCAACAGATGCCTTTCGTCAGTAAGTTAAGTCAATTTAAATACAGGCTGTTATCAGCTGTAGATGAGTGGAAGATTTTAATTTTCACAGGATTGAATATACCAAAACCAGCGTTCATGTCAAGACCTAGCAGTGGGCGCCAACCCCGTGTGTATGTTTCTAGTGACTCGGATGAGGAGTGGACGCCTAAACATCTTGTGAAAAACCCACCAAGTAAATTGAATGGGGTAGATTTTGCCGAACCTGTCGAGAAGAAGGCGGGACTTCCCCTTTCGGGTTTTTGACCTGCCTACTTCGACGTCCGGCCAATCCGCGTGATTTTCCCTTGATTGACCTTGTTGAGCCCGCCCAGCAGGCTCAGCAGTCCAATTAAGGGCCACCCGGCAACAGGTGATGTCACAGACTGAAATTTCATCTGTCAAGAGTTCTTGACAGATGAAATATCAGTGTTTCACAGCTGTTTGAAGCTGTGAAACACTGACACTCTAAGTTCTAAGCTGAGTCATTCTGCACAGACTCAGTTAGAACTCCCACCGGCACTCAAAGCTGAAGGCTGTCACTTTTCACAGATCGCAGCCGTTCAGCTTTCAGTTCTGGCTGAGCGATGCGCTCCCGACGGCTACAGGAAGAAAGGCTGCTAAGGTAAGTACAGGTAAGTAAAAGTTCTTTACATACTTTAGACACACCAAACACACTTACCTTTGCACTCATGCACCCATCACTCACCTGAGCGCCGACATCGCGACCCCGCAACTCCTTCAACCCGACGGCCCGCCTGCTCTACCTGGCGTGGTTTGGAGCCATCGGGAATCCCACACGAAACCCCTCAAAATAGGGATTAGGCTAAAAACTGCCTGTTAACTACCTGTTAACAGGCAGTTAATTGGCACTAATCCCTTCCCGCCTAGTTTCGGCGGGTCCCAGTGCGGGGCGGGTACCTGCCGCCCCTGAAACTTACGTGGGGCGGGATTTTGGGCGGGATGGTGTCGGGACCCCCAAATTTGGGATTTCCCCCCCCCCACACGCCTGAAACCCCGGCTGACGGCTCCCCAAAAATCTAGCCCAATGTGTTTTCTTTGTTAAAGCATTAAATGTGCTTTTTTATCACCCTGATTATAACCAGTTTCTCCAGCAGCTAGTACATATTTTTGTCAGGAGGCAGTTACCTTGAAGTTTTGGAGAGCTGGAGAGGTAAGTAAATTGTCTGATCACATTTTCCCTTATACTTGTGTAAGTTTTCTTTTCCAATTTTTATCTGCATAATGTGTTGATTTTTCCAGCCTGAATAAACTAGATGGGGTCGATTTTAACTCAGGTGCGGGGAATTGTCGGGTTCCCCGAATTTCGTGTTTCCCACACGAATCTAAATGGGTGTGTGAGGTTGATGCAATTTTAACTCAATTGGCCGATTGATTTCCAACATGTGGGAACCCTTCGCAAATGAGTATTTCCAGTCAGAAAGTCGCATAATATGACATAAGAACATAAGAAGTAGGAGCAGGAGTAGGCCATACGGCCCCTCGGGCCTGCTCCGCCCTTCAATAGGATCATGGCTGATCCAAACGTAGACTCACGTCCACTTCCCTGCCCACTCCCCGTAACCCCTAATTCCCTTATCAGCTAGGAAACTGTCTATCTCCATTTTAAATTTATTTACTGTTGCAGCTTCCACAGCTCTCTGAGGTAGCAAATTCCATAGATTTACTACCCTCTGAGTGAAGAAGTTTCTCCTCATCTCAGTTTTGAAACGGCAGCCCCTTATTCTAAGATTATGCCACTTAGTTCTAGTCCCACCCATCAATGGAAACATCCTCCCCGCATCCACCCGATCAAGCCCCCTCACAATCTTATATGTTTCGATAAGATCGCCTCTCATTCTTCTGAATTCCAATGTGTAAAGTACTCAACCTTTCCTCATAAGTCAACCCCTCATCTCCGGAATCAACCGAGTGAACCTTCTCTGAACTGCCTCGAGAGCAAGTATATCTTTTCTTAAAATTGGAAACCAAAACTGTACGCAATATTCCAGGTGTGGCCTCACCAGTACCCTGTATAACTGAAGCAAGACTTCCCTGTTTTTATACTCCATCCCCCTTGCAATAAAAGCCAAGATTCCATTGGCCTTCCTGATCACCTGCTGTACCTGCATACTAACCTTCTGTGTTTCATGCACCAGGACCCCCAGATCCCTTTGTACTGTAGCACTTTGCAGTTTCTCTCCATTTAGATAATAACTTGCTCTTTGATTTTTTCTGCCAAAGTGCATAACCTCACACTTTCCAACATTATATTCCATCTGCCAAATTTCTGCCCACTCACTTAGTGACGACATCATTTAAGGTCTGCAACAAGCCTTGCTTCTTCTGCAGGCTGCCAGCCTTTTGGCATTTGATGGCACAGGAACCTGTAGGAACAATGGCCAGCGGGAGGCCAAGATCATCTCCTAAATTTGATGAGGCATCACTGCAGGCATTGTTGGATGGGGCTAGGGCCAACAGGAAGGGCCTGCTCCCTTCTTCAGGGAGGAAGAGGCCTCCCAGTCAGACCAAGGCCGTGTGGCTACAGGTGGCTGGGGAAGTCAACTCCTTGGGGCTCACACGGCGCAGCTGGATGCAGTGCAGGAGAAGATTCCATGACCTTCATCGCACTGGAAAAGTAAGTATGAAGTTTCCATCACCCTCAATCTGATCCCCATTGCCTTTCCTCACCAGCACTCAGCTTTAGCAATCTCTTCTTCCACATCCCACTTGACACTCACATCCATGCACTCTTAGCCATTCCCTCTCTCTCTATGCTCACATTCACATAACTTTTCCACTATGCAGCCCTCACACGCCCTCTCGCTCTGATGCTTTGAACACAACTGACAACGCACAGGGAGGGCCCTTGGTCTTGCAACCTCACTCCATCTTTGTCTCCTTCTAAGTATCAATGCTATGCAATCCCTACACTCACCCCCTCATTCTCACTCAACCTCCACTTGTCTCCATTGCAGGAAAAGAGAGCTCATAACAGGAGAGAGCGAGCCAGGGCAGGAGGAGGGCCACCCTCATTAGCCCAGCTCACCCCCTGGGAGGAAGCCGTCCTGGAGATTGTCGGGGATGATACAGACGTGGAAGTTGGGGGAGGACAGACAGGTGCACCCACACAAGCTGGTGACAGAATAGTTTTCCATCTCTCTCATTGCCATTGCATGAGTCGCTGATAATGATTCTGAAGCTACATCATATCGACTTATGATCATCTGCAGAATGCAATGTGCATGTAGCCTTGGCATCACATCTCTAACTCTTTCCATTACTCCCCCACAGGACCATCGAGAGCCCCCATCCCCACTGTGCAGGAGGAAGAGCCTGAGATTCCAGACTTCTCAGAGGAATCTGCAACATCTGAGAGTGCAGCGTCAGCAGAAATAAGCACACCCAGCACCAGCGCAGATATTCACACCTCGGGGGGACCTTCGGGACATAGAGTAGTGCTGTCATCTGGTGTATCACAGCTCACAAGTGAGCATCAGCAGGATGTGGAGACCGGGACAGTAGTGGAGAGTCCTCGTCAGATGGCGCAGGACTCTGCCAGCTCGGCTCAGCTGCATGTCGACCCTCTGCCTCTGGGTCCATCCATAAAATCAGAGGTGATGGAACTCCATGCACAGTTGTAGGAGTCTCTGGCAGGTTTTGTCTCCAGGGTCGCTGCGAGTGTGGAGCGAATGGAGGAGTCCATAGCGTCCATGAGCAGAGCTTTTGTGGAGTCAGTGGCGCATGAACGCATCAACACGGACAGGATGGCTACCTACGTGGATATGATTGCTGCCTCCGTGGTAAGACTGGCTACCGTAGAGGAGAGGATGGCTACGGTAGAGGAGAGGAGGGCTACGGCCAAGGAGGAGGTTAGTCACCAGGGTAAATCCATGTTGACTTTTTCCGATCCTGTCACTGTTTTCCAAGTGCTTGACTAATCTACTGGAATTTTTTGAGGATGTAACTGGTAAAATAGATAAAATAGATGAAGGAGAACCAGTGGATGTGGTGTATTTGGACTTTCAGAAGGCTTTCGATAAGGTCCCGCGTAAGAGATTCGCATGTAAAGTTAAGGCACATGCGATTGGGGGCAAGGTACCGACTTGGATAGAGAACTGGTTGGCAGACAGGAAGCAAAGAGTTGGAATAAACGGGTCTTTTTCCGAGTGGCAGGCAGTGACTAGTGGGGTATCGCAGGGATCGGTCCTAGGACCCCAGCTATTCACAATATATATAAATGATCTAGACGAGGGAACTAGATGTAATATCTCCAAGTTTGCAGATGACACAAAGCTGGGTGGGCATGTGTGCTGTGAGGAGGATGCCGAGAAACTCCAGTATGATTTGGACAGGTTGAGTGGTGGGCAGATGCATGGCAGATGCAGCATAATGTGGATAAATGCGAGGTTATCCACTTTGGTGGCAAAAACAGGAAGGCAGATTATTATCTGAACGGCAATAGATTGGGAGAAGGGGAAGTGCAACAAGACCTGGGTGTCTTTGGGCACCAGTCGCTGAAGGTAAGCATGCAGGTGCAGCAGGCGGTTAAGAAGGCAAATGGTATTTTGGCCTTCATAGCAAGAGGGTTCGAGTACAGGAACAAGGATGTCTTGCTGCAGTTTTACAGGGCCTCGTTGAGACCACACCTTGAGTATTGTGAGCAGTTTTGGTCGCCTTATCTGAGGAAGGATGTTCTGGCCATGGAGGGAGTGCAGCAAAGATTAACCAGACTGATACCTGGTATGGCAGGAATGATGTACGAGGAGAGACTGGGTCGATTGGGCTTATACTCGCTGGAGCTTAGAAGAATGAGAGGGGATCTCACTGAAACTTATAAAATTCTAACAGGACGAGACAGTCTAGATGCAGGAAGGATGTTCCCGATGGCGGGGGTGTCCAGAACCAGGGGTCACAGTCTAAGGATACGGGGTAAGCCATTTAGGACTGAGATGAGGAGGAATGTAATGTGTGAAGAGAAAAAGATTGGTGAAGTCAAGCGTAGGTCCCTTACAGTCAGAATCAGGGGAATTTACAATGGGAAACAAAGAAATGGCAGACCAACTAAATTCATACTTTGGTTCTGTCTTCACAAAGGAGGACACAAATAACCTCCCAGAGATGCCGGGGAACATAGGGCCTGATGAAAGGGTGGAACTGAAAGAAATCAGTATTTGTAGGGAAATGGTGTTAGGAAAATTGATGGGACTGAAGGCCGATAAATCCCCAGGGCCTGATAATCTACATCTCAGGGTACTTAAGGAAGTGGCCCTAGAAATAGAAGATGCATTGCTGGTCATCTTCCAGAACTCGATAGGCTCTGGAACAGTACCCATGGATTGGAGGGTAGCTAATGTTACCCCACTATTCAAAAAAGGTGGTAGAGAAAAAGCGGGGAATTATAGACCGGTAAGCCTGACATCGGTAGTGGGGAAAATGCTAGAATCTATTATAAAAGATGTAATAGCAGAGCACTTGGTAAGCAGTGACAGGATCGGACAAAGTCAACATGGATTTACAAAAGGTAAATCATGCTTGATTAATCTACTGGAATTTTTTGAGGATGTAACTGGTAAAATAGATAAGGGAGAACCAGTGGCTGTGGTGAATTTGGACTTTCAGAAGGCTTTTGATAAGGTCCCACATAAGAGATTAGCATGCAAAATTAAGGCACATGGGATTGGGGGCAAGATATTGACTTGGATAGAGAACTGGTTGGCGGACAGAAAGCAAAGATTTGGAATAAATGGGTCGTTTTCCGAGTGCCAGGCAGTGACTAGTTGGGTAACGCAAGGATCGGTCCTAGGACCCCAGCTGTTCACAATATATATTAATGATCTGGACGAGGGAATTGGATGTAATATCTCCAAATTTGCAGACGACACAAAGCTGGGTGGGAGGGTAAGCTGTGAGGAGGATATCATGAAGCTCCAGTACGATTTGGACAGATTGGGTGATTAGGCAGAAACATGGCAAATGCACTATAATGTGGATAAATGTGAGGTTATCCACTTTGGTGGCAAAAACAGGAAGGCAGATTATTATTTGAATGGCAATAGATTGGGAGAAGGGGAAGTGCAAAGAGACCTGGGTGTTCTTGTGCACCAGTCGCTGAAGGTAAGCATGCAGGTGCAGCAGGCGGTTAAGAAGGCAGATGGTATGTTGGCCTTCGTAGCAAGAGGGTTCGAGTACAGGAACAAGGATGTCTTGCTACAGTCGTATAGGGCCTTGGTGAGACTGCACCTTGAGTATTATGTGCAGTTTTGGTCGCCTTACCTGAGGAAGGACGTTCTTGCCATGGAAGGAGTGCAGCGAAGATTCACCAGGCTGATACCTGGGATGGCAGGAATGACGTATGAGGAGAGATTGTGTCGATTGGGCTTATACTCACTGGAGTTTAGAAGATTGAGAGGGGATCTCATCGAAACTTATAAAATTCTGTCAGGCCTGGACAGACTAGATGCAGGAAGGATGTTTATGATGGCCGGGGATTCCAGAACCAGGGGTCATAGTCTAAGAATAAGGGGTAAGACATTTAGGACTGAAATGAGGAGGAATTTCTTCACCCAGAGAGTGGTGAACCTGTGGAATTCTCTGCCACAGAGGGCGGTGGAGGCCAGTTCATTAAATATATTCAAAAAAGAGTTGGATATATTTCTTAAGGCTAAAGGGATCAAGGGATATGGGGAGAAGGCAGGGACAGGGAAATGAATTTTGATGATCAGCCATGATCTCATTGAATGGCGGAGCAGGCTCGAGGGGCCGAATGGCCTACTCCTGCTCCTACCTTCTATGTTTCTATGTAACCACTTATCATTGGTAGACCTCCCATGCCATTGCTCATAGGTAGTCAATGAGAGTCAGCATTGATTTGTGAAGGGCCGGTCTTGTCTGACTGATCTAATAACCTTTTGGAGGAGGTCAGTAACATGGACAAGGGAGTGTCTCTGGATCTTGTATGTGTGGACTTCCAGAGGGTTAAATTATGAGAACAGGTTGCAGAGACTGGGCTTGTATTCCCTCAAGTACAGAATATTAAATGGTGATATAATTGAGGTGTTTAAGATGTTCAAAGAGTTGGTCGGGTAGATCGATAAAAACTATTTCCTCTGGCGGGGAAATCCAGAACAAAGGGGCATGAGCTTAAAATTATAGTTAGCCTGTGTAATGTATGTAGTGTATATATACCTTAAGGGAGAGAACTACTTTTTACAGCTCCTGTATACTGTAGTACCAGCAGTGACCACACCTGTATATAAACCCTGAGTAGTGATCTGTACAGTTAGTTCTAGAGTAACCCTCATTCAGTAAACACCTGTTGAATCGTTCCCTGCAGTCTGTTGTCTGATTATTGAAGGACACAACATTAAGATACACGGATATAACAGCCTGGTCAGGGATGTGATGTCAGGAAGCACTTCTTCTCCGAAGGGCTAGCGGAATTGTGGAACTCTCCCCCCATACCTATTGAGGCTGGGGGTCAATTGAAAACTTCAAAAATGAGATTGGTAGATTTTTGTTAGGCAAGAGTTTTAAGGGATGTGGAACCAATGCGGGTAAATGGAGTTAACATACAGGTCAGCCATGCTTGAATTGAATGGCAGAACAGACTTGAGGGGCTGAATGGCCTCCTCCTGTTCCTGAGTTGATCAAGGGATATCGATCAAAGACAGGTAAATGGATTTGAGGTGCAGAGCAGCCATGGTCTAATTGAATGCTGGAGGGGCTGAATGGCCTACTCCTGTTGCTTTAAATGTATGCAATTACTTAACATAATTGGTAGAAGGCAAACAATGCCATCACTGCCCATCGCCCACACACCCTGTGGCCTTGGTCGTACCCACATGGAAACCTGTTACTGCTTTCTAGCGAAACAAGTCAGTGTAACTTAAGCCCAAAGGTTTTTACCAAATATGGTAGTAAGGTGAGGCCCCTTTAATTGGACGGGTCAAACCGTGACATCGCAGGGGAAGCCTCACCCTCACACTGCGCATCACACTGAGATGAGACATCACAATAGCTTTGTAAACTATATAAATGTGAGGCATCTGACTCTGATTAACTGGCTTTTCTGTCTATGACTGAATGCGGTCGGCTCGAACATCTGAACAGCTTTGCTCTGTGAAGACAACACGAACAATTGAAACATCATCAACCAGCAGCGTGGACAGAAGGTCGTGAACTTTGACAGCTTTGTCTTTCTGGGATGGCAGGAATGACGTATGAGGAGAGATTGGGTCGATTGGGCTTATATTCGCTGGAGTTTAGAAGAATGAGAGGGGATCTCATTGAAACTTATAATATTCTAACAGGACTAGACAGACTAGATGCAGGAAGAATGTTCCCGATGGCGGGGGAGTCCAGAACTAGGGGTCACAGTCTAAGGATAAGGGGTAAGCCATTTAGGACAGAGATGAGGAGGAATTTCTTCACCCGGAGAGTGGTGAACCTGTGGAATTCTCTACCACAAAAGGCAGTTGAGGCCAATTCATTAAATATATTCAAGAAGGAGTTAGATATATTTCTTAAGGCTAAAGGAATCAAGGGATATGGGGAGAAAGCAGGGACAATGTACTGAATTTGGATGATCAGCCATGATCTCATTAAATGGCGGACCAGGCTCAAGGGGCTGAATGGCCTACTCCTGCTCCTATCTTCTATGTTTCTATGTCTTAACCTGTTTATCTTGTATTATTAGTGAAAGCCATAATGAGCAATATTAAGTTTATCAGATACAGTAATATTGATGCACAGTCGGGTGGAATAGTTCAGTTTGTTATTGGTAGTTTTTCCATAGTGTTGCTCATAGGTAGTCTGGGTCCCGGAGCCTGGTTACTGATGGTTACTGAGCCCCATCCAGCTCCTGACTGACCGGCTCCTCCCAGTCCTGGAGTTTAATGCTTACTCCCTGCTCTGCAAATGTAGATAACTATTTACTGACTGTGACTAACTGTGTTTGGAGCTTTAGCTCCTGCTTGTATCATTCCCCGTGAAAGTCCGAGTGAGTTACAGCAAAATCCGTGCAGATTTTAAGGCTCAAATCCTGGAAACTGAAAGCAGGTCGTACATGCTGGTTGTTCTGACCAACTTGTCCTGGACACGGGGATAGCCTGTGGTACAGCTAAGCCCGACCATTTAAGAAGGTCAAGAGTGTCCCTCTTGAAACCGTTGATTGGTGTTGAATGAACGGGTCTAAATAAGAGAGGCTGACAGGGAGAGTGAACGACTGAATAATCAGTTTCTCAAAGTGTTCACCAGTACTGAGAGCTCAGGGTTAAGACTCGAAGAATGTACTCCTGGGCAGTAATGCCACTGGAGCTGCCTTGACCGAGCTTGGTACCTGCCCTCACAGCTCGACGCTGACCCAGGTGTTGACTTTTTAAAGGGAATTTGATAAATCCTTTTACAGGTTATATATTTTATTATACAAGGGGAGCGATAAAATGCCGTCATTGTCCTTGTTGCAATCCAGTGATTTTTGTGATTTCTTCTTCTGCCACAGGTACATGGTTGGTGTCAGGATGAGTGAGAGGAAATGGACGGTTTCATCAAACTACCAACAGACTAAAGTTGTCAGTAACAAAACCACAAAGACAACTGGATCACACGTCCTGACCAAAATCACATCAATGCCAGCAGAGATACCACAAAGGAGGAAACAGCAACACTGAAATACCCCTCACGCCCATCCCTCTGTGCCCCATCCATTTCTTTAGTATCAACTGTACATCTTTTAATTTCTTTATTTGATGGCCAATAACAGATCCATTTAAATGTGCAGTCAATGATTGGAGATGGTGTTAAACCAACTCTTTCCCTTCTGGCACGTTTCTTTCCCATTTTAAAAGATTTCCCACGCCCCTCTCCCTCCTCCCTAGTTCTCCCCTGGGCTGGACCTTCACGTCCAGCACTCAGGTCCCCGCATCGGCATCAAGCACCAGCCCTGCTCCAACTCCAGGCTCAGTTCGGCATTGCTCGGGGTTAACTGCACTGGCACTGGATAGGGCCCAGTCCATACAGTCATCTCCGACCGATGTCGACCGGTGGTCCAACTGTTGGGACTGAACAGGAAAGTCTCAAGGGTGGACGCTCCGGTTGTTGCCTCGATGATGTAGAATGGGACGAGCTGGTTAAAGCCAATCCATCCCAGTCAACAACATCGGGTGAAACCCCGGTACCACTTGTACCGAGGCCTCCCAGGATAGAGGAAGAGTCCTCCTCTGGCACCAGCTGGTTCGGAGGTGTCCGTTCCTACTGGGGCCAGAATCAGGCTGGTTCCCCCAAGCGCCACCAGCTACTGTTGGTGTGTCCTTCACTGGAGGCATCCGTCCCCTCTGGTGACACCAACGCAGCCCCGGGACATTGGTCTCCAGTTGGCGCCAGCTCATTTGGGGGCACCACCCTCGGTGGACTCGACCCTACACAGGGTCACCTATGCTGTGGGTGATGTCCACTTTGGTGAGTGCAGCCGCAGATCTCTATTTATAGATCTGTGGCTCCCACCCACCACTGTGGACCCACCTTCAGCCGCTCCCTACTACACTCGAGAGGCACTCCCAGGGAGGGTGCGTGCACTCCAGAAACCAAACTGGGAGCCCGAGTCGACCACGGCCTCCGTGCATTGAGGCTTTTCCATGTATTCAAAACAAGGGTGACTTCGAGTCTGAAACTGTGAGTTCCGGAAGTCCCATCACTTGTGGGGGTTGAGTCTTTACCTGGGGTCTTGCAAAGGCCTCAGGCATCGACTTTTGTTGGATTTCCCCACCCAATTTCCAAGGCGGTTTGGGCGGATTTGATAGGCGCGCTCCAGTTATGGCCAAGGTAGACAGCCCTGCCACCCTGCCTCACAACTTAAGGTTCGCTGGTACAGCTGGCGAACTTCAGTCGTGAAAGCCTCAGAAGGAAGGGAACTGCCCAGGAAACTAGTCCTGTTCCACCCCCCAGAATCCAAATGGTGGGACATGTGGGTCTGGCAGACCTTCCTGCAGGGTTTGGCGCATATCCCGAATTCCCTGCCACCAAATCCACCGGGGCTGGCTTCACTGACCAGCAGGTGAGTTGAGGGAGCAATCCCTGCCAGAGAGGACCACCTTCAGAGAGCATCTGCTGCAGCAGCAGACTGTGTGGGTGCTCTCAATGTAGGAGCAGGATCTATCATCCAGTGGATCTTGCATCGCCACTGAGGTTGTCCTCACACCTTGGGGATCCTTCAGGTTCTGCAGATGCCCATTGGTGCCGAGGGCTTCTTTGGCGAGCAAGTGGAGGATCTGCTGTAGCAGAACCTTCAGGCATTCCCGAGATGACACACAAGGGTGAGGGGGCACTGTTCACTTTGAAGCTTAGCCCACCCCATCTATAGGCCCCTTCCACTCGCCAACACCAGTACACTCACCACCTAGCCACTAACCATCACCAACGCACTCACCATCACCAATCCATTCACCACCACCATCCACTCGCCACCACCAATCCATTCACCTCCACCAGCCTATTCAAGGCTTTATCCGGAGCACGATGTCCTTTATATCTTGCTAGCCCGTCATTCCAGATTAGGACCTGGAATGCAGGTAGTTCGCAACAAGTAACCTTCGAGACCCTGTCCAGCTCCACCTCCCCCAGCAGTGATCGTGCCTGGATAGCCCACCTCAGAGTTGTGTGGGTGGGCTATTCCAGTACTTCCCTGTGGAAGTGGATCACTCTGGATGTTTGGTTTGACCATCAGAGGAACCATCTACTAGTGGGCATACTGGCAGGTCTTCTGCCATCCACACTGAGAGCGAGTGATCGTCATCCAGAAGGCTCAACTGTTGGGGATATTTCTCCAGTTGAGCCTTCTGGATGACCATCACTCTGCCAGTAATGTATCCACAGGATGAATGGTCTTCTCGGCCAGTGATTTCATTTGGCATTTCAACAGGCTCGGGGTGTGAACGGTATAATAGGACATTTCCACTTTCAGACTCGGTGCAGGGTAAGTTAGTGTGTCTGCAGACAGACAATATGACAAGGGTCCGGTAAGTCAACAAACAGGGTGGGACCCTCCTTCCTGGGTCCCTCTGTCAAGATGACGCGTTGCTTCCCATTGGTGCTTGAATGACGGGGTGACACTCTTGGTGCCACATTTGGCCCGGGGCGGACAACACAACAGTCGGCACACTCAGCTGCTCTGTAGTCCACCCTAACTAGTGGATGATCCACACTGAGGTAGTCCAGAACACCTTCAGGACTTGGGGGGTTTACCAGGTCGATCGACTTGCTCGCATCACCGGATAATCACCAATCTGCTGGAGGACCTCAGGCTGTCGGGGCGGAGGCCCGATAGTCTTTCGTGCTTTTGTTTCTGGATTCTGTTGCTCAGGGTTGCCTGATCTCCAGGATGCTCCAGGAAATTGCAGCAGGTGGTGGTTCTGGTTAACCCTTTAGTTACCTCACAAACCGTGCTTCAGGGATACCCGGGTGTTGAATACACACTTTGATTTCAGGAGCCCACGGGAGAAATCCAAGTCATTTTTAGAGTATAGAGGACCCTACCTTTTTTAGGGAATTTTTCATTCTGACATCCTCCACACACTGCTGGGCACTGTCCAACTGGTACTCAGGGTGAGAAGGGTGGACCGTACCTGCAAGTGAACAGATTCTCCGGCTCCCAGGACAAATAGATCAAAGTGGGTGTTATTCACGGGTGCCAGCGCCAGATCCAAACAGTAAGCTGAACCGTAAGGATCTGGATTTGGGTCCTGCCAGCTTCTGATTGATGGCCTGGCAGTTGAGATGGAATGCCCGTCAAATTAGGGTATACCAGCAGTGCGGCACACATGGGTAATGCTCACTTTATTGCGTCTGTCCTGGTCATTTAAGCCTCTGTTCCCATACAAGTACCTCCACCCTCCTCGTCCTCAGTACTACTTGGTTAGTCACCAGCTGTGTGTGCAGAATGCCTGAATGAAGATCACAGCTCCCTTGTCAGCTGTTCCCGTGTCAGCTGCTCCCTTGTAAGCTCCTCTTCATTCTTCAAGTGACGCGGCATTTGCCACCCACCTGGTTGTCTCTTGGGTCTAGTGGGGAGTGTTGGTATGTCTTTTCCTCGTTCTGGGTTGTCTTTGGGTGTCAACAAACTGGGTTCTGGGGTGTGCTAAAAGTTAACACTGCACGGGAGTCGGGGAGGGAGGGGAAAAACAAATGGGTTTGCCCTTCAAAGTTAGGACGTCTTAACAAAATGTCTTAACAGGAAAGGTCACGCCTTAAGAGATTTTCCTCAGGCAAATTGTGCCGATGCATCCCGGTAATTAGATCCACATTCCACCCCCAATTCGGCCTGTCAATGTTTAGGAACGGATGTTCCCAGCAAATTAAACGATGACACAGTTAACACTTTAAAGAAATGATTGGGGACAGTTTTCATTCAACCTGGAATGACAGAAATGGGAACTCTAGACAACCTGCCAACCAGTTTCTCGTCATCGCTGAATATTGGGTTTGTGACTGCTGCTACAGAACTAGACTGGCGATTGTTGAAGACCAGGCTCCCGGGGACTGTGTTCAATTGATGTTAGCAGAGTTGAAGTGAGAAAGTAATTGTCTCAGAATATTTGGGCCATAATGATCTCCTGACCTAGTTTCGATCGCCTAAGGGGGTCGGAGAGGAATTTCCCAGATTTTTTTCCCAAATTGGCCTGGGTTTTTATGTCTGGTTTTTCGCCTCTCCCAGGAGATCACATTTCGCATATTATAAGTCATGTTTCAATAACTGAAATGTGAGAAGTTTAACATCTGAAAATAAACGTGGATTGAAAATGAACAAACTTACTGTGTGTCTCCTGATTTGTGCACGGATCATTGAAGGGAACAGAAAGGGGAAGAGATGAGTTCTGATTGTCCCTGGGCTCAATTACTGATTGGGTGAATTCTTTGAGCCACACACTGGGTGGGACCTAGATTGATTCCCCAGTCTGCACATACAAACATACAAAAAGATATACAAAAGTAGATGAAGACTATCAGGCCCATTAAGCTCACCCCATCCAGTAGACAGTATGACCTCACATGCTGCCATCCTACCTACCAGTTATGCTATCTCTGGAAACAGACAAAGAAACATGGCCAATTCAGGAAAAACCTCTGGCCAATTGCTCTCCAACTCCCAACACATGACAATCTAAACTAATCACTAACTCTCGCTGTAACTGGTAATGTCCTCTCAGGGACTGGTCAAGATCATACAGCACAGAAGGAGGCCATTCAGCCCATCTTGCCTCTGCCAGCTCTTTGAATGCACTATCCAATTAACCCCACTCTCCCACTCTTTCCCCGTAGCCCAGCAAATTTTTCCTTTTCAAGCATTTACCCAATTCCCTTCTGAAAGTTACAGTGGATGGAATTATAAGTTGGTGGAATTCTGTCATGTGATCTCCAAAGTTCCAGTAACTAAATTGCCAAATCCCCCAGTCAGTAAAACCTGGATTGGGCTTATTCAGTCACTAAAACACCAGTGGCACTTTCAAAGTCCCAGGCCACGTCAAGGAACTCCTCACAAAGTTGTGAATTGGTATAAAAACAAATACTAGTGGGGAGGGGCTGGGGGTGAAGAATTGAGTGGGGGAAACAAGACAACACTTTGCATGTACTGAGGCAGAGTCGTGTGTTGGGTTTGCAACTCTGCAGGATGTACCCGAGTCTCCTGGAAGTTAATCTCCTGGAATTTTTGATATTTGTTTATGGGATGTGGGCTTCGCTGGCAAGGCCAGCGTTTATTGCCCATCCCTAATTGCCCTTGCGAAGGTGGTGGTGAGCCGCCTTCTTGAACTGCTGCAGTCCGTGAGGTGAAGGTGCTCCCACAGGAGCGGTTTGGTACAACTGAACGACTTGCTCGGCCATTTCAGAGGGCAGTTAAAGGTCAGACCGAGTAAGGACAGCAGATTTCCTTCCCTGAAGGACATTAGTGAACAAGGTGGGATTTTAGCGCAATCCAATTGTTTCGTGGTCATGATTACTGATGGTAGCTTTTTATTCCAGATTTATTTACGTGACTGAATTTAAATTCCCCAGCTGCCATGTAGTGGGATTTGAACTCATGTCTCACAGATTGTTTAATCTAAGTCTGTCCCTGGATTGCTAGTCTGGTAACATAACCACAATGCTCCCATTCCCAATTGCAGCTGTGAGCAAACCTGGGATAAAAGCCAACAAGGCATTAAAGAAAATGATTTTTTTTTCCATTTTCTTTGACCACTTTCATTCATTTATAAAAATATTGGAGACGGGGGAAAAAGGCGGTTGGATACAGCAAGTCGCGTGATGAAAGCTCCAGGAATACGTCCAATCAGAGATGGTGACCCGTGTTGTGTGACTCACGCCATTTGTGCACCAAGACAAAATAAAATAATAGCACGCGTTGATAATTGTGGGTGGCACCAAGACACACACGTGCAGAATGTGAAACCTGTTGAATAATCACTGACTACTGAGGCACAAGTGGGTCTAAATAACACTTTAACAAACAGAATGGCTGCACATTAATGGCACAGTAATTAACTTGGGATATAATAGGCTTTGGCCTAGAAATTTGGTTGGTAGCGCCGGCGCTGAGCGCCTAAAGAGACCTAGAATTGGGGCGATACCGTATGTTGGGGCGTTCGCTATGAAGATAGCGACAACTCAGATATTGACTATACATTTAGCGCCTGCGCTAAGTGTTTGCGCGCGCCCGCGAGCGCAAGCAGATCATGACATAATTTCAGTGTGCAACGCCTTTTAGGAGCGCCTGAGCGCATATTGGGTGGTGCCCGGAGCCTTAACGCCCAGCGCTTTTAGTGACAGTTCGAGGGAGGGCTAACAGGCCCTTCTCGGAGTAGGGGGGCGCTATTTAAGGGGACAGCTCTAGTGCAGAATCTTCAGCCACTTGGCCTGCTCATTGCGATCGTTGCTGGAGAGAGTTGGCGAGCTAATGTGGAGCGGAGTTCTGGGAATTTAGCTTTACAGTACTTGGGACCTTCAAACCTGTCCGAAGCACTTGCAGCACTACACCTAAAAGCCTTTTGACCAACTGGCATCGGAATGGCAGCTTCTTTGGAGGGCGACGGCCTCATCGCCCAACACTGTGAAGGGGCAGAGAGACGGCGGGAGAGAGGGCCGGGATTGGCCAGAAGGAGGAGGGGCAATGGAGGTCGGCCAATCCGACGGGAAGCTGTGTGCATCTTTAGGCAGCAGGTGACAAGCCTTGACATGACGGAGGAGCAGTGTTTGGGAAGGCCCGATTCTGGAGGGACATTGTTACTGATCTGTGCCACCTGCTTGGTCAGGTTCTGCAGCCGCGTGAACGCTGCAGAACCTCTCTGTCCATGATCGCTAAACTGACTGATGGCCTCAATTTTTATGCCAACGGATCCTATCAGTCAGCCATTGGGGACATTGCGACTGTCGCTCAGGTTGCAGTCCACTGTTGCATCCGGCAAGTTACAGATGCCCTTTATAGGCGAAGGCGTCAATTCATTACCTTCCCTCGGACCCTGCACAAGCAGGCGGAGTGCGCGCAGGGTGTCGCTTCTATTGCGGACTTCCCCATGGTGCAGGGGGCGAGTGACAGCACACACGTGGCTTTGAGGGCACCATGCCATCATCCTTAGGACTTCCGCAACCGCAAGGGGTTCCACTCCCTCAACGTGCAGCTGGTCTGTGACCACCGCCAAATCATCATGGCAGTCACCGTGCATTTCCCAGGGTGCAGCCACGATGCCTTTATCCTGCGGTTGACCTCAGTTTGTAACCTTTTTGAGGGGCTGCCTCGAAGACGAGGCTGGCTTACTGGGGACAAGGGCTATCCTCTCTGGCCATGGCTGATGACAACACTCCGTGTGGCCGACACCCCAGCAGAAGAGCTGATCAGCAGCGGCCATCAGGCGATCAGGCACAGTAAACAGCACACTATTGGTGTTGTCAAAAAGCGTTTCCAATGTCTGGAACATTCGGGGGATCCCTGCAGTACTCGCCGCAGCAAGTGGGACACATCGTCGTCGTCTGCTGCATGCTCCACAACTTGGCGAATCGACGTAGCCAGCCAATTCCAGCTGTCCCTCAACGACCAGCAGAGCAGGCGGAGGAGGAGGAGTATGAGGAGGAGGAGGAGGAGGAGGCGGTGGAGGAGGAGGAGGAGGAGGAAGAGCAGGCGGAGGAGGAGGAGGCGGAGGAGGAGGAGGAGGAAGAGCAGGCGGAGGAGGAGGAGGAGGAGGAGGAAGATGGAAGGGCTGCTGAAAGTGGAAGGGCCATACGTCAGAGGCTCATCTGGATTCGTGTCGAGACCCCTGTGGCGGAATGATGAGAGTCTTAACTCATGCGCACTTTGGATGTTTGACGGCCTCTGAATGCCAGCATCACTGAAACTAGTCACATGCACCATGCCTTCTGTTTATTGGCACAAAAGTATTTCATTACAGCTAAACAACGTAAAGTCAACAGAAACCATAACTTTCAAAATAACTGTGAACTCTTCGGCAAAGCCGCAAAACTCAACAAACCTTCTGCAAATATAACAACAGGTGAGGGTGTCCTTGAATTTGGACAAACAAACGCCTCAGCACCTCCCTCTACAACTGGCCCCTTGAGGGAGAACGACTTCTCTTTTGCGCCCGGCCCCTTCCCTCCCTGCTGCTCCTACGTAATTGGACCCCAGTGGCGGGCTCAAGGCTGGGGGACGCCTGCTGACTGTCTGGAAGCACAGAAGCCCCTGAGGGACGGCCTGGCCGACCTCTGGGCTTGGAGGGTGCGGACGCAGGATGCTTGATGTGACCATGGCTTGAAGCAGTGTGGCCTGCAGGTGGTGGCAGCTGCAATGCAGGCGCCCCAGCGCTGGCATGTGCAATGGTCTCCTGCCGAGAGAGGACACCTGCACCATGGTCGGACGACACACTGGCTATCTGAGGGGAGCGGCTCGGCTCATCCGCCACAATCGCATGCTCCACTGATTCCTGGCCTTGTATGGGACTGGAAGGGCCCGGGGTGATCGTCACTGATGCAGAGCGGGTGGCTACAGTGAGAGATCGCGTTGCGTCAATCTGGGTGTGGCGGAGCCCAGCAAGTGACTGCGTGGCAACAGTGAGGACCTGTGTGCCAGGTGCCAGTGCTTCGGAGAAGGCCTGGACAGTTCTTCCCATTGCTTCGGACAAGGCAGGTGCCGAGCGCTCCACTGCCTCGGACAAGCGCTGGACAGACCTTTCCAGGGATTGTCCGAAGCCCTGAACAGTCCTTTCCATAGCCAACTCAAAGCCGTGGACAGTCCTCTCCATTGTTGGGCCGAAGCCCTGGATAGTCCTGTCCATTGTTGCCCCGAAGCCCTGGATAGACTTGTCCATTGTTGCCCTGAAGACCTGGAGAGTCCTGTCCATTGTTGCCCCAAAGCCCTGGAGAGTCCTCTCCATTGTTGCCCCGAAGTCCAACATACTCTTAGCCAATGAATCTATTGACTCAGGCATCTTCTCGACTGCAGCCATCAGCTCCGTGTGTCTGACCCGGGCCTGTTTGCTCATCTCAGCCAGGCGACGCACCTCATCTGCACTCTGTGCAGCAGTCATCACTACCTGCCTTGCCCTCCGGGGAGACGGTGGCCGAACTTGCCTATCCCCCGTGCATTGCTGCATGCCACTTGGTCCGGCAACTGGTTCATCCTCAGACCCCCCCCACCTCCCCTCCAGGGGACTACTATCCCCAGTCTGTAGATGTGTCTGCTCCCCGGATTCTGCAACGGCTGGGCCGGATTCCTCCTGGTCCTCGCCTCCGGTGGCACTGGCACTGGCAGCTTCAGTGCATTGAGCCCCAGTTGGTGCTGCTTCATCTGAAAGTGGGAGGTGGAAGAGTGGCTTTAGCAAAAGGACAGGTTTGCTGAAAGGCATGCCAGATTGCGGCAAGGCTCTGACATGGCTGCACACTGAGGATGCATGCTGGCGGGGGGACCAAGTGGAAGGCAACAGGTGGAAAAGGTGAGAGTCTTACCCTCGCTGTCGGAAATGGGGTCGGCAGATGCAGTGGTCACAGGACCAGACAGACGTCCTCCAAGTATCTGGTGCACTCTCTCCTCCAGATCCGTGAGAGTGACCACTTGTGGAGGTCCGCCACCGGTTTGACGCTGCTCCTTTCGGATCATCGCCAGCTTGGACTGCAGGGGAAAGAAGGGGAAGTTCTGTAACATGATGCCTTGAGAGATCATCGCATGCCCCCCATGGTGCAAGAGCCCTTACATGAGGCCTTGAGAGATCATCGCATGGCCCCCATGGTGCAAGAGCCCTTACATGAGGCCCTGAGACATCTGTCCATGTGTGTGCCCAGAAAGGGCCATGGGTGCATGCAAACAGATGGCCATTGGGGCATCATTGCAACAGGGTGCCCGAAGTCAGCTGCAGATGGAGGGAATCAGAAGTTTGCTAAACCATCACTCACCCTAACGATCCGTGTGAGGTCGTTGAATTTCTTCCTGCACTGAACAGGGGTCCTGGTTGCCATGCTGCTGGAGTTGACCCTCACAGCAACCTCCCTCCAAGATCGTCGGTAAGCCTTCTGATTCGGCCTCTTGCCATTATCCGGATACAGGACATCTCGACGGCGCTCAACTGCAGCCACCAAGTGGTCCAGAGCCTCAGTGCTGAAGCGCTCTGCTCTCTGTCTAACCTTCTCCATGCTGAACAAGTTTGTAACGCCAGACAAGGGCGAGCGCCGATTCTGAGGCCTACAGGGCGTTGGGTGTTGAAGCTCAGGCTGACTGACCCACCCCTTTAAGAGCCGGCCGGCGCCTGGAGGTCTCGTGGTTTCCCGCAATTGAGATCACCTGCGCTGCGCCCGTCCGCGTCGATATTGAGTAGCGCCTGAACTTTTGCGCCTTAGGAGCACCGTGCAACGGCTGAATTAGCGCCTCAATCCCCTTTGGGGGCGATGCAACCCAATATCTCGCCAGGCAGCGATAACTTTCGTCTGGCTATAAACTTAGCGCTCCGCCAGTTCTAACGCCTCAAGCGGGGCTATACCCAATTTCTCGGCCTTTATTTTGGAAGTACTTAACTCCCAAACTCTCATTACCACATGGCTTGCCGAGAAACAACTGGATCTTCTTTCAATGACAGGTGTTAGAACTCACAACCAATCAACACAGTGTTAACCCTTCGCTCCCTGGAAGTTTAAAGAACTTTCATTTTCAATTGACATTGAGAATGACTATTTTGGGAACTGCCTCCCCAGTTTAGCGCCAGGATTCTCCCCAGATAACCTGAGTTTGTAACACACTGTTCACATGGTTAGTGCCCCGAGGCACTTTAGAGAGTAGAATGAGATGCCAATTAGTAATACTAAGAAAGAAGCAATGGACACAAGTAACACTGCCCCTTCACTGGACAGCTGCTGGCGATAACCTTCAATCCGCCTTCACAACAGATGTCAAGCCAGCTCCTTCTTCAAGGTGAGAAATTACCCTGGATGATAATCCTGAGATTTATTCTCCTTTTTGATTCTTATCCTGCCCCTGACATTAAATTACTTGGTTTTATTACCCCATTGTCTTCTATTTGCAAATGTGAGCTATTGGAGCTTGATAGACAAACATGCTCACACGTGTCGCCTAGAAACACAAACAAAATGATTTTTTTTTAAACAGTGAGGATATTGCACCGTGAGATCAAATCCATGTGCTGCCGTCAAAAATGGGTGAATAGTTTAGGGTCTGGTCATTACAAGGACAATTTGAAGGATAAAGGACCAACTGAAAGGTTGGTGCTGAATTTAGCAAAGACCAACTTTCCAATGTTGATACCAGATAAACATTAGCACAAGGCAATTTTGATTTACGCCCTCCAATTTCTCAGTAGTGCATCAATAACTTGCATTGATAGACCTTTCACAGCATCAGGACATACCAAAGCACTTTACAGCCAATGAAGCACTTCCTTAAAGTATAATCGCTGCTGAAATGTAGGAAACGCAGCAGCCAATTTGCGCACAGCAAGCTCCCACAAATAATGACCAGATAATGTTTTTTTTAGTGATGTTGGTTGAGGGATAAATGTTGGCCCAGGAGAACTCCCCTACCCTTCTTCAAAATACTGGCCATGGGATCTTTTAAGTCCACCTGAGAGGACAGATGGAGCCTCGGTTTAACGTCTCATCCGAAAGACGGCACCTCTGACAGTGCAGCACTCCCTCAGTACGGCACTGAAATGTCAGCTTAGAATATGTGCTACCACTGGGCCATGCAGGCACCTAAATCAAACAGCTAGATGATTTTAAAAGCACGGGATAATGGAACAAGAAACCTGAATGGGTTTCAAGAAGGAACTAGACAGGTTCTTATCAACAAATGTGATTCAGGGTTATTAGAAACGCACCAAGGGAATACAGTGGATAGGTGGGCTCATCAGAATATAGGAACATAAGATATAGGAGCAGGAGTAGGTCATTTGGCCCCTCGAGCCTGCTCCGCCATTCAATAAGATCATAACTGATCTGATCTTGGCCTCAACTCCACTTCCCTGCCCGCTCCCCATAACCTTGACTCCCTTATCGTTCAAAAATCTGTCTGTCTCCACCTTAAATATATTCAATGACCCAACCTCCACAGCTCTCTGGGGATTGGGAGCAGTTTAGGATTCAGCAAAGGAAGACAAAGGGATTAATTAAGAGGGGGAAAATAGAATATGAGAGTAAGCTTTCAGGAAACATAAAAACTGACTGTAAAAGCTTCTATAGATGCGTGAAGAGAAAAAGATTGGTGAAGTCAAGCGTAGGTCCCTTGCAGTTAGAATCAGGGGAATTTATAATGGGGAACAAAGAAATTGCAGACCAATTAAAAACATACTTTGGTTCTGTCTTCACAAAGGAGGACACAAATAACCTCCCCAGAGATGTCGGGGAACATAGGGTCTAATGAGAGGGAGGAATTGAATGAAATCAGTATTTGTAGGGAAATGGTGTTAGGGAAATTGACGGGATTTAAGGCCGATAAATCCCCAGAGCCTGATAATCTACATCCTAGGGTACTTAAGGAAGTGGCCCTAGAAATAGTAGATGCATTGCTGGTCATCTTCCAAAATTCTATAGACTCTGGAACAGTTCCCATGAATTGGAGGATAGCTAATGTAACCCCACTATTTAAAAAGGTTGGTAGAGAGAAAACGGGGAATTATAGACCGGTAAGCCTGACATCGGTAGTGGGGAAAATACGAGAGTCCATTATAAAAGATGTAATAGCAGAGCACTTGGAAAACAGTGACAGGATCGGACAAAGTCAACATGGATTTTCAAAAGGTCTGGGGAAACTTTTAGCAGGCATACTCAGTGTTGTGGAAGTTTGGAGCCTGACACCCATCTCCAGTGTGACCTCCTTGGAAACCCCTCCCCCACCTTGACTGAACGCTTCCTCAACTGAGGCATATACCAGAAGCATGGCGACCATTTAATTCCTTTCCTCCTGGACATCAGATTCGGATGAAGACCAGCCGCGGCAGCAGCAGAACAATGAGCAACAGCAACACCAACAGCAGGAACATCAACAGGAGCACCAAGCTGCTAGTCACCCACCTGAAGATGCACAGGCCAGAAGACGCCAGAGCACCAATATCCACTATATTGCTGCCTGTGATGCAAGTGACGCACTCATCCTGGCCAGATTTGCTTAGCCTGCACAATCCAACACTTTAGTCTCACTCCTTCTTACCAGATCATCGACAATGGAGAAGAACCTACAGAATCCTATCACTCTGACCACCATTCTGATAATCGCAAGGCGCCCTAAGCCCTCAATGTGAAAGTCCCATTTGCGAAATGATACAGTCCACAAACTTCAACAGTTTGCCATCAAAACACTTAATAATACAATCACAATGATGGCTGGTCCAAAAACAAAACAACACAGCACGTAAGCGACTACCCTTGTGACTACTTGTGCTTTATCTTCCTCTTGCGCGTGCTCCTACATGGTGCTTCCCCTGTGGCTTCAGCAGATGTGGAGGCCCCTTGCTCGCTCTCTTGCTGCTCCTGTCTCGACGGCTTTGGCGGGCATCCTATGGGGTGGCGAACCTGTGCGGGCTCACCAACAGTCTGCTGCTCCTACGGCTGTGCAGGGGCAGAGACGCCCATCTCATTTGGGTGAGGACTCTGGTGGGGCTCTGACCGAGGTCTTTTCTGTGGCATGGTCGTGCGTGCGCTTGGAGAGGAGCCCCTACTTCCTTGTTGTCTGCCACCAACATCCCTCTCATGGGTCAGCCCCACTTCAGAGCTAGCAAGTGGCTTGACAGCACCTTGCTGCACTGCAGGGGGGCCATGAGGAACCATTTCTGCAATGGAAGTCCTACTCCAGAGGACTTGCATGAAGGTCGGCTTTATTTGCCAAATAGCTGACCATCGCTCCTCAAGAGATGTCATTCTATTCTGAACAATGACCATGTTTTCAATACCCATGCGACTAAGTTCCTCCATGGACCATGGAAGGAGTGAGTGTAGTGAATGCAGAGCATGGATCCTTAGTAGGATACAAAGGACCTACCCCATGTGTTGTAAGCAGTTGTTGTCATGGCATCACAGCGATAGGAAGTATGAGGGCTGCATGGTCAAATAGTTAAGTGAATGTGACCACAGAGAGAGAGGGAATGGGTTAGGGTGCAGGGATGTAAGTGTCAAGTGGGATGTGGAGGAGGAGGTTAGCAAAGCAGAGTGCTGGTGAGGAGAGCCGATGGGTATCAGATTGAGGGTGATGGGAAAGTCATACTCACTTTTCCGGTGCGGAGAAGGTCACGGAACCTCTTCCTGCATTGCAGCCAGGTTCTGCGGCTCATTGAAATGGTGTTGACAACCTGGGCCACTTGTAGCCACACAGCTTTTGTCTGCCGGGGTGCCTTTTTTCTCCCTAAGGAAGGGAACAGCACCTCCTTATTACAGCTGGCTCCGTACATCAGAGCTTGGAGGGAGGGCTCATCAAACCGAGGAGCACACTTTTGCTTGATCGGTGACATTTTTCACAATTCAACTCCTTCATATAAATTGCTGAGCATTTGCAGTCTCCAGAAGAATCAAGGCTGCTTGCAGGCCTTAAATCCAACAGCATTGATGACGTCAACGGAGGCGACTTTCTGTATGAAAAGACTAATTGGGCCAGTGGTTCCCACACGCAGGAAATCAATTGGCCAATTAGGGGAAAATCGCACTTTTTCAACACTTCACTTAGGAGTCGGGGTCCTGACACGATTTCCACCTGACACACCCCAGCCTGCCCACACTGACAAACTCCAGCCCATACAGGACAGGAAGAGGCCATTCAGCCCATCGTGCCTGAGCCTGTGCACGTTCCCAGTTTGTGGCGTGCCTGTATGGGCAGCTGAAATTTTAATGAAGCAACTTAAAATCTCACTGGCGGTTCATCTGAATAAACTGCATTCTCTAAACTAACAGAAGCAAGAATTGGTAACACATCAATAAAGAAGGGCTGTTAAAGATATAATTTTATCATCACCGGGCTTAAAAAGTCACTCAACAGTTCTATCAGTTTTGTTAATCCATCTCAGCAGTGTTGCAGGTGCTGGAAACCGCCCGAACATTTCAACACTGTTGCAAATCCAGGTTTATAAAATCCCAAGACAGCTACAGGTGAGGGAGCCCATGGGGGCATCACGAACAAGCAAGGCCGCATTTATTGCCCATCCCTACTTGCCCTGAGAAGGTAGTGCTGGTCTTTCTTCTTGAACCGCTGCTTATAGCGGTTTTGATACAACTGAGTGGTTTGCTAGGCCACTTCCGAGGGCAATGAAGAGTCAGCCATGTTGGTGTGGGACTTGAGCCACACACAGGCCAGACTGGTTGAGGACAGCAGGCGTCCTTCCCTAAAAGGACGTCAGTAAACCAATGATCACTTTTTCTGATACCAGCTGTTTAGATTTTTTTTTAAACTGAATTCAAATTCTCAAACTGCCGTGGTGGGATTTGAACTCACCGTTCTTTGGATTATTAGTCCAGTAATATAGCCATTACACTACTGTGCTTAAATTTAGCTCATCTAAACTGTTTCCCTTATTTCTTGGACACCAAAACTGAACACTGCACTCAAGTTCCACTCTGACTGGAGCACTGTTGAGTTTAGGCACCCTATTTTTCAATTTATACTCAACCAATGTGGCAATATAATTAAGTATTCTGTTTGCTTTGTTTATTGCTACTCCGCAGTGATTTGACTTAATAAGTACCAAATCTGTTTTGCTTCAGGACAAATTCAGGGCGGACTATCCTCCTTGGAGTAGGGGTAGTGGGTGCTGCAGAGAGCTTTCCTTGGGGTTCATTTAGCTCCTGATGATAGTCAAATGGAATCAATCAATCCCCTTGTGTTGCACATTACCCTTGGGCAGTGTTGAGGTCTGTCTGGTTAGGCTTGTGACTGGCGGAGTTAAGGTTCTTTCCTCTCAGCCTTTCCTCCAACCCTAACAAGCAATGTAGTCTTAGCTGAACAAGCAGCTCACCATATGCTGATCAGCTGCATATCCTAGCTGGTTAAGCTCAAGCAGAGCTCTTGCAGACAGTTGCGGTTCATTATTTGGCTCTTGCCAACCTGTGCCCAAGTTTTCTAGGCTAAGCTAAGTAAGGCATGTTCCTACAATGAGAGACTGCGCACCTCCGCATCAGGCCAATGGAAACTATATATATGGATTTATCAGTAGTTATAAGAAATAGGAGCAGGAGTCGGTCATTTGGCCCTTCGAGCCTGCTCCGCCATTCAATAAGATCATGGCTGATCTTCGACCTCAACTCCACTTTCCTGCACTATCCCCATATCCCTTGATTCCATTAATAATCAAAAATCTATCGCTCTCTGTCTTGAATATACTCAATGATTGAGCCTCCACTGCCCTCTGGGGTAGAGAATTCCAAAGATTCACCACCCTCTGCGTGAAGAAATTTCTCCTCATCTCAGTCCTAAATGGCCGACCCCTTATTCTGAGACTGTGACCCCTGGTTCTAGACTCCCCAGCCAGGGGAAACATTCTCCCTGCATCTACCCTGTCAAACTCTGTAAGATTTTTATGTTTTTCAATGAGATCACCTCTCATTCTTCTAAACTCTAGAGAATAAGGGCCTAGTCTACTCACCTCTCCTCATAGGACAATCCCCCCATCCCAGGAACCAGTCTGGTGAACCTTCGTTGCACTCCCTCTATGGACAGTATATCCTTCCTTAGGTAAGGAGACCAAAACTGTACACAATACTCCAGGTGTGTTCTCACCAGGGCCCTATATCATTGCAGTAAGACGTCTTTACTCTTATACTTGGATGCTCTTAAAAATTGTGATGAGCTTATGTACATTTCAGACATCCAACTGACGAAAAGAAGAACAGGCTGAAGTGCAGCTTATAAAGGAGCGGCACATCAGTTGTAGAGAAAAGTGGGTTGGAATCAAAGAGAGTGTAAGAGGGACCACAGAGGCAAACTCCAGATTGTACGCACCAATTGAATGGGATTATGAGGAAGAATCTGGGGTGTTCCATTGGAAGTATCATCTTCCATGGCTATGTGGAATAGGCTCCCAGTTAACACTTTCATGTGTTAAGAAGGATCTATTTAATTAACAATGGGATTGACAGTGTAAAAATAGAGATGATTGAATGTTATGTGGAATATAATGGTTTCTGAGCTACTGGACTGTGAAAATCTCATGTGGAAAAAGGCAATCAGGCAAGAATATTATGTAAGACATAAGGTCAGATAGATATATGTGAAGTTTTGCCTCATTTACCTTTGAGATCAGGGAGTGTTCCCTTAGCACTCTCACTGCTGGGATGGAAGATTGTAAGTGAAAGGGCCACACCAGACTTGAGTGCATGAACTGGGCTGACACTTTGCAGGGAATTTTTCTGGGGGGTTCAGTGGGCGCATTCAGTGGTGGGTCGGGTGGGAAAATGTTTTTTTTTGTCAGCGGGTCGAGACCCCACTGTCAACCCGCTGCCACGCACCTTTCCCAGATGTTGGGTCTGTCAGCGCTGAACTGACCTGACACGCAGCGGTGGGGAAGGCAATTCAGGTCATTATGACCTTGTTAAAAGCCAATTAAGAAGTATTTTGAGCTCACTTTACCACTTTACGAGGTCGCCCACGGGGTCCACGCTGCTCGGGGATCATGTCAGGTAAGCAGGTTGGGAATTGTATGACCATGAACTGATCTCATTACTTGACAGCTGCAAATGTGCTATAAAAGCTCCCATGTCTCAGCTGTTCACTTTCCAAGCTCAGAAGCTGTTGCTTACTGCATTTGGAAGACAGATTGAGCTTTATGCAGGTTGCAAGTGTTTGAAATAAACTCTGTGTCCACTGTCACCTCATTGGAACAACCTCTCTCACCATTGACAGATCGCTTCTGTCATCTTAACTTCACCTGCTATCTATTGCATCAGCATCGGTGCCTTTGAAACTATCTCACCTTGGTCCTCAGAATCCCACGACGATCAGCCCCAACACCAGCAGCAACAGTCACACCAGCAGCACCAACAACAACACTAACATTTTCCGCAATCAACTGATGCTGCACAGGATACCAGGCATCAGCACCTGACCACATTGCTGCCCATGATGCCAGGGATGGCCTCACCATGGCCAGATTTACTTCACTTGATGCTGTACACCCTGGCTGCCACATGATGCACAAGGCAAGGGAATACACTGTGGTAAACCACTGTATTGTATATTGCCACCTCTGGGTGGCGCTGTGTATAGAGGCATGCCTCAGCTGACTCCACCCACCACTGTGTGGGTTTCGTTCAGACTTGTTCAGTCACTCACGAAGAAGCATGGTCTCTTCTTAGCTAATAAAAGCCTTATTCATCTCTTCTTTCGACTCATCATCTCTTCTTCGACTCATCACCTTTTATGAAGTAATTGATAAGCGTATCAATTTTATTAGCTAAAAGTTAAATGGCGACACCTGAGGAGCAACAACAGCAACGGATACAGCAGACATTGCTGAGAGCCCTCAGACCACCACGCCTGGACCTCGACCCTCAAGATGTGGGTGCATCAGCCAAGTTTGAACACTGGCTGAGCTGCTTTGAATCCTTCCTCGCAATCTCACAGGTTACAGAGGAGGATCACAAACTGAAAATTTTGACCGCCCAGGTGAGCCATCAAGTATATATGCTAATCCGGGACTCTAATACGTACGTGGCGGCCCTCGAGCTACTAAAAGGGCAATATACGCGCCCAGTGAACACAATTTACGCCCGACACCTCTTGGGATCCCGCAGGCAGCAACCGGGAGAATCGGTAGGGGCATTTGCACGGGCGCTACTGGCACTCTGCAGAGACTGCGATTGTAAAGCGGTAACGGCTGTGGAGCACGCGCAGGGACTCGCCTGTGATGCCTTCGTCAGGGGCCTCCAGTCAGACCACACCCGGCAGAGACTGCTAGAAAGCAAGGAACCCGACCTGAAGACGGCCATTGCCCTTGCGCTCTCGTTAGAGGAGGCCCACCGAAACCTCGAGGCATACCCCCGTAACGGCGCCGAGACATGGCAATCGAAACCGTGGGACACGGGACCGCCGCCCCCGGCACCAACCGCTGCAGCGACCCAACCGAGACAGCAGCCTCCGGTAAGAACTGCTTCGATGCCCAGTAACCAGGCCCAAAAATGCTATTTCTGTGGCCAGTTAAAACATCCCAGAGCGCACTGCCCAGCTAAGACAGCTACCTGCTCGGGCTGCGGGAAAAAAGGCCATTACGCTAACGCCTGCAAGGGGAAGCCAGCCAGCAGCGCAGCGTGCGGGCCGTGGGAGCAGCCATCTTATCCGCCATTTTGTGTACCCCCGGCCGCATGGCATCCGCCGCCATCGTATCCAACGCACTCAACCGCCATTTCGTCACCGGAACCGACCACCGTCTCGGCGGATGACTATAGTGACTCACTAAGCCACATACTGGCCTCCGTGACGCTGGATCAAGGCCACCCTCACCATCTATCCAGCTCCATGATGGATATCGCGGTAAACGGCCGCGCCACCAGTTGCCTGATCGACAGCGGGAGCACAGAGAGTTTCGTCCACCCCGACACGGTACGTAGCCACTCCCTCACGATTCTGCCAACGCACCATCGCATTTCTATGACGTCCAAGTCCCAGTCAATGGACATCAGCGGCTACTGTGTGGTGACCCTGTCAGTAGGGGGCACTGAATATCAAAAATTTAAACTGCTAGTCCTGCCCCGTCTTTGCGCTGCCGTCCTGCTAGGGTTGGATTTTCAGTGCCACCTTAAGAGTGTCACACTAGCATACGGTGGACCCCTCCCCCCACTCATAGTCTGCAACCAACAACTTTTAAATCGCCCGCTGCAAACCACCTGCAGCCTTTCCACATTAAAAGTCCCCCCCCCTCCCCTGTTCGCTAACCTCACCCGCGACTGTAAACCCATCGCTACCAAAAGCAGGCGGTACAGTGCCGGGGACAGAGCTTTTATCAGCTCTGAGGTGGAGCGGCTCTTGAAGGAGGGCATTATCGAAGGTAGCACTAGCCCCTGGCGAGCCCAGGTTGTAGTCGTTAAAACCACTGCAAAACGCCGCATGGTAATCGACTACAGCCAAACCATAAACTGGTACACCCAGCTGGACGCGTACCCCCTCCCTCGCATATCTGATATGGTCAATCAGATTGCGCAATACAAAGTATTCTCCACCATCGACCTTAAGTCAGCGTACCACCAGCTGCCCATCCGCCATGAGGACCGCCAGTATACTGCCTTCGAGGCAAACGGCCGCCTCTACCACTTCCTTAGGGTCCCCTTCGGCGTCACCAACGGGGTTTCGGTCTTCCAAAGGGAGATGGACCGAATGGTTGACCAGAACGCGCTGCGGGCAACCTTCCCCTATTTGGATAACGTCACCATCTGCGGCCACGACCAGCAGGACCACGACGTTAATCTAGCAAATTTCCTCCGTACGGCCCAACGGCTGAACCTAACGTACAATAAGGAAAAATGTATGTTTCACACCAAGCGCCTGGCCATCCTCGGCTGCGTGGTGGAGAACGGAGTCATCGGGCCCGACCCCGACAGAATGCGCCCCCTAATGGAGCTACCCCTTCCCCACTGCCAAAAAGCACTGAAGAGATGCCTGGGGTTTTTCTCCTACTACGCCCAGTGGGTGCCCCTCTATGCAGACAAAGCCAGGCCCCTCATCAAAGCCACCTCCTTCCCCCTGACACCAGAGGCGTGTGCAGCCTTCACTCTTATCAAGAACGATATCGCGAAGGCCGCAATGCACGCGGTGGATGAGTCCATCCCCTTCCAAGTGGAGAGCGATGCCTCCGACTTCGCCCTAGCCGCGACCCTTAACCAGGCGGGCAGACCCGTGGCCTTTTTCTCAAGGACCCTCCAGGGCCCCGAGACGAGACACTCCTCCGTCGAAAAGGAGGCCCAGGCTATTGTAGAAGCGGTGCGTCACTGGAGGCATTACCTGGCCGGGAAACGATTTACCCTGCTCACTGACCAGCGTTCAGTAGCTTTTATGTTTAATAATAAGCAGAGGGGTAAAATCAAGAACGACAAGATCTTGAGGTGGAGAATCGAACTCTCCACCTACAATTATGATATCTTGTATCGGCCAGGGAAACTCAATGAGCCCCCAGATGCCCTATCACGTGGTACATGCGCCAACGCGCAGAGTGATAGGCTGCAGTCCCTCCACAATGACCTCTGCCACCCGGGGGTCACCAGGTTTTTCCATTTTATCAAATCCCGTAACCTGCCCTACTCCATCGAGGAGGTCAGGACCATGACCAAGAGCTGCCAAATCTGCGCCGAGTGCAAACCGCACTTCTATAGGCCGGACAGAGCAAGCCTGATCAAGGCCACCCGCCCCTTCGAACGCCTGAGCGTCGATTTTAAAGGGCCCCTCCCCTCCGCTGACCGCAATGTGTACTTCCTCAACATAGTTGATGAGTACTCCCGTTTCCCCTTTGCCATCCCTTGCCCAGACATGACCAGTACCACGGTCATCAAGTGTCTGAATGACATCTTCGCTCTGTTCGGGTTCCCCAGCTATATACTTAGCGACAGGGGCTCATCGTTCATGAGCGACGAACTTCGGCAGTACCTGCTAACAAGAGGTATCGCCACGAGCAGGACCACCAGTTACAACCCCCGGGGGAACGGCCAGGTGGAAAGGGAGAACGCGACGGTTTGGAAGGCAGTCCTCTTAGCACTAAAATCTAAGGGCCTTCCGACCTCCCGCTGGCAGGAGGTCCTCCCTGCAGCGCTTCACTCCATTCGGTCACTGCTTTGTACTGCCACTAATGCGACCCCTCAGGAGAAAATGTTCGTTTTCCCCCGGAAATCTACATCGGGAACCTCGCTACCGGCATGGTTGACTTCTCCTGGGCCCGTCCTACTGCGGAGGCACGTGAGGACGCATAAAACGGACCCCCTGGTCGAGCGGGTGCACCTCCTACACGCCAACCCCCAGTATGCCTGGGTGACATACCCAGACGGGCGGGAGGACACGGTCTCCATACGAGATCTCGCACCCTCGGGTACCCCTGAATTACCACCGTTATCCCCCTTACCACCGTTATCCCCCTTACCACTGTTATCCCCCACCACCCCTCCCAACCCAACCCCTGCAGACGGCATGCCAAAGCCCCAGGAATCTTCGCCAACCACCCAGACACCAGACCCGACGTCGGATGCTGCAACACCACCGCCGCCACCACGACGATCAGGACGTCAGACAAGGCCTCCTGATAGACTTAACTTGTAGTACCCTTCACCCCGCCGGACTTCACATTAAACAAGGGGTGAATGTGGTAAACCACTGTATTGTATATTGCCACCTCTGGGTGGCGCTGTGTATGGAGGCATGCCTCAGCTGACTCCACCCACCACTGTGTGGGTTTCGTTCAGACTTGTTCAGTCACTCACGAAGAAGCATGGTCTCTTCTTAGCTAATAAAAGCCTTATTCATCTCTTCTTTCGACTCATCATCTCTTCTTCGACTCATCACCTTTTATGAAGTAATTGATAAGCGTATCATACACAATGAGTGGTAGGACCCTAGGAAGTACAGAGGGTCAGAGGGACCTTGGTGTACATGTACATAGATCCCTGAAGGCAGCGGAACAGGTAGATAAGGTGGTTAAAAAGGCATATGGGATACTTGCCTTCATTAGCCGAGGCATAGAATATAAGAGCAGGGAGGTTATGATGGAGCGGTACAGAACGCTGGTGAGGCCACAGCTGGAGTACTGTGTGCAGTTCTGGTCTCCTCACTATAGGAAGGATGTGATTGCCTTGGAGAGGGTGCAGAGAAGATTCACCAGGATGTTACCTGGGATGGAACGCCTCAGCTATGAAGAAAGACTGGACAGGCTGGGGTTGTTTTCCTTGGAGCAAAGAAGGCTGAGGGGGGACCTGATTGAGGTGTACAAAATGATGAGGGGCATAGATAGGGTAGACAAAAAGGAACTTTTCCCCTTAGTAGGGGGGTCAATAACAAGGGGGCATAGATTCAGGGTAAGGGGCAGGAGATTTAGAGGGGATTTGAGGAGGAACTTTTTCACCCAGAGGGTGGTTGGAATGTGGAACTCAATGCCTAAAAGGGTGGTAGAGGCAGGAACCCTCACAACATTCAAGAAGCATTTGGATGAGCACTTGAAATGCCATTGCATACAAGGCTATGGACCAAATGCTGGAAAATGGGATTAGACTGGACAGGGATGGATGGGCGGCGCAGACACGATGGGCCGAAGGGCCTCTTTCTGTGCTGTAAAACTCTATGACTCTATGACTCTATGACACACCACACCAACACCATAAAGCATCCCTACAATGCCCAAGCCATTTCTTTCATACTCATCACCATTCACTGCAACTCACTAAGCCACTTCCAAAGGTGCACACAAACCTGTCCTAGAACGCAAAGTGTTGAAAATAAAGGTTTCAATGTTTGACACCACATTAACAGAAACTTCACATGAGCATAGGCTAAAACACACAAGTGCCAACCCTTGTGTGTTGTTAGTTGGTATGATTGCACTAGGATGAGGGTGAGTGTGAGGGGTGGTTAGTGAGATGGGGAAGTGATAATGTAGATAGAGAGGGATGTGTGGAGGTGCAAGGTAAGTTGGTGTGAGTAAGGATGTGCAGGGGTAGGGTAGGAAAGGCAGAGTGATGGGGTCAAGGCCTGAGGAGGATGAGGTCGAGTGTGTCTTTGCAGTAACGTTTCGTGATCTACTGAGATCATTGAAAGGTTTGCGCCACTGCAGCCTGGTCTTCCTGACCACATCCCTACTTGTGTCCTCCTGTGCAATGTGCAACCGGGCTGCATTGGTCTCCTGGGGAGGTCTCTTCCGCCCATTGGAAGGGAAGAGAACCTCCATGCATGCTGTGACACCCTCCATAAGCATATGGAGGGAGTCATGGGAGAGCTTGTGTGCAGCCCTGCACCACTGCAGTGCTTGTCAGTGTTTGCAACACTACAATGCTGTGGAACACTGACAGCACAACTGTCAAAGCATATTTGCACATGGTCTCTTTAAGGAAACCGGCTGATGACGCATCATCAAATGACGTCATCAGACCCGCTTCCTTCAGTTGGCCGGGAAACACGCTAGGTGGGCTTAACAAACCCAATCAGGGAAAAGTCATTTTGGACAGCGGGCTGGAGCCAGCAGCGAGGCCAGACCCGCCACCGACATCGTCTGCCACAGACCCACCGAGGTTGGTAAAATCCAGCCCTCTATTGCAGTACTGAGGGACTGCTGCATTAATGAAATGGTAGACAATAGAGGGAATGCACTGCCCGAAAGGGTGGTGGAAGCGGATTCAATAAAGACTTTCAAAAGAGAATTGGATAAATACTTGAAAAGGATATATTTGCTGGGCTACGGGAAAGAGCAGGAGAGTGGGTCTAATTGGATCGCTCTATCAAAGAGCCGGCACAGGCACGATGGGCTGAATGGCCTCCTTCTGTGCTGTATCATTCTATGATTCTAACATTCTTCAAACGAGACCTCAAACCGAGGTCACCTCTTCCTTTTGGGGGATATTAAAAATCCCATGGCAGTACTCAAAGAGCAGGAATATTCTCCATGAACAACAACAGAAAATGCTGGAAATACTTAGCAGGTCAGGTGGCATCTGTGGACAGAGATACAGAGTTAACGTTTCAGGTCATAGAAACATAGAAACATAGAAGATAGGAGCAGGAGTAGGCCATTCGGCTCCTCGAGCCTATTCCACCATTCAATGCGATCATGGATGATCATCCAAATTCAGTACCCGGTCCCTGCTTTCTCCCCATACCCCTTGATCCCTTTAGCCTTAAGAAATATATCCAACTCCTTCTTGAATATATTTAATGTATTGGCCTCTACTGCCTTCTGTGGTAGAGAATTCCACAGGTTCACCACTCCCTCCTCATTTCTGTCCTAAATAGCCTACCCCTTATCCTTAGACTGTGACCCCTGGTTCTGGACTCCCCGACCATCGGGAACATCCTTCCTGCATCTAGTCTGTCCAGTCCTGTCAGAATTTTATAAGTTTCAATGAGATCCCCTCTTATTCTTCTAAACTCCAGCGAGTACAAGCCCAACCGACCCAATCTCTCCTCATACGTCATTCCTGCCATCCCAGGTATCAGCCTGGTGAATCTTCGCTGAACTCCTTCCATGGCAAGAACATCCTTCCTCAGATAAGGCGACCAAAACTGCACACAATACTCAAGATGTGGTCTCACCAAGGCCCTGTACAACTGCAGCAAGACATCCTTGTTCCTGTACTCAAACCCTCTCGCTACGAAGGCCAACATGCCATTTGCCTTCTTAACCGCCTGCTGCACCTGCATGCTTACCTTCAGCGACTGGTGCACAAGGACACCCAGGTCTCGTTGCACTTCCCCTTCTCCCAATCTATTGCCATTCAGATAATAATCTGCCTTCCTGTTTTTGCCACCAAAGTGGATAACCTCGCATTTATCTACATTATATTGCATCTGCCATGCTTTTGCCCAATCACCCAACCTGTCCAAATCATCCTGGAGTTTCTCGGCCTCCTCCTCACAGCACACACGCCCACCCAGCTTTGTGTCATCTGCAAATTTGAAGATATTACATCTAGTTCCCTTGTCTAGATCATTAATATATATTGTGAATAGCTGGGGCCCAAGGACCGATCCCTGCGGTACCCAACTAGTCACTGCTTGCCACTCGGAAAAAGACCCATTTATTCCAACTCTTTGCTTTCTGTCTGCCAAATAGTTCTCTATCCAAGTCAATACCTAGCCCCCAATCCCATGTGCCTTAACTTTATACGCTAGTCTCTTATGCAGGACCTTATCAAAAGCCTTCTGAAAGTCCAAATACACCACATCCACTGGTTCTCCCTTATCTATTTTACCAGTTACATCCTCAAAAAATTCCAGTGGATTAGTCACGCACGATTTACCTTTTGTAAATCCATGTTGACTTTGTCCGATCCTGTCACTGTTTTCCAATTGCTCTGCTATTACATCTTTTATAATGGACTCTAACATTTTCCCCACTACTGATGTCAGGCTTACCGGTCTGTAATTCCCCGTTTCCTCTCTACCACCTTTTTTGAATAGTGGGGTAACATTAGCTACCCTCCAGTCCATGGGTACTGTTCCAGATTCCATCAAAGATGATCAGCAAAGCATCAACTATTTCTAGGGCCAGTTCCTTAAGTACCCGAGGATGTAGATTATCAGGCCCTGGGGCATTATCGGCCTTCAATCCCATCAATTTCCCTAGCACCATTTCCCTACAAATACTGATTTCTTTCAGTTCCTCCCTTTCAGCAGGCGGAGCTTCGGTTTAACGTCTCATCTGAAAGGCAGCAACTCCGACAGTGCAGCACTCCCTCAGCACTGCACCGGAGTGTCAGCATGGATTTTGTTCTGAAGTCCCTGTAGCATAACCATATCACTTAGATAATGACCAGCTAATCTGTGTTAGTGCTGTTGGTTGAGGAATAAATATTGGCCAGGACACCGGAGAGAATTCCCCTACTTTTCTTCAAAATAGTGCCATGGGATCTTTTACATCCACCTGAGAGAGCAGACGGGGCCTCGGTTTAACGTCTCCTCAGGCAGCGCAACAATTGATCACAAAAGCTGATGGACTGTCTCAGAAAAGAAAAACAATTTGTTCGTTAACATCCTTCAGGGAAGAGAACCCGCCACTCCTACCAACTCCAGCCTACATGTGACTCCAGTCCCATATTGGGTGGTTGATTCTTAAAGTCTTCAGGGCAACTAGGGATGACCAATGAATGCTGCCATGCTGGTGTTGCCCAGGTCTCAAGAACAAATTAAAAAAAAACACAGTAAATGCTGGGAATACTCAGCAGGTCAGGCAGCATCTGTGGAGAGCAAGAAACAGAGTCAACGGGGTAGATTTTGCCGAACCTGTCGGGAAGAAGGCGGGTCTTCCCCTTTCGGGTTTTTGACCCACCTACTTCGACGTCCGGCCAATCTGTGCGATTTTCCGTTTATTGACCTTGTTGAGCCCGCCCACTGGGCCCAGCAGGCCAATTAAGGGCCACCCGGCAACAGGTGACGTCACAGACTGAAATTTCATCTGTCAAGAGTTTATGACAGATGAAATATCAGTGTTTCACAGCTGTTTGAAGCTGTCAAACACTGACAGTCTTACTTCTAACATGAGTCCTTCTCCACAGACTCAGTTAGAACTCCCACCGGCACTCAAAGCTGAAGGCTGTCACTTTTGACAGATCGCAGCTGTTCAGCTTTCAGTTTCGGCTGAGTGATGGACTCCCAATGGCTACAGGAAGAAAGGCTGTTGTTGTGTCTGTGTATAATAAGACACAGACTGCAAGAGAAACGGTACAACAGGTGTTTACTGAATGAGGGTTACTCTAGAACTAAATATACAGGTCACTACTCAGGGTTTATATAGAGGTGTGATCACTGCCGGTGCTACAGTATACAGGAGCTGTAAAAAGTAGTTCTCTCCCTTAAAGGTACATACATTACAATTCCTCCGCTTTTAGATTAACAGTACCATAACACTCATTTAACAATTAAATATCAAACTAATTACAATTAACACTTTTAACATGCAACATTAGCTGAAAATAGTCTATTTATGAATTCAGTCTTTGGGGAGGCTTCCTGATTCTTTCTGGATAACGCCTTTCCCGAGTGTCTCGCTCTTGGTGCGGAGGCGATTCTAATACCCTGTCGTCAGTTGGTTCATCAGCTTCCAATGCTATTGTTTCTGAGGTAGATGCGACCTGTACGTCGGGTTCCTCACCAGGTACGTATGGCCGAGACATGGGGTTGACTCGTTCCTGTGACTCTAGGATCTGGTCTGCATGGCATCTCACAATGTTCTCCCCAACATCCACTGTGTACATTATTGGCCCCTGCCGTGTGCATATCGTTCCTGGTTGCCATTTCTCTGTTCGGTAGTCGCGGGCCAAGACTGGTTGCCCTACATTGAAGCTCCTTGTCGGCTTCTCATTGATGTGCTGGAATTGCTTACTCTCAGCATCTCTTCGTACATTTGGTCTGAGCAAATCCAGACGAGATCTCAACCTGCGGTTAAAGAACATCATGGCCGGGGCCTGGTTGGTGACTGCATGTGTCGCATTTCTGTAGGCTAACAGGAAATTGTCCACCTTATGCTGCAGTGGAATGTTGTCATCGCACATGGCCTTTACTGCTTTTTTAAAGGTTTGTACGAACCTCTCAGCCAATCCATTTGTGGCTGGATGATACGGGGCGGATGTGTAATGCCTTACCCCATTCCTTTTCATAAATCTTCAAAACTCTTCGGACACAAACTGTGGTCCGTTATCAGAGCAAATCTGCTCTGGCTAGCCGTTCCTGGCAAAAATGGTCCGTAGGACTGCAATAGTTTTCTCCGTGGTGGTGGAGGACATTTTGATCACCTCAGGCCATTTCGAGTGCGCATCCACGGCTATTAACAAAATTGAGTCCATGAATGGACCAGAAAAATCAATATGCACCCTTTGCCATGGAGATGAGGGCCACTCCCATGGGTGTAGAGGGGCATGTGGTGGTGCATTTTGGACGTTCTGGCATCCTGAGCAGCTCTTTGTCAGGTCCTCGATTTGCTGATCGATCCCCGGCCACCACACATAAGCCCTAGCAAGGCTTTTCATTTTCACCCCTCCCAGATGACCTTTGTGAAGCTCATTGAGCACTCTCTCCCTTAACTTGGGTGGAATTACCACTCGGGATCCACACATCAAGGTCCCCTGGCATACTGACAGCTGTTCTCTTCTGGATGAGAATGCTGGCAACAGTGAGTCGCCATGTGCTGGCCATCCCTTCACCGTCAAATCATATACCCGAGACAGTGTCGGGTCATTTCGGGTCTCCTTCTCTATACCAGCGTTAGTTACTGGCAAGCATTCAATTATAGTCGAATAAAATATTTCGACAGGATCCTCTGCTGGTGCTTCCTCCGCAGTAGGTAGTGGCAGGCGTGATAGCCCATCAGTGTTTCCATGCTGTTTCGTGCCCTTATACTCGATTTCATATTGGCGCGCCCCTTGAAAAAGGGACCATCTTTGTAGCCGTTGCGCAGTCATCACCGGAACGCCCTTCTTTGGATTAAAGGTGGAGACAAGTGGTTGGTGGTCAGTCAGCAAGGTGAACTTCTGCCCATGCAGATAGTCATAGAGTCATAGAGTCATAGAGTCATAGAGTTTTACAGCACAGAAAGAGGCCCTTCGGCCCATCGTGTCTGCGCCGCCCATCCATCCCTGTCCAGTCTAATCCCATTTTCCAGCATTTGGTCCATAGCCTTGTATGCAATGGCATTTCAAGCGCTCATCCAAATGCTTCTTGAATGTTGTGAGGGTTCCTGCCTCTACCACCCTTTCAGGCATTGAGTTCCACATTCCAACCACCCTCTGGGTGAAAAAGTTCCTCCTCAAATCCCCTCTAAATCTCCTGCCCCTTACCCTGAATCTATGCCCCCTTGTTATTGACCCCCCTACTAAGGGGAAAAGTTCCTCTTTGTCTACCCTATCTATGCCCCTCATCATTTTGTACACCTCAATCAGGTCCCCCCTCAGCCTTCTTTGCTCCAAGGAAAACAACCCCAGCCTGTCCAGCCTCTCTTCATAGCTGAGGCGCTCCATCCCAGGTAACATCCTGGTGAATCTTCTCTGCACCCTCTCCAAAGCAATCACATCCTTCCTATAGTGAGGCGACCAGAACTGCACACAGTACTCCAGCTGTGGCCTCACCAGCGTTTTGTACAGCTCCATCATAACCTCCCTGCTCTTATATTCTATGCCTCGGCTAATGAAGGCAAGTATCCCATATGCCTTTTTAACCACCTTATCTACCTGTTCCGCTGCCTTCAGGGATCTATGTACATGTACACCAAGGTCCCTCTGACCCTCTGTACTTCCTAGGGTCCTACCACTCATTGTGTATTCCCTTGCCTTATTTGTCCGTCCAAAATGCATCACCTCGCACTTTTCAGGGTTAAATTCCATTTGCCACTTTTCCGCCCATCTGACCAACCCGTTTATATCGTCCTGTAGCCTGAGGCTTTCCTCCTCACAATTTACCACCCCACCAATTTTCGTGTCATCTGCGAACTTACTGATCATACCTTTTACATTCTCATCCAAATCATTTATGTAGATCACAAACAACAAGGGACCCAGCACCGATCCCTGAGGTACCCCACTGGACACAGGCTTCCAGTCACAAAAGCAACCTTCGACCATCACCCTCTGCCTCCTGCCACTCAGCCAGTTTATGATCCAACGCGCCAAGGCACCCTGGATCCCATGGGCTCTTACCTTCTTGACCAGTCTCCTATGCGGGACTTTGTCAAAAGCTTTACTGAAGTCCATGTAAACCACATCCACAGCATTTCCCTCATCCACCCCTCTAGTCACCCCCTGAACTGTTTCACTCCCCACACTAGGCTGAGGGCCTTCCTGTCAATCTGGGCGTAGTTACGCTCGGCTGAGGTTAGTGACCGAGACGCAAAGGCTACTGGCCTCTCCGAGCCGTCCGGGAATTTGTGCGACAGCACCGCTCCAATGCCATAGGGTGATGCATCACAAGCCAACCGAATTGGTAGTGCTGGGTTGAAATGAGCCAGTTTGGCATAAAGATGACTCAACCGTGGCTAACAAGGGAAATTAGGGATAGCATAAGATCCAAGGAGACGACATAAAAATTGGCCAGAAAAAGCAATAATCCTGAGGATTGGGAGCAGTTTATGATTCAACAAAGGAGGGCAAAGGGATTAATTAGGAAAGGGGAAAATAGAATATGAGAGTAAGCTTTCAGGGAACATAAAAACTGACTGTAAAAGCTTTTATAGATATGTGAAGAGAAAAAGATTGGTGAAGTCAAGCGTAGGTCCCTTGCAGTCAGAATCAGGGGAATTTATAATGGGAAACAAAGAAATGAGAGACCAACTAAATTCATACTTTGGTTCTGTCTTCACAAAGGAGGACAGAAATAACCTCCCAGAGATGCTGGGGAACATAGGGCCTGATGAAAGGGTGGAACTGAAAGAAATCAGTATTTGTAGGGAAATGGTGTTAGGAAAATTGATGGGACTGAAGGCCGATAAATCCCCAGGGCCTGATAATCTACATCCCAGGGTACTTAAGGAAGTGGCCCTAGAAATAGTAGATGCATTGCTGGTCATCTTCCAGAACTCGACAGACTCTGGAACAGTACCCATGGATTGGAGGGTAGCTAATGTTACCCCACTATTCAAAAAAGGTGGTAGAGAAAAAGCGGGGAATTATAGACCGGTAAGCCTGACATCGGTAGTGGGGAAAATGCTAGAATCTATTATAAAGGATGTAATAGCAGAGCACTTGGTAAGCCGTGACAGGATCAGACAAAGTCAACATGGATTTACAAAAGGTAAATCATGCTTGACTAATCTACTGGAATTTTTTGAGGATGTAACTGGTAAAATAGATAAGGGAGAACCAGTGGATGTGGTGTATTTGGACTTTCAGAAGGCTTTCGATAAGGTCCCACATAAGAGATTAGCACGCAAAATTAAGGCACATGGGATTGGGGGCAAGGTATTGACTTGGATAGAGAACTGGTTGGCGGACAGAAGGCAGAGAGTTGGAATAAACGGGTCGTTTTCCGAGTGGCAGGCAGTGACTAGTGGGGTACCGCAAGGATCGGTCCTAGGACCCCAGCTGTTCACAATATTTATTAATGATCTGGACGAGGGAAATGGATGTAATATCTCCAAATTTGCAGATGACACAAAGCTGGGTGGGAGGGTAAGCTGTGAGGAGGATGTCGAGAGACTCCAGTATGATTTGGACAGATTGGGTGATTGGGCAGAAACATGGCAAATGCACTATAATGTGGATAAATGTGAGGTTATCCACTTTGGTGGCAAAAACAGGAAGGCAGATTATTATTTGAATGGCAATAGATTGGGAGAAGGGGCAGGGCAAAGAGACCTGGGTGTTCTTGTGCACCAGTCGCTGAAGGTAAGCATGCAGGTGCAGCAGGCGGTTAAGAAGGCAAATGGTATGTTGGCCTTCGTAGCAAGAGGGTTCGAGTACAGGAACAAGGATGTCTTGCTACAGCTGTACAGGGCCTTGGTGAGACTGCACCTTGAGTATTGTGTGCAGTTTTGGTCGCCTTACCTGAGGAAGGACGTTCTTGCCATGGAAGGACTACAGCGAAGATTCACCAGGCTGATACCTGGGATGGCAGGAATGACGTATGAGGAGAGATTGTGTCGATTGGGCTTATACTCACTGGAGTTTAGAAGATTGAGAGGGGATCTCATCGAAACCTATAAAATTCTGTCAGGCCTGGACAGACAAGATGCAGGAAGGATGTTTATGATGGCCGGGGAGTCCAGAACCAGGGGTCATAGTCTAAGGATAAGGGGTAAGCCATTTAGGACTGAAATGAGGAGGAATTTCTTCACCCAGAGAGTGGTGAACCTGTGGAATTCTCTGCCACAGAGGGCGGTGGAGGCCAGTTCATTAAATATATTCAAAAAGGAGTTGGATATATTTCTTACGGCTAAAGGGATCAAGGGATATGGGGAGAAGGCAGGGACAGGGTACTGAATTTGGATGATCAGCCATGATCTCATTGAATGGCGGAGCAGGCTCGAAGGGTCGAATGGCCTACTCCTGCTCCTATCTTCTATGTTTCTATGACACCTCTTTTGATGTGATCAATGCTTTGCTCTTCTGGAAAGCTTGTTTACATTCGTCACTCCACTTCCATGGTACCCTCGTTTGCAGTAGGGTGTTCAGTGGGTGTAGTACTGCAGACAAATTCGGCAAGAACTTAAAGTAGTAGTTCACCAGCCCGAGGCACGACCTCAGTTGTGACACATTTTCCGGTGCTGGAGCCTTGACTACTGCCTCAATCTTTTCAGGGGACTTATGTAACCCCTCTTTATCAATAACGTGGCCACAATACGAGATCTGCTTCTGGAAAAACTCGCATTTGTGGCGATTAGCTCGGAGCCCATATTCCTTCAATCTAGCGAGCACCTGCTCCAGGTTGGCGAGGTGATCACTTTCATTTTTGCCCGTGACCAGGATGTAGTCCAAATAACACTGGGTCCCTGGAATCCCTTGCAGGACTTCTTCCATTGCCCTTTGCCAAATAGCCGGAGCTGATGCTACCCCGAACACTAGCCGGTTGTATTGGTAGAGACCTTTATGAGTGTTGATCATGAGGTACTGTTTCAAGGCTTCTTCTACCTCCATTTGCAGGTACGCCTGGGCCAGATCAATCTTAGTGAAGCGTTTCCCTCCAGATAGCGAGGCGAAAATATCTTCAATCCGCGGAAGCGGATATTGTACAGTGTGAAGTACTGGGTTCACTGTCACCTTAAAGTCCCCACAGATGCGAACCTTCTTTGGTTCCCTAGGCGTATTACTCAACGACCTCTTCATTACAGGAATGATGGGTGTAGCCCACTCGCTCCAGTCCACTTTGGACAGTACTCCTGAACGTTCCAAACCTTCCAGCTCTGCTTCGACGGCTGGGCGGATCGCATAAGGTACCGGTCTGGCCTTAAAAAACTTTGGGCTTGCATTTTCCTCTATTTTGATCGTCGCTGTTATGCCTTTTAGTGTTCCGAGTCCCTGCTGGAACACTTCATGTGCATCAGTTAGCATTTTTGACAGTCGTCCAGGTGTGACGTCGTCATCCTTTTTGGCATCTACAGTCAGTGCTTGTATGGGATGCCAATCTAGCTGTACCTTCCGGATCCATTCACGTCCTAGTAGTGGTGGTCCTCCATCTGGCAATACATATAGGTCCATTTTTGGTGTTTCCTTGCCGTTATATATAACGTTCACCCTTATTTTTCCTTTGGGGTAGACTTTTTTGCCCCATGTATGTCTTCAAGACAATCTTTGTATCTCTCAAGGGTATATGTGAGAATAGCCGCTTGTAGTCCCTTCGGTTTATGACTGTTAGGGCTGATCCTGTGTCCAATTCCATTTTCACTTGGACTCCTGCTATCTTGAGCATGACCCAGATAATTTGGTGATCCTCCGTTTTGATCACATTATGTAGTTTCAGACAACCCAGCTCCTTTCTTCTGGAGTCTGTATCACTTTTCTGTTCATCTGAACTACTCTGCATCACCTTATGTACCTTCTTGTACTTCTCCTGTGGAGATTTCTTGCTGCTGGTTTTCTTTCCCGACCTGCAGACTCTTGCTATGTGTCCTACTTTTCCACACTGTCTGCACACTTTGTCCTTGAACCAGCAATCCTTATGGTCGTGTGTTGTTCTGCCACAGCGATAGCACTTCACAGTTCCGTATGACATTTCATTTGTGCCATATTCTTGCGGTCTCCGTTGTATCTCTGCAGCGCACGGTGCTGCTGCTTCGTGTGATACTGCAATGGTGAAAGCCTTGTCCAGCTTAAGATCCTTTTCTGATAGAAGCCGTTTCTGGGTTCCTTCACTTTGAAGCCCACACACAAACTTGTCCCTTAAAGTATCTGCTAGTCCCGTTCCAAACTGGCAGTGTTTCCATAGCTTGCGCAGTTCCGTTAAATACTCAGCATTACTTTCATCTTTATGCTGGTTCCTTTTGTGAAACTTAAATCTTTCTGCTATCAGCAGCGGTGTGTCGTTTAAGTGGTCCTGTAGGATTGACACTATGTTTTCAAAATCCTTTTCTACTGGCTTCTCTGGGGTTACTAGGTTTCGTAGTAAGCCATACATTTTTGCACCCATTGAATTCAACAATACCAGCGCTTTCTTGTCATCTGGCACTTCATTCGCCTTGCAGTATACTTCTATGCATTCGACATATGTCGTCCAATCTTCGACTTCATTGTCGAACGCTGTGATGCTGCCACTGTTCGGCATTTTTGGGTGTGGTTAGACTGGCTTAAAATGGCATCTCCCGCGCTTTCCTTTCTTCCCCGCTGCAGCTTAAAATGGCGTCTCCCGCGCTTTCCTTTCTTCCCCGCTGCGACTTAAAATGGCGTCTCCCGCGCTGCTGCCAACGCCGCTCTCGGCGGTCCTCGTGGCAAATGGCAACGCCCTGTGGGTTTCGTGCGCTGCTCCTGCGCTGCTGCCAATGCCGCTCTCTGCGGTCCTCAGGGCAATGGCAGCGCCTCGCGTTTTCCTGCGCGCCTCTCTCCCCCGTTGACGCTGCTCGGCCCTTGAACACCGGCTGCGCTCTGCTCTCTCTCGTCTCTCTCCCCGTTGACGCCGCTCGGTCCTGAACACCGGCTGTGCCCTGTGCGCTCTGCCCTCTCTCTCTCCCCCGTCGACGCTGCTCGGCCCTTTTCTGTGCCGCTCAGTCGGCTCAAGCCGCCGCTGTCCGGGAAGAGTCTGCGCAGTACCTGTTGCCAGCCCGTTTTGCTGGACCACCATGACTGGAAAGCCAAGCCTGGCTCTTGACAGCCTCCCCTGCGATGCTCAAATCTCCGCTGGATGACTGGGTGGTTGCCCGTGGTCGACGCCCGTGCTTCGGGACTCAACCTCCTTCCACTGTTCTCCAGGAGCGAATCCCTGGGAGGTGATGCAGAGTTGCAGGTAAGTTCGAATCTGCTCGTCGCCAATGTTGTGTCTGTGTATAATAAGACACAGACTGCAGGAGAAACGGTACAACAGGTGTTTACTGAATGAGGGTTACTTTAGAACTAACTGTACAGATCACTACTCAGGGTTTATATACAGGTGTGGTCACTGCCGGTACTACAGTGTACAGGAGCTGTAAAAAGTAGTTCTCTCCCTTAATGGTACATACATTACAGCTGTGAAGGTAATCACACGTAAGTAAAAGTTCTTTACACACTTTAGACACACCAAACACACTTACCTTTACACTCATGCACCCATCACTCACCTGAGCGCCAACATTGCGACCCCTCCAACTCCTTCAACCCGACAGCCCGCCTGCTCTAACCTGGCGTGGTTCGGAGCCATCGGGAAACCCACACGAAACCCTTCAAAATAGGGATTAGGCTAAAAACTGCCTGTTAACTACCTGTTAACAGGCAGTTAATTGGCACTAATCCCATCCCACCTGGTTTCGGCGGGTCCCAGTGCGGGGCGGGTACCCGCCGCCCCTGAAACTTACGTGCTGCGGGGTTTTGGGCGGGATGGTGTCGGGACCCCCAGATTCAGGATTTTCAGCCCCCGCCCATCTGAAACACCGCGCGTCGGCTGGGGGAAAATTGAGGCCAACGTTTCAGCTCGGTCACCCTTCGGCATGGTGATATTCTGGCATGGATAGAGGATTGGCTATCTAACAGAAGGCAGAGAGTTGGGATAAATGGTTCATTCTCAGACTGGCAATCAGTAACTAGTGGTGTTCCGCAGGGGTCAGTGCTGGGTCCCCAACTCTTTACAATCTATATTAACGATTTGGAGGAGGGGACCGAGTGTAACATATCAAAGTTTGCAGATGATACTAAGATGGGAGGGAAAGTAGTGAGTGAGGAGGACATAAAAAACCTGCAAGGGGACATAGACAGGCTAAGTAAGTGGGCAGAGATTTGGCAGATGGAATACAATACTGGAAAGTGTGAGGTTATGCACTTTGGCAGGAAAAATCGTAGAGCAAGTTATTATCTTAATGGCAAGAAACTGGAAAGTACTGAAGTACAAAGGGATCTGGGGGTCCTGGTGCACGAAACTCAAAAGGTTAGTATGCAGGTGCAGCAAGTGATTAAGAAGGCCAATGGAATGTTGGCTTTCATTGCTAGGGGGATAGAATATAAAAATAGGGAGGTATTGCTTCAGTTGTACAAGGTATTGGTGAGACCGCACCTGGAATACTGCATACAGTTTTGGTGTCCATACTTAAGAAAAGACATACTTGCTCTCGAGTCAGTACAAAGAAGGTTCACCCGGTTAATCCCGGGGATGAGGGGATGGACATGTGAGGAGAGGTTGAGTAGATTGGGACTCTACTCATTGGAGTTCAGAAGAATGAGAGGCGATCTTATTGAAACATATAAGATTGTGAAGGGGTTGGATCGGGTGGATGCGGGATGTTTCCGATGCTGGGTGAAACTAGAACTAGGGGGCATAGACTTAGAATAAGGGGCTGCTCGTTCAAAACTGAGATGAGGAGGAACCACTTCACTCAGAGGGTGAAAGGTCCATGGAATATGCTGCCCCAAAAAGCTGTAGAAGCTACATCATTACATAAATTTAAAACAGAAATAGACAGTTTCCTAGAAGTAAAGGGAATTAAGGGTTACGGGGAGCGGGCAGGAATTTGGACATGAGCCTAGGTTCGGATCGGTCATGGCCCTGTGGGTAGCGGAGCGGGCCCAGGGGCCGTGTAGCCTGATCCTGCTCCTATTTCGTGTGTCTAATTCTGTTAGATTCAGGAGATGGTTCTGTGACAGTGGATTGGCGGTTAGGATCAGATCAGCCATGATCTTATTGAATGGCGGAGCAGGCTCGAGGGGCCGATTGGCCTACTCCTGCTCCTATTTCTTATGTTCTTATGTTCTTATGTAACTGGGAAACACCGGGTGCGCAGCCTTGATGGATGGAATGGTCCATTTCTCTGCTGGAACATTCTATAATTCTAGGTTGCAGTCAGCCCTTTTAATGTCTTTGTCAAACGATAGCATAAAATAGGTCCCCACCCGTGCTCGCCGGCTTTTCAATGGAAAAAAAAAATCACACGCGCGGTATTTCGAATGCCGCTTCATGGTGCCACGCACCCAAAAAAATTCAACAGGAAAGTTGTTCCTCGCATGTCAGAATGGCCATCTGTCACCTCTTTAATCCAGCAATACGTTGTAAACTGCATAATCTCAGAGATATGTCCTGGGAGTGAGCAGAAAGATCCTCGAGCACAGAAGTTGAGGGCAATGGTGACTTTGTCTGCCATTGACAGGGCAAGTGCAGATGTTCGAATGTGCTGCTGGTCTTGCCTATTAAATCTCTCCAGGGCTTTATAAATAAAGGCATAGAGTACAAAAGCAAGAAGGTTATGCTAAACCTTTAGAAAATACTGCTTAGGACTCAGCTGAACTATTGGCCTAGATTTTCAGTGTGCCGTGAGGAGGGCTTTTAGGCGTGTGGTGGGCAAAAATCCCGAATTCGGGGGTCCCAACACCATCCCGCCCAAAACCTGCCTCCACGTAAGTTTCAGAGGAGGCGGGTACCCGCCCCGCACTGGGGCCCGCCGACCCGAGGCGGGAAGGGATTAGTGCCAATTAACTGCCTGTTAACAGGTAGTTAACAGGCAGTTTTTAGCCTAATCCCTATTTTGAGGGGTGTCATGTGGGATTCCCGACGGCTCCAAACCACGCCAGGTTAGAGCAGGCGGACCTTCGGGTTGAAGGAATTGGAGGGGTCGCGATGTCGGTGTTCAGGTGAGTGATGGGTGCATGAGTGCAAAGGTAAGTGTGTTTGGTGTGTCTAAAGTGTGTAAAGAAGTTTAAATTACCTGTACTTACCTTAACAGCCTTTCTTCCTGTAGGCGTCGGGAGTCCATCACTCAGCCAGCACTGAAAGCTGAATGGCTGCGATCTGTCAAAAGTGACAGCCTTCAGCTTCCATTGCCGATGAGGGTTCTAACTGAGTCTGCGTAGAAGGACTCAGGTTAGAAGTCAAACTGACAGTGTTTGACAGCTTCAAACAGCTGTGAAACACTGATATTTCATCTGTCAAAAACTCTTGACAGATGAAATTTCAGTCTGTGACGTCACCTGGTGCCGGGTGGCCCTTAATTGGCCTGCTGAGCCCGCTGGGTGGGCTAAACAAGGTCAATCAAGGGAAAATCGCGTGGATTGGCCGGACGTTGATGTAGGCGGGACTAAAACCCGAAAGTTGTAGTCCCGCCTCCTTCCCGACAGCTTAATGAAAATCGACATTGTGTCCAACTACTGGGCACCACACGTTGGAGGTGCAGAGGAGATTCACTAGAATGGTACCAGGGATGAGGGACTTCAATTATATGGAGGTACTGGAGAAACTGGGATTATTCTTTGAGAAGCTAAGGTAAAGGGGAGATTTAATAGATGTGTTCAAAATGATGAGGGGTTTTGATGGAGTAAATAAGGAGAAACTGTTTCCACTGGCAGGAGGGTCGGTAACCAGAGGACACAGATTTAAGATAATTGACCAAAAACCCAGGGTGGGAGAGAAAGATAATTTTTTTATGCTGCTAGTTATTACGATCTGGAAGGGTGGTGGAAGCAGATTCAATAGCAGCTTTCAAAAGGGAATTGGTTTTATATATTTGAAAAGGAGAAATTTGCAGCTCTGTGTGGAAGAGCAGTGGAATAGAGCTAATTGGACAGCTCTTTCAGTGAACCGGCAAAAACACGATAGGTTAAATGGTCTCCTTCCGTGCTGCATGACTTTTTTTTCCATTCTAAACCAATTCGGACTGATACAATGTTTAAATTAAAAATAAGTTCCCGGCCCCTTCGGTAATGCCTCCTAGAGCACTGATTCATACCACAAACTGCGCGCACTGTTCCAGCTCCTTTCATTGTAACTCCTCTATGGAAAAAAAAAGTTCAGGACTGATACAGAGAAGCACTTGCTCACAGGAAGAGCGATTAATCCCTGAAATGGGGGAAATAAACAGCAAATACCAGAAATCTGAAAGTAGTGATAATGTGAGACTTTAGCTACCTCAATAGAGACTGGGATAGTAGTTGTGTTAAAGCCAGGGGGGGGAGGGGAGGAATTTTTGAAGAGAGTTCAGGAGAATTTTCTTGATCAGTATGTTTCCTGCACAATGAGGAAGGAGGCATTGCTGGATCTAGTCCTGGAGAATGAAGTGGATCAACTGGAGAATGTCACAGTGGAAGTGCATCTCGGGAATAGGGATCATAGTATTGTAAGGTTTAGATTAGTTATGGAGAAGGACATGGAACAATCTAGAATAAAAATACTTAACTGAAAGAGGGCTAATTTCAGCGAATTGATGAGGGATCTGGCTCGGGTGAATTGGAGTCAAAGACTAGCAGGCAAAATGTAATGGAGCAATGGGCAGCCTTTAAAGAGGAGATGGTTCAGGTAGACTCTAGGTACATTCCTACACGGTGGAAAGGGAGGGCAACCAAAGCCAGAGCTCCCTGGATGGTGAAGGAGTTGGAGAGTAGCATGAAGCAGAATAAAGGGGGCGTATGACAGATGTCAGCTTGATAATACAATGGAGAATCAGGCTGAATATAAAACGTACAGAGGAGAATTTAAAAAGGAAATAAGAGGGGCAAAGAGACAGTATGAGAATAGATTGGCTGCTAACATAAAGAAGAATCCAAAAGTCTTCTGTAGGCATATTAACAGTAAAAGGGTTGTCAGAGGAGCAGTGAGACCGATTACAGACCAAAATGGAGATCTATTTGTGGAGACAGAAGGAATGGCTGAGATAGTAAATGAGAACTTTGTGTCGGTGTTTACCAAGGAAGGGGACTTTGACAAAGCTATGGTAAACGAGCAGGTTGGTGGGATACTGGATGAGATAAAAATAGATAACAAGGAGGTACTAGAAAGGCTGGTGGTAATTAAAGTGGCTCATAACCCAGTCCGGATGGGATGCAACCTAGGATGCTGAGGGAAGTAAGGGTAGAAATTGCGGAGGTTCTGGCCACAATATTCCAAGCCTCACTGGATACAGGGGTGGTGCTGAGGACGGCAGGATAGCAAATTTTGCACCATTGTTCAAAAAAGATAGAAAGATAAACCTGGCAATTACAGACCAGTCAGCGAAAATTAACAACCACTTGTAAAAGTCTGGAATAATAAAGGACAACCAGCGTGGATTTGTTCAGGGCAAATCATGTTTGCCTAAGGTGATTGAGTTTTTTGTTGAGTTAAGAGAGAGGGCAGATGAGGGCAGTGCAGTTGGTGTTGTGTATATGGACTTTCCAAAGGCTTTTGATAAAGTGCCACATAGTAGGCTTGTTAGCAAAATTGAAGCCCATGGGATAAAAGGGGCAGCAGTAGCATGGATACAAAATTAGCTTATTATACATATAAAAACAGAGAGTTGTGGTGAGAGGCTGTCTTTCGGACTGGAGGGAGGTATACCGTGGAGTTCCCCAGGGTTCCGTACTAAGACCACTGCTGCTTTGAATAAACATTAATGACTCGGATTGGGGGTAAAGGGCACATTTTCGAAGTTTGCAGATGACACAAACATGAAAGTGTAGTAACCACTGAGGCAGCTAGTAATAGACTTCAAGAGGAAATAGACAGGTAAGTGGGATGGGCGGACTCGTGACAGATGAAATTCAACACAGAAAAGTGTGAGATGATGCATTTTTAGAAGAAGAATGAAGACAGTACAACTTTTAAAATGCTTTCAATTTTTAAAAAAAAATTAAATAAAAGCTGAGGGAGCCCTAAAAGGGCCTTGGCCTTTGAGCCTCCTATCCTGGGTGCCCTCCCCATGGGGGACTAGTGTGTCTTTGGGCCTTGTTTCAAAGGGCGCTTTCTCGGCCTCCCTGGGCGCGTGAGGCGGGCTGTCTCCTCACGCCGGCGCTCGCGCCCTGCTCAACCCTCAGCCGCAGCGCTCTGATTGGCCGCAGCGCCGCTCACGTGTCGCCCTTCTAATGGCCCCGCCCCGGGGGGGGAGGCGGCCGCTATAAATAGAGGTGGCGTCGCCGGGCACTTTGTAGAAAGCGGGAGGCTGCAGGAGGTGTGTGGCTGCGTGGGCCTTTCACAGGGCGAGCGAGCGAACGAAGCACATTCTCAGTCATTTCACACTTTTACAGCAAATGCTGATGGATTGCAGCTCAACAAAATAAAAATCCAGTCACAAATTATTTCTGACCAGAAAAGGAACAAAAATATCTGGAGGAAAAACGAGGAGCTGGCAGGGTTACTTTTAGTGAGAAAGAGACTCAGGTCGCGTTAGTCTGAGGGAAAGTCAGAAGAAAAGACCGCTTAAGATATTAGTGCCACATTACCTAAACACTGCTGCTGACAGGAAAGTCTTTCACTCAGATTGGACTTCATTTTGGCCCCGTGAGGTGACAGAAAAAAGGAAGAAATAATCGACCCAGGGGGAAAACCATTGAAAAGACTGAGGGATCGAGAAGGGCACAAAAATTGGAGGGAAAAGTTGAGTAAATAAGGTGGCCAACCTCAGGAAGGTTTGGGCAAAACTCAGAGTGACAGGGAAGATACTGAAGAAGGCAAGGCCATGTCTGAGAGGAGGAAATCGGAGGTGAGATGATGGCAGATTTGAAATGGAAACCAGAAAGAAAATGTTGGAGAAATGTATTGTTTGCAACTTGAGATGGGGAAGATTCAGCTGCTCAGTCCCAAAAGATACCAATCACATTAATACTGTCAGTAGGGAGTGGCGGAGTTCCCCAGTGTTTAGATTGGATCACCCACATTAATATTGAGCAGTGAGACCATTTGGCCCATCGAACTTGTCCTTCCAGTAGAAACCTAAAATTCCCTTATCACAATATCTAACTGCTTAAATTAATTCATTTTTAGTTTTTTGCCTCTACTACCCTCCCCAGTGACCACTTCAGGTACTGATAATTCCTGCTGTGACCATAGTTCTGAACTTCTCTTTTACCAGGTTTATCCTAGTCTTGTAGTTACAATTTAACTGAAAGTACTGCTGTGGATTTGCCTTTCCTATTCCAATTATTACTTTAGGTCTGATCAGAGACTGAGCAAACCTCCCAAAACATGAGGAGTGATCTGATCGAGGTGTTTAAATAGAAGGTCCACCACCATCTTTTCAAGGCAACTAAGGATGGGCATTAAAGATGGTCTTGTTAGCATTGACCACATCCTGTGTAACAATTAAAAAAGGGAATTGACAAGATAGATGAGTTCCAATACTCATTTTGCAAATAGGGAGATCTGTAATAAAGGGACATCTATTTAAAATGAGAACTCAGCTGTTGAACATTTAATCCAGGAGAAAATTCTTAACGCAAAATGTAGTTGGATTGTGAAAAGCACGACCACAGAAGGCCATTGATGCAGATTTAATTCAGGTATTTAAAAGGGGATAGATACTTAAAGTGGGGAAAAATGAGGTTGAAAAAGTAGATCTACCATTGTAAATAACATGGCGAAGCTTGCTGAATGGTGTTTTGCTGTGTTCCCTGAAGTTACTAGATTGATCTCGACTATGACGTTCGGGTGAGTGTGAATAATTTCACACTGAAGGGGAGGAATCGGAGGCATTCACTATGGATGTCCTTGAACAACTGGCTCAAAAACAGCAGTACCAAAGAACCTGCTGTAAGGTGTTTGACTACAGTTTTCTATGGAATGTTGCATGTGAGCATAAAGAAGGTGAGGAAGAATAAGTTAGAAAAGGGGATGGTGTGTGGTATCATTTTTAGCCATTTTGTTTTGCTTTTCGAGAAGGCTGAGGGGGGACCTGATTGAGGTGTACAAAATTATGAGGGGCATAGATAGGGTAGATAGGAACTTTTCCCCTTAGTGGAGGGGTCAATAACAAGGGGGCATAGATTCAAGGTAAGGGGCAGGAGGTTTAGAGGGGATTTGAGGAAGAACTTTTTCACCCAGAGGGTGGTTGGAATCTGGAACTCACTGCCTGAAAGGGTGGTAGAGGCAGGAACCCTCACAACATTCAAGAAGCATTTGGATGAGCACTTGAAATGCCATAGCATACAAGGCTACGGACCAAATGCTGGAAAATGGGATTAGATTAGACAGGGCTTGATGGCCGGCACAGACGCGATGGGCCGAAGGGCCTCTTTCTGTGCTGTATAACTCTATGACATCCTCTGGAGCAAGGTAGCACCAACACTGATTGTAGAAGGTCTTGAGACAACTTTCCTTCAAGACATTTCAATATCATGCTGCCACGATATTGATGGCTCCCAATAACGGCTGGCTGTGCCGGCCCATTCAAGTGGTGTGGAGGATATTCTTTTAAAGATTGGCAGATCTGACAGGGTAGTTAATCTTACATTTGTAGAGCTCTAGTTTATGAAGATTACAGATTTAATGCCGAGATGCATCAGAAATTACATTCATTTTATCGAGAAGCTTAAAGACATTGCCGTGTATCTTTCCAAAGATGATTGGGCAGAGTTAAGTGAATGGGTAGACATCCGTTATAAGAAAGTGCAGCAGAACTATGAAACCATGCTTGCAATAGGTTTGTACAAAATCAATTATTTTCTTCCTTTCAACATTTCTCCCTTCCTGTCCTGAACACCCTGATTCGTACTGGCATACAGTTCTTCCAATATTACACCCAAGTGGATGTTCTCCTCATATGTGGTTAGATATTTTGGCTGGGATTTTCCATCTCACCGCTGCTGGCACAGATTAGGAACGCATATCAGGAAATGCAGCGCCTCCATCCTATGATTCACTGAATATTAATTTATGAATGTATCGGTGCCATCTCCTGCTCTCGCCCTGAACTAGAAAATTTCATTCACATTTGCTTCCAATTTCCACCCTTCCCTCACCTTCACATGGTCCATCTCTGACTCTTCCCTTCCCTTCCTCGACTTCTACGTCTCCATCTCTGGGGATAGGTTATTGACAAACATTCACTACAAGCCCACTGACTCCCACAGCTACCTGGACTACACTTCCTCCCACCCCGCTTCCTGTAAGGACTCTATTTCATTCTCCCAGTTTCTCTGTCTCTGCCGCATCTGCTCTGACGATGCCACTTTCCATACCAGTGCTTCCTACATGTTTTCCTTTTTCCTCAACCGACGATTCCCCTCGAGCCTGGTTGACACGGCCCTCGACCGTGTCCGTTTTATCTCCCGCAATTCTGCCCTTACCCCTGCCCCTCCCTCCCGGAACCACGATAGGGTTCCCCTTGTCCTCACCTTTTACCTCACCAGCCCCCACATTCAACGGATCATCCTTCGCCATTTCTGCCACCTCCAGCGTGATCCCACCACCAAATGCATCTTCCCCTTACCTCCCCTTTCAGCATTCCGTAGGGACCGCTCCCTCCGCGACACCCTAATTCACTCCACTACCACCCCCAGCACCCCTTCCCCTTTGCCCGGCACGTTCCCGTGCAAGCGCAGGAGATGCAACACATGCCCTTATACCTCCCCCCTTCCCACTGTCCAGGGCCCCAAACACCCCTTCCAGGTGAAACAGCGATTTACTTGTACTTCTTGCAATCTAGTATACTGTATTCGCTGCTCACGATGTGGTCTCCTCTACATTGACCAAACGCAGAATGGGTGACCGCTTTGCGGAACACCTCCGTTCAGTCCGTAAGGGGGACCTCGAGCTTCCGGTTGCCTGTCACTTTAATTCACCGCCCCATTCCCACTCAGACCTCACCGTCCTCGGCCTCTTGCACTGTTCCACGGAAGCTCGATGTAAACTCGAGGAACAGCACCTCATCTTTCGATTAGGCACTCTACAGCCCTCTGGACTCAACATAGAGTTCAACAATTTCAGATCATAACCTCGGCCCCTATCACATATATATATATATATATTTTCCCTCCCACATGGCAGCTGTCCTTCATTCTGCCAGTGCAATTCACACTCCAACTAGAGCCATCCTTAATTCCTTAACCTGTCCCATTACCATCTCCTCTCGCCTTGAATATCTCTTAATGTCTCTCAATGCCTCTTTGTCTCTCCTGCTTTCTATCCTATCACTGACCTTCCCTTTTGTTCTTTCATCCCCTCCCCCTTTTCCCAGCCCCTAACTTGCTTTAAAATCTACTCTATTTCCTGCATTTTCCCAGTTCTGACGAAGGGGCTTCGGCCTGAAACATTAACTCTGTTTCTCTCTCCACGGATGCCCCCTGGCCTGCTGAGATTTTCCAGCGTTTTCTGTTGTTATTTCGGATTTCCAGCATTCGCAGTATTTTGCTAGAATATTAATTTAATTGCCTTGAAAAAATCCTGTCTGAGTATTGGTCGTTGTGTGATGTGCGGGACAGCACGGCTGATCCTGATCTCACCTGACTATCAGAACACCTCCTATTGTGACAATACCCCACCCTTTGTGCAAAACTACTGAATGATTGTCATTAAAACTAAATGAAGAATAAAAACAGTAAATATTGGAATAAGGGAGGAAAGCTCTACATCTCAGATGCCATCAAGGACCTTCCTTTCCCTCGGAACTGAGAGTGACCATCAGCTGTCACAAATGTAAATTTCCTTCCTTTGGACTCTCCAATGGGTCCAATAGGGAGCAGTGGCATAAACAAATACTGGGAGATCAAGTCTCTTAGAGGGCATGGGTCTGAGTGCTGTGCTCCCAGCTCCCCAGCATAACATAAAAGCACCTTTTCGTCTGATCAATCTGTGCTGGATTTAAATCCAGATGCCATTGATGAAAGGAAAGCCTCTGTGCGGCTCTTACCTGATATTATTCTAAAATGGTTTGATTCAACAGATGCCTTTCGTCAGTAAGTTAAGTCAATTTAAATACAGGCTGTTATCAGCTGTAGATGAGTGGAATATTTTAATTTTCACAGGATTGAATATATCAAAACCAGCGTTCATGTCAAGACCTAGTAGTGGGCGCCAACCCCGTGTGTATGCTTCTCGTGACTCGGATGAGGAGTGGACGCCTAAACATCTTGTGAAAAACCCACCAAGTAAATTGAATGGGGTAGATTTTGCCGAACCTGTCGAGGAGAAGGCGGGACTTCCCCTTTCGGGTTTTTGTCCCGCCTACTTCGACGTCCGGCCAATCCGCGTGATTTTCCCTTGATTGAACTTGTTGAGCCCGCCCAGCGGGCTCAGCAGGCCAATTAAGGGCCACCCGGCAACAGGTGATGTCACAGACTGAAATTTCATCTGTGAAGAGTTCTTGACAGATGAAATATCAGTGTTTCACAGCTGTTTGAAGCTGTTTGAAGCTGTGAAACACTGACACTCTAAGTTCTAACTGAGTCATTCTGCACAGACTCAGTTAGAACTCGCACCGGCACTCAAAGCTGAAGGCTGTCACTTTTGACAGATCGCAGCCATTCAGCTTTCAGTTCTGGCTGAGCGATGCGCTCCCGACGGCTACAGGAAGAAAGGCTGCTAAGGTAAGTACAGGTAAGTAAAAGTGCTTTACACACTTTAGACACACCAAACACACTTACCTTTGCACTCATGCACCCATCACTCACCTGAGCGCCGACATCGCGACCCCTGCAACTCCTTCAACCCGACGGCCCGCCTGCTCTACCTGGCGTGGTTTGGAGCCATCGGGAATCCCACACGAAACCCCTCAAAATAGGGATTAGGCTAAAAACTGCCTGTTAACTACCTGTTAACAGGCAGTTAATTGGCACTAATCCTTTCCCGCCTGGTTTCGGCGGGTCCCAGTGCGGGGCAGGTACCCGCCACCCCTGAAACTTACGTGGGGCGGGATTTTGGGCGGGATAGTGTCGGGACCCCCAAATTCGGGATTCCCCCCCCCCACACTCCTGAAACCCCGCCTGACGGCTCCCCAAAAATTCCTGGATTTCAGGATAATTCCAGGATAATTCCTGCTGTGACCATAGTTCTGAACTTCTCTTTTACCAGGTTTATCCTAGTCTTGTAGTTACAATTTAACTGAAAGTACTGCTGTGGATTTGCCTTTCCTATTCCAATTATTACTTTAGGTCTGATCAGAGACTGAGCAAACCTCCCAAAACATGAGGAGTGATCTGATCGAGGTGTTTAAATAGAAGGTCCACCACCATCTTTTCAAGGCAACTAGGGATGGGCATTAAAGATGGTCTTGTTAGCATTGACCACATCCTGTGTAACAATTAAAAAGGGAATTGACAAGATAGATGAGTTCCAATACTCATTTTGCTAATAGGGAGATCTGTAATAAAGGGACATCTATTTAAAATCAGAACTCAGCTGTTGAAAATTTAATCCAGGAGAAAATTCTTAACGCAAAATGTAGTTGGATTGTGAAAAGCATGACCACAGAAGGCCATTGATGCAGATTTAATTCAGGTATTTAAAAGGGGATAGATACTTAAAGTGGGGAAAAATGAGGTTGAAAAAGTAGATCTACCATTGTAAATAACATGGCGAAGCTTGCTGAATGGTGTTTTGCTGTGTTCCCTGAAGTTACTAGATTGATCTCGACTATGACGTTCGGGTGAGTGTGAATAATTTCACACTGAAGGGGAGGAATCGGAGGCATTCACTATGGATGTCCTTGAACAACTGGCTGAAAAACAGCAGCACCAAAAAACCTGCTGTAAGGTGTTTGACTACAGTTTTCTATGGAATGTTGCATGTGAGCATAAAGAAGGTGAGGAAGAATAAGTTAGAAAAGGGGATGGTGTGTGGTATCATTTTTAGCCATTTTGTTTTGCTTTTCGAGAAGGCTGAGGGTGGACCTGATTGAGGTGTACAAAATTATGAGGGGCATAGATAGGGTAGAGGATATAGGAGCGGTGACAGTATATAGGAGCGGTGAGGCGAGGCCCGACCAGATCGGACCAGGAGAGCACCGAGGCGGCAGTATAAAGGAGCGGTGAGGCGAGGCCCGACCAGATCGGACCAGGAGAGCACCGAGGCGGCAGTATAAAGAAGCGGTGAGGCGAGGCCCGACCAGATCGGACGAGGAGAGCACCGAGGCGGCAGTATAAAGGAGCGGTGAGGCGAGGCCCGACCAGATCGGACCAGGAGAGTACCGAGGCGGCAGTATAAAGGAGCGGTGAGGCGAGGCCCGACCAGATCGGACCAGGAGCGCACCGAGGCGGCAGTGTAAAGAAGCGGTGAGGCGAGGCCCGACCAGATCGGACCAGGAGAGCACCGAGGCGGCAGTATAAAGGAGTGGTGAGGCGAGGCTCGACCAGATCGGACCAGGAGAGCACCGAGGCGGCAGTATAAAGGAGCGGTGAGGCGAGGCCCGACCAGATCGGACCAGGAGAGCACCGAGGCGGCAGTATAAAGGAGCGGTGAGGCGAGGCTTACTAACTCAGCAGCGGGGAGAGAGGTAAAAAGTAATCAGAGTGTGATGTCACCAGGGAGCAGGTAAGTGATTGGTTGGTGAGTATTTCTCTTTTTTAAACTTTAACTCTGTAGTTTATAGTTACTAAGGTCTTTTCTGGTGTAGCAGGGACTGTTGGTAAACCATACAAGCGCCGTAGAGTTATCTTTAATTGGTGATAGTGAATTAATTTAAATTAATTAAAGGGTAAGTCATGCCAGGAGAGCCCAGCCCCGTGTTATGCTCCTCTTGCTCTATGTGGGAATTCAGTGACACTGCCGGTGTCCCTGATGACCACGTGTGCCAGAAATGCATCCAGCTGCAGCTTCTAGCAGACCACATTGCGGCGCTGGAGCTGCGGATGGATGGGATTTGGAGCATTCATGATGCTGAGAGGGTCGTGGATAACACGTTCAGTGAGTTGGTCACACCGCAGGTAAGGGCTGCACAGGCAGAAGGGAAATGGGTGACCATCAGGCAGAGCAGTAGAGGCAGGCAGGGAGTGCAGGGAACCCCTGTGGCCATCCCCCTCTCAAACAGGTATACCGATTTGGATACTGTTGAGGGGGATGACTTACCAGAGGAAGGCAGCAGCAGCCAACTTCCTGGCACCAGGGGTGCTTCTGCTGCTCAGAAAGGGAGGAAAAAGAGTGGGAGAGTAATAGTGGTAGGGGATTCTATCGTAAGGGGTACAGATAGGCGTTTCTGTGGCCATAGACGTGACTCCAGGATGGTTTGTTGCCTCCCTGGTGCCAGGGTCAAGGATGTCACTGAACGGCTGCAGGGCATTCTGAAGGAGGTGGGTGAACAGTCAGAGGTCGTGGTTCACATTGGGACCAATGACATGGGTAGGAAGAGGGATGAGGTCCTGCAGCAAGAATTTAGGGAGCTAGGTAGCAGATTAAAGAGCAGGACCTCAAAGGTTGTAATCTCTGGATTACTCCCGGTGCCACGTGCTAGTGAGTATAGGAATAGGAGGATAGAGCAGATGAATGCGTGGCTAAAGAGTTGGTGCAGGAGGGAGGGCTTTAGTTTCCTGGATCACTGGGCCTGCTTCTGGGAAAGGTGGGACTTGTACAAGTCGGACGGGTTGCACCTGAACCAGAGTGGGACAAATATCCTTGCGGGGAGGTTTGCTAGCACTATTCGGGGGGGTTTAAACTGAAATGGCAGGGGGTTGGGAACCTGAGCAGGGAGACAGAGGAAAGGGAAACAGGGATAAAAGCAAAAGATAGGAAGGAAAAAAACAAAAGTGGCAGTCAGAGAAATCAACGGTTTAAATCAAACACGGCCACAGTAAGTAATAACTCTAATAGGTCTAAGAGCGTTAAAAAAACAAGCCTGAAGGCTTTGTGTCTTAATGCGAGGAGCATTTGTAATAAGGTGGACGAATTGGTTGCGCAAATAGAGGTAAACGAATATGATTTGGTTGGGATTACGGAAACGTGGCTCAAGGATGGCCAAGACTGGGACCTCAAAATCCAGGGGTATTCGATATTCAGGGAAGATAGGCAAAAAGGAAAGGGAGGTGGGCTAGCATTACTGGTTAAAGAAGGGACTAATACAATTGTAATGAAGGATATTAGCTCTGATGATGTGGAATCTGTATGGGTAGAATTGAGAAATACTAAGGGGAAAAAAACATTAGTGGGAGTGGTATATAGACCTCCCAACAGTAAGGCGGAGGTTGGGGATGGCATTAAAAGGGAAATTAAAGAAGCGTGCAATAACGGCACAGCAGTCATCATGGGTGACTTTAATCTACATATAGATTGGGCCAACCAAATCAGTAACAATACTGTGGAGGAGGAATTCCTGGAGTGTTTACGGGATGGTTTCCTGGACCAATATGTCGAGGAACCAACCAGAGATCAGGCCATCTTAGACTGGGCATTATGTAACGACAAAGGATTAATTAGCAATCTTGTACGAGGCCCCTTGGGTCTGAGTGATCATAATATGATCAAATTCTTCATTAAGATGGAGAATGAAGTAGTTGACTCAGAGACTGGGGTCCTCAATTTAAATAAAGGAAACTACGATGGTCTGAGGAGCGAGTTGTGTAGGATTGATTGGGGAATGGCACTCAAAGGGTTGACGGTGGATAGGCAATGGCAAACATTCAAAGACCGAATGGATGAGCTACAGAATTTGTTCATCCCAGTTTGGCATAAAAATAAAACAAAAAAGGTGACTCAACCGTGGCTAACAAGGGAAATTAGGGATAGCATAAGATCCAAGGAGACGACATATAAATTGGCCAGAAAAAGCAATAATCCTGAGGATTGGGAGCAGTTTAGGATTCAACAAAGGAGGAAAAAGGGATTAATTAAGAAAGGGAAAATAGAATATGAGAGTAAGCTTGCACGGAACATAAAAACTGACTGTAAAAGCTTTAAAAGATATGTGAAGAGAAAAAGATTGGTGAAGTCAAGCGTAGGTCCCTTACAGTCAGAATCAGGGGAATTTATAATGGGAAACAAAGAAATGGCAGACCAACTAAATTTATACTTTGCTTCTGTCTTCACAAAGGAGGACACAAATAACCTCCCAGAGATGCCGGGGAACATAGGGCCTGATGAAAGGGTGGAACTGAAAGAAATCAGTATTTGTCGGGAAATGGTGTTAGGAAAATTGATGGGACTAAAGGCCGATAAATCCCCAGGGCCTGATAATCTACATCCCAGGGTACTTAAGGAAGTGGCCCTGGAAATAGTAGATGCATTGCTGGTCATCTTCCAGAACTCGATAGACTCTGGAACAGTACCCATGGATTGGAGGGTAGCTAATGTTACCCCACTATTCAAAAAAGGTGGTAGAGAAAAAGCGGGGAATTATAGACCGGTAAGCCTGACATCGGTAGTGGGGAAAATGCTAGAATCTATTATAAAAGATGTAATAGCAGAGCACTTGGTAAGCAGTGACAGGACCGGACAAAGTCAACATGGATTTACAAAAGGTAAATCATGCTTGACTAATCTACTGGAATTTTTTGAGGATGTAACTGGTAAAATAGATAAGGGAGAACCAGTGGATGTGGTGTATTTGGACTTTCAGATGGCTTTCGATAAGGTCCCACATATGATATTAACATGCAAAATTAAGGCACATGGGATTGGGGGCAAGGTATTGACTTGGATAGAGAACTGGTTGGCGTACAGAAAGCAAAGAGTTGGAATAAACGGGTCGTTTTCTGAGTGGCAGGTAGTAACTAGTGGGGTACGGCAAGGATCGGTCCTAGGACCCCAGCTGTTCACAATATATATTAATGATCTGGACGAGGGAATTGGATGTAATATCTCCAAATTTGCAGATGACACAAAGCTGGGTGGGAGGGTAAGCTGTGAGGAGGATGTCGTGAAACTCCAGTACGATTTGGACAGATTGGGTGATTGGGCAGAAACATGGCAAATGCACTATAATGTGGATAAATGTGAGGTTATCCACTTTGGTGGCAAAAACAGGAAGGCAGATTATTATTTGAATGGCAATAGATTGGGAGAAGGGGAAGTGCAAAGAGACCTGGGTGTTCTTGTGCACCAGTCGCTGAAGGTAAGTATGCAGGTGCAGCAGGCGGTTAAGAAGGCAAATGGTATGTTGGCCTTCGTAGCAAGAGGGTTCGAGTACAGGAACAAGGATGTCTTGCTACAGTTGTACAGGGCCTTGGTGAGACCGCACCTTGAGTACTGTGTGCAGTTTTGGTCGCCTTACCTGAGGAAGGACGTTCTTGTCATGGAAGGAGTGCAGCGAAGATTCACCAGGCTGATACCTGGGATGGCAGGAATGACGTATGAGGAGAGATTGTGTCGATTGGGCTTATACTCACTGGAGTTTAGAAGATTGAGAGGGGATCTCATCAAAACTTATAAAATTCTGTCAGGCCTGGACAGGCTAGATGCAGGAAGGATGTTTATGATGGCCGGGGATTCCAGAACCAGGGGTCATAGTCTAAGAATAAGGGTTAAGACATTTAGGACTGAAATGAGGAGGAATTTCTTCACCCAGAGAGTGGTGAACCTGTGGAATTCTCTGACACAGAGGGCGGTGGAGGCCAGTTCATGAAATATATTCAAAAAAGTGTTGGATATATTTCTTAAGGCTAAAGGGATCAAGGGATATGGGTAGAAGGCAGGGACAGGGTACTGAATTTGGATGATCAGCCATGATCTCATTGAATGGCGGAGCAGGCTCGAAGGGCCAAATGGCCTACTCCTGCTCCTATCTTCTATGTTTCTATGAATTTCTTCACCCAGAGAGTGGTGAACCTGTGGAATTATCTACCACAGAAGGCAGTTGAGGCCAATTCATTAAGTATATTCAAGAAGGTGTTCGATATATTTCTTAAGGCTAAAGGGATCAAGGGCTATGGGGAGAAAGCAGGGACATAGTACTGAGGTTGGATGCTCAGCCATGATCTCATGGAATGGCGGAGCAGGCTCAAGGGGCCGAATGGCCTACTGCTGCTCCTATCTTCTATGTTTCTATGTAACCACTTATCATTGGTAGACCTCCCATGCCATTGCTCATAGGTAGTCAATGAGAGTCAGCATTGATTTGTGAAGGGCCGGTCTTGTCTGACTGATCTAATAACCTTTTGGAGGAGGTCAGTAACATGGACAAGGGAGTGTCTCTGGATCTTGTATGTGTGGACTTCCAGAGGGTTAAATTATGAGAACAGGTTGCAGAGACTGGGCTTGTATTCCCTCAAGTACAGAATATTAAACGGTGATATAATTGAGGTGTTTAAGATGTTCAAAGAGTTGGTCGGGTAGATCGATAAAAACTATTTCCTCTGGCGGGGAAATCCAGAACAAAGGGGCATGAGCTTAAAATTATAGTTAGCCTGTGTAATGTATGTAGTGTATATATACCTTAAGGGAGAGAACTACTTTTTACAGCTCCTGTATACTGTAGTACCGGCAGTGACCACACCTGTATATAAACCCTGAGTAGTGATCTGTACAGTTAGTTCTAGAGTAACCCTCATTCAGTAAACACCTGTTGAATCGTTCCCTGCAGTCTGTTGTCTGATTATTGAAGGACACAACATTAAGATACACGGATATAACAGCCTGGTCAGGGATGTGATGTCAGGAAGCACTTCTTCTCCCAAAGGCTAGCGGAATTGTGGAACTCTCCCCCCATATCTATTGAGGCTGGGGGTCAATTGAAAACTTCAAAAATGAGATTGGTAGATTTTTGTTAGGCAAGAGTTTTAAGGGATGTGGAACCAATGCGGGGAAATGGAGTTAACATACAGGTCAGCCATGCTTGAATTGAATGGCAGAACAGACTTGAGGGGCTGAATGGCCTCCTCCTGTTCCTAAGTTGATCAAGGGATATCGATCAAAGACAGGTAAATGGATTTGAGGTGCAGAGCAGCCATGGTCTAATTGAATGCTGGAGGGGCTGAATGGCCTCCTCCTGTTCCTAAGTTGATCAAGGGATATCGATCAAAGACAGGTAAATGGATTTGAGGTGCAGAGCAGCCATGGTCTAATTGAATGCTGGAGGGGCTGAATGGCCTACTCCTGTTGCTTTAAATGTATGCAATTACATAACATAATTGGTAGAAGGCAAACAATGCCATCACTGCCCATCGCCCACACACCCTGTGTTCTGGGTCGTACCCACATGGAAACCTGTTATTGCTTTCTAGCGAAACAAGTCAGTGTAACTTAAGCCCAAAGGTTTTTACCAAATATGGTAGCAAGGTGAGGCCCCTTTAATTGGACGGGTCAAACCGTGACATCGCAGAGTAAGCCTCACCCTCACACTGCGCCTCACACTGAGATGAGACATCACAATAGCTTTGTAAACTATATAAATGTGAGGCAGCTGACTCTGATTAACTGGCTTTTCTGTCTAGGACTGAATGCGGTCGGCTCGAACATCTGAACAGCTTTGCTCTGTGAAGACAACACGAACAATTGAAACATCATCAACCAGCAGCGTGGACAGAAGTTTGTGAACTTTGACAGGTTTGTCTTTCTGGGATGGCAGGAATGACGTATGAGGAGAGATTGGGTCGATTGGGCTTATATTCGCTGGAGTTTAGAAGAATGAGAGGGGATCTCATTGAAACTTATAATATTCTAACAGGACTAGACAGACTAGATGCAGGAAGAATGTTCCCGATGGTCGGGGAGTCCAGAACCAGGGGTCACAGTCTAAGGATAAGGGGTAAGCCATTTAGGACAGAGATGAGGAGGAATTTCTTCACCCAGAGAGTGGTGACCCTGTGGAATTCTCTACCACAAAAGGCAGTTGAGGCCAATTCATTAAATATATTCAAGAAGGAGTTAGATATATTTCTTAAGGCTAAAGGAATCATGGGATATGGGGAGAAAGCAGGGACAATGTACTGAATTTGGATGATCAACCATGATCTCATTAAATGGCGGACCAGGCTCAAGGGGCTGAATGGCCTACTCCTGCTCCTATCTTCTATGTTTCTATGTCTTAACCTGTTTATCTTGTATTATTAGTGAAAGCCATAATGAGCAATATGAAGTTTATCAGATACAGTAATGTTGATGCACAGTCAGGTGGAATAGTTCAGTTTGTTATTGGTAGTTTTTCCATGGTGTTGCTCATAGGTAGTCTGGGTCCCGGAGCCTGGTTACTGATGGTTACTGAGCCCCATCACAGCTCCTGACTGACCGGCTCCTCCCAGTCCTGGAGTTTAATGCTCACTCCCTGCTCTGTAAATGTAGACAACTATTTACTGACTGTGACTAACTGTGTTTGGAGCTGTAGTTCCTGCTTGTATCATTCCCCGTGAAAGTCAGAGTGAGTTACAGCAAAATCCGTGCAGATATAAAGGCTCAAATCCTGGAAACTGAAAGCAGGTCATACATGCTGGTTGTTCTGATCAACTTGTCCTGGACACGGGGATAGCCTGTGGTACAGCTAAGCCCGACCATTTAAGAAGGTCAAGAGTGTCCCTCTTGAAACCGTTGATTGGTGTTGAATGAACGGGTCTAAATAAGAGAGGCTGACAGGGAGAGTGAACGACTGAATAATCAGTTTCTCAAAGTGTTCACCAGTACTGAGAGCTCAGGGTTAAGACTCGAAGAATGTACTCCTGGGCAGTAATGCCACTGGAGCTGCCTTGACCGAGCTTGGTACCTGCCCTCACAGCTCGACGCTGACCCAGGTGTTGACTTTTTAAAGGGAATTTGATAAATCCTTTTACAGGTTATATATTTTATTATACAAGGGGAGCGATAAAATGCCATCATTGTCCTTGTTGCAATCAAGTGATTTTTGTGATTTCTTCTTCTGCCACAGGTACACGGTTGGTGTCAGGATGAGTGAGAGGAAATGGACGGTTTCATCAAACTACCAACAGACTAAAGTTGTCAGTAACAAAACCACAAAGACAACTGGATCACACGTCCTGACCAAAATCACATCAATGCCAGCAGAGATACCACAAAGGAGGAAACAGCAACACTGAAATACCCCTCACGCCCATCCCTCTGTGCCCCATCCATTTCTTTAGTATCAACTGTACATCTTTTAATTTCTTTATTTGATGGCCAATAACAGATCCATTTAAATGTGCAGTCAATGATTGGAGATGGTGTTAAACCAACTCTTTCCCTTCTGGCACGTTTCTTTCCCATTTTAAAAGATTTCCCACGCCCCTCTCCCTCCTCCCTAGTTCTCCCCTGGGCTGGACCTTCACGTACAGTACTCAGGTCCCCGCATCGGCATCAAGCACCAACCCTGCTCCAACTCCAGGCTCAGTTCGGCATTGCTCGGGGTTAACTGCACTGGCACTGGATAGGGCCCAGTCCATACAGTCATCTCCGACCGATGTCGACCGGTGGTCCAACTGTTGGGACTGAACAGGAAAGTCTCAAGGGTGGACGCTCCGGTTGTTGCCTCGATGATGTAGAATGGGACGAGCTGGTTAAAGCCAATCCATCCCAGTCAACAACATCAGGTGAAACCCCGGTACCACTTGTACCGAGGCCTCCCAGGATAGAGGAAGAGTCCTCCTCTGGCACCAGCTGGTTCGGAGGTGTCCGTTCCTACTGGGGCCGGAATCAGGCTGGTTCCCCCAAGCGCCACCAGCTACTGTTGGTGTGTCCTTCACTAGAGGCATCCGTCCCCTCTGGTGACACCAACGCAGCCCCGGGACATTGGTCTCCAGTTGGCGCCAGCTCATTTGGGGGCACCACCCTCGGTGGACTCGACCCTACACAGGGTCACCTATGCTGCGGGTGATGTCCACTTTGGTGAGTGCAGCCGCAGATCTCTATTTATAGATCTGTGGCTCCCACCCACCACTGTGGACCCACCTTCAGCCGCTCCCTACTACACTCTAGAGGCACTCCCAGGGAGGGTGCGTGCACTCCAGAAACCAAACTGGGAGCCCGAGTCGACCACGGCCTCCGTGCGTTGAGGCTTTTCCATGTATTCAAAACAAGGGTGACTTCGAGTCTGAAACTGTGAGTTCCGGAAGTCCCATCACTTGTGGGGGTTGAGTCTTTACCTGGGGTCTTGCAAAGGCCTCAGGCATCGACCTTTGTTGGATTTCCCCACCCAATTTCCAAGGCGGTTTGGGCGGATTTGATAGGCGCGCTCCAGTTATGGCCAAGGTAGACAGCCCCGCCACCCTGCCTCACAACTTAAGGTTCGCTGGTACAGCTGGCGAACTTCAGTCGTGAAAGCCTCAGAAGGAAGGGAACTGCCCAGGAAACTAGTCCTGTTCCACCCCCCAGAATCCAAATGGTGGGACATGTGGGTCTGGCAGACCTTCCTGCAGGGTTTGGCGCATATCCTGAATTCCCTGCCACCAAATCCACCGGGGCTGGCTTCACTGACCAGCAGGTGAGTTGAGGGAGCAATCCCTGCCAGAGAGGACCACCTTCAGAGAGCATCTGCTGCAGCAGCAGACTGTGTGGGTGCTCTCAATGTAGGAGCAGGATCTATCGTCCAGTGGATCTTGCATCGCCACTGAGTTTGTCCTCACACCTTGGGGATCCTTCAGGTTCTGCAGATGCCCATTGGTGCCGAGGGCTTCTTTGGCGAGCAAGTGGAGGATCTGCTGTAGCAGAACCTTCAGGCATTCCCGAGATGACACACAAGGGTGAGGGGGCACTGTTCACTTTGAAGCTTAGCCCACCCCATCTATAGGCCCCTTCCACTCGCCAACACCAGTACACTCACCACCTAGCCACTAACCATCACCAACGCACTCACCATCACCAATCCATTCACCACCACCATCCACTCGCCACCACCAATCCATTCACCTACACCAGCCTATTCAAGGCTTTATCCGGAGCACGATGTCCTTTATATCTTGCTAGCCCGTCATTCCAGATTAGGACCTGGAATGCAGGTAGTTCGCAACAAGTAACCTTCGAGACCCTGTCCAGCTCCACCTCCCCCAGCAGTGATCGTGCCTGGATAGCCCACCTCAGAGTTGTGTGGGTGGGCTATTTCCAGTACTTCCCTGTGGAAGTGGATCACTCTGGATGTTTGGTTTGACCATCAGAGGAACCACCTACTAGTGGGCATACTGGCAGGTCTTCTGCCATCCAAACTGAGAGCGAGTGATCGTCATCCAGATGGCTCAACTGTTGGGGATATTTCTCCAGTTGAGCCTTCTGGATGACCATCACTCTGCCAGTAATGTATCCACAGGATGAATGGTCTTCTCGGCCAGTGATTTCACTTGGCATTTCAACAGGCTCGGGGTGTGAACGGTATAATAGGACATTTCCACTTTCAGACTCGGTGCAGGGTAAGTTAGTGTGTCTGCAGACAGACAATATGACAAGGGTCCGGTAAGTCAACAAACAGGGTGGGACCCTCCTTCCTGGGTCCCTCTGTCAAGATGACACGTTGCTTCCCATTGGTGCTTGAATGACGGGGTGACACTCTTGGTGCCACATTTGGCCCGGGGCGGACAACACAACAGTCGGCACACTCAGCTGCTCTGTAGTCCACCCTAACTAGTGGATGATCCACACTGAGGTAGTCCAGAACACCTTCAGGACTTGGGGGGTTTACCAGGTCGATCGACTTGCTCGCATCACCGGATAATCACCAATCTGCTGGAGGACCTCAGGCTGTCGGGGCGGAGGCCCGATAGTCTTTCGTGCTTTTGTTTCTGGATTCTGTTGCTCAGGGTTGCCTGATCTCCAGGATGCTCCAGGAAATTGCAGCAGGTGGTGGTTCTGGTTAACCCTTTAGTTACCTCACAAACCGTGCTTCAGGGATACCCGGGTGTTGAATACACACTTTGATTTCAGGAGCCCACGGGAGAAATCCAAGTCATTTTTAGAGTATAGAGGACCCTACCTTTTTTAGGGAATTTTTCATTCTGACATCCTCCACACACTGCTGGGCACTGTCCAACTGGTACTCAGGGTGAGAAGGGTGGACCGTACCTGCAAGTGAACAGATTCTCCGGCTCCCAGGACAAATAGATCAAAGTGGGTGTTATTCACGGGTGCCAGCGCCAGATCCAAACAGTAAGCTGAACCGTAAGGATCTGGATTTGGGTCCTGCCAGCTTCTGATTGATGGCCTGGCAGTTGAGATGGAATGCCCGTCAAATTAGGGTATACCAGCAGTGCGGCACACATGGGTAATGCTCACTTTATTGCGTCTGTCCTGGTCATTTAAGCCTCTGTTCCCATACAAGTACCTCCACCCTCCTCGTCCTCAGTACTACTTGGTTAGTCACCAGCTGTGTGTGCAGAATGCCTGAATGAAGATCACAGCTCCTTTGTCAGCTGTTCCCGTGTCAGCTGCTCCCTTGTAAGCTCCTCTTCATTCTTCAAGTGACGCGGCATTTGCCACCCACCTGGTTGTCTCTTGGGTCTAGTGGGGAGTGTTGGTATGTCTTTTCCTCGTTCTGGGTTGTCTTTGGGTGTCAACAAACTGGGTTCTGGGGTGTGCTAAAAGTTAACACTGCACGGGAGTCGGGGAGGGAGGGGAAAAACAAGTGGGTTTGCCCTTCAAAGTTAGGACGTCTTAACAAAATGTCTTAACAGGAAAGGTCACGCCTTAAGAGATTTTCCTCAGGCAAATTGTGCCGATGCATCCCGGTAATTAGATCCACATTCCACCCCCAATTCGGCCTGTCAATGTTTAGGAACGGATGTTCCCAGCAAATTAAACGATGTCACAGTTAACACTTTAAAGAAATGATTGGGGACAGTTTTCATTCAACCTGGAATGACAGAAATGGGAACTCTAGACAACCTGCCAACCAGTTTCTCGTCATCGCTGAATATTGGGTTTGTGACTGCTGCTACAGAACTAGACTGGCGATTGTTGAAGACCAGGCTCCCGGGGACTGTGTTCAATTGATGTTAGCAGAGTTGAAGTGAGAAAGTAATAGTCTCAGAATATTTGGGCCATAATGATCTCCTGAACTAGTTTCGATCGCCTAAGGGGGTCGGAGAGGAATTTCCCAGATTTTTTTCCCAAATTGGCCTGGGTTTTTATGTCTGGTTTTTCGCCTCTCCCAGGAGATCACATTTCGCATATTATAAGTCATGTTTCAATAACTGAAATGTGAAAAGTTTAACATCTGAAAATAAACGTGGATTGAAAATGAACAAACTTACTGTATGTCTCCTGATTTGTGCACGGATCATTGAAGGGAACAGAAAGGGGAAGAGATGAGTTCTGATTGTCCCTGGGCTTAATTACTGACTGGGTGAATTCTTTGAGCCACACACTAGGAGGGACCTAGATTGACTCCCCAGTCTGCACATACAAACATACAAAAAGATATACAAAAGTAGATGAAGACTATCAGGCCCATTAAGCTCACCCCATCCAGTAGACAATATGACCTCACATGCTGCCATCCCACCTACCAGTTATGCTACCTCTGGAAACAGACAAAGAAACATGGCCAATTCAGGAAAAACCTCTGGCCAATTGCTCTCCAACTCCCAACACATGACAATCTAAACTAATCACTAACTCTCGCTGTAACTGGTAATGTCCTCTCAGGGACTGGTCAAGATCATACAGCACAGAAGGAGGCCATTCAGCCCATCTTGCCTCTGCCAGCTCTTTGAATGCACTATCCAATTAACCCCACTCTCCCACTCTTTCCTCGTAGCCCAGCAAATTTTTCCTTTTCAAGCATTTACCCAATTCCCTTCTGAAAGTTACAGTGGATGGAATTATAAGTTGGTGGAATTCTGTCATGTGATCCCCAAAGTTCCAGTAACTAAATTGCCAAATCCCCCAGTCAGTAAAACCTGGATTGGGCTTATTCAGTCACTAAAACACCAGTGGCACTTTCAAAGTCCCAGGCCACGTCAAGGAAGTCCTCCAAACACAATTAAACAACAAAGTTGTGAATTGGTACAAAAACAAATACTAGTGGGGAGGGGCTGGGGGTGAAGAATTGAGTGGGGGAAACAAGACAACACTTTGCATGTACTGAGGCAGAGTCGTGTGTTGGGTTTCCAACTCTGCAGGATGTACCGGAGTCTCCTGGAATTTAATCTCCTGGAATTTTTGATATTTGTTTATGGGATGTGGGCTTCGCTGGCAAGGCCAGCATTTATTGCCCATCCCTAATTGCCCTTGCGAAGGTGGTGGTGAGCCGCCTTCTTGAACCGCTGCAGTCCGTGAGGTGAAGGTGCTCCCACAGGAGCGGTTTGGTACAACTGAACGACTTGCTCGGCCATTTCAGAGGGCAGTTAAAGGTCAGACTGAGTAATGACAGCAGATTTCCTTCCCTGAAGGACATTAGTGAACAAGGTGGGATTTTAGCGCAATCCAATTGTTTCGTGGTCATGATTACTGATGGTAGCTTTTTATTCCAGATTTATTTACGTGACTGAATTTAAATTCCCCAGCTGCCATGTAGTGGGATTTGAACTCATGTTTCACAGATTGTTTAATCTAAGTCTGTCCCTGGATTGCTAGTCTGGTAACATAACCACAATGCTCCCATTCCCAATTGCAGCTGTGAGCAAACCTGGGATAAAAGTCAACAAGGCATTAAAGAAAATGATTTTTTTTTCCATTTTCTTTGACCACTTTCATTCATTTATAAAAATATTGGAGACGGGGGAAAAAGGCGGTTGGATACAGCAAGTCACGTGATGAAAGCTCCAGGAATACGTCCAATCAGAGATGGTGACCCGTGTTGTGTGACTCACGCCATTTATACACCAAGACAAAATAAAATAATAGCACGCGTTGATAATTGTGGGTGGCACCAAGACACACACGTGCAGAATGTGAAACCTGTTGAATAATCACTGACTACTGAGGCATAAGTGGGTCTAAATAACACTTTAACAAACAGAATGGCTGCACATTAATGGCACAGTATTTAACTCGGGATATAATAGGCTTTATTTTGGAAGTACTTAACTCCCAAACTCTCATTACCACACGGCTTGCCAAGAAACAACTGGATTTTCTTTCAATCACATGTGTTAGAACTCACAACCAATCAGCACAGTGTTAACCCTTCGCTCCCTGGAAGTTTAAAGAACTTTCATTTTCAATTGACATTGAGAATGACTATTTTGGGAACTGCCTCCCCAGTTTAGCACCAGGATTCTCCCCAGATAACCTGGGTTTGTAACACACTGTTCACATGGTTAGTGCCCCGAGGCACTTTAGAGAGTAGAATGAGATGCCAATTAGTAGTACGAAGAAAGAAGCAATGGACACAAGTAACACTGCCCCTTCACTGGACAGCTGCTGGCGATAACCTTCAATCCGCCCTCACAACAGATGTCAAGCCAGCTCCTTCTTCAAGGTGAGAAATTACCCTGGATGATAATCCTGAGATTTATTCTCCTTTTTGTTTCTTATCCTGCTCCCGACATTAAATTACTTGGTTTTATTACCCCATTGTCTTCTATTTGCAAATGTGAGCTATTGGAGCTTGATAGACAAACATGCTCACACGTGTCGCCTAGAAACACAAACAAACTGATTTTTTTTAAACAGTGAGGATATTGCAGCGTGAGATCCAATCCATGTGCTGCCGTCAAAAATGGGTGAATAGTTTAGGGTCTGGTCATTACAAGGACAATTTGAAGGATAAAGGACCAACTGAAAGATTGGTGCTGAATTTAGCAAAGACCAACTTTCCAATGTTGATACCAGATAAACAATAGCAGAAGGCAATGTTGATTTACGCCCTCCAATTTTTCAGTACTGCATCAAGAACTTGCATTGATAGACCTTTCACAACATCAGGACATCCCAAAGCACTTTACAGCCAATGAAGCACTTCCTTAAAGTATAATCGCTGCTGCAATGTAGGAAACGCAGCAGCCAATTTGCGCACAGCAAGCTCCCACAAATAGCGATGAAATAATGTCCAGATAATCTTTTTTTTAGTGATGTTGGTTGAGGGATAAATGTTGGCCCAGGAGAACTCCCCTACCCTTCTTCAAAATACTGGCCATGGGATCTTTTAAGTCCACCTGAGAGGACAGATGGAGCCTCGGTTTAACGTCTCATCCGAAAGACGGCACCTCTGACAGTGCAGCACTCCCTCAGTACGGCACTGAATTGTCAGCTTAGAATATGTGCTACCACTGGGCCATTCAGGCACCTAAATCAAACAGCTAGATGATTTTAAAAGCACGGGATAATGGAACAAGAAACCTGAATGTGTTTCAAGAAGGAACTAGACAGGTTCTTATCAACAAATGGGATTCAGGGTTATTAGAAACGCACCAAGGGAATACAGTGGATAGGTGGGCTCATCAGAACATAGGAACATAAGATGTAGGAGCAGGAGTAGGTCATTTGGCCCCTCGAGCCTGCTCTGCCATTCAATAAGATCATAACTGATCTGATCTTGGCCTCAACTCCACTTCCCTGCCCGCTCCCCATAACCCTTGACTCCCTTATCGTTCAAAAATCTGTCTATCTCCACCTTAAATATATTCAATGACCCAACCTCCACAGCTCTCTGGGGATTAGGAGCAGTTTAGGATTCAGCAAAGAAAGACAAAGGGATTAATTAAGAGGGGGAAAATAGAATATGAGAGTAAGCTAGCAGGAAACATAAAAACTGAATGTAAAAGCTTCTATAGATGCGTGAAGAGAAAAAGATTGGTGAAGTCAAGCATAGGTCCCTTGCAGTCAGAATCAGGGGAATTTATAATGGGCAACAAAGATATTGCAGGCCAATTAAATACATACTTTGGTTCTGTCTTCACAAAGGAGGACACAAATAACCTCCCCAGAGATGTCGGGGAACATAGGGTCTAATGAGAGGGAGGAATTGAATGAAATCAGTATTTGTAGGGAAATGGTGTTAGGGAAATTGACGGGATTTAAGGCCGATAAATCCCCAGAGCCTGATAATCTACATCCTAGGGTACTTAAGGAAGTGGCCCTAGAAATAGTAGATGCATTGCTGGTCATCTTCCAAAATTCTATAGACTCTGGAACAGTTCCCATGAATTGGAGGATAGCTAATGTAACCCCACTATTTAAAAAGGTTGTGATGCGCTATCAATTACTCATAAAAGACTGAGAGTTAGAAGAGTAACCAAAGGCTTTTATTAACAACAGAATGGAGGTCTGCCTCGAGTGGTCGACCGGTCCAGGATACTAAGGGCTGGGGAGCAGTCACCTTTATACCAGGACCTGTGGGAGGAGTCAGCCGAGGCATGTCCAGGCATGTACACAGTGGAATACAAACAGGACAAACAGGAATACAAACAGTGGTTTACCACATTCACCCCTTGTTTAAAATTGAGTCCGGCGGGGTGAAGTGTATTAAAAGTTAGTGTATTGGAGTCTCTCCGGAGGTCTTGTCTGCCGCTGTGATCTGCGTGGCGACGGCAGGGGTAGTGAAGTTTCCGGCGTCGAGTCCAGCGTAGGCTGTGGCACAGGCGTGTCGTCCTCGTAGATGTCGAGCGGGTCGCGGGGCCCAGGCCTGCCGTCTGCTGGGGCTGGATATCGGATCGTGGGGGGGGGTGGTAGTGGGTAGTGGGTTACTGCGGCCCCCGAGGGTGCAAGGTCTCTTATGGAGACTGTGTCCTCCCGCCCGTCCGGGTATGCGATGTAAGCATACTGGGGGTTGGCGTGGAGGAGGTCGACCCTCTCGACCAGGGGGTCCGTTTTATGGGTCCTCACGTGTCTTCTCAGTAGGACCGGCCCTGGGGACGTCAGCCATGGCGGTAGCGATGTCCCCGATGTGGACTTCCTTGGGAAGACAAACATTTTCTCATGAGGGGTGGCGTTAGTGGCAGTGCAGAGCAGTGACCGAATAGAGTGGAGCGCATCGGGGAGCACATCCTGCCAGCGGGAGGTTGGAAGGCCCCTAGACTTTAAGGCTAGCAGGACGGCCTTCCAAACTGTCGCATTTTCTCTTTCCACCTGTCCGTTCCCCCGGGGGTTGTAACTGGTGGTCCTGCTTGTGGCAATACCCCTAGTTAGCAGGTACTGACGGAGTTCGTCGCTCATAAACGATGAGCCCCGGTCGCTATGGATATAGCTGGGGAAGCCGAACAGGGTGAAGAGGTTGTTCAGACATTTAATGACCGTGGCACTGGTCATGTCCGGGCAGGGGAAGGCGAACGGGAAACGGGAGTACTCATCAATAATATTGAGGAAGTACACATTGCGGTCGGAGGAGGGGAGAGGCCCTTTAAAATCGACGCTCAGGCGCTCGAAGGGGCGAGTGGCTTTTATCAGGTGGGCCCTGTCTGGTCTATAAAAGTGCGGTTTGCACTCAGCGCAGACTTGGCAGTTCCTGGTCATGGTCCTGACCTCCTCAATAGAGTAAGGCAGGTTGCGGGCCTTGATGAAGTGGAAGAACCTGGTGACCCCCGGGTGGCAGAGGTCATTGTGGAGGGCCCGCAGTCTATCGATCTGCGCGCTGGCGCAGGTGCCACGCGATAGCGCATCCGGGGGTTCATTTAGCTTCCCGGGCCGGTACAAGATCTCGTAGTTGTAGGTGGAAAGTTCGATTCCCCACCTCAAGATCTTGTCATTTTTGATTTTGCCCCTCTGCTTGTTGTTAAACATAAAAGCAACTGAACGCTGGTCAGTGAGCAGGGCAAATCGTTTTCCGGCCAGGTAGTGCCTCCAATGACGCACAGCCTCCACAATCGCCTGGGCCTCCTTCTCAACAGCGGAGTGTCTGGTCTCCGGGCCTTGGAGGGTTCGTGAAAAGAAGGCCACGGGTCTCCCCGCCTGATTGAGGGTAGCGGCCAGGGCAAAGTCAGACGCGTCACTTTCCACCTGGAAGGGGATGGATTCGTCCACTGCGTGCATGGTGGCTTTGGCAATGTCCTCCTTGATACGGTGGAAGGCTAAGCGGGCCTCTGCCGTCAAGGGAAAAGAGGTGGACTTGATCAGCGGACGGGCCTTGTCCGCATAGTAGGGGACCCACTGGGCGTAATAGGAGAAAAACCCTAGGCACCTCTTCAGGGCCTTGAGGCAGTGGGGCAGTGGAAGTTCCATAAGGGGACGCATCCGGTCGGGGTCGGGGCCGATGACTCCGTGTTCCACAACACAGCCAAGGATGGCGAGGCGGTTTGTGCGGAATATGCACTTCTCCTTGTTATATGTCAGGTTTAGGAGTTGGGCGGTGCGGAGGAATTTTTCGAGGTTTGCGTCATGGTCCTGCAAGTCACGGCCGCAGATGGTCACATTGTCCAGATATGGGAAAGTGGCCTGCAACGCATTTTGATCTACCATCCGGTCCATCTCCCTTTGGAAGACGGAGACCCCGTTGGTGACGCCAAAGGGAACCCTAAGGAAGTGATAGAGGCGGCCGTTTGCCTCAAAGGCAGTGTACTGGCGGTCCTCAGGGCGGATGGGGAGCTGGTGGTACGCTGATTTCAGGTCAATGGTCGAGAAGACGCGGTACTGCGTGATCTGGTTGACCATATCAGCTATACGGGGGAGTGGGTAGGCGTCCAGCAGGGTGTAGCGATTTATTGTCTGGCTGTAGTTGATGACCAGGCGCTGCTTCTCGCCGGTCTTAACGACCACAACCTGGGCTCGCCAGGGGCTGGTGCTGCCCTCAATAATCCCTTCTTTCAGGAGCCGCTCCACTTCGGCTTTAATGAAAACCCTGTCCCCGGCACTGTATCGCCTGCTCTTTGTGGCGATGGGCTTACAGTCGGGGGTGAGGTTAGCAAACAGTTGGGGGGGGGTGACTCTGAGTGTGGAGAGGTTGCACCTGGTGCGCGGCGGGCAGTTTGGAAGTTGCTGGCTGCGGACTGTGAGTGGGGGTAGGGGTCCACCGTACGCCATCATAACACTTTTAAGGTGGCACTGAAAATCTAACCCCAGCAGGATGGCAGCGCAGAGGTCAGGCAGGACCAGAAGTTTAAAATGATCGTACACGGTCCCGTCTACTACGAGTGTCACCACGCAGTAGCCGCCGATGTCCGCCGACTGGGACTCGGAGGCCATAGAAATCCGCTGTTGCGCAGGCAGGACTGGGAGAGAGCAACGCCGCACCGTGTCGGGGTGGATGAAGCTCTCCGTGCTCCCAGAGTCAAAAAGGCAGATTGTATCGTGACCATTTACCTTAATGTCCATTGTGGAACTGGCCAGTTGGTGCGGTCTCGCTTGGTCCAGTGTAACGGATGCCAGCGTAGGGGTCGGTGTGTCGCTGCGGGTATCAGATGAGGCGGTGTCGGGGGCCTGCTGCGTCCCGGCTGTCGTCCAAGATGGCGGCGTCCATGATCCCCATGTGGCTGGAGGCGTCCAAAATGGCTGCTGTACCGGTGATTCGCACATGGCCGGGGAGGTCCAAGATGGCGGCCCGCATGGCCCACACGCGGCGCTGCTGGGGTTCGGGGTGGCTTTGGCCCTGCAGACGCTAGCGTAGTGTCCCTTCTTCCCGCAGCCCGAGCAGATCGCGTTTTTCGCCGGGCAGCGCGCTCTGGGGTGTTTTGCCTGGCCACAGAAGTAGCATTTCTGGCCTTGGAGCACTGCTGTCTGGCCTTGGGACACTGCTGCGGTAGTTGGGCCGTTGTTGGGGTGTGGCTGGGGTGGCACGGCGCTATGAGGCGGTCCTACCATGTCCCAGGCTGTCATTCCCCGCGGCGTCCACGGTGCAGAGGAGTAGGCATCCATGCCCTGGTAGGCTGCATCCAACGATAGTGCGAGTTCAGAGGCCTTGTTGAGGTCGAGGTTACTCTGCTCCAACAGTCGCTGTCGGGTGTAATTGGATCTGTGGCCTGCTACAAAAGCGTCCCGGATAAGTTCCTCTGTGTACACGGCGGCCTTTACATCCTTACAACCACAGGCCCGGCCAAGCACAGACAGTGCCTGAAGGTATTCCACGGTCGATTCCCCAGGTTGTTGTTTACGACTCCCCAGGAGGTGCCTGGCGTACGCTTCGTTCACTGGGCGCGTGTACTGGTCCTTGAGGAGCTTGATAGCGTCCGCGTACGAGGTCGCGTCTTGGATGACCGAGTACACTCGGTGGTTCACTTTGGAGGTCAGGACATCCAGTTTGTCCTCGTCCGATTTGATTGCTTCGGAGGCGGTCAGGAATTTTTCGAAACACTTAAGCCAGTGAGTAAACTTGGTGGATGAGTCCGCCTCCCGATGATCTAAGTCCAGGCATGCTGGTGTGAGGATCTTCTCCATTATAAAAATGTTGTTAATAAAATTGATGCGCTATCAATTACTCATAAAAGACTGAGAGTTAGAAGAGTAACCAAAGGCTTTTATTAACAACAGAATGGAGGTCTGCCTCGAGTGGTCGACCGGTCCAGGATACTAAGGGCTGGGGAGCAGTCACCTTTATACTAGGACCTGTGGGAGGAGTCAGCTGAGGCATGTCCAGGCATGTACACAGTGGAATACAAACAGGACAAACAGGAATACAAACAGTGGTTTACCACAGGTTGGTAGAGAGAAAACGGGGAATTATGGACCGGTAAGCCTGACATCGGTAGTGGGGAAAATACGAGAGTCCATTATAAAAGATGTAATAGCAGAGCACTTGGAAAACAGTGACAGGATCGGACAAAGTCAACATGGATTTACAAAAGGTCTGGGGAAACTTTTAGCAGGCATACTCAGTGTTGTGGAAGTTTGGAGCCTGACACCCATCTCCAGTGTGACCTCCTTGGAAACCCCTCTCCCCACCTTGACTGAACGCTTCCTCAGCTGAGGCATATACCAGAAGCATGGCGACCATGTAATTCCTTTCCTCCTGGACATCAGATTCGGATGAAGACCAGCCGCGGCAGCAGCAGAACAATGAGCAACAGCAACACCAACAACAGGAACATCAACAGGAGCACCAAGCTGCTAGTCACCCAACTGAAGATGCACAGGCCAGTAGACGCCAGAGCGCCACTATATTGCTGCCTGTGATACAAGGGACGCACTCATCCTGGCCAGATTTGCTTAGCCTGCACAATCAAACACTATAGTCTCACTCCTTCTTACCAGATCATCGACAATGGAGAAGAACCTACAGAATCCTATCACTCTGACCACCATTCTGATATTCGCAAGGCGCCCTAAGCCCTCAATGTGAAAGTCCCATTTGCGAAATGATACAGTCCACAAACTTCAACAGTTTGCCATCAAAACACTTTATAATACAATCACAATGATGGCTGGTCCAAAAACAAAACAACACAGCACTTAAGTGCCTACCCTTGTGACTACTTGTGCTTTATCTTCCTCTTATGCGTGCTCCTACATGGTGCTTCCCCTATGGCTTCAGCAGATGTGGAGGCCCCTTGCTCGCTCTCTTGCTGCTCCTGTCTCGACGGCTTTGGCGGGCATCCTCTGGGGTGGCGAACCTGTGCGGGCTCGCCAACAGTCTGCTGCTCCTACGGCTGTGCAGGGGCTGAGACGCCCATCTCATTTGGGTGAGGACTCTGGTGGGGTTCGACCGAGGTCTTTTCTGTGGCATGGTCGTTTGTGCGCTTGGAGAGGAGCCCCCACTTCCTTGTTGTCTGCCACCAACGACCCTCTCATGGGTCAGCCCCACTTCAGAGCTAGCAAGTGGCTTGACAGCACCTTGCTGCACTGCAGGGGGGCCATGAGGAACCATTTCTGCAATGGAAGTCCTACTCCAGAGGACTTGCATGAAGGTCAGCTTTATTTGCCAAATAGCTGACCATCGCTCCACAAGATATGTCATTCTATTCTGAACAATGACCATGTTTTCAATACCCGTGCGACTAAGTTCCTCCATGGACCATGGAAGGAGTGAGTGTAGTGAATGCATACCATGGATCCTTAGAAGGATACAAAGGACCCACCCTATGTGTTGTAAGCAGTTGTTGTCATGGCATCACAGCGATAGGAAGTATGAGGGCTGCATGGTTGAATAGTTAAGTGAATGTGACCATAGAGAGAGAGGGAATGGTAAGGGTGCAGGGATGTAAGTGTCAAGTGGGATGTGGAGGAGGAGGTTGGCAAAGCAGAGTGCTGGTGAGGAGAGGCGATGGGGATCAGATTGAGGGTGATGGGAAAATCATACTCACTTTTCCGGTGCGGAGGAGGTCACGAAACCTCTTCCTGCATTGCAGCCAGGTTCTGCGGCTCATTGAAATGGTGTTGTCAACCTGGGCCACTTGTAGCCACACAGCTTTTGTCTGCCGGGGTGGCTTTTTTCTCCCTGAGGAAGGGAACAGCACCTCCTTATTACAGCTGGCTCCGTACATCAGAGCTTGGAGCGAGGGCTCATCAAACCGAGGAGCACACTTTTGCTTGATCGGTGACATTTTTCACAATTCAACTCCTTCATATAAATTGCTGAGCATTTGCAGTCTCCAGAAGAATCAAGGCTGCTTGCAGGCCTTAAATCCAACAGCATTGATGACGTCATCGGAGGCGACTTTCTGTATGAAAAGACTAATTGGGCCAGTGGTTCCCACACGCAGGAAATCAATTGGCCAATTAGGGGAAAATTGCACTTTTTCAACACTTCACTGAGGAGTCGGGGTCCTGACATGATTTCCACCTGACACGCCCCAGCCCGCCCACACTGACAAACTCCAGCCCATACAGTACAGGAGGAGGCCATTCGGCCCATCGTGCCTGAGCCTGTGCACGTTCCCAGTTTGTGGCGTGCCTGTATGGGCAGCTGAAATTTTAATGAAGCAACTTAAAATCTCACTGGCAGTTCATCTGAATAAACTGCATTCTCTAAACTAACAGAAGCAAGAATTGGTAACACATCAATAAAGAAGGGCAGTTAAAGATACAATTTTATCATCACCGGGCTTAAAAAGTCACTCAACAGTTCTATCAGTTTTGTTAATCCATCTCAGCAGTGTTGCAGGTGCTGGAAACCGCCCGAACATTTCAACACTGTGGCAAATCCAGATTTATAAGATCCCAAGACAGCTACAGGTGAGGGAGCCAATGGGGGCATCACGAACAAGCAAGGCCGCATTTATTGCCCATCCCTACTTGCTCTGAGAAGGTAGTGCTGGTCTTTCTTCTTGAACCGCTGCTTATAGCGGTTTTGATACAACTGAGTGGTTTGCTAGGCCACTTCCGAGGGCAATGAAGAGTCAGCCATGTTGGTGTGGGACTGGAGTCACACACAGGCCAGACTGGTTGAGGACAGCAGGCGTCCTTCCCTAAAAGGACATCAGTAAACCAAGGATCACTTTTTCTGATACCAGCTGTTTAGATTTTTTTTTAAACTGAATTAAAATTCTCAAACTGCCGTGGTGGGGTTTGAACTCACCGTTCTTTGGATTATTAGTCCAGTAATATAGCCATTACACTACTGTGCTTAAATTTAGCTCATCTAAACTGTTTCCCTTATTTCTTGGACACCAAAACTGAACACTGTACTCAAGTTCCACTCTGACTGGAGCACTGTTGAGTTTAGGCACCCTATTTTTCAATTTATACTCAACCAATGTGGCAATATAATTAAGTATTCTGTTTGCTTTGTTTATTGCTACTCCACAGTGGTTTGACTTAATAAGTACCAAATCTGTTTTGCTTTAGGACAAATGCAGGGCGGACTATCCTCCTTGGAGTAGGGGTAGGGGGTGCTGCAGAGAGCTTTCCTTGGGGTTCATTTAGCTCCTGATGATAGTTAAATGGAATCAATCAATCCCCTTGTGTTGCACATTACCCTTGGGCAGTGTTGAGGTCTGCCTGGTTAGGCTTGTGACTGGCGGAGTTAAGGTTCTTTCCTCTCAGCCTTTCCTCCAACCCTAACAAGCAAGGTAGTCTTAGCTGAACAAGCAGCTCATCATATGCTGATCAGCTGCATATCCTAGCTGGTTAAGCTCAAGCAGAGCTCTTGCAGATAGTTGTGGTTCATTATTTGTCTCTTGCCAACCTGTGCCCAAGTTTTCTAGGCTAAGCTAAGTAAGGCGTGTTCCTACAATGAGAGACTGCGCACCACCACATCAGGCCAATGGAAACTATGTATATGGATTTATCAGTAGTTATAAGAAATAGGAGCGGGAGTAGGCCATTTGGCCCTTCGAGCCTGCTCCGCCATTCAATAAGATCATGGCTGATCTTCGACCTCAACTCCACTTTCCTGCACTATCCCCATATCCCTTGATTCCATTAATAATCAAAAATCTATTGACCTCTGTCTTGAATATACTCAACGATTGAGCCTCCACTGTCCTCTGGGGTAGAGAATTCCAAAGATTCACCACCCTCTGAGTGAAGAAATTTCTCCTCATCTCAGTCCTAAATGGCCGACCCCTTATTCTGAGACTGTGACCCCTGGTTCTAGACTCCCCAGCCAGGGGAAACATTCTCCCTGCATCTACCATGTCAAGCTCTGTAAGATTCTTATATTTTTCAATGAGATCACCTCTCACTCTTCTAAACTCTAGAGAATATAGGCCTAGTCTACTCATCTCTCCTCATAGGACAATCCCCCCATCCCAGGAACCAGTCTGGTGAACCTTCGTTGCACTCCCTCTATGGACAGTATATCCTTCCTTAGGTAAGGAGACCAAAACTGTACACAATACTCCAGGTGTGTTCTCACCAGGGCCCTATATCATTGCAATAAGACATCTTTACTCTTATACTTGGATGCTCTTAAAAATAGTGATGAGCTTATGTACATTTCAGACATCCAACTGATGATAAGAAGAACAGGCTGAAGTGCAGCTTATAAAGGAGTGGCACATTAGTTGTAGAGAAAAGTGGGTTGGAATCAAAGAGAATGTAAGAGGGACCACAGAGGCAAACTCCAGATTGTACGCACCAACTGAATGGGATTATGAGGGAGAATCTGGGGTGCTCCATTGGAAGTATCATCTTCCGTGGCTATGTGGAATAGGCTCCCAGTTAACACTTTCATGTCATAGAGTCATAGAGTCATAGAGTTTTACAGCACAGAAAGAGGCCCTTCGGCCCATCGTGTCCGCGCCGCCCATCCACCCCTGTCCTGTCTAATCCCATTTTCCAGCATTTGGTCCATAGCCTTGTATGCAATGGCATTTCAAGTGCTCATCCAAATGCTTCTTGAATGTTGTGAGGGTTCCTGCCTCTACCACCCTTTCAGGCAGTGAGTTCCAGATTCCAACCACCCTCTGGGTGAAAAAGATCCTCCTCAAATCCCCTCTAAATCTCCTGCCCCTTACCCTGAATCTATGCCCCCTTGTTATTGACCCCCCTACTAAGGGGAAAAGTTCCTCTTTATCTACCCTATCTATGCCCCTCATCATTTTGTACACCTCAATCAGGTCCCCCCTCAGCCTTCTTTGCTCCAAGGAAAACAACCCCAGCCTGTTTAGTCTTTCTTCATAGCTGAGGTGCTCCATCCCAGGCAACATCCTGGTGAATCTTCTCTGCACCCTCTCCAAAGCAATCACATCCTTCCTATAGTGAGGCGACCAGAACTGCACACAGTACTCCAGCTGTGGCCTCACCAGCGTTTTGTACAGCTCCATCATAACCTCCCTGCTCTTATATTCTATGCCTCGGCTAATGAAGGCAAGTATCCCATATGCCTTTTTAACCACCTTATCTACCTGTTCCGCTGCCTTCAGAGATCTATGTACATGTACACCAAGGTCCCTCTGACCCTCTGTACTTCCTAGGGTCCTACCACTCATTGTGTATTCCCTTGCCTTATTTGTCCGTCCAAAATGCATCACCTCGCACTTTTCAGGGTTAAATTCCATTTGCCACTTTTCCGCCCATCTGACCAACCCGTTTATATCGTCCTGTAGCCTGAGGCTTTCCTCCTCGCAATTTACCACCCCACCAATTTTCGTGTCATCTGCGAACTTACTGATCATACCTTTTACATTCTCATCCAAATCATTTATGTAGATCACAAACAACAAGGGACCCAGCACCGATCCCTGAGGTACCCCACTGGACACAGGCTTCCAGTCACAAAAGCATCCTTCGACCATCACCCTCTGCCTCCTGCCACTCAGCCAGTTTAGGATCCAACGCGCCAAGGCACCCTGGATCCCATGGGCTCTTACCTTCTTGACCAGTCTCCTATGCGGGACTTTGTCAAAAGCTTTACTGAAGTCCATGTGTTAAGAAGGATCTATTTAATTAACAATGGGATTGACAGTGTAAAAATAGAGATGATTGAATGTTATGTGGAATATAATGGTTTCTGAGCTACTGGACTGTGAAAATCTCATGTGGAATAAGGCTATCAGGCAAGAATATTATGTAAGACGTAAGGTCAGATAGATATATGTGAAGTTTTGCCTCATTTACCTTTGAGATCAGGGACTGTTCCCTTAGCACTCTCACTGCTGGGATGGAAGGTTGTAAGTGAAAGGGCCACACCAGAATTGAGTGCATGAACTGGGCTGACACTTTGCGGGGAATTTTTCGGGGAGGGGGTCAGTGGGCGCATTCGGTGGTGGGTCAGGTGGGAAAATGTTTTTTTTTGTCAGCGGGTCGAGACCCCACTGTCAACCTGCTGCCATGCACCTTTCCCAGATGTTGGGTCTGTCAGCGCTGAACAGACCTGACACGCAGCGGTGGGGAAGGCAATTCAGGTCATTATGACCTTGTTAAAAGCCAATTAAGAAGTATTTTGAGCTCACCTTACCACTTTACGAGGTTGCCCACGGGGTCCACGCTGCTCGGGGATCATGTCAGGTAAGCAGGTTGGGAGTTGTATGACCATGAACTGATCTCATTACTTGACAGCTGCAAATGTGCTATGAAAGCTCCCATCTCTCAGCTGTTCACTTTCCAAGCTCAGAAGCTGTTGCTTACTGCATTTGGAAGACAGATTGAGCTTTATGCAGGTTGCAAGTGTTTGAAATAAACTCTGTGTCCACTGTCACCTCATTGGAACAACCTCTCTCACCATTGACAGATCGCTTCTGTCATCTTAACTTCACCTGCTATCTATTACATCAGCATCGGTGCCTTTGAAACTATCTCACCTTGGTCCTCAGAATCCCACGACGATCAGCCCCAACACCAGCAGCAACAGTCACACCAGCAGCACCAACAACAACACCAACATTTTCCGCAATCAACTGATGCTGCACAGGATACCAGGCATCAGCACCTGACCACATTGCTGCCCGTGACGCCAGGGATGGCCTCACCATGGCCAGATTTACTTCACTTGATGCTGTACACCCTGGCTGCCACATGATGCGCCAGGTTGGCACCACACCACACCAACACCATAAAGCATCCCTACAATGCTCAAGCCATTCCATTCAAACTCATCACCATTCACTGCAACTCACTAAGCCACTTCCAAAGGTGCACACAAACATGTCCAAGAACGCAGAGTGTTGAAAATAAAGATTTCAATGTTTGACACCACATTAACAGAAACTTCACATGAGCATTGGCTAAAACACACAAGTGCCAACCCTTGTGTGTTGTTAGTTGGTATGATTGCACTAGGATGAGGGTGAGTGTGAGGGGTGGTTAGTGAGATGGGGAAGTGATAATGTAGATAGAGAGGGATGGGTGGAGGTGCAAGGTAAGTTGGTGTGAGTAAGGATGTGCAGGGGTAGGGTAGGAAAGGCAGAGTGATGGGGTCAAGGCCTGAGGAGGATGAGGTCGAGTGTGTCTTTGCAGTAACGTTTCGTGATCTACTGAGATCATTGAAAGGTTTGCGCCACTGCAGCCTGGTCTTCCTGACCACATCCCTACTTGTGTCCTCCTGTGCAATGTGCAACCGGGCTGCATTGGTCTCCTGGGGAGGTCTCTTCCGCCCATTGGAAGGGAAGAGAACCTCCATGCATGCTGTGACTCCCTCCATAAGCATATGGAGGGAGCCATGGGAGAGCCTGTGTGCAGCCCTGCACCTCTGCAGTGCTTGTCAGTGTTTGCAACACTACAATGCTGTGGAACACTGACAGCACAACTGTCAAAGCAAATTTGCACATGGTCTCTTTGAGGAAACCGGCTAATAACGCATCATCAAATGATGTCATCAGACCCGCTTCCTTCAGTTGGCCGGGAAGCACGCTAGGTGGGCTTAACAAACCCAATCAGGGAAATGTCATTTTGGGCAGTGAGCTGGAGCCAGCAGCGAGGCCGGGACCCGCCACCGACATCGCCTGCCACAGACCCACCGAGGTTGGTAAAATCCAGCCCTCTATTGCAGTACTGAGGGACTGCTGCATTAATGAAATGGTCGACAATAGAGGGAATGCACTGCCCGAAAGGGTGGTGGAAGCGGATTCAATAAAGACTTTCAAAAAAGAATTGGATAAATACTTGAAAAGGAAATATTTGCTGGGCTACGGGAAAGAGCAGGAGAGTGGGTCTAATTGGATCGCTCTATCAAAGAGCCGGCACAGGCACGATGGGCTGAATGGCCTCCTTCTGTGCTGTATCATTCTATGATTCTAACATTCTTCAAACGAGACCTCAAACCGAGGTCACCTCTTCCTTTTGGGGGATATTAAAAATCCCATGGCAGTACTCAAAGAGCAGGAATATTCCCCACGAACAACAACAGAAAATGCTGGAAATACTTAGCAGGTCAGGCGGCATCTGTGGACAGAGAAACAGAGTTAACGTTTCAGGTCATAGAAACATAGAAACATAGAAGATACGAGCAGGAGTAGGCCATTCGGCCCCTCGAGTCTGCTCCGCCATTCAATGCGATCATGGCTGATCATCCAAACTCAGTACCCGGTCCCTGCTTTCTCCCCATACCCCTTGATCCCTTTAGCCTGAAGAAATATATCCAACTCCTTCTTGAATATATTTAATGTATTGGCCTCTATTGCCTTCTGTGGTAGAGAATTCCACAGGTTCACCACTCTCTGGGTGAAGAAATTCCTCCTCATTTCTGTCCTAAATGGCCTACCCCTTATCCTTAGACTGTGACCCCTGGTTCTGGACTCCCCGACCATCGGGAACATCCTTCCTGCATCTAGTCTGTCCAGTCCTGTCAGAATTTTATAAGTTTCAATGAGATCCCCTCTTATTCTTCTAAACTCCAGCGAGTACAAGCCCAATCGACCCAATCTCTCCTCATACGTCATTCCTGCCATCCCAGGTATCAGCCTGGTGAATCTTCGCTGAACTCCTTCCATGGCAAGAACATCCTTCCTCAGATAAGGCGACCAAAACTGCACACAATACTCAAGATGTGGTCTCACCAAGGCCCTGTACAACTGCAGCAAGACGTCCTTGTTCCTGTACTCAAACCCTCTCGCTACGAAGGCCAACATGCCATTTGCCTTCTTAACCGCCTGCTGCACCTGCATGCTTACCTTCAGCGACTGGTGCACAAGGACATCCAGGTCTCGTTGCACGTCCCCTTCTCCCAATCTATTGCCATTCAGATAATAATCTGCCTTCCTGTTTTTGCCACCAAAGTGGATAACCTCGCATTTATCTACATTATATTGCATCTGCCATGCTTTTTCCCAATCACCCAACCTGTCCAAATCATCCTGGAGATTCTCAGCATCCTCCTCACAGCACACACGCCCACCCAGCTTTGTGTCATCTGCAAATTTGGAGATATTACATCTAGTTCCCTTGTCTAGATCATTAATATATATTGTGAATAGCTGGGGCCCAAGGACCGATCCCTGCGGTACCCCACTAGTCACTGCTTGCCACTCGGAAAAAGACCCGTTTATTCCAACTCTTTGCTTTCTGTCTGCCAACCAGTTCTCTATCCAAGTCAATACGTAGCCCCCAATCCCATGTGCCTTAACTTTACATGCTAATCTCTTATGCGGGACCTTATCAAAAGCCTTCTGAAAGTCCAAATACACCACATCCACTGGTTCTCCCTTATCTATTTTACCAGTTACATCCTCAAAAAATTCCAGTCGATTAGTCAAGCACGATTTACCTTTTGTAAATTCATGTTGACTTTGTCCGATCCTGTCACTGTTTTCCAAGTGCTCTGCTATTACATCTTTTATAATGGACTCTAACATTTTCCCCACTACCGATGTCAGGCTTACCGGTCTGTAATTCCCCGTTTTCTCTCTACCACCTTTTTTGAATAGTCGGGTAACATTAGCTACCCTCCAGTCCATGGGTACTGTTCTAGATTCCATCGAAGATGATCAGCAAAGCATCAACTATTTCTAGGGCCACTTCCTTAAGTACCCGAGGAGGTAGATTATCAGGCCCTGGGGCATTATCGGCCTTCAATCCCATCAATTTCCCTAACACCATTTCCCTACAAATACTGATTTCTTTCAGTTCCTCCCTTTCAGCAGGCGGAGCTTCGGTTTAACGTCTCATCTGAAAGACAGCACCTCCGACAGTGCAGCACTCCCTCAGCACTGCACCGGAGCGTCAGCATGGATTTTGTTCTGAAGTCCCTGTAGCGTAACCTTATCACTCAGATAATGACCAGATAATCTGTGTTAGTGCTGTTGGTTGAGGGATAAATATTGGCCAGGACACTGGAGAGAATTCCCCTACTTTTCTTCAAAATAGTGCCATGGGATCTTTTACGTCCACCTGAGAGAGCAGACGGGGCCTCGGTTTAACGTCTCCTCAGGCAGCGCAACAAATGATCACAAAAGCTGATGGACTGTCTCAGAAAAGAAAAACAATTTGTTCGTTAACATCCTTCAGGGAAGAGAACCCGCCACTCCTACCAACTCCAGCCTACATGTGACTCCAGTCCCATACTGGGTGGTTGATTCTTAAAGTCTTCAGGGCAACTAGGGATGGCCAATGAATGCTGCCATGCTGGTGTTGCCCAGGTCTCAAGAACAAATTAAAAAAACCCACAGAAAATGCTGGGAATACTCAGCAGGTCAGGCAGCATCTGTGGAGAGCAAGAAACAGAGTCAACGGGGTAGATTTTGCCGAACCTGTCGGGAAGAAGGCGGGTCTTCCCCTTTCGGGTTTTTGACCCACCTACTTCGACGTCTGGCCAATCTGTGCGATTTTCTCTTGAATGACCTTGTTGAGCCCACCCACCGGGCTCAGCAGGCCAATTAAGGGCCACCCGGCAACAGGTGACGTCACAGACTGAAATTTCATCTGTCAAGAGTTTTTGACAGATGAAATAGAAACATAGAAACATAGAAGATAGGAGCAGGAGAAGGCCATTCGGCCCTTCGAGCCTGCTCCGCCATTCAACGAGATCATGGCTGATCATCCAAACCCTAGCACCCGGTCCCTACACCGACAGCCATCCCACCCAAACCCTATCCCCGTAACCCCACGTATTTAATCCCCCCTAATACTAAGTGTCAATTTTTATCATGGCCAATCAACCTAACCCACACATCTTTGGACTGTGGGAGGAAACGGGAGCACCCAGAGAAAACCCACGCAAACACGGGGAGAATGTGCAAACTCCACACAGACAGTCACCCAAGGCCGGATTTGAACCCGGGTCCATGGCGCTGTGAGGCAACAGTGCTAACCACTATGCCACCGTGCTGTTTGAAGCTGTCAAACACTGACAGTCTTACTTCTAACATGAGTCCTTCTCCACAGACTCAGTTAGAACTCTCACCGGCACAGAAAGCTGAAGGCTGTCACTTTTGACAGATCGCAGCCGTTCAGCTTTCAGTTCCGGCTGAGTGATGGACTCCCGATGGCTACAGGAAGAAAGGCTGTGAAGGTAAGTACAGGTAAGTAAAAGTTCTTTACACACTTTAGACACACCAAACACACTTACCTTTACACTCATGCACCCATCACTCACCTGAGCACCAATATCGCGACCCCTCCAACTCCTTCAACCCGACGGCCCACCTGCTCTAACCTGGCGTGGTTTGGAGCCATCGGGAAACCCACACGAAACTCCTCAAAATAGGGATTAGGCTAAAAACTGCCTGTTAACTACCTGTTAACAGGCAGTTAATAGGCACTAATCCCATCCCGCCTGGTTTCACCGGGTCCCAGTGCGGGGCGGGTACCCGCCGCCCCTGAAACTTACGTGGGGCGGGGTTTTGGGCGGGATGGTGTCGGGACCCCCAAATTCGGGATTTTCAGCCCCCGCCCACCTGAAACCCCGCGCGACGGCTGGGGGAAAATTGGGGCCAACGTTTCAGCTCGGTGACCCTTCATCAGAACTGGGAAACACCGGCGCAGCCTTGATGGATGGAATGGTCCATTTCTCTGCTGGAACATTCTATAATTCTAGGTTGCAGTCAGCCCTTTTAATGTCTTTGTCAACCGATAGCATAAAATAGGTCCCCACCCGTGCTCGCCGGCTTTTCAATGGAAAAAAAATCACACGCGCGGTATTTCGAATGCCGCTTCATGGTGCCACGCACCCAAAAAAATTCAACAGGAACGTTGTTGCTCGCATGTCAGAATGGCCATCTGTCACCTCTTTAATCCAGCAATACGTTGTAAACTGCATAATCTCAGAGATATGTCCTGGGAGTGAGCAGAAATATCCTCTAGCACAGAAGTTGAGGGCAATGGTGACTTTGTCTGCCATTGACAGGGCAAGTGCAGATGTTCGAATGTGCTGCTGGTCTTGCCTATTAAATCTCTCCAGGGCTTTATAAATAAAGGCATAGAGTACAAAAGCAAGAAGGTTATGCTAAACCTTTATAAAATACTGCTTAGGACTCAGCTGAACTATTGGCCTAGATTTTCAGTGTGCCGTGAGGCAGGCTTTAAGGCGTGCAGGGGGCAAAACTCCCGAATTCGGGGGTCCCGACACCAACCCGCCCAAAACCCGCCTCCACGTAAGTTTCAAAGGAGGCGGGTACCCGCCCCGCACTGGGGCCCGCCGACCCGAGGCGGGAAGGGATTAGTGCCAATTAACTGCCTGTTAACAGGTAGTTAACAGGCAGTTTTTAGCCTAATCCCTATTTTGAGGGGTGTCATGTGGGATTCCCGACGGCTCCAAACCACGCCAGGTTAGAGCAGGCAGGCCGTCGGGTTGAAGGAATTGGAGGGGTCGCGATGTCGGTGTTCAGGTGAGTGATGGGTGCAAAGGTAAGTGTGTTTGGTGTGTCTAAAGTGTGTAAAGAAGTTTAAATTACCTGTACTTACCTTAACAGCCTTTCTTCCTGTAGGCGTCGGGAGTCCATCACTCAGCCGGCACTGAAAGCTGAATGGCTGTGATCTGTCAAAAGTGACAGCCTTCAGCTTTCATTGCCGGTGAGAGTTCTAACTGTGTCTGCGTAGAAGGACTCAGGTTAGAAGTCAAACTGACAGTGTCTGACAGCTTCAAACAGCTGTGAAACACTGATATTTCATCTGTCAAAAACTCTTGACAGATGAAATTTCAGTCTGTGACGTCACCTGGTGCCGGGTGGCCCTTAATTGGCCTGCTGAGCCCGCTGGGCGGGCTCAACAACGTCAATTAAAGGAAATTCGCGTGGATTGGCCGGACGTTGATGTAGGCGGGACTAAAACCCGAAAGTTGTAGCCCCGCCACCTTCCCGACAGCTTAATGAAAATCGACATTGTGTCCAACTCTGGGCACCACATGTTGGGAAGGATGTCAAGACCTTGGAGAGGGTGCAGAGGAGATTCACTAGAATGGTACCAGGGATGAGGGACTTCAATTATATGGAGGTACTGGAGAAACTGGGATTGTTCTTTGAGAAGCTAAGGTAAAGGGGAGATTTAATAGATGTGTTCAAAATGATGAGGGGTTTTGATGGAGTAAATAAGGAGAAACGGTTTCCACTGGCAGGAGGGTCGGTAACCAGAGGACACAGATTTAAGATAATTGACCAAAAACCCAGGGAGGGAGAGAAAGAGAATTTTTTTATGCTGCTAGTTATTACGATCTGGAAGGGTGGTGGAAGCAGATTCAATAGTAGCTTTCAAAAGGGAATTGGTTTTATATATTTGAAAAGGAGAAATTTGCAGCTCTGTGTGGAAGAACAGTGGAATGGAGCTAATTGGACAGCTCTTTCAGTGAACCGGCAAAAACACGATAGGTTAAATGGTCTCCTTTTGTGCTGTATGACTTTTTTTTCCATTCTAAACCAATTCGGTCTGATACAATGTTTAAATTAAAAATAAGCTCCCGGCCCCTTCGGTAATGCCTCCTCGCTGGGTAAGTGCCTTCGAGAGCACTGATTCATACCACAAACTGCGCGCACTGTTCCAGCTCCTTTCATTGTAACTCCTCTATGGAAAAAAAAAGTTCAGGACTGATACAGAGAAGCACTTGCTCACAGGAAGAGCGATTAATCCCTGAAATGGGGGAAATAAACAGCAAATACCAGAAATCTGAAAGTAGTGATAATGTGAGACTTTAGCTACCTCAATAGAGACTGGGATAGTAGTTGTGTTAAAGCCGGGGGGGGGAGGGGAGGAATTTTTGAAGCGAGTTCAGGAGAATTTTCTTGATCAGTATATTTCCTGCACAATGAGGAAGGAGGCATTGCTGGATCTAGTCCTGGAGAATGAAGTGGATCAACTGGAGAATGTTACAGTGGAGGTGCATCTCGGGAATAGGGATCATAGTATTGTAAGGTTTAGATTAGTTATGGAGAAGGACATGGAACAATCTAGAATAAAAATACTTAACTGAAAGAGGGCTAATTTCAGCGAATTGATGAGGGATCTGGCCCGGGTGAATTGGAGTCAAAGACTAGCAGGCAAAATATAATGGAGCAATGGGCGGCCTTTAAAGAGGAGTTGGTTCGGGTACACTCGAGGTACATTCCCACACGGTGGAAAGGGAGGGCAACCAAAGCCAGAGCTCCCTGGATGGTGAAGGAGTTGGAGAGTAGCATGAAGCAGAAAAAAGGGGGCGTATGACAGATGTCAGCTTGATAATACAAGGGAGAATCAGGCTGAATATAAAACGTACAGAGGAGAATTTAAAAAGGAAATAAGAGGGGCAAAGAGACAGTATGAGAATAGATTGGCTGCTAACATAAAGAGGAATCCAAAGGTCTTCTGTAGGCATATTAACAGTAAAAGGGTTGTCAGAGGAGCAGTGAGACCGATTACAGACCAAAATGGAGATCTATTTGTGGAGACAGAAGGCATGGCTGAGGTAGTAAATGAGAACTTTGTGTCGGTGTTTACCAAGGAAGGGGACTTTGACAAAGCTATGGTAAGCGAGCAGGTTGGTGGTATTATGTCCGTGTATAATTGAGACATGGACTGCAGGAGTTGATTATAACAAGTCTTTACTGAAAGGAGACAACCTGGAAACTGAAACTACATTAGCCTGCTAGGGCCTTTTATACAGGGGTGGTCACTGCCGGTACTGCAGTCTGAGACCAGTTATTCCCTTAAAGGTACATACACAAAAATTCCTCCCCTTTTAGATAAACAGTACATAACATTCATTTAACAACTAAATAATAACTAATTACAATTACAATTACGGTTGCTAGATACATTGGTTGAAGTTAAGCAATTATAAGTTCAGTCTTTGAGGAGGCTTCCTGATTCTGTCTGGATAACGCCTCTTTGGGATATCACGTTCTTCTGGCAAGGTTGCATCGGGATCAATGTCGTTGTTTGGTTCGTCTGCTTCCAATATCACCGATTCTGCGGTAAATGCAATTGGTACTTCGGTTTCATCGCCAGGTGTATCAGATCGTGGTGTGGAGTTGACGTTTTCCAGTGAATCTAGAATCTGGTCAGCATGGCGTCTTACAATGCTCTCTCCAACGTCCACGGTATACATTAGAGGTCCTTGCCGTGTACAGATCGTTCCTGGCTGCCATTTCTCTGTGCGGTAGTCCCGGGCCAAAACTGTTTGACCTATCTTAAAACTCCTGGTCGGCCTTTCATTCATATTCTGAAACTGCCTGTTCTCCACATCTCTTCTGACGTTCGGCTTAACCAAATCCAAGCGGCATCGTAGTCTTTGATTGAAGAACATCATGGCTGGAGTTTGGTTGGTAACCGCATGTGTCGCATTCCGGTCGGCAAACAAGAAGTTATCCACCTTGTGTTGTAGGGGTATATCTTCATTACACATTGCCTTGATAGCCTTCTTGAATGTTTGAACAAACCTCTTGGCCAATCCATTAGTGGCTGGATGATATGGGGTGGATGTGTAATGCTTAACACCATTGTTCTTTAAGAACCTCCGGGACTCTTCAGACACATACTGTGGTCCATTGTCAGAGCAAATCTGTTCAGGCAGCCCATTCCTGGCGAATATGGTTCGTAAGACTGTGATAGTTTTTTCTGTGGTGGTTGAGGACATTTTTATTACCTCTGGCCACTTTGAATGTGCATCCAGCGCAATTAAAAACATCAAGTCCATAAAGGGACCAGCAAAATCAATGTGCACCCTTTGCCATGGAGATGAGGGCCACTCCCATGGATGTAGAGGGGCCTGTGGTGGGGCGTTTTGGACCTTCTGGCATCCTGTACAGCTCTTGGTCATCTCTTCGATTTCTCTATCGATTCCCAGCCACCACACAAACGCTCTGGCTAAGTTCTTCATTTTTACCCCTCCCAGATGACCCTCATGAAGCTCATTAAGCACTCTATCCTTCAATTTGGGTGGAATTACTACTCTGGATCCACACATCAAGGTTCCTCTGCACACTGACAGCTGTTCTCTTCTCGGCGAGAATGCTGGCAGCAGTGGTTCACCATGTGCTGGCCATCCCTTCACTGTTAAATCATAGACCCAGGAGAGTGTCGGGTCATTTCGTGTTTCCTTTTCTATGTTTGCATTCGTCACAGGGAGACATTCGACTATAGTCGAGTGGAATAACTCCACTGGATCCACTGCCAGTTCTTCTTCCACCATCGGCAACGGTAGGCACGACAATCCATCAGCATTCCCATGCTGTTTAGATCCTTTGTACTCGATGTCATATTGGTGTGCCCCTAGGAAAAGGGACCACCTCTGTAGCCGTTGTGCCGTCATTATCGGTACACCCTTCTGAGGGTTGAAAATGGAGACGAGAGGTTGATGATCAGTTAGTAGAGTAAATTTCTGACCGTGCAGGTAGTGATTGAACTTCTTCACCCCCCACACCAGGCTGAGGGCCTCTCTGTCAATCTGGGCATAGTTACGCTCGGCTGAAGTTAACGAGCGTGACGCAAAAGCTATCGGCCTCTCTGAACCATCAAGGAATTTATGTGGCAGTACCGCCCCAATGCCGTAGGGAGACGCATCACACGCCAGTCTTATCGGTAGTGATGGGTTGTAGTGAGCCAATACTTCTCTTGAAGTGATTAGGTCCTTACTCTTCTGAAAGGCCCGCTTACATTCATCGCTCCATTTCCATGCTACTCCCGTTCGTAGTAGGGCGTTCAGTGGATGCAGAATTGTGGACAAAATCGGCAAAAACTTATGGTAGTAATTCACCAATCCGAGGAATGACCTCAGTGGCGACACATTTTCAGGCGCTGGAGCCTTAATTGCCGTTTCAATTTTGTCAGGGGACTTATGCAACCCCTCTTCATCAATCACGTGGCCACAATACGATATCTGTTTCTTAAAAAACTCGCACTTGGGGCGATTGGCTCGTAGCCCATGTTCACGTAGTCTAGTGAGCACCTGCTCTAGGTTGGCAAGGTGTTCACTGTCATCTTCACCTGTCACTAGGATGTCGTCTAAGGAGCACTGAGTCCCCGGAATCCCTTGCAGGACTTGTTCCATCGCTCTTTGCCATATCGCCGGAGCTGATGCTACTCCGAATACCAGTCGATTATACTGGTAAAGACCTTTGTGAGTGTTTATCGTGAGATACTTCCTAGAGGATTCTTCAACCTCCATCTGCAAATATGCTTGTGCTAGGTCAATATTTGTAAAACACTTCCCTCCAGATAGTGAGGCGAAGATATCTTCTATCCTTGGAAGAGGATATTGTACTGTGTGAAGTACTGGGTTCACCATCACCTTGAAGTCCCCACAGATGCGAACCTTCCTTGGCTCCTCAGACTTATTGTTTAACGTTCTCTTCATGACAGGAACGATGGGTGTCACCCACTCGCTCCAGTCTACATTAGATAACACGCCTGCATTCTCCAGATTCTCCAGCTCTGCCTCGACGGCTGGGCGAATTGCATATGGTACTGGTCTGGCTTTGAAAAACTTGGGAATTGCATTCTCCTCTATTTTTATCGAGGCGGTTACACCTTTAAGAGTGCCCAGTTCTTGTTGAAGTACCTCTTTGGCGTCAGCTAAGATTGTTGACAATCGTCCAGGAGTGACGTCGTCATCCTTTTTACCAGCCACCGTCAGTGCCTGAATGGAGTGCCAGCCTAAACTTATCTTTCTGATCCATTCACATCCCAATAACGGTGGTTCCACCATCTTGCAAAATGTAGAGATACAACTTCCGTATTTTCTTGCCGTTGTATTCGACAGGCACCCTTATTTTTCCTCTGGGGTATACTTTTTGCCCCGTATATGTCCTCAAGACAATGGATGTCTCTCTCAAGAGTATGTGTGAGAATAGCTGCGCGTAGTCTCGTCGATTCATGACGGTCAGAGCTGATCCTGTATCCAATTCCATTTTGACTTGGGACCCTGCTATCGTGAGGGTGACCCTAATGGTTCAGTGATCCTCTTTTGCGATTACGTTGTGAATTTTGAGACAGCTTAGTCTGTTGTTCCCGGATTCACTATCGCTCATCTGGTCTTCGGAACTACTGTCCGTCATCTTTTGTACTTTCCTGTACGGTTCCTTAGTAGCCTTTTTGTTGTCGTTGGTCTTCTTCCCAGACCTGCAAACTCGTGCAATGTGTCCCATCTTTCCGCATTGCCTGCATATTTTGTCCTTGGACCAGCAGTCCTTCTGGTCATGGTTTGTTCTGCCGCAGCGATAACATTTTGCAAATCCCTGTGTCATTTCGTGGGTGCCGTATTCCTGTGGCTTTTGTTGTATTTCCGCAACTCCCCTTGCTGCTGCTTCGTACAGTACTGCCACGCTGAAAGCCTTATCCAGTGTCAGCTCTTTCTCTGAGAGTAACCTCTTCTGGGTTCCTTCACTCAGGAGTCCACAGACAAATTTGTCCCGTAAGGTATCTGCCAGTCCTGCTCCGAACTGTAGTGTCCGTGTGTAGATAAAGACACTGAAGACAGGAGTTGGTTCATAGGTATTTACTAAGCAAGTCTGGGGGGGGGGGTTCTAAAGGATATACACAATACACAGGCTTATATAGCCCAAGTGGCAATTACCGGCATTACGCACACCTGGGGCTCTTAAAGGCACATGCACCACAATTCCTCCCCTTCTAGCTAACTAGTACATCATATTTTAAGTAATTATTAATTACATGTTATATGCAAAATAATATACATTGCTGTATTAATTAATTATAAGTTAGTCTCTCAGGAGGCTTCCTGACTCGGTCCGGATAATGCCTCGGGGGTGTAGTAGTTTCTGGTGGTGTAGTAGGTTCTTCTGGCAAGGCTGATTCGGCTTGAAGGCCAGTGTCGGGTTCATCGGGCTCCAGTATCACCGGATCGGAGGTAGATATGGGTATCTCTACTTCATCGTTAGATGTATAGAGTGGTGGTGTAGGTTGTCCCTTTTCGGATGACTTGATGATTTGGTCAGCATGGCACTTTATTATGCTGTCTCCGATGTCCACGGTATACATCAGTGGTCCTAATCGTGTGCAGATAGTTCCAGGCTGCCATTTCTCGGTACGGTAGTCCCGGGCCAAAACCAGTTGGCCTATCTGGAAGGCCCTAGTTGGCCTTTCATTCATGCCCTGAAACTGCCGGTTCTCCACGTCCCTTCGGATGTTGGGCTTGACCAAATCCAGCCGGCATCTTAGGTTTCTATTGTAGAACATCATGGCGGGAGTTTGGTTAGTAACCATATGCGTTGCATTCCTATATGCAAATAAGAAGTTATCCACCTTGTGCTGAAGTTTTATGTCTTCATTACCCATGGCCTTGATGGCCTTCTTGAAGGTCTGGACAAACCTTTCAGCCAATCCATTGGTGGCGGGATGGTATGGGGCGGACGTGTAGTGCTTTACCCCATTGTTCTTTAAGAACTTTCTGAATTCTTCGGACACAAATTGCGGTCCATTATCAGAACATATCTGCTCCGGCAGCCCATTCCTGGCAAATATGGTCCTTAATACTGTGATGGTTTTTTCCGTGGTGGTGGAGGACATCTTTATTACCTCCGGCCACTTGGAGTGTGCATCAACTGCGATTAAGAACATTGAGTCCATAAATGGACCAGCAAAGTCGATGTGCACCCTTTGCCAGGGAGATGAGGGCCACGCCCATGGATGTAGAGGGGCCTGTGGCGGAGCATTTTGGACCTTCTGGCATCCTAGGCAGCTCTTGGTCATGTCTTCGATGTCTCCATCGATACCTGGCCACCATACAAACGCCCTAGCTAGGTTCTTCATTTTCACTCCACCCAGATGTCCCTCGTGAAGCTCCTTTAGCACTTTATCCTGGAGTTTGGGTGGAATCACCACTCTGGATCCACACATCAAGGTTCCTCGGCACACTGACAGCTGTTCTCTTCTTTGCGAGAATGCTGGCAACAGTGGTTCGCCATGTGCTGGCCATCCCTTCACTGTTAAATCGTAGACCCGTGAGAGAGTAGGGTCATTTCTTGTCTCCCTTTCAATGGCAGAATTTGTCACTGGTAGACATTCCACTATGGTAGAGTGGAATATCTCTACTGGGTCTACTGTAGGTGCCTCTTCTATCGTTGGCAATGGTAGGCGTGATAAACCGTCAGCATTCCCATGCTGTTTTGACCCTTTGTATTCAATGTTGTATTGGTGTGCCCCTAGAAAAAGGGACCACCTCTGTAGTCTTTGTGCCGTCATAATGGGGACACCTTTTTTAGGGTTGAATATGGAGATGAGGGGTTGATGGTCAGTCAGCAAGGTAAATTTTTGTCCGTGTAGGTAATGGTTGAATTTCTTCACTCCCCATACCAGGCTGAGTGCTTCCCTGTCTATCTGGGCATAGTTACGCTCAGCTGAGTTCAATGAGCGTGACGCAAAAGCTATCGGCCGTTCCGAGCCATCAGGGAATCTATGGGACAATACCGCTCCTATGCCGTAAGGGGATGCATCGCACGCCAGTCTGATTGGTAGTGATGGGTTGTCATGAGCCAAAATTTTCTCGGATGTGATTAAGTCTTTACATTTATGGAAGGCACGTTTACAGTCTTCGTTCCATTTCCAAATCACTCCTGTCTGTAGACGATCATTAAGAGGGTGTAGAATAGTTGATAAGTTCGGTAAAAATTTATGATAGTAATTTATTAATCCCAGGAATGACCTTAATTGTGAAACATTTTCAGGTGCTGGGGCTTTTATAACTGCTTCAATTTTCTCAGGTGACTTATGCAACCCTTCCTTATTAATTATGTGGCCACAATATGATATCTGATTTTGGAAAAATTCGCACTTGGGGCGATTTGCTCGTAGTCCCCGTTCTTTCAGCCTAGTGAGCACCTGCTCCAAATTGGCAAGGTGCTCGTTGTCGTTTTCTCCTGTTATAAGGATGTCATCTAGGTAGCATTGAGTCCCCGGAATCCCTTGCAGGACTTGCTCCATAGCTCTTTGCCAGATAGCTGGAGCTGATGCTATTCCAAAAACCAGTCGATTGTACTGGTACAGGCCTTTGTGTGTGTTTATTGTGAGATACTTTTTAGAGGTCTCCTCAACCTCCATCTGTAAATATGCCTGTGCCAAGTCAATTTTTGTGAAACGTTTCCCTCCGGATAGTGAGGCGAAAATATCTTCTATCCTCGGAAGAGGATACTGTACCATGTGAAGGACCGGGTTTACAGTCACCTTAAAGTCCCCACAGATGCAAATTTTTTTCTGTTCCTCAGAGTTATTTTTCAATGTTTTTTTCATGACTGGGACGATGGGTGTTGCCCATTCGCTCCAATCCATTTTGGATAATACGCCTGCCTTTTCCAAATTCTTCAGCTCTGCCTCGACTGCCGGACGTATTGCGTATGGCACCGGTCTTGCCTTAAAAAATTTTGGAATTGCTGTATCTTCCACTTTTATTGAGGCGGTGATGCCTTTCAAGGTTCCTAGTTTCTCTTGAAACACTTCTTTGGCATTGGCCAAGATGTCTTTTAATCGTTCAGGTATGATGTCATCATTGTTTTTTTCCTTACTGGTCACCGTCAGTGCCTGAATGGAGTGCCAGTCTAAACGTATCTTCCTTATCCATTCACGTCCCAACAACGGTGGACCACCATCTTGTAGAATGTATAAATACAACTTTTGTATTTCTTTGCCGTTGTATACCACAGGCACCCTTATTTTTCCTTTGGGGTAGACTTTCTGCCCCGTATATGTTTTTAAGATAATGGATGTGTCTTTTAGAGGTATATGCGAAAATAGCCTCTCGTAATCTCGTCGATTTATTACGGTTAGAGCTGATCCTGTATCTAGCTCCATTTTAACTGGGGACCCTGCTATTGTGAGGGTAACCCAAATGGTTTGGTAATCCTCTTTGGCAAGTACATTATGTAATTTGAGACAGCTTAGTCTCTTGTTTCCGGAGTCGCTATCGCTATTCTGGTCTTCGGAGCTATTGTCCGTCATCATTTGTACCTTCCTCTACTTTTCTTTATTGATTTTTTGTTTTCTGTCAGTGGATTTATTTTGTCCAGATTGGCATACCCGTGCAATGTGTCCAATCTTACCACATTGCCTGCATGCTTTGCCCTTGAACCAGCTGTCCCTCTGGTTATGGGTGGATCTGCCGCAGCGATAACATCTTCCGAACTCCTGTGTCATTGTATGGGTGCCGAAGTCCTGTGTCTCTTGTTGTATCTCTGCAGCTCCTTTTGCTGCTGCTTCGTATGATACAGCCATACTGAAAGCTTTGTCCAATGTTAAATCTTTTTCAGAAAGCAGTCTTTTTGTGTGTTCCTTCACTTAAGAGACCGCAAACAAATTTGTCTCAAAGATAATCTGATAGTCCTGCTCTGAATTGGCAGTACTTTGATAGCTTTCTTAATTCGGTTAGGTAATCAGCGTTACTTTCATTCTTGGGTTGATTTCTCTTGAAGAACTTGAATCGTTCCGCTATCAGCAGCGGTGTTGGGTTTAAATGCTCCTGCAGGGTATCAACAATTTCTTTAAAAGTCTTGTCCTTTGGTTTGGCTGGAGTGATTAAATTTCGTAACAGCCCGTATGTCTTCGCGCCCATTAAGTTCAGAAGTACTGAAGCTTTTTTTTCATCTGTTATTCCATTTGCAGTGCAATAAACCTCTACTCTTTCCACGTATGTGGTCCAATCTTCTATTTCGCCATCAAAAGCCTCAATATTACCAGATTTAGGCATTTCAGAAAAGATATGGCGCTTCCCGCGCTTTTTTTCTCTCTGCAGCAACGATATGGCGCTTCCCGCGCATTCCCGCCGCTGCTACCGATAACAACGCTGTTTTACTGTGGTTTCCGTTTATTCACTGTTGGAGACTCGTTCCCGGCGGAGGTCTAAACGCTGACCTGCTTGCCGCGCTGGCCGTCTCTCGAGTGCACCCTCCCAGTCCGTTATTGCTTGCCTCCGATTTCGCTGCCTGTCTCAGCTGTAGAGCCCGCCACTGGAGCTCCAGCCTGACGCCCAGGAAGGATTAGCGCAGTACCTGTCACCAGCTTGGCCAGCTGGTGAAACCACAGTTTCTCTTACTTCCTTGAGTCTTCTGGACGCTGGAGGAATCGATGTCCTTGAGGTGCTGCCGAATTGCAGGTAAGTCCGTTTCCACTTCGTCGCCACTGTAGTGTCCGTGTGTAGATAAAGACACTGAAGACAGGAGTTGGTTCATAGGTATTTACTAAGCAAGTCTGGGGGGGGGGGGGTTTCTAAAGGATATGCACAATACACAGGCTTATATAGCCCAAGTGGCAATTACCGGCATTACGCACACCTGGGGCTCTTAAAGGCACATACACCATAATTGCTCTTAAAGGCACATACACCACACAAACTGGCAGTGCTTTGATAGCTTGCGTAGTTCCGTAAGGTAATCAGCATTGCTCTCATTTTTATGCTGATTTCTCCTGTGGAATTTAAATCTTTCTGCTATCAGCAGCGGTGTAGGATTTAGGTGTTTCTGTAGGATAGCAACAATTTCGTTAAAACTCTTCACCTTCGGTTTGGCTGGAGTAATCAGGTCCCGCAATAGGCCGTACGTTCTTGCGCCCATTAAATTTAGCAATACCGATGCCTTTTTCTCATCGGCTATTTCGTTTGCCTCGCAATATACCTCGACTCTTTCCACATACGTGGTCCAGTCTTCTATTGCATTATCGAAGGCAGTGATATCGCCAGTCTTTGGCATCTTGAAAATCTAAGATGGCGCCTCCCGCGCTTTGCCTTTGTCCCCGATGGATCAAAATGGCGCCTCCCACGCTTTTCCTTCTTCCCCGCCGAGTTAAGTTGGCGCCTCCCGCGCTTTCCCGCCACTGCCGCTGCTGCCGACGCTGTTGCTGTTGATTATATTTATTTTACTATCCTGTAATGGCGACGCCCTATGGTCTTCGCGCCTCCTCGATCGCTGCTGCCAACGCCGTGCTCCGCGGTATTTTAATTTTTCTATCGCGCTTCAATATTCGCTCCGTTAATTGAAGAACCGTTCCTGTCATGGAGCGGACCCTCTGGGACACTTCCCTCCCTCGTCTTAGGTCCGAACGTTGCCCGGCTTTGAAGCACCGGCCGCACCCTGTTTGCTCCACCCTCTCTCTCTACCTTTGCTTCCCGACTTGCTGCCCGGCCCCGTTGCAGAGCCACCCGATTGAGCTCTAGCCCGCCACAGCCCAGGAAGGATCAGTGCACTACCTGCCACCAGCCCGATTAGCTGGGAAACCTCAGACTGGAGAACCAAGCCTGGCTCTCAACAGTCTCTCCTGCACTTTTCAATTCGATGATTTGGAGGGCGGTTGCCCACGGTCGACGCCCGTTTGTCGAGTTTCTTTGGATTATTTATTTTTTTTTCTTCTGGCTTCGACCTTCAATAACGTCGTCTAAGGTGCTGCCGAGTTGCAGGTAAGTTCGTTTCTTACTCGTCGCCAGTATTATGTCCGTGTATAATTGAGACACGGACTGCAGGAGTTGATTATAACAAGTCTTTACTGAATGGAGACAACCTGGAAACTGAAACTACAGAAGCCTGCTAGGGCCTTTTTTACAGGGGTGGTCACTGCCGATACTGCAGTCTGAGACCAGTTGTTCCCTTAAAGGTACATACTCAACAGGTGGGATACTGAAATAAAAATAGATAATGAGGAGGTACTAGAAAGGCTGGTGGTGGCATAGTGGTTAGCACTGTTGCCTCACAGCACCAGGGACCCGGGTTCGAATCCAGCCTCGGGCGACTGTCTGTGTGGAGTTTGCACATTCTCCCCGTGTTTGCGTGGGTTTCCTCCGGGTGCTCCGGTTTCCTCCCACAGTCCAAAGATGTGCGAGTTAGGTTGATTGGCTATGATAAATTGACCCTTAGTGTTAGGGGGATTAAATACGTGGGGTTACGGGGATAGGGTGGGATATGTGTTGGTGTAGGGGTTACGGGGATGGGGTGGGATATGTGTTGGTGCAGGTTCGATGGGCTGAAATGGCCTCTATCTGCACTGTGGGGTTTCTGTGATTCTGTGATAATTAAAGTGGCTCATAACCCAGTCCGGATGGGATGCAACCTAGGATGCTGAGGGAAGTAAGGGTAGAAATTGCGGAGGTTCTGGCCACAATATTCCAAGCCTCACTGGATACAGGGGTGGTGCTGAGGATGGCAGGATAGCAAATTTTGCACCATTGTTCAAAAAAGATAGAAAGATAAACCTGGCAATTACAGACCAGTCAGCGAAAATTAACAAGCACTTGTAAAAGTCTGGAATAATAAAGGACAACCAGCGCGGATTTGTTCAGGGCAAATCATGTTTGCCTAAGGTGATTGAGTTTTTTGTTGAGGTAAGAGAGAGGGCGGATGAGGGCAGTGCAGTTGGTGTTGTGTATATGGACTTTCAAAAGGCTTTTGGTAAAGTGCCACATAGTAGGCTTGTTAGCAAAATTGAAGCCCATGGGATAAAAGGGGCAGCAGTAGCATGGATACAAAATTAGCTTATTATATATATAAAAACAGAGTTGTGGTGAGAGGTTGTCTTTCGGACTGGAGGGAGGTATACCGTGGAGTTCCCCAAGGTTCCGTACTAAGGCCACTGCTGCTTTGAATAAACATTAATGACTCGGATTGGGGGTAAAGGGCACATTTTCGAAGTTTGCAGATGACACAAACATGAAAGTGTAGTAACCACTGAGGCAGCTAGTAATAGACTTCAAGAGGAAATAGACAGGTACGTGGGATGGGCGGACTCGTGACAGATGTAATTCAACACAGAAAAGTGTGAGATGATGCATTTTTAGAGGAAGAATGAAGACAGTACAACTTTTAAAATGTTTTCAATTTTAAAAAAATAATTAAATAAAAGCTGAAGGAGCCCTAAAAGGGCCTTGGCCTTTGAGCCTCCTATCCTGGGTGCCCTCCCCATGGGGGACTAGTGTGTCTTTGGGCCTTGTTTCAAAGGGCGCGTGCTCGGCTTCCCTGGGCGTGTGAGGCGGGCTGTCTCCTCACGCCGGCGCTCGCGCCCTGCTCAACCCTCAGCCGCAGCGCTCTGATTGGCCGCGGCGCCGCTCACGTGTCGCCCTTCTAATGGCCCCGCCCCGGGGGGGAGGCGGGCGCTATAAATAGAGGCGGCGTCGCCGGGCACTTTGCAGAAAGCGGGAGGCTGCAGGAGGCGCGAGGCTCTTTCACAGGGCGGGCAAAGCACATTCTCAGTCATTTCACACTTTTACAGCAAATGCTGATGGATTGCAGCTCAACAAAATAAAAATCCAGTCACAAATTATTTCTGACCAGAAAAGGAACAAAAATATCTGGAGGAAAAACCAGGAGCTGGCAGGGTTACTTTTAGTGAGAAAGAGACTCAGGTCGTGTTAGTCTGAGGGAAAGTCAGAAGAAAAGACCGCTTCAGATATTAGTGCCACATTACCTAAACACTGCTACTGACAGGAAAGTCTTTCACTCAGATTGGACTTCATTTTAGCCCCGTGAGGTGACAGGAAAAAAGGAAGAAATAATCGACCCGGGGGGAAAACCATTGAAAAGACTGAGGGATCGAGAAGGGCACAAAAATTGGAGGGAAAAGTTGAGTAAATAAGGTGGCCAACCTCAGGAAGGTTTGGGCAAAACTCAGAGTGACAGGGAAGATACTGAAGAAGGCAAGGCCATGTCTGAGAAGAGGAAATCGGAGGTGAGATGATGGCAGATTTGAAATGGAAACCAGAAAGAAAATGCTGGAGAAATGTATGGTTTGCAACTTGAGATGGGGAAGATTCAGCTGCTCAGTCCCAAAAGATACCAATCACATTAATACTGTCAGTAGGGAGTGGCTGAGTTCCCCAGTGTTTAGATTGGATCACCAACATTAATATTGAGCAGTGAGACCATTTGGCCCATCGAACTTATCCTTCCAGTAGAAACCTAAAATTCCCTTATCACAATATCTAACTGCTTAAATTAATTCATTTTTAGTTTTATGCCTCTACTACCCTCCCCAGTGACCACTTCAGGTACTGATAATTCCTGCTGTGACCATAGTTCTGAACTTCTCTTTTACCAGGTTTATCCTAGTCTTGTAGTTACAATTTAACTGAAAGTACTGCTGTGGATTTGCCTTTCCTATTCCAATTATTACTTTAGGTCTGATCAGAGACTGAGCAAACCTCCCAAAACATGAGGAGTGATCTGATCGAGGTGTTTAAATAGAAGGTCCACCACCATCTTCTCAAGGCAACTAGGGATGGGCATTAAAGATGGTCTTGTTAGCATTGACCACATCCTGTGTAACAATTAAAAAGGGAATTGACAAGATAGATGAGTTCCAATACTCATTTTGCTAATAGGGAGATCTGTAATAAAGGGACATCTATTTAAAATGAGAACTCAGCTGTTGAACATTTAATCCAGGAGAAAATTCTTAACGCAAAATGTAGTTGGATTGTGAAAAGCACGACCACAGAAGGCCATTGATGCAGATTTAATTCAGGTATTTAAAAGGGGATAGATACTTAAAGTGGGGAAAATGAGGTTGAAAAAGTAGATCTACCATTGTAAATAACATGGCGAAGCTTGCTGAATGGTGTTTTGCTGTGTTCCCTGAAGTTACTAGATTGATCTCGACTATGACGTTCGGGTGAGTGTGAATAATTTCACACTGAAGGGGAGGAATCGGAGGCATTCACTATGGATGTCCTTGAACAACTGGCTGAAAAACAGCAGCACCAAAAAACCTGCTGTAAGGTGTTTGACTACAGTTTTCTATGGAATGTTGCATGTGAGCATAAAGAAGGTGAGGAAGAATAAGTTAGAAAAGGGGATGGTGTGTGGTATCATTTTTAGCCATTTTGTTTTGCTTTTCGAGAAGGCTGAGGGTGGATCTGATTGAGGTGTATAAAATTATGAGGGGCATAGATAGGGTAGAGGATATAGGAGCGGTGACAGTATATAGGAGCTGTGAGGCGAGGCCCGACCAGATCGGACCAGGAGAGCACCGAGGCGGCAGTATAAAGGAGCGGTGAGGCGAGGCCCGACCAGATCGGACCAGGAGAGCATGGAGGCGGCAGTATAAAGGAGCGGTGAGGCGAGGCCCGACCAGATCGGACCAGGAGAGCATGGAGGCGGCCGTATAAAGGAGCGGTGAGGCGAGGCCCGACCAGATCGGACCAGGAGAGCACCGAGGCGGCAGTATAAAGGAGCGGTGAGGCGAGGCCCGACCAGATCGGACCAGGAGAGCACCGAGGCGGCAGTATAAAGGAGCGGTGAGGCGAGGCCCGACCAGATCGGACCAGGAGAGCACCGAGGCGGCAGTATAAAGGAGCGGTGAGGCGAGGCCCGACCAGATCGGACCAGGAGAGCACCGAGGCAGCAGTATAAAGGAGCGGTGAGGCGAGGCTTACTAACTCAGCAGCGGGGAGAGAGGTAAAAAGTAATCAGAGTGTGACGTCACCAGGGAGCAGGTAAGTGATTGGTTGGTGAGTATTTCTCTTTTTTAAACTTTAACTCTGTAGTTTATAGTTACTAAGGTCTTTTCTGGTGTAGCAGGGACTGTTGGTTTACCAACTCAGGCACTGTAGAGTTATCTTTAATTGGTGATAGTGAATTAATTTAAAGTAATTAAAGGGTAAGTCATGCCAGGAGAGCCCAGCCCCGTGTTATGCTCCTCTTGCTCTATGTGGCAATTCAGAGACACTGCCGGTGTCCCTGATGACCACGTGTGCCAGAAATGCATCCAGCTGCAGCTACTAGCAGACCGCATTGCGGCGCTGGAGCTGCGGATGGATGGGCTTTGGAGCATTCACGATGCTGAGAGGGTCGTGGATAACACGTTTAGTGAGTTGGTCACACCGCAGGTAAGGGCTGCACAGGCAGAAGGGAAATGGGTGACCATCAGGCAGAGCAGTAGAGGCAGGCAGGGAGTGCAGGGAACCCCTGTGGCCATCCCCCTCTCAAACAGGTATACCGATTTGGATACTGTTGAGGGGGATGACTTACCAGAGGAAGGCAGCAGCAGCCAACTTCCTGGCACCAGGGGTGCTTCTGCTGCTCAGGAAGGGAGGAAAAAGAGTGGGAGAGCAATAGTGGTAGGGGATTCTATCGTAAGGGGTACAGATAGGCGTTTCTGTGGCCGTAGACATGACTCCAGGATGGTTTGTTGCCTCCCTGGTGCCAGGGTCAAGGATGTCACTGAACGGCTGCAGGGCATTCTGAAGGAGGTGGGTGAACAGTCAGAGGTCGTGGTTCACATTACGACCAATGACATGGGTAGGAAGAGGGATGAGGTCCTGCAGCAAGAATTTAGGGAGCTAGGTAGCAGATTAAAGAGCAGGACCTCAAAGGTTGTAATCTCTGGATTACTCCCGGTGCCACGTGCTAGTGAGTATAGGAATAGGAGGATAGAGCAGATGAATGCGTGGCTAAAGAGTTGGTGCAGGAGGGAGGGCTTTAGTTTCCTGGATCACTGGGCCTGCTTCTGGGAAAGGTGGGACTTGTACAAGTCGGACGGGTTGCACCTGAACCAGAGTGGGACAAATATCCTTGCGGGGAGGTTTGCTAGCACTGTTCGGGGGGGTTTAAACTAAAATGGCAGGGGGTTGGGAACCTGAGCAGGGCGACAGAGGAAAGGGAAACGGATAAAAGCAAAAGATAGGAAGGAAAAAAACAAAAGTGGCAGTCAGAGAAATCAACGGTTTAAATCAAACGCGGCCACTGTAAATAATAACTCTAATAGGTCTAAGAGCGTTAAAAAAACAAGCCTGAAGGCTTTGTGTCTTAATGCGAGGAGCATTTGTAATAAGGTGGACGAATTGGCTGCGCAAATAGAGGTAAACGAATATGATTTGGTTGGGATTACGGAAACGTGGCTCAAGGATGGCCAAGACTGGGAACTCAACACCCAGGGGTATTCGATATTCAGGGAAGATAGGCAAAAAGGAAAGGGAGGTGGGGTAGCATTACTGGTTAAAGAAGGGATTAATACAATTGTAATGAAGGATATTAGCTCTGATGATGTGGAATCTGTATGGGTAGAATTGAGAAATACTAAGGGGAAAAAAACATTAGTGGGAGTGGTATATAGACCTCCCAACAGTAAGGCGGAGGTTGGGGGTGGCATTAAAAGGGAAATTAAAGAAGCGTGCAATAAGGGCACAGCAGTCATCATGGGTGACTTTAATCTACATATAGATTGGGCCAACCAAATCAGTAACAATACTGTGGAGGAGGAATTCCTGGAGTGTTTACGGGATGGTTTCCTGGACCAATATGTCGAGGAACCAACCAGAGATCAGGCCATCTTAGACTGGGTATTATGTAACGACAAAGGATTAATTAGCAGTCTTGTTGTACGAGGCCCCTTGGGTCTGAGTAATCATAATATGATCGAATTCTTCATTAAGATGGAGAATGAAGTAGTTGACTCAGAGACTCGGGTCCTCAATTTAAATAAAGGAAACTACGATGGTCTGAGGAGCGAGTTGGGTAGGATTGATTGGGAAATGGCACTCAAAGGGTTGACGGTGGATAGGCAATGGCAAACATTCAAAGACCGAATGGATGAGCTACAGAATTTGTTCATCCCAGTTTGGCATAAAAATAAAACAAAGGTGACTCAACCGTGGCTAACAAGGGAAATTAGGGATAGCATAAGATCCAAGGAGACGACATATAAATTGGCCAGAAAAAGCAATAATCCTGAGGATTGGGAGCAGTTTAGGATTCAACAAAGGAGGAAAAAGGGATTAATTAAGAAAGGGAAAATAGAATATGAGAGTAAGCTTGCGGGGAACATAAAAACTGATTATAAGACCTTTTATAGATATGTGAAGAGAAAAAGATTGGTGAAGTCAAGCGTAGGTCCCTTACAGTCAGAATCAGGGGAATTTATAATGGGAAACAAAGAAATGGCAGACCAACTAAATTCATACTTTGGTTCTGTCTTCACAAAGGAGGACACAAATAACCTCCCAGAGATGCCGGGGAACATAGGGCCTGATGAAAGGGTGGAACTGAAAGAAATCAGTATTTGTAGGGAAATGGTGTTAGGAAAATTGATGGGACTGAAGGCCGATAAATCCCCAGGGCCTGATAATCTACATCTCAGGGTACTTAAGGAAGTGCCCTGGAAATAGAAGATGCATTGTTGGTCATCTTCCAGAACTCGTTAGGCTCTGGAACAGTACCCATGGATTGGAGGGTAGCTAATGTTACCCCACTATTCAAAAAAGGTGGTCGAGAAAAAGCGGGGAATTATAGACCGGTAATCCTGACATCGGTAGTGGGGAAAATGCTAGAATCTATTATAAAAGATGTAATAGCAGAGCACTTGGTAAGCAGTGACAGGATCGGACAAATTCAACATGGATTTACAAAAGGTAAATCATGCTTGACTAATCTACTGGAATTTTTTGAGGATGTAACTGGTAAAATAGATAAGGGAGAACCAGTGGATGTGGTGAATTTGGACTTTCAGAAGGCTTTTGATAAGGTCCCACATAAGAGATTAGCGTGCAAAATTAAGGCACATGGGATTGGGGGCAAGGTATTGACTTGGATAGAGAACTGGTTGGCGGACAGAAAGCAAAGAGTTGGAATAAACGGGTCGTTTTCCGAGTGGCAGGCAGTGACTAGTGGGGTACCGCAAGGATCGGTCCTAGGACCCCAGCTGTTCACAATATATATTAATGATCTGGACGAGGGAATTGGATGTAATATCTCCAAATTTGCAGACGACACAAAGCTGGGTGGGAGGGTAAGCTGTGAGGAGGATGTCGTGAAACTCCAGTACGATTTGGACAGATTGGGTGATTGGGCAGAAACATGGCAAATGCACTATAATGTGGATAAATGTGAGGTTATCCACTTTGGTAGCAAAAACAGGAAGGCAGATTATTATTTGAATGGCAATAGATTGGGAGAAGGGGAAGTGCAAAGAGACCTGGGTGTTCTTGTGCACCAGTCGCTGAAGGTAAGTATGCAGGTGCAGCAGGCGGTTAAGAAGGCAAATGGTATGTTGGCCTTTGTAGCAAGAGGGTTTGAGTACAGGAACAAGGATGTCTTGCTACAGTTGTACAGGGCCTTGGTGAGACCGCACCTTGAGTACAGTGTGCAGTTTTGGTCGCCTTACCTGAGGAAGGACGTTCTTGCCATGGAAGGAGTGCAGCGAAGATTCACCAGGCTGATACCTGGGATGGCAGGAATGACGTATGAGGAGAGATTGTGTCGATTGGGCTTATACTCACTGGAGTTTAGAAGATTTAGAGGGGATCTCATCGAAACTTATAAAATTCTGTCAGGCCTGGACAGACTAGATGCAGGAAGGATGTTTATGATGGCCGGGGAGTCCAGAACCAGGGGTCATAGTCTAAGAATAAGGGGTAAGACATTTAGGACTGAAATGAGGAGGAATTTCTTCACCCAGAGAGTGGTGAACCTGTGGAATTCTCTGCCACAGAGGGCGGTGGAGGCCAGTTCATTAAATATATTCAAAAAAGAGTTGGATATATTTCTTAAGGCTAAAGGGATCAAGGGATATGGGGAGAAGGTAGGGACAGGGTACTGAATTTGGATGATCAGCCATGATCTCATTGAATGGCGGAGCAGGCTCGAAGGGCCGAATGGCCTACTCCTGCTCCTATCTTCTATGTTTCTATGTTTCTATGGTAGATAGAAAGGAACTTTTCCCCTTAGTAGAGGGGTCAATAACAAGGGAGCATAGATTCAAGATAAGGGGCAGGAGGTTTAGAGGGGATTTGAGGAAGAACTTTTTCACCCAGAGGGTGGTTGGAATCTGGAACTCACTGCCTGAAAGGATGGTAGAGGCAGGAAGCCTCACAACATTCAAGAAGCATTTGGATGAGCACTTGAAATGCCATAGCATACAAGGCTACGGACCAAATGCTGGAAAATGGGATTAGATTAGACAGGGTTTGATGGCCGGCGCGGACGCGATGGGCCGAAGGGCCTCTTTCTGTGCTGTATAACTCTATGACTCTATGACATCCTCTGGAGCAAGGTAGCACCAACACTGATTTTAGAAGGTCTTGAGACAACTTTCCTTCAAGACATTTCAACATCATGCTGCCACGATATTGATGGCTCCCAATAATGGCTGGCTGTGCCGGCCCATTCAAGTGGTGTGGAGGATATTCTTTTAAAGATTGGCAGATCTGACAGGGTAGCTAATCTTAAATTTGTAGAACTCTAGTTTATGAAGATTACAGATTTAATGCCTAGATGAATCAGAAATTACATTCATTTTATTTCTCCAGATTCTCGAAAAGCTTAAAGACATTGCCGTGTATCTTTCCAAAGATGATTGGGCAGAGCTAAGTGAATGGGTAGACATCCGTTATAAGAAAGTGCAGCAGAACTATGAAACCATGCTTGCAATAGGTTTGTACAAAATCAATTATTTTCTTCCTTTCAACATTTCTCCCTTCCTGTCCTGAACACCCTGATTCGTACTGGCATACAGTTCTTCCAATATTACACCCAAGTGGATGTTCTCCTCATATGTGGTTAGATACTTTGGCTGGGATTTTCCATCTCACCGCTGCTGGCACAGATTAGGAACGCATATCAGGAAATGCAGCACCTCCATCCTATGATTCACTGAATATTAATTTATGATTGTATCGGTGCCATCTCCTGCTCTCGCCCTGAACTAGAAAATTTCATTCACATTTGCTTCCAATTTCCACCCTTCCCTCACCTTCACATGGTTCAACTCTGACTCTTCCCTTCCCTTCCTCGACTTCTCCGTCTCCATCTCTGGGGATAGGTTATTGACAAACATTCACTACAAGCCCACTGACTCCCACAGCTACCTGGACTACACTTCCTCCCACCCCGCTTCCTGTAAGGACTGTATTTCATTCTCCCAGTTTCTCCGTCTCTGCCGCATCTGCTCTGACGATGCCTCTTTCCATACCAGTGCTTCCGACATGTCTTCCTTTTTCCTCAACCGACGATTCCCCTCGAGCCTGGTTGACACGGCCCTCGACCATGTCCATTCTTCTCCCGCACTTCTGCCCTCACCCCTGCCCCTCCCGGAACCACAATAGGGTTCCCCTTGTCCTCACCTTTTACCCCACCAGCCCCCACATTCAACGGATCATCCTTCGCCATTTCTGCCACCTCCAGCGTGATCCCACCACCAAATGCATCTTCCCCTTACCTCCCCTTTCAGCATTCTGTAGGGACCGCTCCCTCCGCGACACCCTAATCCACTCCTCTACCACCCCCAGCACCCCTTCCCTTTTGCCTGGCACCTTCCCATGCAAGCGCAGGAGATGCAACACATGCCCTTATACCTCCCCTCTTCCCACTGTCCAGGGCCCCAAACACCCCTTCCAGGTGAAACAGCGATTTACTTGTACTTCTTGCAATCTAGTATACTGTATTCGCTGCTCACGATGTGGTCTCCTCTACACTGGGGAGACCAAACGCAGATTGGGTGACTGCTTTGCGGAACACCTCCGTTCAGTCTGTAAGACCCTGAGCTTCCGGTCGCCTGTCACTTTAATTCACCGCCCCATTCCCACTCAGACCTCACCGCCCTCAGCTTCTTGCACTGTTCCACGGAAGCTCGACGTAAACTCGAGGAACAGCACCTCATCTTTCGATTAGGCACTCTACAGCCCTCTGGACTCAATTTCAGATCATAACCTCGGCCCCTATCACATATATATATATATATTTTTTTTCCCTCCCACGTGGCAGCTGTCCTTCATTCTGCCAGTGCAATTCACACTCCAACTAGAGCCATCCTTTGTTCCTTAACCTGTCCCATTACCACCTCCTCTCGCCTTGAATATCTCTTAATGGCCCAGTAATTCCGGGCACAACGCGTGAGTACAGACGGGGTACTCACGCGTGTGCCCGGAGGAATTGCCGGTTTTCAGCATGCACAGCGCATGCGCTGAAAACCGGCATTTCCTGTCCTCTGACCCAAGGGGTTAAGAGGCAGAACGCGCGCAACTGCACAGGCAGGTGCGCAGTGAAATTCCTTTTTTTTTTTCCCCAGAGTTGCGCGTGTGTAAAGGCCTCCGGTCTTTACGCTTGAAAAACCACACGTAAGTACTTAGTTTTTCAGGTAAGTGGGCTTTTAGTACAATTGAGAATTTTTTTTTCCACAGGTTTGTTATTTTTAAAGAATTTACAGTAAGGTAAGTTTAGTTTTAGCCCCGATTTTAAAAAAACATTTCTTTTTTTCAAATTTTAAAATTATTGTTCAAAATAGTTTTTCAGAGTTCTTTGTTGTTCATTTAAGTAGTGCAATGTTTTTTTAAATTTTCTTTCAGGTTTAAGTAGTGTTTTGGGGCCAGGAGTTTTCATGAGTTTGACAGCTCTTTCTGTCAAACTCATGAATGAGTTTCCCCTCCCCTGATTGGCTGCACAGTGCTCACCTGATCCCAGCCGGCACATCGCACTAACTACGCCGCTGGATCAGGTAAGCACATCGCGCCAACATCTGAACCGGGCCTGTGACAGGAAATGCAAGCAGGCCCGGGCTTCAGATGTTGGCGCGCAGGGTGAGTGCACATCGGGGGCTTGCATGCGCGGCAAGCTCCCGATCCTAATTTCAGGGCCAATGTCTCTCAATGTCTCTGAATCTCTCCTGCTTTCTATCCTATCACTGACCTTCCCTTTTGTTCTTTCATCCCCTCCCCCTTTTCCCAGCCCCTAACTTGCTTTAAAATCTATTCTATTTCCTGCATTTTCCCAGTTCTGACGAAGGGGCTTCGACCTGAAACATTAACTCTGTTTCTCTCTCCACGGATGCCCCCTGGCCTGCTGAGTTTTTCCAGCATTTTCTGTTGTTATTTCGGATTTCCAGCATTCGCAGTATTTTGCTAGAATATTAATTTAATTGCCTTGAAAAAATCCTGTCTGAGTGTTGGTAGTTGTGTGATGTGCGGGACAGCACGGCTGATCCTGATCTCACCTGACTATCAGAACACCTCCTATTGTGACAATACCCCACTCTTTGTGCAAAACTACGAAATGATTGTCATTAAAACTAAATGAAGAATAAAAACAGTAAATATTGGAATAAGGGAGGAAAGCTCTACATCTCAGATGCCATCAAGGACCTTCCTTTCCCTCGGAACTGAGAGTGACCGTCAGCTGTCACAAATGTAAATTTCCTTCCTTTGGACTCTCCAATGGGTCCAATAGGGAGCAGTGGCATAAACAAATACTGGGAGATCAAGACTCTTAGAGGGCATGGTCTGAGTGCTGTGCTCCCAGCTCCCCAGCATAACATAAAAGCACCTTTTCGTCTGATCAATCTGTGCTGGATTTAAATCCAGATGCCATTGATGAAAGGAAAGCCTCTGTGCGGCTCTTACCTGATATTATTCGAAAATGGTTTGATTCAACAGATGCCTTTCGTCAGTAAGTTAAGTCAATTTAAATACAGGCTGTTATCAGCTGTAGATGAGTGGAAGATTTTAATTTTCACAGGATTGAATATACCAAAACCAGCGTTCATGTCAAGACCTAGCAGTGGGCGCCAACCCCGTGTGTATGTTTCTAGTGACTCGGATGAGGAGTGGACGCCTAAACATCTTGTGAAAAACCCACCAAGTAAATTGAATGGGGTAGATTTTGCCGAACCTGTCGAGAAGAAGGCGGGACTTCCCCTTTCGGGTTTTTGACCTGCCTACTTCGACGTCCGGCCAATCCGTGTGATTTTCCCTTGATTGACCTTGTTGAGCCCGCCCAGCGGGCTCAGCAGGCCAATTAAGGGCCACCCGGCAACAGGTGATGTCACAGACTGAAATTTCATCTGTCAAGAGTTCTTGACAGATGAAATATCAGTGTTTCACAGCTGTTTGAAGCTGTGAAACACTGACACTCTAAGTTCTAAGCTGAGTCATTCTGCACAGACTCAGTTAGAACTCCCACCGGCACTCAAAGCTGAAGGCTGTCACTTTTCACAGATCGCAGCCGTTCAGCTTTCAGTTCTGGCTGAGCGATGCGCTCCCGACGGCTACAGGAAGAAAGGCTGCTAAGGTAAGTACAGGTAAGTAAAAGTTCTTTACACACTTTAGACACACCAAACACACTTACCTTTGCACTCATGCACCCATCACTCACCTGAGCGCCAACATCGCGACCCCTGCAACTCCTTCAACCCGACGGCCCGCCTGCTCTACCTGGCGTGGTTTGGAGCCATCGGGAATCCCACACGAAACCCCTCAAAATAGGGATTAGGCTAAAAACTGCCTGTTAACTACCTGTTAACAGGCAGTTAATTGGCACTAATCCCTTCCCGCCTGGTTTCGGCGGGTCCCAGTGCGGGGCGGGTACCTGCCGCCCCTGAAACTTACGTGGGGCGGGATTTTGGGCGGGCTGGTGTCGGGACCCCCAAATTTGGGATTTCCCCCCCCCCCCCCAGACGCCTGAAACCCCGCCTGACGGCTCCCCAAAAATCTAGCCCATGTGTTTTCTTTGTTAAAGTATTAAATGTGCTTTTTTATCACCCTGATTATAACCAGTTTCTCCAGCAGCTAGTACATATTTTTGTCAGGAGGCAGTTACCTTGAAGTTTTGGAGAGCTGGAGAGGTAAGTAAATTGTCTGATCACATTTTCCCTTATACTTGTGTGAGTTTTCTTTTCCAATTTTTATCTGCATAATGTGTTGATTTTTCCAGCCTGAATAAACTAGATGGGGTCGATTTTAACTCAGGTGCGGGGAATTGTCGGGTTCCCCGAATTTCGTGTTTCCCACACGAATCTAAATGGGTGTGTGAGGTTGATGCAATTTTAACTCAATTGGCCGATTGATTTCCAACATGTGGGAACCCTTCGCAAATGAGTATTTCCAGTCAGAAAGTCGCATAATATGACATAAGAACATAAGAACATAAGAAGTAGGAGCAGGAGTAGGCCATACGGCCCCTCGGGCCTGCTCCGCCCTTCAATAGGATCATGGCTGATCCAAACGTAGACTCACGTCCACTTCCCTGCCCGCTCCCCGTAACCCCTAATTCCCTTATCAGCTAGGAAACTGTCTATCTCCATTTTAAATTTATTTACTGTTGCAGCTTCCACAGCTCTCTGAGGTAGCAAATTCCATAGATTTACTACCCTCTGAGTGAAGAAGTTTCTCCTCATCTCAGTTTTGAAACGGCAGCCCCTTATTCTAAGATTATGCCCCTTAGTTCTAGTCTCACCCATGAATGGAAACATCCTCCCCGCATCCACCCGATCAAGCCCCCTCACAATCTTATATGTTTCGATAAGATCGCCTCTCATTCTTCTGAATTCCAATGTGTAGAGTACTCAACCTTTCCTCATAAGTCAACCCCTCATCTCCGGAATCAACCGAGTGAACCTTCTCTGAACTGCCTCGAGAGCAAGTATATCTTTTCTTAAAATTGGAAACCAAAACTGTACGCAATATTCCAGGTGTGGCCTCACCAGTACCCTGTATAACTGAAGCAAGACTTCCCTGTTTTTATACTCCATCCCCCTTGCAATAAAAGCCAAGATTCCATTGGCCTTCCTGATCACCTGCTGTACCTGCATACTAACCTTCTGTGTTTCATGCACCAGGACCCCCAGATCCCTTTGTACTGTAGCACTTTGCAGTTTCTCTCCATTTAGATAATAACTTGCTCTTTGATTTTTTCTGCCAAAGTGCATAACCTCACACTTTCCAACATTATACTCCATCTGCCAAATTTCTGCCCACTCACTTAGTGACGACATCATTTAAGGTCTGCAACAAGCCTTGCTTCTTCTGCAGGCTGCCAGCCTTTTGGCATTTGATGGCACAGGAACCTGTAGGAACAATGGCCAGCGGGAGGCCAAGATCATCTCCTAAATTTGATGAGGCATCACTGCAGGCATTGTTGGATGGGGTTAGGGACAACAGGAAGGGCCTGCTCCCTTCGTCAGGGAGGAAGAGGCCTCCCAGTCAGACCAAGGCTGTGTGGCTACAGGTGGCTGGGGAAGTCAACTCCTTGGGGCTCACACGGCGCAGCTGGATGCAGTGCAGGAGAAGATTCCATGACCTTCATCGCACTGGAAAAGTAAGTATGAAGTTTCCATCACCCTCAATCTGATCCCCATTGCCTTTCCTCACCAGCACTCAGCTTTAGCAATCTCTTCTTCCACATCCCACTTGACACTCACATCCATGCACTCTTAGCCATTCCCTCTCTCTCTATGCTCACATTCACATAGCTTTTCCACTATGCAGCCCTCACACTCCCTCTCGCTCTGATGCTTTGAACACAACTGACAACGCACAGGGAGGGCCCTTGGTCTTGCAACCTCACTCCATCTTTGTCTCCTTCTAAGTATCAATGCTATGCAATCCCTACACTCACTCCCTCATTCTCACTCAACCTCCACTTGTCTCCATTGCAGGAAAAGAGAGCTCATAACAGGAGAGAGCGAGCCAGGACAGGAGGAGGGCCACCCTCATTAGCCCAGCTCACCCCCTGGGAGGAAGCCGTCCTGGAGATTGTCGGGGATGATACAGACGTGGAAGTTGGGGGAGGACAGACAGGTGCACCCACACAAGCTGGTGACAGAATAGTTTTCCATCTCTCTCATTGCCATTGCATGAGTCGCTGATAATGATTCTGAAGCTACATCATATGGACTTATGATCATCTGCAAAATGCAATGTGCATGTAGCCTTGGCATCACATCTCTAACTCTTTCCATTACTCCCCCACAGGACCATCGAGAGCCCCCGTCCCCACTGTGCAGGAGGAAGAGCCTGAGATTCCAGACTTCTCAGAGGAATCTGCAACATCTGAGAGCGCAGCATCAGCAGAAATAAGCACACCCAGCACCAGCGCAGATATTCACACCTCGGGGGGACCTTCGGGACATAGAGTAGTGCTGTCATCTGGTGTATCACAGCTCACAAGTGAGCATCAGCAGAATGTGGAGACCGGGACAGTAGTGGAGAGTCCTCGTCAGATGGCGCAGGACTCTGCCAGCTCGGCTCAGCTGCATGTCGACCCTCTGCCTCTGGGTCCATCCATAAAATCAGAGGTGATGGAACTCCATGCACAGTTGTAGGAGTCTCTGGCAGGTTTTGTCTCCAGGGTCGCTGCGAGTGTGGAGCGAATGGAGGAGTCCATAGCGTCCATGAGCAGAGCTTTTGTGGAGTCAGTGGCGCATGAACGCATCAACACGGACAGGATGGCTACCTACGTGGATATGATTGCTGCCTCCGTGGTAAGGCTGGCTAGAGGAGAGGAGGGCTACGGTAGAGGAGAGGAGGGCTACGGCCAAGGAGGAGGTTAGTCACCAGGGTAAATCCATGTTGACTTTTTCCGATCCTGTCACTGTTTTCCAAGTGCTTGACTAATCTACTGGAATTTTTTGAGGATGTAACTGGTAAAATAGATAAAATAGATGAAGGAGAACCAGTGGATGTGGTGTATTTGGACTTTCAGAAGGCTTTCGATAAGGTCCCGCGTAAGAGATTCGCATGTAAAGTTAAGGCACATGCGATTGGGGGCAAGGTACTGACTTGGATAGAGAACTGGTTGGCAGACAGGAAGCAAAGAGTTGGAATAAACGGGTCTTTTTCCGAGTGGCAGGCAGTGACTAGTGGGGTATCGCAGGGATCGGTCCTAGGACCCCAGCTATTCACAATATATATAAATGATCTAGACGAGGGAACTAGATGTAATATCTCCAAGTTTGCAGATGACACAAAGCTGGGTGGGCATGTGTGCTGTGAGGAGGATGCCGAGAAACTCCAGTACGATTTGGACAGGTTGAGTGATTGGGCAGATGCATGGCAGATGCAGTATAATGTGGATAAATGCGAGGTTATCCACTTTGGTGGCAAAAACAGGAAGGCAGATTATTATCTGAACGGCAATAGATTGGGAGAAGGGGAAGTGCAACAAGACCTGGGTGTCTTTGGGCACCAGTCGCTGAAGGTAAGCATGCAGGTGCAGCAGGCGGTTAAGAAGGCAAATGGTATTTTGGCCTTCATAGCAAGAGGGTTCGAGTACAGGAACAAGGATGTCTTGCTGCAGTTTTACAGGGCCTCGTTGAGACCACACCTTGAGTATTGTGAGCAGTTTTGGTCGCCTTATCTGAGGAAGGATGTTCTGGCCATGGAGGGAGTGCAGCAAAGATTAACCAGACTGATACCTGGGATGGCAGGAATGATGTACGAGGAGAGACTGGGTCGATTGGGCTTATACTCGCTGGAGTTTAGAAGAATGAGAGGGGATCTCACTGAAACTTATAAAATTCTAACAGGATGAGACAGTCCAGATGCAGGAAGGATGTTCCCGATGGCGGGGGTGTCCAGAACCAGGGGTCACAGTCTAAGGATACGGGGTAAGCCATTTAGGACTGAGATGAGGAGGAATGTAATATGTGAAGAGAAAAAGATTGGTGAAGTCAAGCGTAGGTCCCTTACAGTCAGAATCAGGGGAATTTATAATGGGAAACAAAGAAATGGCAGACCAACTAAATTCATACTTTGGTTCTGTCTTCACAAAGGAGGACACAAATAACCTCCCAGAGATGCCGGGGAACATAGGGCCTGATGAAAGGGTGGAACTGAAAGAAATCAGTATTTGTAGGGAAATGGTGTTAGGAAAATTGATGGGACTGAAGGCCGATAAATCCCCAGGGCCTGATAATCTACATCTCAGGGTACTTAAGGAAGTGGCCCTAGAAATAGAAGATGCATTGCTGGTCATCTTCCAGAACTCGATAGGCTCTGGAACAGTACCCATGGATTGGAGGGTAGCTAATGTTACCCCACTATTCAAAAAAGGTGGTAGAGAAAAAGCGGGGAATTATAGACCGGTAAGCCTGACATCGGTAGTGGGGAAAATGCTAGAATCTATTATAAAAGATGTAATAGCAGAGCACTTGGTAAGCAGTGACAGGATCGGACAAAGTCAACATGGATTTACAAAAGGTAAATCATGCTTGATTAATCTACTGGAATTTTTTGAGGATGTAACTGGTAAAATAGATAAGGGAGAACCAGTGGCTGTGGTGAATTTGGACTTTCAGAAGGCTTTTGATAAGGTCCCACATAAGAGATTAGCGTGCAAAATTAAGGCACATGGGATTGGGGGCAAGGTATTGACTTGGATAGAGAACTGGTTGGCGGACAGAAAGCAAAGATTTGGAATAAATGGGTCGTTTTCCGAGTGGCAGGCAGTGACTAGTGGGGTACCGCAAGGATCGGTCCTAGGACCCCAGCTGTTCACAATATATATTAATGATCTGGACGAGGGAATTGGATGTAATATCTCCAAATTTGCAGACGACACAAAGCTGGGTGGGAGGGTAAGCTGTGAGGAGGATATCATGAAACTCCAGTACGATTCGGAAAGATTGGGTGATTAGGCAGAAACATGGCAAATGCACGATAATGTGGATAAATGTGAGGTTATCCACTTTGGTGGCAAAAACAGGAAGGCAGATTATTATTTGAATGGCAATAGATTGGGAGAAGGGGAAGTGCAAAGAGACCTGGGTGTTCTTGTGCACCAGTCGCTGAAGGTAAGCATGCAGGTGCAGCAGGCGGTTAAGAAGGCAAATGGTATGTTGGTCTTCGTAGCAAGAGGGTTCGAGTACAGGAACAAGGATGTCTTGCTACAGTCGTATAGGGCCTTGGTGAGACTGCACCTTGAGTATTATGTGCAGTTTTGGTCGCCTTACCTGAGGAAGGACATTCTTGCCATGGAAGGAGTGCAGCGAAGATTCACCAGGCTGATACCTGGGATGGCAGGAATGACGTATGAGGAGAGATTGTGTCGATTGGGCTTATACTCACTGGAGTTTAGAAGATTGAGAGGGGATCTCATCGAAACTTATAAAATTCTGTCAGGCCTGGACACACTCGATGCAGGAAGGATGTTTATGATGGCCGGGGAGTCCAGAACCAGGGGTCATAGTCTAAGAATAAGGGGTAAGACATTTAGGACTGAAATGAGGAGGAATTTCTTCACCCAGAGAGTGGTGAACCTGTGGAATTCTCTGCCACAGAGGGCGGTGGAGGCCAGTTCATTAAATATATTCAAAAAAGAGTTGGATATATTTCTTAAGGCTAAAGGGATCAAGGGATATGGGGAGAAGGCAGGGACAGGGAACTGAATTTTGATGATCAGCCATGATCTCATTGAATGGCGGAGCAGGCTCGAGGGGCCGAATGGCCTACTCCTGCTCCTATCTTCTATGTTTCTATGAATTTCTTCACCCAGAGAGTGGTGAACCTGTGGAATTATCTACCACAGAAGGCAGTTGAGGCCAAATCATTAAATATATTCAAGAAGGTGTTAGATATATTTCTTAAGGCTAAAGGGATCAAGGGCTATGGGGAGAAAGCAGGGACAGGGTACTGAGTTTGGATGCTCAGCCATGATCTCATTGAATGGCGGAGCAGGCTCGAGGGGCCGAATGGCCTACTCCTGCTCCTATCTTCTATGTTTCTATGTAACCACTTATCATTGGTAGACCTCCCATGCCATTGCTCATAGGTAGTCAATGAGAGTCAGCATTGATTTGTGAAGGGCCGGTCTTGTCTGACTGATCTAATAACCTTTTGGAGGAGGTCAGTAACATGGACAAGGGAGTGTCTCTGGATCTTGTATGTGTGGACTTCCAGAGGGTTAAATTATGAGAACAGGTTGCAGAGACTGGGCTTGTATTCCCTCAAGTACAGAATATTAAACGGTGATATAATTGAGGTGTTTAAGATGTTCAAAGAGTTGGTCGGGTAGATCGATAAAAACTATTTCCTCTGGCGGGGAAATCCAGAACAAAGGGGCATGAGCTTAAAATTAGAGTTAGCCTGTGTAATGTATGTAGTGTATATATACCTTAAGGGAGAGAACTACTTTTTACAGCTCCTGTATACTGTAGTACCGGCAGTGACCACACCTGTATATAAACCCTGAGTAGTGATCTGTACAGATAGTTCTAGAGTAACCCTCATTCAGTAAACACCTGTTGAATCGTTCCCTGCAGTCTGTTGTCTGATTATTGAAGGACACAACATTAAGATACACGGATATAACAGCCTGGTCAGGGATGTGATGTCAGGAAGCACTTCTTCTCCCAAGGGCTAGCGGAATTGTGGAACTCTCCCCCCATATCTATTGAGGCTGGGGGTCAATTGAAAACTTCAAAAATGAGATTGGTAGATTTTTGTTAGGCAAGAGTTTTAAGGGATGTGGAACCAATGCGGGTAAATGGAGTTAACATACAGGTCAGCCATGCTTGAATTGAATGGCAGAACAGACTTGAGGGGCTGAATGGCCTCCTCCTGTTCCTGAGTTGATCAAGGGATATCGATCAAAGACAGGTAAATGGATTTGAGGTGCAGAGCAGCCATGGTCTAATTGAATGCTGGAGGGGCTGAATGGCCTACTCCTGTTGCTTTAAATGTATGCAATTACTTAACATAATTGGTAGAAGGCAAACAATGCCATCACTGCCCATCGCCCACACACCCTGTGGCCTTGGTCGTACCCACATGGAAACCTGTTACTGCTTTCTAGCGAAACAAGTCAGTGTAACTTAAGCCCAAAGGTTTTTACCAAATATGGTAGTAAGGTGAGGCCCCTTTAATTGGACGGGTCAAACCGTGACATCGCAGAGTAAGCCTCACCCTCACACTGCGCATCACACTGAGATGAGACATCACAATAGCTTTGTAAACTATATAAATGTGAGGCATCTGACTCTGATTAACTGGCTTTTCTGTCTATGACTGAATGCGGTCGGCTCGAACATCTGAACAGCTTTGCTCTGTGAAGACAACACGAACAATTGAAACATCATCAACCAGCAGCGTGGACAGAAGGTCGTGAACTTTGACAGGTTTGTCTTTCTGGGATGGCAGGAATGACGTATGAGGAGAGATTGGGTCGATTGGGCTTATATTCGCTGGTGTTTAGAAGAATGAGAGGGGATCTCATTGAAACTTATAATATTCTAACAGGACTAGACAGACTAGATGCAGGAAGAATGTTCCCGATGGTCGGGGAGTCCAGAACCAGGGGTCACAGTCTAAGGATAAGGGGTAAGCCATTTAGGACAGAGATGAGGAGGAATTTCTTCACCCGGAGAGTGGTGAACCTGTGGAATTCTCTACCACAAAAGGCAGTTGAGGCCAATTCATTAAATATATTCAAGAAGGAGTTAGATATATTTCTTAAGGCTAAAGGAATCAAGGGATATGGGGAGAAAGCAGGGACAATGTACTGAATTTGGATGATCAGCCATGATCTCATTAAATGGCGGACCAGGCTCAAGGGGCTGAATGGCCTACTCCTGCTCCTACCTTCTATGTTTCTATGTCTTAACCTGTTTATCTTGTATTATTAGTGAAAGCCATAATGAGCAATATTAAGTTTATCAGATACAGTAATATTGATGCACAGTCGGGTGGAATAGTTCAGTTTGTTATTGGTAGTTTTTCCATAGTGTTGCTCATAGGTAGTCTGGGTCCCGGAGCCTGGTTACTGATGGTTACTGAGCCCCATCCAGCTCCTGACTGACCGGCTCCTCCCAGTCCTGGAGTTTAATGCTCACTCCCTGCTCTGCAAATGTAGACAACTATTTACTGACTGTGACTAACTGTGTTTGGAGCTTTAGTTCCTGCTTGTATCATTCCCCGTGAAAGTCAGAGTGAGTTACAGCAAAATCCGTGCAGATATAAAGGCTCAAATCCTGGAAACTGAAAGCAGGTCGTACATGCTGGTTGTTCTGATCAACTTGTCCTGGACACGGGGATAGCCTGTGGTACAGCTAAGCCCGACCATTTAAGAAGGTCAAGAGTGTCCCTCTTGAAACCGTTGATTGGTGTTGAATGAACGGGTCTAAATAAGAGAGGCTGACAGGGAGAGTGAACGACTGAATAATCAGTTTCTCAAAGTGTTCACCAGTACTGAGAGCTCAGGGTTAAGACTCGAAGAATGTACTCCTGGGCAGTAATGCCACTGGAGCTGCCTTGACCGAGCTTGGTACCTGCCCTCACAGCTCGACGCTGACCCAGGTGTTGACTTTTTAAAGGGAATTTGATAAATCCTTTTACAGGTTATATATTTTATTATACAAGGGGAGCGATAAAATGCCATCATTGTCCTTGTTGCAATCCAGTGATTTTTGTGATTTCTTCTTCTGCCACAGGTACATGGTTGGTGTCAGGATGAGTGAGAGGAAATGGACGGTTTCATCAAACTACCAACAGACTAAAGTTGTCAGTAACAAAACCACAAAGACAACTGGATCACACGTCCTGACCAAAATCACATCAATGCCAGCAGAGATACCACAAAGGAGGAAACAGCAACACTGAAATACCCCTCACGCCCATCCCTCTGTGCCCCATCCATTTCTTTAGTATCAACTGTACATCTTTTAATTTCTTTATTTGATGGCCAATAACAGATCCATTTAAACGTGCAGTCAATGATTGGAGATGGTGTTAAACCAACTCTTTCCCTTCTGGCACGTTTCTTTCCCATTTTAAAAGATTTCCCACGCCCCTCTCCCTCCTCCCTAGTTCTCCCCTGGGCTGGACCTTCACGTCCAGCACTCAGGTCCCCGCATCGGCATCAAGCACCAACCCTGCTCCAACTCCAGGCTCAGTTCGGCATTGCTCGGGGTTAACTGCACTGGCACTGGATAGGGCCCAGTCCATACAGTCATCTCCGACCGATGTCGACCGGTGGTCCAACTGTTGGGACTGAACAGGAAAGTCTCAAGGGTGGACGCTCCGGTTGTTGCCTCGATGATGTAGAATGGGACGAGCTGGTTAAAGCCAATCCATCCCAGTCAACAACATCGGGTGAAACCCCGGTACCACTTGTACCGAGGCCTCCCAGGATAGAGGAAGAGTCCTCCTCTGGCACCAGCTGGTTCGGAGGTGTCCGTTCCTACTGGGGCCAGAATCAGGCTGGTTCCCCCAAGCGCCACCAGCTACTGTTGGTGTGTCCTTCACTAGAGGCATCCGTCCCCTCTGGTGACACCAACGCAGCCCCGGGACATTGGTCTCCAGTTGGCGCCAGCTCATTTGGGGGCACCACCCTCGGTGGACTCGACCCTACACAGGGTCACCTATGCTGCGGGTGATGTCCACTTTGGTGAGTGCAGCCGCAGATCTCTATTTATAGATCTGTGGCTCCCACCCACCACTGTGGACCCACCTTCAGCCGCTCCCTACTACACTCGAGAGGCACTCCCAGGGAGGGTGCGTGCACTCCAGAAACCAAACTGGGAGCCCGAGTCGACCACGGCCTCCGTGCGTTGAGGCTTTTCCATGTATTCAAAACAAGGGTGACTTCGAGTCTGAAACTGTGAGTTCCGGAAGTCCCATCACTTGTGGGGGTTGAGTCTTTACCTGGGGTCTTGCAAAGGCCTCAGGCATCGACCTTTGTTGGATTTCCCCACCCAATTTCCAAGGCGGTTTGGGCGGATTTGATAGGCGCGCTCCAGTTATGGCCAAGGTAGACAGCCCCGCCACCCTGCCTCACAACTTAAGGTTCGCTGGTACAGCTGGCGAACTTCAGTCGTGAAAGCCTCAGAAGGAAGGGAACTGCCCAGGAAACTAGTCCTGTTCCACCCCCCAGAATCCAAATGGTGGGACATGTGGGTCTGGCAGACCTTCCTGCAGGGTTTGGCGCATATCCCGAATTCCCTGCCACCAAATCCACCGGGGCTGGCTTCACTGACCAGCAGGTGAGTTGAGGGAGCAATCCCTGCCAGAGAGGACCACCTTCAGAGAGCATCTGCTGCAGCAGCAGACTGTGTGGGTGCTCTCAATGTAGGAGCAGGATCTATCGTCCAGTGGATCTTGCATCGCCACTGAGTTTGTCCTCACACCTTGGGGATCCTTCAGGTTCTGCAGATGCCCATTGGTGCCGAGGGCTTCTTTGGCGAGCAAGTGGAGGATCTGCTGTAGCAGAACCTTCAGGCATTCCCGAGATGCCACACAAGGGTGAGGGGGCACTGTTCACTTTGAAGCTTAGCCCACCCCATCTATAGGCCCCTTCCACTCGCCAACACCAGTACACTCACCACCTAGCCACTAACCATCACCAACGCACTCACCATCACCAATCCATTCACCACCACCATCCACTCGCCACCACCAATCCATTCACCTCCACCAGCCTATTCAAGGCTTTATCCGGAGCACGATGTCCTTTATATCTTGCTAGCCTGTCATTCCAGATTAGGACCTGGAATGCAGGTAGTTCGCAACAAGTAACCTTCGAGACCCTGTCCAGCTCCACCTCCCCCAGCAGTGATCGTGCCTGGATAGCCCACCTCACAGTTGTGTGGCTGGGCTATTTCCAGTACTTCCCTGTGGAAGTGGATCACTCTGGATGTTTGGTTTGACCATCAGAGGAACCATCTACTAGTGGGCATACTGGCAGGTCTTCTGCCATCCAAACTGAGAGCGAGTGATCGTCATCCAGATGGCTCAACTGTTGGGGATATTTCTCCAGTTGAGCCTTCTGGATGACCATCACTCTGCCAGTAATGTATCCACAGGATGAATGGTCTTCTCGGCCAGTGATTTCACTTGGCATTTCAACAGGCTCGGGGTGTGAACGGTATAATAGGACATTTCCACTTTCAGACTCGGTGCAGGGTAAGTTAGTGTGTCTGCAGACAGACAATATGACAAGGGTCCGGTAAGTCAACAAACAGGGTGGGACCCTCCTTCCTGGGTCCCTCTGTCAAGATGACACGTTGCTTCCCATTGGTGCTTGAATGACGGGGTGACACTCTTGGTGCCACATTTGGCCCGGGGCGGACAACACAACAGTCGGCACACTCAGCTGCTCTGTAGTCCACCCTAACTAGTGGATGATCCACACTGAGGTAGTCCAGAACACCTTCAGGACTTGGGGGGTTTACCAGGTCGATTGACTTGCTCGCATCAACGGATAATCACCAATCTGCTGGAGGACCTCAGGCTGTCGGGGCGGAGGCCCGATAGTCTTTCGTGCTTTTGTTTCTGGATTCTGTTGCTCAGGGTTGCCTGATCTCCAGGATGCTCCAGGAAATTGCAGCAGGTGGTGGTTCTGGTTAACCCTTTAGTTACCTCACAAACCGTGCTTCAGGGATACCCGGGTGTTGAATACACACTTTGATTTCAGGAGCCCACGGGAGAAATCCAAGTCATTTTTAGAGTATAGAGGACCCTATCTTTTTTAGGGAATTTTTCATTCTGACATCCTCCACACACTGCTGGGCACTGTCCAACTGGTACTCAGGGTGAGAAGGGTGGACCGTACCTGCAAGTGAACAGATTCTCCGGCTCCCAGGACAAATAGATCAAAGTGGGTGTTATTCACGGGTGCCAGCGCCAGATCCAAACAGTAAGCTGAACCGTAAGGATCTGGATTTGGGTCCTGCCAGCTTCTGATTGATGGCCTGGCAGTTGAGATGGAATACCCGTCAGATTAGGGTATACCAGCAGTGCGGCACTCATGGGTAATGCTCACTTTATTGCGTCTGTCCTGGTCATTTAAGCCTCTGTTCCCATACAAGTACCTCCACCCTCCTCGTCCTCAGTACTACTTGGTTAGTCACCAGCTGTGTGTGCAGAATGCCTGAATGAAGATCACAGCTCCCTTGTCAGCTGTTCCCGTGTCAGCTGCTCCCTTGTAAGCTCCTCTTCATTCTTCAAGTGACGCGGCATTTGCCACCCACCTGGTTGTCTCTTGGGTCTAGTGGGGAGTGTTGGTATGTCTTTTCCTCGTTCTGGGTTGTCTTTGGGTGTCAACAAACTGGGTTCTGGGGTGTGCTAAAAGTTAACACTGCACGGGAGTCGGGGAGGGAGGGGAAAAACAAGTGGGTTTGCCCTTCAAAGTTAGGACGTCTTAACAAAATGTCTTAACAGGAAAGGTCACGCCTTAAGAGATTTTCCTCAGGCAAATTGTGCCGATGCATCCCGGTAATTAGATCCACATTCCACCCCCAATTCGGCCTGTCAATGTTTAGGAACGGATGTTCCCAGCAAATTAAACGATGTCACAGTTAACACTTTAAAGAAATGATTGGGGACAGTTTTCATTCAACCTGGAATGACAGAAATGAGAACTCTAGACAACCTGCCAACCAGTTTCTCATCATTGCTGAATATTGGGTTTGTGACTGCTGCTACAGAACTAGACTGGCGATTGTTGAAGACCAGGCTCCCGGGGACTGTGTTCAATTGATGTTAGCAGAGTTGAAGTGAGAAAGTAATTGTCTCAGAATATTTGGGCCATAATGATCTCCTGAACTAGTTTCGATCGCCTAAGGGGGTCGGAGAGGAATTTCCCAGATTTTTTTCCCAAACTGGCCTGGGTTTTTATGTCTGGTTTTTCGCCTCTCCCAGGAGATCACATTTCGCATATTATAAGTCATGTTTCAATAACTGAAATGTGAAAAGTTTAACATCTGAAAATAAACGTGGATTGAAAATGAACAAACTTACTGTGTGTCTCCTGATTTGTGCACGGATCATTGAAGGGAACAGAAAGGGGAAGAGATGAGTTCTGATTGTCCCTGGGCTCAATTACTGACTGGGTGAATTCTTTGAGCCACACACTAGGAGGGACCCAGATTGATTCCCCAGTCTGCACATACAAACATACAAAAAGATATACAAAAGTAGATGAAGACTATCAGGCCCATTAAGCTCACCCCATCCAGTAGACAGTATGACCTCACATGCTGCCATCCTACCTACCAGTTATGCTATCTCTGGAAACAGACAAAGAAACATGGCCAATTCAGGAAAAACCTCTGGCCAATTGCTCTCCAACTCCCAACACATGACAATCTAAACTAATCACTAACTCTCGCTGTAACTGGTAATGTCCTCTCAGGGACTGGTCAAGATCATACAGCACAGAAGGAGGCCATTCAGCCCATCTTGCCTCTGCCAGCTCTTTGAATGCACTATCCAATTAACCCCACTCTCCCGCTCTTTCCCCGTAGCCCAGCAAATTTTTCCTTTTCAAGCATTTACCCAATTCCCTTCTGAAAGTTACAGTGGATGGAATTATAAGTTGGTGGAATTCTGTCATGTGATCCCCAAAGTTCCAGTAACTAAATTGCCAAATCCCCCAGTCAGTAAAAGCTGGATTGGGCTTATTCAGTCACTAAAACACCAGTGGCACTTTCAAAGTCCCAGGCCATGTCAAGGAACTCCTCCAAACACAATTAAACAACAAAGTTGTGAATTGGTACAAAAACAAATACTAGTGGGGAGGGGCTCGGGGCGAAGAATTGAGTGGGGGAAACAAGACAACACTTTGCATGTACTGAGGCAGAGTCGTGTGTGTTGGGTTTCCAACTCTGCAGGATGTACCGGAGTCTCCTGGAATTTAATCTCCTGGAATTTTTGATATTTGTTCATGGGATGTGGGCTTCGCTGGCAAGGCCAGCATTTATTGCCCATCCCTAATTGCCCTTGCGAAGGTGGTGGTGAGCCGCCTCCTTGAACCGCTGCAGTCCGTGAGGTGAAGGTGCTCCCACAGTCGCGGTTTGGTACAACTGAACGACTTGCTCGGCCATTTCAGAGGGCAGTTAAAGGTCAGACCGGGTAAGGACAGCAGATTTCCTTCCCTAAAGGACATTAGTGAACAAGGTGGGATTTTAGCGCAATCCAATTGTTTCGTGGTCATGATTACTGATGGTAGCTTTTTATTCCAGATTTATTTACGTGACTGAATTTAAATTCCCCAGCTGCCATGTGGTGGGATTTGAACTCATGTCTCACAGATTGTTTAATCTAAGTCTGTCCCTGGATTGCTAGTCTGGTAACATAACCACAATGCTCCCATTCCCAATTGCAGCTGTGAGCAAACCTGGGATAAAAGTCAACAAGGCATTAAAGAAAATGATTTTTTTTTTCCATTTTCTTTGACCACTTTCATTCATTTATAAAAATATTGGAGACGGGGGAAAAAGGCGGTTGGATCCAGCAGGTCACGTGATGAAAGCTCCAGGAATACGTCCAATCAGAGATGGTGACCCGTGTTGTGTGAATCACGCCATTTATACACCAAGACAAAATAAAATAATAGCACGCGTTGATAATTGTGGGTGGCACCAAGACACACACGTGCAGAATGTTAAACCTGTTGAATAATCACTGACTACTGAGGCACAAGTGGGTCTAAATAACACTTTAACAAACAGAATGGCTGCACATTAATGGCACAGTATTTAACTTGGGATATAATAGGCTTTATTTTGGAAGTACTTAACTCCCAAACTCTCATTACCACACGGCTTGCCGAGAAACAACTGGATTTTCTTTCAATCACGTGTTAGAACTCACAACCAATCAGCACAGTGTTAACCCTTCGCTCCCTGGAAGTTTAAAGAACTTTCATTTTCAATTGACATTGAGAATGACTATTTTGGGAACTGCCTCCCCAGTTTAGCACCAGGATTCTCCCCAGATAACCTGGGTTTGTAACACACTGTTCACATGGTTAGTGCCCCGAGGCACTTTAGAGAATAGAATGAGATGCCAATTAGTAATACTAAGAAAGAAGCAATGGACACAAGTAACACTGCACCTTCACTGGACAGCTGCTGGCGATAACCTTCAATCCGCCCTCACAACAGATGTCAAGCCAGCTCCTTCTTCAAGGTGAGAAATTACCCTGGATGATAATCCTGAGATTTATTCTCCTTTTTGTTTCTTATCCTGCTCCCGACATTAAATTACTTGGTTTTATTACCCCATTGTCTTCTATTTGCAAATGTGAGCTATTGGAGCTTGATAGACAAACATGCTCACACGTGTCGCTTAGAAACACAAACAAACTGATTTTTTTTTAAACAGTGAGGATATTGCACCGTGAGATCAAATCCATGTGCTGCTGTCAAAAATGGGTGAATAGTTTAGGGTCTGGTCATTACAAGGACAATTTGAAGGATAAAGGACCAACTGAAAGATTGGAGCTGAATTTATCAAAGACCAACTTTCCAATGTTGATACCAGATAAACAATAGCACAAGGCAATTTTGATTTACGCCCTCCAGTTTTTCAGTAGTGCATTAAGAACTTGCACTGATAGACCTTTCACAGCATCAGGACATCCGAAAGCACTTTACAACCAATGAAGCACTTCCTTAAAGTATAATCGCTGCTGCAATGTAGGAAACGCAGCAGCCAATTTGCGCACAGCAAGCTCCCACAAATAGCGATGAAATAACGTCCAGATAATCTGGTTTTTTTGGTGATGTTGGTTGAGGGATAAATGTTGGCCCGGTAGAACTCCCCTACCCTTCTTCAAAATACTGGCCATGGGATCTTTTAAGTCCACCTGAGAGGACAGATGGAGCCTCGGTTTAACGTCTCATCCGAAAGACGGCACCTCTGACAATGCAGCACTCCCTCAGTACGGCACTGAAGTGTCAGCTTAGAATATGTGCTACCACTGGGCCATGCAGGTACCTAAATCAAACAGCTAGATGATGTTAAAAGCACGGGATAATGGAACAAGAAACCTGAATGGGTTTCAAGAAGGAACTAGACAGGTTCTTATCAACAAATGGGATTCAGGGTTATTAGAAACGCACCAAGGGAATACAGTGGATAGGTGGGCTCATCAGAACATAGGAACATAAGATGTAGGAGCAGGAGTAGGTCATTTGGCCCCTCGAGCCTGCTCCGCCATTCAATAAGATCATAACTGATCTGATCTTGGCCTCAACTCCACTTCCCTGCCCGCTCCCCATAACCCTTGACTCCCTTATCGTTCAAAAATCTGTCTGTCTCCACCTTAAATATATTCAATGACCCAACCTCCACAGCTCTCTGGGGATTGGGAGCAGTTTAGGATTCAGCAAAGGAAGACAAAGGGATTAATTAAGAGTGGGAAAATAGAATATGAGAGTAAGCTTGCAGGAATCATAAAAACTGACTGTAAAAGCTTCTATAGATGCGTGAAGAGAAAAAGATTGGTGAAGTCAAGCGTAGGTCCCTTGCAGTCAGAATCAGGGGAATTTATAATGGGCAACAAAGATATTGCAGACCAATTAAATACATACTTTGGTTCTGTCTTCACAAAGGAGGACACAAATAACCTCCCCAGAGATGTCGGGGAACATAGGGTCTAATGAGAGGGAGGAATTGAATGAAATCAGTATTTGCAGGGAAATGATGTTAGGGAAATTGATGGGATTTAAGGCCGATAAATCCCCAGAGCCTGATAATCTACATCCTAGGGTACTTAAGGAAGTGGCCCTAGAAATAGTAGATGCATTGCTGGTCATCTTCCAAAATTCTATAGACTCTGGAACAGTTCCCATGAATTGGAGGATAGCTAATGTAACCCCACTACTTAAAAAGGTTGGTAGAGAGAAAACGGGGAATTATAGACCGGTAAGCCTGACATCGGTAGTGGGGAAAATACTAGAGTCCATTATAAAAGATGTAATAGCAGAGCACTTGGAGAACAATGACAGGATCGGACAAAGTCAACATGGATTTACAAAAGGTCTGGGGAAACTGTTAGCAGGCATACTCAGTGTTGTGGAAGTTTGGAGCCTGACACCCATCTCTAGTGTGACCTCCTTGGAAACCCCTCTCCCCACCTTGACTGAACGCTTCCTCAGCTGAGGCATATACCAGAAGCATGGCGCCCATTTAATTCCTTTCCTCCTGGACATCAGATTCGGATGAAGACCAGCCGCGGCAGCAGCAGAACAATGAGCAACAGCAACACCAACAGCAGGGACATCAACAGGAGCGCCAAGCTGCTAGTCACCCACCTGAAGATGCACAGGCCAGTAGACGCCAGAGCGCTACTATATTGCTGCCTGTGATACAAGGGACGCACTCATCCTGGCCAGATTTGCTTAGCCTGCACAATCAAACACTTTAGTCTCACTCCTTCTTACCAGATCATCGACAATGGAGAAGAACCTACAGAATCCTATCACTCTGACCACCATTCTGATATTCGCAAGGCGCCCTAAGCCCTCAACGTGAAAGTCCCATTTGTGAAATGATACAGTCCACAAACTTCAACAGTTTGCCATCAAAACACTTTATAATACAATCACAATGATGGCTGGTCCAAAAACAAAACAACACAACACGTAAGTGACTACCCTTGTGACTACTTGTGCTTTATCTTCCTCTTACGCATGCTCCTACATGGTGCTTCCCCTGTAGCTTCTGCAGATGTGGAGGCCCCTTGCTCGCTCTCTTGCTGCTCCTGTCTCGACGGCTTTGGCGGGCATCCTATGGGGTGGCGAACATGTGCGGGCTCGCCAACAGTCTACTGCTCCTACGTCTGTGCAGGGGCTGAGACGCCCATCTCATTTGGGTGAGGACTCTGGTGGGGCTTTGACCGAGGTCTTTTCTGTGGCATGGTCGTGTGTGCGCTTGGAGAGGAGCCCCCACTTCCTTGTTGTCTGCCTCCAACATCCCTCTCATGGGTCAGCCCCACTTCAGAGCTAGCAAGCGGCTTGACAGCACCTTGCTGCACTGCAGGAGGGCCATGAGGAACCATTTCTGCAATGGAAGTCCTACTCCAGAGGACTTGCATGAAGGTCGGCTTTATTTGCCCAATAGCTGACCATCGCTCCTCAAGAGATGTCATTCTATTCTGAACAATGACCATGTTTTCAATACCCGTGCGACTAAGTTCCTCCATGGACCCTGGAAGGAGTGAGTGTAGTGAATGCATAGCATGGATCCTTAGAAGGATACAAAGGACCCACCCTATGTGTTGTAAGCAGTTGTTGTCATGGCATCACAGTGATAGGAAGTATGAGGGCTGCATGGCCGAATAGTTAAGTGAATATGACCATAGAGAGAGAGGGAATGGGTAAGGGTGCAGGGATGTAAGTGTCAAGTGGGATGTGGAGGAGGAGGTTGGCAAAGCAGAGTGCTGGTGAGGAGAGGCGATGGGGGTCAGATTGAGGGTGATGGGAAAGTCATACTCACTTTTCTGGTGCGGAGAAGGCCATGAAACCTCTTCCTGCATTGCAGCCAGGTTCTGCGGCTCATTGAAATGGTGTTGACAACCTGGGCCACTTGTAGCCACACAGCTTTTGTCTGCCGGGGTGGCTTTTTTCTCCCTGAGGAAGGGAACAGCACCTCCTTATTACAGCTGGCTCTGTACATCAGAGCTTGGAGGGAGGGCTCATCAAACCGAGGGGCACACTTTTGCTTGATCGTTGACATTTTTCACAATTCAACTCCTTCATATAAATTGCTGAGCATTTGCAGTCTCCAGAAGAATCAAGGCTGCTTGCAGGCCTTAAATCCAACAGCATTGATGACGTCATCGGAGGCGACTTTCTGTATGAAAAGGCTAATTGGGCCAGTGGTTCCCACACGCAGGAAATCAATTTGCCAATTAGGGGAAAATCGCACTTTTTCAACACTTCACTCAGGAGTCGGGGTCCTGACACGATTTCCACCTGACACGCTCCAGCCCGACCACACTGACAAACTCCAGCCCATACAGTACAGGAGGAGGCCATTCGGCCCATCGTGCCTGAGCCTGTGCACGTTCCCAGTGTGTGGCGTGCCTGTATGGGCAGCTGAAATTTTAATGAAGCAACTTAAAATCTCACTGGCGGTTCATCTGAATAAACTGCATTCTCTAAACTAACAGAAGCAAGATTTGGCAACACATCAATAAAGACGGACAGTTAAAGATACAATTTTATCATCACTGGGCTTAAAAAGTCACTCAACAGTTCTATCAGTTTTGTTAATCCATCTCAGCAGTGTTGCAGGTGCTGGAAACCATCCGAACATTTCAACACTGTGGCAAATCCAGATTTATAAGATCCCAAGACAGCTACAGGTGAGGGAGCCCATGAGGACATCACGAACAAGCAAGGCCGCATTTATTGCCCATCCCTACTTACCCTGAGAAGGTAGTGCTGGTCTTTCTTCTTGAACCGCTGCTTATAGCGGTTTTGATACAACTGAGTGGTTTGCTAGGCCACTTCCGAGGGCAATGAAGAGTCAGCCATGTTGGTGTGGGATTGGAGTCACACACAGGCCAGACCGGTTGAGGACAGCAGGCGTCCTTCCCTAAAAGGACGTCAGTAAACCAATGATCACTTTTTCGGATACCAGCTGTTTAGATTTTTTTTTAAACTGAATTCAAATTCTCAAACTGCCGTGGTGGGATTTGAACTCACCGTTCTTTGGATTATTAGTCCAGTAATATAGCCATTACACTACTGTGCTTAAATTTAGCTCATCGAAACTGTTTCCCTTATTTCTTGGACACCAAAACTGAACACTGTATTCAAGTTCCACTCTGACTGGAGCACTGTTGAGTTTAGGCACCCTATTTTTCAATTTATACTCAACCAATGTGGCAATATAATTAAATATTCTGTTTGCTTTGTTTATTGCTACTCCGCACTGATTTGACTTAATAAGTACCAAATCTGTTTTGCTTCAGGACAAATTCAGGGCAGATTATCCTCCTTGGAGTAGGGGTAGGGGGGTGCTGCAGAGAGGTTTCCTTGGGGTTCATTTAGCTCCTGATGATAGTTAAATGGAATCAATCAATCCCCTTGTGTTGCACATTACCCTTGGGCAGTGTTGAGGTCTGTCTGGTTAGGCTTGTGACTGGGGGAGTTAAGGTCCTTTCCTCTCAGCCTTTCCTCCAACCCTAACAAGCAAGGTAGTCTTTGCTGAACAAGCAGCTCACCATATGCTGATCAGCTGCATATCTTAGCTGGTTAAGCTCAAGCAGAGCTCTTGCAGACAGTTGCGGTTCATTATTTGGCTCTTGCCAACCTGTGCCCAAGTTTTCTAGGCTAAGCTAAGTAAGGCATGTTCCTACAATGAGAGACTGCGCACCTCCGCATCAAGCCAATGGAAACTATATATACGGATTGATCAGTAGTTATAAGAACATAAGAAATAGGAGCAGGAGAAGGCCATTTGGCCCTTCGAGCCTGCTCCACCATTCAATAAGATCATGGCTGATCTTTGACCTCAACTTCACTTTCCTGCACTATCCCCATATCCCTTAATTCCCTTAATATTCAAAAATCTATTGATCTCTGTCTTGAATATACTCAATGACTGAGCCTCCACAGCCCTCTGGGGTAGAGAATTCCAAAGATTTGCCACCCTTGAGTGAAGAAATTTCTCTTCATCTCAGTCCTAAATGGCCGACCCCTTATTCTGAGACTGTGACCCCTGGTTCTAGACTCCCCAGCCAGGGGAAACATCCTCCCTGCATCTACCCTGTCAAACTCTGTAAGATTTTTATGTTTTTCAATGAGATCACCTCTCATTCTTCTAAACTCTAGAGAATAAGGGCCTAGTCTACTAAATCTCTCCTCATATGTTAATCCCCCCATCCCAGGAATCAGTCTGGTGAACCTTCGTTGCACTTCCCTCTATGGCAAGTATATCCTTCCTTAGGTAAGGAGACCAAATCTGTACACAATACTCCAGGTGTGGTCTCACCAGGGCCCTATATAATTGCAATAAGACGTCTTTACTCTTATACTTGGATGCTTTTAAAAATAGTGATGAGCTTACGTACATTTCAGACATCCAACTGACGAAAAGAAGAACAGGCTGAAGTGCAGCTTATAAAGGAGAGGCACATTAGTTGTAGAGAAAAGTGGGTTGGAACCAAAGAGAATGTAAGAGGGACCACAGAGGCAAACTCCAGATTGTACGCACCAACTGAATGGGATTATGAGGAAGAATCTGGGGTGTTCCATTGGAAGTATCATCTTCCATGGCTATGTGGAATAGGCTCCCAGTTAACACTTTCATGTATTAAGAAGGATCTATTTAATTAACAATGGGATTGACAGTGTAAAAATCGAGATGATTGAATGTTATGTGGAATATAATGGTTTCTGAGCCACTGGACTGAAAATCTCATGTCGAATAAGGCAATCAGGCAAGAATGTATAATGTAAGACATAAGGTCATCTAGATATATGTGAAGTTTTGCCTCATTTATCTTTCAGATCAGGGAGTGTTCCCTGAGCACTCTCACTGTTGGGCTGGAAGGTTGTAAGTGAAAGGGCCACACCAGACTTGAGTGCATGAACTGGGCTGACACTTTGCGGGGAATTTTTCGGGGGGGTCAGTGGGCGCATTCGGTGGTGGGTCGGGTGGGAAAATGTTTTTTTTTGTCAGCGGGTCGAGACCCCACTGTCAACCCGCTGCCACGCACCTTTCCCAGATGTTGGGTCTGTCAGCGCTGAACAGACCTGACACGCAGCGGTGGGGAAGGCAATTCAGGTCATTATGACCTTGTTAAAAGCCAATTAAGAGGTATTTTGAGCTCATCTTACCACTTTACGAGGTCGCCCATGGGGTCCACGCTGCTCGGGGATCATGTCAGGTAAGCAGGTTGGGAGTTGTATGACCATGAACTGATCTCATTACTTGACAGCTGCAAATGTGCTATAAAAGCTCCCATCTCTCAGCTGTTCACTTTCCAACCTCAGAAGCTGTTGCTTACTGCATTTGGAAGACAAATTGAGCTTTATGCAGGTTGCAAGTGTTTCAAATAAACTCTGTGTCCACTGTCACCTCATTGGAACAACCTCTCTCACCATTGACAGATCACTTCTGTCATCTTAACTTCACCTGCTATCTATTACATCAGCATCGGTGCCTTTGAAACGATCTCACCTTGGTCCTCAAAATCCCACCACGATCAGCCCCAACACCAGCAGCAACAGTCACACCAGCAGCACCAACAACAACTCGTAACATTTTCCACAATCAACTGATGCTGCACAGGATACCAGGCATCAGCACCTGACCACATTGCTGCCCATGATGCCAGGGATGGCCTCACCATGGCCAGATTTACTTCACTTGATGCTGTACACCCTGGCTGCCACATGATGTGCCAGGTTGGCACCACACCACACCAACACCATAAAGCATCCCTACAATGCCCAAGCCATTCCTTTCATACTCATCACCATTCACTGCAACTCACTAAGCCACTTCCAAAGGTGCACACAAACCTGTCCAAGAACGCAAAGTGTTGAAAATAAAGATTTCAAATGTTTGACACCACATTAACAGAAACTTCACATGAGCATTGGCTAAAACACACAAGTGCCAACCCTTGTGTGTTGTTAGTTGGTATGATTGCACTAGGATGAGGGCGAGTGTGAGGGGTGGTTAATGAGATGGGGAAGTGATAATGTAGATAGAGAGGGATGGGTGGAGGTGCAAGGTAAGTTGGTGTGAGTAAGGATGTGCAGGGGTAGGGTAGGAAAGGCAGAGTGATGGGATCGAGGCCTGAGGAGGATGAGGTCGAGTGTGTCTTTGCAGTAATGTTTCGTGATCTACTGAGATCATTGAAAGGTTTGCGCCACTGCAGCCTGGTCCTCCTGACGACATCACTACTTGTGTCCTCCTGTGCAATGTGCAACCGGGCTGCATTGGTCTCCTGGGGAGGTCTCTTCCGCCCATTGGAAGGGAAGAGAACCTCCATGCATGCTGTGACTCCCTCCATAAGCATATGGAGGGAGTCATGGGAGAGCCTGTGTGCAGCCCTGCACCTCTGCAGTGCTTGTCAGTGTTTGCAACACTACAATGCTGTGGAACACTGACAGCACAACTGTCAAAGCAAATTTGCACATGGTCTCTTTAAGGAAACCAGCTGATGACGCATCATCAAATGACATCATCAGACCCGCTTCCTTCAGTTGGCCGGGAAACACGCTAGGTGGGCTTAACAAGCCCAATCAGGGAATGTCATTTTGGACAGCGGGCTGGAGCCAGCAGCGAGGCCGGGACCCGCCACCGACATCACCTGCCACAGACCCACCGAGGTTGGTAAAATCCAGCCCTCTATTGCAGTACTGAGGGACTGCTGCATTAATGAAATGGTCGACAATAGAGGGAATGCACTGCCCGAAAGGGTGGTGGAAGCGGAATCAATAAAGACTTTCAAAAGAGAATTGGATAAATACTTGAAAAGGAAATATTTGCTGGGCTACGGGAAAGAGCAGGAGAGTGGGTCTAATTGGATCGCTCTAGCAAAGAGCCGGCACAGGCACGATGGGCTGAATGGCCTCCTTTTGTGCTGTATCATTCTATGATTCTAACATTCTTCAAACGAGACCTCAAACCGAGGTCACCTCTTCCTTTTGGGGGATATTAAAAATCCCATGGCAGTACTCAAAGAGCAGGAATATTCTCCATGAACAACAATAGAAAATGCTGGAAATACTTAGCAGGTCAGGTGGCATCTGTGGACAGAGATACAGAGTTAACGTTTCAGGTCATAGAAACATAGAAACATAGAAGATAGGAGCAGGAGTAGGCCATTCGGCTCCTCGAGCCTATTCCACCATTCAATGCGATCATGGATGATCATCCAAATTCAGTACCCGGTCCCTGCTTTCTCCCCATACCCCTTGATCCCTTTAGCCTTAAGAAATATATCCAACTCCTTCTTGAATATATTTAATGTATTGGCCTCTACTGCCTTCTGTGGTAGAGAATTCCACAGGTTCACCACTCCCTCCTCATTTCTGTCCTAAATAGCCTACCCCTTATCCTTAGACTGTGACCCCTGGTTCTGGACTCCCCGACCATCGGGAACATCCTTCCTGCATCTAGTCTGTCCAGTCCTGTCAGAATTTTATAAGTTTCAATGAGATCCCCTCTTATTCTTCTAAACTCCAGCGAGTACAAGCCCAATCGACCCAATCTCTCCTCATACGTCATTCCTGCCATCCCAGGTATCAGCCTGGTGAATCTTCGCTGAACTCCTTCCATGGCAAGAACATCCTTCCTCAGATAAGGTGACCAAAACTGCACACAATACTCAAGATGTGGTCTCACCAAGGCCCTGTACAACTGCAGCAAGACATCCTTGTTCCTGTACTCAAACCCTCTCGCTACGAAGGCCAACATGCCATTTGCCTTCTTAACCGCCTGCTGCACCTGCATGCTTACCTTCAGCGACTGGTGCACAAGGACACCCAGGTCTCGTTGCACTTCCCCTTCTCCCAATCTATTGCCATTCAGATAATAATCTGCCTTCCTGTTTTTGCCACCAAAGTGGATAACCTCGCATTTATCGACGTTATATTGCATCTGCCATGCTTTTGCCCAATCACCCAACCTGTCCAAATCATCCTGGAGATTCTCGGCATCCGCCTCACAGCACACACGCCCACCCAGCTTTGTGTCGTCTGCAAATTTGAAGATATTGCATCTAGTTCCCTTGTCTAGATCATTAATATATATTGTGAATAGCTGGGGTCCAAGGACCGATCCCTGCGGTACCCAACTAGTCACTGCTTGCCACTCGGAAAAAGACCCGTTTATTCCAACTCTTTGCTTTCTGTCTGCCAACTAGTTCTCTATCCAAGTCAATACCTAGCCCCCAATCCCATGTGCCTTAACTTTATACGCTAATCTCTTATGCAGGACCTTATCAAAAGCCTTCTGAAAGTCCAAATACACCACATCCACTGGTTCTCCCTTATCTATTTTACCAGTTACATCCTCAAAAAATTCCAGTGGATTAGTCACGCACGATTTACCTTTTGTAAATCCATGTTGACTTTGTCCGATCCTGTCACTGTTTTCCAAGTGCTCTGCTATTACATCTTTTATAACGGACTCTAACATTTTCCCCACTACTGATGTCAGGCTTACCGGTCTGTAATTCCCCGTTTCCTCTCTACCACCTTTTTTGAATAGTGGGGTAACATTAGCTACCCTCCAGTCCATGGGTACTGTTCCAGATTCCATCGAAGATGATCAGCAAAGCATCAACTATTTCTAGGGCCAGTTCCTTAAGTACCCGAGGATGTAGATTATCAGGCCCTGGGGCATTATCGGCCTTCAATCCCATCAATTTCCCTAGCACCATTTCCCTACAAATACTGATTTCTTTCAGTTCCTCCCTTTCAGCAGGCGGAGCTTCGTTTTAACGTCTCATCTGAAAGGCAGCAACTCCGACAGTGCAGCACTCCCTCAGCACTGCACCGGAGTGTCAGCATGGATTTTGTTCTGAAGTCCCTGTAGCATAACCATATCACTCAGATAATGACCAGATAATCTGTGTTAGTGCTGTTGGTTGAGGGATAAATATTGGCCAGGACACCGGAGAGAATTCCCCTACTTTTCTTCAAAATAGTGCCATGGGATCTTTTACGTCCACCTGAGAGAGCAGACGGGGCCTCGGTTTAACGTCTCCTCAGGCAGCGCAACAAATGATCACAAAAGCTGATGGACTGTCTCAGAAAAGAAAAACAATTTGTTCGTTAACATCCTTCAGGGAAGAGAACCCGCCACTCCTACCAACTCCAGCCTACATGTGACTCCAGTCCCATACTGGGTGGTTGATTTTTAAAATCTTCAGGGCAACTAGGGATGAGCAATGAATGCTGCCATGCTGGTGTTGCCCAGGTCTCAAGAACAAATTAAAAAAAACCCACAGAAAATGCTGGGAATACTCAGCAGGTCAGGCAGCATCTGTGGAGAGCAAGAAACAGAGTCAACGGGGTAGATTTTGCCGAACCTGTCGGGAAGAAGGCGGGTCTTCCCCTATCGGGTTTTTGACCCACCTACTTCGACGTCTGGCCAATCTGTGCGATTTTCCCTTTATTGACCTTGTTGAGCCCGCCCACCGGGCCCAGCAGGCCAATTAAGGGCCACCCGGCAACAGGTGACGTCACAGACTGAAATTTCATCTGTCAAGAGTTTATGACAGATGAAATATCAGTGTTTCACAGCTGTTTGAAGCTGTCAAACACTGACAGTCTTACTTCTAACATGAGTCCTTCTCCACAGACTCAGTTAGAACTCCCACCGGCACTCAAAGCTGAAGGCTGTCACTTTTGACAGATCGCAGCTGTTCAGCTTTCAGTTTCGGCTGAGTGATGGACTCCCAATGGCTACAGGAAGAAAGGCTGTTGTTGTGTCTGTGTATAATAAGACACAGACTGCAGGAGAAACGGTACAACAGGTGTTTACTGAATGAAGGTTACTCTAGAACTAAATATACAGGTCACTACTCAGGGTTTATATAGAGGTGTGATCACTGCCGGTGCTACAGTATACAGGAGCTGTAAAAAGTAGTTCTCTCCCTTAAAGGTACATACATTACAATTCCTCCGCTTTTAGATTAACAGTACCATAACACTCATTTAACAATTAAATATCAAACTAATTACAATTAACACTTTTAACATGCAACATTAGCTGAAAATAGTCTATTTATAAATTCAGTCTTTGGGGAGGCTTCCTGATTCTTTCTGGATAACGCCTTTCCCAAGTGTCTCGCTCTTGGTGCGGAGGCGATTCTAATACCCTGTCGTCAGTTGGTTCATCAGCTTCCAATGCTATTGTTTCTGAGGTAGATGCGACCTGTACGTCGGGTTCCTCACCAGGTACGTATGGCCGAGACATGGGGTGACTCGTTCCTGTGACTCAAGGATCTGGTCTGCATGGCGTCTCACAATGTTCTCCCCAACATCCACTGTGTACATTAGTGGCCCCTGCCGTGTGCATATCGTTCCTGGTTGCCATTTCTCTGTTCGGTAGTCGCGGGCCAAGACTGGTTGCCCTACATTGAAGCTCCTTGTCGGCTTCTCATTGATGTGCTGGAATTGCTTACTCTCAGCATCTCTTCGTACATTTGGTCTGAGCAAATCCAGACGAGATCTCAACCTGCGGTTAAAGAACATCATGGCCGGGGCCTGGTTGGTGACTGCATGTGTCGCATTTCTGTAGGCTAACAGGAAATTGTCCACCTTATGCTGCAGTGGAATGTTGTCATCGCACATGGCCTTTACTGCTTTTTTAAAGGTTTGTACGAACCTCTCAGCCAATCCATTTGTGACTGGATGATACGGGGCGGATGTGTAATGCCTTACCCCATTCCTTTTCATAAATCTTCAAAACTCTTCGGACACAAACTGTGGTCCGTTATCAGAGCAAATCTGCTTTGGCAAGCCGTTCCTGGCAAAAATGGTCCGTAGGACTGCAATAGTTTTCTCCGTGGTGGTGGAGGACATTTTGATCACCTCAGGCCATTACGAGTGCGTATCCACGGCTATTAACAAAATTGAGTCCATGAATGGACCAGCAAAATCAATATGCACCCGTTGCCATGGAGATGAGGGCCACTCCCATGGGTGTAGAGGGGCATGTGGTGGTGCATTTTGGACCTTCTGGCATCCTGAGCAGCTCTTTGTCAGGTCCTCGATTTGCTGATCGATCCCCGGCCACCACACATAAGCCCTAGCAAGGCTTTTCATTTTCACCCCTCCCAGATGACCTTTGTGAAGCTCATTGAGCACTCTCTCCCTTAACTTGGGTGGAATTACCACTCGGGATCCACACATCAAGGTCCCCTGGCATACTGACAGCTGTTCTCTTCTGGATGAGAATGCTGGCAACAGTGAGTTGCCATGTGCTGGCCATCCCTTCACCGTCAAATCATATACCCGAGACAGTGTCGGGTCATTTCGGGTCTCCTTCTCTATACCAGCGTTAGTTACTGGCAAGCATTCAATTATAGTCGAATAAAATATTTCGACAGGATCCACTGCTGGTGCTTCCTCCGCAGTAGGTAGTGGCAGGCGTGATAGCCCATCAGTGTTTCCATGCTGTTTCGTGCCCTTATACTCGATTTCATATTGGCGCGCCCCTTGAAAAAGGGACCATCTTTGTAGCCGTTGCGCAGTCATCACCGGAACGCCCTTCTTTGGATTAAAGATGGAGACAAGTGGTTGGTGGTCAGTCAGCAAGGTGAACTTCTGCCCATGCAGATAGTGATTGAACTGTTTCACTCCCCACACTAGGCTGAGGGCCTCCCTGTCAATCTGGGTGTAGTTACGCTCGGCTGAGGTTAGTGACCGAGACGCAAAGGCTACTGGCCTCTCCGAGCCGTCCGGGAATTTGTGCGACAGCACCGCTCCAATGCCATAGGGTGACGCATCACAAGCCAACCGAATTGGTAGTGCTGGGTTGAAATGAGCCAGTTTGGCATAAAAATAAAACAAAAAAGATGACTCAACCGTGGCTAACAAGGGAAATTAGGGATAGCATAAGATCCAAGGAGACGACATAAAAATTGGCCAGAAAAAGCAATAATCCTGAGGATTGGGAGCAGTTTATGATTCAACAAAGGAGGGCAAAGGGATTAATTAGGAAAGGGGAAAATAGAATATGAGAGTAAGCTTTCAGGGAACATAAAAACTGACTGTAAAAGCTTTTATAGATATGTGAAGAGAAAAAGATTGGTGAAGTCAAGCGTAGGTCCCTTGCAGTCAGAATCAGGGGAATTTATAATGGGAAACAAAGAAATGAGAGACCAACTAAATTCATAGTTTGGTTCTGTCTTCACAAAGGAGGACAGAAATAACCTCCCAGAGATGCTGGGGAACATAGGGCCTGATGAAAGGGTGGAACTGAAAGAAATCAGTATTTGTAGGGAAATGGTGTTAGGAAAATTGATGGGACTGAAGGCCGATAAATCCCCAGGGCCTGATAATCTACATCCCAGGGTACTTAAGGAAGTGGCCCTAGAAATAGTAGATGCATTGCTGGTCATCTTCCAGAACTCGACAGACTCTGGAACAGTACCCATGGATTGGAGGGTAGCTAATGTTACCCCACTATTCAAAAAAGGTGGTAGAGAAAAAGCGGGGAATTATAGACCGGTAAGCCTGACATCGGTAGTGGGGAAAATGCTAGAATCTATTATAAAGGATGTAATAGCAGAGCACTTGGTAAGCTGTGACAGGATCCGACAAAGTCAACATGGATTTACAAAAGGTAAATCATGCTTGACTAATCTACTGGAATTTTTTGAGGATGTAACTGGTAAAATAGATAAGGGAGAACCAGTGGATGTGGTGTATTTGGACTTTCAGAAGGCTTTCGATAAGGTCCCACATAAGAGATTAGCGCGCAAAATTAAGGCACATGGGATTGGGGGCAAGGTATTGACTTGGATAGAGAACTGGTTGGCGGACAGAAGGCAGAGAGTTGGAATAAACGGGTCGTTTTCCGAGTGGCAGGCAGTGACTAGCGGGGTACCGCAAGGATCGGTCCTAGGACCCCAGCTGTTCACAATATATATTAATGATCTGGACGAGGGAAATGGATGTAATATCTCCAAATTTGCAGATGACACAAAGCTGGGTGGGAGGGTAAGCTGTGAGGAGGATGTCGAGAAACTCCAGTATGATTTGGACAGATTGGGTGATTGGGCAGAAACATGGCAAATGCACTATAATGTGGATAAATGTGAGGTTATCCACTTTGGTGGCAAAAACAGGAAGGCAGATTATTATTTGAATGGCAATAGATTGGGAGAAGGGGCAGGGCAAAGAGACCTGGGTGTTCTTGTGCACCAGTCGCTGAAGGTAACCATGCAGGTGCAGCAGGCGGTTAAGAAGGCAAATGGTATGTTGGCCTTCGTAGCAAGAGGGTTCGAGTACAGGAACAAGGATGTCTTGCTACAGCTGTACAGGGCCTTGGTGAGACCGCACCTTGAGTATTGTGTGCAGTTTTGGTCGCCTTACCTGAGGAAGGACGTTCTTGCCATGGAAGGACTACAGCGAAGATTCACCAGGCTGATACCTGGGGTGGCAGGAATGACGTATGAGGAGAGATTGTGTCGATTGGGCTTATACTCACTGGAGTTTAGAAGATTGAGAGGGGATCTCATCGAAACCTATAAAATTCTGTCAGGCCTGGACAGACAAGATGCAGGAAGGATGTTTATGATGGCCGGGGAGTCCAGAACCAGGGGTCATAGTCTAAGGATAAGGGGTAAGCCATTTAGGACTGAAATGAGGAGGAATTTCTTCACCCAGAGAGTGGTGAACCTGTGGAATTCTCTGCCACAGAGGGCGGTGGAGGCCAGTTCATTAAATATATTCAAAAAGGAGTTGGATATATTTCTTACGGCTAAAGGGATCAAGGGATATGGGGAGAAGGCAGGGACAGGGTACTGAATTTGGATGATCAGCCATGATCTCATTGAATGGCGGAGCAGGCTCGAAGGGTTGAATGGCCTACTCCTGCTCCTATCTTCTATGCTTCTATGTTTCTATAACACCTCTTTTGATGTGATCAATGCTTTGCTCTTCTGGAAAGCTTGTTTACATTCGTCACTCCACTTCCATGGTACCCTCGTTTGCAGTAGGGTGTTCAGTGGGTGTAGTACTGTAGACAAATTCGGCAAGAACTTATGGTAGTAGTTCACCAGCCCGAGGCACGACCTCAGTTGTGACACATTTTCCGGTGCTGGAGCCTTGACTACTGCCTCAATCTTTTCAGGGGACTTATGTAACCCCTCTTTATCAATAACGTGGCCACAATACGAGATCTGCTTCTGGAAAAACTGGCACTTGTGGCGATTAGCTCAGAGCCCATATTCCTTCAATCTAGTGAGCACCTGCTCCAGGTTGGCGAGGTGATCACTGTCATTTTTGCCCGTGACCAGGATGTAGTCCAAATAACACTGGGTCCCTGGAATCCCTTGCAGGACTTGTTCCATTGCCCTTTGCCAAATAGCCGGAGCTGATGCTACCCCGAACACTAGCCGGTTGTATTGGTAGAGACCTTTATGAGTGTTGATCGTGAGGTACTGTTTCAAGGCTTCTTCTACCTCCATTTGCAGGTACGCCTGGGCCAGATCAATCTTAGTGAAGCGTTTCCCTCCAGATAGCGAGGCGAAAATATCTTCAATCCGCGGAAGCGGATATTGTACAGTGTGAAGTACTGGGTTCACTGTCACCTTAAAGTCCCCACAGATGCGAACCTTCTTTGGTTCCCCAGGCGTATTACTCAATGACCTCTTCATTACAGGAATGATGGGTGTAGCCCACTCGCTCCAGTCCACTTTGGACAGTACTCCTGAACGTTCCAAACCTTCCAGCTCTGCTTTGACGGCTGGGCGGATCGCATAAGGTACCGGTCTGGCCTTAAAAAACTTTGGGCTTGCATTTTCCTCTATTTTGATCGTCGCTGTTATGCCTTTTAGTGTTCCGAGTCCCTGCTGGAACACTTCATGTGCATCAGTTAGCATTTTTGACAGTCGTCCAGGTGTGACGTCGTCATCCTTTTTGGCATCTACAGTCAGTGCTTATATGGGATGCCAATCTAGCTGTATCTTCCGGATCCATTCACATCCTTGTAGTGGTGGTCCTCCATCTGGCAATACATATAGGTCCATTTTTGGTGTTTCCTTGCCGTTATATATAACGTTCACCCTTATTTTTCCTTTGGGGTAGACTTTTTTGCCCCATGTATGTCTTCAAGACAATCTTTGTATCTCTCAAGGGTATATGTGAGAATAGCCACTTGTAGTCCCTTCGGTTTATGACTGTTAGGGCTGATCCTGCGTCCAATTCCATTTTCACTTGGACTCCTGCTATCTTGAGCGTGACCCAGATAATTTGGTGATCCTCCGTTTTGATCACATTATGTAGTTTCAGACAACCCAGCTCCTTTCTTCCGGAGTCTGTATCACTTTTCTGTTCATCTGAACTACTCTCTGTCACCTTATGTACCTTCTTGTACTTCTCCTGTGGAGATTTCTTGCTGCTGGTTTTCATTCCCGACCTGCAGACTCTTGCTATGTGTCCTACTTTTCCACACTGTCTGCACACTTTGTCCTTGAACCAGCAATCCTTATGGTCGTGTGTTGTTCTGCCACAGCGATAGCACTTCACTGTTCCGTATGACATTTCATTTGTGCCATATTCTTGCGGTCTCCGTTGTATCTCTGCAGCGCACGGTGCTGCTGCTTCGTGTGATATTGCAATGGTGAAAGCCTTGTCCAGCTTAAGATCCTTTTCTGATAGAAGCCGTTTCTGGGTTCCTTCACTTTGAAGCCCACACACAAACTTGTCCCTTAAAGTATCTGCTAGTCCCGTTCCAAACTGGCAGTGTTTCTATAGCTTGCGCAGTTCTGTTAAATACTCAGCATTACTTTCATCTTTATGCTGGTTCCTTTTGTGAAACTTAAATCTTTCTGCTATCAGCAGCGGTGTGTCGTTTAAGTGGTCCTGTAGGATTGACACTATGTTTTCAAAATCCTTTTCTACTGGCTTCTCTGGGGTTACTAGGTTTCGTAGTAAGCCATACATCTTTGCACCCATTGAATTCAACAATACCAGCGCCTTCTTGTCATCTGGCACTTCATTCGCCTTGCAGCATACTTCTATGCATTCGACATATGTCGTCCAATCTTCGACTTCATTGTCGAACGCTGTGATGCTGCCACTGTTCGGCATTTTTGGGTGTGGTTAGACTGGCTTAAAATGGCATCTCCCGCGCTTTCCTTTCTTCCCCGCTGCAGCTTAAAATGGCGTCTCCTGCGCTTTCCTTTCTTCCCCGCTGCGACTTAAAATGGCGTCTCCCGCGCTGCTGCCAACGCCGCTCTCGGCGGTCCTCGTGGCAAATGGCAACGCCCTGTGGGTTTCGTGCGCTGCTCCTGCGCTGCTGCCAATGCCGCTCTCTGCGGTCCTCGGGGCAATGGCAGCGCCTCGCGTTTTCCTGCGCGCCTCTCTCCCCCGTTGACGCTGCTCGGCCCTTGAACACCGGCTGCACTCTGCTCTCTCTCGTCTCTCTCCCCGTTGACGCCGCTCGGTCCTGAAGACCGGCTGTGCCCTGTGCGCTCTGCCCTCTCTCTCTCCCCCGTCGACGCTGCTCGGCCCTTTTCTGTGCCGCTCAGTCGGCTCAAGCCGCCGCTGTCCGGGAAGGGTCTGCGCAGTACCTGTTGCCAGCCTGTTTCGCTGGACCACCATGACTGGAAAGCCAAGCCTGGCTCTCGACAGCCTCCCCTGCGATGCTCAAATCTCCGCTGGATGACTGGGCGGTTGCCCGTGGTCGACGCCCGTGCTTCGGGACTCGACCTCCTTCCACTGTTCTCCAGGAGCGAATCCCTGGGAGGTGATGCAGAGTTGCAGGTAAGTTCGAATCTGCTCGTCGCCAATGTTGTGTCTGTGTATAATAAGATACAGACTGCAGGAGAAACGGTACAACAGGTGTTTACTGAATGAGGGTTACTTTAGAACTAACTGTACAGATCACTACTCAGGGTTTATATACAGGTGTGGTCACTGCCGGTACTACAGTGTACAGGAGCTGTAAAAAGTAGTTCTCTCCCTTAAAGGTACATACATTACAGCTGTGAAGGTAATCACACGTAAGTAAAAGTTCTTTACACACTTTAGACACACCAAACACACTTACCTTTACACTCATGCACCCATCACTCACCTGAGCGCCAACATTGCGACCCCTCCAACTCCTTCAACCCGACAGCCCGCCTGCTCTAACCTGGCGTGGTTCGGAGCCATCGGGAAACCCACACGAAACCCTTCAAAATAGGGATTAGGCTAAAAACTGCCTGTTAACTACCTGTTAACAGGCAGTTAATTGGCACTAATCCCATCCCACCTGGTTTCGGCAGGTCCCAGTGTGGGGCGGGTACCCGCCGCCCCTGAAACTTACGTGCAGCGGGGTTTTGGGCGGGATGGTGTCGGGACCCCCAGATTCAGGATTTTCAGCCCCCGCCCATCTGAAACACCGCGCGTCGGCTGGGGGAAAATTGAGGCCAACGTTTCAGCTCGGTGACCCTTCGGCATGGTGATATTCTGGCATGGATAGAGGATTGGCTATCTAACAGAAGGCAGAGAGTTGGGATAAATGGTTCATTCTCAGACTGGCAATCAGTAACTAGTGGTGTTCCGCAGGGGTCAGTGCTGGGTCCCCAACTCTTTACAATCTATATTAACGATTTGGAGGAGGGGACCGAGTGTAACATATCAAAGTTTGCAGATGATACTAAGATGGGAGGGAAAGTAGTGAGTGAGGAGGACATAAAAAACCTGCAAGGGGACATAGACAGGCTAAGTAAGTGGGCAGAGATTTGGCAGATGGAATACAATACTGGAAAGTGTGAGGTTATGCACTTTGGCAGGAAAAATCGTAGAGCAAGTTATTATCTTAATGGCAAGAAACTGGAAAGTACTGAAGTACAAAGGGATCTGGGGGTCCTGGTGCACGAAACTCAAAAGGTTAGTATGCAGGTGCAGCAAGTGATTAAGAAGGCCAATGGAATGTTGGCTTTCATTGCTAGGGGGATAGAATATAAAAATAGGGAGGTATTGCTTCAGTTGTACAAGGTATTGGTGAGACCGCACCTGGAATACTGCATACAGTTTTGGTGTCCATACTTAAGAAAAGACATACTTGCTCTCGAGTCAGTACAAAGAAGGTTCACCCGGTTAATCCCGGGGATGAGGGGATGGACATGTGAGGAGAGGTTGAGTAGATTGGGACTCTACTCATTGGAGTTCAGAAGAATGAGAGGCGATCTTATTGAAACATATAAGATTGTGAAGGGGTTGGATCGGGTGGATGCGGGGAGGATGTTTCCGATGCTGGGTGAAACTAGAACTAGGGGGCATAGACTTAGAATAAGGGGCTGCTCGTTCAAAACTGAGATGAGGAGGAATCACTTCACTCAGAGGGTGGTAGGTCCATGGAATATGCTGCCCCAAAAAGCTGTAGAAGCTACATCATTACATAAATTTAAAACAGAAATAGACAGTTTCCTAGAAGTAAAGGGAATTAAGGGTTACGGGGAGCGGGCAGGAATTTGGACATGAGCCTAGGTTCGGATCGGTCATGGCCCTGTGGGTAGCGGAGCGGGCCCAGGGGCCGTGTAGCCTGATCCTGCTCCTATTTCGTGTGTCTAATTCTGTTAGATTCAGGAGATGGTTCTGTGATAGTGGATTGGCAGTTAGGATCAGATCAGCCATGATCTTATTGAATGGCGGAGCAGGCTCGAGGGGCCGATTGGCCTACTCCTGCTCCTATTTCTTATGTTCTTATGTTCTTATGTAACTGGGAAACACTGTGTGCGCAGCCTTGATGGATGGAATGGTCCATTTCTCTGCTGGAACATTCTATAATTCTAGGTTGCAGTCAGCCCTTTTAATGTCTTTGTCAACCGATAGCATAAAATAGGTCCCCACCCGTGCTCGCCGGCTTTTCAATGGAAAAAAAAAATCACACGCGCGGTATTTCGAATGCCGCTTCATGGTGCCACGCACCCAAAAAAATTCAACAGGAAAGTTGTTCCTCGCATGTCAGAATGGCCATCTGTCACCTCTTTACTCCAGCAATATGTTGTAAACTGCATAATCTCAGAGATATGTCCTGGGAGTGAGCAGAAAGATCCTCGAGCACAGAAGTTGAGGGCAATGGTGACTTTCTCTGCCATTGACAGGGCAAGTGCAGATGTTCGAATGTGCTGCTGGTCTTGCCTATTAAATCTCTCCAGGGCTTTATAAATAAGGGCATAGAGTACAAAAGCAAGAAGGTTATGCTAAACCTTTAGAAAATACTGCTTAGGACTCAGCTGAACTATTGGCCTAGATTTTCAGTGTGCCGTGAGGAGGGCTTTTAGGCGTGTGGTGGGCAAAAATCCCGAATTCGGGGGTCCCGACACCATCCCGCTCAAAACCCGCCTCCACGTAAGTTTCAGAGGAGGCGGGTACCCGCCCCGCACTGGGGCCCGCCGACCCGAGGCGGGAAGGGATTAGTGCCAATTAACTGCCTGTTAACAGGCAGTTAACAGGCAGTTTTTAGCCTAATCCCTATTTTGAGGGGTGTCATGTGGGATTCCCGACGGCTCCAAACCACGCCAGGTTAGAGCAGGCGGGCCTTCGGGTTGAAGGAATTGGAGGGGTCGCGATTTCGGTGTTCAGGTGAGTGATGGGTGCATGAGTGCAAAGGTAAGTGTGTTTGGTGTGTCTAAAGTGTGTAAAGAAGTTTAAATTACCTGTACTTACCTTAACAGCCTTTCTTCCTGTAGGCGTCGGGAGTCCATCACTCAGCCAGCACTGAAAGCTGAATGGCTGCGATCTGTCAAAAGTGACAGCCTTCAGCTTCCATTGCCGATGAGGGTTCTAACTGAGTCTGCGTAGAAGGACTCAGGTTAGAAGTCAAACTGACAGTGTTTGACAGCTTCAAACAGCTGTGAAACACTGATATTTCATCTGTCAAAAACTCTTGACAGATGAAATTTCAGTCTGTGACGTCACCTGGTGCCGGGTGGCCCTTAATTGGCCTGCTGAGCCTGCTGGGTGGGCTCAACAAGGTCAATCAAGGGAAAATCGCGTGGATTGGCCGGACGTCGATGTAGGCGGGACTAAAACCTGAAAGTTGTAGTCCCGCCTCCTTCCCGACAGCTTAATGAAAATCGACATTGTGTCCAACTACTGAGCACCACACGTTGGGGGTGCAGAGGAGATTCACTAGAATGGTACCAGGGATGAGGGACTTCAATTATATGGAGGTATTGGAGAAACTGGGATTATTCTTTGAGAAGCTAAGGTAAAGGGGAGATTTAATAGATGTGTTCAAAATGATGAGGGGTTTTGATGGAGTAAATAAGGAGAAACTGTTTCCACTGGCAGGAGGGTCGGTAACCAGAGGACACAGATTTAAGATAATTGACCAAAAACCCAGGGAGGGAGAGAAAGATAATTTTTTTTTGCTGCTATTTATTACGATCTGGAAGGGTGGTGGAAGCAGATTCAATAGTAGCTTTCAAAAGGGAATTGGTTTTATGTATTTGAGAAGGAGAAATTTGCAGCTCTGTGTGGAAGAGCAGTGGAATAGAGCTAATTGGACAGCTCTTTCAGTGAACCGGCAAAAACACGATAGGTTAAATGGTCTCCTTCCGTGCTGCATGACTTTTTTTTCCATTCTAAACCAATTCGGACTGATACAATGTTTAAATTAAAAATAAGTTCCCGGCCCCTTCGGTAATGCCTCCTAGAGCACTGATTCATACCACAAACTGCGCGCACTGTTCCAGCTCCTTTCATTGTAACTCCTCTATGGAAAAAAAAAGTTCAGGACTGATACAGAGAAGCACTTGCTCACAGGAAGAGCGATTAATCCCTGAAATGGGGGAAATAAACAGCAAATACCAGAAATCTGAAAGTAGTGATAATGTGAGATTTTAGCTACCTCAATAGAGACTGGGATAGTAGTTGTGTTAAAGCCAGGGGGGGGAGGGGAGGAATTTTTGAAGAGAGTTCAGGAGAATTTTCTTGATCAGTATGTTTCCTGCACAATGAGGAAGGAGGCATTGCTGGATCTAGTCCTGGAGAATGAAGTGGATCAACTGGAGAATGTCACAGTGGAAGTGCATCTCGGGAATAGGGATCATAGTATTGTAAGGTTTAGATTAGTTATGGAGAAGGACATGGAACAATCTAGAATAAAAATACTTAACTGAAAGAGGGCTAATTTCAGCGAATTGATGAGGGATCTGGCTCGGGTGAATTGGAGTCAAAGACTAGCAGGCAAAATGTAATGGAGCAATGGGCAGCCTTTAAAGAGGAGATGGTTCAGGTAGACTCTAGGTACATTCCTACATGGTGGAAAGGGAGGGCAACCAAAGCCAGAGCTCCCTGGATGGTGAAGGAGTTGGAGAGTAGCATGAAGCAGAATAAAGGGGGCGTATGACAGATGTCAGCTTGATAATACAATGGAGAATCAGGCTGAATATAAAACGTACAGAGGAGAATTTAAAAAGGAAATAAGAGGGGCAAAGAGACAGTATGAGAATAGATTGGCTGCTAACATAAAGAAGAATCCAAAAGTCTTCTGTAGGCATATTAACAGTAAAAGGGTTGTCAGAGGAGCAGTGAGACCGATTACAGACCAAAATGGAGATCTATTTGTGGAGACAGAAGGAATGGCTGAGATAGTAAATGAGAACTTTGTGTCGGTGTTTACCAAGGAAGGGGACTTTGACAAAGCTATGGTAAACGAGCAGGTTGGTGGGATACTGGATGAGATAAAAATAGATAACAAGGAGGTACTAGAAAGGCTGGTGGTAATTAAAGTGGCTCATAACCCAGTCCGGATGGGATGCAACCTAGGATGCTGAGGGAAGTAAGGGTAGAAATTGCGGAGGTTCTGGCCACAATATTCCAAGCCTCACTGGATACAGGGGTGGTGCTGAGGACGGCAGGATAGCAAATTTTGCACCATTGTTCAAAAAAGATAGAAAGATAAACCTGGCAATTACAGACCAGTCAGCGAAAATTAACAACCACTTGTAAAAGTCTGGAATAATAAAGGACAACCAGCGTGGATTTGTTCAGGGCAAATCATGTTTGCCTAAGGTGATTGAGTTTTTTGTTGAGTTAAGAGATAGGGCAGATGAGGGCAGTGCAGTTGGTGTTGTGTATATGGACTTTCCAAAGGCTTTTGATAAAGTGCCACATAGTAGGCTTGTTAGCAAAATTGAAGCCCATGGGATAAAAGGGGCAGCAGTAGCATGGATACAAAATTAGCTTATTATATATATAAAAACAGAGAGTTGTGGTGAGAGGCTGTCTTTCGGACTGGAGGGAGGTATACCGTGGAGTTCCCCAGGGTTCCGTACTAAGACCACTGCTGCTTTGAATAAACATTAATGACTCGGATTGGGGGTAAAGGGCACATTTTCGAAGTTTGCAGATGACACAAACATGAAAGTGTAGTAACCACTGAGGCAGCTAGTAATAGACTTCAAGAGGAAATAGACAGGTAAGTGGGATGGGCGGACTCGTGACAGATGAAATTCAACACAGAAAAGTGTGAGATGATGCATTTTTAGAAGAAGAATGAAGACAGTACAACTTTTAAAATGTTTTCAATTAAAAAAAAAAAATTAAATAAAAGCTGAGGGAGCCCTAAAAGGGCCTTGGCCTTTGAGCCTCCTATCCTGGGTGCCCTCCCCATGGGGGACTAGTGTGTCTTTGGGCCTTGTTTCAAAGGGCGCGTTCTCGGCCTCCCTGGGCGCGTGAGGCGCGCTGTCTCCTCACGCCGGCGCTCGCGCCCTGCTCAACCCTCAGCCGCAGCGCTCTGATTGGCCGCAGCGCCGCTCACGTGTCGCCCTTCTAATGGCCCCGCCCCGGGGGGGGAGGCGGGCGCTATAAATAGAGGCGGCGTCGCCGGGCACTTTGTAGAAAGCGGGAGGCTGCAGGAGTTGTGCGGCTGCGTGGGCCTTTCACAGGGCGAGCGAGCGAAGGAAGCACATTCTCAGTCATTTCACACTTTTACAGCAAATGCTGATGGATTGCAGCTCAACAAAATAAAAATCCAGTCACAAATTATTTCTGACCAGAAAAGGAACAAAAATATCTGGAGGAAAAACCAGGAGCTGGCAGGGTTACTTTTAGTGAGAAAGAGACTCAGGTCGCGTTAGTCTGAGGGAAAGTCAGAAGAAAAGACCGCTTAAGATATTAGTGCCACATTACCTAAACACTGCTGCTGACAGGAAAGTCTTTCACTCAGATTGGACTTCATTTTGGCCCCGTGAGGTGACAGAAAAAAGGAAGAAATAATCGACCCAGGGGGAAAACCATTGAAAAGACTGAGGGATCGAGAAGGGCACAAAAATTGGAGGGAAAAGTTGAGTAAATAAGGTGGCCAACCTCAGGAAGGTTTGGGCAAAACTCAGAGTGACAGGGAAGATACTGAAGAAGGCAAGGCCATGTCTGAGAAGAGGAAATCGGAGGTGAGATGATGGCAGATTTGAAATGGAAACCAGAAAGAAAATGTTGGAGAAATGTATTGTTTGCAACTTGAGATGGGGAAGATTCAGCTGCTCAGTCCCAAAAGATACCAATCACATTAATACTGTCAGTAGGGAGTGGCTGAGTTCCCCAGTGTTTAGATTGGATCACCAACATTAATATTGAGCAGTGAGACCATTTGGCCCATGGAACTTATCCTTCCAGTAGAAACCTAAAATTCCCTTATCACAATATCTAACTGCTTAAATTAATTCATTTTTAGTTTTTTGCCTCTACTACCCTCCCCAGTGACCACTTCAGGTACTGATAATTCCTGCTGTGACCATAGTTCTGAACTTCTCTTTTACCAGGTTTATCCTAGTCTTGTAGTTACAATTTAACTGAAAGTACTGCTGTGGATTTGCCTTTCCTATTCCAATTATTACTTTAGGTCTGATCAGAGACTGAGCAAACCTCCCAAAACATGAGGAGTGATCTGATCGAGGTGTTTAAATAGAAGGTCCACCACCATCTTTTCAAGGCAACTAGGGGTGGGCATTAAAGATGGTCTTGTTAGCATTGACCACACCCTGTGTAACAATTAAAAAGGGAATTGACAAGATAGATTAGTTCCAATACTCATTTTGCTAATAGGGAGATCTGTAATAAAGGGACATCTATATAAAGTTAGAACTCAGCTGTTGAAAATTTAATCCAGGAGAAAATTCTTAACGCAAAATGTAGTTGGATTGTGAAAAGCACGACCACAGAAGGCCATTGATGCAGATTTAATTCAGGTATTTAAAAGGGGATAGATACTTAAAGTGGGGAAAAATGAGGTTGAAAAAGTAGATCTACCATTGTAAATAACATGGCGAAGCTTGCTGAATGGTGTTTTGCTGTGTTCCCTGAAGTTACTAGATTGATCTCGACTATGACGTTCGGGTGAGTGTGAATAATTTCACACTGAAGGGGAGGAATCGGAGGCATTCACTATGGATGTCCTTGAACAACTGGCTCAAAAACAGCAGCACCAAAGAACCTGCTGGAAGTTGTTTGACTACACTTTTCTATGGAATGTTGCATGTGAGCATAAAGAAGGTGAGGAAGAATAAGTTAGAAAAGGGGATGGTGTGTGGTATCATTTTTAGCCATTTTGTTTTGCTTTTCGAGAAGGCTGAGGGGGGACCTGATTGAGGTGTACAAAATTATGAGGGGCATAGATAGGGTAGATAGAAAGGAACTTTTCCCCTTAGTAGAGGGGTCAATAACAAGGGGGCACAGATTCAAGGTAAGGGGCAGGAGGTTTAGAGGGGATTTGAGGAAGAACTTTTTCACCCAGAGGGTGGTTGGAATCTGGAACTCACTGCCTGAAAGGGTGGTAGAGGCAGGAACCCTCACAACATTCAAGAAGCATTTGGATGAGCACTTGAAATGCCATAGCATACAAGGCTACGGACCAAATGCTGGAAAATGGGATTAGATTAGACAGGGCTTGATGGCCGGCACAGACGCGATGGGCCGAAGGGCCTCTTTCTGTGCTGTATAACTCTATGACATCCTCTGGAGCAAGGTAGCACCAACACTGATTGTAGAAGGTCTTGAGACAACTTTCCTTCAAGACATTTCAACATCATGCTGCCACGATATTGATGGCTCCCAATAACGGCTGGCTGTGCCGGCCCATTCAAGTGGTGTGGAGGATATTCTTTTAAAGATTGGCAGATCTGACAGGGTAGTTAATCTTACATTTGTAGAGCTCTAGTTTATGAAGATTACAGATTTAATGCCGAGATGTATCAGAAATTACATTCATTTTATCGAGAAGCTTAAAGACATTGCCGTGTATCTTTCCAAAGATGATTGGGCAGAGTTAAGTGAATGGGTAGACATCCGTTATAAGAAAGTGCAGCAGAACTATGAAACCATGCTTGCAATAGGTTTGTACAAAATCAATTATTTTCTTCCTTTCAACATTTCTCCCTTCCTGTCCTGAACACCCTGATTCGTACTGGCATACAGTTCTTCCAATATTACACCCAAGTGGATGTTCTCCTCATATGTGGTTAGATATTTTGGCTGGGATTTTCCATCTCACCGCTGCTGGCACAGATTAGGAACGCATATCAGGAAATGCAGCGCCTCCATCCTATGATTCACTGAATATTAATTTATGAATGTATCGGTGCCATCTCCTGCTCTCGCCCTGAACTAGAAAATTTCATTCACATTTGCTTCCAATTTCCACCCTTCCCTCACCTTCACATGGTCCATCTCTGACTCTTCCCTTCCCTTCCTCGACTTCTACGTCTCCATCTCTGGGGATAGGTTATTGACAAACATTCACTACAAGCCCACTGACTCCCACAGCTACCTGGACTACACTTCCTCCCACCCCGCTTCCTGTAAGGACTCTATTTCATTCTCCCAGTTTCTCTGTCTCTGCCGCATCTGCTCTGACGATGCCACTTTCCATACCAGTGCTTCCTACATGTTTTCCTTTTTCCTCAACCGACGATTCCCCTCGAGCGTGGTTGACACGGCCCTCGACCGTGTCCGTTTTATCTCCCGCAATTCTGCCCTTACCCCTGCCCCTCCCTCCCGGAACCACGATAGGGTTCCCCTTGTCCTCACCTTTTACCTCACCAGCCCCCACATTCAACGGATCATCCTTCGCCATTTCTGCCACCTCCAGCGTGATCCCACCACCAAATGCATCTTCCCCTTACCTCCCCTTTCAGCATTCCGTAGGGACCGCTCCCTCCGCGACACCCTAATTCACTCCACTACCACCCCCAGCACCCCTTCCCCTTTGCCCGGCACGTTCCTGTGCAAGCGCAGGAGATGCAACACATGCCCTTATACCTCCCCCCTTCCCACTGTCCAGGGCCCCAAACACCCCTTCCAGGTGAAACAGCGATTTACTTGTACTTCTTGCAATCTAGTATACTGTATTCGCTGCTCACGATGTGGTCTCCTCTACATTGACCAAACGCAGAATGGGTGACCGCTTTGCGGAACACCTCCGTTCAGTCCGTAAGGGGGGCCTCGAGCTTCCGGTTGCCTGTCACTTTAATTCACCGCCCCATTCCCACTCAGACCTCACCGTCCTCGGCCTCTTGCACTGTTCCACGGAAGCTCGATGTAAACTCGAGGAACAGCACCTCATCTTTCGATTAGGCACTCTACAGCCCTCTGGACTCAACATAGAGTTCAACAATTTCAGATCATAACCTCGGCCCCTATCACATATATATATATATATATTTTCCCTCCCACATGGTAGCTGTCCTTCATTCTGCCAGTGCAATTCACACTCCAACTAGAGCCATCCTTAATTCCTTAACCTGTCCCATTACCATCTCCTCTCGCCTTGAATATCTCTTAATGTCTCTCAATGCCTCTTTGTCTCTCCTGCTTTCTATCCTATCACTGACCTTCCCTTTTGTTCTTTCATCCCCTCCCCCTTTTCCCAGCCCCTAACTTGCTTTAAAATCTACTCTATTTCCTGCATTTTCCCAGTTCTGACGAAGGGGCTTCGGCCTGAAACATTAACTCTGTTTCTCTCTCCACGGATGCCCCTGGCCTGCTGAGATTTTCCAGCGTTTTCTGTTGTTATTTCGGATTTCCAGCATTCGCAGTATTTTGCTAGAATATTAATTTAATTGCCTTGAAAAAATCCTGTCTGAGTATTGGTCGTTGTGTGATGTGCGGGACAGCATGGCTGATCCTGATCTCACCTATCAGAACACCTCCTATTGTGACAATACCCCACCCTTTGTGCAAAACTACTGAATGATTGTCATTAAAACTAAATGAAGAATAAAAACAGTAAATATTGGAATAAGGGAGGAAAGCTCTACATCTCAGATGCCATCAAGGACCTTCCTTTCCCTCGGAACTGAGAGTGACCATCAGCTGTCACAAATGTAAATTTCCTTCCTTTGGACTCTCCAATGGGTCCAATAGGGAGCAGTGGCATAAACAAATACTGGGAGAACAAGACTCTTAGAGGGCATGGGTCTGAGTGCTGTGCTCCCAGCTCCCCAGCATAACATAACAGCACCTTTTCGTCTGATCAATCTGTGCTGGATTTAAATCCAGATGCCATTGATGAAAGGAAAGCCTCTGTGCGGCTCTTACCTGATATTATTCTAAAATGGTTTGATTCAACAGATGCCTTTCGTCAGTAAGTTAAGTCAATTTAAATACAGGCTGTTATCAGCTGTAGATGAGTGGAATATTTTAATTTTCACAGGATTGAATATATCAAAACCAGCGTTCATGTCAAGACATAGTAGTGGGCGCCAACCCCGTGTGTATGTTTCTAGTGACTCGGATGAGGAGTGGACGCCTAAACATCTTGTGAAAAACCCACCAAGTAAATTGAATGGGGTAGATTTTGCCGAACCTGTCGAGAAGAAGGCGGGACTTCCCCTTTCGGGTTTTTGTCCCGCCTACTTCGACGTCCGGCCAATCCGCGTGATTTTCCCTTGATTGAACTTGTTGAGCCCGCCCAGCGGGCTCAGCAGGCCAATTAAGGGCCACCCGGCAACAGTTGATGTCACAGACTGAAATTTCATCTGTGAAGAGTTCTTGACAGATGAAATATCAGTGTTTCACAGCTGTTTGAAGCTGTGAAACACTGACACTCAAAGTTCTAAGCTGAGTCATTCTGCACAGACTCAGTTAGAACTCGCACCGGCACTCAAAGCTGAAGGCTGTCACTTTTGACAGATCGCAGCCATTCAGCTTTCAGTTCTGGCTGAGCGATGCGCTCCCGACGGCTACAGGAAGAAAGGCTGCTAAGGTAAGTACAGGTAAGTAAAAGTGCTTTACACACTTTAGACACACCAAACACACTTACCTTTGCACTCATGCACCCATCACTCACCTGAGCGCCGACATCGCGACCCCTGCAACTCCTTCAACCCGACGGCCCGCCTGCTCTACCTGGCGTGGTTTGGAGCCATCGGGAATCCCACACGAAACCCCTCAAAATAGGGATTAGGCTAAAAACTGCCTGTTAACTACCTGTTAACAGGCAGTTAATTGGCACTAATCCCTTCCCGCCTGGTTTCGGCGGGTCCCAGTGCGGGGCAGGTACCCGCCACCCCTGAAACTTACGTGGGGCGGGATTTTGGGCGGGATAGTGTCGGGACCCCCAAATTCGGGATTCCCCCCCCCCACACGCCTGAAACCCCGCCTGACGGCTCCCCAAAAATTCCTGGATTTCAGGATAATTCCAGGATAATTCCTGCTGTGACCATAGTTCTGAACTTCTCTTTTACCAGGTTTATCCTAGTCTTGTAGTTACAATTTAACTGAAAGTACTGCTGTGGATTTGCCTTTCCTATTCCAATTATTACTTTAGGTCTGATCAGAGACTGAGCAAACCTCCCAAAACATGAGGAGTGATCTGATCGAGGTGTTTAAATAGAAGGTCCACCACCATCTTTTCAAGGCAACTAGGGATGGGCATTAAAGATGGTCTTGTTAGCATTGACCACATCCTGTGTAACAATTAAAAAGGGAATTGACAAGATAGATGAGTTCCAATACTCATTTTGCTAATAGGGAGATCTGTAATAAAGGGACATCTATTTAAAATGAGAACTCAGCTGTTGAAAATTTAATCCAGGAGAAAATTCTTAACGCAAAATGTAGTTGGATTGTGAAAAGCACGACCACAGAAGGCCATTGATGCAGATTTAATTCAGGTATTTAAAAGGGGATAGATACTTAAAGTGGGGAAAATGAGGTTGAAAAAGTAGATCTACCATTGTAAATAACATGGCGAAGCTTGCTGAATGGTGTTTTGCTGTGTTCCCTGAAGTTACTAGATTGATCTCGACTATGACGTTCGGGTGAGTGTGAATAATTTCACACTGAAGGGGAGGAATCGGAGGCATTCACTATGGATGTCCTTGAACAACTGGCTCAAAAACAGCAGCACCAAAAAACCTGCTGTAAGGTGTTTGACTACAGTTTTCTATGGAATGTTGCATGTGAGCATAAAGAAGGTGAGGAAGAATAAGTTAGAAAAGGGGATGGTGTGTGGTATCATTTTTAGCCATTTTGTTTTGCTTTTCGAGAAGGCTGAGGGTGGACCTGATTGAGGTGTACAAAATTATGAGGGGCATAGATAGGGTAGAGGATATAGGAGCGGTGACAGTATATAGGAGCGGTGAGGCGAGGCCCGACCAGATCGGACCAGGAGAGCACCGAGGCGGCAGTATAAAGGAGCGGTGAGACGAGGCCCGACCAGATCGGACCAGGAGAGCACCGAGGCGGCAGTATAAAGAAGCGGTGAGGCGAGGCCCGACCAGATCGGACGAGGAGAGCACCGAGGCGGCAGTATAAAGGAGCGGTGAGGCGAGGCCCGACCAGATCGGACCAGGAGAGTACCGAGGCGGCAGTATAAAGGAGCGGTGAGGCGAGGCCCGACCAGATCGGACCAGGAGCGCACCGAGGCGGCAGTATAAAGAAGCGGTGAGGCGAGGCCCAACCAGATCGGACCAGGAGAGCACCGAGGCGGCAGTATAAAGGAGTGGTGAGGCGAGGCTCGACCAGATCGGACCAGGAGAGCACCGAGGCGGCAGTATAAAGGAGCGGTGAGGCGAGGCCCGACCAGATCGGACCAGGAGAGCACCGAGGCGGCAGTATAAAGGAGCGGTGAGGCGAGGCCCGACCAGATCGGACCAGGAGAGCACCGAGGCGGCAGTATAAAGGAGCGGTGAGGCGAGGCTTACTAACTCAGCAGCGGGGAGAGAGGTAAAAAGTAATCAGAGTGTGATGTCACCAGGGAGCAGGTAAGTGATTGGTTGGTGAGTATTTCTCTTTTTTAAACTTTAACTCTGTAGTTTATAGTTACTAAGGTCTTTTCTGGTGTAGCAGGGACTGTTGGTAAACCATACAAGCGCCGTAGAGTTATCTTTAATTGGTGATAGTGAATTAATTTAAATTAATTAAAGGGTAAGTCATGCCAGGAGAGCCCAGCCCCGTGTTATGCTCCTCTTGCTCTATGTGGGAATTCAGTGACACTGCCGGTGTCCCTGATGACCACGTGTGCCAGAAATGCATCCAGCTGCAGCTTCTAGCAGACCACATTGCGGCGCTGGAGCTGCGGATGGATGGGATTTGGAGCATTCATGATGCTGAGAGGGTCGTGGATAACACGTTCAGTGAGTTGGTCACACCGCAGGTAAGGGCTGCACAGGCAGAAGGGAAATGGGTGACCATCAGGCAGAGCAGTAGAGGCAGGCAGGGAGTGCAGGGAACCCCTGTGGCCATCCCCCTCTCAAACAGGTATACCGATTTGGATACTGTTGAGGGGGATGACTTACCAGAGGAAGGCAGCAGCAGCCAACTTCCTGGCACCAGGGGTGCTTCTGCTGCTCAGAAAGGGAGGAAAAAGAGTGGGAGAGTAATAGTGGTAGGGGATTCTATCGTAAGGGGTACAGATAGGCGTTTCTGTGGCCGTAGACGTGACTCCAGGATGGTTTGTTGCCTCCCTGGTGCCAGGGTCAAGGATGTCACTGAACGGCTGCAGGGCATTCTGAAGGAGGTGGGTGAACAGTCAGAGGTCGTGGTTCACATTGGGACCAATGACATGGGTAGGAAGAGGGATGAGGTCCTGCAGCAAGAATTTAGGGAGCTAGGTAGCAGATTAAAGAGCAGGACCTCAAAGGTTGTAATCTCTGGATTACTCCCGGTGCCACGTGCTAGTGAGTATAGGAATAGGAGGATAGAGCAGATGAATGCGTGGCTAAAGAGTTGGTGCAGGAGGGAGGGCTTTAGTTTCCTGGATCACTGGGCCTGCTTCTGGGAAAGGTGGGACTTGTACAAGTCGGACGGGTTGCACCTGAACCAGAGTGGGACAAATATCCTTGCGGGGAGGTTTTCTAGCACTATTCGGGGATGTTTAAACTGAAATGGCAGGGGGTTGGGAACCTGAGCAGGGAGACAGAGGAAAGGGAAACAGGGATAAAAGCAAAAGATAGGAAGGAAAAAAACAAAAGTGGCAGTCAGAGAAATCAACGGTTTAAATCAAACGCGGCCACAGTAAGTAATAACTCTAATAGGTCTAAGAGCGTTAAAAAAACAAGCCTGAAGGCTTTGTGTCTTAATGCGAGGAGCATTTGTAATAAGGTGGACGAATTGGTTGCGCAAATAGAGGTAAACGAATATGATTTGGTTGGGATTACGGAAACGTGGCTCAAGGATGGCCAAGACTGGGACCTCAAAATCCAGGGGTATTCGATATTCAGGGAAGATAGGCAAAAAGGAAAGGGAGGTGGGCTAGCATTACTGGTTAAAGAAGGGATTAATACAATTGTAATGAAGGATATTAGCTCTGATGATGTGGAATCTGTATGGGTAGAATTGAGAAATACTAAGGGGAAAAAAACATTAGTGGGAGTGGTATATAGACCTCCCAACAGTAAGGCGGAGGTTGGGGATGGCATTAAAAGGGAAATTAAAGAAGCGTGCAATAACGGCACAGCAGTCTTTAATCTACATATAGATTGGGCCAACCAAATCAGTAACAATACTGTGGAGGAGGAATTCCTGGACCAACCAGAGATCAGGCCATCTTAGACTGGGCATTATGTAACGACAAAGGATTAATTAGCAATCTTGTACGAGGCCCCTTGGGTCTGAGTGATCATAATATGATCAAATTCTTCATTAAGATGGAGAATGAAGTAGTTGACTCAGAGACTGGGGTCCTCAATTTAAATAAAGGAAACTACGATGGTCTGAGGAGCGAGTTGTGTAGGATTGATTGGGGAATGGCACTCAAAGGGTTGACGGTGGATAGGCAATGGCAAACATTCAAAGACCGAATGGATGAGCTACAGAATTTGTTCATCCCAGTTTGGCATAAAAATAAAACAAAAAAGGTGACTCAACCGTGGCTAACAAGGGAAATTAGGGATAGCATAAGATCCAAGGAGACGACATATAAATTGGCCAGAAAAAGCAATAATCCTGAGGATTGGGAGCAGTTTAGGATTCAACAAAGGAGGAAAAAGGGATTAATTAAGAAAGGGAAAATAGAATATGAGAGTAAGCTTGCACGGAACATAAAAACTGACTGTAAAAGCTTTTATAGATATGTGAAGAGAAAAAGATTGGTGAAGTCAAGCGTAGGTCCCTTACAGTCAGAATCAGGGGAATTTATAATGGGAAACAAAGAAATGGCAGACCAACTAAATTTATACTTTGCTTCTGTCTTCACAAAGGAGGACACAAATAACCTCCCAGAGATGCCGGGGAACATAGGGCCTGATGAAAGGGTGGAACTGAAAGAAATCAGTATTTGTCGGGAAATGGTGTTAGGAAAATTGATGGGACTAAAGGCCGATAAATCCCCAGGGTCTGATAATCTACATCCCAGGGTACTTAAGGAAGTGGCCCTGGAAATAGTAGATGCATTGCTGGTCATCTTCCAGAACTCGATAGACTCTGGAACAGTACCCATGGATTGGAGGGTAGCTAATGTTACCCCACTATTCAAAAAAGGTGGTAGAGAAAAAGCGGGGAATTATAGACCGGTAAGCCTGACATCGGTAGTGGGGAAAATGCTAGAATCTATTATAAAAGATGTAATAGCAGAGCACTTGGTAAGCAGTGACAGGATCGGACAAAGTCAACATGGATTTACAAAAGGTAAATCATGCTTGACTAATCTACTGGAATTTTTTGAGGATGTAACTGGTAAAATAGATAAGGGAGAACCAGTGGATGTGGTGTATTTGGACTTTCAGATGGCTTTCGATAAGGTCCCACATATGATATTAACATGCAAAATTAAGGCACATGGGATTGGAGGCAAGGTATTGACTTGGATAGAGAACTGGTTGGCGTACAGAAAGCAAAGAGTTGGAATAAACGGGTCGTTTTCCGAGTGGCAGGTAGTAACTAGTGGGGTACGGCAAGGATCGGTCCTAGGACCCCAGCTGTTCACAATATATATTAATGATCTGGACGAGGGAATTGGATGTAATATCTCCAAATTTGCAGATGACACAAAGCTGGGTGGGAGGGTAAGCTGTGAGGAGGATGTCGTGAAACTCCAGTACGATTTGGACAGATTGGGTGATTGGGCAGAAACATGGCAAATGCACTATAATGTGGATAAATGTGAGGTTATCCACTTTGGTGGCAAAAACAGGAAGGCAGATTATTATTTGAATGGCAATAGATTGGGAGAAGGGGAAGTGCAAAGAGACCTGGGTGTTCTTGTGCACCAGTCGCTGAAGGTAAGTATGCAGGTGCAGCAGGCGGTTAAGAAGGCAAATGGTATGTTGGCCTTCGTAGCAAGAGGGTTCGAGTACAGGAACAAGGATGTCTTGCTACAGTTGTACAGGGCCTTGGTGAGACCGCACCTTGAGTACTGTGTGCAGTTTTGGTCGCCTTACCTGAGGAAGGACGTTCTTGCCATGGAAGGAGTGCAGCGAAGATTCACCAGGCTGATACCTGGGATGGCAGGAATGACGTATGAGGAGAGATTGTGTCGATTGGGCTTATACTCACTGGAGTTTAGAAGATTGAGAGGGGATCTCATCGAAACTTATAAAATTCTGTCAGGCCTGGACAGACTAGATGCAGGAAGGATGTTTATGATGGCCGGGGATTCCAGAACCAGGGGTCATAGTCTAAGAATAAGGGGTAAGACATTTAGGACTGAAATGAGGAGGAATTTCTTCACCCAGAGAGTGGTGAACCTGTGGAATTCTCTGACACAGAGGGCGGTGGAGGCCAGTTCATGAAATATATTCAAAAAAGTGTTGGATATATTTCTTAAGGCTAAAGGGATCAAGGGATATGGGGAGAAGGCAGGGACAGGGTACTGAATTTGGATGATCAGCCATGATCTCATTGAATGGCGGAGCAGGCTCGAAGGGCCAAATGGCCTACAACTCCTCCTATCTTCTATGTTTCTATGAATTTCTTCACCCAGAGAGTGGTGAACCTGTGGAATTATCTACCACAGAAGGCAGTTGAGGCCAATTCATTAAGTATATTCAAGAAGGTGTTAGATATATTTCTTAAGGCTAAAGGGATCAAGGGCTATGGGGAGAAAGCAGGGACATAGTACTGAGTTTGGATGCTCAGCCATGATCTCATGGAATGGCGGAGCAGGCTCAAGGGGCCGAATGGCCTACTCCTGCTCCTATCTTCTATGTTTCTATGTAACCACTTATCATTGGTAGACCTCCCATGCCATTGCTCATAGGTAGTCAATGAGAGTCAGCATTGATTTGTGAAGGGCCGGTCTTGTCTGACTGATCTAATAACCTTTTGGAGGAGGTCAGTAACATGGACAAGGGAGTGTCTCTGGATCTTGTATGTGTGGACTTCCAGAGGGTTAAATTATGAGAACAGGTTGCAGAGACTGGGCTTGTATTCCCTCAAGTACAGAATATTAAACGGTGATATAATTGAGGTGTTTAAGATGTTCAAAGAGTTGGTAGGGTAGATCGATAAAAACTATTTCCTGTGGCGGGGAAATCCAGAACAAAGGGGCATGAGCTTAAAATTATAGTTAGCCTGTGTAATGTATGTAGTGTATATATACCTTAAGGGAGAGAACTACTTTTTACAGCTCCTGTATACTGTAGTACCGGCAGTGACCACACCTGTATATAAACCCTGAGTAGTGATCTGTACAGTTAGTTCTAGAGTAACCCTCATTCAGTAAACACCTGTTGAATCGTTCCCTGCAGTCTGTTGTCTCATTATTGAAGGACACAACATTAAGATACACGGATATAACAGCCTGGTCAGGGATGTGATGTCAGGAAGCACTTCTTCTCCCAAAGGCTAGCGGAATTGTGGAACTCTCCCCCCATATCTATTGAGGCTGGGGGTCAATTGAAAACTTCAAAAATGAGATTGGTAGATTTTTGTTAGGCAAGAGTTTTAAGGGATGTGGAACCAATGTGGGTAAATGGAGTTAACATACAGGTCAGCCATGCTTGAATTGAATGGCAGAACAGACTTGAGGGGCTGAATGGCCTCCTCCTGTTCCTAAGTTGATCAAGGGATATCGATCAAAGACAGGTAAATGGATTTGAGGTGCAGAGCAGCCATGGTCTAATTGAATGCTGGAGGGGCTGAATGGCCTCCTCCTGTTCCTAAGTTGATCAAGGGATATCGATCAAAGACAGGTAAATGGATTTGAGGTGCAGAGCAGCCATGGTCTAATTGAATGCTGGAGGGGCTGAATGGCCTACTCCTGTTGCTTTAAATGTATGCAATTACATAACATAATTGGTAGAAGGCAAACAATGCCATCACTGCCCATCGCCCACACACCCTGTGTTCTGGGTCGTACCCACATGGAAACCTGTTATTGCTTTCTAGCGAAACAAGTCAGTGTAACTTAAGCCCAAAGGTTTTTACCAAATATGGTAGCAAGGTGAGGCCCCTTTAATTGGACGGGTCAAACCGTGACATCGCAGAGTAAGCCTCACCCTCACACTGCGCATCACACTGAGATGAGACATCACAATAGCTTTGTAAACTATATAAATGTGAGGCAGCTGCCTCTGATTAACTGGCTTTTCTGTCTAGGACTGAATGCGGTCGGCTCGAACATCTGAACAGCTTTGCTCTGTGAAGACAACACGAACAATTGAAACATCATCAACCAGCAGCGTGGACAGAAGTTTGTGAACTTTGACAGGTTTGTCTTTCTGGGATGGCAGGAATGACGTATGAGGAGAGATTGGGTCAATTGGGCTTATATTCGCTGGTGTTTAGAAGAATGAGAGGGGATCTCATTGAAACTTATAATATTCTAACAGGACTAGACAGACTAGATGCAGGAAGAATGTTCCCGATGGCGGGGGAGTCCAGAACCAGGGGTCACAGTCTAAGGATAAGGGGTAAGCCATTTAGGACAGAGATGAGGAGGAATTTCTTCACCCGGAGAGTGGTGAACCTGTGGAATTCTCTACCACAAAAGGCAGTTGAGGCCAATTCATTAAATATATTCAAGAAGGAGTTAGATATATTTCTTAAGGCTAAAGGAATCATGGGATATGGGGAGAAAGCAGGGACAATGTACTGGATTTGGATGATCAACCATGATCTCATTAAATGGCGGACCAGGCTCAAGGGGCTGAATGGCCTACTCCTGCTCCTATCTTCTATGTTTCTATGTCTTAACCTGTTTATCTTGCATTATTAGTGAAAGCCATAATGAGCAATATGAAGTTTATCAGATACAGTAATGTTGATGCACAGTCGGGTGGAATAGTTCAGTTTGTTATTGGTAGTTTTTCCACAGTGTTGCTCATAGGTAGTCTGGGTCCCGGAGCCTGGTTACTGATGGTTACTGAGCCCCATCACAGCTCCTGACTGACCGGCTCCTCCCAGTCCTGGAGTTTAATGCTCACTCCCTGCTCTGCAAATGTAGACAACTATTTACTGACTGTGACTAACTGTGTTTGGAGCTTTAGTTCCTGCTTGTATCATTCCCCGTGAAAGTCCGAGTGAGTTACAGCAAAATCCGTGCAGATATAAAGGCTCAAATCCTGGAAACTGAAAGCAGGTCAGTACATGCTGGTTGTTCTGATCAACTTGTCCTGGACACGGGGATAGCCTGTGGTACAGCTCAGCCCGACCATTTAAGAAGGTCAAGAGTGTCCCTCTTGAAACCGTTGATTGGTGTTGAATGAACAGGTCTAAATAAGAGAGGCTGACAGGGAGAGTGAACGACTGAATAATCAGTTTCTCAAAGTGTTCACCAGTACTGAGAGCTCAGGGTTAAGACTCGAAGAATGTACTCCTGGGCAGTAATGCCACTGGAGCTGCCTTGACCGAGCTTGGTACCTGCCCTCACAGCTCGACGCTGACCCAGGTGTTGACTTTTTAAAGGGAATTTGATAAATCCTTTTACAGGTTATATATTTTATTATACAAGGGGAGCGATAAAATGCCATCATTGTCCTTGTTGCAATCAAGTGATTTTTGTGATTTCTTCTTCTGCCACAGGTACACGGTTGGTGTCAGGATGAGTGAGAGGAAATGGACGGTTTCATCAAACTACCAACAGACTAAAGTTGTCAGTAACAAAACCACAAAGACAACTGGATCACACGTCCTGACCAAAATCACATCAATGCCAGCAGAGATACCACAAAGGAGGAAACAGCAACACTGAAATACCCCTCACGCCCATCCCTCTGTGCCCCATCCATTTCTTTAGTATCAACTGTACATCTTTTAATTTCTTTATTTGATGGCCAATAACAGATCCATTTAAATGTGCAGTCAATGATTGGAGATGGTGTTAAACCAACTCTTTCCCTTCTGGCACGTTTCTTTCCCATTTTAAAAGATTTCCCACGCCCCTCTCCCTCCTCCCTAGTTCTCCCCTGGGCTGGACCTTCACGTACAGTACTCAGGTCCCCGCATCGGCATCAAGCACCAACCCTGCTCCAACTCCAGGCTCAGTTCGGCATTGCTCGGGGTTAACTGCACTGGCACTGGATAGGGCCCAGTCCATACAGTCATCTCCGACCGATGTCGACCGGTGGTCCAACTGTTGGGACTGAACAGGAAAGTCTCAAGGGTGGACGCTCCGGTTGTTGCCTCGATGATGTAGAATGGGACGAGCTGGTTAAAGCCAATCCATCCCAGTCAACAACATCAGGTGAAACCCCGGTACCACTTGTACCGAGGCCTCCCAGGATAGAGGAAGAGTCCTCCTCTGACACCAGCTGGTTCGGAGGTGTCCGTTCCTACTGGGGCCAGAATCAGGCTGGTTCCCCCTAGCGCCACCAGCTACTGTTGGTGTGTCCTTCACTAGAGGCATCCGTCCCCTCTGGTGACACCAACGCAGCCCCGGGACATTGGTCTCCAGTTGGCGCCAGCTCATTTGGGGGCACCACCCTCGGTGGACTCGACCCTACACAGGGTCACCTATGCTGCGGGTGATGTCCACTTTGGTGAGTGCAGCCGCAGATCTCTATTTATAGATCTGTGGCTCCCACCCACCACTGTGGACCCACCTTCAGCCGCTCCCTACTACACTCAAGAGGCACTCCCAGGGAGGGTGTGTGCACTCCAGAAACCAAACTGGGAGCCCGAGTCGACCACGGCCTCCGTGCGTTGAGGCTTTTCCATGTATTCAAAACAAGGGTGACTTCGAGTCTGAAACTGTGAGTTCCGGAAGTCCCATCACTTGTGGGGGTTGAGTCTTTACCTGGGGTCTTGCAAAGGCCTCAGGCATCGACCTTTGTTGGATTTCCCCACCCAATTTCCAAGGCGGTTTGGGCGGATTTGATAGGCGCGCTCCAGTTATGGCCAAGGTAGACAGCCCCGCCACCCTGCCTCACAACTTAAGGTTCGCTGGTACAGCTGGCGAACTTCAGTCGTGAAAGCCTCAGAAGGAAGGGAACTGCCCAGGAAACTAGTCCTGTTCCACCCCCCAGAATCCAAATGGTGGGACATGTGGGCCTGGCAGACCTTCCTGCAGGGTTTGGCGCATATCCTGAATTCCCTGCCACCAAATCCACCGGGGCTGGCTTCACTGACCAGCAGGTGAGTTGAGGGAGCAATCCCTGCCAGAGAGGACCACCTTCAGAGAGCATCTGCTGCAGCAGCAGACTGTGTGGGTGCTCTCAATGTAGGAGCAGGATCTATCGTCCAGTGGATCTTGCATCGCCACTGAGTTTGTCCTCACACCTTGGGGATCCTTCAGGTTCTGCAGATGCCCATTGGTGCCGAGGGCTTCTTTGGCGAGCAAGTGGAGGATCTGCTGTAGCAGAACCTTCAGGCATTCCCGAGATGACACACAAGGGTGAGGGGGCACTGTTCACTTTGAAGCTTAGCCCACCCCATCTATAGGCCCCTTCCACTCGCCAACACCAGTACACTCACCACCTAGCCACTAACCATCACCAACGCACTCACCATCACCAATCCATTCACCACCACCATCCACTCGCCACCACCAATCCATTCACCTCCACCAGCCTATTCAAGGCTTTATCCGGAGCACGATGTCCTTTATATCTTGCTAGCCCATCATTCCAGATTAGGACCTGGAATGCAGGTAGTTCGCAACAAGTAACCTTCGAGACCCTGTCCAGCTCCACCTCCCCCAGCAGTGATCGTGCCTGGATAGCCCACCTCAGAGTTGTGTGGGTGGGCTATTTCCAGTACTTCCCTGTGGAAGTGGATCACTCTGGATGTTTGGTTTGACCATCAGAGGAACCACCTACTAGTGGGCATACTGGCAGGTCTTCTGCCATCCAAACTGAGAGCGAGTGATCGTCATCCAGATGGCTCAACTGTTGGGGATATTTCTCCAGTTGAGCCTTCTGGATGACCATCACTCTGCCAGTAATGTATCCACAGGATGAATGGTCTTCTCGGCCAGTGATTTCACTTGGCATTTCAACAGGCTCGGGGTGTGAACGGTATAATAGGACATTTCCACTTTCAGACTCGGTGCAGGGTAAGTTAGTGTGTCTGCAGACAGACAATATGACAAGGGTCCGGTAAGTCAACAAACAGGGTGGGACCCTCCTTCCTGGGTCCCTCTGTCAAGATGACGCGTTGCTTCCCATTGGTGCTTGAATGACGGGGTGACACTCTTGGTGCCACATTTGGCCCGGGGCGGACAACACAACAGTCGGCACACTCAGCTGCTCTGTAGTCCACCCTAACTAGTGGATGATCCACACTGAGGTAGTCCAGAACACCTTCAGGACTTGGGGGGTTTACCAGGTCGATCGACTTGCTCGCATCACCGGATAATCACCAATCTGCTGGAGGACCTCAGGCTGTCGGGGCGGAGGCCCGATAGTCTTTCGTGCTTTTGTTTCTGGATTCTGTTGCTCAGGGTTGCCTGATCTCCAGGATGCTCCAGGAAATTGCAGCAGGTGGTGGTTCTGGTTAACCCTTTAGTTACCTCACAAACCGTGCTTCAGGGATACCCGGGTGTTGAATACACACTTTGATTTCAGGAGCCCACGGGAGAAATCCAAGTCATTTTTAGAGTATAGAGGACCCTACCTTTTTTAGGGAATTTTTCATTCTGACATCCTCCACACACTGCTGGGCACTGTCCAACTGGTACTCAGGGTGAGAAGGGTGGACCGTACCTGCAAGTGAACAGATTCTCCGGCTCCCAGGACAAATAGATCAAAGTGGGTGTTATTCACGGGTGCCAGCGCCAGATCCAAACAGTAAGCTGAACCGTAAGGATCTGGATTTGGGTCCTGCCAGCTTCTGATTGATGGCCTGGCAGTTGAGATGGAATGCCCGTCAAATTAGGGTATACCAGCAGTGCGGCACACATGGGTAATGCTCACTTTATTGCGTCTGTCCTGGTCATTTAAGCCTCTGTTCCCATACAAGTACCTCCACCCTCCTCGTCCTCAGTACTACTTGGTTAGTCACCAGCTGTGTGTGCAGAATGCCTGAATGAAGATCACAGCTCCTTTGTCAGCTGTTCCCGTGTCAGCTGCTCCCTTGTAAGCTCCTCTTCATTCTTCAAGTGACGCGGCATTTGCCACCCACCTGGTTGTCTCTTGGGTCTAGTGGGGAGTGTTGGTATGTCTTTTCCTCGTTCTGGGTTGTCTTTGGGTGTCAACAAACTGGGTTCTGGGGTGTGCTAAAGGTTAACACTGCACGGGAGTCGGGGAGGGAGGGGAAAAACAAGTGGGTTTGCCCTTCAAAGTTAGGACGTCTTAACAAAATGTCTTAACAGGAAAGGTCACGCCTTAAGAGATTTTCCTCAGGCAAATTGTGCCGATGCATCCCGGTAATTAGATCCACATTCCACCCCCAATTCGGCCTGTCAATGTTTAGGAACGGATGTTCCCAGCAAATTAAACGATGTCACAGTTAACACTTTAAAGAAATGATTGGGGACAGTTTTCATTCAACCTGGAATGACAGAAATGGGAACTCTAGACAACCTGCCAACCAGTTTCTCGTCATCGCTGAATATTGGGTTTGTGACTGCTGCTACAGAACTAGACTGGCGATTGTTGAAGACCAGGCTCCCGGGGACTGTGTTCAATTGATGTTAGCAGAGTTGAAGTGAGAAAGTAATAGTCTCAGAATATTTGGGCCATAATGATCTCCTGAACTAGTTTCGATCGCCTAAGGGGGTCGGAGAGGAATTTCCCAGATTTTTTTCCCAAATTGGCCTGGGTTTTTATGTCTGGTTTTTCGCCTCTCCCAGGAGATCACATTTCGCATATTATAAGTCATGTTTCAATAACTGAAATGTGAAAAGTTTAACATCTGAAAATAAACGTGGATTGAAAATGAACAAACTTACTGTATGTCTCCTGATTTGTGCACGGATCATTGAAGGGAACAGAAAGGGGAAGAGATGAGTTCTGATTGTCCCTGGGCTTAATTACTGACTGGGTGAATTCTTTGAGCCACACACTAGGAGGGACCTAGATTGACTCCCCAGTCTGCACATACAAACATACAAAAAGATATACAAAAGTAGATGAAGACTATCAGGCCCATTAAGCTCACCCCATCCAGTAGACAATATGACCTCACATGCTGCCATCCCACCTACCAGTTATGCTACCTCTGGAAACAGACAAAGAAACATGGCCAATTCAGGAAAAACCTCTGGCCAATTGCTCTCCAACTCCCAACACATGACAATCTAAACTAATCACTAACTCTCGCTGTAACTGGTAATGTCCTCTCAGGGACTGGTCAAGATCATACAGCACAGAAGGAGGCCATTCAGCCCATCTTGCCTCTGCCAGCTCTTTGAATGCACTATCCAATTAACCCCACTCTCCCACTCTTTCCTCGTAGCCCAGCAAATTTTTCCTTTTCAAGCATTTACCCAATTCCCTTCTGAAAGTTACAGTGGATGGAATTATAAGTTGGTGGAATTCTGTCATGTGATCCCCAAAGTTCCAGTAACTAAATTGCCAAATCCCCCAGTCAGTAAAACCTGGATTGGGCTTATTCAGTCACTAAAACACCAGTGGCACTTTCAAAGTCCCAGGCCACGTCAAGGAAGTCCTCCAAACACAATTAAACAACAAAGTTGTGAATTGGTACAAAAACAAATACTAGTGGGGAGGGGCTGGGGGTGAAGAATTGAGTGGGGGAAACAAGACAACACTTTGCATGTACTGAGGCAGAGTCGTGTGTTGGGTTTCCAACTCTGCAGGATGTACCGGAGTCTCCTGGAATTTAATCTCCTGGAATTTTTGATATTTGTTTATGGGATGTGGGCTTCGCTGGCAAGGCCAGCATTTATTGCCCATCCCTAATTGCCCTTGCGAAGGTGGTGGTGAGCCGCCTTCTTGAACCGCTGCAGTCCGTGAGGTGAAGGTGCTCCCACAGGAGCGGTTTGGTACAACTGAACGACTTGCTCGGCCATTTCAGAGGGCAGTTAAAGGTCAGACTGAGTAAGGACAGCAGATTTCCTTCCCTGAAGGACATTAGTGAACAAGGTGGGATTTTAGCGCAATCCAATTGTTTCGTGGTCATGATTACTGATGGTAGCTTTTTATTCCAGATTTATTTACGTGACTGAATTTAAATTCCCCAGCTGCCATGTAGTGGGATTTGAACTCATGTTTCACAGATTGTTTAATCTAAGTCTGTCCCTGGATTGCTAGTCTGGTAACATAACCACAATGCTCCCATTCCCAATTGCAGCTGTGAGCAAACCTGGGATAAAAGTCAACAAGGCATTAAAGAAAATGATTTTTTTTTCCATTTTCTTTGACCACTTTCATTCATTTATAAAAATATTGGAGACGGGGGAAAAAGGCGGTTGGATACAGCAAGTCACGTGATGAAAGCTCCAGGAATACGTCCAATCAGAGATGGTGACCCGTGTTGTGTGACTCACGCCATTTATACACCAAGACAAAATAAAATAATAGCACGCGTTGATAATTGTGGGTGGCACCAAGACACACACGTGCAGAATGTGAAACCTGTTGAATAATCACTGACTACTGAGGCATAAGTGGGTCTAAATAACACTTTAACAAACAGAATGGCTGCACATTAATGGCACAGTATTTAACTCGGGATATAATAGGCTTTATTTTGGAAGTACTTAACTCCCAAACTCTCATTACCACACGGCTTGCCAAGAAACAACTGGATTTTCTTTCAATCACATGTGTTAGAACTCACAACCAATCAGCACAGTGTTAACCCTTCGCTCCCTGGAAGTTTAAAGAACTTTCATTTTCAATTGACATTGAGAATGACTATTTTGGGAACTGCCTCCCCAGTTTAGCACCAGGATTCTCCCCAGATAACCTGGGTTTGTAACACACTGTTCACATGGTTAGTGCCCCGAGGCACTTTAGAGAGTAGAATGAGATGCCAATTAGTAGTACGAAGAAAGAAGCAATGGACACAAGTAACACTGCCCCTTCACTGGACAGCTGCTGGCGATAACCTTCAATCCGCCCTCACAACAGATGTCAAGCCAGCTCCTTCTTCAAGGTGAGAAATTACCCTGGATGATAATCCTGAGATTTATTCTCCTTTTTGTTTCTTATCCTGCTCCCGACATTAAATTACTTGGTTTTATTACCCCATTGTCTTCTATTTGCAAATGTGAGCTATTGGAGCTTGATAGACAAACATGCTCACACGTGTCGCCTAGAAACACAAACAAACTGATTTTTTTTAAACAGTGAGGATATTGCAGCGTGAGATCCAATCCATGTGCTGCCGTCAAAAATGGGTGAATAGTTTAGGGTCTGGTCATTACAAGGACAATTTGAAGGATAAAGGACCAACTGAAAGATTGGTGCTGAATTTAGCAAAGACCAACTTTCCAATGTTGATACCAGATAAACAATAGCAGAAGGCAATGTTGATTTACGCCCTCCAATTTTTCAGTACTGCATCAAGAACTTGCATTGATAGACCTTTCACAACATCAGGACATCCCAAAGCACTTTACAGCCAATGAAGCACTTCCTTAAAGTATAATCGCTGCTGCAATGTAGGAAACGCAGCAGCCAATTTGCGCACAGCAAGCTCCCACAAATAGCGATGAAATAATGTCCAGATAATCTTTTTTTTAGTGATGTTGGTTGAGGGATAAATGTTGGCCCAGGAGAACTCCCCTACCCTTCTTCAAAATACTGGCCATGGGATCTTTTAAGTCCACCTGAGAGGACAGATGGAGCCTCGGTTTAACGTCTCATCCGAAAGACGGCACCTCTGACAGTGCAGCACTCCCTCAGTACGGCACTGAATTGTCAGCTTAGAATATGTGCTACCACTGGGCCATTCAGGCACCTAAATCAAACAGCTAGATGATTTTAAAAGCACGGGATAATGGAACAAGAAACCTGAATGTGTTTCAAGAAGGAACTAGACAGGTTCTTATCAACAAATGGGATTCAGGGTTATTAGAAACGCACCAAGGGAATACAGTGGATAGGTGGGCTCATCAGAACATAGGAACATAAGATGTAGGAGCAGTAGTAGGTCATTTGGCCCCTCGAGCCTGCTCCGCCATTCAATAAGATCATAACTGATCTGATCTTGGCCTCAACTCCACTTCCCTGCCCGCTCCCCATAACCCTTGACTCCCTTATCGTTCAAAAATCTGTCTATCTCCACCTTAAATATATTCAATGACCCAACCTCCACAGCTCTCTGGGGATTGGGAGCAGTTTAGGATTCAGCAAAGAAAGACAAAGGGATTAATTAAGAGGGGGAAAATAGAATATGAGAGTAAGCTAGCAGGAAACATAAAAACTGAATGTAAAAGCTTCTATAGATGCGTGAAGAGAAAAAGATTGGTGAAGTCAAGCATAGGTCCCTTGCAGTCAGAATCAGGGGAATTTATAATGGGCAACAAAGATATTGCAGGCCAATTAAATACATACTTTGGTTCTGTCTTCACAAAGGAGGACACAAATAACCTCCCCAGAGATGTCGGGGAACATAGGGTCTAATGAGAGGGAGGAATTGAATGAAATCAGTATTTGTAGGGAAATGGTGTTAGGGAAATTGACGGGATTTAAGGCCGATAAATCCCCAGAGCCTGATAATCTACATCCTAGGGTACTTAAGGAAGTGGCCCTAGAAATAGTAGATGCATTGCTGGTCATCTTCCAAAATTCTATAGACTCTGGAACAGTTCCCATGAATTGGAGGATAGCTAATGTAACCCCACTATTTAAAAAGGTTGTGATGCGCTATCAATTACTCATAAAAGACTGAGAGTTAGAAGAGTAACCAAAGGCTTTTATTAACAACAGAATGGAGGTCTGCCTCGAGTGGTCGACCGGTCCAGGATACTAAGGGCTGGGGAGCAGTCACCTTTATACCAGGACCTGTGGGAGGAGTCAGCCGAGGCATGTCCAGGCATGTACACAGTGGAATACAAACAGGACAAACAGGAATACAAACAGTGGTTTACCACATTCACCCCTTGTTTAAAATTGAGTCCGGCGGGGTGAAGTGTATTAAAAGTTAGTGTATTGGAGTCTCTCCGGAGGTCTTGTCTGCCGCTGTGATCTGCGTGGCGACGGCAGGGGTAGTGAAGTTTCCGGCGTCGAGTCCAGCGTAGGCTGTGGCACAGGCGTGTCGTCCTCGTAGATGTCGAGCGGGTCGCGGGGCCCAGGCCTGCCGTCTGCTGGGGCTGGATATCGGATCGTGGGGGGGGGTGGTAGTGGGTAGTGGGTTACTGCGGCCCCCGAGGGTGCAAGGTCTCTTATGGAGACTGTGTCCTCCCGCCCGTCCGGGTATGCGATGTAAGCATACTGGGGGTTGGCGTGGAGGAGGTCGACCCTCTCGACCAGGGGGTCCGTTTTATGGGTCCTCACGTGTCTTCTCAGTAGGACCGGCCCTGGGGACGTCAGCCATGGCGGTAGCGATGTCCCCGATGTGGACTTCCTTGGGAAGACAAACATTTTCTCATGAGGGGTGGCGTTAGTGGCAGTGCAGAGCAGTGACCGAATAGAGTGGAGCGCATCGGGGAGCACATCCTGCCAGCGGGAGGTTGGAAGGCCCCTAGACTTTAAGGCTAGCAGGACGGCCTTCCAAACTGTCGCATTTTCTCTTTCCACCTGTCCGTTCCCCCGGGGGTTGTAACTGGTGGTCCTGCTTGTGGCAATACCCCTAGTTAGCAGGTACTGACGGAGTTCGTCGCTCATAAACGATGAGCCCCGGTCGCTATGGATATAGCTGGGGAAGCCGAACAGGGTGAAGAGGTTGTTCAGACATTTAATGACCGTGGCACTGGTCATGTCCGGGCAGGGGAAGGCGAACGGGAAACGGGAGTACTCATCAATAATATTGAGGAAGTACACATTGCGGTCGGAGGAGGGGAGAGGCCCTTTAAAATCGACGCTCAGGCGCTCGAAGGGGCGAGTGGCTTTTATCAGGTGGGCCCTGTCTGGTCTATAAAAGTGCGGTTTGCACTCAGCGCAGACTTGGCAGTTCCTGGTCATGGTCCTGACCTCCTCAATAGAGTAAGGCAGGTTGCGGGCCTTGATGAAGTGGAAGAACCTGGTGACCCCCGGGTGGCAGAGGTCATTGTGGAGGGCCCGCAGTCTATCGATCTGCGCGCTGGCGCAGGTGCCACGCGATAGCGCATCCGGGGGTTCATTTAGCTTCCCGGGCCGGTACAAGATCTCGTAGTTGTAGGTGGAAAGTTCGATTCCCCACCTCAAGATCTTGTCATTTTTGATTTTGCCCCTCTGCTTGTTGTTAAACATAAAAGCAACTGAACGCTGGTCAGTGAGCAGGGCAAATCGTTTTCCGGCCAGGTAGTGCCTCCAATGACGCACAGCCTCCACAATCGCCTGGGCCTCCTTCTCAACAGCGGAGTGTCTGGTCTCCGGGCCTTGGAGGGTTCGTGAAAAGAAGGCCACGGGTCTCCCCGCCTGATTGAGGGTAGCGGCCAGGGCAAAGTCAGACGCGTCACTTTCCACCTGGAAGGGGATGGATTCGTCCACTGCGTGCATGGTGGCTTTGGCAATGTCCTCCTTGATACGGTGGAAGGCTAAGCGGGCCTCTGCCGTCAAGGGAAAAGAGGTGGACTTGATCAGCGGACGGGCCTTGTCCGCATAGTAGGGGACCCACTGGGCGTAATAGGAGAAAAACCCTAGGCACCTCTTCAGGGCCTTGAGGCAGTGGGGCAGTGGAAGTTCCATAAGGGGACGCATCCGGTCGGGGTCGGGGCCGATGACTCCGTGTTCCACAACACAGCCAAGGATGGCGAGGCGGTTTGTGCGGAATATGCACTTCTCCTTGTTATATGTCAGGTTTAGGAGTTGGGCGGTGCGGAGGAATTTTTCGAGGTTTGCGTCATGGTCCTGCAAGTCACGGCCGCAGATGGTCACATTGTCCAGATATGGGAAAGTGGCCTGCAACGCATTTTGATCTACCATCCGGTCCATCTCCCTTTGGAAGACGGAGACCCCGTTGGTGACGCCAAAGGGAACCCTAAGGAAGTGATAGAGGCGGCCGTTTGCCTCAAAGGCAGTGTACTGGCGGTCCTCAGGGCGGATGGGGAGCTGGTGGTACGCTGATTTCAGGTCAATGGTCGAGAAGACGCGGTACTGCGCGATCTGGTTGACCATATCAGCTATACGGGGGAGTGGGTAGGCGTCCAGCAGGGTGTAGCGATTTATTGTCTGGCTGTAGTCGATGACCAGGCGCTGCTTCTCGCCGGTCTTAACGACCACAACCTGGGCTCGCCAGGGGCTGGTGCTGCCCTCAATAATCCCTTCTTTCAGGAGCCGCTCCACTTCGGCTTTAATGAAAACCCTGTCCCCGGCACTGTATCGCCTGCTCTTTGTGGCGATGGGCTTACAGTCGGGGGTGAGGTTAGCAAACAGTTGGGGGGGGGTGACTCTGAGTGTGGAGAGGTTGCACCTGGTGCGCGGCGGGCAGTTTGGAAGCTGCTGGCTGCGGACTGTGAGTGGGGGTAGGGGTCCACCGTACGCCATCATAACACTTTTAAGGTGGCACTGAAAATCTAACCCCAGCAGGACGGCAGCGCAGAGGTCAGGCAGGACCAGAAGTTTAAAATGATCGTACACGGTCCCGTCTACTACGAGTGTCACCACGCAGTAGCCGCCGATGTCCGCCGACTGGGACTCGGAGGCCATAGAAATCCGCTGTTGCGCAGGCAGGACTGGGAGAGAGCAACGCCGCACCGTGTCGGGGTGGATGAAGCTCTCCGTGCTCCCAGAGTCAAAAAGGCAGATTGTATCGTGACCATTTACCTTAATGTCCATTGTGGAACTGGCCAGTTGGTGCGGTCTCGCTTGGTCCAGTGTAACGGATGCCAGCGTAGGGGTCGGTGTGTCGCTGCGGGTATCAGATGAGGCGGTGTCGGGGGCCTGCTGCGTCCCGGCTGTCGTCCAAGATGGCGGCGTCCATGATCCCCATGTGGCTGGAGGCGTCCAAAATGGCTGCTGTACCGGTGATTCGCACATGGCCGGGGAGGTCCAAGATGGCGGCCCGCATGGCCCACACGCGGCGCTGCTGGGGTTCGGGGTGGCTTTGGCCCTGCAGACGCTAGCGTAGTGTCCCTTCTTCCCGCAGCCCGAGCAGATCGCGTTTTTCGCCGGGCAGCGCGCTCTGGGGTGTTTTGCCTGGCCACAGAAGTAGCATTTCTGGCCTTGGAGCACTGCTGTCTGGCCTTGGGACACTGCTGCGGTAGTTGGGCCGTTGTTGGGGTGTGGCTGGGGTGGCACGGCGCTATGAGGCGGTCCTACCGTGTCCCAGGCTGTCATTCCCCGCGGCGTCCACGGTGCAGAGGAGTAGGCATCCATGCCCTGGTAGGCTGCATCCAACGATAGTGCAAGTTCAGAGGCCTTGTTGAGGTCGAGGTTACTCTGCTCCAACAGTCGCTGTCGGGTGTAATTGGATCTGTGGCCTGCTACAAAAGCGTCCCGGATAAGTTCCTCTGTGTACACGGCGGCCTTTACATCCTTACAACCACAGGCCCGGCCAAGCACAGACAGTGCCTGAAGGTATTCCACGGTCGATTCCCCAGGTTGTTGTTTACGACTCCCCAGGAGGTGCCTGGCGTACGCTTCGTTCACTGGGCGCGTGTACTGGTCCTTGAGGAGCTTGATAGCGTCCGCGTACGAGGTCGCGTCTTGGATGACCGAGTACACTCGGTGGTTCACTTTGGAGGTCAGGACATCCAGTTTGTCCTCGTCCGATTTGATTGCTTCGGAGGCGGTCAGGAATTTTTCGAAACACTTAAGCCAGTGAGTAAACTTGGTGGATGAGTCCGCCTCCCGATGATCTAAGTCCAGGCATGCTGGTGTGAGGATCTTCTCCATTATAAAAATGTTGTTAATAAAATTGATGCGCTATCAATTACTCATAAAAGACTGAGAGTTAGAAGAGTAACCAAAGGCTTTTATTAACAACAGAATGGAGGTCTGCCTCGAGTGGTCGACCGGTCCAGGATACTAAGGGCTGGGGAGCAGTCACCTTTATACTAGGACCTGTGGGAGGAGTCAGCTGAGGCATGTCCAGGCATGTACACAGTGGAATACAAACAGGACAAACAGGAATACAAACAGTGGTTTACCACAGGTTGGTAGAGAGAAAACGGGGAATTATGGACCGGTAAGCCTGACATCGGTAGTGGGGAAAATACGAGAGTCCATTATAAAAGATGTAATAGCAGAGCACTTGGAAAACAGTGACAGGATCGGACAAAGTCAACATGGATTTACAAAAGGTCTGGGGAAACTTTTAGCAGGCATACTCAGTGTTGTGGAAGTTTGGAGCCTGACACCCATCTCCAGTGTGACCTCCTTGGAAACCCCTCTCCCCACCTTGACTGAACGCTTCCTCAGCTGAGGCATATACCAGAAGCATGGCGACCATGTAATTCCTTTCCTCCTGGACATCAGATTCGGATGAAGACCAGCCGCGGCAGCAGCAGAACAATGAGCAACAGCAACACCAACAACAGGAACATCAACAGGAGCACCAAGCTGCTAGTCACCCAACTGAAGATGCACAGGCCAGTAGACGCCAGAGCGCCACTATATTGCTGCCTGTGATACAAGGGACGCACTCATCCTGGCCAGATTTGCTTAGCCTGCACAATCAAACACTATAGTCTCACTCCTTCTTACCAGATCATCGACAATGGAGAAGAACCTACAGAATCCTATCACTCTGACCACCATTCTGATATTCGCAAGGCGCCCTAAGCCCTCAATGTGAAAGTCCCATTTGCGAAATGATACAGTCCACAAACTTCAACAGTTTGCCATCAAAACACTTTATAATACAATCACAATGATGGCTGGTCCAAAAACAAAACAACACAGCACTTAAGTGCCTACCCTTGTGACTACTTGTGCTTTATCTTCCTCTTATGCGTGCTCCTACATGGTGCTTCCCCTATGGCTTCAGCAGATGTGGAGGCCCCTTGCTCGCTCTCTTGCTGCTCCTGTCTCGACGGCTTTGGCGGGCATCCTCTGGGGTGGCGAACCTGTGCGGGCTCGCCAACAGTCTGCTGCTCCTACGGCTGTGCAGGGGCTGAGACGCCCATCTCATTTGGGTGAGGACTCTGGTGGGGTTCGACCGAGGTCTTTTCTGTGGCATGGTCGTTTGTGCGCTTGGAGAGGAGCCCCCACTTCCTTGTTGTCTGCCACCAACGACCCTCTCATGGGTCAGCCCCACTTCAGAGCTAGCAAGTGGCTTGACAGCACCTTGCTGCACTGCAGGGGGGCCATGAGGAACCATTTCTGCAATGGAAGTCCTACTCCAGAGGACTTGCATGAAGGTCAGCTTTATTTGCCAAATAGCTGACCATCGCTCCACAAGAGATGTCATTCTATTCTGAACAATGACCATGTTTTCAATACCCGTGCGACTAAGTTCCTCCATGGACCATGGAAGGAGTGAGTGTAGTGAATGCATACCATGGATCCTTAGAAGGATACAAAGGACCCACCCTATGTGTTGTAAGCAGTTGTTGTCATGGCATCACAGCGATAGGAAGTATGAGGGCTGCATGGTCGAATAGTTAAGTGAATGTGACCATAGAGAGAGAGGGAATGGTAAGGGTGCAGGGATGTAAGTGTCAAGTGGGATGTGGAGGAGGAGGTTGGCAAAGCAGAGTGCTGGTGAGGAGAGGCGATGGGGATCAGATTGAGGGTGATGGGAAAATCATACTCACTTTTCCGGTGCGGAGGAGGTCACGAAACCTCTTCCTGCATTGCAGCCAGGTTCTGCGGCTCATTGAAATGGTGTTGTCAACCTGGGCCACTTGTAGCCACACAGCTTTTGTCTGCCGGGGTGGCTTTTTTCTCCCTGAGGAAGGGAACAGCACCTCCTTATTACAGCTGGCTCCGTACATCAGAGCTTGGAGCGAGGGCTCATCAAACCGAGGAGCACACTTTTGCTTGATCGGTGACATTTTTCACAATTCAACTCCTTCATATAAATTGCTGAGCATTTGCAGTCTCCAGAAGAATCAAGGCTGCTTGCAGGCCTTAAATCCAACAGCATTGATGACGTCATCGGAGGCGACTTTCTGTATGAAAAGACTAATTGGGCCAGTGGTTCCCACACGCAGGAAATCAATTGGCCAATTAGGGGAAAATTGCACTTTTTCAACACTTCACTGAGGAGTCGGGGTCCTGACATGATTTCCACCTGACACGCCCCAGCCCGCCCACACTGACAAACTCCAGCCCATACAGTACAGGAGGAGGCCATTCGGCCCATCGTGCCTGAGCCTGTGCACGTTCCCAGTTTGTGGCGTGCCTGTATGGGCAGCTGAAATTTTAATGAAGCAACTTAAAATCTCACTGGCAGTTCATCTGAATAAACTGCATTCTCTAAACTAACAGAAGCAAGAATTGGTAACACATCAATAAAGAAGGGCAGTTAAAGATACAATTTTATCATCACCGGGCTTAAAAAGTCACTCAACAGTTCTATCAGTTTTGTTAATCCATCTCAGCAGTGTTGCAGGTGCTGGAAACCGCCCGAACATTTCAACACTGTGGCAAATCCAGATTTATAAGATCCCAAGACAGCTACAGGTGAGGGAGCCAATGGGGGCATCACGAACAAGCAAGGCCGCATTTATTGCCCATCCCTACTTGCTCTGAGAAGGTAGTGCTGGTCTTTCTTCTTGAACCGCTGCTTATAGCGGTTTTGATACAACTGAGTGGTTTGCTAGGCCACTTCCGAGGGCAATGAAGAGTCAGCCATGTTGGTGTGGGACTGGAGTCACACACAGGCCAGACTGGTTGAGGACAGCAGGCGTCCTTCCCTAAAAGGACATCAGTAAACCAAGGATCACTTTTTCTGATACCAGCTGTTTAGATTTTTTTTTAAACTGAATTAAAATTCTCAAACTGCCGTGGTGGGGTTTGAACTCACCGTTCTTTGGATTATTAGTCCAGTAATATAGCCATTACACTACTGTGCTTAAATTTAGCTCATCTAAACTGTTTCCCTTATTTCTTGGACACCAAAACTGAACACTGTACTCAAGTTCCACTCTGACTGGAGCACTGTTGAGTTTAGGCACCCTATTTTTCAATTTATACTCAACCAATGTGGCAATATAATTAAGTATTCTGTTTGCTTTGTTTATTGCTACTCCACAGTGGTTTGACTTAATAAGTACCAAATCTGTTTTGCTTTAGGACAAATGCAGGGCGGACTATCCTCCTTGGAGTAGGGGTAGGGGGTGCTGCAGAGAGCTTTCCTTGGGGTTCATTTAGCTCCTGATGATAGTTAAATGGAATCAATCAATCCCCTTGTGTTGCACATTACCCTTGGGCAGTGTTGAGGTCTGCCTGGTTAGGCTTGTGACTGGCGGAGTTAAGGTTCTTTCCTCTCAGCCTTTCCTCCAACCCTAACAAGCAAGGTAGTCTTAGCTGAACAAGCAGCTCATCATATGCTGATCAGCTGCATATCCTAGCTGGTTAAGCTCAAGCAGAGCTCTTGCAGATAGTTGTGGTTCATTATTTGGCTCTTGCCAACCTGTGCCCAAGTTTTCTAGGCTAAGCTAAGTAAGGCGTGTTCCTACAATGAGAGACTGCGCACCACCACATCAGGCCAATGGAAACTATGTATATGGATTTATCAGTAGTTATAAGAAATAGGAGCGGGAGTAGGCCATTTGGCCCTTCGAGCCTGCTCCGCCATTCAATAAGATCATGGCTGATCTTCGACCTCAACTCCACTTTCCTGCACTATCCCCATATCCCTTGATTCCATTAATAATCAAAAATCTATTGACCTCTGTCTTGAATATACTCAACGATTGAGCCTCCACTGTCCTCTGGGGTAGAGAATTCCAAAGATTCACCACCCTCTGAGTGAAGAAATTTCTCCTCATCTCAGTCCTAAATGGCCGACCCCTTATTCTGAGACTGTGACCCCTGGTTCTAGACTCCCCAGCCAGGGGAAACATTCTCCCTGCATCTACCATGTCAAGCTCTGTAAGATTCTTATATTTTTCAATGAGATCACCTCTCACTCTTCTAAACTCTAGAGAATATAGGCCTAGTCTACTCATCTCTCTTCATAGGACAATCCCCCCATCCCAGGAACCAGTCTGGTGAACCTTCGTTGCACTCCCTCTATGGACAGTATATCCTTCCTTAGGTAAGGAGACCAAAACTGTACACAATACTCCAGGTGTGTTCTCACCAGGGCCCTATATCATTGCAATAAGACATCTTTACTCTTATACTTGGATGCTCTTAAAAATAGTGATGAGCTTATGTACATTTCAGACATCCAACTGACGATAAGAAGAACAGGCTGAAGTGCAGCTTATAAAGGAGTGGCACATTAGTTGTAGAGAAAAGTGGGTTGGAATCAAAGAGAATGTAAGAGGGACCACAGAGGCAAACTCCAGATTGTACGCACCAACTGAATGGGATTATGAGGGAGAATCTGGGGTGCTCCATTGGAAGTATCATCTTCCGTGGCTATGTGGAATAGGCTCCCAGTTAACACTTTCATGTCATAGAGTCATAGAGTCATAGAGTTTTACAGCACAGAAAGAGGCCCTTTGGCCCATCGTGTCCGCGCCGCCCATCCACCCCTGTCCTGTCTAATCCCATTTTCCAGCATTTGGTCCATAGCCTTGTATGCAATGGCATTTCAAGTGCTCATCCAAATGCTTCTTGAATGTTGTGAGGGTTCCTGCCTCTACCACCCTTTCAGGCAGTGAGTTCCAGATTCCAACCACCCTCTGGGTGAAAAAGTTCCTCCTCAAATCCCCTCTAAATCTCCTGCCCCTTACCCTGAATCTATGCCCCCTTGTTATTGACCCCCCTACTAAGGGGAAAAGTTCCTCTTTATCTACCCTATCTATGCCCCTCATCATTTTGTACACCTCAATCAGGTCCCCCCTCAGCCTTCTTTGCTCCAAGGAAAACAACCCCAGCCTGTTTAGTCTTTCTTCATAGCTGAGGTGCTCCATCCCAGGCAACATCCTGGTGAATCTTCTCTGCACCCTCTCCAAAGCAATCACATCCTTCCTATAGTGAGGCGACCAGAACTGCACACAGTACTCCAGCTGTGGCCTCACCAGCGTTTTGTACAGCTCCATCATAACCTCCCTGCTCTTATATTCTATGCCTCGGCTAATGAAGGCAAGTATCCCATATGCCTTTTTAACCACCTTATCTACCTGTTCCGCTGCCTTCAGAGATCTATGTACATGTACACCAAGGTCCCTCTGACCCTCTGTACTTCCTAGGGTCCTACCACTCATTGTGTATTCCCTTGCCTTATTTGTCCGTCCAAAATGCATCACCTCGCACTTTTCAGGGTTAAATTCCATTTGCCACTTTTCCGCCCATCTGACCAACCCGTTTATATCGTCCTGTAGCCTGAGGCTTTCCTCCTCGCAATTTACCACCCCACCAATTTTCGTGTCATCTGCGAACTTACTGATCATACCTTTTACATTCTCATCCAAATCATTTATGTAGATCACAAACAACAAGGGACCCAGCACCGATCCCTGAGGTACCCCACTGGACACAGGCTTCCAGTCACAAAAGCATCCTTCGACCATCACCCTCTGCCTCCTGCCACTCAGCCAGTTTAGGATCCAACGCGCCAAGGCACCCTGGATCCCATGGGCTCTTACCTTCTTGACCAGTCTCCTATGCGGGACTTTGTCAAAAGCTTTACTGAAGTCCATGTGTTAAGAAGGATCTATTTAATTAACAATGGGATTGACAGTGTAAAAATAGAGATGATTGAATGTTATGTGGAATATAATGGTTTCTGAGCTACTGGACTGTGAAAATCTCATGTGGAATAAGGCTATCAGGCAAGAATATTATGTAAGACGTAAGGTCAGATAGATATATGTGAAGTTTTGCCTCATTTACCTTTGAGATCAGGGACTGTTCCCTTAGCACTCTCACTGCTGGGATGGAAGGTTGTAAGTGAAAGGGCCACACCAGAATTGAGTGCATGAACTGGGCTGACAGTTTGCGGGGAATTTTTCGGGGAGGGGGTCAGTGGGCGCATTCGGTGGTGGGTCAGGTGGGAAAATGTTTTTTTTTGTCAGCGGGTCGAGACCCCACTGTCAACCCGCTGCCATGCACCTTTCCCAGATGTTGGGTCTGTCAGCGCTGAACAGACCTGACACGCAGCGGTGGGGAAGGCAATTCAGGTCATTATGACCTTGTTAAAAGCCAATTAAGAAGTATTTTGAGCTCACCTTACCACTTTACGAGGTTGCCCACGGGGTCCACGCTGCTCGGGGATCATGTCAGGTAAGCAGGTTGGGAGTTGTATGACCATGAACTGATCTCATTACTTGACAGCTGCAAATGTGCTATGAAAGCTCCCATCTCTCAGCTGTTCACTTTCCACGCTCAGAAGCTGTTGCTTACTGCATTTGGAAGACAGATTGAGCTTTATGCAGGTTGCAAGTGTTTGAAATAAACTCTGTGTCCACTGTCACCTCATTGGAACAACCTCTCTCACCATTGACAGATCGCTTCTGTCATCTTAACTTCACCTGCTATCTATTACATCAGCATCGGTGCCTTTGAAACTATCTCACCTTGGTCCTCAGAATCCCACGACGATCAGCCCCAACACCAGCAGCAACAGTCACACCAGCAGCACCAACAACAACACCAACATTTTCCGCAATCAACTGATGCTGCACAGGATACCAGGCATCAGCACCTGACCACATTGCTGCCCGTGACGCCAGGGATGGCCTCACCATGGCCAGATTTACTTCACTTGATGCTGTACACCCTGGCTGCCACATGATGCGCCAGGTTGGCACCACACCACACCAACACCATAAAGCATCCCTACAATGCTCAAGCCATTCCATTCATACTCATCACCATTCACTGCAACTCACTAAGCCACTTCCAAAGGTGCACACAAACATGTCCAAGAACGCAGAGTGTTGAAAATAAAGATTTCAATGTTTGACACCACATTAACAGAAACTTCACATGAGCATTGGCTAAAACACACAAGTGCCAACCCTTGTGTGTTGTTAGTTGGTATGATTGCACTAGGATGAGGGTGAGTGTGAGGGGTGGTTAGTGAGATGGGGAAGTGATAATGTAGATAGAGAGGGATGGGTGGAGGTGCAAGGTAAGTTGGTGTGAGTAAGGATGTGCAGGGGTAGGGTAGGAAAGGCAGAGTGATGGGGTCAAGGCCTGAGGAGGATGAGGTCGAGTGTGTCTTTGCAGTAACGTTTCGTGATCTACTGAGATCATTGAAAGGTTTGCGCCACTGCAGCCTTGTCCTCCTGACCACAACCCTACTTGTGTCCTCCTGTGCAATGTGCAACCGGGCTGCATTGGTCTCCTGGGGAGGTCTCTTCCGCCCATTGGAAGGGAAGAGAACCTCCATGCATGCTGTGACTCCCTCCATAAGCATATGGAGGGAGCCATGGGAGAGCCTGTGTGCAGCCCTGCACCTCTGCAGTGCTTGTCAGTGTTTGCAACACTACAATGCTGTGGAACACTGACAGCACAACTGTCAAAGCAAATTTGCACATGGTCTCTTTGAGGAAACCGGCTAATAACGCATCATCAAATGATGTAATCAGACCCGCTTCCTTCAGTTGGCCGGGAAGCACGCTAGGTGGGCTTAACAAACCCAATCAGGGAAATGTCATTTTGGGCAGTGAGCTGGAGCCAGCAGCGAGGCCGGGACCCGCCACCGACATCGCCTGCCACAGACCCACCGAGGTTGGTAAAATCCAGCCCTCTATTGCAGTACTGAGGGACTGCTGCATTAATGAAATGGTCGACAATAGAGGGAATGCACTGCCCGAAAGGGTGGTGGAAGCGGATTCAATAAAGACTTTCAAAAGAGAATTGGATAAATACTTGAAAAGGAAATATTTGCTGGGCTACGGGAAAGAGCAGGAGAGTGGGTCTAATTGGATCGCTCTATCAAAGAGCCGGCACAGGCACGATGGGCTGAATGGCCTCCTTCTGTGCTGTATCATTCTATGATTCTAACATTCTTCAAACGAGACCTCAAACCGAGGTCACCTCTTCCTTTTGGGGGATATTAAAAATCCCATGGCAGTACTCAAAGAGCAGGAATATTCCCCACGAACAACAACAGAAAATGCTGGAAATACTTAGCAGGTCAGGCGGCATCTGTGGACAGAGAAACAGAGTTAACGTTTCAGGTCATAGAAACATAGAAACATAGAAGATAGGAGCAGGAGTAGGCCATTCGGCCCCTCGAGTCTGCTCCGCCATTCAATGCGATCATGGCTGATCATCCAAACTCAGTACCCGGTCCCTGCTTTCTCCCCATACCCCTTGATCCCTTTAGCCTGAAGAAATATATCCAACTCCTTCTTGAATATATTTAATGTATTGGCCTCTATTGCCTTCTGTGGTAGAGAATTCCACAGGTTCACCACTCTCTGGGTGAAGAAATTCCTCCTCATTTCTGTCCTAAATGGCCTACCCCTTATCCTTAGACTGTGACCCCTGGTTCTGGACTCCCCGACCATCGGGAACATCCTTCCTGCATCTAGTCTGTCCAGTCCTGTCAGAATTTTATAAGTTTCAATGAGATCCCCTCTTATTCTTCTAAACTCCAGCGAGTACAAGCCCAATCGACCCAATCTCTCCTCATACGTCATTCCTGCCATCCCAGGTATCAGCCTGGTGAATCTTCGCTGAACTCCTTCCATGGCAAGAACATCCTTCCTCAGATAAGGCGACCAAAACTGCACACAATACTCAAGATGTGGTCTCACCAAGGCCCTGTACAACTGCAGCAAGACGTCCTTGTTCCTGTACTCAAACCCTCTCGCTACGAAGGCCAACATGCCATTTGCCTTCTTAACCGCCTGCTGCACCTGCATGCTTACCTTCAGCGACTGGTGCACAAGGACACCCAGGTCTCGTTGCACGTCCCCTTCTCCCAATCTATTGCCATTCAGATAATAATCTGCCTTCCTGTTTTTGCCACCAAAGTGGATAACCTCGCATTTATCTACATTATATTGCATCTGCCATGCTTTTTCCCAATCACCCAACCTGTCCAAATCATCCTGGAGATTCTCGGCATCCTCCTCACAGCACACACGCCCACCCAGCTTTGTGTCATCTGCAAATTTGGAGATATTACATCTAGTTCCCTTGTCTAGATCATTAATATATATTGTGAATAGCTGGGGCCCAAGGACCGATCCCTGCGGTACCCCACTAGTCACTGCTTGCCACTCGGAAAAAGACCCGTTTATTCCAACTCTTTGCTTTCTGTCTGCCAACCAGTTCTCTATCCAAGTCAATACGTAGCCCCCAATCCCATGTGCCTTAACTTTACATGCTAATCTCTTATGCGGGACCTTATCAAAAGCCTTCTGAAAGTCCAAATACACCACATCCACTGGTTCTCCCTTATCTATTTTACCAGTTACATCCTCAAAAAATTCCAGTCGATTAGTCAAGCACGATTTACCTTTTGTAAATTCATGTTGACTTTGTCCGATCCTGTCACTGTTTTCCAAGTGCTCTGCTATTACATCTTTTATAATGGACTCTAACATTTTCCCCACTACTGATGTCAGGCTTACCGGTCTGTAATTCCCCGTTTTCTCTCTACCAACTTTTTTGAATAGTCGGGTAACATTAGCTACCCTCCAGTCCATGGGTACTGTTCTAGATTCCATCGAAGATGATCAGCAAAGCATCAACTATTTCTAGGGCCACTTCCTTAAGTACCCGAGGAGGTAGATTATCAGGCCCTGGGGCATTATCGGCCTTCAATCCCATCAATTTCCCTAACACCATTTCCCTACAAATACTGATTTCTTTCAGTTCCTCCCTTTGAACAGACGGAGCTTCAGTTTAACGTCTCATCTGAAAGACAGCACCTCCGACAGTGCAGCACTCCCTCAGCACTGCACCGGAGTGTCAGCATGGATTTTGTTCTGAAGTCCCTGTAGCGTAACCTTATCACTCAGATAATGACCAGATAATCTGTGTTAGTGCTGTTGGTTGAGGGATAAATATTGGCCAGGACACTGGAGAGAATTCCCCTACTTTTCTTCAAAATAGTGCCATGGGATCTTTTACGTCCACCTGAGAGAGCAGACGGGGCCTCGGTTTAACGTCTCCTCAGGCAGCGCAACAATTGATCACAAAAGCTGATGGACTGTCTCAGAAAAGAAAAACAATTTGTTCGTTAACATCCTTCAGGGAAGAGAACCCGCCACTCCTACCAACTCCAGCCTACATGTGACTCCAGTCCCATACTGGGTGGTTGATTCTTAAAGTCTTCAGGGCAACTAGGGATGGCCAATGAATGCTGCCATGCTGGTGTTGCCCAGGTCTCAAGAACAAATTAAAAAAACCCACAGAAAATGCTGGGAATACTCAGCAGGTCAGGCAGCATCTGTGGAGAGCAAGAAACAGAGTCAACGGGGTAGATTTTGCCGAACCTGTCGGGAAGAAGGCGGGTCTTCCCCTTTCGGGTTTTTGACCCACCTACTTCGACGTCTGGCCAATCTGTGCGATTTTCTCTTGAATGACCTTGTTGAGCCCACCCACCGGGCTCAGCAGGCCAATTAAGGGCCACCCGGCAACAGGTGACGTCACAGACTGAAATTTCATCTGTCAAGAGTTTTTGACAGATGAAATAGAAACATAGAAACATAGAAGATAGGAGCAGGAGAAGGCCATTCGGCCCTTCGAGCCTGCTCCGCCATTCAACGAGATCATGGCTGATCATCCAAACCCTAGCACCCGGTCCCTACACCGACAGCCATCCCACCCAAACCCTATCCCCGTAACCCCACGTATTTAATCCCCCCTAATACTAAGTGTCAATTTTTATCATGGCCAATCAACCTAACCCACACATCTTTGGACTGTGGGAGGAAACCGGAGCACCCAGAGAAAACCCACGCAAACATGGGGAGAATGTGCAAACTCCACACAGACAGTCACCCAAGGCCGGATTTGAACCCGGGTCCATGGCGCTGTGAGGCAACAGTGCTAACCACTATGCCACCGTGCTGTTTGAAGCTGTCAAACACTGACAGTCTTACTTCTAACATGAGTCCTTCTCCACAGACTCAGTTAGAACTCTCACCGGCACAGAAAGCTGAAGGCTGTCACTTTTGACAGATCGCAGCCGTTCAGCTTTCAGTTCCGGCTGAGTGATGGACTCCCGATGGCTACAGGAAGAAAGGCTGTGAAGGTAAGTACAGGTAAGTAAAAGTTCTTTACACACTTTAGACACACCAAACACACTTACCTTTACACTCATGCACCCATCACTCACCTGAGCACCAATATCGCGACCCCTCCAACTCCTTCAACCCGACGGCCCACCTGCTCTAACCTGGCGTGGTTTGGAGCCATCGGGAAACCCACACGAAACTCCTCAAAATAGGGATTAGGCTAAAAACTGCCTGTTAACTACCTGTTAACAGGCAGTTAATAGGCACTAATCCCATCCCGCCTGGTTTCACCGGGTCCCAGTGCGGGGCGGGTACCCGCCGCCCCTGAAACTTACGTGGGGCGGGGTTTTGGGCGGGATGGTGTCGGGACCCCCAAATTCGGGATTTTCAGCCCCCGCCCACCTGAAACCCCGCGCGACGGCTGGGGGAAAATTGGGGCCAACGTTTCAGCTCGGTGACCCTTCATCAGAACTGGGAAACACCGGCGCAGCCTTGATGGATGGAATGGTCCATTTCTCTGCTGGAACATTCTATAATTCTAGGTTGCAGTCAACCCTTTTAATGTCTTTGTCAACCGATAGCATAAAATAGGTCCCCACCCGTGCTCGCCGGCTTTTCAATGGAAAAAAAATCACACGCGCGATATTTCGAATGCCCTTTCATGGTGCCACGCACCCAAAAAAATTCAACAGGAACGTTATTGCTCGCATGTCAGAATGGCCATCTGTCACCTCTTTAATCCAGCAATATGTTGTAAACTGCATAATCTCAGAGATATGTCCTGGGAGTGAGCAGAAATATCCTCTATCACAGAAGTTGAGGGCAATGGTGACTTTTTCTGCCATTGACAGGGCAAGTGCAGATGTTCGAATGTGCTGCTGGTCTTGCCTATTAAATCTCTCCAGGGCTTTATAAATAAAGGCATAGAGTACAACAGCAAGAAGGTTATGCTAAACCTTTATAAAATACTGCTTAGGACTCAGCTGAACTATTGGCCTAGATTTTCAGTGTGCCGTGAGGCAGGCTTTAAGGCGTGCAGGGGGCAAAAATCCCGAATTCGGGGGTCCCGACACCATCCCGCCCAAAACCCGCCTCCACGTAAGTTTCAAAGGAGGCGGGTACCCGCCCCGCACTGGGGCCCGCCGACCCGAGGCGGGAAGGGATTAGTGCCAATTAACTGCCTGTTAACAGGTAGTTAACAGGCAGTTTTTAGCCTAATCCCTATTTTGAGGGGTGTCATGTGGGATTCCCGACGGCTCCAAACCACGCCAGGTTAGAGCAGGCAGGCCGTCGGGTTGAAGGAATTGGAGGGGTCGCGATGTCGGTGTTCAGGTGAGTGATGGGTGCAAAGGTAAGTGTGTTTGGTGTGTCTAAAGTGTGTAAAGAAGTTTAAATTACCTGTACTTACCTTAACAGCCTTTCTTCCTGTAGGCGTCGGGAGTCCATCACTCAGCCGGCACTGAAAGCTGAATGGCTGTGATCTGTCAAAAGTGACAGCCTTCAGCTTTCATTGCCGGTGAGAGTTCTAACTGTGTCTGCGTAGAAGGACTCAGGTTAGAAGTCAAACTGACAGTGTCTGACAGCTTCAAACAGCTGTGAAACACTGATATTTCATCTGTCAAAAACTCTTGACAGATGAAATTTCAGTCTGTGACGTCACCTGGTGCCGGGTGGCCCTTAATTGGCCTGCTGAGCCCGCTGGGCGGGCTCAACAACGTCAATTAAAGGAAATTCGCGTGGATTGGCCGGACGTTGATGTAGGCGGGACTAAAACCCGAAAGTTGTAGCCCCGCCACCTTCCCGACAGCTTAATGAAAATCGACATTGTGTCCAACTCTGGGCACCACATGTTGGGAAGGATGTCAAGACCTTGGAGAGGGTGCAGAGGAGATTCACTAGAATGGTACCAGGGATGAGGGACTTCAATTATATGGAGGTACTGGAGAAACTGGGATTGTTCTTTGAGAAGCTAAGGTAAAGGGGAGATTTAATAGATGTGTTCAAAATGATGAGGGGTTTTGATGGAGTAAATAAGGAGAAACGGTTTCCACTGGCAGGAGGGTCGGTAACCAGAGGACACAGATTTAAGATAATTGACCAAAAACCCAGGGAGGGAGAGAAAGAGAATTTTTTTATGCTGCTAGTTATTACGATCTGGAAGGGTGGTGGAAGCAGATTCAATAGTAGCTTTCAAAAGGGAATTGGTTTTATATATTTGAAAAGGAGAAATTTGCAGCTCTGTGTGGAAGAGCAGTGGAATGGAGCTAATTGGACAGCTCTTTCAGTGAACCGGCAAAAACACGATAGGTTAAATGGTCTCCTTTTGTGCTGTATGACTTTTTTTTCCATTCTAAACCAATTCGGTCTGATACAATGTTTAAATTAAAAATAAGCTCCCGGCCCCTTCGGTAATGCCTCCTCGCTGGGTAAGTGCCTTCGAGAGCACTGATTCATACCACAAACTGCGCGCACTGTTCCAGCTCCTTTCATTGTAACTCCTCTATGGAAAAAAAAAGTTCAGGACTGATACAGAGAAGCACTTGCTCACAGGAAGAGCGATTAATCCCTGAAATGGGGGAAATAAACAGCAAATACCAGAAATCTGAAAGTAGTGATAATGTGAGACTTTAGCTACCTCAATAGAGACTGGGATAGTAGTTGTGTTAAAGCCGGGGGGGGGAGGGGAGGAATTTTTGAAGCGAGTTCAGGAGAATTTTCTTGATCAGTATATTTCCTGCACAATGAGGAAGGAGGCATTGCTGGATCTAGTCCTGGAGAATACATAGATACATAGATACATAGAAGATAGGAGCAGGAGTAGGCCATTCGGCCCTTCGTGCCTGCTCCGCCATTCAATGAGATCATGGCTGATCCTTTAATTCAGTATCCCGTCCCCGCCTTCTCTCCGTAACCCTTAACCCCTTTTGCCCGTAGAAATATATCTAATTCCCTCTTAAATATATTTAATGAGCTGGCGTACACTGCCCTCTGTGGCAATGAGTTCCACAGGTTCACCACTCTCTGAGTGAAGAAATTCCCCCTCATCTCTGTCCTAAATGGTTTAGCCCTTATCCTTAAATTATGTCCTCTAGTTCTGTTCTCACCCGCCAAGGGAAACATTCCTTCTGCATCCAGTCTGTCTAGACCTGTCAGAATTTTATACACTTCTATGAGGTCCCCTCTCAATCTTCTAAACTCCAGTGTGTACATCCCTAAACTACATAGTCTCTCCTCATAGGTCATTCCCGCCATTCCTGGTATCAGCCTGGTGAATCGCCGCTGCACCCCCTCCATGGCAAGAACATCCTTCCTCAGATGAGGCGACCAAAACTGTACACAGTACTCGAGGTGTGGTCTCACCAGTGCCCTGTACAGCTGCAGCAAGGTATCCCTGTTCCTGTATTCTAACCCTTTTGCTATGAAGGCCAGCATACCGTTTGCCTTCTTGACCGCCTGTTGCACCTGCATGCTCGCCTTCAGTGACTGGTGTACAAGAACACCCAGGTCTCTCTGTACTTCCCCCTCTCCCAATCTATTGCCATTTAAATAATAATTTGCCCTCCCGTTCCTGCACCCAAGGTGGATAACTTCGCACTTGTCCACATTATAGTGCATCTGCCATTTATCCGCCCAATCGCCCAGTCTGTCCAAATCGCTCTGGAGCTTCCTGGTCTCTTCCTCTGAGCCCACCCCCCCTCCTAGTTTAGTGTCGTCTGCAAATTTGGAAATGCTGCATCCGACTCCCTGATCCAGGTCATTAATGTAAATTGTGAACAGCTGGGGGCCCAGGACAGATCCCTGTGGTACCCCACTTGTTACTGCCTGCCATTCAGAAAATGAGCCGTTTATTCCAACTCTCTGTTTTCTATCTGACAGCCAGTTCCCTATCCACGCCAATACTTTCCCCTTTATCCCATGAGCCTCAATTTTCCATGCTAATCTTTTATGTGGGACCTTATCGAAGGCCTTTTGGAAGTCCAGGTACACCACATCTACTGGCTCTCCCCCATCTATTCTACCAGTTACTCCCTCAAAAAATTCCAATAGATTAGTCAAGCACGATTTACCCTTTGTAAATCCATGTTGACTCTGTCCTATCCTGTCCCCATTTGCTAAGTGCTCCGCTATTTCATCCTTAATGATGGACTCCAGCATTTTGCCCACAACTGATGTAAGGCTTACAGGTCTGTAATTACCTGCTTTTTCCCTACCCCCCTTTTTGAATAGTGGGGTAACGTTAGCTACCCTCCAATCCATGGGCACTGTTCCCGAGTCTAATGAATTCTGAAAAATCATCCTTAGTGCATCCGCTATCTCTAGGGCCACCTCCTTCAGTACCCTAGGATGCATGTTATCAGGCCCTGGGGATTTGTCCACCTTCAATCCCTTTAGCTTCCTTAACACCATATCCTTAGAGATATTGATTTGCGTCAGTTCCTCCTTTGCCAATGTCCCTATTTTTCCCGATATCCCAGGGAGGTTTTTTGTGTCTTCCTTCGTAAAGACTGACCCAAAGTATGCATTTAGTTGATCTGCCATTTCCTTATTTCCCATTATATATTCCCCCGTATCTGACTGCAATGGACCAACTTTGGTTTTCACCAGTCTTTTCCTTTTGATATACTTATAAAAGCTTTTGGAGTTAGTTTTTATATTTTCCGCCAGCTTGTTTTCGTAAGCTATTTTGCCCCTCTTGATTATGCCCTTTGCCCTCCTTTGCTCTATCTTAAACTGTTCCCAATCTTCCGCTCTGGCGCTTTTTTTGGCTATTTTATACGCCCTATCTTTGGATTTTATGCTGTCTCTAATTTCCCCTGTTATCCACGGTTGAGTCACCTTTTTAGATTTCCTTTTATGCCAGATTGGTATAAACAATTTTTGCAATTTTGTCATTCTATCTTTAAATGTTTGCCATTGTTTATCTACCTCCAGTCCTCCCAGGAACGTTGTCCAATCAGACCTACTCAGTTCCCGTCTCATGGCATCATAATTCCCCTTGTTTAAATTCAGGACCTTAGTCTCTGAGTCAATTTCTTCGCTCTCCATTTCGAGTGAGAAATCGATCATGTTATGATCGCTCTGACCCAAGGGTCCCCGTACAACAAGATTACTGATTAGTCCCTTCTCATTGCACAGTACCCAGTCCAATATAGCCTGTTCCCGAGTTGGTTCCTCGACATATTGATACAGATAACCATCCCTTAAACACTCAAGGAATTCCTCCTCCTCATTATTTTTACTGATTAGGCTAGTCCAATCTATATGTAAGTTAAAGTCACCTATGATGACAGCTGTGCTCTTATTGCACGCTTCTCTAATTTCCCTCGTGATGCCCTCCCTAACCTCTATTTTACTATTTGGAGGCCTATATACCACTCCTATTAATGTTTTTCGCCCCTCGCTATTTCTTAGCTCCACCCATATAGATTCTGTATTAACTGAGTTAATATCCTTCCTTTCAATTGCATTTATCCCCTTTTTTACTAGCAATGCTACCCCTCCTCCCTTTCTTTTTTGTCGATCCTTCCTAAATACTGAATACCCCTGTATGTTAAGCTCCCAGCCCTGCTCACCCTGCAACCATGTTTCCGTAATCCCAATTAGATCATAATTATTAACCTCTATTTCCACAGCTAATTCATCTACCTTGTTCCTGATGCTTCTCGCATTAAGGTATAAAACCCTCAGGCTTTTTTTATGCTCACATTTTTTATGAATTAGTTTGGCCCTTTGTTTTTTGTTCCTCACCCTTTTACCATTTATTTCTGTCTGCCTTTCACTTTCCTCTATTTCACTACATAGGTTTCTAGCCCCCTGCCATACTAGTTTAAATGCTCCCGAACTGCTTTATCAAAAATTACCCCGAGAACATCAGTTCCATCTCTGCACAGGTGTAGACCGTCCCTTTTGTATAGGTCACACCTACCACAAAACTGGTTCCAATGCCTCAAAAATTTAAAACCCTCCCTCTTACACCACTGCTCAAGCCACGTATTTAGCCTAACTATCCTGTTCTCTGTACTCTTACTAGCACGTGGCACTGGTAGTAATCCAGAGATTACTACCTTCGAGGTCCTACTTTTTAGCTTGGCTCCTAACTCCCTAAATTCTACTTGTAGGACCTCTTCCCTTTTTTTAGCTACGTCGTTGGTACCAACATGTATCACGACAACTGGCTGTTCCCCCTCCCCCTCCAGAATGTTCTGCACCCGCGCCGAGACATCCTTGACCCTTGCACCAGGGAGGCAACATACCATCCTGGAGTCTCGGTCGCGACCACAGAAACCCCTATCTATTCCCCTTACAATCGAATCCCCTATTACTATAGCCCTGCCACTCTTTTTCCCTCCCTTCTTTGCAACAGAGCCAGTCATGGTGCCATGAGCCTGGCTGCTGGTGCCTTCCCCCGATGTGTCACCCCCCCCGACAACAGTACCTAAGGCGGTGAACCTGTTGCTAAGGGAGACAACCCCAGGGGATTTCTGCACTACCTTCCTGCCCTTGCTCTGCCTTTTGGTCACCCATGTACTGTCTACGCTGGCCTTAACCTGCGGTGTGACCAACTCACTAAATGTGCTATCCACACCCCTCTCAGAATCGTGGATGCTCCAAAGTGAGTCCATCTGCAGCTCAAGGGCCGTCATGCGGTCCCACATGAGGTGGATCAACTGGAGAATGTTACAGTGGAGGTGCATCTCGGGAATAGGGATCATAGTATTGTAAGGTTTAGATTAGTTATGGAGAAGGACATGGAACAATCTAGAATAAAAATACTTAACTGAAAGAGGGCTAATTTCAGCGAATTGATGAGGGATCTGGCCCGGGTGAATTGGAGTCAAAGACTAGCAGGCAAAATATAATGGAGCAATGGGCGGCCTTTAAAGAGGAGTTGGTTCGGGTACACTCGAGGTACATTCCCACACGGTGGAAAGGGAGGGTAACCAAAGCCAGAGCTCCCTGGATGGTGAAGGAGTTGGAGAGTAGCATGAAGCAGAAAAAAGGGGGCGTATGACAGATGTCAGCTTGATAATACAAGGGAGAATCAGGCTGAATATAAAACGTACAGAGGAGAATTTAAAAAGGAAATAAGAGGGGCAAAGAGACAGTATGAGAATAGATTGGCTGCTAACATAAAGAGGAATCCAAAGGTCTTCTGTAGGCATATTAACAGTAAAAGGGTTGTCAGAGGAGCAGTGAGACCGATTACAGACCAAAATGGAGATCTATTTGTGGAGACAGAAGGCATGGCTGAGGTAGTAAATGAGAACTTTGTGTCGGTGTTTACCAAGGAAGGGGACTTTGACAAAGCTATGGTAAGCGAGCAGGTTGGTGGTATTATGTCCGTGTATAATTGAGACATGGACTGCAGGAGTTGATTATAACAAGTCTTTACTGAAAGGAGACAACCTGGAAACTGAAACTACATTAGCCTGCTAGGGCCTTTTATACAGGGGTGGTCACTGCCGGTACTGCAGTCTGAGACCAGTTATTCCCTTAAAGGTACATACACAAAAATTCCTCCCCTTTTAGATAAACAGTACATAACATTCATTTAACAACTAAATAATAACTAATTACAATTACAATTACGGTTGCTAGATACATTGGTTGAAGTTAAGCAATTATAAGTTCAGTCTTTGAGGAGGCTTCCTGATTCTGTCTGGATAACGCCTCTTTGGGATATCACGTTCTTCTGGCAAGGTTGCATCGGGATCAATGTCGTTGTTTGGTTCGTCTGCTTCCAATATCACCGATTCTGCGGTAAATGCAATTGGTACTTCGGTTTCATCGCCAGGTGTATCAGATCGTGGTGTGGAGTTGACGTTTTCCAGTGAATCTAGAATCTGGTCAGCATGGCGTCTTACAATGCTCTCTCCAACGTCCACGGTATACATTAGAGGTCCTTGCCGTGTACAGATCGTTCCTGGCTGCCATTTCTCTGTGCGGTAGTCCCGGGCCAAAACTGTTTGACCTATCTTAAAACTCCTGGTCGGCCTTTCATTCATATTCTGAAACTGCCTGTTCTCCACATCTCTTCTGACGTTCGGCTTAACCAAATCCAAGCGGCATCGTAGTCTTTGATTGAAGAACATCATGGCTGGAGTTTGGTTGGTAACCGCATGTGTCGCATTCCGGTCGGCAAACAAGAAGTTATCCACCTTGTGTTGTAGGGGTATATCTTCATTACACATTGCCTTGATAGCCTTCTTGAATGTTTGAACAAACCTCTTGGCCAATCCATTAGTGGCTGGATGATATGGGGTGGATGTGTAATGCTTAACACCATTGTTCTTTAAGAACCTCCGGGACTCTTCAGACACATACTGTGGTCCATTGTCAGAGCAAATCTGTTCAGGCAGCCCATTCCTGGCGAATATGGTTCGTAAGACTGTGATAGTTTTTTCTGTGGTGGTTGAGGACATTTTTATTACCTCTGGCCACTTTGAATGTGCATCCAGCGCAATTAAAAACATCAAGTCCATAAAGGGACCAGCAAAATCAATGTGCACCCTTTGCCATGGAGATGAGGGCCACTCCCATGGATGTAGAGGGGCCTGTGGTGGGGCGTTTTGGACCTTCTGGCATCCTGTACAGCTCTTGGTCATCTCTTCGATTTCTCTATCGATTCCCAGCCACCACACAAACGCTCTGGCTAAGTTCTTCATTTTTACCCCTCCCAGATGACCCTCATGAAGCTCATTAAGCACTCTATCCTTCAATTTGGGTGGAATTACTACTCTGGATCCACACATCAAGGTTCCTCTGCACACTGACAGGTGTTCTCTTCTCGGCGAGAATGCTGGCAGCAGTGGTTCACCATGTGCTGGCCATCCCTTCACTGTTAAATCATAGACCCAGGAGAGTGTCGGGTCATTTCGTGTTTCCTTTTCTATGTTTGCATTCGTCACAGGGAGACATTCGACTATAGTCGAGTGGAATAACTCCACTGGATCCACTGCCAGTTCTTCTTCCACCATCGGCAACGGTAGGCACGACAATCCATCAGCATTCCCATGCTGTTTAGATCCTTTGTACTCGATGTCATATTGGTGTGCCCCTAGGAAAAGGGACCACCTCTGTAGCCGTTGTGCCGTCATTATCGGTACACCCTTCTGAGGGTTGAAAATGGAGACGAGAGGTTGATGATCAGTTAGTAGAGTAAATTTCTGACCGTGCAGGTAGTGATTGAACTTCTTCACCCCCCACACCAGGCTGAGGGCCTCTGTCAATCTGGGCATAGTTACGCTCGGCTGAAGTTAACGAGCGTGACGCAAAAGCTATCGGCCTCTCTGAACCATCAAGGAATTTATGTGGCAGTACCGCCCCAATGCCGTAGGGAGACGCATCACACGCCAGTCTTATCGGTAGTGATGGGTTGTAGTGAGCCAATGCTTCTCTTGAAGTGATTAGGTCCTTACTCTTCTGAAAGGCCCGCTTACATTCATCGCTCCATTTCCATGCTACTCCCGTTCGTAGTAGGGCGTTCAGTGGATGCAGAATTGTGGACAAAATCGGCAAAAACTTATGGTAGTAATTCACCAATCCGAGGAATGACCTCAGTGGCGACACATTTTCAGGCGCTGGAGCCTTAATTGCCGTTTCAATTTTGTCAGGGGACTTATGCAACCCCTCTTCATCAATCACGTGGCCACAATACGATATCTGTTTCTTAAAAAACTCGCACTTGGGGCGATTGGCTCGTAGCCCATGTTCACGTAGTCTAGTGAGCACCTGCTCTAGGTTGGCAAGGTGTTCACTGTCATCTTCACCTGTCACTAGGATGTCGTCTAAGGAGCACTGAGTCCCCGGAATCCCTTGCAGGACTTGTTCCATCGCTCTTTGCCATATCGCCGGAGCTGATGCTACTCCGAATACCAGTCGATTATACTGGTAAAGACCTTTGTGAGTGTTTATCGTGAGATACTTCCTAGAGGATTCTTCAACCTCCATCTGCAAATATGCTTGTGCTAGGTCAATTTTTGTAAAACACTTCCCTCCAGATAGTGAGGCGAAGATATCTTCTATCCTTGGAAGAGGATATTGTACTGTGTGAAGTACTGGGTTCACCATCACCTTGAAGTCCCCACAGATGCGAACCTTCCTTGGCTCCTCAGACTTATTGTTTAACGTTCTCTTCATGACAGGAACGATGGGTGTCACCCACTCGCTCCAGTCTACATTAGATAACACGCCTGCATTCTCCAGATTCTCCAGCTCTGCCTCGACGGCTGGGCGAATTGCATATGGTACTGGTCTGGCTTTGAAAAACTTGGGAATTGCATTCTCCTCTATTTTTATCGAGGCGGTTACGCCTTTAAGAGTGCCCAGTTCTTGTTGAAGTACCTCTTTGGCGTCAGCTAAGATTGTTGACAATCGTCCAGGAGTGACGTCGTCATCCTTTTTACCAGCCACCGTCAGTGCCTGAATGGAGTGCCAGTCTAAACTTATCTTTCTGATCCATTCACATCCCAATAACGGTGGTTCCACCATCTTGCAAAATGTAGAGATACAACTTCCGTATTTTCTTGCCGTTGTATTCGACAGGCACCCTTATTTTTCCTCTGGGGTATACTTTTTGCCCCGTATATGTCCTCAAGACAATGGATGTCTCTCTCAAGAGTATGTGTGAGAATAGCTGCGCGTAGTCTCGTCGATTCATGACGGTCAGAGCTGATCCTGTATCCAATTCCATTTTGACTTGGGACCCTGCTATCGTGAGGGTGACCCTAATGGTTCAGTGATCCTCTTTTGCGATTACGTTGTGAATTTTGAGACAGCTTAGTCTGTTGTTCCCGGATTCACTATCGCTCATCTGGTCTTCGGAACTACTGTCCGTCATCTTTTGTACTTTCCTGTACGGTTCCTTAGTAGCCTTTTTGTTGTCGTTGGTCTTCTTCCCAGACCTGCAAACTCGTGCAATGTGTCCCATCTTTCCGCATTGCCTGCATATTTTGTCCTTGGACCAGCAGTCCTTCTGGTCATGGTTTGTTCTGCCGCAGCGATAACATTTTGCAAATCCCCGTGTCATTTCGTGGGTGCCGTATTCCTGTGGCTTTTGTTGTATTTCCGCAACTCCCCTTGCTGCTGCTTCGTACAGTACTGCCACGCTGAAAGCCTTATCCAGTGTCAGCTCTTTCTCTGAGAGTAACCTCTTCTGGGTTCCTTCACTCAGGAGTCCACAGACAAATTTGTCCCGTAAGGTATCTGCCAGTCCTGCTCCGAACTGTAGTGTCCGTGTGTAGATAAAGACACTGAAGACAGGAGTTGGTTCATAGGTATTTACTAAGCAAGTCTGGGGGGGGGGGTTCTAAAGGATATACACAATACACAGGCTTATATAGCCCAAGTGGCAATTACCGGCATTACGCACACCTGGGGCTCTTAAAGGCACATGCACCACAATTCCTCCCCTTCTAGCTAACTAGTACATCATATTTTAAGTAATTATTAATTACATGTTATATGCAAAATAATATACATTGCTGTATTAATTAATTATAAGTTAGTCTCTCAGGAGGCTTCCTGACTCAGTCCGGATAACGCCTCGGGGGTGTAGTAGTTTCTGGTGGTGTAGTAGGTTCTTCTGGCAAGGCTGATTCGGCTTGAAGGCCAGTGTCGGGTTCATCGGGCTCCAGTATCACCGGATCGGAGGTAGATATGGGTATCTCTACTTCATCGTTAGATGTATAGAGTGGTGGTGTAGGTTGTCCCTTTTCAGATGACTTGATGATTTGGTCAGCATGGCACTTTATTATGCTGTCTCCGATGTCCACGGTATACATCAGTGGTCCTAATCATGTGCAGATAGTTCCAGGCTGCCATTTCTCGGTACGGTAGTCCCGGGCCAAAACTGGTTGGCCTATCTGGAAGGCCCTAGTTGGCCTTTCATTCATGCCCTGAAACTGCCGGTTCTCCACGTCCCTTCGGATGTTGGGCTTGACCAAATCCAGCCGGCATCTTAGGTTTCTATTGTAGAACATCATGGCGGGAGTTTGGTTAGTAACCATATGCGTTGCATTCCTATATGCAAATAAGAAGTTATCCACCTTGTGCTGAAGTTTTATGTCTTCATTACCCATGGCCTTGATGGCCTTCTTGAAGGTCTGGACAAACCTTTCAGCCAATCCATTGGTGGCGGGATGGTATGGGGCGGACGTGTAGTGCTTTACCCCATTGTTCTTTAAGAACTTTCTGAATTCTTCGGACACAAATTGCGGTCCATTATCAGAACATATCTGCTCCGGCAGCCCATTCCTGGCAAATATGGTCCTTAATACTGTGATGGTTTTTTCCGTGGTGGTGGAGGACATCTTTATTACCTCCGGCCACTTGGAGTGTGCATCAACTGCGATTAAGAACATTGAGTCCATAAATGGACCAGCAAAGTCGATGTGCACCCTTTGCCAGGGAGATGAGGGCCACGCCCATGGATGTAGAGGGGCCTGTGGCGGAGCATTTTGGACCTTCTGGCATCCTAGGCAGCTCTTGGTCATGTCTTCGATGTCTCCATCGATACCTGGCCACCATACAAACGCCCTAGCTAGGTTCTTCATTTTCACTCCACCCAGATGTCCCTCGTGAAGCTCCTTTAGCACTTTATCCTGGAGTTTGGGTGGAATCACCACTCTGGATCCACACATCAAGGTTCCTCGGCACACTGACAGCTGTTCTCTTCTTTGCGAGAATGCTGGCAACAGTGGTTCGCCATGTGCTGGCCATCCCTTCACTGTTAAATCGTAGACCCGTGAGAGAGTAGGGTCATTTCTTGTCTCCCTTTCAATGGCAGAATTTGTCACTGGTAGACATTCCACTATGGTAGAGTGGAATATCTCTACTGGGTCTACTGTAGGTGCCTCTTCTATCGTTGGCAATGGTAGGCGTGATAAACCGTCAGCATTCCCATGCTGTTTTGACCCTTTGTATTCAATGTTGTATTGGTGTGCCCCTAGAAAAAGGGACCACCTCTGTAGTCTTTGTGCCGTCATAATGGGGACACCTTTTTTAGGGTTGAATATGGAGATGAGGGGTTGATGGTCAGTCAGCAAGGTAAATTTTTGTCCGTGTAGGTAATGGTTGAATTTCTTCACTCCCCATACCAGGCTGAGTGCTTCCCTGTCTATCTGGGCATAGTTACGCTCAGCTGAGTTCAATGAGCGTGACGCAAAAGCTATCGGCCGTTCCGAGCCATCAGGGAATCTATGGGACAATACCGCTCCTATGCCGTAAGGGGATGCATCGCACGCCAGTCTGATTGGTAGTGATGGGTTGTCATGAGCCAAAATTTTCTCGGATGTGATTAAGTCTTTACATTTATGGAAGGCACGTTTACAGTCTTCGTTCCATTTCCAAATCACTCCTGTCTGTAGACGATCATTAAGAGGGTGTAGAATAGTTGATAAGTTCGGTAAAAATTTATGATAGTAATTTATTAATCCCAGGAATGACCTTAATTGTGAAACATTTTCAGGTGCTGGGGCTTTTATAACTGCTTCAATTTTCTCAGGTGACTTATGCAACCCTTCCTTATTAATTATGTGGCCACAATATGATATCTGATTTTGGAAAAATTCGCACTTGGGGCGATTTGCTCGTAGTCCCCGTTCTTTCAGCCTAGTGAGCACCTGCTCCAAATTGGCAAGGTGCTCGTTGTCGTTTTCTCCTGTTATAAGGATGTCATCTAGGTAGCATTGAGTCCCCGGAATCCCTTGCAGGACTTGCTCCATAGCTCTTTGCCAGATAGCTGGAGCTGATGCTATTCCAAAAACCAGTCGATTGTACTGGTACAGGCCTTTGTGTGTGTTTATTGTGAGATACTTTTTAGAGGTCTCCTCAACCTCCATCTGTAAATATGCCTGTGCCAAGTCAATTTTTGTGAAACGTTTCCCTCCGGATAGTGAGGCGAAAATATCTTCTATCCTCGGAAGAGGATACTGTACCATGTGAAGGACCGGGTTTACAGTCACCTTAAAGTCCCCACAGATGCAAAATTTTTTCTGTTCCTCAGAGTTATTTTTCAATGTTTTTTTCATGACTGGGACGATGGGTGTTGCCCATTCGCTCCAATCCATTTTGGATAATACGCCTGCCTTTTCCAAATTCTTCAGCTCTGCCTCGACTGCCGGACGTATTGCGTATGGCACCGGTCTTGCCTTAAAAAATTTTGGAATTGCTGTATCTTCCACTTTTATTGAGGCGGTGATGCCTTTCAAGGTTCCTAGTTTCTCTTGAAACACTTCTTTGGCATTGGCCAAGATGTCTTTTAATCGTTCAGGTATGATGTCATCATTGTTTTTTTCCTTACTGGTCACCGTCAGTGCCTGAATGGAGTGCCAGTCTAAACGTATCTTCCTTATCCATTCACGTCCCAACAACGGTGGACCACCATCTTGTAGAATGTATAAATACAACTTTTGTATTTCTTTGCCGTTGTATACCACAGGCACCCTTATTTTTCCTTTGGGGTAGACTTTCTGCCCCGTATATGTTTTTAAGATAATGGATGTGTCTTTTAGAGGTATATGCGAAAATAGCCTCTCGTAATCTCGTCGATTTATTACGGTTAGAGCTGATCCTGTATCTAGCTCCATTTTAACTGGGGACCCTGCTATTGTGAGGGTAACCCAAATGGTTTGGTAATCCTCTTTGGCAAGTACATTATGTAATTTGAGACAGCTTAGTCTCTTGTTTCCGGAGTCGCTATCGCTATTCTGGTCTTCGGAGCTATTGTCCGTCATCATTTGTACCTTCCTCTACTTTTCTTTATTGATTTTTTGTTTTCTGTCAGTGGATTTATTTTGTCCAGATTGGCATACCCGTGCAATGTGTCCAATCTTACCACATTGCCTGCATGCTTTGCCCTTGAACCAGCTGTCCCTCTGGTTATGGGTGGATCTGCCGCAGCGATAACATCTTCCGAACTCCTGTGTCATTGTATGGGTGCCGAAGTCCTGTGTCTCTTGTTGTATCTCTGCAGCTCCTTTTGCTGCTGCTTCGTATGATACAGCCATACTGAAAGCTTTGTCCAATGTTAAATCTTTTTCAGAAAGCAGTCTTTTTGTGTGTTCCTTCACTTAAGAGACCGCAAACAAATTTGTCTCAAAGATAATCTGATAGTCCTGCTCTGAATTGGCAGTACTTTGATAGCTTTCTTAATTCGGTTAGGTAATCAGCGTTACTTTCATTCTTGGGTTGATTTCTCTTGAAGAACTTGAATCGTTCCGCTATCAGCAGCGGTGTTGGGTTTAAATGCTCCTGCAGGGTATCAACAATTTCTTTAAAAGTCTTGTCCTTTGGTTTGGCTGGAGTGATTAAATTTCGTAACAGCCCGTATGTCTTCGCGCCCATTAAGTTCAGAAGTACTGAAGCTTTTTTTTCATCTGTTATTCCATTTGCAGTGCAATAAACCTCTACTCTTTCCACGTATGTGGTCCAATCTTCTATTTCGCCATCAAAAGCCTCAATATTACCAGATTTAGGCATTTCAGAAAAGATATGGCGCTTCCCGCGCTTTTTTTCTCTCTGCAGCAACGATATGGCGCTTCCCGCGCATTCCCGCCGCTGCTACCGATAACAACGCTGTTTTACTGTGGTTTCCATTTATTCACTGTTGGAGACTCGTTCCCGGCGGAGGTCTAAACGCTGACCTGCTTGCCGCGCTGGCCGTCTCTCGAGTGCACCCTCCCAGTCCGTTATTGCTTGCCTCCGATTTCGCTGCCTGTCTCAGCTGTAGAGCCCGCCACTGGAGCTCCAGCCTGACGCCCAGGAAGGATTAGCGCAGTACCTGTCACTAGCTTGGCCAGCTGGTGAAACCACAGTTTCTCTTACTTCCTTGAGTCTTCTGGACGCTGGAGGAATCGATGTCCTTGAGGTGCTGCCGAATTGCAGGTAAGTCCGTTTCCACTTCGTCGCCACTGTAGTGTCCGTGTGTAGATAAAGACACTGAAGACAGGAGTTGGTTCATAGGTATTTACTAAGCAAGTCTGGGGGGGGGGGGGTTTCTAAAGGATATGCACAATACACAGGCTTATATAGCCCAAGTGGCAATTACCGGCATTACGCACACCTGGGGCTCTTAAAGGCACATACACCATAATTGCTCTTAAAGGCACATACACCACACAAACTGGCAGTGCTTTGATAGCTTGCGTAGTTCCGTAAGGTAATCAGCATTGCTCTCATTTTTATGCTGATTTCTCCTGTGGAATTTAAATCTTTCTGCTATCAGCAGCGGTGTAGGATTTAGGTGTTTCTGTAGGATAGCAACAATTTCGTTAAAACTCTTCACCTTCGGTTTGGCTGGAGTAATCAGGTCCCGCAATAGGCCGTACGTTCTTGCGCCCATTAAATTTAGCAATACCGATGCCTTTTTCTCATCGGCTATTTCGTTTGCCTCGCAATATACCTCGACTCTTTCCACATACGTGGTCCAGTCTTCTATTGCATTATCGAAGGCAGTGATATCGCCAGTCTTTGGCATCTTGAAAATCTAAGATGGTGCCTCCCGCGCTTTGCCTTTGTCCCCGATGGATCAAAATGGCGCCTCCCACGCTTTTCCTTCTTCCCCGCCGAGTTAAGTTGGCGCCTCCCGCGCTTTCCCGCCACTGCCGCTGCTGCCGACGCTGTTGCTGTTGATTATATTTATTTTACTATCCTGTAATGGCGACGCCCTATGGTCTTCGCGCCTCCTCGATCGCTGCTGCCAACGCCGTGCTCCGCGGTATTTTTATTTTTCTATCGCGCTTCAATATTCGCTCCGTTAATTGAAGAACCGTTCCTGTCATGGAGCGGACCCTCTGGGACACTTCCCTCCCTCGTCTTAGGTCCGAACGTTGCCCGGCTTTGAAGCACCGGCCGCACCCTGTTTGCTCCACCCTCTCTCTCTACCTTTGCTTCCCGACTTGCTGCCCGGCCCCGTTGCAGAGCCACCCGATTGAGCTCTAGCCCGCCGCAGCCCAGGAAGGATCAGTGCACTACCTGCCACCAGCCCGATTAGCTGGGAAACCTCAGACTGGAGAACCAAGCCTGGCTCTCAACAGTCTCTCCTGCACTTTTCAATTCGATGATTTGGAGGGCGGTTGCCCACGGTCGACGCCCGTTTGTCGAGTTTCTTTGGATTATTTTTTTTTTTTTCTTCTGGCTTCGACCTTCAATAACGTCGTCTAAGGTGCTGCCGAGTTGCAGGTAAGTTCGTTTCTTACTCGTCGCCAGTATTATGTCCGTGTATAATTGAGACACGGACTGCAGGAGTTGATTATAACAAGTCTTTACTGAATGGAGACAACCTGGAAACTGAAACTACAGAAGCCTGCTAGGGCCTTTTTTACAGGGGTGGTCACTGCCGATACTGCAGTCTGAGACCAGTTGTTCCCTTAAAGGTACATACTCAACAGGTGGGATACTGAAATAAAAATAGATAATGAGGAGGTACTAGAAAGGCTGGTGGTGGCATAGTGGTTAGCACTGTTGCCTCACAGCACCAGGGACCCGGGTTCGAATCCGGCCTCGGGCGACTGTCTGTGTGGAGTTTGCACATTCTCCCCGTGTTTGCGTGGGTTTCCTCCGGGTGCTCTGGTTTCCTCCCACAGTCCAAAGATGTGCGAGTTAGGTTGATTGGCTATGATAAATTGACCCTTAGTGTTAGGGGGATTAAATACGTGGGGTTACGGGGATAGGGTGGGATATGTGTTGGTGTAGGGGTTACGGGGATGGGGTGGGATATGTGTTGGTGCAGGTTCGATGGGCTGAAATGGCCTCTATCTGCACTGTGGGGTTTCTGTGATTCTGTGATAATTAAAGTGGCTCATAACCCAGTCCGGATGGGATGCAACCTAGGATGCTGAGGGAAGTAAGGGTAGAAATTGCGGAGGTTCTGGCCACAATATTCCAAGCCTCACTGGATACAGGGGTGGTGCTGAGGATGGCAGGATAGCAAATTTTGCACCATTGTTCAAAAAAGATAGAAAGATAAACCTGGCAATTACAGACCAGTCAGCGAAAATTAACAAGCACTTGTAAAAGTCTGGAATAATAAAGGACAACCAGCGCGGATTTGTTCAGGGCAAATCATGTTTGCCTAAGGTGATTGAGTTTTTTGTTGAGGTAAGAGAGAGGGCGGATGAGGGCAGTGCAGTTGGTGTTGTGTATATGGACTTTCAAAAGGCTTTTGGTAAAGTGCCACATAGTAGGCTTGTTAGCAAAATTGAAGCCCATGGGATAAAAGGGGCAGCAGTAGCATGGATACAAAATTAGCTTATTATATATATAAAAACAGAGTTGTGGTGAGAGGTTGTCTTTCGGACTGGAGGGAGGTATACCGTGGAGTTCCCCAGGGTTCCGTACTAAGGCCACTGCTGCTTTGAATAAACATTAATGACTCGGATTGGGGGTAAAGGGCACATTTTCGAAGTTTGCAGATGACACAAACATGAAAGTGTAGTAACCACTGAGGCAGCTAGTAATAGACTTCAAGAGGAAATAGACAGGTACGTGGGATGGGCGGACTCGTGACAGATGTAATTCAACACAGAAAAGTGTGAGATGATGCATTTTTAGAGGAAGAATGAAGACAGTACAACTTTTAAAATGTTTTCAATTTAAAAAAAATAATTAAATAAAAGCTGAAGGAGCCCTAAAAGGGCCTTGGCCTTTGAGCCTCCTATCCTGGGTGCCCTCCCCATGGGGGACTAGTGTGTCTTTGGGCCTTGTTTCAAAGGGCGCGTGCTCGGCTTCCCTGGGCGTGTGAGGCGGGCTGTCTCCTCACGCCGGCGCTCGCGCCCTGCTCAACCCTCAGCCGCAGCGCTCTGATTGGCCGCGGCGCCGCTCACGTGTCGCCCTTCTAATGGCCCCGCCCCGGGGGGGAGGCGGGCGCTATAAATAGAGGCGGCGTCGCCGGGCACTTTGCAGAAAGCGGGAGGCTGCAGGAGGCGCGTTCACAGCACATTCTCAGTCATTTCACACTTTTACAGCAAATGCTGATGGATTGCAGCTCAACAAAATAAAAATCCAGTCACAAATTATTTCTGACCAGAAAAGGAACAAAAATATCTGGAGGAAAAACCAGGAGCTGGCAGGGTTACTTTTAGTGAGAAAGAAACTCAGGTCGTGTTAGTCTGAGGGAAAGTCAGAAGAAAAGACCGCTTCAGATATTAGTGCCACATTACCTAAACACTGCTACTGACAGGAAAGTCTTTCACTCAGATTGGACTTCATTTTAGCCCCGTGAGGTGACAGGAAAAAAGGAAGAAATAATCGACCCGGGGGGAAAACCATTGAAAAGACTGAGGGATCGAGAAGGGCACAAAAATTGGAGGGAAAAGTTGAGTAAATAAGGTGGCCAACCTCAGGAAGGTTTGGGCAAAACTCAGAGTGACAGGGAAGATACTGAAGAAGGCAAGGCCATGTCTGAGAAGAGGAAATCGGAGGTGAGATGATGGCAGATTTGAAATGGAAACCAGAAAGAAAATGCTGGAGAAATGTATGGTTTGCAACTTGAGATGGGGAAGATTCAGCTGCTCAGTCCCAAAAGATACCAATCACATTAATACTGTCAGTAGGGAGTGGCAGAGTTCCCCAGTGTTTAGATTGGATCACCAACATTAATATTGAGCAGTGAGACCATTTGGCCCATCGAACTTATCCTTCCAGTAGAAACCTAAAATTCCCTTATCACAATATCTAACTGCTTAAATTAATTCATTTTTAGTTTTTTGCCTCTACTACCCTCCCCAGTGACCACTTCAGGTACTGATAATTCCTGCTGTGACCATAGTTCTGAACTTCTCTTTTACCAGGTTTATCCTAGTCTTGTAGTTATAATTTAACTGAAAGTACTGCTGTGGATTTGCCTTTCCTATTCCAATTATTACTTTAGGTCTGATCAGAGACTGAGCAAACCTCCCAAAACATGAGGAGTGATCTGATCGAGGTGTTTAAATAGAAGGTCCACCACCATCTTCTCAAGGCAACTAGGGATGGGCATTAAAGATGGTCTTGTTAGCATTGACCACATCCTGTGTAACAATTAAAAAGGGAATTGACAAGATAGATGAGTTCCAATACTCATTTTGCTAATAGGGAGATCTGTAATAAAGGGACATCTATTTAAAATGAGAACTCAGCTGTTGAACATTTAATCCAGGAGAAAATTCTTAACGCAAAATGTAGTTGGATTGTGAAAAGCACGACCACAGAAGGCCATTGATGCAGATTTAATTCAGGTATTTAAAAGGGGATAGATACTTAAAGTGGGGAAAATGAGGTTGAAAAAGTAGATCTACCATTGTAAATAACATGGCGAAGCTTGCTGAATGGTGTTTTGCTGTGTTCCCTGAAGTTACTAGATTGATCTCGACTATGACGTTCGGGTGAGTGTGAATAATTTCACACTGAAGGGGAGGAATCGGAGGCATTCACTATGGATGTCCTTGAACAACTGGCTGAAAAACAGCAGCACCAAAAAACCTGCTGTAAGGTGTTTGACTACAGTTTTCTATGGAATGTTGCATGTGAGCATAAAGAAGGTGAGGAAGAATAAGTTAGAAAAGGGGATGGTGTGTGGTATCATTTTTAGCCATTTTGTTTTGCTTTTCGAGAAGGCTGAGGGGGGACCTGATTGAGGTGTATAAAATTATGAGGGGCATAGATAGGGTAGAGGATATAGGAGCGGTGACAGTATATAGGAGCTGTGAGGCGAGGCCCGACCAGATCGGACCAGGAGAGCACCGAGGCGGCAGTATAAAGGAGCGGTGAGGCGAGGCCCGACCAGATCGGACCAGGAGAGCATGGAGGCGGCAGTATAAAGGAGCGGTGAGGCGAGGCCCGACCAGATCGGACCAGGAGAGCACCGAGGCGGCAGTATAAAGGAGCGGTGAGGCGAGGCCCGACCAGATCGGACCAGGAGAGCACCGAGGCGGCAGTATAAAGGAGCGGTGAGGTGAGGCCCGACCAGATCGGACCAGGAGAGCACCGAGGCGGCAGTATAAAGGAGCGGTGAGGCGAGGCTTACTAACTCAGCAGCGGGGAGAGAGGTAAAAAGTAATCAGAGTGTGACGTCACCAGGGAGCAGGTAAGTGATTGGTTGGTGAGTATTTCTCTTTTTTAAACTTTAACTCTGTAGTTTATAGTTACTAAGGTCTTTTCTGGTGTAGCAGGGACTGTTGGTTTACCAACTCAGGCACTGTAGAGTCATCTTTAATTGGTGATAGTGAATTAATTTAAAGTAATTAAAGGGTAAGTCATGCCAGGAGAGCCCAGCCCCGTGTTATGCTCCTCTTGCTCTATGTGGGAATTCAGGGACACTGCCGGTGTCCCTGATGACCACGTGTGCCAGAAATGCATCCAGCTGCAGCTACTAGCAGACCGCATTGCGGCGCTGGAGCTGCGGATGGATGGGCTTTGGAGCATTCACGATGCTGAGAGGGTCGTGGATAACACGTTTAGTGAGTTGGTCACACCGCAGGTAAGGGCTGCACAGGCAGAAGGGAAATGGGTGACCATCAGGCAGAGCAGTAGAGGCAGGCAGGGAGTGCAGGGAACCCCTGTGGCCATCCCCCTCTCAAACAGGTATACCGATTTGGATACTGTTGAGGGGGATGACTTACCAGAGGAAGGCAGCAGCAGCCAACTTCCTGGCACCAGGGGTGCTTCTGCTGCTCAGGAAGGGAGGAAAAAGAGTGGGAGAGCAATAGTGGTAGGGGATTCTATCGTAAGGGGTACAGATAGGCGTTTCTGTGGCCGTAGACATGACTCCAGGATGGTTTGTTGCCTCCCTGGTGCCAGGGTCAAGGATGTCACTGAACGGCTGCAGGGCATTCTGAAGGAGGAGGGTGAACAGTCAGAGGTCGTGGTTCACATTGGGACCAATGACATGGGTAGGAAGAGGGATGAGGTCCTGCAGCAAGAATTTAGGGAGCTAGGTAGCAGATTAAAGAGCAGGACCTCAAAGGTTGTAATCTCTGGATTACTCCCGGTGCCACGTGCTAGTGAGTATAGGAATAGGAGGATAGAGCAGATGAATGCGTGGCTAAAGAGTTGGTGCAGGAGGGAGGGCTTTAGTTTCCTGGATCACTGGGCCTGCTTCTGGGAAAGGTGGGACTTGTACAAGTCGGACGGGTTGCACCTGAACCAGAGTGGGACAAACATCCTTGCCGGGGAGGTTTGCTAGCACTGTTCGGGGGGGTTTAAACTAAAATGGCAGGGGGTTGGGAACCTGAGCAGGGCGACAGAGGAAAGGGAAACGGATAAAAGCAAAAGATAGGAAGGAAAAAAACAAAAGTGGCAGTCAGAGAAATCAACGGTTTAAATCAAACGCGGCCACTGTAAATAATAACTCTAATAGGTCTAAGAGCGTTAAAAAAACAAGCCTGAAGGCTTTGTGTCTTAATGCGAGGAGCATTTGTAATAAGGTGGACGAATTGGCTGCGCAAATAGAGGTAAACGAATATGATTTGGTTGGGATTACGGAAACGTGGCTCAAGGATGGCCAAGACTGGGAACTCAACACCCAGGGGTATTCGATATTCAGGGAAGATAGGCAAAAAGGAAAGGGAGGTGGGGTAGCATTACTGGTTAAAGAAGGGATTAATACAATTGTAATGAAGGATATTAGCTCTGATGATGTGGAATCTGTATGGGTAGAATTGAGAAATACTAAGGGGAAAAAAACATTAGTGGGAGTGGTATATAGACCTCCCAACAGTAAGGCGGAGGTTGGGGGTGGCATTAAAAGGGAAATTAAAGAAGCGTGCAATAAGGGCACAGCAGTCATCATGGGTGACTTTAATCTACATATAGATTGGGCCAACCAAATCAGTAACAATACTGTGGAGGAGGAATTCCTGGAGTGTTTACGGGATGGTTTCCTGGACCAATATGTCGAGGAACCAACCAGAGATCAGGCCATCTTAGACTGGGTATTATGTAACGACAAAGGATTAATTAGCAGTCTTGTTGTACGAGGCCCCTTGGGTCTGAGTAATCATAATATGATCGAATTCTTCATTAAGATGGAGAATGAAGTAGTTGACTCAGAGACTCGGGTCCTCAATTTAAATAAAGGAAACTACGATGGTCTGAGGAGCGAGTTGGGTAGGATTGATTGGGAAATGGCACTCAAAGGGTTGACGGTGGATAGGCAATGGCAAACATTCAAAGACCGAATGGATGAGCTACAGAATTTGTTCATCCCAGTTTGGCATAAAAATAAAACAAAGGTGACTCAACCGTGGCTAACAAGGGAAATTAGGGATAGCATAAGATCCAAGGAGACGACATATAAATTGGCCAGAAAAAGCAATAATCCTGAGGATTGGGAGCAGTTTAGGATTCAACAAAGGAGGAAAAAGGGATTAATTAAGAAAGGGAAAATAGAATATGAGAGTAAGCTTGCGGGGAACATAAAAACTGATTATAAGACCTTTTATAGATATGTGAAGAGAAAAAGATTGGTGAAGTCAAGCGTAGGTCCCTTACAGTCAGAATCAGGGGAATTTATAATGGGAAACAAAGAAATGGCAGACCAACTAAATTCATACTTTGGTTCTGTCTTCACAAAGGAGGACACAAATAACCTCCCAGAGATGCCGGGGAACATAGGGCCTGATGAAAGGGTGGAACTGAAAGAAATCAGTATTTGTAGGGAAATGGTGTTAGGAAAATTGATGGGACTGAAGGCCGATAAATCCCCAGGGCCTGATAATCTACATCTCAGGGTACTTAAGGAAGTGCCCTGGAAATAGAAGATGCATTGTTGGTCATCTTCCAGAACTCGTTAGGCTCTGGAACAGTACCCATGGATTGGAGGGTAGCTAATGTTACCCCACTATTCAAAAAAGGTGGTCGAGAAAAAGCGGGGAATTATAGACCGGTAATCCTGACATCGGTAGTGGGGAAAATGCTAGAATCTATTATAAAAGATGTAATAGCAGAGCACTTGGTAAGCAGTGACAGGATCGGACAAATTCAACATGGATTTACAAAAGGTAAATCATGCTTGACTAATCTACTGGAATTTTTTGAGGATGTAACTGGTAAAATAGATAAGGGAGAACCAGTGGATGTGGTGAATTTGGACTTTCAGAAGGCTTTTGATAAGGTCCCACATAAGAGATTAGCGTGCAAAATTAAGGCACATGGGATTGGGGGCAAGGTATTGACTTGGATAGAGAACTGGTTGGCGGACAGAAAGCAAAGAGTTGGAATAAACGGGTCGTTTTCCGAGTGGCAGGCAGTGACTAGTGGGGTACCGCAAGGATCGGTCCTAGGACCCCAGCTGTTCACAATATATATTAATGATCTGGACGAGGGAATTGGATGTAATATCTCCAAATTTGCAGACGACACAAAGCTGGGTGGGAGGGTAAGCTGTGAGGAGGATGTCGTGAAACTCCAGTACGATTTGGACAGATTGGGTGATTGGGCAGAAACATGGCAAATGCACTATAATGTGGATAAATGTGAGGTTATCCACTTTGGTAGCAAAAACAGGAAGGCAGATTATTATTTGAATGGCAATAGATTGGGAGAAGGGGAAGTGCAAAGAGACCTGGGTGTTCTTGTGCACCAGTCGCTGAAGGTAAGTATGCAGGTGCAGCAGGCGGTTAAGAAGGCAAATGGTATGTTGGCCTTTGTAGCAAGAGGGTTTGAGTACAGGAACAAGGATGTCTTGCTACAGTTGTACAGGGCCTTGGTGAGACCGCACCTTGAGTACAGTGTGCAGTTTTGGTCGCCTTACCTGAGGAAGGACGTTCTTGCCATGGAAGGAGTGCAGCGAAGATTCACCAGGCTGATACCTGGGATGGCAGGAATGACGTATGAGGAGAGATTGTGTCGATTGGGCTTATACTCACTGGAGTTTAGAAGATTTAGAGGGGATCTCATCGAAACTTATAAAATTCTGTCAGGCCTGGACAGACTAGATGCAGGAAGGATGTTTATGATGGCCGGGGAGTCCAGAACCAGGGGTCATAGTCTAAGAATAAGGGGTAAGACATTTAGGACTGAAATGAGGAGGAATTTCTTCACCCAGAGAGTGGTGAACCTGTGGAATTCTCTGCCACAGAGGGCGGTGGAGGACAGTTCATTAAATATATTCAAAAAAGAGTTGGATATATTTCTTAAGGCTAAAGGGATCAAGGGATATGGGGAGAAGGTAGGGACAGGGTACTGAATTTGGATGATCAGCCATGATCTCATTGAATGGCGGAGCAGGCTCGAAGGGCCGAATGGCCTACTCCTGCTCCTATCTTCTATGTTTCTATGTTTCTATGGTAGATAGAAAGGAACTTTTCCCCTTAGTAGAGGGGTCAATAACAAGGGAGCATAGATTCAAGATAAGGGGCAGGAGGTTTAGAGGGGATTTGAGGAAGAACTTTTTCACCCAGAGGGTGGTTGGAATCTGGAACTCACTGCCTGAAAGGATGGTAGAGGCAGGAAGCCTCACAACATTCAAGAAGCATTTGGATGAGCACTTGAAATGCCATAGCATACAAGGCTACGGACCAAATGCTGGAAAATGGGATTAGATTAGACAGGGTTTGATGGCCGGCGCGGACGCGATGGGCCGAAGGGCCTCTTTCTGTGCTGTATAACTCTATGACTCTATGACATCCTCTGGAGCAAGGTAGCACCAACACTGATTTTAGAAGGTCTTGAGACAACTTTCCTTCAAGACATTTCAACATCATGCTGCCACGATATTGATGGCTCCCAATAATGGCTGGCTGTGCCGGCCCATTCAAGTGGTGTGGAGGATATTCTTTTAAAGATTGGCAGATCTGACAGGGTAGCTAATCTTAAATTTGTAGAACTCTAGTTTATGAAGATTACAGATTTAATGCCTAGATGAATCAGAAATTACATTCATTTTATTTCTCCAGATTCTCGAAAAGCTTAAAGACATTGCCGTGTATCTTTCCAAAGATGATTGGGCAGAGCTAAGTGAATGGGTAGACATCCGTTATAAGAAAGTGCAGCAGAACTATGAAACCATGCTTGCAATAGGTTTGTACAAAATCAATTATTTTCTTCCTTTCAACATTTCTCCCTTCCTGTCCTGAACACCCTGATTCGTACTGGCATACAGTTCTTCCAATATTACACCCAAGTGGATGTTCTCCTCATATGTGGTTAGATACTTTGGCTGGGATTTTCCATCTCACCGCTGCTGGCACAGATTAGGAACGCATATCAGGAAATGCAGCACCTCCATCCTATGATTCACTGAATATTAATTTATGATTGTATCGGTGCCATCTCCTGCTCTCGCCCTGAACTAGAAAATGTCATTCACATTTGCTTCCAATTTCCACCCTTCCCTCACCTTCACATGGTTCAACTCTGACTCTTCCCTTCCCTTCCTCGACTTCTCCGTCTCCATCTCTGGGGATAGGTTATTGACAAACATTCACTACAAGCCCACTGACTCCCACAGCTACCTGGACTACACTTCCTCCCACCCCGCTTCCTGTAAGGACTGTATTTCATTCTCCCAGTTTCTCCGTCTCTGCCGCATCTGCTCTGACGATGCCTCTTTCCATACCAGTGCTTCCGACATGTCTTCCTTTTTCCTCAACCGACGATTCCCCTCGAGCCTGGTTGACACGGCCCTCGACCATGTCCATTCTTCTCCCGCACTTCTGCCCTCACCCCTGCCCCTCCCTCCCGGAACCACGATAGGGTTCCCCTTGTCCTCACCTTTTACCCCACCAGCCCCCACATTCAACGGATCATCCTTCGCCATTTCTGCCACCTCCAGCGTGATCCCACCACCAAATGCATCTTCCCCTTACCTCCCCTTTCAGCATTCTGTAGGGACCGCTCCCTCCGCGACACCCTAATCCACTCCTCTACCACCCCCAGCACCCCTTCCCTTTTGCCCGGCACCTTCCCATGCAAGCGCAGGAGATGCAACACATGCCCTTATACCTCCCCTCTTCCCACTGTCCAGGGCCCCAAACACCCCTTCCAGGTGAAACAGCGATTTACTTGTACTTCTTGCAATCTAGTATACTGTATTCGCTGCTCACGATGTGGTCTCCTCTACACTGGGGAGACCAAACGCAGATTGGGTGACTGCTTTGCGGAACACCTCCGTTCAGTCTGTAAGACCCTGAGCTTCCGGTCGCCTGTCACTTTAATTCACCGCCCCATTCCCACTCAGACCTCACCGCCCTCAGCTTCTTGCACTGTTCCACGGAAGCTCGACGTAAACTCGAGGAACAGCACCTCATCTTTCGATTAGGCACTCTACAGCCCTCTGGACTCAACATAGAGTTCAACAATTTCAGATCATAACCTCGGCCCCTATCACATATATATATATATATTTTTTTTTTCCCTCCCACGTGGCAGCTGTCCTTCATTCTGCCAGTGCAATTCACACTCCAACTAGAGCCATCCTTTGTTCCTTAACCTGTCCCATTACCACCTCCTCTCGCCTTGAATATCTCTTAATGGCCCAGTAATTCCGGGCACAACGCGTGAGTACAGACGGGGTACTCACGCGTGTGCCCGGAGGAATTGCCGGTTTTCAGCATGCACAGCGCATGCGCTGAAAACCGGCATTTCCTGTCCTCTGACCCAAGGGGTTAAGAGGCAGAACGCGCGCGACTGCACAGGCAGGTGCGCAGTGAAATTCCTTTTTTTTTTCCAGAGTTGCGCGTGTGTAAAGGCCTCCGGTCTTTACGCTTGAAAAACCACACGTAAATACTTAGTTTTTCAGGTAAGTGGGCTTTTAGTACAATTGAGAATTTTTTTTTCCACAGGTTAGTTATTTTTAAAGAATTTACAGTAAGGTAAGTTTAGTTTTAGCCCCGATTTAAAAAACATTTCTTTTTTTCAAATTTTAAAATTATTGTTCAAAATAGTTTTTCAGAGTTCTTTATTGTTCATTTAAGTAGTGCAATGTTTTTTTAAATTTTCTTTCAGGTTTAAGTAGTGTTTTGGGGCCAGGAGTTTTCATGAGTTTGACAGCTCTTTCTGTCAAACTCATGAATGAGTTTCCCCTCCCCTGATTGGCTGCACAGTGCTCACCTGATCCCAGCCGGCACATCGCACTAACTACGCCGCTGGATCAGGTAAGCACATCGCGCCAACATCTGAACCGGGCCTGTGACAGGAAATGCAAGCAGGCCCGGGCTTCAGATGTTGGCGCGCAGGGTGAGTGCACATCGGGGGCTTGCATGCGCGGCAAGCTCCCGATCCTAATTTCAGGGCCAATGTCTCTCAATGTCTCTTTGTCTCTCCTGCTTTCTATCCTATCACTGACCTTCCCTTTTGTTCTTTCATCCCCTCCCCCTTTTCCCAGCCCCTAACTTGCTTTAAAATCTATTCTATTTCCTGCATTTTTCCAGTTCTGACGAAGGGGCTTCGACCTGAAACATTAACTCTGTTTCTCTCTCCGCGGATGCCCCCTGGCCTGCTGAGTTTTTCCAGCGTTTTCTGTTGTTATTTCGGATTTCCAGCATTCGCAGTATTTTGCTAGAATATTAATTTAATTGCCTTGAAAAAATCCTGTCTGAGTGTTGGTAGTTGTGTGATGTGCGGGACAGCACGGCTGATCCTGATCTCATCTGACTATCAGAACACCTCCTATTGTGACAATACCCCACTCTTTGTGCAAAACTACGAAATGATTGTCATTAAAACTAAATGAAGAATAAAAACAGTAAATATTGGAATAAGGGAGGAAAGCTCTACATCTCAGATGCCATCAAGGACCTTCCTTTCCCTCGGAACTGAGAGTGACCGTCAGCTGTCACAAATGTAAATTTCCTTCCTTTGGACTCTCCAATGGGTCCAATAGGGAGCAGCGGCATAAACAAATACTGGGAGATCAAGTCTCTTAGAGGGCATGGGTCTGAGTGCTGTGCTCCCAGCTCCCCAGCATAACATAAAAGCACCTTTTCGTCTGATCAATCTGTGCTGGATTTAAATCCAGATGCCATTGATGAAAGGAAAGCCTCTGTGCGGCTCTTACCTGATATTATTCTAAAATGGTTTGATTCAACAGATGCCTTTCGTCAGTAAGTTAAGTCAATTTAAATACAGGCTGTTATCAGCTGTAGATGAGTGGAATATTTTAATTTTCACAGGATTGAATATACCAAAACCAGCGTTCATGTCAAGACCTAGCAGTGGGCGCCAACCCCGTGTGTATGTTTCTAGTGACTCGGATGAGGAGTGGACGCCTAAACATCTTGTGAAAAACCCACCAAGTAAATTGAATGGGGTAGATTTTGCCGAACCTGTCGAGAAGAAGGCGGGACTTCCCCTTTCGGGTTTTTGACCTGCCTACTTCGACGTCCGGCCAATCCGCGTGATTTTCCCTTGATTGACCTTGTTGAGCCCACCCAGCGGGCTCAGCAGGCCAATTAAGGGCCACCCGGCAACAGGTGATGTCACAGACTGAAATTTCATCTGTCAAGAGTTCTTGACAGATGAAATATCAGTGTTTCACAGCTGTTTGAAGCTGTGAAACACTGACACTCTAAGTTCTAAGCTGAGTCATTCTGCACAGACTCAGTTAGAACTCGCACCGGCACTCAAAGCTGAAGGCTGTCACTTTTCACAGATCGCAGCCGTTCAGCTTTCAGTTCTGGCTGAGCGATGCGCTCCCGACGGCTACAGGAAGAAAGGCTGCTAAGGTAAGTACAGGTAAGTAAAAGTTCTTTACACACTTTAGACACACCAAACACACTTACCTTTGCATTCATGCACCCATCACTCACCTGAGCGCCAACATCGCGACCCCTGCAACTCCTTCAACCCGACGGCCCGCCTGCTCTACCTGGCGTGGTTTGGAGCCATCGGGAATCCCACACGAAACCCCTCAAAATAGGGATTAGGCTAAAAACTGCCTGTTAACTACCTGTTAACAGGCAGTTAATTGGCACTAATCCCTTCCCGCCTGGTTTCGGCGGGTCCCAGTGCGGGGCGGGTACCCGCCACCCCTGAAACTTACGTGGGGCGGGATTTTCGGCGGGATGGTGCCGGGACCCCCAAATTCGGGATTCCCCCCCCCCCCCACACGCCTGAAACCCCGCCTGACGGCTCCCCAAAAATCTAGCCCAATGTGTTTTCTTTGGTAAAGTATTAAATGTGCTTTTTTATCACCCTGATTATAACCAGTTTCTCCAGCAGCTAGTACATATTTTTGTCAGGAGGCAGTTACCTTGAAGTTTTGGAGAGCTGGAGAGGTAAGTAAATTGTCTGATCACATTTTCCCTTATACTTGTGTAAGTTTTCTTTTCCAATTTTTATCTGCATAATGTGTTGATTTTTTCGAGCCTGAATAAACTAGATGGGGTCAATTTTAACTCAGGTGCGGGGAATTGTCGGGTTCCCCGAATTTCGTGTTTCCCACACGAATCTAAATGGGTGTGTGAGGTTGATGCAATTTTAACTCAATTGGCCGATTGATTTCCAACATGTGGGAACCCTTCGCAAATGAGTATTTCCAGTCAGAAAGTCGCATAATATGACATAAGAACATAAGAACATAAGAAGTAGGAGCAGGAGTAGGCCATACGACCCCTCGGGCCTGCTCCGCCCTTCAATAGGATCATGGCTGATCCGAACCTAGACTCACTTCCACTTCCCTGCCCGCTCCCCGTAACCCCTAATTCCCTTATCAGCTAGGAAACTGTCTATCTCCATTTTAAATTTATTTACTGTTGCAGCTTCCACAGCTCTCTGAGGTAGCAAATTCCATAGATTTACTACCCTCTGAGTGAAGAAGTTTCTCCTCATCTCAGTTTTGAAACGGCAGCCCCTTATTCTAAGATTATGCCCCTTAGTTCTAGTCCCACCCATGAATGGAAACATCCTCCCCGCATCCACCCGATCAAGCCCCCTCACAATCTTATATGTTTCGATAAGATCGCCTCTCATTCTTCTGAATTGCAATGTGTAGAGTACTCAACCTTTCCTCATAAGTCAACCCCTCATCTCCGGAATCAACCGAGTGAACCTTCTCTGAACTGCCTCGAGCGCAAGTATATCTTTTCTTAAAAATGGAAACCAAAACTGTACACAATATTCCAGGTGTGGCCTCACCAGTACCCTATATAACTGAAGCAAGACTTCCCTGTTTTTATACTCCATCCCCCTTGCAATAAAAGCCAAGATTCCATTGGCCTTCCTGATCACCTGCTGTACCTGCATACTAACCTTCTGTGTTTCATGCACCAGGACCCCCAGATCCCTTTGTACTGTAGCACTTTGCAGTTTCTCTCCATTTAGATAATAACTTGCTCTTTGATTTTTTCTGCCAAAGTGCATAACCTCACACTTTCCAACATTATATTCCATCTGCCAAATTTCTGCCCACTCACTTAGTGACGACATCATTTAAGGTCTGCAACAAGCCTTGCTTCTTCTGCAGGCTGCCAGCCTTTTGGCATTTGATGGCACAGGAACCTGTAGGAACAATGGCCAGCGGGAGGCCAAGATCATCTCCTAAATTTGATGAGGCATCACTGCAGGCATTGTTGGATGGGGCTAGGGCCAACAGGAAGGGCCTGCTCCCTTCTTCAGGGAGGAAGAGGCCTCCCAGTCAGACCAAGGCCGTGTGGCTACAGGTGGCTGGGGAAGTCAATTCCTTGGGGCTCACACGGCGCAGCTGGATGCAGTGCAGGAGAAGATTCCATGACCTTCATCGCACTGGAAAAGTAAGTATGAAGTTTACATCACCCTCAATCTGATCCCCATTGCCTTTCCTCACCAGCACTCAGCTTTAGCAATCTCTTCTTCCACATCCCACTTGACACTCACATCCATGCACTCTTAGCCATTCCCTCTCTCTCTATGCTCACATTCACATAACTTTTCCACTATGCAGCCCTGACACGCCCTCTCGCTCTGATGCTTTGAACACAACTGACAACGCACAGGGAGGGCGCTTGGTCTTGCAACCTCACTCCATCTTTGTCTCCTTCTAAGTATCAATGCTATGCAATCCCTACACTCACTCCCTCATTCTCACTCAACCTCCACTTGTCTCCATTGCAGGAAAAGAGAGCTCATAACAGGAGCGAGCGAGCCAGGACAGGAGGTGGGCCACCCTCATTAGCCCAGCTCACCCCCTGGGAGGAAGCCGTCCTGGAGATTGTCGGGGATGATACAGACGTGGAAGTTGGGGGAGGACAGACAGGTGCACCCACACAAGCTGGTGACAGAATAGTTTTCCATCTCTCTCATTGCCATTGCATGAGTCGCTGATAATGATTCTGAAGCTACATCATATGGACTTATGATCATCTGCAAAATGCAATGTGCATGTAGCCTTGGCATCACATCTCTAACTCTTTCCATTACTCCCCCACAGGACCATCGCGAGCCCCCGTCTCCCCACTGTGCAGGAGGAAGAGCCTGAGATTCCAGACTTCTCAGAGGAATCTGCAACATCTGAGAGCGCAGCATCAGCAGAAATAAGCACACCCAGCACCAGCGCAGATATTCACACCTCGGGGGGACCTTCGGGACATAGAGCAGTGCTGTCATCTGGTGTATCACAGCTCACAAGTGAGCATCAGCAGAATGTGGAGACCGGGACAGTAGTGGAGAGTCCTCGTCAGATGGCGCAGGACTCTGCCAGCTCGGCTCAGCTGCATGTCGACCCTCTGCCTCTGGGTCCATCCATAAAATCAGAGGTGATGGAACTCCATGCACAGTTGTCGGAGTCTCTGGCAGGTTTTGTCTCCAGGGTCGCTGCGAGTGTGGAGCGAATGGAGGAGTCCATAGCGTCCATGAGCAGAGCTTTTGTGGAGTCAGTGGCGCATGAACGCATCAACACGGACAGGATGGCTACCTACGTGGATATGATTGCTGCCTCCGTGGTAAGGCTGGCTACCGTAGAGGAGAGGATGGCTACGGTAGAGGAGAGGAGGGCTACGGTAGAGGAGAGGAGGGCTACGGCCAAGGAGGAGGTTAGTCACCAGGGTAAATCCATGTTGACTTTTTCCGATCCTGTCACTGTTTTCCAAGTGCTTGACTAATCTACTGGAATTTTTTGAGGATGTAACTGGTAAAATAGATAAAATAGATGAAGGAGAACCAGTGGATGTGGTGTATTTGGACTTTCAGAAGGCTTTCGATAAGGTCCCGCGTAAGAGATTCGCATGTAAAGTTAAGGCACATGCGATTGGGGGCAAGGTACTGACTTGGATAGAGAACTGGTTGGCAGACAGGAAGCAAAGAGTTGGAATAAACGGGTCTTTTTCCGAGTGGCAGGCAGTGACTAGTGGGGTATCGCAGGGATCGGTCCTAGGACCCCAGCTATTCACAATATATATAAATGATCTAGACGAGGGAACTAGATGTAATATCTCCAAGTTTGCAGATGACACAAAGCTGGGTGGGCATGTGTGCTGTGAGGAGGATGCCGAGAAACTCCAGTATGATTTGGACAGGTTGAGTGATTGGGCAGATGCATGGCAGATGCAGTATAATGTGGATAAATGCGAGGTTATCCACTTTGGTGGCAAAAACAGGAAGGCAGATTATTATCTGAACGGCAATAGATTGGGAGAAGGGGAAGTGCAACAAGACCTGGGTGTCTTTGGGCACCAGTCGCTGAAGGTAAGCATGCAGGTGCAGCAGGCGGTTAAGAAGGCAAATGGTATTTTGGCCTTCATAGCAAGAGGGTTCGAGTACAGGAACAAGGATGTCTTGCTGCAGTTTTACAGGGCCTCGTTGAGACCACACCTTGAGTATTGTTAGCAGTTTTGGTCGCCTTATCTGAGGAAGGATGTTCTGGCCATGGAGGGAGTGCAGCAACGATTAACCAGACTGATACCTGGGATGGCAGGAATGATGTACGAGGAGAGACTGGGTCGATTGGGCTTATACTCGCTGGAGTTTAGAAGAATGAGAGGGGATCTCACTGAAACTTATAAAATTCTAACAGGACGAGACAGTCTAGATGCAGGAAGGATGTTCCCGATGGCGGGGCTGTCCAGAACCAGGGGTCACAGTCTAAGGATACGGGGTAAGCCATTTAGGACTGAGATGAGGAGGAATGTAATATGTGAAGAGAAAAAGATTGGTGATGTCAAGCGTAGGTCCCTTACAGTCAGAATCAGGGGAATTTACAATGGAAAACAAAGAAATGGCAGACCAACTAAATTCATACTTTGGTTCTGTCTTCACAAAGGAGGACACAAATAACCTCCCAGAGATGCCGGGGAACATAGGGCCTGATGAAAGGGTGGAACTGAAAGAAATCAGTATTTGTAGGGAAATGGTGTTAGGAAAATTGATGGGACTGAAGGCCGATAAATCCCCAGGGCCTGATAATCTACCTCTCAGGGTACTTAAGGAAGTGGCCCTAGAAATAGAAGATGCATTGCTGGTCATCTTCCAGAACTCGATAGGCTCTGGAACAGTACCCATGGATTGGAGGGTAGCTAATGTTACCCCACTATTCAAAAAAGGTGGTAGAGAAAAAGCGGGGAATTATAGACCGGTAAGCCTGACATCGGTAGTGGGGAAAATGCTAGAATCTATTATAAAAGATGTAATAGCAGAGCACTTGGTAAGCAGTGACAGGATCGGACAAAGTCAACATGGATTTACAAAAGGTAAATCATGCTTGATTAATCTACTGGAATTTTTTGAGGATGTAACTGGTAAAATAGATAAGGGAGAACCAGTGGCTGTGGTGAATTTGGACTTTCAGAAGGCTTTTGATAAGGTCCCACATAAGAGATTAGCGTGCAAAATTAAGGCACATGGGATTGGGGGCAAGGTATTGACTTGGATAGAGAACTGGTTGGCGGACAGAAAGCAAAGATTTGGAATAAATGGGTCGTTTTCCGACTGGCAGGCAGTGACTAGTTGGGTAACGCAAGGATCAGTCCTAGGACCCCAGCTGTTCACAATATATATTAATGATCTGGACGAGGGAATTGGATGTAATATCTCCAAATTTGCAGACGACACAAAGCTGTGTGGGAGGGTAAGCTGTGAGGAGGATATCATGAAACTCCAGTACGATTTGGACAGATTGGGTGATTAGGCAGAAACATGGCAAATGCACTATAATGTGGATAAATGTGAGGTTATCCACTTTGGTGGCAAAAACAGGAAGGCAGATTATTATTTGAATGGCAATAGATTGGGAGAAGGGGAAGTGCAAAGAGACCTGGGTGTTCTTGTGCACCAGTCGCTGAAGGTAAGCATGCAGGTGCAGCAGGTGGTTAAGAAGGCAAATGGCATGTTGGCCTTCGTAGCAAGAGGGTTCGAGTACAGGAACAAGGATGTCTTGCTACAGTCGTATAGGGCCTTGGTGAGACTGCACCTTGAGTATTGTGTGCAGTTTTGGTCGCCTTACCTGAGGAAGGACGTTCTTGCCATGGAAGGAGTGCAGCGAAGATTCACCAGGCTGATACCTGGGATGGCAGGAATGACGTATGAGGAGAGATTGTGTCGATTGGGCTTATACTCACTGGAGTTTAGAAGATTGAGAGGGGATCTCATCGAAACTTATAAAATTCTGTCAGGCCTGGACAGACTAGATGCAGGAAGGATGTTTATGATGGCCGGGGAGTCCAGAACCAGGGGTCATAGTCTAAGAATAAGGGGTAAGACATTTAGGACTGAAATGAGGAGGAATTTCTTCACCCAGAGAGTGGTGAACCTGTGGAATTCTCTGCCACAGAGGGCGGTGGAGGCCAGTTCATTAAATATATTCAAAAAAGAGTTGGATATATTTCTTAAGGCTAAAGGGATCAAGGGATATGGGGAGAAGGCAGGGACAGGGAACTGAATTTTGATGATCAGCCATGATCTCATTGAATGGCGGAGCAGGCTCGAAGGGCCGAATGGCCTACTCCTGCTCCTATCTTCTATGTTTCTATGAATTTCTTCACCCAGAGAGTGGTGAACCTGTGGAATTATCTACCACAGAAGGCAGTTGAGGCCAATTCATTAAATATATTCAAGAAGGTGTTAGATATATTTCTTAAGGCTAAAGGGATCAAGGGCTATGGGGAGAAAGCAGGGACAGGGTACTGAGTTTGGATGCTCAGCCATGATCTCATTGAATGACGGAGCAGGCTCGAGGGGCCGAATGGCCTACTCCTGCTCCTATCTTCTATGTTTCTATGTAACCACTTATCATTGGTAGACCTCCCATGCCATTGCTCATAGGTAGTCAATGAGAGTCAGCATTGATTTGTGAAGGGCCGGTCTTGTCTGACTGATCTAATAACCTTTTGGAGGAGGTCAGTAACGTGGACAAGGGAGTGTCTCTGGATCTTGTATGTGTGGACTTCCAGAGGGTTAAATTATGAGAACAGGTTGCAGAGACTGGGCTTATATTCCCTCAAGTACAGAATATTAAACGGTGATATAATTGAGGTGTTTAAGATGTTCAAAGAGTTGGTCGGGTAGATCGATAAAAACTATTTCCTCTGGCGGGGAAATCCAGAACAAAGGGGCATGAGCTTAAAATTATAGTTAGCCTGTGTAATGTATGTAGTGTATATATACCTTAAGGGAGAGAACTACTTTTTACAGCTCCTGTATACTGTAGTACCGGCAGTGACCACACCTGTATATAAACCCTGAGTAGTGATCTGTACAGTTAGTTCTAGAGTAACACTCATTCAGTAAACACCTGTTGAATCGTTCCCTGCAGTCTGTTGTCTGATTATTGAAGGACACAACATTAAGATACACGGATATAACAGCCTGGTCAGGGATGTGATGTCAGGAAGCACTTCTTCTCCCAAGGGCTAGCGGAATTGTGGAACTCTCCCCCCATACCTATTGAGGCTGGGGGTCAATTGAAAACTTCAAAAATGAGATTGGTAGATTTTTGTTCGGCAAGAGTTTTAAGGGATGTGGAACCAATGCGGGTAAATGGAGTTAACATACAGGTCAGCCATGCTTGAATTGAATGGCAGAACAGACTTGAGGGGCTGAATGGCCTCCTCCTGTTCCTGAGTTGATCAAGGGATATCGATCAAAGACAGGTAAATGGATTTGAGGTGCAGAGCAGCCATGGTCTAATTGAATGCTGGAGGGGCTGAATGGCCTACTCCTGTTGCTTTAAATGTATGCAATTACTTAACATAATTGGTAGAAGGCAAACAATGCCATCACTGCCCATCGCCCACACACCCTGTGGCCTTGGTCGTACCCACATGGAAACCTGTTACCGCTTTCTAGCGAAACAAGTCAGTGTAACTTAAGCCCAAAGGTTTTTACCAAATATGGTAGCAAGGTGAGGCCCCTTTAATTGGACGGGTCAAACCGTGACATCGCAGAGTAAGCCTCACCCTCACACTGCGCATCACACTGAGATGAGACATCACAATAGCTTTGTAAACTATATAAATGTGAGGCATCTGACTCTGATTAACTGGCTTTTCTGTCTATGACTGAATGCGGTCGGCTCGAACATCTGAACAGCTTTGCTCTGTGAAGACAACACGAACAATTGAAACATCATCAACCAGCAGCGTGGACAGAAGGTCGTGAACTTTGACAGGTTTGTCTTTCTGGGATGGCAGGAATGACGTATGAGGAGAGATTGGGTCGATTGGGCTTATATTCGCTGGAGTTTAGAAGAATGAGAGGGGATCTCATTGAAACTTATAATATTCTAACAGGACTAGACAGACTAGATGCAGGAAGAATGTTCCCGATGGCGGGGGAGTCCAGAACTAGGGGTCACAGTCTAAGGATAAGGGGTAAGCCATTTAGGACAGAGATGAGGAGGAATTTCTTCACCTGGAGAGTGGTGAACCTGTGGAATTCTCTACCACAAAAGGCAGTTGAGGCCAATTCATTAAATATATTCAAGAAGGAGTTAGATATATTTCTTAAGGCTAAAGGAATCAAGGGATATGGGGAGAAAGCAGGGACAATGTACTGAATTTGGATGATCAGCCATGATCTCATTAAATGGCGGACCAGGCTCAAGGGGCTGAATGGCCTACTCCTGCTCCTATCTTCTATGTTTCTATGTCTTAACCTGTTTATCTTGTATTATTAGTGAAAGCCATAATGAGCAATATTAAGTTTATCAGATACAGTAATATTGATGCACAGTCGGGTGGAATAGTTCAGTTTGTTATTGGTAGTTTTTCCATAGTGTTGCTCATAGGTAGTCTGGGTCCCGGAGCCTGGTTACTGATGGTTACTGAGCCCCATCCAGCTCCTGACTGACCGGCTCCTCCCAGTCCTGGAGTTTAATGCTCACTCCCTGCTCTGTAAATGTAGACAACTATTTACTGACTGTGACTAACTGTGTTTGGAGCTGTAGTTCCTGCTTGTATCATTCCCCGTGAAAGTCCGAGTGAGTTACAGCAAAATCCGTGCAGATATAAAGGCTCAAATACTGGAAACTGAAAGCAGGTCATACATGCTGGTTGTTCTGATCAACTTGTCCTGGACACGGGGATAGCCTGTGGTACAGCTAAGCCCGACCATTTAAGAAGGTCAAGAGTGTCCCTCTTGAAACCGTTGATTGGTGTTGAATGAACGGGTCTAAATAAGAGAGGCTGACAGGGAGAGTGAACGACTGAATAATCAGTTTCTCAAAGTGTTCACCAGTACTGAGAGCTCAGGGTTAAGACTCGAAGAATGTACTCCTGGGCAGTAATGCCACTGGAGCTGCCTTGACCGAGCTTGGTACCTGCCCTCACAGCTCGACGCTGACCCAGGTGTTGACTTTTTAAAGGGAATTTGATAAATCCTTTTACAGGTTATATATTTTATTATACAAGGGGAGCGATAAAATGCCATCATTGTCCTTGTTGCAATCCAGTGATTTTTGTGATTTCTTCTTCTGCCACAGGTACATGGTTGGTGTCAGGATGAGTGAGAGGAAATGGACGGTTTCATCAAACTACCAACAGACTAAAGTTGTCAGTAACAAAACCACAAAGACAACTGGATCACACGTCCTGACCAAAATCACATCAATGCCAGCAGAGATACCACAAAGGAGGAAATAGCAACACTGAAATACCCCTCACGCCCATCCCTCTGTGCCCCATCCATTTCTTTAGTATCAACTGTACATCTTTTAATTTCTTTATTTGATGGCCAATAACAGATCCATTTAAATGTGCAGTCAATGATTGGAGATGGTGTTAAACCAACTCTTTCCCTTCTGGCACGTTTCTTTCCCATTTTAAAAGATTTCCCACGCCCCTCTCCCTCCTCCCTAGTTCTCCCCTGGGCTGGACCTTCACGTCCAGCACTCAGGTCCCCGCATCGGCATCAAGCACCAACCCTGCTCCAACTCCAGGCTCAGTTCGGCATTGCTCGGGGTTAACTGCACTGGCACTGGATAGGGCCCAGTCCATACAGTCATCTCCGACCGATGTCGACCGGTGGTCCAACTGTTGGGACTGAACAGGAAAGTCTCAAGGGTGGACGCTCCGGTTGTTGCCTCGATGATGTAGAATGGGACGAGCTGGTTAAAGCCAATCCATCCCAGTCAACAACATCGGGTGAAACCCCGGTACCACTTGTACCGAGGCCTCCCAGGATAGAGGAAGAGTCCTCCTCTGGCACCAGCTGGTTCGGAGGTGTCCGTTCCTACTGGGGCCAGAATCAGGCTGGTTCCCCCAAGCGCCACCAGCTACTGTTGGTGTGTCCTTCACTAGAGGCATCCGTCCCCTCTGGTGACACCAACGCAGCCCCGGGACATTGGTCTCCAGTTGGCGCCAGCTCATTTGGGGGCACCACCCTCGGTGGACTCGACCCTACACAGGGTCACCTATGCTGCGGGTGATGTCCACTTTGGTGAGTGCAGCCGCAGATCTCTATTTATAGATCTGTGGCTCCCACCCACCACTGTGGACCCACCTTCAGCCGCTCCCTACTACACTCGAGAGGCACTCCCAGGGAGGGTGCGTGCACTCCAGAAACCAAACTGGGAGCCCGAGTCGACCACGGCCTCCGTGCGTTGAGGCTTTTCCATGTATTCAAAACAAGGGTGACTTCGAGTCTGAAACTGAGTTCCGGAAGTCCCATCACTTGTGGGGGTTGAGTCTTTACCTGGGGTCTTGCAAAGGCCTCAGGCATCGACCTTTGTTGGATTTCCCCACCCAATTTCCAAGGCGGTTTGGGCGGATTTGATAGGCGCGCTCCAGTTATGGCCAAGGTAGACAGCCCCGCCACCCTGCCTCACAACTTAAGGTTCGCTGGTACAGCTGGCGAACTTCAGTCGTGAAAGCCTCAGAAGGAAGGGAACTGCCCAGGAAACTAGTCCTGTTCCACCCCCCAGAATCCAAATGGTGGGACATGTGGGTCTGGCAGACCTTCCTGCAGGGTTTGGCGCATATCCCGAATTCCCTGCCACCAAATCCACCGGGGCTGGCTTCACTGACCAGCAGGTGAGTTGAGGGAGCAATCCCTGCCAGAGAGGACCACCTTCAGAGAGCATCTGCTGCAGCAGCAGACTGTGTGGGTGCTCTCAATGTAGGAGCAGGATCTATCGTCCAGTGGATCTTGCATCGCCACTGAGTTTGTCCTCACACCTTGGGGAACCTTCAGGTTCTGCAGATGCCCATTGGTGCCGAGGGCTTCTTTGGCGAGCAAGTGGAGGGTCTGCTGTAGCAGAACCTTCAGGCATTCCCGAGATGACACACAAGGGTGAGGGGGCACTGTTCACTTTGAAGCTTAGCCCACCCCATCTATAGGCCCCTTCCACTCGCCAACACCAGTACACTCACCACCTAGCCACTAACCATCACCAACGCACTCACCATCACCAATCCATTCACCACCACCATCCACTCGCCACCACCAATCCATTCACCTCCACCAGCCTATTCAAGGCTTTATCCGGAGCACGATGTCCTTTATATCTTGCTAGCCCGTCATTCCAGATTAGGACCTGGAATGCAGGTAGTTCGCAACAAGTAACCTTCGAGACCCTGTCCAGCTCCACCTCCCCCAGCAGTGATCGTGCCTGGATAGCCCACCTCAGAGTTGTGTGGGTGGGCTATTTCCAGTACTTCCCTGTGGAAGTGGATCACTCTGGATGTTTGGTTTGACCATCAGAGGATCCATCTACTAGTGGGCATACTGGCAGGTCTTCTGCCATCCAAACTGAGAGCGAGTGATCGTCATCCAGAAGGCTCAACTGTTGGGGATATTTCTCCAGTTGAGCCTTCTGGATGACCATCACTCTGCCAGTAATGTACCCACAGGATGAATGGTCTTCTCGGCCAGTGATTTCACTTGGCATTTCAACAGGCTCGGGGTGTGAACGGTATAATAGGACATTTCCACTTTCAGACTCGGTGCAGGGTAAGTTAGTGTGTCTGCAGACAGACAATATGACAAGGGTCCGGTAAGTCAACAAACAGGGTGGGACCCTCCTTCCTGGGTCCCTCTGTCAAGATGACGCGTTGCTTCCCATTGGTGCTTGAATGACGGGGTGACACTCTTGGTGCCACATTTGGCCCGGGGCGGACAACACAACAGTCGGCATACTCCGCTGCTCTGTAGTTCACCCTAACTAGTGGATGATCCACACTGAGGTAGTCCAGAACACCTTCAGGACTTGGGGGGGTTTACCAGGTCGATCGACTTGCTCGCATCACCGGATAATCACCAATCTGCTGGAGGACCTCAGGCTGTCGGGGCGGAGGCCCGATAGTCTTTCGTGCTTTTGTTTCTGGATTCTGTTGCTCAGGGTTGCCTGATCTCCAGGATGCTCCAGGAAATTGCAGCAGGTGGTGGTTCTGGTTAACCCTTTAGTTACCTCACAAACCGTGCTTCAGGGATACCCGGGTGTTGAATACACACTTTGATTTCAGGAGCCCACGGGAGAAATCCAAGTCATTTTTAGAGTATAGAGGACCCTACCTTTTTTAGGGAATTTTTCATTCTGACATCCTCCACACACTGCTGGGCACTGTCCAACTGGTACTCAGGGTGAGAAGGGTGGACCGTACCTGCAAGTGAACAGATTCTCCGGCTCCCAGGACAAATAGATCAAAGTGGGTGTTATTCACGGGTGCCAGCGCCAGATCCAAACAGTAAGCTGAACCGTAAGGATCTGGATTTGGGTCCTGCCAGCTTCTGATTGATGGCCTGGCAGTTGAGATGGAATGCCCGTCAAATTAGGGTATACCAGCAGTGCGGCACTCATGGGTAATGCTCACTTTATTGCGTCTGTCCTGGTCATTTAAGCCTCTGTTCCCATACAAGTACCTCCACCCTCCTCGTCCTCAGTACTACTTGGTTAGTCACCAGCTGTGTGTGCAGAATGCCTGAATGAAGATCACAGCTCCCTTGTCAGCTGTTCCCGTGTCAGCTGCTCCCTTGTAAGCTCCTCTTCATTCTTCAAGTGACGCGGCATTTGCCACCCACCTGGTTTTCTCTTGGGTCTAGCGGGGAGTGTTGGTATGTCTTTTCCTCGTTCTGGGTTGTCTTTGGGTGTCAACAAACTGGGTTCTGGGGTGTGCTAAAAGTTAACACTGCACGGGAGTCGGGGAGGGAGGGGAAAAACAAGTGGGTTTGCCCTTCAAAGTTAGGACGTCTTAACAAAATGTCTTAACAGGAAAGGTCACGCCTTAAGAGATTTTCCTCAGGCAAATTGTGCCGATGCATCCCGGTAATTAGATCCACATTCCACCCCCAATTCGGCCTGTCAATGTTTAGGAACGGATGTTCCCAGCAAATTAAACGATGTCACAGTTAACACTTTAAAGAAATGATTGGGGACAGTTTTCATTCAACCTGGAATGACAGAAATGGGAACTCTAGACAACCTGCCAACCAGTTTCTCGTCATCGCTGAATATTGGGTTTGTGACTGCTGCTACAGAACTAGACAGGCGATTGTTGAAGACCAGGCTCCCGGGGACTGTGTTCAATTGATGTTAGCAGAGTTGAAGTGAGAAAGTAATTGTCTCAGAATATTTGGGCCATAATGATCTCCTGAACTAGTTTCGATCGCCTAAGGGGGTCGGAGAGGAATTTCCCAGATTTTTTTCCCAAATTGGCCTGGGTTTTTATGTCTGGTTTTTCGCCTCTCCCAGGAGATCACATTTCGCATATTATAAGTCATGTTTCAATAGCTGAAATGTGAAAAGTTTAACATCTGAAAATAAACGTGGATTGAAAATGAACAAACTTACTGTATGTCTCCTGATTTGTGCACGGATCATTGAAGGGAACAGAAAGGGGAAGAGATGAGTTCTGATTGTCCCTGGGCTCAATTACTGACTGGGTGAATTCTTTGAGCCACACACTAGGAGGGACCTAGATTGACTCCCCAGTCTGCACATACAAACATACAAAAAGATATACAAAAGTAGATGAAGACTATCAGGCCCATTAAGCTCACCCCATCCAGTAGACAGTATGACCTCACATGCTGCCATCCTACCTACCAGTTATGCTATCTCTGGAAACAGACAAAGAAACATGGCCAATTCAGGAAAAACCTCTGGCCAATTGCTCTCCAACTCCCAACACATGACAATCTAAACTAATCACTAACTCTCGCTGTAACTGGTAATGTCCTCTCAGGGACTGGTCAAGATCATACAGCACAGAAGGAGGCCATTCAGCCCATCTTGCCTCTGCCAGCTCTCTGAATGCACTATCCAATTAACCCCACTCTCCCACTCTTTCCCCGTAGCCCAGCAAATTTTTCCTTTTCAAGCATTTACCCAATTCCCTTCTGAAAGTTACAGTGGATGGAATTATAAGTTGGTGGAATTCTGTCATGTGATCCCCAAAGTTCCAGTAACTAAATTGCCAAATCCCCCAGTCAGTAAAACCTGGATTGGGCTTATTCAGTCACTAAAACACCAGTGGCACTTTCAAAGTCCCAGGCCACGTCAAGGAACTCCTCCAAACACAATTAAACAACAAAGTTGTGAATTGGTTCAGAAACAAATACTAGTGGGGAGGGGCTGGGGGTGAAGAATTGAGTGGGGGAAACAAGACAACACTTTGCATGTACTGAGGCAGAGTCGCGTGTTGGGGTTCCAACTCTGCAGGATGTACCGGAGTCTCCTGGAATTTAATCTCCTGGAATTTTTGATATTTGTTTATGGGATGTGGGCTTCGCTGGCAAGGCCAGCTATTATTGCCCATCCCTAATTGCCCTTGCGAAGGTGGTGGTGAGCCGCCTTCTTGAACCGCTGCAGTCCGTGAGGTGAAGGTGCTCCCACAGGAGCAGTTTGGTACAACTGAACGACTTGCTCGGCCATTTCAGAGGGCAGTTAAAGGTCAGACCGAGTAAGGACAGCAGATTTCCTTCCCTGAAGGACATTAGTGAACAAGGTGGGATTTTAGCGCAATCCAATTGTTTCGTGGTCATGATTACTGATGGTAGCTTTTTATTCCAGATTTATTTACGTGACTGAATTTAAATTCCCCAGCTGCCATGTGGTGGGATTTGAACTCATGTCTCACAGATTGTTTAATCTAAGTCTGTCCCTGGATTGCTAGTCTGGTAACATAACCACAATGCTCCCATTCCCAATTGCAGCTGTGAGCAAACCTGGGATAAAAGTCAACAAGGTATTAAAGAAAATGATTTTTTTCCCCATTTTCTTTGACCACTTTCATTCGTTTATAAAAATATTGGAGACGGGGGAAAAAGGCGGTTGGATACAGCAAGTCACGTGATGAAAGCTCCAGGAATACGTCCAATCAGAGATGGTGACCCGTGTTGTGTGACTCACGCCATTTGTACACCAAGACAAAATAAAATAATAGCACGCGTTGATAATTGTGGGTGGCACCAAGACACACACGTGCAGAATGTGAAACCTGTTGAATAATCACTGACTACTGAGGCACAAGTGGGTCTAAATAACACTTTAACAAACAGAATGGCTGCACATTAATGGCACAGTAATTAACTTGGGATATAATAGGCTTTGGCCTAGAAATTTGGTTGGTAGCACCGGCGCTGAGCGCCTAAAGAGACCTAGAATTGGGGTGATACCGTATGTTGGGGCGTTCGCTATGAAGATAGCGACAACTCAGATATTGACTATACATTTAGCGTCTGCGCTAAGTGTTTGCGCGCGCCCGCGAGCGCAAGCAGATCATGACATCATTTCAGTGTGCAACACCTTTTAGGAGCGCCTGAGCGCATATTGGGTGGTGCCCGGAGCCTTAACGCCCAGCGCTTTTAGTGACAGTTCGAGGGAGGGCTAACAGGCCCTTCTCGGAGTAGGGGGGCGCTATTTAAAGGGGACAGCTCTAGTGCAGAATCTTCTGCCACTTGGCCTGCTCATTGCGATCGTTGCTGGAGAGAGTTGGCGAGCTAATGTGGAGCGGAGTTCTGGGAATTTAGCTTTACAGTACTTGGGACCTTCAAAACCTGTCCGAAGCACTTGCAGCACTACACCTAAAAGCCTTTTGACCAACTGGCATCGGAATGGGAGCTTCTTTGGAGGGCGACGGCCTCATCGCCCAACACTGTGAAGGGGCAGAGAGACGGCGGGAGAGAGGGCCGGGGTTGGCCAGAAGGAGGAGGGGCAATGGAGGTCGGCCAATCCGACGGGAAGCTGTGTGCATCTTTAGGCAGCAGGTGACAAGCCTTGACATGTCGGAGGAGCAGTGTTTGGGAAGGCTCCGATTCTGGAGGGACATTGTTACTGATCTGTGCCACCTGCTTGGTCAGGTTCTGCAGCCGCGTGAACGCTGCAGAACCTCTCTGTCCATGATCGCTAAACTGACTGATGGCCTCAATTTTAATGCCAACGGATCCTATCAGTCAGCCATTGGGGACATTGCGACTGTCGCTCAGGTTGCAGTCCACTGTTACATCCGGCAAGTTACAGATGCCCTTTATAGGCGAAGGCATCAATTCATTACCTTCCCTCGGACCCTGCACAAGCAGGCGGAGTGCGCGCAGGGTGTCGCTTCTATTGCGGACTTCCCCATGGTGCAGGGGGCGAGTGACAGCACACACGTGGCTTTGAGGGCGCCATGCCATCATCCTTAGGACTTCCGCAACCGCAAGGGGTTCCACTCCCTCAATGTGCAGCTGGTCTGTGACCACCACCAAATCATCATGGCAGTCACCGTGCATTTCCCAGGGTGCAGCCACGATGCCTTTATCCTGCGGTTGACCTCAGTTTGTAACATTTTTGAGGGGCTGCCTCGAAGACGAGGCTGGCTTACTGGGGACAAGGGCTATCCTCTCTGGCCATGGCTGATGACAACACTCCGTGTGGCCGACACCCCAGCAGAAGAGCTGATCAGCAGCGGCCATCAGGCGACCAGGCACAGTAAACAGCACACTATTGGTGTTGTCAAAAAGCGTTTCCAATGTCTGGAACATTCGGGGGATCCCTGCAGTACTCGCCGCAGCAAGTGGGACACATCGTCGTCGTCTGCTGCATGCTCCACAACTTGGCGAATCGACGCAGCCAGCCAATTCCAGCTGTCCCTCAATGACCAGCAGAGCAGGCGGAGGAGGAGGAGGAGGAGGAAGAGCAGGCGGAGGAGGAGGACGCGGAGGAGGAGGAGGAGGAAGAGCAGGCGGAGGAGGAGGAGGAGGAGGAGGAAGATGGAAGGGCTGCTGAAAGTGGAAGGGCCATATGTCAGAGGCTCATCTGGACTCGTGTCGAGACCCCTGTGGCGGAATGATGAGAGTCTTAACTCATGCGCACTTTGGATGTTTGACGGCCTCTGAATGCCAGCATCACTGAAACTAGTCACATGCACCATGCCACATTGAAACTTCTGTTTATTGGCACAAAAGTATTTCATTACAGCTAAACAACGTAAGGTCAACAGAAACCATAACTTTCAAAATAACTGTGAACTCTTCGGCAAAGCCGCAAAACTCAACAAACCTTCTGCAAATATAACAACAGGTGGGGGTGTCCTTGAATTTGGACAAACAAACGTCTCAGCACCTCCCTCTACAACTGGCCCCTTGAGGGAGAACGACTTCTCTTTTGCGCCCGGCCCCTTCCCTCCCTGCTGCTCCTACGTAATTGGACCCCAGTGGCGGGCTCAAGGCTGGGGGACGCCTGCTGACTGTCTGGAAGCACAGAAGCCCCTGAGGGACGGCCTGGCCGACCTCTGGGCTTGGAGGGTGCGGACGCAGGATGCTTGATGTGACCATGGCTTGAAGCAGTGTGGCCTGCAGGTGGTGGCAGCTGCAATGCAGGCGCCCCAGCGCTGGCATGTGCAATGGTCTCCTGCCGAGAGAGGACACCTGCACCATGGTCGGACAACACACTGGCTATCTGAGGGGAGCGGCTCGGCTCATCCGCCACAATCGCATGCTCCACTGATTCCTGGCCTTGTATGGGACTGGAAGGGCCCGGGGTGATCGTCACTGATGCAGAGAGGGTGGCTACAGTGAGAGATCGCGTTGCGTCAATCTGGGTGTGGCGGAGCCCAGCAAGTGACTGCGTGGCAACAGTGAGGACCTGTGTGCCAGGTGCCAGTGCTTCGGAGAAGGCCTGGACAGTTCTTCCCATTGCTTCGGACAAGGCAGGTGCCGAGCGCTCCACTGCCTCGGACAAGCCCTGGACAGACCTTTCCAGGGATTGTCCGAAGCCCTGAACAGTCCTTTCCATAGCCAACTCAAAGCCGTGGACAGTCCTCTCCATTGTTGGGCCGAAGCCCTGGATAGTCCTGTCCATTGTTGCCCCGAAGCCCTGGATAGACTTGTCCATTGTTGCCCCGAAGACCTGGAGAGTCCTGTCCATTGTTGCCCCAAAGCCCTGGAGAGTCCTCTCCATTGTTGCCCCGAAGTCCAACATACTCTTAGCCAATGAATCTATTGACTCAGGCATCTTCTCGACTGCAGCCATCAGCTCCGTGTGTCTGACCCGGGCCTGTTTGCTCATCTCAGCCAGGCGACGCACCTCATCTGCACTCTGTGCAGCAGTCATCACTACCTGCCTTGCCCTCCGGGGAGACGGTGGCCGAACTTGCCTATGCCCCGTGCATTGCTGCATGCCACTTGGTCCGGCAACTGGTTCATCCTCAGAGCCCCCCCCCACTCCCCTCCAGGGGACTACTATCCCCAGTCTGTAGATGTGTCCGCTCCCCGGATTCTGCAACGGCTGGTCCGGATTCCTCCTGGTCCTCGCCTCCGGTGGCACTGGCACTGGCAGCTTCAGTGCATTGAGCCCCAGTTGGTGCTGCTTCATCTGAAAGTGGGAGGTGGAAGAGTGGCTTTAGCAAAAGGACAGGTTTGCTGAAAGGCATGCCAGATTGTGGCAAGGCTCTGACATGGCTGCACACTGAGGATGCATGCTGGCGGGGGGACCAAGTGGAAGGCAACAGGTGAAAAAGGTGAGAGTCTTACCCTCGCTGTCGGAAATGGGGTCGGCAGATGCAGTGGTCACAGGACCAGACAGACGTCCTCCAAGTATCTGGTGCACTCTCTCCTCCAGATCCGTGAGAGTGACCACTTGTGGAGGTCCGCCACCGGTTTGACGCTGCTCCTTTCGGATCATCGCCAGCTTGGACTGCAGGGGAAAGAAGGGGAAGTTCTGTAACATGATGCCTTGAGAGATCATCGCATGCCCCCCATGGTGCAAGAGCCCTTACATGAGGCCTTGAGAGATCATCGCATGGCCCCCATGGTGCAAGAGCCCTTACATGAGGCCTTGAGACATCTGTCCATGTGTGTGCCCAGAAAGGGCCATGGGTGCATGCAAACAGATGGCCATTGGGGCATCATTGCAACAGGGTGCCCGAAGTCAGCTGCAGATGGAGGGAATCAGAAGTTTGCTAAACCATCACTCACCCTAACGATCCGTGTGAGGTCGTTGAATTTCTTCCTGCACTGAACAGGGGTCCTGGTCGTCATGCTGCTGGAGTTGACCCTCACAGCAACCTCCCTCCAAGATCGTCGGTAAGCCTTCTGATTCGGCCTCTTGCCATTATCCGGATACAGGACATCTTGACGGCGCTCAACTGCAGCCACCAAGTGGTCCAGAGCCTCAGTGCTGAAGCGCTCTGCTCTCTGTCTAATCTTCTCCATGCTGAACAAGTTTGTAACGCCAGACAAGGGCGAGCGCCGATTCTGAGGCCTACAGGGCGTTGGGTGTTGAAGCTCAGGCTGACTGACCCACCCCTTTAAGAGCCGGCCGGCGCCTGGAAGTCTCGTGGTTTCCCGCAATTGAGATCACCTGCGCTGCGCCCGTCCGCGTCGATATTGAGTAGCGCCTGAACTTTTGCGCCTTAGGAGCACCGTGCAATGGCTGAATTAGCGCCTCAATCCCCTTTGGGGGCGATGCAACCCAATATCTCGCCAGGCAGCGATAACTTTCGTCTGGCTATAAACTTAGCGCTCCGCCAGTTCTAACGCCTCAAGCGGGACTATACCCAATTTCTCGGCCTTTATTTTGGAAGTACTTAACTCCCAAACTCTCATTACCACATGGCTTGCCGAGAAACAACTGGATCTTCTTTCAATGACAGGTGTTAGAACTCACAAGCAATCAGCACAGTGTTAACCCTTCGCTCCCTGGAAGTTTAAAGAACTTTCATTTTCAATTGACATTGAGAATTACTATTTTGGGAACTGCCTCCCCAGTTTAGCGCCAGGATTCTCCCCAGATAACCTGAGTTTGTAACACACTGTTCACATGGTTAGTGCCCCGAGGCACTTTAGAGAGTAGAATGAGATGCCAATTAGTAATACTAAGAAAGAAGCAATGGACACAAGTAACACTGCCCCTTCACTGGACAGCTGCTGGCGATAACCTTCAATCCGCCTTCACAACAGATGTCAAGCCAGCTCCTTCTTCAAGGTGAGAAATTACCATGGATGATAATCCTGAGATTTATTCTCCTTTTTGATTCTTATCCTGCCCCTGACATTAAATTACTTGGTTTTATTACCCCATTGTCTTCTATTTGCAAATGTGAGCTATTGGAGCTTGATAGACAAACATGCTCACACGTGTCGCCTAGAAACACAAACAAAATGATTTTTTTTTAAACAGTGAGGATATTGCACCGTGAGATCAAATCCATGTGCTGCCGTCAAAAATGGGTGAATAGTTTAGGGTCTGGTCATTACAAGGACAATTTGAAGGATAAAGGACCAACTGAAAGGTTGGTGCTGAATTTAGCAAAGACCAACTTTCCAATGTTGATACCAGATAAACATTAGCACAAGGCAATTTTGATTTACGCCCTCCAATTTCTCAGTAGTGCACCAAGAACTTGCATTGATAGACCTTTCACAGCATCAGGACATCCGAAAGCACTTTACAGCCAATGAAGCACTTCCTTAAAGCATAATCGCTGCTGCAATGTAGGAAACGCAGCAGCCAATTTGCACATAGCAAGCTCCCACAAATAGCGATGAAATAATGTCCAGATAATCTGTTTATTTTTAGTGATGTTGGTTGAGGGATAAATGTTGGCCCAGGAGAACTCCCCTACCCTTCTTCAAAATACTGGCCATGGGATCTTTTAAGTCCACCTGAGAGGACAGATGGAGCCTCGGTTTAACGTCTCATCCGAAAGACGGCACCTCTGACAGTGCAGCACTCCCTCAGTACGGCACTGAAGTGTCAGCTTAGAATATGTGCTACCACTGGGCCATGCAGGCACCTAAATCAAACAGCTAGATGATTTTAAAAGCACGGGATAATGGAACAAGAAACCTGAATGGGTTTCAAGAAGGAACTAGACAGGTTCTTATCAACAAATGTGATTCAGGGTTATTAGAAACGCACCAAGGGAATACAGTGGATAGGTGGGCTCATCAGAATATAGGAACATAAGATATAGGAGCAGGAGTAGGTCATTTGGCCCCTCGAGCCTGCTCCGCCATTCAATAAGATCATAACTGATCTGATCTTGGCCTCAACTCCACTTCCCTGCCCGCTCCCCATAACCTTGACACCCTTATCATTCAAAAATCTGTCTATCTCCACCTTAAATATATTCAATGACCCAACCTCCACAGCTCTCTGGGGATTGGGAGCAGTTTAGGATTCAGCAAAGGAAGACAAAGGGATTAATTAAGAGGGGGAAAATAGAATATGAGAGTAAGCTTTCAGGAAACATAAAAACTGACTGTAAAAGCTTCTATAGATGTGTGAAGAGAAAAAGATTGGTGAAGTCAAGGGTAGGTCCCTTGCAGTTAGAATCAGGGGAATTTATAATGGGGAACAAAGAAATTGCAGACCAATTAAAAACATAGTTTGGTTCTGTCTTCACAAAGGAGGACACAAATAACCTCCCCAGAGATGTCGGGGAACATAGGGTCTAATGAGAGGGAGGAATTGAATGAAATCAGTATTTGTAGGGAAATGGTGTTAGGGAAATTGACGGGATTTAAGGCCGATAAATCCCCAGAGCCTGATAATCTACATCCTAGGGTACTTAAGGAAGTGGCCCTAGAAATAGTAGATGCATTGCTGGTCATCTTCCAAAATTCTATAGACTCTGGAACAGTTCCCATGAATTGGAGGATAGCTAATGTAACCCCACTATTTAAAAAGGTTGGTAGAGAGAAAACGGGGAATTATAGACCGGTAAGCCTGACATCGGTAGTGGGGAAAATACGAGAGTCCATTATAAAAGATGTAATAGCAGAGCACTTGGAAAACAGTGACAGGATCGGACAAAGTCAACATGGATTTTCAAAAGGTCTGGGGAAACTTTTAGCAGGCATACTCAGTGTTGTGGAAGTTTGGAGCCTGACACCCATCTCCAGTGTGACCTCCTTGGAAACCCCTCCCCCACCTTGACTGAACGCTTCCTCAACTGAGGCATATACCAGAAGCATGGCGACCATTTAATTCCTTTCCTCCTGGACATCAGATTCGGATGAAGACCAGCCGCGGCAGCAGCAGAACAATGAGCAACAGCAACACCAACAGCAGGAACATCAACAGGAGCACCAAGCTGCTAGTCACCCACCTGAAGATGCACAGGCCAGAAGATGCCAGAGCACCAATATCCACTATATTGCTGCCTGTGATGCAAGTGACGCACTCATCCTGGCCAGATTTGCTTAGCCTGCACAATCCAACACTTTAGTCTCACTCCTTCTTACCAGATCATCGACAATGGAGAAGAACCTACAGAATCCTATCACTCTGACCACCATTCTGATAATCGCAAGGCGCCCTAAGCCCTCAATGTGAAAGTCCCATTTGCGAAATGATACAGTCCACAAACTTCAACAGTTTGCCATCAAAACACTTAATAATACAATCACAATGATGGCTGGTCCAAAAACAAAACAACACAGCACGTAAGCGACTACCCTTGTGACTACTTGTGCTTTATCTTCCTCTTACGCGTGCTCCTACATGGTGCTTCCCCTGTGGCTTCAGCAGATGTGGAGGCCCCTTGCTTGCTCTCTTGCTGCTCCTGTCTCGACGGCTTTGGCGGGCATCCTATGGGGTGGCGAACCTGTGCGGGCTCACCAAGAGTCTGCTGCTCCTACGGCTGTGCAGGGGCAGAGACGCCCATCTCATTTGGGTGAGGACTCTGGTGGGGCTCTGACCGAGGTCTTTTCTGTGGCATGGTCATGCGTGCGCTTGGAGAGGAGCCCCTACTTCCTTGTTGTCTGCCACCAACATCCCTCTCATGGGTCAGCCCCACTTCAGAGCTAGCAAGTGGCTTGACATCACCTTGCTGCACTGCAGGGGGGCCATGAGGAACCATTTCTGCAATGGAAGTCCTACTCCAGAGGACTTGCATGAAGGTCGGCTTTATTTGCCAAATAGCTGACCATCGCTCCTCAAGAGATGTCATTCTATTCTGAACAATGACCATGTTTTCAATACCCATGCGACTAAGTTCCTCCATGGACCATGGAAGGAGTGAGTGTAGTGAATGCATAGCATGGATCCTTAGTAGGATACAAAGGACCTACCCCATGTGTTGTAAGCAGTTGTTGTCATGGCATCACAGCGATAGGAAGTATGAGGGCTGCATGGTCAAATAGTTAAGTGAATGTGACCACAGAGAGAGAGGGAATGGGTTAGGGTGCAGGGATGTAAGTGTCAAGTGGGATGTGGAGGAGGAGGTTAGCAAAGCAGAGTGCTGGTGAGGAGAGCCGATGGGTATCAGATTGAGGTTGATGGGAAAGTCATACTCACTTTTCCGGTGCGGAGAAGGTCACGAAACCTCTTCCTGCATTGCAGCCAGGTTCTGCGGCTCATTGAAATGGTGTTGACAACCTGGGCCACTTGTAGCCACACAGCTTTTGTCTGCCGGGGTGGCTTTTTTCTCCCTAAGGAAGGGAACAGCACCTCCTTATTACAGCTGGCTCCATACATCAGAGCTTGGAGCGAGGGCTCATCAAACCGAGGAGCACACTTTTGCTTGATCGGTGACATTTTTCACAATTCAACTCCTTCATATAAATTGCTGAGCATTTGCAGTCTCCAGAAGAATCAAGGCTGCTTGCAGGCCTTAAATCCAACAGCATTGATGACGTCATCGGAGGCGACTTTCTGTATGAAAAGACTAATTGGGCCAGTGGTTCCCACACGCAGGAAATCAATTGGCCAATTAGGGGAAAATCGCACTTTTTCAACACTTCACTCAGGAGTCGGGGTCCTGACACGATTTCCGCCTGACACGCCGCAGCCCGCCCACACTGACAAACTCCAGCCCATACAGTACAGGAGGAGGCCATTCGGCCCATCGTGCCTGAGCCTGTGTACGTTCCCAGTTTGTGGCGTGCCTGTATGGGCAGCTGAAATTTTAATGAAGCAACTTAAAATCTCACTGGCAGTTCATCTGAATAAACTGCATTCTTTAAACTAACAGAAGCAAGAATTGGTAACACATCAATAAAGAAGGGCAGTTAAAGATATAATTTTATCATCACCGGGCTTAAAAAGTCACTCAACAGTTCTATCAGTTTTTTAATCCATCTCAGCAGTGTTGCAGGTGCTGGAAACTGCCCGAACATTTCAACACTGTTGCAAATCCAGGTTTATAAGATCCCAAGACAGCTACAGGTGAGGGAGCCCATGGGGGCATCACGAACAAGCAAGGCCGCATTTATTGCCCATCCCTACTTGCCCTGAGAAGGTAGTGCTGGTCTTTCTTCTTGAACCACTGCTTATAGCGGTTTTGATACTACTGGGTGGTTTGCTAGGCCACTTCCGAGGGCAATGAAGAGTCAGCCATGTTGGTGTGGGACTGGAGTCAGGCCAGACTGGTTGAGGACAGCAGGCGTCCTTCCCTAAAAGGACGTCAGTAAACCAATGATCACTTTTTCTGATACCAGCTGTTTAGATTTTTTTTTAAACTGAATTCAAATTCTCAAACTGCCGTGGTGGGATTTGAACTCACCGTTCTTTGGATTATTAGTCCAGTAATATAGCCATTACACTACTGTGCTTAAATTTAGCTCATCTAAACTGTTTCCCTTATTTCTTGGACACCAAAACTGAACACTGCACTCAAGTTCCACTCTGACTGGAGCACTGTTGAGTTTAGGCACCCTATTTTTCAATTTATACTCAACCAATGTGGCAATATAATTAAGTATTCTGTTTGCTTTGTTTATTGCTACTCCGCAGTGATTTGACTTAATAAGTACCAAATCTGTTTTGCTTCAGGACATATTCAGGGCGGACTATCCTCCTTGGAGTAGGGGTAGGGGGTGCTGCAGAGAGCTTTCCTTGGGGTTCATTTAGCTCCTGATGATAGTCAAATGGAATCAATCAATCCCCTTGTGTTGCACATTACCCTTGGGCAGTGTTGAGGTCTGTCTGGTTAGGCTTGTGACTGGCGGAGTTAAGGTTCTTTCCTCTCAGCCTTTCCTCCAACCCTAACAAGCAAGGTAGTCTTAGCTGAACAAGCAGCTCACCATATGCTGATCAGCTGCATATCCTAGCTGGTTAAGCTCAAGGAGAGCTCTTGCAGACAGTTGCGGTTCATTATTTGGCTCTTGCCAACCTGTGCCCAAGTTTTCTAGGCTAAGCTAAGTAAGGCATGTTCCTACAATGAGAGACTGCGCACCTCCGCATCAGGCCAATGGAAACTATATATATGGATTTATCAGTAGTTATAAGAAATAGGAGCAGGAGTCGGTCATTTGGCCCTTCGAGACTGCTCCGCCATTCAATAAGATCATGGCTGATCTTCGACCTCAACTCCACTTTCCTGCACTATCCCCATATCCCTTGATTCCATTAATAATCAAAAATCTATCGCTCTCTGTCTTGAATATACTCAATGATTGAGCCTCCACTGCCCTCTGGGGTAGAGAATTCCAAAGATTCACCACCCTCTGCGTGAAGAAATTTCTCCTCATCTCAGTCCTAAATGGCCGACCCCTTATTCTGAGACTGTGACCCCTGGTTCTAGACTCCCCAGCCAGGGGAAACATTCTCCCTGCATCTACCCTGTCAAACTCTGTAAGATTTTTATGTTTTTCAATGAGATCACCTCTCATTCTTCTAAACTCTAGAGAATAAGGGCCTAGTCTACTCACCTCTCCTCATAGGACAATCCCCCCATCCCAGGAACCAGTCTGGTGAACCTTCGTTGCACTCCCTCTATGGACAGTATATCCTTCCTTAGGTAAGGAGACCAAAACTGTACACAATACTCCAGGTGTGTTCTCACCAGGGCCCTATATCATTGCAGTAAGACGTCTTTACTCTTATACTTGGATGCTCTTAAAAATTGTGATGAGCTTATGTACATTTCAGACATCCAACTGACGAAAAGAAGAACAGGCTGAAGTGCAGCTTATAAAGGAGCGGCACATCAGTTGTAGAGAAAAGTGGGTTGGAATCAAAGAGAGTGTAAGAGGGACCACAGAGGCAAACTCCAGATTGTACGCACCAACTGAATGGGATTATGAGGAAGAATCTGGGGTGTTCCATTGGAAGTATCATCTTCCATGGCTATGTGGAATAGGCTCCCAGTTAACACTTTCATGTGTTAAGAAGGATCTATTTAATTAACAATGGGATTGACAGTGTAAAAATAGAGATGATTGAATGTTATGTGGAATATAATGGTTTCTGAGCTACTGGACTGTGAAAATCTCATGTGGAAAAAGGCAATCAGGCAAGAATATTATGTAAGACATAAGGTCAGATAGATATATGTGAAGTTTTGCCTCATTTACCTTTGAGATCAGGGAGTGTTCCCTTAGCACTCTCACTGCTGGGATGGAAGATTGTAAGTGAAAGGGCCACACCAGACTTGAGTGCATGAACTGGGCTGACACTTTGCAGGGAATTTTTCTGGGGGGTTCAGTGGGCGCATTCGGTGGTGGGTCGGGTGGGAAAATGTTTTTTTTTGTCAGCGGGTCGAGACCCCACTGTCAACCCGCTGCCACGCACCTTTCCCAGATGTTGGGTCTGTCAGCGCTGAATTGACCTGACACGCAGCGGTGGGGAAGGCAATTCAGGTCATTATGACCTTGTTAAAAGCCAATTAAGAAGTATTTTGAGCTCACTTTACCACTTTACGAGGTCGCCCACGGGGTCCACGCTGCTCGGGGATCATGTCAGGTAAGCAGGTTGGGAATTGTATGACCATGAACTGATCTCATTACTTGACAGCTGCAAATGTGCTATAAAAGCTCCCATGTCTCAGCTGTTCACTTTCCAAGCTCAGAAGCTGTTGCTTACTGCATTTGGAAGACAGATTGAGCTTTATGCAGGTTGCAAGTGTTTGAAATAAACTCTGTGTCCACTGTCACCTCATTGGAACAACCTCTCTCACCATTGACAGATCGCTTCTGTCATCTTAACTTCACCTGCTATCTATTACATCAGCATCGGTGCCTTTGAAACTATCTCACCTTGGTCCTCAGAATCCCACGACGATCAGCCCCAACACCAGCAGCAACAGTCACACCAGCAGCACCAACAACAACACTAACATTTTCCGCAATCAACTGATGCTGCACAGGATACCAGGCATCAGCACCTGACCACATTGCTGCCCATGATGCCAGGGATGGCCTCACCATGGCCAGATTTACTTCACTTGATGCTGTACACCCTGGCTGCCACATGATGCACAAGGCAAGGGAATACACTGTGGTAAACCACTGTATTGTATATTGCCACCTCTGGGTGGCGCTGTGTATGGAGGCATGCCTCAGCTGACTCCACCCACCACTGTGTGGGTTTCGTTCAGACTTGTTCAGTCACTCACGAAGAAGCATGGTCTCTTCTTAGCTAATAAAAGCCTTATTCATCTCTTCTTTCGACTCATCATCTCTTCTTCGACTCATCACCTTTTATGAAGTAATTGATAAGCGTATCAATTTTATTAGCTAAAAGTTAAATGGCGACACCTGAGGAGCAACAACAGCAACGGATACAGCAGACATTGCTGAGAGCCCTCAGACCACCACGCCTGGACCTCGACCCTCAAGATGTGGGTGCATCAGCCAAGTTTGAACACTGGCTGAGCTGCTTTGAATCCTTCCTCGCAATCTCACAGGTTACAGAGGAGGATCACAAACTGAAAATTTTGACCGCCCAGGTGAGCCATCAAGTATATATGCTAATCCGGGACTCTAATACGTACGTGGCGGCCCTCGAGCTACTAAAAGGGCAATATACGCGCCCAGTGAACACAATTTACGCCCGACACCTCTTGGGATCCCGCAGGCAGCAACCGGGAGAATCGGTAGGGGCATTTGCACGGGCGCTACTGGCACTCTGCAGAGACTGCGATTGTAAAGCGGTAACGGCTGTGGAGCACGCGCAGGGACTCGCCTGTGATGCCTTCGTCAGGGGCCTCCAGTCAGACCACACCCGGCAGAGACTGCTAGAAAGCAAGGAACCCGACCTGAAGACGGCCATTGCCCTTGCGCTCTCGTTAGAGGAGGCCCACCGAAACCTCGAGGCATACCCCCGTAACGGCGCCGAGACATGGCAATCGAAACCGTGGGACACGGGACCGCCGCCCCCGGCACCAACCGCTGCAGCGACCCAACCGAGACAGCAGCCTCCGGTAAGAACTGCTTCGATGCCCAGTAACCAGGCCCAAAAATGCTATTTCTGTGGCCAGTTAATACATCCCAGAGCGCACTGCCCAGCTAAGACAGCTACCTGCTCGGGCTGCGGGAAAAAAGGCCATTACGCTAACGCCTGCAAGGGGAAGCCAGCCAGCAGCGCAGCGTGCGGGCCGTGGGAGCAGCCATCTTATCCGCCATTTTGTGTACCCCCGGCCGCATGGCATCCGCCGCCATCGTATCCAACGCACTCAACCGCCATTTCGTCACCGGAACCGACCACTGTCTCGGCGGATGACTATAGTGACTCACTAAGCCACATACTGGCCTCCGTGACGCTGGATCAAGGCCACCCTCACCATCTATCCAGCTCCATGATGGATATCGCGGTAAACGGCCGCGCCACCAGTTGCCTGATCGACAGCGGGAGCACAGAGAGTTTCGTCCACCCCGACACGGTACGTAGCCACTCCCTCACGATTCTGCCAACGCACCATCGCATTTCTATGGCGTCCAAGTCCCAGTCAATGGACATCAGCGGCTACTGTGTGGTGACCCTGTCAGTAGGGGGCACTGAATATCAAAAATTTAAACTGCTAGTCCTGCCCCGTCTTTGCGCTGCCATCCTGCTAGGGTTGGATTTTCAGTGCCACCTTAAGAGTGTCACACTAGCATACGGTGGACCCCTCCCCCCACTCACAGTCTGCAACCAACAACTTTTAAATCGCCCGCTGCAAACCACCTGCAGCCTTTCCACATTAAAAGTCCCCCCCCCTCCCCTGTTCGCTAACCTCACCCGCGACTGTAAACCCATCGCTACCAAAAGCAGGCGGTACAGTGCCGGGGACAGAGCTTTTATCAGCTCTGAGGTGGAGCGGCTCTTGAAGGAGGGCATTATCGAAGGTAGCACTAGCCCCTGGCGAGCCCAGGTTGTAGTCGTTAAAACCACTGCAAAACACCGCATGGTAATCGACTACAGCCAAACCATAAACCGGTACACCCAGCTGGACGCGTACCCCCTCCCTCGCATATCTGATATGGTCAATCAGATTGCGCAATACAAAGTATTCTCCACCATCGACCTTAAGTCAGCGTACCACCAGCTGCCCATCCGCCATGAGGACCGCCAGTATACTGCCTTCGAGGCAAACGGCCGCCTCTACCACTTCCTTAGGGTCCCCTTCGGCGTCACCAACGGGGTTTCGGTCTTCCAAAGGGAGATGGACCGAATGGTTGACCAGAACGCGCTGCGGGCAACCTTCCCCTATTTGGATAACGTCACCATCTGCGGCCACGACCAGCAGGACCACGACGTTAATCTAGCAAATTTCCTCCGTACGGCCCAACGGCTGAACCTAACGTACAATAAGGAAAAATGTATGTTTCACACCAAGCGCCTGGCCATCCTCGGCTGCGTGGTGGAGAACGGAGTCATCGGGCCCGACCCCGACAGAATGCGCCCCCTAATGGAGCTACCCCTTCCCCACTGCCAAAAAGCACTGAAGAGATGCCTGGGGTTTTTCTCCTACTACGCCCAGTGGGTGCCCCTCTATGCAGACAAAGCCAGGCCCCTCATCAAAGCCACCTCCTTCCCCCTGACACCAGAGGCGTGTGCAGCCTTCACTCTTATCAAGAACGATATCGCGAAGGCCGCAATGCACGCGGTGGATGAGTCCATCCCCTTCCAAGTGGAGAGCGATGCCTCCGACTTCGCCCTAGCCGCGACCCTTAACCAGGCGGGCAGACCCGTGGCCTTTTTCTCAAGGACCCTCCAGGGCCCCGAGACGAGACACTCCTCCGTCGAAAAGGAGGCCCAGGCTATTGTAGAAGCGGTGCGTCACTGGAGGCATTACCTGGCCGGGAAACGATTTACCCTGCTCACTGACCAGCGTTCAGTAGCTTTTATGTTTAATAATAAGCAGAGGGGTAAAATCAAGAACGACAAGATCTTGAGGTGGAGAATCGAACTCTCCACCTACAATTATGATATCTTGTATCGGCCAGGGAAACTCAATGAGCCCCCAGATGCCCTATCACGTGGTACATGCGCCAACGCGCAGAGTGATAGGCTGCAGTCCCTCCACAATGACCTCTGCCACCCGGGGGTCACCAGGTTTTTCCATTTTATCAAATCCCGTAACCTGCCCTACTCCATCGAGGAGGTCAGGACCATGACCAAGAGCTGCCAAATCTGCGCCGAGTGCAAACCACACTTCTATAGGCCGGACAGAGCAAGCCTGATCAAGGCCACCCGCCCCTTCGAACGCCTGAGCGTCGATTTTAAAGGGCCCCTCCCCTCCGCTGACCGCAATGTGTACTTCCTCAACATAGTTGATGAGTACTCCCGTTTCCCCTTTGCCATCCCTTGCCCAGACATGACCAGTACCACGGTCATCAAGTGTCTGAATGACATCTTCGCTCTGTTCGGGTTCCCCAGCTATATACATAGCGACAGGGGCTCATCGTTCATGAGCGACGAACTTCGGCAGTACCTGCTAACAAGAGGTATCGCCACGAGCAGGACCACCAGTTACAACCCCCGGGGGAACGGCCAGGTGGAAAGGGAGAACGCGACGGTTTGGAAGGCAGTCCTCTTAGCACTAAAATCTAAGGGCCTTCCGACCTCCCGCTGGCAGGAGGTCCTCCCTGCAGCGCTTCACTCCATTCGGTCACTGCTTTGTACTGCCACTAATGCGACCCCTCATGAGAAAATGTTCGTTTTCCCCCGGAAGTCTACATCGGGAACCTCGCTACCGGCATGGTTGACTTCTCCTGGGCCCGTCCTACTGCGGAGGCACGTGAGGACGCATAAAACGGACCCCCTGGTCGAGCGGGTGCACCTCCTACACGCCAACCCCCAGTATGCCTGGGTGACATACCCAGACGGGCGGGAGGACACGGTCTCCATACGAGATCTCGCACCCTCGGGTACCCCTGAATTACCACCGTTATCCCCCTTACCACCGTTATCCCCCTTACCACTGTTATCCCCCACCACCCCTCCCAACCCAACCCCTGCAGACGGCATGCCAAAGCCCCAGGAATCTTCGCCAACCACCCAGACACCAGACCCGACGTCGGATGCTGCAACACCACCGCCGCCACCACGACGATCAGGACGTCAGACAAGGCCTCCTGATAGACTTAACTTGTAGTACCCTTCACCCCGCCGGACTTCACATTAAACAAGGGGTGAATGTGGTAAACCACTGTATTGTATATTGCCACCTCTGGGTGGCGCTGTGTATGGAGGCATGCCTCAGCTGACTCCACCCACCACTGTGTGGGTTTCGTTCAGACTTGTTCAGTCACTCACGAAGAAGCATGGTCTCTTCTTAGCTAATAAAAGCCTTATTCATCTCTTCTTTCGACTCATCATCTCTTCTTCGACTCATCACCTTTTATGAAGTAATTGATAAGCGTATCATACACAATGAGTGGTAGGACCCTAGGAAGTACAGAGGGTCAGAGGGACCTTGGTGTACATGTACATAGATCCCTGAAGGCAGCGGAACAGGTAGATAAGGTGGTTAAAAAGGCATATGGGATACTTGCCTTCATTAGCCGAGGCATAGAATATAAGAGCAGGGAGGTTATGATGGAGCGGTACAGAACGCTGGTGAGGCCACAGCTGGAGTACTGTGTGCAGTTCTGGTCTCCTCACTATAGGAAGGATGTGATTGCCTTGGAGAGGGTGCAGAGAAGATTCACCAGGATGTTACCTGGGATGGAGCGCCTCAGCTATGAAGAAAGACTGGACAGGCTGGGGTTGTTTTCCTTGGAGCAAAGAAGGCTGAGGGGGGACCTGATTGAGGTGTACAAAATGATGAGGGGCATAGATAGGGTAGACAAAAAGGAACTTTTCCCCTTAGTAGGGGGGTCAATAACAAGGGGGCATAGATTCAGGGTAAGGGGCAGGAGATTTAGAGGGGATTTGAGGAGGAACTTTTTCACCCAGAGGGTGGTTGGAATGTGGAACTCAATGCCTAAAAGGGTGGTAGAGGCAGGAACCCTCACAACATTCAAGAAGCATTTGGATGAGCACTTGAAATGCCATTGCATACAAGGCTATGGACCAAATGCTGGAAAATGGGATTAGACTGGACAGGGATGGATGGGCGGCGCAGACACGATGGGCCGAAGGGCCTCTTTCTGTGCTGTAAAACTCTATGACTCTATGACTCTATGACACACCACACCAACACCATAAAGCATCCCTACAATGCCCAAGCCATTTCTTTCATACTCATCACCATTCACTGCAACTCACTAAGCCACTTCCAAAGGTGCATACAAACCTGTCCTAGAACGCAAAGTGTTGAAAATAAAGGTTTCAATGTTTGACACCACATTAACAGAAACTTCACATGAGCATAGGCTAAAACACACAAGTGCCAACCCTTGTGTGTTGTTAGTTGGTATGATTGCACTAGGATGAGGGTGAGTGTGAGGGGTGGTTAGTGAGATGGGGAAGTGATAATGTAGATAGAGAGGGATGGGTGGAGGTGCAAGGTAAGTTGGTGTGAGTAAGGATGTGCAGGGGTAGGGTAGGAAAGGCAGAGTGATGGGGTCAAGGCCTGAGGAGGATGAGGTCGAGTGTGTCTTTGCAGTAACGTTTCGTGATCTACTGAGATCATTGAAAGGTTTGCGCCACTGCAGCCTGGTCTTCCTGACCACATCCCTACTTGTGTCCTCCTGTGCAATGTGCAACCGGGCTGCATTGGTCTCCTGGGGAGGTCTCTTCCGCCCATTGGAAGGGAAGAGAACCTCCATGCATGCTGTGACACCCTCCATAAGCATATGGAGGGAGTCATGGGAGAGCTTGTGTGCAGCCCTGCACCACTGCAGTGCTTGTCAGTGTTTGCAACACTACAATGCTGTGGAACACTGACAGCACAACTGTCAAAGCATATTTGCACATGGTCTCTTTAAGGAAACCGGCTGATGACGCATCATCAAATGACGTCATCAGACCCGCTTCCTTCAGTTGGCCGGGAAACACGCTAGGTGGGCTTAACAAACCCAATCAGGGAAAAGTCATTTTGGACAGCGGGCTGGAGCCAGCAGCGAGGCCGGACCCGCCACCGACATCGTCTGCCACAGACCCACCGAGGTTGGTAAAATCCAGCCCTCTATTGCAGTACTGAGGGACTGCTGCATTAATGAAATGGTCGACAATAGAGGGAATGCACTGCCCGAAAGGGTGGTGGAAGCGGATTCAATAAAGACTTTCAAAAGAGAATTGGATAAATACTTGAAAAGGAAATATTTGCTGGGCTACGGGAAAGAGCAGGAGAGTGGGTCTAATTGGATCGCTCTATCAAAGAGCCGGCACAGGCACGATGGGCTGAATGGCCTCCTTCTGTGCTGTATCATTCTATGATTCTAACATTCTTCAAACGAGACCTCAAACCGAGGTCACCTCTTCCTTTTGGGGGATATTAAAAATCCCATGGCAGTACTCAAAGAGCAGGAATATTCTCCATGAACAACAACAGAAAATGCTGGAAATACTTAGCAGGTCAGGTGGCATCTGTGGACAGAGATACAGAGTTAACGTTTCAGGTCATAGAAACATAGAAACATAGAAGATAGGAGCAGGAGTAGGCCATTCGGCTCCTCGAGCCTATTCCACCATTCAATGCGATCATGGATGATCATCCAAATTCAGTACCCGGTCCCTGCTTTCTCCCCATACCCCTTGATCCCTTTAGCCTTAAGAAATATATCCAACTCCTTCTTGAATATATTTAATGTATTGGCCTCTACTGCCTTCTGTGGTAGAGAATTCCACAGGTCCACCACTCCCTCCTCATTTCTGTCCTAAATAGCCTACCCCTTATCCTTAGACTGTGACCCCTGGTTCTGGACTCCCCGACCATCGGGAACATCCTTCCTGCATCTAGTCTGTCCAGTCCTGTCAGAATTTTATAAGTTTCAATGAGATCCCCTCTTATTCTTCTAAACTCCAGCGAGTACAAGCCCAACCGACCCAATCTCTCCTCATACGTCATTCCTGCCATCCCAGGTATCAGCCTGGTGAATCTTCGCTGAACTCCTTCCATGGCAAGAACATCCTTCCTCAGATAAGGCGACCAAAACTGCACACAATACTCAAGATGTGGTCTCACCAAGGCCCTGTACAACTGCAGCAAGACATCCTTGTTCCTGTACTCAAACCCTCTCGCTACGAAGGCCAACATGCCATTTGCCTTCTTAACCGCCTGCTGCACCTGCATGCTTACCTTCAGCGACTGGTGCACAAGGACACCCAGGTCTCGTTGCACTTCCCCTTCTCCCAATCTATTGCCATTCAGATAATAATCTGCCTTCCTGTTTTTGCCACCAAAGTGGATAACCTCGCATTTATCTACGTTATATTGCATCTGCCATGCTTTTGCCCAATCACCCAACCTGTCCAAATCATCCTGGAGTTTCTCGGCCTCCTCCTCACAGCACACACGCCCACCCAGCTTTGTGTCATCTGCAAATTTGAAGATATTACATCTAGTTCCCTTGTCTAGATCATTAATATCTATTGTGAATAGCTGGGGCCCAAGGACCGATCCCTGCGGTACCCCACTAGTCACTGCTTGCCACTCGGAAAAAGACCCATTTATTCCAACTCTTTGCTTTCTGTCTGCCAAATAGTTCTCTATCCAAGTCAATACCTAGCCCCCAATCCCATGTGCCTTAACTTTATACGCTAGTCTCTTATGCAGGACCTTATCAAAAGCCTTCTGAAAGTCCAAATACACCACATCCACTGGTTCTCCCTTATCTATTTTACCAGTTACATCCTCAAAAAATTCCAGTGGATTAGTCACGCACGATTTACCTTTTGTAAATCCATGTTGACTTTGTCCGATCCTGTCACTGTTTTCCAATTGCTCTGCTATTACATCTTTTATAATGGACTCTAACATTTTCCCCACTACTGATGTCAGGCTTACCGGTCTGTAATTCCCCGTTTCCTCTCTACCACCTTTTTTGAATAGTGGGGTAACATTAGCTACCCTCCAGTCCATGGGTACTGTTCCAGATTCCATCAAAGATGATCAGCAAAGCATCAACTATTTCTAGGGCCAGTTCCTTAAGTACCCGAGGATGTAGATTATCAGGCCCTGGGGCATTATCGGCCTTCAATCCCATCAATTTCCCTAGCACCATTTCCCTACAAATACTGATTTCTTTCAGTTCCTCCCTTTCAGCAGGCGGAGCTTCGGTTTAACGTCTCATCTGAAAGGCAGCAACTCCGACAGTGCAGCACTCCCTCAGCACTGCACCGGAGTGTCAGCATGGATTTTGTTCTGAAGTCCCTGTAGCATAACCATATCACTTAGATAATGACCAGCTAATCTGTGTTAGTGCTGTTGGTTGAGGAATAAATATTGGCCAGGACACCGGAGAGAATTCCCCTACTTTTCTTCAAAATAGTGCCATGGGATGTTTTACGTCCACCTGAGAGAGCAGACGGGGCCTCGGTTTAACGTCTCCTCAGGCAGCGCAACAAATGATCACAAAAGCTGATGGACTGTCTCAGAAAAGAAAAACAATTTGTTCGTTAACATCCTTCAGGGAAGAGAACCCGCCACTCCTACCAACTCCAGCCTACATGTGACTCCAGTCCCATATTGGGTGGTTGATTCTTAAAGTCTTCAGGGCAACTAGGGATGACCAATGAATGCTGCCATGCTGGTGTTGCCCAGGTCTCAAGAACAAATTTAAAAAAACCCACAGAAAATGCTGGGAATACTCAGCAGGTCAGGCAGCATCTGTGGAGAGCAAGAAACAGAGTCAACGGGGTAGATTTTGCCGAACCTGTCGGGAAGAAGGCGGGTCTTCCCCTTTCGGGTTTTTGACCCACCTACTTCGACGTCCGGCCAATCTGTGCGATTTTCCCTTTATTGACCTTGTTGAGCCCGCCCACCGGGCCCAGCAGGCCAATTAAGGGCCACCCGGCAACAGGTGACGTCACAGACTGAAATTTCATCTGTCAAGAGTTTATGACAGATGAAATATCAGTGTTTCACAGCTGTTTGAAGCTGTCAAACACTGACAGTCTTACTTCTAACATGAGTCCTTCTCCACAGACTCAGTTAGAACTCCCACCGGCACTCAAAGCTGAAGGCTGTCACTTTTGACAGATCGCAGCTGTTCAGCTTTCAGTTTCGGCTCAGTGATGGACTCCCAATGGCTACAGGAAGAAAGGCTGTTGTTGTGTCTGTGTATAATAAGACACAGACTGCAAGAGAAACGGTACAACAGGTGTTTACTGAATGAGGGTTACTCTAGAACTAAATATACAGGTCACTACTCAGGGTTTATATAGAGGTGTGATCACTGCCGGTGCTACAGTATACAGGAGCTGTAAAAAGTAGTTCTCTCCCTTAAAGGTACATACATTACAATTCCTCCGCTTTTAGATTAACAGTACCATAACACTCATTTAACAATTAAATATCAAACTAATTACAATTAACACTTTTAACATGCAACATTAGCTGAAAATAGTCTATTTATAAATTCAGTCTTTGGGGAGGCTTCCTGATTCTTTCTGGATAACGCCTTTCCCGAGTGTCTCGCTCTTGGTGCGGAGGCGATTCTAATACCCTGTCGTCAGTTGGTTCATCAGCTTCCAATGCTATTGTTTCTGAGGTAGATGCGACCTGTACGTCGGGTTCCTCACCAGGTACGTATGGCCGAGACATGGGGTTGACTCGTTCCTGTGACTCTAGGATCTGGTCTGCATGGCATCTCACAATGTTCTCCCCAACATCCACTGTGTACATTATTGGCCCCTGCCGTGTGCATATCGTTCCTGGTTGCCATTTCTCTGTTCGGTAGTCGCGGGCCAAGACTGGTTGCCCTACATTGAAGCTCCTTGTCGGCTTCTCATTGATGTGCTGGAATTGCTTACTCTCAGCATCTCTTCGTACATTTGGTCTGAGCAAATCCAGACGAGATCTCAACCTGCGGTTAAAGAACATCATGGCCGGGGCCTGGTTGGTGACTGCATGTGTCGCATTTCTGTAGGCTAACAGGAAATTGTCCACCTTATGCTGCAGTGGAATGTTGTCATCGCACATGGCCTTTACTGCTTTTTTAAAGGTTTGTACGAACCTCTCAGCCAATCCATTTGTGGCTGGATGATACGGGGCGGATGTGTAATGCCTTACCCCATTCCTTTTCATAAATCTTCAAAACTCTTCGGACACAAACTGTGGTCCGTTATCAGAGCAAATCTGCTCTGGCTAGCCGTTCCTGGCAAAAATGGTCCGTAGGACTGCAATAGTTTTCTCCGTGGTGGTGGAGGACATTTTGATCACCTCAGGCCATTTCGAGTGCGCATCCACGGCTATTAACAAAATTGAGTCCATGAATGGACCAGAAAAATCAATATGCACCCGTTGCCATGGAGATGAGGGCCACTCCCATGGGTGTAGAGGGGCATGTGGTGGTGCATTTTGGACCTTCTGGCATCCTGAGCAGCTCTTTGTCAGGTCCTCGATTTGCTGATCGATCCCCGGCCACCACACATAAGCCCTAGCAAGGCTTTTCATTTTCACCCCTCCCAGATGACCTTTGTGAAGCTCATTGAGCACTCTCTCCCTTAACTTGGGTGGAATTACCACTCGGGATCCACACATCAAGGTCCCCTGGCATACTGACAGCTGTTCTCTTCTGGATGAGAATGCTGGCAACAGTGAGTCGCCATGTGCTGGCCATCCCTTCACCGTCAAATCATATACCCGAGACAGTGTCGGGTCATTTCGGGTCTCCTTCTCTATACCAGCGTTAGTTACTGGCAAGCATTCAATTATAGTCGAATAAAATATTTCGACAGGATCCTCTGCTGGTGCTTCCTCCGCAGTAGGTAGTGGCAGGCGTGATAGCCCATCAGTGTTTCCATGCTGTTTCGTGCCCTTATACTCGATTTCATATTGGCGCGCCCCTTGAAAAAGGGACCATCTTTGTAGCCGTTGCGCAGTCATCACCGGAACGCCCTTCTTTGGATTAAAGGTGGAGACAAGTGGTTGGTGGTCAGTCAGCAAGGTGAACTTCTGCCCATGCAGATAGTCATAGAGTCATAGAGTCATAGAGTCATAGAGTTTTACAGCACAGAAAGAGGCCCTTCGGCCCATCGTGTCTGCGCCGCCCATCCATCCCTGTCCAGTCTAATCCCATTTTCCAGCATTTGGTCCATAGCCTTGTATGCAATGGCATTTCAAGCGCTCATCCAAATGCTTCTTGAATGTTGTGAGGGTTCCTGCCTCTACCACCCTTTCAGGCATTGAGTTCCACATTCCAACCACCCTCTGGGTGAAAAAGTTCCTCCTCAAATCCCCTCTAAATCTCCTGCCCCTTACCCTGAATCTATGCCCCCTTGTTATTGACCCCCCTACTAAGGGGAAAAGTTCCTCTTTGTCTACCCTATCTATGCCCCTCATCATTTTGTACACCTCAATCAGGTCCCCCCTCAGCCTTCTTTGCTCCAAGGAAAACAACCCCAGCCTGTCCAGCCTCTCTTCATAGCTGAGGCGCTCCATCCCAGGTAACATCCTGGTGAATCTTCTCTGCACCCTCTCCAAAGCAATCACATCCTTCCTATAGTGAGGCGACCAGAACTGCACACAGTACTCCAGCTGTGGCCTCACCAGCGTTTTGTACAGCTCCATCATAACCTCCCTGCTCTTATATTCTATGCCTCGGCTAATGAAGGCAAGTATCCCATATGCCTTTTTAACCACCTTATCTACCTGTTCCGCTGCCTTCAGGGATCTATGTACATGTACACCAAGGTCCCTCTGACCCTCTGTACTTCCTAGGGTCCTACCACTCATTGTGTATTCCCTTGCCTTATTTGTCCGTCCAAAATGCATCACCTCGCACTTTTCAGGGTTAAATTCCATTTGCCACTTTTCCGCCCATCTGACCAATCCGTTTATATCGTCCTGTAGCCTGAGGCTTTCCTCCTCACAATTTACCACCCCACCAATTTTCGTGTCATCTGCGAACTTACTGATCATACCTTTTACATTCTCATCCAAATCATTTATGTAGATCACAAACAACAAGGGACCCAGCACCGATCCCTGAGGTACCCCACTGGACACAGGCTTCCAGTCACAAAAGCAACCTTCGACCATCACCCTCTGCCTCCTGCCACTCAGCCAGTTTATGATCCAACGCGCCAAGGCACCCTGGATCCCATGGGCTCTTACCTTCTTGACCAGTCTCCTATGCGGGACTTTGTCAAAAGCTTTACTGAAGTCCATGTAAACCACATCCACAGCATTTCCCTCATCCACCCCCCTAGTCACCCCCTGAACTGTTTCACTCCCCACACTAGGCTGAGGGCCTTCCTGTCAATCTGGGCGTAGTTACGCTCGGCTGAGGTTAGTGACCGAGACGCAAAGGCTACTGGCCTCTCCGAGCCGTCCGGGAATTTGTGCGACAGCACCGCTCCAATGCCATAGGGTGATGCATCACAAGCCAACCGAATTGGTAGTGCTGGGTTGAAATGAGCCAGTTTGGCATAAAGATGACTCAACCGTGGCTAACAAGGGAAATTAGGGATAGCATAAGATCCAAGGAGACGACATAAAAATTGGCCAGAAAAAGCAATAATCCTGAGGATTGGGAGCAGTTTATGATTCAACAAAGGAGGGCAAAGGGATTAATTAAGAAAGGGGAAAATAGAATATGAGAGTAAGCTTTCAGGGAACATAAAAACTGACTGTAAAAGCTTTTATAGATATGTGAAGAGAAAAAGATTGGTGAAGTCAAGCGTAGGTCCCTTGCAGTCAGAATCAGGGGAATTTATAATGGGAAACAAAGAAATGAGAGAGCAACTAAATTCATACTTTGGTTCTGTCTTCACAAAGGAGGACAGAAATAACCTCCCAGAGATGCTGGGGAACATAGGGCCTGATGAAAGGGTGGAACTGAAAGAAATCAGTATTTGTAGGGAAATGGTGTTAGGAAAATTGATGGGACTGAAGGCCGATAAATCCCCAGGGCCTGATAATCTACATCCCAGGGTACTTAAGGAAGTGGCCCTAGAAATAGTAGATGCAATGCTGGTCATCTTCCAGAACTCGACAGACTCTGGAACAGTACCCATGGATTGGAGGGTAGCTAATGTTACCCCACTATTCAAAAAAGGTGGTAGAGAAAAAGCGGGGAATTATAGACCGGTAAGCCTGACATCGGTAGTGGGAAAAATGCTAGAATCTATTATAAAGGATGTAATAGCAGAGCACTTGGTAAGCCGTGACAGGATCAGACAAAGTCAACATGGATTTACAAAAGGTAAATCATGCTTGACTAATCTACTGGAATTTTTTGAGGATGTAACTGGTAAAATAGATAAGGGAGAACCAGTGGATGTGGTGTATTTGGACTTTCAGAAGGCTTTCGATAAGGTCCCACATAAGAGATTAGCACGCAAAATTAAGGCACATGGGATTGGGGGCAAGGTATTGACTTGGATAGAGAACTGGTTGGCGGACAGAAGGCAGAGAGTTGGAATAAACGGGTCGTTTTCCGAGTGGCAGGCGGTGACTAGTGGGGTACCGCAAGGATCGGTCCTAGGACCCCAGCTGTTCACAATATTTATTAATGATCTGGACGAGGGAAATGGATGTAATATCTCCAAATTTGCAGATGACACAAAGCTGGGTGGGAGGGTAAGCTGTGAGGAGGATGTCGAGAGACTCCAGTATGATTTGGACAGATTGGGTGATTGGGCAGAAACATGGCAAATGCACTATAATGTGGATAAATGTGAGGTTATCCACTTTGGTGGCAAAAACAGGAAGGCAGATTATTATTTGAATGGCAATAGATTGGGAGAAGGGGCAGGGCAAAGAGACCTGGGTGTTCTTGTGCACCAGTCGCTGAAGGTAAGCATGCAGGTGCAGCAGGCGGTTAAGAAGGCAAATGGTATGTTGGCCTTCGTAGCAAGAGGGTTCGAGTACAGGAACAAGGATGTCTTGCTACAGCTGTACAGGGCCTTGGTGAGACTGCACCTTGAGTATTGTGTGCAGTTTTGGTCGCCTTACCTGAGGAAGGACGTTCTTGCCATGGAAGGACTACAGCGAAGATTCACCAGGCTGATACCTGGGATGGCAGGAATGACGTATGAGGAGAGATTGTGTCGATTGGGCTTATACTCACTGGAGTTTAGAAGATTGAGAGGGGATCTCATCGAAACCTATAAAATTCTGTCAGGCCTGGACAGACAAGATGCAGGAAGGATGTTTATGATGGCCGGGGAGTCCAGAACCAGGGGTCATAGTCTAAGGATAAGGGGTAAGCCATTTAGGACTGAAATGAGGAGGAATTTCTTCACCCAGAGAGTGGTGAACCTGTGGAATTCTCTGCCACAGAGGGCGGTGGAGGCCAGTTCATTAAATATATTCAAAAAGGAGTTGGATATATTTCTTACGGCTAAAGGGATCAAGGGATATGGGGAGAAGGCAGGGACAGGGTACTGAATTTGGATGATCAGCCATGATCTCATTGAATGGCGGAGCAGGCTCGAAGGGTCGAATGGCCTACTCCTGCTCCTATCTTCTATGTTTCTATGTTTCTATAACACCTCTTTTGATGTGATCAATGCTTTGCTCTTCTGGAAAGCTTGTTTACATTCGTCACTCCACTTCCATGGTACCCTCGTTTGCAGTAGGGTGTTCAGTGGGTGTAGTACTGTAGACAAATTCGGCAAGAACTTAAAGTAGTAGTTCACCAGCCCGAGGCACGACCTCAGTTGTGACACATTTTCCGGTGCTGGAGCCTTGACTACTGCCTCAATCTTTTCAGGGGACTTATGTAACCCCTCTTTATCAATAACGTGGCCACAATACGAGATCTGCTTCTGGAAAAACTCGCATTTGTGGCGATTAGCTCGGAGCCCATATTCCTTCAATCTAGCGAGCACCTGCTCCAGGTTGGCGAGGTGATCACTTTCATTTTTGCCTGTGACCAGGATGTAGTCCAAATAACACTGGGTCCCTGGAATCCCTTGCAGGACTTCTTCCATTGCCCTTTGCCAAATAGCCGGAGCTGATGCTACCCCGAACACTAGCCGGTTGTATTGGTAGAGACCTTTATGAGTGTTGATCGTGAGGTACTGTTTCAAGGCTTCTTCTACCTCCATTTGCAGGTACGCCTGGGCCAGATCAATCTTAGTGAAGCGTTTCCCTCCAGATAGCGAGGCGAAAATATCTTCAATCCGCGGAAGCGGATATTGTACAGTGTGAAGTACTGGGTTCACTGTCACCTTAAAGTCCCCACAGATGCGAACCTTCGTTGGTTCCCCAGGCGTATTACTCAACGACCTCTTCATTACAGGAATGATGGGTGTAGCCCACTCGCTCCAGTCCACTTTGGACAGTACTCCTGAACGTTCCAAACCTTCCAGCTCTGCTTCGACGGCTGGGCGGATCGCATAAGGTACCGGTCTGGCCTTAAAAAACTTTGGGCTTGCATTTTCCTCTATTTTGATCGTCGCTGTTATGCCTTTTAGTGTTCCGAGTCCCTGCTGGAACACTTCATGTGCATCAGTTAGCATTTTTGACAGTCGTCCAGGTGTGACGTCGTCATCCTTTTTGGCATCTACAGTCAGTGCTTGTATGGGATGCCAATCTAGCTGTACCTTCCGGATCCATTCACGTCCTAGTAGTGGTGGTCCTCCATCTGGCAATACATATAGGTCCATTTTTGGTGTTTCCTTGCCGTTATATATAACGTTCACCCTTATTTTTCCTTTGGGGTAGACTTTTTTGCCCCATGTATGTCTTCAAGACAATCTTTGTATCTCTCAAGGGTATATGTGAGAATAGCCGCTTGTAGTCCCTTCGGTTTATGACTGTTAGGGCTGATCCTGTGTCCAATTCCATTTTCACTTGGACTCCTGCTATCTTGAGCGTGACCCAGATAATTTGGTGATCCTCCGTTTTGATCACATTATGTAGTTTCAGACAACCCAGCTCCTTTCTTCTGGAGTCTGTATCACTTTTCTGTTCATCTGAACTACTCTCCGTCACCTTATGTACCTTCTTGTACTTCTCCTGTGGAGATTTCTTGCTGCTGGTTTTCTTTCCCGACCTGCAGACTCTTGCTATGTGTCCTACTTTTCCACACTGTCTGCACACTTTGTCCTTGAACCAGCAATCCTTATGGTCGTGTGTTGTTCTGCCACAGCGATAGCACTTCACTGTTCCGTATGACATTTCATTTGTGCCATATTCTTGCGGTCTCCGTTGTATCTCTGCAGCGCACGGTGCTGCTGCTTCGTGTGATACTGCAATGGTGAAAGCCTTGTCCAGCTTAAGATCCTTTTCTGATAGAAGCCGTTTCTGGGTTCCTTCACTTTGAAGCCCACACACAAACTTGTCCCTTAAAGTATCTGCTAGTCCCGTTCCAAACTGGCAGTGTTTCCATAGCTTGCGCAGTTCCGTTAAATACTCAGCATTACTTTCATCTTTATGCTGGTTCCTTTTGTGAAACTTAAATCTTTCTGCTATCAGCAGCGGTGTGTCGTTTAAGTGGTCCTGTAGGATTGACACTATGTTTTCAAAATCCTTTTCTACTGGCTTCTCTGGGGTTACTAGGTTTCGTAGTAAGCCATACATTTTTGCACCCATTGAATTCAACAATACCAGCACTTTCTTGTCATCTGGCACTTCATTCGCCTTGCAGTATACTTCTATGCATTCGACATATGTCGTCCAATCTTCGACTTCATTGTCGAATGTTGTGATGCTGCCACTGTTCGGCATTTTTGGGTGTGGTTAGACTGGCTTAAAATGGCATCTCCCGCGCTTTCCTTTCTTCCCCGCTGCAGCTTAAAATGGCGTCTCCCGCGCTTTCCTTTCTTCCCCGCTGTGACTTAAAATGGCGTCTCCCGCGCTGCTGCCAACGCCGCTCTCGGCGGTCCTCGTGGCAAATGGCAACGCCCTGTGGGTTTCGTGCGCTGCTCCTGCGCTGCTGCCAATGCCGCTCTCTGCGGTCCTCAGGGCAATGGCAGCGCCTCGCGTTTTCCTGCGCGCCTCTCTCCCCCGTTGACGCTGCTCGGCCCTTGAACACCGGCTGCGCTCTGCTCTCTCTCGTCTCTCTCCCCGTTGACGCCGCTCGGTCCTGAACACCGGCTGTGCCCTGTGCGCTCTGCCCTCTCTCTCTCCCCCGTCGACGCTGCTCGGCCCTTTTCTGTGCCGCTCAGTCGGCTCAAGCCGCCGCTGTCCGGGAAGGGTCTGCGCAGTACCTGTTGCCAGCCCGTTTTGCTGGACCACCATGACTGGAAAGCCAAGCCTGGCTCTCGACAGCCTCCCCTGCGATGCTCAAATCTCCGCTGGATGACTGGGCGGTTGCCCGTGGTCGACGCCCGTGCTTCGGGACTCAACCTCCTTCCACTGTTCTCCAGGAGCGAATCCCTGGGAGGTGATGCAGAGTTGCAGGTAAGTTCGAATCTGCTCGTCGCCAATGTTGTGTCTGTGTATAATAAGACACAGACTGCAGGAGAAACGGTACAACAGGTGTTTACTGAATGAGGGTTACTTTAGAACTAACTGTACAGATCACTACTCAGGGTTTATATACAGGTGTGGTCACTGCCGGTACTACAGTGTACAGGAGCTGTAAAAAGTAGTTCTCTCCCTTAAAGGTACATACATTACAGCTGTGAAGGTAATCACACGTAAGTAAAAGTTCTTTACACACTTTAGACACACCAAACACACTTACCTTTACACTCATGCACCCATCACTCACCTGAGCGCCAACATTGCGACCCCTCCAACTCCTTCAACCCGACAGCCCGCCTGCTCTAACCTGGCGTGGTTCGGAGCCATCGGGAAACCCACACGAAACCCTTCAAAATAGGGATTAGGCTAAAAACTGCCTGTTAACTACCTGTTAACAGGCAGTTAATTGGCACTAATCCCATCCCACCTGGTTTCGGCGGGTCCCAGTGTGGGGCGGGTACCCGCCGCCCCTGAAACTTACGTGCAGCGGGGTTTTGGGCGGGATGGTGTCGGGACCCCCAGATTCAGGATTTTCAGCCCCCGCCCATCTGAAACACCGCGCGTCGGCTGGGGGAAAATTGAGGCCAACGTTTCAGCTCGGTGACCCTTCGGCATGGTGATATTCTGGCATGGATAGAGGATTGGCTATCTAACAGAAGGCAGAGAGTTGGGATAAATGGTTCATTCTCAGACTGGCAATCAGTAACTAGTGGTGTTCCGCAGGGGTCAGTGCTGGGTCCCCAACTCTTTACAATCTATATTAACGATTTGGAGGAGGGGACCGAGTGTAACATATCAAAGTTTGCAGATGATACTAAGATGGGAGGGAAAGTAGTGAGTGAGGAGGACATAAAAAACCTGCAAGGGGACATAGACAGGCTAAGTAAGTGGGCAGAGATTTGGCAGATGGAATACAATACTGGAAAGTGTGAGGTTATGCACTTTGGCAGGAAAAATCGTAGAGCAAGTTATTATCTTAATGGCAAGAAACTGGAAAGTACTGAAGTACAAAGGGATCTGGGGGTCCTGGTGCACGAAACTCAAAAGGTTAGTATGCAGGTGCAGCAAGTGATTAAGAAGGCCAATGGAATGTTGGCTTTCATTGCTAGGGGGATAGAATATAAAAATAGGGAGGTATTGCTTCAGTTGTACAAGGTATTGGTGAGACCGCACCTGGAATACTGCATACAGTTTTGGTGTCCATACTTAAGAAAAGACATACTTGCTCTCGAGTCAGTACAAAGAAGGTTCACCCGGTTAATCCCGGGGATGAGGGGATGGACATGTGAGGAGAGGTTGAGTAGATTGGGACTCTACTCATTGGAGTTCAGAAGAATGAGAGGCGATCTTATTGAAACATATAAGATTGTGAAGGGGTTGGATCGGGTGGATGCGGGGAGGATGTTTCCGATGCTGGGTGAAACTAGAACTAGGGGGCATAGACTTAGAATAAGGGGCTGCTCGTTCAAAACTGAGATGAGGAGGAACCACTTCACTCAGAGGGTGGTAGGTCCATGGAATATGCTGCCCCAAAAAGCTGTAGAAGCTACATCATTACATAAATTTAAAACAGAAATAGACAGTTTCCTAGAAGTAAAGGGAATTAAGGGTTACGGGGAGCGGGCAGGAATTTGGACATGAGCCTAGGTTCGGATCGGTCATGGCCCTGTGGGTAGCGGAGCGGGCCCAGGGGCCGTGTAGCCTGATCCTGCTCCTATTTCGTGTGTCTAATTCTGTTAGATTCAGGAGATGGTTCTGTGATAGTGGATTGGCAGTTAGGATCAGATCAGCCATGATCTTATTGAATGGCGGAGCAGGCTCGAGGGGCCGATTGGCCTACTCCTGCTCCTATTTCTTATGTTCTTATGTTCTTATGTAACTGGGAAACACTGTGTGCGCATCCTTGATGGATGGAATGGTCCATTTCTCTGCTGGAACATTCTATAATTCTAGGTTGCAGTCAGCCCTTTTAATGTCTTTGTCAACCGATAGCATAAAATAGGTCCCCACCCGTGCTCGCCGGCTTTTCAATGGAAAAAAAAAATCACACGCGCGGTATTTCGAATGCCGCTTCATGGTGCCACGCACCCAAAAAAATTCAATAGGAAAGTTGTTCCTCGCATGTCAGAATGGCCATCTGTCACCTCTTTAATCCAGCAATACGTTGTAAACTGCATAATCTCAGAGATATGTCCTGGGAGTGAGCAGAAAGATCCTCGAGCACAGAAGTTGAGGGCAATGGTGACTTTCTCTGCCATTGACAGGGCAAGTACAGATGTTCGAATGTGCTGCTGGTCTTGCCTATTAAATCTCTCCAGGGCTTTATAAATAAGGGCATAGAGTACAAAAGCAAGAAGGTTATGCTAAACCTTTAGAAAATACTGCTTAGGACTCAGCTGAACTATTGGCCTAGATTTTCAGTGTGCCGTGAGGAGGGCTTTTAGGCGTTTGGTGGGCAAAAATCCCGAATTCGGGGGTCCCGACACCATCCCGCTCAAAACCCGCCTCCACGTAAGTTTCAGAGGAGGCGGGTACCCGCCCCGCACTGGGGCCCGCCGACCCGAGGCGGGAAGGGATTAGTGCCAATTAACTGCCTGTTAACAGGCAGTTAACAGGCAGTTTTTAGCCTAATCCCTATTTTGAGGGGTGTCATGTGGGATTCCCGACGGCTCCAAACCACGCCAGGTTATAGCAGGCGGGCCTTCGGGTTGAAGGAATTGGAGGGGTCGCGATTTCGGTGTTCAGGTGAGTGATGGGTGCATGAGTGCAAAGGTAAGTGTGTTTGGTGTGTCTAAAGTGTGTAAAGAAGTTTAAATTACCTGTACTTACCTTAACAGCCTTTCTTCCTGTAGGCGTCGGGAGTCCATCACTCAGCCAGCACTGAAAGCTGAATGGCTGCGATCTGTCAAAAGTGACAGCCTTCAGCTTCCATTGCCGATGAGGGTTCTAACTGAGTCTGCGTAGAAGGACTCAGGTTAGAAGTCAAACTGACAGTGTTTGACAGCTTCAAACAGCTGTGAAACACTGATATTTCATCTGTCAAAAACTCTTGACAGATGAAATTTCAGTCTGTGACGTCACCTGGTGCCGGGTGGCCCTTAATTGGCCTGCTGAGCCTGCTGGGTGGGCTCAACAAGGTCAATCAAGGGAAAATCGCGTGGATTGGCCGGACGTCGATGTAGGCGGGACTAAAACCTGAAAGTTGTAGTCCCGCCTCCTTCCCGACAGCTTAATGAAAATCGACATTGTGTCCAACTACTGAGCACCACACGTTGGGGGTGCAGAGGAGATTCACTAGAATGGTACCAGGGATGAGGGACTTCAATTATATGGAGGTATTGGAGAAACTGGGATTATTCTTTGAGAAGCTAAGGTAAAGGGGAGATTTAATAGATGTGTTCAAAATGATGAGGGGTTTTGATGGAGTAAATAAGGAGAAACTGTTTCCACTGGCAGGAGGGTCGGTAACCAGAGGACACAGATTTAAGATAATTGACCAAAAACCCAGGGAGGGAGAGAAAGATCATTTTTTTTTGCTGCTATTTATTACGATCTGGAAGGGTGGTGGAAGCAGATTCAATAGTAGCTTTCAAAAGGGAATTGGTTTTATGTATTTGAGAAGGAGAAATTTGCAGCTCTGTGTGGAAGAGCAGTGGAATAGAGCTAATTGGACAGCTCTTTCAGTGAACCGGCAAAAACACGATAGGTTAAATGGTCTCCTTCCGTGCTGCATGACTTTTTTTTCCATTCTAAACCAATTCGGACTGATACAATGTTTAAATTAAAAATAAGTTCCCGGCCCCTTCGGTAATGCCTCCTAGAGCACTGATTCATACCACAAACTGCGCGCACTGTTCCAGCTCCTTTCATTGTAACTCCTCTATGGAAAAAAAAAGTTCAGGACTGATACAGAGAAGCACTTGCTCACAGGAAGAGCGATTAATCCCTGAAATGGGGGAAATAAACAGCAAATACCAGAAATCTGAAAGTAGTGATAATGTGAGATTTTAGCTACCTCAATAGAGACTGGGATAGTAGTTGTGTTAAAGCCAGGGGGGGGAGGGGAGGAATTTTTGAAGAGAGTTCAGGAGAATTTTCTTGATCAGTATGTTTCCTGCACAATGAGGAAGGAGGCATTGCTGGATCTAGTCCTGGAGAATGAAGTGGATCAACTGGAGAATGTCACAGTGGAAGTGCATCTCGGGAATAGGGATCATAGTATTGTAAGGTTTAGATTAGTTATGGAGAAGGACATGGAACAATCTAGAATAAAAATACTTAACTGAAAGAGGGCTAATTTCAGCGAATTGATGAGGGATCTGGCTCGGGTGAATTGGAGTCAAAGACTAGCAGGCAAAATGTAATGGAGCAATGGGCAGCCTTTAAAGAGGAGATGGTTCAGGTAGACTCTAGGTACATTCCTACATGGTGGAAAGGGAGGGCAACCAAAGCCAGAGCTCCCTGGATGGTGAAGGAGTTGGAGAGTAGCATGAAGCAGAATAAAGGGGGCGTATGACAGATGTCAGCTTGATAATACAATGGAGAATCAGGCTGAATATAAAACGTACAGAGGAGAATTTAAAAAGGAAATAAGAGGGGCAAAGAGACAGTATGAGAATAGATTGGCTGCTAACATAAAGAAGAATCCAAAAGTCTTCTGTAGGCATATTAACAGTAAAAGGGTTGTCAGAGGAGCAGTGAGACCGATTACAGACCAAAATGGAGATCTATTTGTGGAGACAGAAGGAATGGCTGAGATAGTAAATGAGAACTTTGTGTCGGTGTTTACCAAGGAAGGGGACTTTGACAAAGCTATGGTAAACGAGCAGGTTGGTGGGATACTGGATGAGATAAAAATAGATAACAAGGAGGTACTAGAAAGGCTGGTGGTAATTAAAGTGGCTCATAACCCAGTCCGGATGGGATGCAACCTAGGATGCTGAGGGAAGTAAGGGTAGAAATTGCGGAGGTTCTGGCCACAATATTCCAAGCCTCACTGGATACAGGGGTGGTGCTGAGGACGGCAGGATAGCAAATTTTGCACCATTGTTCAAAAAAGATAGAAAGATAAACCTGGCAATTACAGACCAGTCAGCGAAAATTAACAACCACTTGTAAAAGTCTGGAATAATAAAGGACAACCAGCGTGGATTTGTTCAGGGCAAATCATGTTTGCCTAAGGTGATTGAGTTTTTTGTTGAGTTAAGAGATAGGGCAGATGAGGGCAGTGCAGTTGGTGTTGTGTATATGGACTTTCCAAAGGCTTTTGATAAAGTGCCACATAGTAGGCTTGTTAGCAAAATTGAAGCCCATGGGATAAAAGGGGCAGCAGTAGCATGGATACAAAATTAGCTTATTATATATATAAAAACAGAGAGTTGTGGTGAGAGGCTGTCTTTCGGACTGGAGGGAGGTATACCGTGGAGTTCCCCAGGGTTCCGTACTAAGACCACTGCTGCTTTGAATAAACATTAATGACTCGGATTGGGGGTAAAGGGCACATTTTCGAAGTTTGCAGATGACACAAACATGAAAGTGTAGTAACCACTGAGGCAGCTAGTAATAGACTTCAAGAGGAAATAGACAGGTAAGTGGGATGGGCGGACTCGTGACAGATGAAATTCAACACAGAAAAGTGTGAGATGATGCATTTTTAGAAGAAGAATGAAGACAGTACAACTTTTAAAATGTTTTCAATTAAAAAAAAAAAATTAAATAAAAGCTGAGGGAGCCCTAAAAGGGCCTTGGCCTTTGAGCCTCCTATCCTGGGTGCCCTCCCCATGGGGGACTAGTGTGTCTTTGGGCCTTGTTTCAAAGGGCGCGTTCTCGGCCTCCCTGGGCGCGTGAGGCGCGCTGTCTCCTCACGCCGGCGCTCGCGCCCTGCTCAACCCTCAGCCGCAGCGCTCTGATTGGCCGCAGCGCCGCTCACGTGTCGCCCTTCTAATGGCCCCGCCCCGGGGGGGGAGGCGGGCGCTATAAATAGAGGCGGCGTCGCCGGGCACTTTGTAGAAAGCGGGAGGCTGCAGGAGTTGTGCGGCTGCGTGGGCCTTTCACAGGGCGAGCGAGCGAAGGAAGCACATTCTCAGTCATTTCACACTTTTACAGCAAATGCTGATGGATTGCAGCTCAACAAAATAAAAATCCAGTCACAAATTATTTCTGACCAGAAAAGGAACAAAAATATCTGGAGGAAAAACCAGGAGCTGGCAGGGTTACTTTTAGTGAGAAAGAGACTCAGGTCGCGTTAGTCTGAGGGAAAGTCAGAAGAAAAGACCGCTTAAGATATTAGTGCCACATTACCTAAACACTGCTGCTGACAGGAAAGTCTTTCACTCAGATTGGACTTCATTTTGGCCCCGTGAGGTGACAGAAAAAAGGAAGAAATAATCGACCCAGGGGGAAAACCATTGAAAAGACTGAGGGATCGAGAAGGGCACAAAAATTGGAGGGAAAAGTTGAGTAAATAAGGTGGCCAACCTCAGGAAGGTTTGGGCAAAACTCAGAGTGACAGGGAAGATACTGAAGAAGGCAAGGCCATGTCTGAGAAGAGGAAATCGGAGGTGAGATGATGGCAGATTTGAAATGGAAACCAGAAAGAAAATGTTGGAGAAATGTATTGTTTGCAACTTGAGATGGGGAAGATTCAGCTGCTCAGTCCCAAAAGATACCAATCACATTAATACTGTCAGTAGGGAGTGGCTGAGTTCCCCAGTGTTTAGATTGGATCACCAACATTAATATTGAGCAGTGAGACCATTTGGCCCATGGAACTTATCCTTCCAGTAGAAACCTAAAATTCCCTTATCACAATATCTAACTGCTTAAATTAATTCATTTTTAGTTTTTTGCCTCTACTACCCTCCCCAGTGACCACTTCAGGTACTGATAATTCCTGCTGTGACCATAGTTCTGAACTTCTCTTTTACCAGGTTTATCCTAGTCTTGTAGTTACAATTTAACTGAAAGTACTGCTGTGGATTTGCCTTTCCTATTCCAATTATTACTTTAGGTCTGATCAGAGACTGAGCAAACCTCCCAAAACATGAGGAGTGATCTGATCGAGGTGTTTAAATAGAAGGTCCACCACCATCTTTTCAAGGCAACTAGGGGTGGGCATTAAAGATGGTCTTGTTAGCATTGACCACACCCTGTGTAACAATTAAAAAGGGAATTGACAAGATAGATTAGTTCCAATACTCATTTTGCTAATAGGGAGATCTGTAATAAAGGGACATCTATATAAAGTTAGAACTCAGCTGTTGAAAATTTAATCCAGGAGAAAATTCTTAACGCAAAATGTAGTTGGATTGTGAAAAGCACGACCACAGAAGGCCATTGATGCAGATTTAATTCAGGTATTTAAAAGGGGATAGATACTTAAAGTGGGGAAAAATGAGGTTGAAAAAGTAGATCTACCATTGTAAATAACATGGCGAAGCTTGCTGAATGGTGTTTTGCTGTGTTCCCTGAAGTTACTAGATTGATCTCGACTATGACGTTCGGGTGAGTGTGAATAATTTCACACTGAAGGGGAGGAATCGGAGGCATTCACTATGGATGTCCTTGAACAACTGGCTCAAAAACAGCAGCACCAAAGAACCTGCTGGAAGTTGTTTGACTACACTTTTCTATGGAATGTTGCATGTGAGCATAAAGAAGGTGAGGAAGAATAAGTTAGAAAAGGGGATGGTGTGTGGTATCATTTTTAGCCATTTTGTTTTGCTTTTCGAGAAGGCTGAGGGGGGACCTGATTGAGGTGTACAAAATTATGAGGGGCATAGATAGGGTAGATAGAAAGGAACTTTTCCCCTTAGTAGAGGGGTCAATAACAAGGGGGCACAGATTCAAGGTAAGGGGCAGGAGGTTTAGAGGGGATTTGAGGAAGAACTTTTTCACCCAGAGGGTGGTTGGAATCTGGAACTCACTGCCTGAAAGGGTGGTAGAGGCAGGAACCCTCACAACATTCAAGAAGCATTTGGATGAGCACTTGAAATGCCATAGCATACAAGGCTACGGACCAAATGCTGGAAAATGGGATTAGATTAGACAGGGCTTGATGGCCGGCACAGACGCGATGGGCCGAAGGGCCTCTTTCTGTGCTGTATAACTCTATGACATCCTCTGGAGCAAGGTAGCACCAACACTGATTGTAGAAGGTCTTGAGACAACTTTCCTTCAAGACATTTCAACATCATGCTGCCACGATATTGATGGCTCCCAATAACGGCTGGCTGTGCCGGCCCATTCAAGTGGTGTGGAGGATATTCTTTTAAAGATTGGCAGATCTGACAGGGTAGTTAATCTTACATTTGTAGAGCTCTAGTTTATGAAGATTACAGATTTAATGCCGAGATGTATCAGAAATTACATTCATTTTATCGAGAAGCTTAAAGACATTGCCGTGTATCTTTCCAAAGATGATTGGGCAGAGTTAAGTGAATGGGTAGACATCCGTTATAAGAAAGTGCAGCAGAACTATGAAACCATGCTTGCAATAGGTTTGTACAAAATCAATTATTTTCTTCCTTTCAACATTTCTCCCTTCCTGTCCTGAACACCCTGATTCGTACTGGCATACAGTTCTTCCAATATTACACCCAAGTGGATGTTCTCCTCATATGTGGTTAGATATTTTGGCTGGGATTTTCCATCTCACCGCTGCTGGCACAGATTAGGAACGCATATCAGGAAATGCAGCGCCTCCATCCTATGATTCACTGAATATTAATTTATGAATGTATCGGTGCCATCTCCTGCTCTCGCCCTGAACTAGAAAATTTCATTCACATTTGCTTCCAATTTCCACCCTTCCCTCACCTTCACATGGTCCATCTCTGACTCTTCCCTTCCCTTCCTCGACTTCTACGTCTCCATCTCTGGGGATAGGTTATTGACAAACATTCACTACAAGCCCACTGACTCCCACAGCTACCTGGACTACACTTCCTCCCACCCCGCTTCCTGTAAGGACTCTATTTCATTCTCCCAGTTTCTCTGTCTCTGCCGCATCTGCTCTGACGATGCCACTTTCCATACCAGTGCTTCCTACATGTTTTCCTTTTTCCTCAACCGACGATTCCCCTCGAGCGTGGTTGACACGGCCCTCGACCGTGTCCGTTTTATCTCCCGCAATTCTGCCCTTACCCCTGCCCCTCCCTCCCGGAACCACGATAGGGTTCCCCTTGTCCTCACCTTTTACCTCACCAGCCCCCACATTCAACGGATCATCCTTCGCCATTTCTGCCACCTCCAGCGTGATCCCACCACCAAATGCATCTTCCCCTTACCTCCCCTTTCAGCATTCCGTAGGGACCGCTCCCTCCGCGACACCCTAATTCACTCCACTACCACCCCCAGCACCCCTTCCCCTTTGCCCGGCACGTTCCTGTGCAAGCGCAGGAGATGCAACACATGCCCTTATACCTCCCCCCTTCCCACTGTCCAGGGCCCCAAACACCCCTTCCAGGTGAAACAGCGATTTACTTGTACTTCTTGCAATCTAGTATACTGTATTCGCTGCTCACGATGTGGTCTCCTCTACATTGACCAAACGCAGAATGGGTGACCGCTTTGCGGAACACCTCCGTTCAGTCCGTAAGGGGGGCCTCGAGCTTCCGGTTGCCTGTCACTTTAATTCACCGCCCCATTCCCACTCAGACCTCACCGTCCTCGGCCTCTTGCACTGTTCCACGGAAGCTCGATGTAAACTCGAGGAACAGCACCTCATCTTTCGATTAGGCACTCTACAGCCCTCTGGACTCAACATAGAGTTCAACAATTTCAGATCATAACCTCGGCCCCTATCACATATATATATATATATATTTTCCCTCCCACATGGTAGCTGTCCTTCATTCTGCCAGTGCAATTCACACTCCAACTAGAGCCATCCTTAATTCCTTAACCTGTCCCATTACCATCTCCTCTCGCCTTGAATATCTCTTAATGTCTCTCAATGCCTCTTTGTCTCTCCTGCTTTCTATCCTATCACTGACCTTCCCTTTTGTTCTTTCATCCCCTCCCCCTTTTCCCAGCCCCTAACTTGCTTTAAAATCTACTCTATTTCCTGCATTTTCCCAGTTCTGACGAAGGGGCTTCGGCCTGAAACATTAACTCTGTTTCTCTCTCCACGGATGCCCCTGGCCTGCTGAGATTTTCCAGCGTTTTCTGTTGTTATTTCGGATTTCCAGCATTCGCAGTATTTTGCTAGAATATTAATTTAATTGCCTTGAAAAAATCCTGTCTGAGTATTGGTCGTTGTGTGATGTGCGGGACAGCATGGCTGATCCTGATCTCACCTATCAGAACACCTCCTATTGTGACAATACCCCACCCTTTGTGCAAAACTACTGAATGATTGTCATTAAAACTAAATGAAGAATAAAAACAGTAAATATTGGAATAAGGGAGGAAAGCTCTACATCTCAGATGCCATCAAGGACCTTCCTTTCCCTCGGAACTGAGAGTGACCATCAGCTGTCACAAATGTAAATTTCCTTCCTTTGGACTCTCCAATGGGTCCAATAGGGAGCAGTGGCATAAACAAATACTGGGAGAACAAGACTCTTAGAGGGCATGGGTCTGAGTGCTGTGCTCCCAGCTCCCCAGCATAACATAACAGCACCTTTTCGTCTGATCAATCTGTGCTGGATTTAAATCCAGATGCCATTGATGAAAGGAAAGCCTCTGTGCGGCTCTTACCTGATATTATTCTAAAATGGTTTGATTCAACAGATGCCTTTCGTCAGTAAGTTAAGTCAATTTAAATACAGGCTGTTATCAGCTGTAGATGAGTGGAATATTTTAATTTTCACAGGATTGAATATATCAAAACCAGCGTTCATGTCAAGACATAGTAGTGGGCGCCAACCCCGTGTGTATGTTTCTAGTGACTCGGATGAGGAGTGGACGCCTAAACATCTTGTGAAAAACCCACCAAGTAAATTGAATGGGGTAGATTTTGCCGAACCTGTCGAGAAGAAGGCGGGACTTCCCCTTTCGGGTTTTTGTCCCGCCTACTTCGACGTCCAGCCAATCCGCGTGATTTTCCCTTGATTGAACTTGTTGAGCCCGCCCAGCGGGCTCAGCAGGCCAATTAAGGGCCACCCGGCAACAGTTGATGTCACAGACTGAAATTTCATCTGTGAAGAGTTCTTGACAGATGAAATATCAGTGTTTCACAGCTGTTTGAAGCTGTGAAACACTGACACTCAAAGTTCTAAGCTGAGTCATTCTGCACAGACTCAGTTAGAACTCGCACCGGCACTCAAAGCTGAAGGCTGTCACTTTTGACAGATCGCAGCCATTCAGCTTTCAGTTCTGGCTGAGCGATGCGCTCCCGACGGCTACAGGAAGAAAGGCTGCTAAGGTAAGTACAGGTAAGTAAAAGTGCTTTACACACTTTAGACACACCAAACACACTTACCTTTGCACTCATGCACCCATCACTCACCTGAGCGCCGACATCGCGACCCCTGCAACTCCTTCAACCCGACGGCCCGCCTGCTCTACCTGGCGTGGTTTGGAGCCATCGGGAATCCCACACGAAACCCCTCAAAATAGGGATTAGGCTAAAAACTGCCTGTTAACTACCTGTTAACAGGCAGTTAATTGGCACTAATCCCTTCCCGCCTGGTTTCGGCGGGTCCCAGTGCGGGGCAGGTACCCGCCACCCCTGAAACTTACGTGGGGCGGGATTTTGGGCGGGATAGTGTCGGGACCCCCAAATTCGGGATTCCCCCCCCCCACACGCCTGAAACCCCGCCTGACGGCTCCCCAAAAATTCCTGGATTTCAGGATAATTCCAGGATAATTCCTGCTGTGACCATAGTTCTGAACTTCTCTTTTACCAGGTTTATCCTAGTCTTGTAGTTACAATTTAACTGAAAGTACTGCTGTGGATTTGCCTTTCCTATTCCAATTATTACTTTAGGTCTGATCAGAGACTGAGCAAACCTCCCAAAACATGAGGAGTGATCTGATCGAGGTGTTTAAATAGAAGGTCCACCACCATCTTTTCAAGGCAACTAGGGATGGGCATTAAAGATGGTCTTGTTAGCATTGACCACATCCTGTGTAACAATTAAAAAGGGAATTGACAAGATAGATGAGTTCCAATACTCATTTTGCTAATAGGGAGATCTGTAATAAAGGGACATCTATTTAAAATGAGAACTCAGCTGTTGAAAATTTAATCCAGGAGAAAATTCTTAACGCAAAATGTAGTTGGATTGTGAAAAGCACGACCACAGAAGGCCATTGATGCAGATTTAATTCAGGTATTTAAAAGGGGATAGATACTTAAAGTGGGGAAAATGAGGTTGAAAAAGTAGATCTACCATTGTAAATAACATGGCGAAGCTTGCTGAATGGTGTTTTGCTGTGTTCCCTGAAGTTACTAGATTGATCTCGACTATGACGTTCGGGTGAGTGTGAATAATTTCACACTGAAGGGGAGGAATCGGAGGCATTCACTATGGATGTCCTTGAACAACTGGCTCAAAAACAGCAGCACCAAAAAACCTGCTGTAAGGTGTTTGACTACAGTTTTCTATGGAATGTTGCATGTGAGCATAAAGAAGGTGAGGAAGAATAAGTTAGAAAAGGGGATGGTGTGTGGTATCATTTTTAGCCATTTTGTTTTGCTTTTCGAGAAGGCTGAGGGTGGACCTGATTGAGGTGTACAAAATTATGAGGGGCATAGATAGGGTAGAGGATATAGGAGCGGTGACAGTATATAGGAGCGGTGAGGCGAGGCCCGACCAGATCGGACCAGGAGAGCACCGAGGCGGCAGTATAAAGGAGCGGTGAGGCGAGGCCCGACCAGATCGGACCAGGAGAGCACCGAGGCGGCAGTATAAAGAAGCGGTGAGGCGAGGCCCGACCAGATCGGACGAGGAGAGCACCGAGGCGGCAGTATAAAGGAGCGGTGAGGCGAGGCCCGACCAGATCGGACCAGGAGAGTACCGAGGCGGCAGTATAAAGGAGCGGTGAGGCGAGGCCCGACCAGATCGGACCAGGAGCGCACCGAGGCGGCAGTATAAAGAAGCGGTGAGGCGAGGCCCGACCAGATCGGACCAGGAGAGCACCGAGGCGGCAGTATAAAGGAGTGGTGAGGCGAGGCTCGACCAGATCGGACCAGGAGAGCACCGAGGCGGCAGTATAAAGGAGCGGTGAGGCGAGGCCCGACCAGATCGGACCAGGAGAGCACCGAGGCGGCAGTATAAAGGAGCGGTGAGGCGAGGCTTACTAACTCAGCAGCGGGGAGAGAGGTAAAAAGTAATCAGAGTGTGATGTCACCAGGGAGCAGGTAAGTGATTGGTTGGTGAGTATTTCTCTTTTTTAAACTTTAACTCTGTAGTTTATAGTTACTAAGGTCTTTTCTGGTGTAGCAGGGACTGTTGGTAAACCATACAAGCGCCGTAGAGTTATCTTTAATTGGTGATAGTGAATTAATTTAAATTAATTAAAGGGTAAGTCATGCCAGGAGAGCCCAGCCCCGTGTTATGCTCCTCTTGCTCTATGTGGGAATTCAGTGACACTGCCGGTGTCCCTGATGACCACGTGTGCCAGAAATGCATCCAGCTGCAGCTTCTAGCAGACCACATTGCGGCGCTGGAGCTGCGGATGGATGGGATTTGGAGCATTCATGATGCTGAGAGGGTCGTGGATAACACGTTCAGTGAGTTGGTCACACCGCAGGTAAGGGCTGCACAGGCAGAAGGGAAATGGGTGACCATCAGGCAGAGCAGTAGAGGCAGGCAGGGAGTGCAGGGAACCCCTGTGGCCATCCCCCTCTCAAACAGGTATACCGATTTGGATACTGTTGAGGGGGATGACTTACCAGAGGAAGGCAGCAGCAGCCAACTTCCTGGCACCAGGGGTGCTTCTGCTGCTCAGAAAGGGAGGAAAAAGAGTGGGAGAGTAATAGTGGTAGGGGATTCTATCGTAAGGGGTACAGATAGGCGTTTCTGTGGCCGTAGACGTGACTCCAGGATGGTTTGTTGCCTCCCTGGTGCCAGGGTCAAGGATGTCACTGAACGGCTGCAGGGCATTCTGAAGGAGGTGGGTGAACAGTCAGAGGTCGTGGTTCACATTGGGACCAATGACATGGGTAGGAAGAGGGATGAGGTCCTGCAGCAAGAATTTAGGGAGCTAGGTAGCAGATTAAAGAGCAGGACCTCAAAGGTTGTAATCTCTGGATTACTCCCGGTGCCACGTGCTAGTGAGTATAGGAATAGGAGGATAGAGCAGATGAATGCGTGGCTAAAGAGTTGGTGCAGGAGGGAGGGCTTTAGTTTCCTGGATCACTGGGCCTGCTTCTGGGAAAGGTGGGACTTGTACAAGTCGGACGGGTTGCACCTGAACCAGAGTGGGACAAATATCCTTGCGGGGAGGTTTTCTAGCACTATTCGGGGATGTTTAAACTGAAATGGCAGGGGGTTGGGAACCTGAGCAGGGAGACAGAGGAAAGGGAAACAGGGATAAAAGCAAAAGATAGGAAGGAAAAAAACAAAAGTGGCAGTCAGAGAAATCAACGGTTTAAATCAAACGCGGCCACAGTAAGTAATAACTCTAATAGGTCTAAGAGCGTTAAAAAAACAAGCCTGAAGGCTTTGTGTCTTAATGCGAGGAGCATTTGTAATAAGGTGGACGAATTGGTTGCGCAAATAGAGGTAAACGAATATGATTTGGTTGGGATTACGGAAACGTGGCTCAAGGATGGCCAAGACTGGGACCTCAAAATCCAGGGGTATTCGATATTCAGGGAAGATAGGCAAAAAGGAAAGGGAGGTGGGCTAGCATTACTGGTTAAAGAAGGGATTAATACAATTGTAATGAAGGATATTAGCTCTGATGATGTGGAATCTGTATGGGTAGAATTGAGAAATACTAAGGGGAAAAAAACATTAGTGGGAGTGGTATATAGACCTCCCAACAGTAAGGCGGAGGTTGGGGATGGCATTAAAAGGGAAATTAAAGAAGCGTGCAATAACGGCACAGCAGTCTTTAATCTACATATAGATTGGGCCAACCAAATCAGTAACAATACTGTGGAGGAGGAATTCCTGGACCAACCAGAGATCAGGCCATCTTAGACTGGGCATTATGTAACGACAAAGGATTAATTAGCAATCTTGTACGAGGCCCCTTGGGTCTGAGTGATCATAATATGATCAAATTCTTCATTAAGATGGAGAATGAAGTAGTTGACTCAGAGACTGGGGTCCTCAATTTAAATAAAGGAAACTACGATGGTCTGAGGAGCGAGTTGTGTAGGATTGATTGGGGAATGGCACTCAAAGGGTTGACGGTGGATAGGCAATGGCAAACATTCAAAGACCGAATGGATGAGCTACAGAATTTGTTCATCCCAGTTTGGCATAAAAATAAAACAAAAAAGGTGACTCAACCGTGGCTAACAAGGGAAATTAGGGATAGCATAAGATCCAAGGAGACGACATATAAATTGGCCAGAAAAAGCAATAATCCTGAGGATTGGGAGCAGTTTAGGATTCAACAAAGGAGGAAAAAGGGATTAATTAAGAAAGGGAAAATAGAATATGAGAGTAAGCTTGCACGGAACATAAAAACTGACTGTAAAAGCTTTTATAGATATGTGAAGAGAAAAAGATTGGTGAAGTCAAGCGTAGGTCCCTTACAGTCAGAATCAGGGGAATTTATAATGGGAAACAAAGAAATGGCAGACCAACTAAATTTATACTTTGCTTCTGTCTTCACAAAGGAGGACACAAATAACGTCCCAGAGATGCCGGGGAACATAGGGCCTGATGAAAGGGTGGAACTGAAAGAAATCAGTATTTGTCGGGAAATGGTGTTAGGAAAATTGATGGGACTAAAGGCCGATAAATCCCCAGGGTCTGATAATCTACATCCCAGGGTACTTAAGGAAGTGGCCCTGGAAATAGTAGATGCATTGCTGGTCATCTTCCAGAACTCGATAGACTCTGGAACAGTACCCATGGATTGGAGGGTAGCTAATGTTACCCCACTATTCAAAAAAGGTGGTAGAGAAAAAGCAGGGAATTATAGACCGGTAAGCCTGACATCGGTAGTGGGGAAAATGCTAGAATCTATTATAAAAGATGTAATAGCAGAGCACTTGGTAAGCAGTGACAGGATCGGACAAAGTCAACATGGATTTACAAAAGGTAAATCATGCTTGACTAATCTACTGGAATTTTTTGAGGATGTAACTGGTAAAATAGATAAGGGAGAACCAGTGAATGTGGTGTATTTGGACTTTCAGATGGCTTTCGATAAGGTCCCACATATGATATTAACATGCAAAATTAAGGCACATGGGATTGGAGGCAAGGTATTGACTTGGATAGAGAACTGGTTGGCGTACAGAAAGCAAAGAGTTGGAATAAACGGGTCGTTTTCCGAGTGGCAGGTAGTAACTAGTGGGGTACGGCAAGGATCGGTCCTAGGACCCCAGCTGTTCACAATATATATTAATGATCTGGACGAGGGAATTGGATGTAATATCTCCAAATTTGCAGATGACACAAAGCTGGGTGGGAGGGTAAGCTGTGAGGAGGATGTCGTGAAACTCCAGTACGATTTGGACAGATTGGGTGATTGGGCAGAAACATGGCAAATGCACTATAATGTGGATAAATGTGAGGTTATCCACTTTGGTGGCAAAAACAGGAAGGCAGATTATTATTTGAATGGCAATAGATTGGGAGAAGGGGAAGTGCAAAGAGACCTGGGTGTTCTTGTGCACCAGTCGCTGAAGGTAAGTATGCAGGTGCAGCAGGCGGTTAAGAAGGCAAATGGTATGTTGGCCTTCGTAGCAAGAGGGTTCGAGTACAGGAACAAGGATGTCTTGCTACAGTTGTACAGGGCCTTGGTGAGACCGCACCTTGAGTACTGTGTGCAGTTTTGGTCGCCTTACCTGAGGAAGGACGTTCTTGCCATGGAAGGAGTGCAGCGAAGATTCACCAGGCTGATACCTGGGATGGCAGGAATGACGTATGAGGAGAGATTGTGTCGATTGGGCTTATACTCACTGGAGTTTAGAAGATTGAGAGGGGATCTCATCGAAACTTATAAAATTCTGTCAGGCCTGGACAGACTAGATGCAGGAAGGATGTTTATGATGGCCGGGGATTCCAGAACCAGGGGTCATAGTCTAAGAATAAGGGGTAAGACATTTAGGACTGAAATGAGGAGGAATTTCTTCACCCAGAGAGTGGTGAACCTGTGGAATTCTCTGACACAGAGGGCGGTGGAGGCCAGTTCATGAAATATATTCAAAAAAGTGTTGGATATATTTCTTAAGGCTAAAGGGATCAAGGGATATGGGGAGAAGGCAGGGACAGGGTACTGAATTTGGATGATCAGCCATGATCTCATTGAATGGCGGAGCAGGCTCGAAGGGCCAAATGGCCTACAACTCCTCCTATCTTCTATGTTTCTATGAATTTCTTCACCCAGAGAGTGGTGAACCTGTGGAATTATCTACCACAGAAGGCAGTTGAGGCCAATTCATTAAGTATATTCAAGAAGGTGTTAGATATATTTCTTAAGGCTAAAGGGATCAAGGGCTATGGGGAGAAAGCAGGGACATAGTACTGAGTTTGGATGCTCAGCCATGATCTCATGGAATGGCGGAGCAGGCTCAAGGGGCCGAATGGCCTACTCCTGCTCCTATCTTCTATGTTTCTATGTAACCACTTATCATTGGTAGACCTCCCATGCCATTGCTCATAGGTAGTCAATGAGAGTCAGCATTGATTTGTGAAGGGCCGGTCTTGTCTGACTGATCTAATAACCTTTTGGAGGAGGTCAGTAACATGGACAAGGGAGTGTCTCTGGATCTTGTATGTGTGGACTTCCAGAGGGTTAAATTATGAGAACAGGTTGCAGAGACTGGGCTTGTATTCCCTCAAGTACAGAATATTAAACGGTGATATAATTGAGGTGTTTAAGATGTTCAAAGAGTTGGTAGGGTAGATCGATAAAAACTATTTCCTGTGGCGGGGAAATCCAGAACAAAGGGGCATGAGCTTAAAATTATAGTTAGCCTGTGTAATGTATGTAGTGTATATATACCTTAAGGGAGAGAACTACTTTTTACAGCTCCTGTATACTGTAGTACCGGCAGTGACCACACCTGTATATAAACCCTGAGTAGTGATCTGTACAGTTAGTTCTAGAGTAACCCTCATTCAGTAAACACCTGTTGAATCGTTCCCTGCAGTCTGTTGTCTCATTATTGAAGGACACAACATTAAGATACACGGATATAACAGCCTGGTCAGGGATGTGATGTCAGGAAGCACTTCTTCTCCCAAAGGCTAGCGGAATTGTGGAACTCTCCCCCCATATCTATTGAGGCTGGGGGTCAATTGAAAACTTCAAAAATGAGATTGGTAGATTTTTGTTAGGCAAGAGTTTTAAGGGATGTGGAACCAATGTGGGTAAATGGAGTTAACATACAGGTCAGCCATGCTTGAATTGAATGGCAGAACAGACTTGAGGGGCTGAATGGCCTCCTCCTGTTCCTAAGTTGATCAAGGGATATCGATCAAAGACAGGTAAATGGATTTGAGGTACAGAGCAGCCATGGTCTAATTGAATGCTGGAGGGGCTGAATGGCCTCCTCCTGTTCCTAAGTTGATCAAGGGATATCGATCAAAGACAGGTAAATGGATTTGAGGTGCAGAGCAGCCATGGTCTAATTGAATGCTGGAGGGGCTGAATGGCCTACTCCTGTTGCTTTAAATGTATGCAATTACATAACATAATTGGTAGAAGGCAAACAATGCCATCACTGCCCATCGCCCACACACCCTGTGTTCTGGGTCGTACCCACATGGAAACCTGTTATTGCTTTCTAGCGAAACAAGTCAGTGTAACTTAAGCCCAAAGGTTTTTACCAAATATGGTAGCAAGGTGAGGCCCCTTTAATTGGACGGGTCAAACCGTGACATCGCAGAGTAAGCCTCACCCTCACACTGCGCATCACACTGAGATGAGACATCACAATAGCTTTGTAAACTATATAAATGTGAGGCAGCTGCCTCTGATTAACTGGCTTTTCTGTCTAGGACTGAATGCGGTCGGCTCGAACATCTGAACAGCTTTGCTCTGTGAAGACAACACGAACAATTGAAACATCATCAACCAGCAGCGTGGACAGAAGTTTGTGAACTTTGACAGGTTTGTCTTTCTGGGATGGCAGGAATGACGTATGAGGAGAGATTGGGTCAATTGGGCTTATATTCGCTGGTGTTTAGAAGAATGAGAGGGGATCTCATTGAAACTTATAATATTCTAACAGGACTAGACAGACTAGATGCAGGAAGAATGTTCCCGATGGCGGGGGAGTCCAGAACCAGGGGTCACAGTCTAAGGATAAGGGGTAAGCCATTTAGGACAGAGATGAGGAGGAATTTCTTCACCCGGAGAGTGGTGAACCTGTGGAATTCTCTACCACAAAAGGCAGTTGAGGCCAATTCATTAAATATATTCAAGAAGGAGTTAGATATATTTCTTAAGGCTAAAGGAATCATGGGATATGGGGAGAAAGCAGGGACAATGTACTGGATTTGGATGATCAACCATGATCTCATTAAATGGCGGACCAGGCTCAAGGGGCTGAATGGCCTACTCCTGCTCCTATCTTCTATGTTTCTATGTCTTAACCTGTTTATCTTGCATTATTAGTGAAAGCCATAATGAGCAATATGAAGTTTATCAGATACAGTAATGTTGATGCACAGTCGGGTGGAATAGTTCAGTTTGTTATTGGTAGTTTTTCCACAGTGTTGCTCATAGGTAGTCTGGGTCCCGGAGCCTGGTTACTGAGCCCCATCACAGCTCCTGACTGACCGGCTCCTCCCAGTCCTGGAGTTTAATGCTCACTCCCTGCTCTGCAAATGTAGACAACTATTTACTGACTGTGACTAACTGTGTTTGGAGCTTTAGTTCCTGCTTGTATCATTCCCCGTGAAAGTCCGAGTGAGTTACAGCAAAATCCGTGCAGATATAAAGGCTCAAATCCTGGAAACTGAAAGCAGGTCAGTACATGCTGGTTGTTCTGATCAACTTGTCCTGGACACGGGGATAGCCTGTGGTACAGCTCAGCCCGACCATTTAAGAAGGTCAAGAGTGTCCCTCTTGAAACCGTTGATTGGTGTTGAATGAACAGGTCTAAATAAGAGAGGCTGACAGGGAGAGTGAACGACTGAATAATCAGTTTCTCAAAGTGTTCACCAGTACTGAGAGCTCAGGGTTAAGACTCGAAGAATGTACTCCTGGGCAGTAATGCCACTGGAGCTGCCTTGACCGAGCTTGGTACCTGCCCTCACAGCTCGACGCTGACCCAGGTGTTGACTTTTTAAAGGGAATTTGATAAATCCTTTTACAGGTTATATATTTTATTATACAAGGGGAGCGATAAAATGCCATCATTGTCCTTGTTGCAATCAAGTGATTTTTGTGATTTCTTCTTCTGCCACAGGTACACGGTTGGTGTCAGGATGAGTGAGAGGAAATGGACGGTTTCATCAAACTACCAACAGACTAAAGTTGTCAGTAACAAAACCACAAAGACAACTGGATCACACGTCCTGACCAAAATCACATCAATGCCAGCAGAGATACCACAAAGGAGGAAACAGCAACACTGAAATACCCCTCACGCCCATCCCTCTGTGCCCCATCCATTTCTTTAGTATCAACTGTACATCTTTTAATTTCTTTATTTGATGGCCAATAACAGATCCATTTAAATGTGCAGTCAATGATTGGAGATGGTGTTAAACCAACTCTTTCCCTTCTGGCACGTTTCTTTCCCATTTTAAAAGATTTCCCACGCCCCTCTCCCTCCTCCCTAGTTCTCCCCTGGGCTGGACCTTCACGTACAGTACTCAGGTCCCCGCATCGGCATCAAGCACCAACCCTGCTCCAACTCCAGGCTCAGTTCGGCATTGCTCGGGGTTAACTGCACTGGCACTGGATAGGGCCCAGTCCATACAGTCATCTCCGACCGATGTCGACCGGTGGTCCAACTGTTGGGACTGAACAGGAAAGTCTCAAGGGTGGACGCTCCGGTTGTTGCCTCGATGATGTAGAATGGGACGAGCTGGTTAAAGCCAATCCATCCCAGTCAACAACATCAGGTGAAACCCCGGTACCACTTGTACCGAGGCCTCCCAGGATAGAGGAAGAGTCCTCCTCTGACACCAGCTGGTTCGGAGGTGTCCGTTCCTACTGGGGCCAGAATCAGGCTGGTTCCCCCTAGCGCCACCAGCTACTGTTGGTGTGTCCTTCACTAGAGGCATCCGTCCCCTCTGGTGACACCAACGCAGCCCCGGGACATTGGTCTCCAGTTGGCGCCAGCTCATTTGGGGGCACCACCCTCGGTGGACTCGACCCTACACAGGGTCACCTATGCTGCGGGTGATGTCCACTTTGGTGAGTGCAGCCGCAGATCTCTATTTATAGATCTGTGGCTCCCACCCACCACTGTGGACCCACCTTCAGCCGCTCCCTACTACACTCAAGAGGCACTCCCAGGGAGGGTGTGTGCACTCCAGAAACCAAACTGGGAGCCCGAGTCGACCACGGCCTCCGTGCGTTGAGGCTTTTCCATGTATTCAAAACAAGGGTGACTTCGAGTCTGAAACTGTGAGTTCCGGAAGTCCCATCACTTGTGGGGGTTGAGTCTTTACCTGGGGTCTTGCAAAGGCCTCAGGCATCGACCTTTGTTGGATTTCCCCACCCAATTTCCAAGGCGGTTTGGGCGGATTTGATAGGCGCGCTCCAGTTATGGCCAAGGTAGACAGCCCCGCCACCCTGCCTCACAACTTAAGGTTCGCTGGTACAGCTGGCGAACTTCAGTCGTGAAAGCCTCAGAAGGAAGGGAACTGCCCAGGAAACTAGTCCTGTTCCACCCCCCAGAATCCAAATGGTGGGACATGTGGGCCTGGCAGACCTTCCTGCAGGGTTTGGCGCATATCCTGAATTCCCTGCCACCAAATCCACCGGGGCTGGCTTCACTGACCAGCAGGTGAGTTGAGGGAGCAATCCCTGCCAGAGAGGACCACCTTCAGAGAGCATCTGCTGCAGCAGCAGACTGTGTGGGTGCTCTCAATGTAGGAGCAGGATCTATCGTCCAGTGGATCTTGCATCGCCACTGAGTTTGTCCTCACACCTTGGGGATCCTTCAGGTTCTGCAGATGCCCATTGGTGCCGAGGGCTTCTTTGGCGAGCAAGTGGAGGATCTGCTGTAGCAGAACCTTCAGGCATTCCCGAGATGACACACAAGGGTGAGGGGGCACTGTTCACTTTGAAGCTTAGCCCACCCCATCTATAGGCCCCTTCCACTCGCCAACACCAGTACACTCACCACCTAGCCACTAACCATCACCAACGCACTCACCATCACCAATCCATTCACCACCACCATCCACTCGCCACCACCAATCCATTCACCTCCACCAGCCTATTCAAGGCTTTATCCGGAGCACGATGTCCTTTATATCTTGCTAGCCCATCATTCCAGATTAGGACCTGGAATGCAGGTAGTTCGCAACAAGTAACCTTCGAGACCCTGTCCAGCTCCACCTCCCCCAGCAGTGATCGTGCCTGGATAGCCCACCTCAGAGTTGTGTGGGTGGGCTATTTCCAGTACTTCCCTGTGGAAGTGGATCACTCTGGATGTTTGGTTTGACCATCAGAGGAACCACCTACTAGTGGGCATACTGGCAGGTCTTCTGCCATCCAAACTGAGAGCGAGTGATCGTCATCCAGATGGCTCAACTGTTGGGGATATTTCTCCAGTTGAGCCTTCTGGATGACCATCACTCTGCCAGTAATGTATCCACAGGATGAATGGTCTTCTCGGCCAGTGATTTCACTTGGCATTTCAACAGGCTCGGGGTGTGAACGGTATAATAGGACATTTCCACTTTCAGACTCGGTGCAGGGTAAGTTAGTGTGTCTGCAGACAGACAATATGACAAGGGTCCGGTAAGTCAACAAACAGGGTGGGACCCTCCTTCCTGGGTCCCTCTGTCAAGATGACGCGTTGCTTCCCATTGGTGCTTGAATGACGGGGTGACACTCTTGGTGCCACATTTGGCCCGGGGCGGACAACACAACAGTCGGCACACTCAGCTGCTCTGTAGTCCACCCTAACTAGTGGATGATCCACACTGAGGTAGTCCAGAACACCTTCAGGACTTGGGGGGTTTACCAGGTCGATCGACTTGCTCGCATCACCGGATAATCACCAATCTGCTGGAGGACCTCAGGCTGTCGGGGCGGAGGCCCGATAGCCTTTCGTGCTTTTGTTTCTGGATTCTGTTGCTCAGGGTTGCCTGATCTCCAGGATGCTCCAGGAAATTGCAGCAGCTGGTGGTTCTGGTTAACCCTTTAGTTACCTCACAAACCGTGCTTCAGGGATACCCGGGTGTTGAATACACACTTTGATTTCAGGAGCCCACGGGAGAAATCCAAGTCATTTTTAGAGTATAGAGGACCCTACCTTTTTTAGGGAATTTTTCATTCTGACATCCTCCACACACTGCTGGGCACTGTCCAACTGGTACTCAGGGTGAGAAGGGTGGACCGTACCTGCAAGTGAACAGATTCTCCGGCTCCCAGGACAAATAGATCAAAGTGGGTGTTATTCACGGGTGCCAGCGCCAGATCCAAACAGTAAGCTGAACCGTAAGGATCTGGATTTGGGTCCTGCCAGCTTCTGATTGATGGCCTGGCAGTTGAGATGGAATGCCCGTCAAATTAGGGTATACCAGCAGTGCGGCACACATGGGTAATGCTCACTTTATTGCGTCTGTCCTGGTCATTTAAGCCTCTGTTCCCATACAAGTACCTCCACCCTCCTCGTCCTCAGTACTACTTGGTTAGTCACCAGCTGTGTGTGCAGAATGCCTGAATGAAGATCACAGCTCCCTTGTCAGCTGTTCCCGTGTCAGCTGCTCCCTTGTAAGCTCCTCTTCATTCTTCAAGTGACGCGGCATTTGCCACCCACCTGGTTGTCTCTTGGGTCTAGTGGGGAGTGTTGGTATGTCTTTTCCTCGTTCTGGGTTGTCTTTGGGTGTCAACAAACTGGGTTCTGGGGTGTGCTAAAAGTTAACACTGCACGGGAGTCGGGGAGGGAGGGGAAAAACAAGTGGGTTTGCCCTTCAAAGTTAGGACGTCTTAACAAAATGTCTTAACAGGAAAGGTCACGCCTTAAGAGATTTTCCTCAGGCAAATTGTGCCGATGCATCCCGGTAATTAGATCCACATTCCACCCCCAATTCGGCCTGTCAATGTTTAGGAACGGATGTTCCCAGCAAATTAAACGATGTCACAGTTAACACTTTAAAGAAATGATTGGGGACAGTTTTCATTCAACCTGGAATGACAGAAATGGGAACTCTAGACAACCTGCCAACCAGTTTCTCGTCATCGCTGAATATTGGGTTTGTGACTGCTGCTACAGAACTAGACTGGCGATTGTTGAAGACCAGGCTCCCGGGGACTGTGTTCAATTGATGTTAGCAGAGTTGAAGTGAGAAAGTAATTGTCTCAGAATATTTGGGCCATAATGATCTCCTGAACTAGTTTCGATCGCCTAAGGGGGTCGGAGAGGAATTTCCCAGATTTTTTTCCCAAATTGGCCTGGGTTTTTATGTCTGGTTTTTCGCCTCTCCCAGGAGATCAAATTTCGCATATTATAAGTCATGTTTCAATAACTGAAATGTGAAAAGTTTAACATCTGAAAATAAACGTGGATTGAAAATGAACAAACTTACTGTATGTCTCCTGATTTGTGCACGGATCATTGAAGGGAACAGAAAGGGGAAGAGATGAGTTCTGATTGTCCCTGGGCTCAATTACTGACTGGGTGAATTCTTTGAGCCACACACTAGGAGGGACCTAGATTGACTCCCCAGTCTGCACATACAAACATACAAAAAGATATACAAAAGTAGATGAAGACTATCAGGCCCATTAAGCTCACCCCATCCAGTAGACAGTATGACCTCACATGCTGCCATCCTACCTACCAGTTATGCTATCTCTGGAAACAGACAAAGAAACATGGCCAATTCAGGAAAACCCTCTGGCCAATTGCTCTCCAACTCCCAACACATGACAATCTAAACTAATCACTAACTCTCGCTGTAACTGGTAATGTCCTCTCAGGGACTGGTCAAGATCATACAGCACAGAAGGAGGCCATTCAGCCCATCTTGCCTCTGCCAGCTCTTTGAATGCACTATCCAATTAACCCCACTCTCCCACTCTTTCCCCGTAGCCCAGCAAATTTTTCCTTTTCAAGCATTTACCCAATCCCCTTCTGAAAGTTACAGTGGATGGAATTATAAGTTGGTGGAATTCTGTCATGTGATATCCAAAGTTCCAGTAACTAAATTGCCAAATCCCCCAGTCAGTAAAACCTGGATTGGGCTTATTCAGTCACTAAAACACCAGTGGCACTTTCAAAGTCCCAGGCCACGTCAAGGAACTCCTCCAAACACAATTAAACAACAAAGTTGTGAATTGGTACAAAAACAAATACTAGTGGGGAGGGGCTGGGGGTGAAGAATTGAGTGGGGGAAACAAGACAACACTTTGCATGTACTGAGGCAGAGTCGTGTGTTGGGTTTCCAGCTCTGCAGGATGTACCGGAGTCTCCTGGAATTTAATCTCCTGGAATTTTTGATATTTGTTTATGGGATGTGGGCTTCGCTGGCAAGGCCAGCATTTATTGCCCATCCCTAATTGCCCTTGCGAAGGTGGTGGTGAGCCGCCTTCTTGAACCGCTGCAGTCCGTGAGGTGAAGGTGCTCCCACAGGAGCGGTTTGGTACAACTGAACGACTTGCTCGGCCATTTCAGAGGGCAGTTAAAGGTCAGACCGAGTAAGGACAGCAGATTTCCTTCCCTGAAGGACATTAGTGAACAAGGTGGGATTTTAGCGCAATCCAATTGTTTCGTGGTCATGATTACTGATGGTAGCTTTTTATTCCAGATTTATTTACGTGACTGAATTTAAATTCCCCAGCTGCCATGTAGTGGGATTTGAACTCATGTCTCACAGATTGTTTAATCTAAGTCTGTCCCTGGATTGCTAGTCTGGTAACATAACCACAATGCTCCCATTCCCAATTGCAGCTGTGAGCAAACCTGGGATAAAAGTCAACAAGGCATTAAAGAAAATGATTTTTTTTTCCATTTTCTTTGACCACTTTCATTCATTTATAAAAATATTGGAGACGGGGGAAAAAGGCGGTTGGATACAGCAAGTCACGTGATGAAAGCTCCAGGAATACGTCCAATCAGAGATGGTGACCCGTGTTGTGTGACTCACGCCATTTGTGCACCAAGACAAAATAAAATAATAGCACGCGTTGATAATTGTGGGTTGCACCAAGACACACACGTGCAGAATGTTAAGCCTGTTGAATAATCACCGACTACTGAGGCACAAGTGGGTCTAAATAACACTTTAACAAACAGAATGGCTGCACATTAATGGCACAGTATTTAACTTGGGATATAATAGGCTTTATTTTGGAAGTACTTAACTCCCAAATTCTCATTACCACACGGCTTGCCGAGAAACAACTGGATTTTCTTTCAATCACGTGTTAGAACTCCCAACCAATCAGCACAGTGTTAACCCTTCGCTCCCTGGAAGTTTTAAGAACTTTCATTTTCAATTGACATTGAGAATGACTATTTTGGGAACTGCCTCCCCAGTTTAGCACCAGGATTCTCCCCAGATAACCTGGGTTTGTAACACACTGTTCACATGGTTAGTGCCCCGAGGCAGTTTAGAGAGTAGAATGAGATGCCTGGGACTAGGGACAGGGTCACTGGCAAGGCTTGGAAGCTAAGCAGAGCCAGGCCTGGTTAGTACCTGGAGGGATGACCATCAGGGAAGACCAGGTGAAAAAGGTCACGGGAAGAGCCCTGCGGAGGGGCGGTTGGTGAGAAAGTCACGGAAGAAGGAGCGGCTGGTGAGCAGGCCCGGGCGTTGGGCTGAAAATTGTCGGACAGGAGGAATGGTGGAAATGGAATGGCGGCGCGCACCAACGCAGCGGCTTTGTTTCTCCCAGTCATGGGAGCTTGCAAGATCACATTTTGTTGTTCATGCACTTGTGCAATGATAATAAAAGTTGAATTATTATTAATACTAAGAAAGAAGCAATGGACACAAGTAACACTGCCCCTTCACTGGACAGCTGCTGGCGATAACCTTCAATCCGCCCTCACAACAGATGTCAAGCCAGCTCCTTCTTCAAGGTGAGAAATTACCCTGGATGTTAACCCTGAGATTTATTCTCCTTTTTGTTTCTTATCCTGCTCCCGACATTAAATTACTTGGTTTTATTACCCCATTGTCTTCTATTTGCAAATGTGAGCTATTGGAGCTTGATAGACAAACATGCTCACACGTGTCGCCTAGAAACACAAACAAACTGATTTTTTTTAAACAGTGAGGATATTGCACCGTGAGATCAAATCCATGTGCTGCCGTCAAAAATGGGTGAATAGTTTAGGGTCTGGTCATTACAAGGACAATTTGAAGGATAAAGGACCAACTGAAAGATTGGTGCTGAATTTAGCAAAGACCAACTTTCCAATGTTGATACCAGATAAACAATAGCACAAGGCAATTTTGATTTACGCCCTCCAGTTTTTCAGTAGTGCATTAAGAACTTGCACTGATAGACCTTTCACAGCATCAGGACATCCGAAAGCACTTTACAGCCAATGAAGCACTTCCTCAAAGTACAATCGCTGCTGCAATGTAGGAAACGCAGCAGCCAATTTGCGCACAGCAAGCTCCCACAAATAGCGATGAAATAATGTCCAGATAATCTGTTTTTTTTAGTGATGTTGGTTGAGGGATAAATGTTGGCCCAGGAGAACTCCCCTACCCTTCTTCAAAATACTGGCCATGGGATCTTTTAAGTCCACCTGAGAGGACAGATGGAGCCTCAGTTTAACGTCTCATCCGAAAGACAGCACCTCTGACAGTGCAGCACTCCCTCAGTACGGCACTGAATTGTCAGCTTAGAGTACGTGCTACCACTGGGCCATGCAGGCACCTAAATCAAACAGCTAGATGATTTTAAAAGCACGGGATAATGGAACAAGAAACCTGAATGTGTTTCAAGAAGGAACTAGACAGGTTCTTATCAACAAATGGGATTCAGGGTTATTAGAAACGCACCAAGGGAATACAGTGGATAGGTGGGCTCATCAGAACACAGGAACATAAGATGTAGGAGCAGGAGTAGGTCATTTGGCCCCTTGAGCCTGCTCCGCCATTCAATAAGATCATAACTGATCTGATCTTGGCCTCAACTCCACTTCCCTGCCCGCTCCCCATAACCCTTGACTCCCTTATCGTTCAAAAATCTGTCTATCTCCACCTTAAATATATTCAATGACCCAACCTCCACAGCTCTCTGGGGATTGGGAGCAGTTTAGGATTCAGCAAAGAAAGACAAAGGGATTAATTAAGAGGGGGAAAATAGAATATGAGAGTAAGCTTGCAGGAAACATAAAAACTGACTGTAAAAGCTTCTATAGATGCGTGAAGAGAAAAAGATTGGTGAAGTCAAGCGTAGGTCCCTTGCAGTCAGAATCAGGGGAATTTATAATGGGCAACAAAGATATTGCAGACCAATTAAATACATACTTTGGTTCTGTCTTCACAAAGGAGGACACAAATAACCTCCCCAGAGATGTCGGGGAACAGAGGGTCTAATGAGAGGGAGGAATTGAATGAAATCAGTATTTGTAGGGAAATGGTGTTAGGGAAATTGACGGGATTTAAGGCCGATAAATCCCCAGAGCCTGATAATCTACATCCTAGGGTACTTAAGGAAGTGGCCCTAGAAATAGTAGATGCATTGCTGGTCATCTTCCAAAATTCTATAGACTCTGGAACAGTTCCCATGAATTGGAGGATAGCTAATGTAACCCCACTATTTAAAAAGGTTGGTAGAGAGAAAACGGGGAATTATAGACCGGTAAGCCTGACATCGGTAGTGGGGAAAATACGAGAGTCCATTATAAAAGATGTAATAGCAGAGCACTTGGAAAACAGTGACAGGATCGGACAAAGTCAACATGGATTTACAAAAGGTCTGGGGAAACTTTTAGCAGGCATACTCAGTGTTGTGGAAGTTTGGAGCCTGACACCCATCTCCAGTGTGACCTCCTTGGAAACCCCTCTCCCCACCTTGACTGAACGCTTCCTCAGCTGAGGCATATACCAGAAGCATGGCGACCATGTAATTCCTTTCCTCCTGGACATCAGATTCGGATGAAGACCAGCCGCGACAGCAGCAGAACAATGAGCAACAGCAACACCAACAACAGGAACATCAACAGGAGCACCAAGCTGCTAGTCACCCAACTGAAGATGCACAGGCCAGTAGACGCCAGAGCGCCACTATATTGCTGCCTGTGATACAAGGGACGCACTCATCCTGGCCAGATTTGCTTAGCCTGCACAATCAAACACTATAGTCTCACTCCTTCTTACCAGATCATCGACATTGGAGAAGAACCTACAGAATCCTATCACTCTGACCACCATTCTGATATTCGCAAGGCGCCCTAAGCCCTCAATGTGAAAGTCCCATTTGCGAAATGATACCGTCCACAAACTTCAACAGTTTGCCATCAAAACACTTAATAATACAATCACAATGATGGCTGGTCCAAAAACAAAACAACACAGCACTTAAGTGACTACCCTTGTGACTACTTGTGCTTTATCTTCCTCTTACGCGTGCTCCTACATGGTGCTTCCCCTATGGCTTCAGCAGATGTGGAGGCCCCTTGCTTGCTCTCTTGCTGCTCCTGTCTCGACGGCTTTGGCGGGCATCCTCTGGGGTGGCGAACCTGTGCGGGCTCGCCAACAGTCTGCTGCTCCTACGGCTGTGCAGGGGCTGAGACGCCCATCTCATTTGGGTGAGGACTCTGGTGGGGTTCGACCGAGGTCTTTTCTGTGGCATGGTCGTTTGTGCGCTTGGAGAGGAGCCCCCACTTCCTTGTTGTCTGCCACCAACGACCCTCTCATAGGTCAGCCCCACTTCAGAGCTAGCAAGTGGCTTGACAGCACCTTGCTGCACTGCAGGGGGGCCATGAGGAACCATTTCTGCAATGGAAGTCCTACTCCAGAGGACTTGCATGAAGGTCGGCTTTATTTGCCAAATAGCTGACCATCGCTCCACAAGAGATGTCATTCTATTCTGAACAATGACCATGTTTTCAATACCCGTGCGACTAAGTTCCTCCATGGACCATGGAAGGAGTGAGTGTAGTGAATGCATAGCATGGATCCTTAGAAGGATACAAAGGACCCACCCTATGTGTTGTAAGCAGTTGTTGTCATGGCATCACAGCGATAGGAAGTATGAGGGCTGCATGGTCGAATAGTTAAGTGAATGTGACCATAGAGAGAGAGGGAATGGGTAAGGGTGCAGGGATGTAAGTGTCAAGTGGGATGTGGAGGAGGAGGTTGGCAAAGCAGAGTGCTGGTGAGGAGGGGCGATGGGGATCAGATTGAGGGTGATGGGAAAATCAGACTCACTTTTCCGGTGCGGAGGAGGTCATGAAACCTCTTCCTGCATTGCAGCCAGGTTCTGCGGCTCATTGAAATGGTGTTGTCAACCTGGGCCACTTGTAGCCACACAGCTTTTGTCTGCTGGGGTGGCTTTTTTCTCCCTGAGGAAGGGAACAGCACCTCCTTATTACAGCTGGCTCCGTACATCAGAGCTTGGAGCGAGGGCTCATCAAACCGAGGAGCACACTTTTGCTTGATCGGTGACATTTTTCACAATTCAACTCCTTCATATAAATTGCTGAGCATTTGCAGTCTCCAGAAGAATCAAGGCTGCTTGCAGGCCTTAAATCCAACAGCATTGATGACGTCATCGGAGGCGACTTTCTGTATGAAAAGACTAATTGGGCCAGTGGTTCCCACACGCAGGAAATCAATTGGCCAATTAGGGGAAAATTGCACTTTTTCAACACTTCACTGAGGAGTCGGGGTCCTGACATGATTTCCACCTGACACGCCCCAGCCCGCCCACACTGACAAACTCCAGCCCATACAGTACAGGAGGAGGCCATTCGGCCCATCGTGCCTGAGCCTGTGCACGTTCCCAGTTTGTGGCGTGCCTGTATGGGCAGCTGAAATTTTAATGAAGCAACTTAAAATCTCACTGGCAGTTCATCTGAATAAACTGCATTCTCTAAACTAACAGAAGCAAGAATTGGCAACACATCAATAAAGAAGGGCAGTTAAAGATACAATTTTATCATCACCGGGCTTAAAAAGTCACTCAACAGTTCCATCAGTTTTGTTAATCCATCTCAGCAGTGTTGCAGGTGCTGGAAACCGCCCGAACATTTCAACACTGTGGCAAATCCAGATTTATAAGATCCCAAGACAGCTACAGGTGAGGGAGCCAATGGGGGCATCACGAACAAGCAAGGCCGCATTTATTGCCCATCCCTACTTGCTCTGAGAAGGTAGTGCTGGTCTTTCTTCTTGAACCGCTGCTTATAGCGGTTTTGATACAACTGAGTGGTTTGCTAGGCCACTTCCGAGGGCAATGAAGAGTCAGCCATGTTGGTGTGGGACTGGAGTCACACACAGGCCAGACTGGTTGAGGACAGCAGGCGTCCTTCCCTAAAAGGACATCAGTAAACCAAGGATCACTTTTTCTGATACCAGCTGTTTAGATTTTTTTTTAAACTGAATTAAAATTCTCAAACTGCCGTGGTGGGGTTTGAACTCACCGTTCTTTGGATTATTAGTCCAGTAATATAGCCATTACACTACTGTGCTTAAATTTAGCTCATCTAAACTGTTTCCCTTATTTCTTGGACACCAAATTTGAACACTGTACTCAAGTTCCACTCTGACTGGAGCACTGTTGAGTTTAGGCACCCTATTTTTCAATTTATACTCAACCAATGTGGCAATATAATTAAGTATTCTGTTTGCTTTGTTTATTGCTACTCCACAGTGGTTTGACTTAATAAGTACCAAATCTGTTTTGCTTTAGGACAAATGCAGGGCGGACTATCCTCCTTGGAGTAGGGGTAGGGGGTGCTGCAGAGAGCTTTCCTTGGGGTTCATTTAGCTCCTGATGATAGTTAAATGGAATCAATCAATCCCCTTGTGTTGCACATTACCCTTGGGCAGTGTTGAGGTCTGTCTGGTTAGGCTTGTGACTGGCGGAGTTAAGGTTCTTTCCTCTCAGCCTTTCCTCCAACCCTAACAAGCAAGGTAGTCTTAGCTGAACAAGCAGCTCACCATATGCTGATCAGCTGCATATCCTAGCTGGTTAAGCTCAAGCAGAGCTCTTGCAGATAGTTGTGGTTCATTATTTGGCTCTTGCCAACCTGTGCCCAAGTTTTCTAGGCTAAGCTAAGTAAGGCGTGTTCCTACAATGAGAGACTGCGCACCTCCGCATCAGGCCAATGGAAACTATATATATGGATTTATCAGTAGTTATAAGAAATAGGAGCGGGAGTAGGCCATTTGGCCCTTCGAGCCTGCTCCGCCATTCAATAAGATCATGGCTGATCTTCGACCTCAACTCCACTTTCCTGCACTATCCCCATATCCCTTGATTCCATTAATAATCAAAAATCTATCGCTCTCTGTCTTGAATATACTCAACGACTGAGCCTCCACTGCCCTCTGGGGTAGAGAATTCCAAAGATTCACCACCCTCTGCGTGAAGAAATTTCTCCTCATCTCAGTCCTAAATGGCCGACCCCTTATTCTGAGACTGTGACCCCTGGTTCTAGACTCCCCAGCCAGGGGAAACATTCTCCCTGCATCTACCATGTCAAGCTCTGTAAGATTCTTATATTTTTCAATGAGATCACCTCTCACTCTTCTAAACTCTAGAGAATATAGGCCTATTCTACTCATCTCTCCTCATAGGACAATCCCCCCATCCCAGGAACCAGTCTGGTGAACCTTCGTTGCACTCCCTCTATGGACAGTATATCCTTTCTTAGGTAAGGAGACCAAAACTGTACACAATACTCCAGGTGTGTTCTCACCAGGGCCCTATATCATTGCAATAAGACATCTTTACTCTTATATTTGGATGCTCTTAAAAATTGTGATGAGCTTATGTACATTTCAGACATCCAACTGACGATAAGAAGAACAGGCTGAAGTGCAGCTTATAAAGGAGTGGCACATCAGTTGTAGAGAAAAGTGGGTTGGAATCAAAGAGACTGTAAGAGGGACCACAGAGGCAAACTCCAGATTGTACGCACCAACTGAATGGGATTATGAGGAAGAATCTGGGGTGTTCCATTGGAAGTATCATCTTCCGTGGCGATGTGGAATAGGCTCCCAGTTAACACTTTCATGTGTTAAGAAGGATCTATTTAATTAACAATGGGATTGACAGTGTAAAAATAGAGATGATTGAATGTTATGTGGAATATAATGGTTTCTGAGCTACTGGACTGTGAAAATCTCATGTGGAATAAGGCTATCAGGCAAGAATATTATGTAAGACGTAAGGTCAGATAGATATATGTGAAGTTTTGCCTCATTTACCTTTGAGATCAGGGACTGTTCCCTTAGCACTCTCACTGCTGGGATGGAAGGTTGTAAGTGAAAGGGCCACACCAGAATTGAGTGCATGAACTGGGCTGACACTTTGCGGGGAATTTTTCGGGGGGGTTCAGTGGGCGCATTCGGTGGTGGGTCAGGTGGGAAAATGTTTTTTTTTGTCAGCGGGTCGAGACCCCACTGTCAACCCGCTGCCACGCACCTTTCCCAGATGTTGGGTCTGTCAGCGCTGAACAGACCTGACACGCAGCGGTGGGGAAGGCAATTCAGGTCATTATGACCTTGTTAAAAGCCAATTAAGAAGTATTTTGAGCTCACCTTACCACTTTACGAGGTTGCCCACGGGGTCCACGCTGCTCGGGGATCATGTCAGGTAAGCAGGTTGGGAGTTGTATGACCATGAACTGATCTCATTACTTGACAGCTGCAAATGTGCTATGAAAGCTCCCATCTCTCAGCTGTTCACTTTCCAAGCTCAGAAGCTGTTGCTTACTGCATTTGGAAGACAGATTGAGCTTTATGCAGGTTGCAAGTGTTTGAAATAAACTCTGTGTCCACTGTCACCTCATTGGAACAACCTCTCTCACCATTGACAGATCGCTTCTGTCATCTTAACTTCACCTGCTATCTATTACATCAGCATCGGTGCCTTTGAAACTATCTCACCTTGGTCCTCAGAATCCCACGACGATCAGCCCCAACACCAGCAGCAACAGTCACACCAGCAGCACCAACAACAACACCAACATTTTCCGCAATCAACTGATGCTACACAGGATACCAGGCATCAGCACCTGACCACATTGCTGCCCGTGACGCCAGGGATGGCCTCACCATGGCCAGATTTACTTCACTTGATGCTGTACACCCTGGCTGCCACATGATGCGCCAGGTTGGCACCACACCACACCAACACCATAAAGCATCCCTACAATGCTCAAGCCATTCCATTCATACTCATCACCATTCACTGCAACTCACTAAGCCACTTCCAAAGGTGCACACAAACATGTCCAAGAACGCAGAGTGTTGAAAATAAAGATTTCAATGTTTGACACCACATTAACAGAAACTTCACATGAGCTTTGGCTAAAACACACAAGTGCCAACCCTTGCGTGTTGTTAGTTGGTATGATTGCACTAGGATGAGGGTGAGTGTGAGGGGTGGTTAGTGAGATGGGGAAGTGATAATGTAGATAGAGAGGGATGGGTGGAGGTGCAAGGTAAGTTGGTGTGAGTAAGGATGTGCAGGGGTAGGGTAGGAAAGGCAGAGTGATGGGGTCAAGGCCTGAGGAGGATGAGGTCGAGTGTGTCTTTGCAGTAACGTTTCGTGATCTACTGAGATCATTGAAAGGTTTGCGCCACTGCAGCCTGGTCCTCCTGACCACAACCCTACTTGTGTCCTCCTGTGCAATGTGCAACCGGGCTGCATTGGTCTCCTGGGGAGGTCTCTTCTGCCCATTGGAAGGGAAGAGAACCTCCATGCATGCTGTGACTCCCTCCATAAGCATATGGAGGGAGCCATGGGAGAGCCTGTGTGCAGCCCTGCACCTCTGCAGTGCTTGTCAGTGTTTGCAACACTACAATGCTGTGGAACACTGACAGCACAACTGTCAAAGCAAATTTGCACATGGTCTCTTTGAGGAAACCGGCTAATAACGCATCATCAAATGATGTCATCAGACCCGCTTCCTTCAGTTGGCCGGGAAGCACGCTAGGTGGGCTTAACAAACCCAATCAGGGAAATGTCATTTTGGGCAGTGAGCTGGAGCCAGCAGCGAGGTCGGGACCCGCCACCGACATCGCCTGCCAAAGACCCACCGAGGTTGGTAAAATCCAGCCCTCTATTGCAGTACTGAGGGACTGCTGCATTAATGAAATGGTCGACAATAGAGGGAATGCACTGCCCGAAAGGGTGGTGGAAGCGGATTCAATAAAGACTTTCAAAAGAGAATTGGATAAATACTTGAAAAGGAAATATTTGCTGGGCTACGGGAAAGAGCAGGAGAGTGGGTCTAATTGGATCGCTCTATCAAAGAGCCGGCACAGGCACGATGGGCTGAATGGCCTCCTTCTGTGCTGTATCATTCTATGATTCTAACATTCTTCAAACGAGACCTCAAACCGAGGTCACCTCTTCCTTTTGGGGGATATTAAAAATCCCATGGCAGTACTCAAAGAGCAGGAATATTCCCCACGAACAACAACAGAAAATGCTGGAAATACTTAGCAGGTCAGGCGGCATCTGTGGACAGAGAAACAGAGTTAACGTTTCAGGTCATAGAAACATAGAAACATAGAAGATAGGAGCAGGAGTAGGCCATTCGGCCCCTCGAGCCTGCTCCGCCATTCAATGCGATCATGGCTGATCATCCAAACTCAGTACCCGGTCCCTGCTTTCTCCCCATACCCCTTGATCCCTTTAGCCTGAAGAAATATATCCAACTCCTTCTTGAATATATTTAATGTATTGGCCTCTATTGCCTTCTGTGGTAGAGAATTCCACAGGTTCACCACTCTCTGGGTGAAGAAATTCCTCCTCATTTCTGTCCTAAATGGCCTACCCCTTATCCTTAGACTGTGACCCCTGGTTCTGGACTCCCCGACCATCGGGAACATCCTTCCTGCATCTAGTCTGTCCAGTCCTGTCAGAATTTTATAAGTTTCAATGAGATCCCCTCTTATTCTTCTAAACTCCAGCGAGTACAAGCCCAATCGACCCAATCTCTCCTCATACGTCATTCCTGCCATCCCAGGTATCAGCCTGGTGAATCTTCGCTGAACTCCTTCCATGGCAAGAACATCCTTCCTCAGATAAGGCGACCAAAACTGCACACAATACTCAAGATGTGGTCTCACCAAGGCCCTGTACAACTGCAGCAAGACGTCCTTGTTCCTGTACTCAAACCCTCTCGCTACGAAGGCCAACATGCCATTTGCCTTCTTAACCGCCTGCTGCACCTGCATGCTTACCTTCAGCGACTGGTGCACAAGGACACCCAGGTCTCGTTGCACGTCCCCTTCTCCCAATCTATTGCCATTCAGATAATAATCTGCCTTCCTGTTTTTGCCACCAAAGTGGATAACCTCGCATTTATCTACATTATATTGCATCTGCCATGCTTTTTCCCAATCACCCAACCTGTCCAAATCATCCTGGAGATTCTCGGCATCCTCCTCACAGCACACACGCCCACCCAGCTTTGTGTCATCTGCAAATTTGGAGATATTACATCTAGTTCCCTTGTCTAGATCATTAATATATATTGTGAATAGCTGGGGCCCAAGGACCGATCCCTGCGGTACCCCACTAGTCACTGCTTGCCACTCGGAAAAAGACCCGTTTATTCCAACTCTTTGCTTTCTGTCTGCCAACCAGTTCTCTATCCAAGTCAATACGTAGCCCCCAATCCCATGTGCCTTAACTTTACACGCTAATCTCTTATGCGGGACCTTATCAAAAGCCTTCTGAAAGTCCAAATACACCACATCCACTGGTTCTCCCTTATCTATTTTACCAGTTACATCCTCAAAAAATTCCAGTCGATTAGTCAAGCACGATTTACCTTTTGTAAATTCATGTTGACTTTGTCCGATCCTGTCACTGTTTTCCAAGTGCTCTGCTATTACATCTTTTATAATGGACTCTAACATTTTCCCCACTACCGATGTCAGGCTTACCGGTCTGTAATTCCCCGTTTTCTCTCTACCACCTTTTTTGAATAGTCGGGTAACATTAGCTACCCTCCAGTCCATGGGTACTGTTCTAGATTCCATCGAAGATGATCAGCAAAGCATCAACTATTTCTAGGGCCACTTCCTTAAGTACCCGAGGAGGTAGATTATCAGGCCCTGGGGCATTATCGGCCTTCAATCCCATCAATTTCCCTAACACCATTTCCCTACAAATACTGATTTCTTTCAGTTCCTCCCTTTCAACAGACGGAGCTTCAGTTTAACGTCTCATCTGAAAGACAGCACCTCCGACAGTGCAGCACTCCCTCAGCACTGCACCGGAGTGTCAGCATGGATTTTGTTCTGAAGTCCCTGTAGCGTAACCTTATCACTCAGATAATGACCAGATAATCTGTGTTAGTGCTGTTGGTTGAGGGATAAATATTGGCCAGGACACTGGAGAGAATTCCCCTACTTTTCTTCAAAATAGTGCCATGGGATCTTTTACGTCCACCTGAGAGAGCAGACGGGGCCTCGGTTTAACGTCTCCTCAGGCAGCGCAACAAATGATCACAAAAGCTGATGGACTGTCTCAGAAAAGAAAAACAATTTGTTCGTTAACATCCTTCAGGGAAGAGAACCCGCCACTCCTACCAACTCCAGCCTACATTTGACTCCAGTCCCATACTGGGTGGTTGATTCTTAAAGTCTTCAGGGCAACTAGGGATGGCCAATGAATGCTGCCATGCTGGTGTTGCCCAGGTCTCAAGAACAAATTAAAAAAAAAACACAGAAAATGCTGGGAATACTCAGCAGGTCAGGCAGCATCTGTGGAGAGCAAGAAACAGAGTCAACGGGGTAGATTTTGCCGAACCTGTCGGGAAGAAGGCGGGTCTTCCCCTTTCGGGTTTTTGACCCACCTACTTCGACGTCTGGCCAATCTGTGCGATTTTCTCTTGAATGACCTTGTTGAGCCCACCCACCGGGCTCAGCAGGCCAATTAAGGGCCACCCGGCAACAGGTGACGTCACAGACTGAAATTTCATCTGTCAAGAGTTTTTGAGTTTTCATCTGTTGCTCGCATGTCAGAATGGCCATCTGTCACCTCTTTAATCCAGCAATACGTTGTAAACTGCATAATCTCAGAGATATGTCCTGGGAGTGAGCAGAAATATCCTCTAGCACAGAAGTTGAGGGCAATGGTGACTTTTTCTGCCATTGACAGGGCAAGTGCAGATGTTCGAATGTGCTGCTGGTCTTGCCTATTAAATCTCTCCAGGGCTTTATAAATAAAGGCATAGAGTACAAAAGCAAGAAGGTTATGCTAAACCTTTATAAAATACTGCTTAGGACTCAGCTGAACTATTGGCCTAGATTTTCAGTGTGCCGTGAGGCAGGCTTTAAGGCGTGCAGGGGGCAAAAATCCCGAATTCGGGGGTCCCGACACCATCCCGCCCAAAACCCGCCTCCACGTAAGTTTCAAAGGAGGCGGGTACCCGCCCCGCACTGGGGCCCGCCGACCCGAGGCGGGAAGGGATTAGTGCCAATTAACTGCCTGTTAACAGGTAGTTAACAGGCAGTTTTTAGCCTAATCCCTATTTTGAGGGGTGTCATGTGGGATTCCCGACGGCTCCAAACCACGCCAGGTTAGAGCAGGCAGGCCGTCGGGTTGAAGGAATTGGAGGGGTCGCGATGTCGGTGTTCAGGTGAGTGATGGGTGCAAAGGTAAGTGTGTTTGGTGTGTCTAAAGTGTGTAAAGAAGTTTAAATTACCTGTACTTACCTTAACAGCCTTTATTCCTGTAGGCGTCGGGAGTCCATCACTCAGCCGGCACTGAAAGCTGAATGGCTGTGATCTGTCAAAAGTGACAGCCTTCAGCTTTCATTGCCGGTGAGACTTCTAACTGTGTCTGCGTAGAAGGACTCAGGTTAGAAGTCAAACTGACAGTGTCTGACAGCTTCAAACAGCTGTGAAACACTGATATTTCATCTGTCAAAAACTCTTGACAGATGAAATTTCAGTCTGTGACGTCACCTGGTGCCGGGTGGCCCTTAATTGGCCTGCTGAGCCCGCTGGGCGGGCTCAACAACGTCAATTAAAGGAAATTCGCGTGGATTGGCCGGACGTTGATGTAGGCGGGACTAAAACCCGAAAGTTGTAGCCCCGCCACCTTCCCGACAGCTTAATGAAAATCGACATTGTGTCCAACTCTGGGCACCACATGTTGGGAAGGATGTCAAGACCTTGGAGAGGGTGCAGAGGAGATTCACTAGAATGGTACCAGGGATGAGGGACTTCAATTATATGGAGGTACTGGAGAAACTGGGATTGTTCTTTGAGAAGCTAAGGTAAAGGGGAGATTTAATAGATGTGTTCAAAATGATGAGGGGTTTTGATGGAGTAAATAAGGAGAAACGGTTTCCACTGGCAGGAGGGTCGGTAACCAGAGGACACAGATTTAAGATAATTGACCAAAAACCCAGGGAGGGAGAGAAAGAGAATTTTTTTATGCTGCTAGTTATTACGATCTGGAAGGGTGGTGGAAGCAGATTCAATAGTAGCTTTCAAAAGGGAATTGGTTTTATATATTTGAAAAGGAGAAATTTGCAGCTCTGTGTGGAAGAGCAGTGGAATGGAGCTAATTGGACAGCTCTTTCAGTGAACCGGCAAAAACACGATAGGTTAAATGGTCTCCTTTTGTGCTGTATGACTTTTTTTTCCATTCTAAACCAATTCGGTCTGATACAATGTTTAAATTAAAAATAAGCTCCCGGCCCCTTCGGTAATGCCTCCTCGCTGGGTAAGTGCCTTCGAGAGCACTGATTCATACCACAAACTGCGCGCACTGTTCCAGCTCCTTTCATTGTAACTCCTCTATGGAAAAAAAAAGTTCAGGACTGATACAGAGAAGCACTTGCTCACAGGAAGAGCGATTAATCCCTGAAATGGGGGAAATAAACAGCAAATACCAGAAATCTGAAAGTAGTGATAATGTGAGACTTTAGCTACCTCAATAGAGACTGGGATAGTAGTTGTGTTAAGGCCGGGGCGGGGGGTGGTGGCAGAGGCGAGGAATTTTTGAAGCGAGTTCAGGAGAATTTTCTTGATCAGTATATTTCCTGCACAATGAGGAAGGAGGCATTGCTGGATCTAGTCCTGGAGAATGAAGTGGATCAACTGGAGAATGTTACAGTGGAGGTGCATCTCGGGAATAGGGATCATAGTATTGTAAGGTTTAGATTAGTTATGGAGAAGGACATGGAACAATCTAGAATAAAAATACTTAACTGAAAGAGGGCTAATTTCAGCGAATTGATGAGGGATCTGGCCCGGGTGAATTGGAGTCAAAGACTAGCAGGCAAAATATAATGGAGCAATGGGCGGCCTTTAAAGAGGAGTTGGTTCGGGTACACTCGAGGTACATTCCCACACGGTGGAAAGGGAGGGTAACCAAAGCCAGAGCTCCCTGGATGGTGAAGGAGTTGGAGAGTAGCATGAAGCAGAAAAAAGGGGGCGTATGACAGATGTCAGCTTGATAATACAAGGGAGAATCAGGCTGAATATAAAACGTACAGAGGAGAATTTAAAAAGGAAATAAGAGGGGCAAAGAGACAGTATGAGAATAGATTGGCTGCTAACATAAAGAGGAATCCAAAGGTCTTCTGTAGGCATATTAACAGTAAAAGGGTTGTCAGAGGAGCAGTGAGACCGATTACAGACCAAAATGGAGATCTATTTGTGGAGACAGAAGGCATGGCTGAGGTAGTAAATGAGAACTTTGTGTCGGTGTTTACCAAGGAAGGGGACTTTGACAAAGCTATGGTAAGCGAGCAGGTTGGTGGTATTATGTCCGTGTATAATTGAGACATGGACTGCAGGAGTTGATTATAACAAGTCTTTACTGAAAGGAGACAACTTGGAAACTGAAACTACATTAGCCTGCTAGGGCCTTTTATACAGGGGTGGTCACTGCCGGTACTGCAGTCTGAGACCAGTTATTCCCTTAAAGGTACATACACAAAAATTCCTCCCCTTTTAGATAAACAGTACATAACATTCATTTAACAACTAAATAATAACTAATTACAATTACAATTACGGTTGCTAGATACATTGGTTGAAGTTAAGCAATTATAAGTTCAGTCTTTGAGGAGGCTTCCTGATTCTGTCTGGATAACGCCTCTTTGGGATATCACGTTCTTCTGGCAAGGTTGCATCGGGATCAATGTCGTTGTTTGGTTCGTCTGCTTCCAATATCACCGATTCTGCGGTAAATGCAATTGGTACTTTGGTTTCATCGCCAGGTGTATCAGATCGTGGTGTGGAGTTGACGTTTTCCAGTGAATCTAGAATCTGGTCAGCATGGCATCTTACAATGCTCTCTCCAACGTCCACGGTATACATTAGAGGTCCTTGCCGTGTACAGATCGTTCCTGGCTGCCATTTCTCTGTGCGGTAGTCCCGGGCCAAAACTGTTTGACCTATCTTAAAACTCCTGGTCGGCCTTTCATTCATATTCTGAAACTGCCTGTTCTCCACATCTCTTCTGACGTTCGGCTTAACCAAATCCAAGCGGCATCGTAGTCTTTGATTGAAGAACATCATGGCTGGAGTTTGGTTGGTAACCGCATGTGTCGCATTCCGGTCGGCAAACAAGAAGTTATCCACCTTGTGTTGTAGGGGTATATCTTCATTACACATTGCCTTGATAGCCTTCTTGAATGTTTGAACAAACCTCTTGGCCAATCCATTAGTGGCTGGATGATATGGGGTGGATGTGTAATGCTTAACACCATTGTTCTTTAAGAACCTCCGGAACTCTTCAGACACATACTGTGGTCCATTGTCAGAGCAAATCTGTTCAGGCAGCCCATTCCTGGCGAATATGGTTCGTAAGACTGTGATAGTTTTTTCTGTGGTGGTTGAGGACATTTTTATTACCTCTGGCCACTTTGAATGTGCATCCAGCGCAATTAAAAACATCAAGTCCATAAAGGGACCAGCAAAATCAATGTGCACCCTTTGCCATGGAGATGAGGGCCACTCCCATGGATGTAGAGGGGCCTGTGGTGGGGCGTTTTGGACCTTCTGGCATCCTGTACAGCTCTTGGTCATCTCTTCGATTTCTCTATCGATTCCCAGCCACCACACAAACGCTCTGGCTAAGTTCTTCATTTTTACCCCTCCCAGATGACCCTCATGAAGCTCATTAAGCACTCTATCCTTCAATTTGGGTGGAATTACTACTCTGGATCCACACATCAAGGTTCCTCTGCACACTGACAGGTGTTCTCTTCTCGGCGAGAATGCTGGCAGCAGTGGTTCACCATGTGCTGGCCATCCCTTCACTGTTAAATCATAGACCCAGGAGAGTGTCGGGTCATTTCGTGTTTCCTTTTCTATGTTTGCATTCGTCACAGGGAGACATTCGACTATAGTCGAGTGGAATAACTCCACTGGATCCACTGCCAGTTCTTCTTCCACCATCGGCAACGGTAGGCACGACAATCCATCAGCATTCCCATGCTGTTTAGATCCTTTGTACTCGATGTCATATTGGTGTGCCCCTAGGAAAAGGGACCACCTCTGTAGCCGTTGTGCCGTCATTATCGGTACACCCTTCTGAGGGTTGAAAATGGAGACGAGAGGTTGATGATCAGTTAGTAGAGTAAATTTCTGACCGTGCAGGTAGTGATTGAACTTCTTCACCCCCCACACCAGGCTGAGGGCCTCTCTGTCAATCTGGGCATAGTTACGCTCGGCTGAAGTTAACGAGCGTGACGCAAAAGCTATCGGCCTCTCTGAACCATCAAGGAATTTATGTGGCAGTACCGCCCCAATGCCGTAGGGAGACACATCACACGCCAGTCTTATCGGTAGTGATGGGTTGTAGTGAGCCAATGCTTCTCTTGAAGTGATTAGGTCCTTACTCTTCTGAAAGGCCCGCTTACATTCATCGCTCCATTTCCATGCTACTCCCGTTCGTAGTAGGGCGTTCAGTGGATGCAGAATTGTGGACAAAATCGGCAAAAACTTATGGTAGTAATTCACCAATCCGAGGAATGACCTCAGTGGCGACACATTTTCAGGCGCTGGAGCCTTAATTGCCGTTTCAATTTTGTCAGGGGACTTATGCAACCCCTCTTCATCAATCACGTGGCCACAATACGATATCTGTTTCTTAAAAAACTCGCACTTGGGGCGATTGGCTCGTAGCCCATGTTCACGTAGTCTAGTGAGCACCTGCTCTAGGTTGGCAAGGTGTTCACTGTCATCTTCACCTGTCACTAGGATGTCGTCTAAGGAGCACTGAGTCCCCGGAATCCCTTGCAGGACTTGTTCCATCGCTCTTTGCCATATCGCCGGAGCTGATGCTACTCCGAATACCAGTCGATTATACTGGTAAAGACCTTTGTGAGTGTTTATCGTGAGATACTTCCTAGAGGATTCTTCAACCTCCATCTGCAAATATGCTTGTGCTAGGTCAATTTTTGTAAAACACTTCCCTCCAGATAGTGAGGCGAAGATATCTTCTATCCTTGGAAGAGGATATTGTACTGTGTGAAGTACTGGGTTCACCATCACCTTGAAGTCCCCACAGATGCGAACCTTCCTTGGCTCCTCAGACTTATTGTTTAACGTTCTCTTCATGACAGGAACGATGGGTGTCACCCACTCGCTCCAGTCTACATTAGATAACACGCCTGCATTCTCCAGATTCTCCAGCTCTGCCTCGACGGCTGGGCGAATTGCATATGGTACTGGTCTGGCTTTGAAAAACTTGGGAATTGCATTCTCCTCTATTTTTATCGAGGCGGTTACGCCTTTAAGAGTGCCCAGTTCTTGTTGAAGTACCTCTTTGGCGTCAGCTAAGATTGTTGACAATCGTCCAGGAGTGACGTCGTCATCCTTTTTACCAGCCACCGTCAGTGCCTGAATGGAGTGCCAGTCTAAACTTATCTTTCTGATCCATTCACATCCCAATAACGGTGGTTCCACCATCTTGCAAAATGTAGAGATACAACTTCCGTATTTTCTTGCCGTTGTATTCGACAGGCACCCTTATTTTTCCTCTGGGGTATACTTTTTGCCCCGTATATGTCCTCAAGACAATGGATGTCTCTCTCAAGAGTATGTGTGAGAATAGCTGCGCGTAGTCTCGTCGATTCATGACGGTCAGAGCTGATCCTGTATCCAATTCCATTTTGACTTGGGACCCTGCTATCGTGAGGGTGACCCTAATGGTTCAGTGATCCTCTTTTGCGATTACGTTGTGAATTTTGAGACAGCTTAGTCTCTTGTTCCCGGATTCACTATCGCTCATCTGGTCTTCGGAACTACTGTCCGTCATCTTTTGTACTTTCCTGTACGGTTCCTTAGTAGCCTTTTTGTTGTCGTTGGTCTTCTTCCCAGACCTGCAAACTCGTGCAATGTGTCCCATCTTTCCGCATTGCCTGCATATTTTGTCCTTGGACCAGCAGTCCTTCTGGTCATGGTTTGTTCTGCCGCAGCGATAACATTTTGCAAATCCCCGTGTCACTTCGTGGGTGCCGTATTCCTGTGGCTTTTGTTGTATTTCCGCAGCTCCCCTTGCTGCTGCTTCGTACAGTACTGCCACGCTGAAAGCCTTATCCAGTGTCAGCTCTTTCTCTGAGAGTAACCTCTTCTGGGTTCCTTCACTCAGGAGTCCACAGACAAATTTGTCCCGTAAGGTATCTGCCAGTCCTGCTCCGAACTGTAGTGTCCGTGTGTAGATAAAGACACTGAAGACAGGAGTTGGTTCATAGGTATTTACTAAGCAAGTCTGGGGGGGGGGGGTTCTAAAGGATATACACAATACACAGGCTTATATAGCCCAAGTGGCAATTACCGGCATTACGCACACCTGGGGCTCTTAAAGGCACATGCACCACAATTCCTCCCCTTCTAGCTAACTAGTACATCATATTTTAAGTAATTATTAATTACATGTTATATGCAAAATAATATACATTGCTGTATTAATTAATTATAAGTTAGTCTCTCAGGAGGCTTCCTGACTCGGTCCGGATAATGCCTCGGGGGTGTAGTAGTTTCTGGTGGTGTAGTAGGTTCTTCTGGCAAGGCTGATTCGGCTTGAAGGCCAGTGTCGGGTTCATCGGGCTCCAGTATCACCGGATCGGAGGTAGATATGGGTATCTCTACTTCATCGTTAGATGTATAGAGTGGTGGTGTAGGTTGTCCCTTTTCGGATGACTTGATGATTTGGTCAGCATGGCACTTTATTATGCTGTCTCCGATGTCCACGGTATACATCAGTGGTCCTAATCGTGTGCAGATAGTTCCAGGCTGCCATTTCTCGGTACGGTAGTCCCGGGCCAAAACCAGTTGGCCTATCTGGAAGGCCCTAGTTGGCCTTTCATTCATGCCCTGAAACTGCCGGTTCTCCACGTCCCTTCGGATGTTGGGCTTGACCAAATCCAGCCGGCATCTTAGGTTTCTATTGTAGAACATCATGGCGGGAGTTTGGTTAGTAACCATATGCGTTGCATTCCTATATGCAAATAAGAAGTTATCCACCTTGTGCTGAAGTTTTATGTCTTCATTACCCATGGCCTTGATGGCCTTCTTGAAGGTCTGGACAAACCTTTCAGCCAATCCATTGGTGGCGGGATGGTATGGGGCGGACGTGTAGTGCTTTACCCCATTGTTCTTTAAGAACTTTCTGAATTCTTCGGACACAAATTGCGGTCCATTATCAGAACATATCTGCTCCGGCAGCCCATTCCTGGCAAATATGGTCCTTAATACTGTGATGGTTTTTTCCGTGGTGGTGGAGGACATCTTTATTACCTCCGGCCACTTGGAGTGTGCATCAACTGCGATTAAGAACATTGAGTCCATAAATGGACCAGCAAAGTCGATGTGCACCCTTTGCCAGGGAGATGAGGGCCACGCCCATGGATGTAGAGGGGCCTGTGGCGGAGCATTTTGGACCTTCTGGCATCCTAGGCAGCTCTTGGTCATGTCTTCGATGTCTCCATCGATACCTGGCCACCATACAAACGCCCTAGCTAGGTTCTTCATTTTCACTCCACCCAGATGTCCCTCGTGAAGCTCCTTTAGCACTTTATCCTGGAGTTTGGGTGGAATCACCACTCTGGATCCACACATCAAGGTTCCTCGGCACACTGACAGCTGTTCTCTTCTTTGCGAGAATGCTGGCAACAGTGGTTCGCCATGTGCTGGCCATCCCTTCACTGTTAAATCGTAGACCCGTGAGAGAGTAGGGTCATTTCTTGTCTCCCTTTCAATGGCAGAATTTGTCACTGGTAGACATTCCACTATGGTAGAGTGGAATATCTCTACTGGGTCTACTGTAGGTGCCTCTTCTATCATTGGCAATGGTAGGCGTGATAAACCGTCAGCATTCCCATGCTGTTTTGACCCTTTGTATTCAATGTTGTATTGGTGTGCCCCTAGAAAAAGGGACCACCTCTGTAGTCTTTGTGCCGTCATAATGGGGACACCTTTTTTAGGGTTGAATATGGAGATGAGGGGTTGATGGTCAGTCAGCAAGGTAAATTTTTGTCCGTGTAGGTAATGGTTGAATTTCTTCACTCCCCATACCAGGCTGAGTGCTTCCCTGTCTATCTGGGCATAGTTACGCTCAGCTGAGTTCAATGAGCGTGACGCAAAAGCTATCGGCCGTTCCGAGCCATCAGGGAATCTATGGGACAATACCGCTCCTATGCCGTAAGGGGATGCATCGCACGCCAGTCTGATTGGTAGTGATGGGTTGTCATGAGCCAAAATTTTCTCGGATGTGATTAAGTCTTTACATTTATGGAAGGCACGTTTACAGTCTTCGTTCCATTTCCAAATCACTCCTGTCTGTAGAAGATCATTAAGAGGGTGTAGAATAGTTGATAAGTTCGGTAAAAATTTATGATAGTAATTTATTAATCCCAGGAATGACCTTAATTGTGAAACATTTTCAGGTGCTGGGGCTTTTATAACTGCTTCAATTTTTTCAGGTGACTTATGCAACCCTTCCTTATTAATTATGTGGCCACAATATGATATCTGATTTTGGAAAAATTCGCACTTGGGGCGATTTGCTCGTAGTCCCCGTTCTTTCAGCCTAGTGAGCACCTGCTCCAAATTGGCAAGGTGCTCGTTGTCGTTTTCTCCTGTTATAAGGATGTCATCTAGGTAGCATTGAGTCCCCGGAATCCCTTGCAGGACTTGCTCCATAGCTCTTTGCCAGATAGCTGGAGCTGATGCTATTCCAAAAACCAGTCGATTGTACTGGTACAGGCCTTTGTGTGTGTTTATTGTGAGATACTTTTTAGAGGTCTCCTCAACCTCCATCTGTAAATATGCCTGTGCCAAGTCAATTTTTGTGAAACGTTTCCCTCCGGATAGTGAGGCGAAAATATCTTCTATCCTCGGAAGAGGATACTGTACCATGTGAAGGACCGGGTTTACAGTCACCTTAAAGTCCCCACAGATGCAAAATTTTTTCTGTTCCTCAGAGTTATTTTTCAATGTTTTTTTCATGACTGGGACGATGGGTGTTGCCCATTCGCTCCAATCCATTTTGGATAATACGCCTGCCTTTTCCAAATTCTTCAGCTCTGCCTCGACTGCCGGACGTATTGCGTATGGCACCGGTCTTGCCTTAAAAAATTTTGGAATTGCTGTATCTTCCACTTTTATTGAGGCGGTGATGCCTTTCAAGATTCCTAGTTTCTCTTGAAACACTTCTTTGGCATTGGCCAAGATGTCTTTTAATCGTTCAGGTATGATGTCATCATTGTTTTTTTCCTTACTGGTCACCGTCAGTGCCTGAATGGAGTGCCAGTCTAAACGTATCTTCCTTATCCATTCACGTCCCAACAACGGTGGACCACCATCTTGTAGAATGTATAAATACAACTTTTGTATTTCTTTGCCGTTGTATACCACAGGCACCCTTATTTTTCCTTTGGGGTAGACTTTCTGCCCCGTATATGTTTTTAAGATAATGGATGTGTCTTTTAGAGGTATATGCGAAAATAGCCTCTCGTAATCTCGTCGATTTATTACGGTTAGAGCTGATCCTGTATCGAGCTCCATTTTAACTGGGGACCCTGCTATTGTGAGGGTAACCCAAATGGTTTGGTAATCCTCTTTGGCAAGTACATTATGTAATTTGAGACAGCTTAGTCTCTTGTTTCCGGAGTCGCTATCGCTATTCTGGTCTTCGGAGCTATTGTCCGTCATCATTTGTACCTTCCTCTACTTTTCTTTATTGATTTTTTGTTTTCTGTCAGTGGATTTATTTTGTCCAGATTGGCATACCCGTGCAATGTGTCCAATCTTACCACATTGCCTGCATGCTTTGCCCTTGAACCAGCTGTCCCTCTGGTTATGGGTGGATCTGCCGCAGCGATAACATCTTCCGAACTCTTGTGTCATTGTATGGGTGCCGAAGTCCTGTGTCTCTTGTTGTATCTCTGCAGCTCCTTTTGCTGCTGCTTCGTATGATACAGCCATACTGAAAGCTTTGTCCAATGTTAAATCTTTTTCAGAAAGCAGTCTTTTTGTGTGTTCCTTCACTTAAGAGACCGCAAACAAATTTGTCTCAAAGATAATCTGATAGTCCTGCTCTGAATTGGCAGTACTTTGATAGCTTTCTTAATTCGGTTAGGTAATCAGCGTTACTTTCATTCTTGTGTTGATTTCTCTTGAAGAACTTGAATCGTTCCGCTATCAGCAGCGGTGTTGGGTTTAAATGCTCCTGCAGGGTATCAACAATTTCTTTAAAAGTCTTGTCCTTTGGTTTGGCTGGAGTGATTAAATTTCGTAACAGCCCGTATGTCTTCGCGCCCATTAAGTTCAGAAGTACTGAAGCTTTTTTTTCATCTGTTATTCCATTTGCAGTGCAATAAACCTCTACTCTTTCCACGTATGTGGTCCAATCTTCTATTTCGCCATCAAAAGCCTCAATATTACCAGATTTAGGCATTTCAGAAAAGATATGGCGCTTCCCGCGCTTTTTTTCTCTCTGCAGCAACGATATGGCGCTTCCCGCGCATTCCCGCCGCTGCTACCGATAACAACGCTGTTTTACTGTGGTTTCCGTTTATTCACTGTTGGAGACTCGTTCCCGGCGGAGGTCTAAACGCTGACCTGCTTGCCGCGCTGGCCGTCTCTCGAGTGCACCCTCCCAGTCCGTTATTGCTTGCCTCCGATTTCGCTGCCTGTCTCAGCTGTAGAGCCCGCCACTGGAGCTCCAGCCTGACGCCCAGGAAGGATTAGCGCAGTACCTGTCACTAGCTTGGCCAGCTGGTGAAACCACAGTTTCTCTTACTTCCTTGAGTCTTCTGGACGCTGGAGGAATCGATGTCCTTGAGGTGCTGCCGAATTGCAGGTAAGTCCGTTTCCACTTCGTCGCCACTGTAGTGTCCGTGTGTAGATAAAGACACTGAAGACAGGAGTTGGTTCATAGGTATTTACTAAGCAAGTCTGGGGGGGGGGGTTTCTAAAGGATATGCACAATACACAGGCTTATATAGCCCAAGTGGCAATTACCGGCATTACGCACACCTGGGGCTCTTAAAGGCACATACACCACACAAACTGGCAGTGCTTTGATAGCTTGCGTAGTTCCGTAAGGTAATCAGCATTGCTCTCATTTTTATGCTGATTTCTCCTGTGGAATTTAAATCTTTCTGCTATCAGCAGCGGTGTAGGATTTAGGTGTTTCTGTAGGATAGCAACAATTTCGTTAAAACTCTTCACCTTCGGTTTGGCTGGAGTAATCAGGTCCCGCAATAGGCCGTACGTTCTTGCGCCCATTAAATTTAGCAATACCGATGCCTTTTTCTCATCGGCTATTTCGTTTGCCTCGCAATATACCTCGACTCTTTCCACATACGTGGTCCAGTCTTCTATTGCATTATCGAAGGCAGTGATATCGCCAGTCTTTGGCATCTTGAAAATCTAAGATGGCGCCTCCCGCGCTTTGCCTTTGTCCCCGATGGATCAAAATGGCGCCTCCCACGCTTTTCCTTCTTCCCTGCCGAGTTAAGTTGGCGCCTCCCGCGCTTTCCCGCCACTGCCGCTGCTGCCGACGCTGTTGCTGTTGATTATATTTATTTTACTATCCTGTAATGGCGACGCCCTATGGTCTTCGCGCCTCCTCGATCGCTGCTGCCAACGCCGTGCTTCGCGGTATTTTTATTTTTCTATCGCGCTTCAATATTCGCTCCGTTAATTGAAGAACCGTTCCTGTCATGGAGCGGACCCTCTGGGACACTTCCCTCCCTCGTCTTAGGTCCGAACGTTGCCCGGCTTTGAAGCACCGGCCGCACCCTGTTTGCTCCACCCTCTCTCTCTACCTTTGCTTCCCGACTTGCTGCCCGGCCCCGTTGCAGAGCCACCCGATTGAGCTCTAGCCCGCCGCAGCCCAGGAAGGATCAGTGCACTACCTGCCACCAGCCCGATTAGCTGGGAAACCTCAGACTGGAGAACCAAGCCTGGCTCTCAACAGTCTCTCCTGCACTTTTCAATTCGATGATTTGGAGGGCGGTTGCCCACGGTCGACGCCCGTTTGTCGAGTTTCTTTGGATTATTATTTTTTTTTTCTTCTGGCTTCGACCTTCAATAACGTCGTCTAAGGTGCTGCCGAGTTGCAGGTAAGTTCGTTTCTTACTCGTCGCCAGTATTATGTCCGTGTATAATTGAGACACGGACTGCAGGAGTTGATTATAACAAGTCTTTACTGAATGGAGACAACCTGGAAACTGAAACTACAGAAGCCTGCTAGGGCCTTTTTTACAGGGGTGGTCACTGCCGATACTGCAGTCTGAGACCAGTTGTTCCCTTAAAGGTACATACTCAACAGGTGGGATACTGAAATAAAAATAGATAATGAGGAGGTACTAGAAAGGCTGGTGGTGGCATAGTGGTTAGCACTGTTGCCTCACAGCACCAGGGACCCGGGTTCGAATCCGGCCTCGGGCGACTGTCTGTGTGGAGTTTGCACATTCTCCCCGTGTTTGCGTGGGTTTCCTCCGGGTGCTCCGGTTTCCTCCCACAGTCCAAAGATGTGCGAGTTAGGTTGATTGGCTATGATAAATTGACCCTTAGTGTTAGGGGGATTAAATACGTGGGGTTACGGGGATAGGGTGGGATATGTGTTGGTGTAGGGGTTACGGGGATGGGGTGGGATATGTGTTGGTGCAGGTTCGATGGGCTGAAATGGCCTCTATCTGCACTGTGGGGTTTCTGTGATTCTGTGATAATTAAAGTGGCTCATAACCCAGTCCGGATGGGATGCAACCTAGGATGCTGAGGGAAGTAAGGGTAGAAATTGCGGAGGTTCTGGCCACAATATTCCAAGCCTCACTGGATACAGGGGTGGTGCTGAGGATGGCAGGATAGCAAATTTTGCACCATTGTTCAAAAAAGATAGAAAGATAAACCTGGCAATTACAGACCAGTCAGCGAAAATTAACAAGCACTTGTAAAAGTCTGGAATAATAAAGGACAACCAGCGCGGATTTGTTCAGGGCAAATCATGTTTGCCTAAGGTGATTGAGTTTTTTGTTGAGGTAAGAGAGAGGGCGGATGAGGGCAGTGCAGTTGGTGTTGTGTATATGGACTTTCAAAAGGCTTTTGGTAAAGTGCCACATAGTAGGCTTGTTAGCAAAATTGAAGCCCATGGGATAAAAGGGGCAGCAGTAGCATGGATACAAAATTAGCTTATTATATATATAAAAACAGAGTTGTGGTGAGAGGTTGTCTTTCGGACTGGAGGGAGATATACCGTGGAGTTCCCCAGGGTTCCGTACTAAGGCCACTGCTGCTTTGAATAAACATTAATGACTCGGATTGGGGGTAAAGGGCACATTTTCGAAGTTTGCAGATGACACAAACATGAAAGTGTAGTAACCACTGAGGCAGCTAGTAATAGACTTCAAGAGGAAATAGACAGGTACGTGGGATGGGCGGACTCGTGACAGATGTAATTCAACACAGAAAAGTGTGAGATGATGCATTTTTAGAGGAAGAATGAAGACAGTACAACTTTTAAAATGTTTTCAAATTTAAAAAAATAATTAAATAAAAGCTGAAGGAGCCCGAAAAGGGCCTTGGCCTTTGAGCCTCCTATCCTGGGTGCCCTCCCCATGGGGGACTAGTGTGTCTTTGGGCCTTGTTTCAAAGGGCGCGTGCTCGGCTTCCCTGGGCGTGTGAGGCGGGCTGTCTCCTCACGCCGGCGCTCGCGCCCTGCTCAACCCTCAGCCGCAGCGCTCTGATTGGCCGCGGCGCCGCTCACGTGTCGCCCTTCTAATGGCCCCGCCCCGGGGGGGAGGCGGGCGCTATAAATAGAGGCGGCGTCGCCGGGCACTTTGCAGAAAGCGGGAGGCTGCAGGAGGCGCGAGGCTCTTTCACAGGGCGGGCAAAGCACATTCTCAGTCATTTCACACTTTTACAGCAAATGCTGATGGATTGCAGCTCAACAAAATAAAAATCCAGTCACAAATTATTTCTGACCAGAAAAGGAACAAAAATATCTGGAGGAAAAACCAGGAGCTGGCAGGGTTACTTTTAGTGAGAAAGAGACTCAGGTCGTGTTAGTCTGAGGGAAAGTCAGAAGAAAAGACCGCTTCAGATATTAGTGCCACATTACCTAAACACTGCTACTGACAGGAAAGTCTTTCACTCAGATTGGACTTCATTTTAGCCCCGTGAGGTGACAGGAAAAAAGGAAGAAATAATCGACCCGGGGGGAAAACCATTGAAAAGACTGAGGGATCGAGAAGGGCACAAAAATTGGAGGGAAAAGTTGAGTAAATAAGGTGGCCAACCTCAGGAAGGTTTGGGCAAAACTCAGAGTGACAGGGAAGATACTGAAGAAGGCAAGGCCATGTCTGAGAAGAGGAAATCGGAGGTGAGATGATGGCAGATTTGAAATGGAAACCAGAAAGAAAATGCTGGAGAAATGTATGGTTTGCAACTTGAGATGGGGAAGATTCAGCTGCTCAGTCCCAAAAGATACCAATCACATTAATACTGTCAGTAGGGAGTGGCTGAGTTCCCCAGTGTTTAGATTGGATCACCAACATTAATATTGAGCAGTGAGACCATTTGGCCCATTGAACTTATCCTTCCAGTAGAAACCTAAAATTCCCTTATCACAATATCTAACTGCTTAAATTAATTCATTTTTAGTTTTTTGCCTCTACTACCCTCCCCAGTGACCACTTCAGGTACTGATAATTCCTGCTGTGACCATAGTTCTGAACTTCTCTTTTACCAGGTTTATCCTAGTCTTGTAGTTACAATTTAACTGAAAGTACTGCTGTGGATTTGCCTTTCCTATTCCAATTATTACTTTAGGTCTGATCAGAGACTGAGCAAACCTCCCAAAACATGAGGAGTGATCTGATCGAGGTGTTTAAATAGAAGGTCCACCACCATCTTCTCAAGGCAACTAGGGATGGGCATTAAAGATGGTCTTGTTAGCATTGACCACATCCTGTGTAACAATTAAAAAGGGAATTGACAAGATAGATGAGTTCCAATACTCATTTTGCTAATAGGGAGATCTGTAATAAAGGGACATCTATTTAAAATGAGAACTCAGCTGTTGAACATTTAATCCAGGAGAAAATTCTTAACGCAAAATGTAGTTGGATTGTGAAAAGCACGACCACAGAAGGCCATTGATGCAGATTTAATTCAGGTATTTAAAAGGGGATAGATACTTAAAGTGGGGAAAATGAGGTTGAAAAAGTAGATCTACCATTGTAAATAACATGGCGAAGCTTGCTGAATGGTGTTTTGCTGTGTTCCCTGAAGTTACTAGATTGATCTCGACTATGACGTTCGGGTGAGTGTGAATAATTTCACACTGAAGGGGAGGAATCGGAGGCATTCACTATGGATGTCCTTGAACAACTGGCTGAAAAACAGCAGCACCAAAAAACTTGCTGTAAGGTGTTTGACTACAGTTTTCTATGGAATGTTGCATGTGAGCATAAAGAAGGTGAGGAAGAATAAGTTAGAAAAGGGGATGGTGTGTGGTATCATTTTTAGCCATTTTGTTTTGCTTTTCGAGAAGGCTGAGGGGGGACCTGATTGAGGTGTATAAAATTATGAGGATATAGGAGCGGTGACAGTATATAGGAGCTGTGAGGCGAGGCCCGACCAGATCGGACCAGGAGAGCACCGAGGCGGCAGTATAAAGGAGCGGTGAGGCGAGGCCCGACCAGATCGGACCAGGAGAGCATGGAGGCGGCAGTATAAAGGAGCGGTGAGGCGAGGCCCGACCAGAGCGGACCAGGAGAGCACCGAGGCGGCAGTATAAAGGAGCGGTGAGGCGAGGCCCGACCAGATCGGACCAGGAGAGCACCGAGGCGGCAGTATAAAGGAGCGGTGAGGTGAGGCCCGACCAGATCGGACCAGGAGAGCACCGAGGCGGCAGTATAAAGGAGCGGTGAGGCGAGGCTTACTAACTCAGCAGCGGGGAGAGAGGTAAAAAGTAATCAGAGTGTGACGTCACCAGGGAGCAGGTAAGTGATTCGTTGGTGAGTATTTCTCTTTTTTAAACTTTAACTCTGTAGTTTATAGTTACTAAGGTCTTTTCTGGTGTAGCAGGGACTGTTGGTAAACCATTCAGGCACTGTAGAGTTATCTTTAATTGGTGATAGTGAATTAATTTAAAGTAATTAAAGGGTAAGTCATGCCAGGAGAGCCCAGCCCCGTGTTATGCTCCTCTTGCTCTATGTGGGAATTCAGGGACACTGCCGGTGTCCCTGATGACCACGTGTGCCAGAAATGCATCCAGCTGCAGCTACTAACAGACCGCATTGCGGCGCTGGAGCTGCGGATGGATGGGATTTGGAGCATTCATGATGCTGAGAGGGTCGTGGATAACACGTTTAGTGAGTTGGTCACACCGCAGGTAAGGGCTGCACAGGCAGAAGGGAAATGGGTGACCATCAGGCAGAGCAGTAGAGGCAGGCAGGGAGTGCAGGGAACCCCTGTGGCCATCCCCCTCTCAAACAGGTATACCGATTTGGATACTGTTGAGGGGGATGACTTACCAGAGGAAGGCAGCAGCAGCCAACTTCCTGGCACCAGGGGTGCTTCTGCTGCTCAGGAAGGGAGGAAAAAGAGTGGGAGAGCAATAGTGGTAGGGGATTCTATCGTAAGGGGTACAGATAGGCGTTTCTGTGGCCGTAGACATGACTCCAGGATGGTTTGTTGCCTCCCTGGTGCCAGGGTCAAGGATGTCACTGAACAGCTGCAGGGCATTCTGAAGGAGGAGGGTGAACAGTCAGAGGTCGTGGTTCACATTGGGACCAATGACATGGGTAGGGAGAGGGATGAGGTCCTGCAGCAAGAATTTAGGGAGCTAGGTAGCAGATTAAAGAGCAGGACCTCAAAGGTTGTAATCTCTGGATTACTCCCGGTGCCACGTGCTAGTGAGTATAGGAATAGGAGGATAGAGCAGATGAATGCGTGGCTAAAGAGTTGGTGCAGGAGGGAGGGCTTTAGTTTCCTGGATCACTGGGCCTGCTTCTGGGAAAGGTGGGACTTGTACAAGTCGGACGGGTTGCACCTGAACCAGAGTGGGACAAACATCCTTGCCGGGGAGGTTTGCTAGCACTGTTCGGGGGGGTTTAAACTAAAATGGCAGGGGGTTGGGAACCTGAGCAGGGCGACAGAGGAAAGGGAAACGGATAAAAGCAAAAGATAGGAAGGAAAAAAACAAAAGTGGCAGTCAGAGAAATCAACGGTTTAAATCAAACGCGGCCACTGTAAATAATAACTCTAATAGGTCTAAGAGCGTTAAAAAAACAAGCCTGAAGGCTTTGTGTCTTAATGCGAGGAGCATTTGTGATAAGGTGGACGAATTGGCTGCGCAAATAGAGGTAAACGAATATGATTTGGTTGGGATTACGGAAACGTGGCTCAAGGATGGCCAAGACTGGGAACTCAACACCCAGGGGTATTCGATATTCAGGGAAGATAGGCAAAAAGGAAAGGGAGGTGGGGTAGCATTACTGGTTAAAGAAGGGATTAATACAATTGTAATGAAGGATATTAGCTCTGATGATGTGGAATCTGTATGGGTAGAATTGAGAAATACTAAGGGGAAAAAAACATTAGTGGGAGTGGTATATAGACCTCCCAACAGTAAGGCGGAGGTTGGGGGTGGCATTAAAAGGGAAATTAAAGAAGCGTGCAATAAGGGCACAGCAGTCATCATGGGTGACTTTAATCTACATATAGATTGGGCCAACCAAATCAGTAACAATACTGTGGAGGAGGAATTCCTGGAGTGTTTACGGGATGGTTTCCTGGACCAATATGTCGAGGAACCAACCAGAGATCAGGCCATCTTAGACTGGGTATTATGTAACGACAAAGGATTAATTAGCAGTCTTGTTGTACGAGGCCCCTTGGGTCTGAGTAATCATAATATGATCGAATTCTTCATTAAGATGGAGAATGAAGTAGTTGACTCAGAGACTAGGGTCCTCAATTTAAATAAAGGAAACTACGATGGTCTGAGGAGCGAGTTGGGTAGGATTGATTGGGAAATGGCACTCAAAGGGTTGACGGTGGATAGGCAATGGCAAACATTCAAAGACCGAATGGATGAGCTACAGAATTTGTTCATCCCAGTTTGGCATAAAAATAAAACAAAGGTGACTCAACCGTGGCTAACAAGGGAAATTAGGGATAGCATAAGATCCAAGGAGACGACATATAAATTGGCCAGAAAAAGCAATAATCCTGAGGATTGGGAGCAGTTTAGGATTCAACAAAGGAGGAAAAAGGGATTAATTAAGAAAGGGAAAATAGAATATGAGAGTAAGCTTGCGGGGAACATAAAAACTGACTATAAGACCTTTTATAGATATGTGAAGAGAAAAAGATTGGTGAAGTCAAGCGTAGGTCCCTTACAGTCAGAATCAGGGGAATTTATAATGGGAAACAAAGAAATGGCAGACCAACTAAATTCATACTTTGGTTCTGTCTTCACAAAGGAGGACACAAATAACCTCCCAGAGATGCCGGGGAACATAGGGCCTGATGAAAGGGTGGAACTGAAAGAAATCAGTATTTGTAGGGAAATGGTGTTAGGAAAATTGATGGGACTGAAGGCCGATAAATCCCCAGGGCCTGATAATCTACATCTCAGGGTACTTAAGGAAGTGCCCTGGAAATAGAAGATGCATTGTTGGTCATCTTCCAGAACTCGTTAGGCTCTGGAACAGTACCCATGGATTGGAGGGTAGCTAATGTTACCCCACTATTCAAAAAAGGTGGTCGAGAAAAAGTGGGGAATTATAGACCGGTAATCCTGACATCGGTAGTGGGGAAAATGCTAGAATCTATTATAAAAGATGTAATAGCAGAGCACTTGGTAAGCAGTGACAGGATCGGACAAATTCAACATGGATTTACAAAAGGTAAATCATGCTTGACTAATCTACTGGAATTTTTTGAGGATGTAACTGGTAAAATAGATAAGGGAGAACCAGTGGATGTGGTGAATTTGGACTTTCAGAAGGCTTTTGATAAGGTCCCACATAAGAGATTAGCGTGCAAAATTAAGGCACATGGGATTGGGGGCAAGGTATTGACTTGGATAGAGAACTGGTTGGCGGACAGAAAGCAAAGAGTTGGAATAAACGGGTCGTTTTCCGAGTGGCAGGCAGTGACTAGTGGGGTACCGCAAGGATCGGTCCTAGGACCCCAGCTGTTCACAATATATATTAATGATCTGGACGAGGGAATTGGATGTAATATCTCCAAATTTGCAGACGACACAAAGCTGGGTGGGAGGGTAAGCTGTGAGGAGGATGTCGTGAAACTCCAGTACGATTTGGACAGATTGGGTGATTGGGCAGAAACATGGCAAATGCACTATAATGTGGATAAATGTGAGGTTATCCACTTTGGTAGCAAAAACAGGAAGGCAGATTATTATTTGAATGGCAATAGATTGGGAGAAGGGGAAGTGCAAAGAGACCTGGGTGTTCTTGTGCACCAGTCGCTGAAGGTAAGTATGCAGGTGCAGCAGGCGGTTAAGAAGGCAAATGGTATGTTGGCCTTTGTAGCAAGAGGGTTTGAGTACAGGAACAAGGATGTCTTGCTACAGTTGTACAGGGCCTTGGTGAGACCGCACCTTGAGTACAGTGTGCAGTTTTGGTCGCCTTACCTGAGGAAGGACGTTCTTGCCATGGAAGGAGTGCAGCGAAGATTCACCAGGCTGATACCTGGGATGGCAGGAATGACGTATGAGGAGAGATTGTGTCGATTGGGCTTATACTCACTGGAGTTCAGAAGATTTAGAGGGGATCTCATCGAAACTTATAAAATTCTGTCAGGCCTGGACAGACTAGATGCAGGAAGGATGTTTATGATGGCCGGGGAGTCCAGAACCAGGGGTCATAGTCTAAGAATAAGGGGTAAGACATTTAGGACTGAAATGAGGAGGAATTTCTTCACCCAGAGAGTGGTGAACCTGTGGAATTCTCTGCCACAGAGGGCGGTGGAGGCCAGTTCATTAAATATATTCAAAAAAGAGTTGGATATATTTCTTAAGGCTAAAGGGATCAAGGGATATGGGGAGAAGGTAGGGACAGGGTACTGAATTTGGATGATCAGCCATGATCTCATTGAATGGCGGAGCAGGCTCGAAGGGCCGAATGGCCTACTCCTGCTCCTATCTTCTATGTTTCTATGTTTCTATGGTAGATAGAAAGGAACTTTTCCCCTTAGTAGAGGGGTCAATAACAAGGGAGCATAGATTCAAGATAAGGGGCAGGAGGTTTAGAGGGGATTTGAGGAAGAACTTTTTCACCCAGAGGGTGGTTGGAATCTGGAACTCACTGCCTGAAAGGATGGTAGAGGCAGGAAGCCTCACAACATTCAAGAAGCATTTGGATGAGCACTTGAAATGCCATAGCATACAAGGCTACGGACCAAATGCTGGAAAATGGGATTAGATTAGACAGGGTTTGATGACCGGCGCGGACGCGATGGGCCGAAGGGCCTCTTTCTGTGCTGTATAACTCTATGACTCTATGACATCCTCTGGAGCAAGGTAGCACCAACACTGATTGTAGAAGGTCTTGAGACAACTTTCCTTCAAGACATTTCAACATCATGCTGCCACGATATTGATGGCTCCCAATAACGGCTGGCTGTGCCGGCCCATTCAAGTGGTGTGGAGGATATTCTTTTAAAGATTGGCAGATCTGACAGGGTAGCTAATCTTACATTTGTAGAACTCTAGTTTATGAAGATTACAGATTTAATGCCTAGATGAATCAGAAATTACATTCATTTTATTTCTCCAGATTCTCGAAAAGCTTAAAGACATTGCCGTGTATCTTTCCAAAGATGATTGGGCAGAGCTAAGTGAATGGGTAGACATCCGTTATAAGAAAGTGCAGCAGAACTATGAAACCATGCTTGCAATAGGTTTGTACAAAATCAATTATTTTCTTCCTTTCAACATTTCTCCCTTCCTGTCCTGAACACCCTGATTCGTACTGGCATACAGTTCTTCCAATATTACACCCAAGTGGATGTTCTCCTCATATGTGGTTAGATACTTTGGCTGGGATTTTCCATCTCACCGCTGCTGGCACAGATTAGGAACGCATATCAGGAAATGCAGCACCTCCATCCTATGATTCACTGAATATTAATTTATGATTGTATCGGTGCCATCTCCTGCTCTCGCCCTGAACTAGAAAATTTCATTCACATTTGCTTCCAATTTCCACCCTTCCCTCACCTTCACATGGTTCAACTCTGACTCTTCCCTTCCCTTCCTCGACTTCTCCGTCTCCATCTCTGGGGATAGGTTATTGACAAACATTCACTACAAGCCCACTGACTCCCACAGCTACCTGGACTACACTTCCTCCCACCCCGCTTCCTGTAAGGACTCTATTTCATTCTCCCAGTTTCTCCGTCTCTGCCGCATCTGCTCTGACGATGCCTCTTTCCATACCAGTGCTTCCGACATGTCTTCCTTTTTCCTCAACCGACGATTCCCCTCGAGCCTGGTTGACACGGCCCTCGACCATGTCCATTCTTCTCCCGCACTTCTGCCCTCACCCCTGCCCCTCCCTCCCGGAACCACGATAGGGTTCCCCTTGTCCTCACCTTTTACCCCACCAGCCCTCACATTCAACGGATCATCCTTCGCCATTTCTGCCACCTCCAGCGTGATCCCACCACCAAATGCATCTTCCCCTTACCTCCCCTTTCAGCATTCTGTAGGGACCGCTCCCTCCGCGACACCCTAATCCACTCCTCTACCACCCCCAGCACCCCTTCCCTTTTGCCCGGCACCTTCCCATGCAAGCGCAGGAGATGCAACACATGCCCTTATACCTCCCCTCTTCCCACTGTCCAGGGCCCCAAACACCCCTTCCAGGTGAAACAGCGATTTACTTGTACTTCTTGCAATCTAGTATACTGTATTCGCTGCTCACGATGTGGTCTCCTCTACACTGGGGAGACCAAACGCAGATTGGGTGACTGCTTTGCGGAACACCTCCGTTCAGTCTGTAAGACCCTGAGCTTCCGGTCGCCTGTCACTTTAATTCACCGCCCCATTCCCACTCAGACCTCACCGCCCTCAGCTTCTTGCACTGTTCCACGGAAGCTCGACGTAAACTCGAGGAACAGCACCTCATCTTTCGATTAGGCACTCTACAGCCCTCTGGACTCAACATAGAGTTCAACAATTTCAGATCATAACCTCGGCCCCTATCACATATATATATATATATATATTTTTTCCCTCCCACGTGGCAGCTGTCCTTCATTCTGCCAGTGCAATTCACACTCCAACTAGAGCCATCCTTTGTTCCTTAACCTGTCCCATTACCACCTCCTCTCGCCTTGAATATCTCTTAATGGCCCAGTAATTCCGGGCACAACGCGTGAGTACAGACGGGGTACTCACGCGTGTGCCCGGAGGAATTGCCGGTTTTCAGCATGCACAGCGCATGCGCTGAAAACCGGCATTTCCTGTCCTCTGACCCAAGGGGTTAAGAGGCAGAACGCGCGCGACTGCACAGGCAGGTGCGCAGTGAAATTCCTTTTTTTTTTTCCAGAGTTGCGCGTGTGTAAAGGCCTCCGGTCTTTACGCTTGAAAAACCACACGTAAATACTTAGTTTTTCAGGTAAGTGGGCTTTTAGTACAATTGAGAAATTTTTTTTCCACAGGTTTGTTATTTTTAAAGAATTTACAGTAAGGTAAGTTTAGTTTTAGCCCCGATTTAAAAAACATTTCTTTTTTTCAAATTTTAAAATTATTGTTCAAAATAGTTTTTCAGAGTTCTTTATTGTTCATTTAAGTAGTGCAATGTTTTTTTAAATTTTCTTTCAGCTTTAAGTAGTGTTTTGGGGCCAGGAGTTTTCATGAGTTTGACAGCTCTTTCTGTCAAACTCATGAATGAGTTTCCCCTCCCCTGATTGGCTGCACAGTGCTCACCTGATCCCAGCCGGCACATCGCACAAACTACGCCGCTGGATCAGGTAAGCACATCGCGCCAACATCTGAACCGGGCCTGTGACAGGAAATGCAAGCAGGCCCGGGCTTCAGATGTTGGCGCGCAGGGTGAGTGCACATCGGGGGCTTGCATGCGCGGCAAGCTCCCGATCCTAATTTCAGGGCCAATGTCTCTCAATGTCTCTTTGTCTCTCCTGCTTTCTATCCTATCACTGACCTTCCCTTTTGTTCTTTCATCCCCTCCCCCTTTTCCCAGCCCCTAACTTGCTTTAAAATCTATTCTATTTCCTGCATTTTTCCAGTTCTGACGAAGGGGCTTCGACCTGAAACATTAACTCTGTTTCTCTCTCCGCGGATGCCCCCTGGCCTGCTGAGTTTTTCCAGCGTTTTCTGTTGTTATTTCGGATTTCCAGCATTCGCAGTATTTTGCTAGAATATTAATTTAATTGCCTTGAAAAAATCCTGTCTGAGTGTTGGTAGTTGTGTGATGTGCGGGACAGCACGGCTGATCCTGATCTCATCTGACTATCAGAACACCTCCTATTGTGACAATACCCCACCCTTTGTGCAAAACTACGAAATGATTGTCATTAAAACTAAATGAAGAATAAAAACAGTAAATATTGGAATAAGGGAGGAAAGCTCTACATCTCAGATGCCATCAAGGACCTTCCTTTCCCTCGGAACTGAGAGTGACCGTCAGCTGTCACAAATGTAAATTTCCTTCCTTTGGACTCTCCAATGGGTCCAATAGGGAGCAGCGGCATAAACAAATACTGGGAGATCAAGTCTCTTAGAGGGCATGGGTCTGAGTGCTGTGCTCCCAGCTCCCCAGCATAACATAAAAGCACCTTTTCGTCTGATCAATCTGTGCTGGATTTAAATCCAGATGCCATTGATGAAAGGAAAGCCTCTGTGCGGCTCTTACCTGATATTATTCTAAAATGGTTTGATTCAACAGATGCCTTTCGTCAGTAAGTTAAGTCAATTTAAATACAGGCTGTTATCAGCTGTAGATGAGTGGAAGATTTTAATTTTCACAGGATTGAATATATCAAAACCAGCGTTCATGTCAAGACCTAGCAGTGGGCGCCAACCCCGTGTGTATGTTTCTAGTGACTCGGATGAGGAGTGGACGCCTAAACATCTTGTGAAAAACCCACCAAGTAAATTGAATGGGGTAGATTTTGCCGAACCTGTCGAGAAGAAGGCGGGACTTCCCCTTTCGGGTTTTTGACCTGCCTACTTCGACGTCCGGCCAATCCGCGTGATTTTCCCTTGATTGACCTTGTTGAGCCCACCCAGCGGGCTCAGCAGGCCAATTAAGGGCCACCCGGCAACAGGTGATGTCACAGACTGAAATTTCATCTGTCAAGAGTTCTTGACAGATGAAATATCAGTGTTTCACAGCTGTTTGAAGCTGTGAAACACTGACACTCTAAGTTCTAAGCTGAGTCATTCTGCACAGACTCAGTTAGAACTCGCACCGGCACTCAAAGCTGAAGGCTGTCACTTTTCACAGATCGCAGCCGTTCAGCTTTCAGTTCTGGCTGAGCGATGCGCTCCCGACGGCTACAGGAAGAAAGGCTGCTAAGGTAAGTACAGGTAAGTAAAAGTTCTTTACACACTTTAGACACACGAAACACACTTACCTTTGCACTCATGCACCCATCACTCACCTGAGCGCCGACATCGCGACCCCTGCAACTCCTTCAACCCGACGGCCCGCCTGCTCTACCTGGCGTGGTTTGGAGCCGTCGGGAATCCCACACGAAACCCCTCAAAATAGGGATTAGGCTAAAAACTGCCTGTTAACTACCTGTTAACAGGCAGTTAATTGGCACTAATCCCTTCCCGCCTGGTTTCGGCGGGTCCCAGTGCGGGGCAGGTACCCGCCACCCCTGAAACTTACGTGGGGCGGGATTTTGGGCGGGATGGTGTCGGGACCCCCAAATTTGGGATTTCCCCCCCTCCCACACGCCTGAAACCCCGCCTGACGGCTCCCCAAAAATCTAGCCCATGTGTTTTCTTTGGTAAAGTATTAAATGTGCTTTTTTATCACCCTGATTATAACCAGTTTCTCCAGCAGCTAGTACATATTTTTGTCAGGAGGCAGTTACCTTGAAGTTTTGGAGAGCTGGAGAGGTAAGTAAATTGTCTGATCACATTTTCCCTTATACTTGTGTGAGTTTTCTTTTCCAATTTTTATCTGCATAATGTGTTGATTTTTTCGAGCCTGAATAAACTAGATGGGGTCGATTTTAACTCAGGTGCGGGGAATTGTCGGGTTCCCCGAATTTCGTGTTTCCCACACGAATCTAAATGGGTGTGTGAGGTTGATGCAATTTTAACTCAATTGGCCGATTGATTTCCAACATGTGGGAACCCTTCGCAAATGAGTATTTCCAGTCAGAAAGTCGCATAATATGACATAAGAACATAAGAACATAAGAAGTAGGAGCAGGAGTAGGCCATACGGCCCCTCGGGCCTGCTCCGCCCTTCAATAGGATCATGGCTGATCCGAACGTAGACTCACGTCCACTTCCCTGCCCGCTCCCCGTAACCCCTAATTCCCTTATCAGCTAGGAAACTGTCTATCTCCATTTTAAATTTATTTCCTGTTGCAGCTTCCACAGCTCTCTGAGGTAGCAAATTCCATAGATTTACTACCCTCTGAGTGAAGAAGTTTCTCCTCATCTCAGTTTTGAAACGGCAGCCCCTTATTCTAAGATTATGCCCCTTAGTTCTAGTCTCACCCATCAATGGAAACATCCTCCCCGCATCCACCCGATCAAGCCCCCTCACAATCTTACATGTTTCGATAAGATCGCCTCTCATTCTTCTGAATTCCAATGTGTAGAGTACTCAACCTTTCCTCATAAGTCAACCCCTCATCTCCGGAATCAACCGAGTGAACCTTCTCTGAACTGCCTCGAGAGCAAGTATATCTTTTCTTAAAATTGGAAACCAAAACTGTACGCAATATTCCAGGTGTGGCCTCACCAGTACCCTGTATAACTGAAGCAAGACTTCCCTGTTTTTATACTCCATCCCCCTTGCAATAAAAGCCAAGATTCCATTGGCCTTCCTGATCACCTGCTGTACCTGCATACTAACCTTCTGTGTTTCATGCACCAGGACCCCCAGATCCCTTTGTACTGTAGCACTTTGCAGTTTCTCTCCATTTAGATAATAACTTGCTCTTTGATTTTTTCTGCCAAAGTGCATAACCTCACACTTTCCAACATTATATTCCATCTGCCAAATTTCTGCCCACTCACTTAGTGATGACATCATTTAAGGTCTGCAACAAGCCTTGCTTCTTCTGCAGGCTGCCAGCCTTTTGGCATTTGATGGCACAGGAACCTGTAGGAACAATGGCCAGCGGGAGGCCAAGATCATCTCCTAAATTTGATGAGGCATCACTGCAGGCATTGTTGGATGGGGCTAGGGCCAACAGGAAGGGCCTGCTCCCTTCTTCAGGGAGGAAGAGGCCTCCCAGTCAGACCAAGGCCGTGTGGCTACAGGTGGCTGGGGAAGTCAACTCCTTGGGGCTCACACGGCGCAGCTGGATGCAGTGCAGGAGAAGATTCCATGACCTTCATCGCACTGGAAAAGTAAGTATGAAGTTTCCATCACCCTCAATCTGATCCCCATTGCCTTTCCTCACCAGCACTCAGCTTTAGCAATCTCTTCTTCCACATCCCACTTGACACTCACATCCATGCACTCTTAGCCATTCCCTCTCTCTCTATGCTCACATTCACGTAACTTTTCCACTATGCAGCCCTCACACGCCCTCTCGCTCTGATGCTTTGAACACAACTGACAACGCACAGGGAGGGCCCTTGGTTTTGCAACCTCACTCCATCTTTGTCTCCTTCTAAGTATCAATGCTATGCAATCCCTACACTCACTCCCTCATTCTCACTCAACCTCCACTTGTCTCCATTGCAGGAAAAGAGAGCTCATAACAGGAGAGAGCGAGCCAGGGCAGGAGGAGGGCCACCCTCATTAGCCCAGCTCACCCCCTGGGAGGAAGCCGTCCTGGAGATTGTCGGGGATGATACAGACGTGGAAGTTGGGGGAGGACAGACAGGTGCACCCACACAAGCTGGTGACAGAATAGTTTTCCATCTCATTGCCATTGCATGAGTCGCTGATAATGATTCTGAAGCTACATCATATGGACTTATGATCATCTGCAAAATGCAATGTGCATGTAGCCTTGGCATCACATCTCTAACTCTTTCCATTACTCCCCCACAGGACCATCGAGAGCCCCCGTCCCCACTGTGCAGGAGGAAGAGCCTGAGATTCCAGACTTCTCAGAGGAATCTGCAACATCTGAGAGCGCAGCATCAGCAGAAATAAGCACACCCAGCACCAGCGCAGATATTCACACCTCGGGGGGACCTTCGGGACATAGAGTAGTGCTGTCATCTGGTGTATCACAGCTCACAAGTGAGCATCAGCAGAATGTGGAGACCGGGACAGTAGTGGAGAGTCCTCGTCAGATGGCGCAGGACTCTGCCAGCTCGGCTCAGCTGCATGTCGACCCTCTGCCTCTGGGTCCATCCATAAAATCAGAGGTGATGGAACTCCATGCACAGTTGTAGGAGTCTCTGGCAGGTTTTGTCTCCAGGGTCGCTGCGAGTGTGGAGCGAATGGAGGAGTCCATAGCGTCCATGAGCAGAGCTTTTGTGGAGTCAGTGGCGCATGAACGCATCAACACGGACAGGATGGCTACCTACGTGGATATGATTGCTGCCTCCGTGGTAAGGCTGGCTACCGTAGAGGAGAGGATGGCTACGGTAGAGGAGAGGAGGGCTACGGTAGAGGAGAGGAGGGCTACGGCCAAGGAGGAGGTTAGTCACCAGGGTAAATCCATGTTGACTTTTTCCGATCCTGTCACTGTTTTCCAAGTGCTTGACTAATCTACTGGAATTTTTTGAGGATGTAACTGGTAAAATAGATAAAATAGATGAAGGAGAACCAGTGGATGTGGTGTATTTGGACTTTCAGAAGGCTTTCGATAAGGTCCCGCGTAAGAGATTCGCATGTAAAGTTAAGGCACATGCGATTGGGGGCAAGGTACTGACTTGGATAGAGAACTGGTTGGCAGACAGGAAGCAAAGAGTTGGAATAATCGGGTCTTTTTCCGAGTGGCAGGCAGTGACTAGTGGGATATCGCAGGGATCGGTCCTAGGACCCCAGCTATTCACAATATATATAAATGATCTAGACGAGGGAACTAGATGTAATATCTCCAAGTTTGCAGATGACACAAAGCTGGGTGGGCATGTGTGCTGTGAGGAGGATGCCGAGAAACTCCAGTATGATTTGGACAGGTTGAGTGATTGGGCAGATGCATGGCAGATGCAGTATAATGTGGATAAATGCGAGGTTATCCACTTTGGTGGCAAAACAGGAAGGCAGATTATTATCTGAACGGCAATAGATTGGGAGAAGGGGAAGTGCAAAGAGACCTGGGTGTTCTTGTGCACCAGTCGCTGAAGGTAAGCATGCAGGTGCAGCAGGCGGTTAAGAAGGCAAATGGTATGTTGGCCTTCGTAGCAAGAGGGTTCGAGTACAGCAACAAGGATGTCTTGCTACAGTCGTATAGGGCCTTGGTGAGACTGCACGTTGAGTATTGTGTGCAGTTTTGGTCGCCTTACCTGAGGAAGGACGTTCTTGCCATGGAAGGAGTGCAGCGAAGATTCACCAGGCTGATACCTGGGATGGCAGGAATGATGTATGAGGAGAGATTGTGTCGATTGGGCTTATACTCACTGGAGTTTAGAAGATTGAGAGGGGATCTCATCGAAACTTATAAAATTCTGTCAGGCCTGGACAGACTAGATGCAGGAAGGATGTTTATGATGGCCGGGGAGTCCAGAACCAGGGGTCATAGTCTAAGAATAAGGGGTAAGACATTTAGGACTGAAATGAGGAGGAATTTCTTCACCCAGAGAGTGGTGAACCTGTGGAATTCTCTGCCACAGAGGGCGGTGGAGGCCAGTTCATTAAATATATTCAAAAAAGAGTTGGATATATTTCTTAAGGCTAAAGGGATCAAGGGATATGGGGAGAAGGCAGGGACAGGGAACTGAATTTTGATGATCAGCCATGATCTCATTGAATGGCAGAGCAGGCTCGAAGGGCCGAATGGCCTACTCCTGCTGCTATCTTCTATGTTTCTATGAATTTCTTCACCCAGAGAGTGGTGAACCTGTGGAATTATCTACCACAGAAGGCAGTTGAGGCCAATTCATTAAATATATTCAAGAAGGTGTTAGATATATTTCTTAAGGCTAAAGGGATCAAGGGCTATGGGGAGAAAGCAGGGACAGGGTACTGAGTTTGGATGCTCAGCCATGATCTCATTGAATGGCGGAGCAGGCTCGAGGGGCCGAATGGCCTACTCCTGCTCCTATCTTCTATGTTTCTATGTTTCTATGTAACCACTTATCATTGGTAGACCTCCCATGCCATTGCTCATAGGTAGTCAATGAGAGTCAGCATTGATTTGTGAAGGGCCGGTCTTGTCTGACTGATCTAATAACCTTTTGGAGGAGGTCAGTAACATGGACAAGGGAGTGTCTCTGGATCTTGTATGTGTGGACTTCCAGAGGGTTAAATTATGAGAACAGGTTGCAGAGACTGGGCTTGTATTCCCTCAAGTACAGAATATTAAACGGTGATATAATTGAGGTGTTTAAGATGTTCAAAGAGTTGGTCGGGTCGATCGATAAAAACTATTTCCTCTGGCGGGGAAATCCAGAACAAAGGGGCATGAGCTTAAAATTAGAGTTAGCCTGTGTAATGTATGTAGTGTATATATACCTTAAGGGAGAGAACTACTTCTTACAGCTCCTGTATACTGTAGTACCGGCAGTGACCACACCTGTATATAAACCCTGAGTAGTGATCTGTACAGTTAGTTCTAGAGTAACCCTCATTCAGTAAACACCTGTTGAATCGTTCCCTGCAGTCTGTTGTCTGATTATTGAAGGACACAACATTAAGATACACGGATATAACAGCCTGGTCAGGGATGTGATGTCAGGAAGCACTTCTTCTCCCAAGGGCTAGCGGAATTGTGGAACTCTCCCCCCATACCTATTGAGGCTGGGGGTCAATTGAAAACTTCAAAAATGAGATTGGTAGATTTTTGTTAGGCAAGAGTTTTAAGGGATGTGGAACCAATGCGGGTAAATGGAGTTAACATACAGGTCAGCCATGCTTGAATTGAATGGCAGAACAGACTTGAGGGGCTGAATGGCCTCCTCCTGTTCCTGAGTTGATCAAGGGATATCGATCAAAGACACGTAAATGGATTTGAGGTGCAGAGCAGCCATGGTCTAATTGAATGCTGGAGGGGCTGAATGGCCTACTCCTGTTGCTTTAAATGTATGCAATTACTTAACATAATTGGTAGAAGGCAAACAATGCCATCACTGCCCATCGCCCACACACCCTGTGGCCTTGGTCGTACCCACATGGAAACCTGTTACTGCTTTCTAGCGAAACTAGTCAGTGTAACTTAAGCCCAAAGGTTTTTACCAAATATGGTAGCAAGGTGAGGCCCCTTTAATTGGACGGGTCAAACCGTGACATCGCAGAGTAAGCCTTACCCTCACACTGCGCATCACACTGAGATGAGACATCACAATAGCTTTGTAAACTATATAAATGTGAGGCATCTGACTCTGATTAACTGGCTTTTCTGTCTATGACTGAATGCGGTCGGCTCGAACATCTGAACAGCTTTGCTCTGTGAAGACAACACGAACAATTGAAACATCATCAACCAGCAGCGTGGACAGAAGGTCGTGAACTTTGACAGGTTTGTCTTTCTGGGATGGCAGGAATGACGTATGAGGAGAGATTGTGTCGATTGGGCTTATATTCGCTGGAGTTTAGAAGAATGAGAGGGGATCTCATTGAAACTTATAATATTCTAACAGGACTAGACAGACTAGATGCAGGAAGAATGTTCCCGATGGTCGGGGAGTCCAGAACTAGGGGTCACAGTCTAAGGATAAGGGGTAAGCCATTTAGGACAGAGATGAGGAGGAATTTCTTCACCCGGAGAGTGGTGAACCTGTGGAATTCTCTACCACAAAAGGCAGTTGAGGCCAACTCATTAAATATATTCAAGAAGGAGTTAGATATATTTCTTAAGGCTAAAGGAATCAAGGGATATGGGGAGAAAGCAGGGACAATGTACTGAATTTGGATGATCAGCCATGATCTCATTAAATGGCGGACCAGGCTCAAGGGGCTGAATGGCCTACTCCTGCTCCTATCTTCTATGTTTCTATGTCTTAACCTGTTTATCTTGTATTATTAGTGAAAGCCATAATGAGCAATATTAAGTTTATCAGATACAGTAATATTGATGCACAGTCGGGTGGAATAGTTCAGTTTGTTATTGGTAGTTTTTCCATAGTGTTGCTCATAGGTAGTCTGGGTCCCGGAGCCTGGTTACTGATGGTTACTGAGCCCCATCCAGCTCCTGACTGACCGGCTCCTCCCAGTCCTGGAGTTTAATGCTTACTCCCTGCTCTGTAAATGTAGACAGCTATTTACTGACTGTGACTAACTGTGTTTGGAGCTTTAGTTCCTGCTTGTATCATTCCCCGTGAAAGTCCGAGTGAGTTACAGCAAAATCCGTGCAGATATAAAGGCTCAAATCCTGGAAACTGAAAGCAGGTCGTACATGCTGGTTGTTCTGATCAACTTGTCCTGGACACGGGGATAGCCTGTGGTACAGCTAAGCCCGACCATTTAAGAAGGTCAAGAGTGTCCCTCTTGAAACCGTTGATTGGTGTTGAATGAACGGGTCTAAATAAGAGAGGCTGACAGGGAGAGTGAACGACTGAATAATCAGTTTCTCAAAGTGTTCACCAGTACTGAGAGCTCAGGGTTAAGACTCGAAGAATGTACTCCTGGGCAGTAATGCCACTGGAGCTGCCTTGACCGAGCTTTGTACCTGCCCTCACAGCTCGACGCTGACCCAGGTGTTGACTTTTTAAAGGGAATTTGATAAATCCTTTTACAGGTTATATATTTTATTATACAAGGGGAGCGATAAAATGCCATCATTGTCCTTGTTGCAATCCAGTGATTTTTGTGATTTCTTCTTCTGCCACAGGTACATGGTTGGTGTCAGGATGAGTGAGAGGAAATGGACGGTTTCATCAAACTACCAACAGACTAAAGTTGTCAGTAACAAAACCACAAAGACAACTGGATCACACGTCCTGACCAAAATCACATCAATGCCAGCAGAGATACCACAAAGGAGGAAACAGCAACACTGAAATACCCCTCACGCCCATCCCTCTGTGCCCCATCCATTTCTTTAGTATCAACTGTACATCTTTTAATTTCTTTATTTGATGGCCAATAACAGATCCATTTAAATGTGCAGTCAATGATTGGAGATGGTGTTAAACCAACTCTTTCCCTTCTGGCACGTTTCTTTCCCATTTTAAAAGATTTCCCACACCCCTCTCCCTCCTCCCTAGTTCTCCCCTGGGCTGGACCTTCACGTCCAGCACTCAGGTCCCCGCATCGGCATCAAGCACCAACCCTGCTCCAACTCCAGGCTCAGTTCGGCATTGCTCGGGGTTAACTGCACTGGCACTGGATAGGGCCCAGTCCATACAGTCATCTCCGACCGATGTCGACCGGTGGTCCAACTGTTGGGACTGAACAGGAAAGTCTCAAGGGTGGACGCTCCGGTTGTTGCCTCGATGATGTAGAATGGGACGAGCTGGTTAAAGCCAATCCATCCCAGTCAACAACATCGGGTGAAACCCCGGTACCACTTGTACCGAGGCCTCCCAGGATAGAGGAAGAGTCCTCCTCTGGCACCAGCTGGTTCGGAGGTGTCCGTTCCTACTGGGGCCAGAATGAGGCTGGTTCCCCCAAGCGCCACCAGCTACTGTTGGTGTGTCCTTCACTAGAGGCATCCGTCCCCTCTGGTGACACCAACGCAGCCCCGGGACATTGGTCTCCAGTTGGCGCCAGCTCATTTGGGGGCACCACCCTCGGTGGACTCGACCCTACACAGGGTCACCTATGCTGCGGGTGATGTCCACTTTGGTGAGTGCAGCCGCAGATCTCTATTTATAGATCTGTGGCTCCCACCCACCACTGTGGACCCACCTTCAGCCGCTCCCTACTACACTCGAGAGGCACTCCCAGGGAGGGTGCGTGCACTCCAGAAACCAAACTGGGAGCCCGAGTCGACCACGGCCTCCGTGCGTTGAGGCTTTTCCATGTATTCAAAACAAGGGTGACTTCGAGTCTGAAACTGTGAGTTCCGGAAGTCCCATCACTTGTGGGGGTTGAGTCTTTACCTGGGGTCTTGCAAAGGCCTCAGGCATCGACCTTTGTTGGATTTCCCCACCCAATTTCCAAGGCGGTTTGGGCGGATTTGATAGGCGCGCTCCAGTTATGGCCAAGGTAGACAGCCCCGCCACCCTGCCTCACAACTTAAGGTTCGCTGGTACAGCTGGCGAACTTCAGTCGTGAAAGCCTCAGAAGGAAGGGAACTGCCCAGGAAACTAGTCCTGTTCCACCCCCCAGAATCCAAATGGTGGGACATGTGGGTCTGGCGGACCTTCCTGCAGGGTTTGGCGCATATCCCGAATTCCCTGCCACCAAATCCACCGGGGCTGGCTTCACTGACCAGCAGGTGAGTTGAGGGAGCAATCCCTGCCAGAGAGGACCACCTTCAGAGAGCATCTGCTGCAGCAGCAGACTGTGTGGGTGCTCTCAATGTAGGAGCAGGATCTATCGTCCAGTGGATCTTGCATCGCCACTGAGTTTGTCCTCACACCTTGGGGATCCTTCAGGTTCTGCAGATGCCCATTGGTGCCGAGGGCTTCTTTGGCGAGCAAGTGGAGGATCTGCTGTAGCAGAACCTTCAGGCATTCCCGAGATGACACACAAGGATGAGGGGGCACTGTTCACTTTGAAGCTTAGCCCACCCCATCTATAGGCCCCTTCCACTCGCCAACACCAGTACACTCACCACCTAGCCACTAACCATCACCAACGCACTCACCATCACCAATCCATTCACCACCACCATCCACTCGCCACCACCAATCCATTCACCTCCACCAGCCCATTCAAGGCTTTATCCGGAGCACGATGTCCTTTATATCTTGCTAGCCCGTCATTCCAGATTAGGACCTGGAATGCAGGTAGTTCGCAACAAGTAACCTTCGAGACCCTGTCCAGCTCCAGCTCCCCCAGCAGTGATCGTGCCTGGATAGCCCACCTCAGAGTTGTGTGGGTGGGCTATTTCCAGTACTTCCCTGTGGAAGTGGATCACTCTGGATGTTTGGTTTGACCATCAGAGGAACCATCTACTAGTGGCCATACTGGCAGGTCTTCTGCCATCCACACTGAGAGCGAGTGATCATCATCCAGATGGCTCAACTGTTGGGGATATTTCTCCAGTTGAGCCTTCTGGATGACCATCACTCTGCCAGTAATGTATCCACAGGATGAATGGTCTTCTCGGCCAGTGATTTCACTTGGCATTTCAACAGGCTCGGGGTGTGAACGGTATAGGACATTTCCACTTTCAGACTCGGTGCAGGGTAAGTTAGTGTGTCTGCAGACAGACAATATGACAAGGGTCCGGTAAGTCAACAAACAGGGTGGGACCCTCCTTCCTGGGTCCCTCTGTCAAGATGACGCGTTGCTTCCCATTGGTGCTTGAATGACGGGGTGACACTCTTGGTGCCACATTTGGCCCGGGGCGGACAACACAACAGTCGGCACACTCAGCTGCTCTGTAGTCCACCCTAACTAGTGGATGATCCACACTGAGGTAGTCCAGAACACCTTCAGGACTTGGGGGGTTTACCAGGTCGATCGACTTGCTCGCATCACCGGATAATCACCAATCTGCTGGAGGACCTCAGGCTGTCGGGGCGGAGGCCCGATAGTCTTTCGTGCTTTTGTTTCTGGATTCTGTTGCTCAGGGTTGCCTGATCTCCAGGATGCTCCAGGAAATTGCAGCAGGTGGTGGTTCTGGTTAACCCTTTAGTTACCTCACAAACCGTGGTTCAGGGATACCCGGGTGTTGAATACACACTTTGATTTCAGGAGCCCACGGGAGAAATCCAAGTCATTTTTAGAGTATAGAGGACCCTACCTTTTTTAGGGAATTTTTCATTCTGACATCCTCCACACACTGCTGGGCACTGTCCAACTGGTACTCAGGGTGAGAAGGGTGGACCGTACCTGCAAGTGAACAGATTCTCCGGCTCCCAGGACAAATAGATCAAAGTGGGTGTTATTCACGGGTGCCAGCGCCAGATCCAAACAGTAAGCTGAACCGTAAGGATCTGGATTTGGGTCCTGCCAGCTTCTGATTGATGGCCTGGCAGTTGAGTTGGAATGCCCGTCAAATTAGGGTATACCAGCAGTGCAGCACTCATGGGTAATGCTCACTTTATTGCGTCTGTCCTGGTCATTTAAGCCTCTGTTCCCATACAAGTACCTCCACCCTCCTCGTCCTCAGTACTACTTGGTTAGTCACCAGCTGTGTGTGCAGAATGCCTGAATGAAGATCACAGCTCCCTTGTCAGCTGTTCCCGTGTCAGCTGCTCCCTTGTAAGCTCCTCTTCATTCTTCAAGTGACGCGGCATTTGCCACCCACCTGGTTGTCTCTTGGGTCTAGTGGGGAGTGTTGGTATGTCTTTTCCTCGTTCTGGGTCGTCTTTGGGTGTCAACAAAGTGGGTTCTGGGGTGTGCTAAAAGTTAACACTGCACGGGAGTCGGGGAGGGAGGGGAAAAACAAGTGGGTTTGCCCTTCAAAGTTAGGACGTCTTAACAAAATGTCTTAACAGGAAAGGTCACGCCTTAAGAGATTTTCCTCAGGCAAATTGTGCCGATGCATCCCGGTAATTAGATCCACATTCCACCCCCAATTCGGCCTGTCAATGTTTAGGAACGGATGTTCCCAGCAAATTAAACGATGTCACAGTTAACACTTTAAAGAAATGATTGGGGACAGTTTTCATTCAACCTGGAATGACAGAAATGGGAACTCTAGACAACCTGCCAACCAGTTTCTCGTCATCACTGAATATTGGGTTTGTGACTGCTGCTACAGAACTAGACTGGCGATTGTTGAAGACCAGGCTCCCGGGGACTGTGTTCAATTGATGTCAGCAGAGTTGAAGTGAGAAAGTAATTGTCTCAGAATATTTGGGTCATAATGATCTCCTGAACTAGTTTCGATCGCCTAAGGGGGTCGGAGAGGAATTTCCCAGATTTTTTTCCCAAATTGGCCTGGGTTTTTATGTCTGGTTTTTCGCCTCTCCCAGGAGATCACATTTCGCATATTATAAGTCATGTTTCAATAACTGAAATGTGAAAAGTTTAACATCTGAAAATAAACGTGGATTGAAAATGAACAAACTTACTGTGTGTCTCCTGATTTGTGCACGGATCGTTGAAGGGAACAGAAAGGGGAAGAGATGAGTTCTGATTGTCCCTGGGCTCAATTACTGACTGGATGAATTCTTTGAGCCACACACTAGGAGGGACCCAGATTGATTCCCCAGTCTGCACATACAAACATACAAAAAGATATACAAAAGTAGATGAAGACTATCAGGCCCATTAAGCTCACCCCATCCAGTAGACAGTATGACCTCACATGCTGCCATCCTACCTACCAGTTATGCTATCTCTGGAAACAGACAAAGAAACATGGCCAATTCAGGAAAAACCTCTGGCCAATTGCTCTCCAACTCCCAACACATGACAATCTAAACTAATCACTAACTCTCGCTGTAACTGGTAATGTCCTCTCAGGGACTGGTCAAGATCATACAGCACAGAAGGAGGCCATTCAGCCCATCTTGCCTCTGCCAGCTCTTTGAATGCACTATCCAATTAACCCCACTCTCCCACTCTTTCCCCGTAGCCCAGCAAATTTTTCCTTTTCAAGCATTTACCCAATTCCCTTCTGAAAGTTACAGTGGATGGAATTATAAGTTGGTGGAATTCTGTCATGTGATCCCCAAAGTTCCAGTAACTAAATTGCCAAATCCCCCAGTCAGTAAAACCTGGATTGGGCTTATTCAGTCACTAAAACACCAGTGGCACTTTCAAAGTCCCAGGCCACGTCAAGGAACTCCTCCAAACACAATTAAACAACAAAGTTGTGAATTGGTATAAAAACAAATACTAGTGGGGAGGGGCTGGGGGTGAAGAATTGAGTGGAGGAAACAAGACAACACTTTGCATGTACTGAGGCAGAGTCGTGTGTTGGGTTTCCAACTCTGCAGGATGTACCGGAGTCTCCTGGAATTTAATCTCCTGGAATTTTTGATATTTGTTTATGGGATGTGGGCTTCGCTGGCAAGGCCAGCATTTATTGCCCATCCCTAATTGCCCTTGCGAAGGTGGTGGTGAGCCGCCTTCTTGAACCGCTGCAGTCCGTGAGGTGAAGGTGCTCCCACAGGAGCGGTTTGGTACAACTGAACGACTTGCTCGGCCATTTCAGAGGGCAGTTAAAGGTCAGACCGAGTAAGGACAGCAGATTTCCTTCCCTGAAGGACATTAGTGAACAAGGTGGGATTTTAGCGCAATCCATTTGTTTCGTGGTCATGATTACTGATGGTAGCTTTTTATTCCAGATTTATTTACGTGACTGAATTTAAATTCCCCAGCTGCCATGTGGTGGGATTTGAACTCATGTCTCACAGATTGTTTAATCTAAGTCTGTCCCTGGATTGCTAGTCTGGTAACATAACCACAATGCTCCCATTCCCAATTGCAGCTGTGAGCAAACCTGGGATAAAAGTCAACAAGGCATTAAAGAAAATGATTTTTTTTTCCATTTTCTTTGACCACTTTCATTCATTTATAAAAATATTGGAGACGGGGAAAAAAGGCGGTTGGATACAGCAGGTCACGTGATGAAAGCTCCAGGAATACGTCCAATCAGAGATGGTGACCCGTGTTGTGTGACTCACGCCATTTATACACCAAGACAAAATAAAATAATAGCACGCGTTGATAATTGTGGGTGGCACCAAGACACACACGTGCAGAATGTGAAACCTGTTGAATAATCACTGACTACTGAGGCACAAGTGGGTCTAAATAACACTTTAACAAACAGAATGGCTGCACATTAATGGCACAGTAATTAACTTGGGATATAATAGGCTTTGGCCTAGAAATTCGATTGGTAGCGCCGGCGCTGAGCGCCTAATGAGACCTAGAATTGGGGCGATACCATATGTTGGGGTGTTCGCTATGAAGATAGCGACAACTCAGATATTGACTATACATTTAGCACCTGCGCTAAGTGTTTGCGCGCGCCCGCGAGCGCAAGCAGATCATGACATCATTTCAGTGTGCAACGCCTTTTAGGAGTACCTGAGTGCATATTGGGTGGCGCCTGGAGCCTTAATGCCCAGCGCTTTTAGTGACAGTTCGAGGGAGGGCTAACAGGCCCTTCTCGGAGTAGGGGGGCGCTATTTAAAGGGGACAGCTCTAGTGCAGAATCTTCAGCCACTTGGCCTGCTCATTGCGATCGTTGCTGGAGAGAGTTGACGAGCTGATGTGGAGCGGAGTTCTGGGAATTTAGCTTTACAGTACTTGGGACCTTCCAACCTGTCCGAAGCACTTGCAGCACTACACCTAAAAGCCTTTTAACCAACTGGCATCGGAATGGGAGCTTCTTTGGAGGGCGACGGCCTCATCGCCCAACACTGTGAAGGGGCAGAGAGACGGCGAGAGAGAGGGCCGGGATTGGCCAGAAGGAGGAGGGGCAATGGAGTTCGGCCAATCCAACGGGAAGCTGCGAGCGTCTTTAGGCAGCAGGTGACAAGCCTTGACATGTCGGAGGAGCAGTGTTTGGGAAGGCTCCGATTCTGGAGGGACATTGTTACTGATCTGTGCCACCTGCTTGGTCAGGTTCTGCAGCCGCGTGAACGCTGCAGAACCTCTCTGTCCGTGATCGCTAAACTGACTGATGGCCTCAATTTTTATGCCAACGGATCCTTTCAGTCAGCCATTGGGGACATTGCGACTGTCGCTCAGGTTGCAGTCCACTGTTGCATCCGGCAAGTTACAGATGCCCTTTGTAGGCGAAGGCGTCAATTCATTACCTTCCCTTGGACCCTGCACAAGCAGGCGGAGTGCGCGCAGGGTGTCGCTTCTATTGCGGACTTCCCCATGGTGCAGGGGGCGAGTGACAGCACACACGTGGCTTTGAGGGCGCCATGCCATCATCCTTAGGACTTCCGCAACCGCAAGGGGTTCCACTCCCTCAACGTGCAGCTGGTCTGTGACCACCGCCAAATCATCATGGCAGTCACCGTGCATTTCCCAGGGTGCAGACACGATGCCTTTATCCTGCGGTTGACCTCAGTTTGTAACCTTTTTGAGGGGCTGCCTCGAAGACGAGGCTGGCTTACTGGGGACAAGGGCTATCCTCTCTGGCCATGGCTGATGACAACACTCCATGTGGCCGACACCCCAGCAGAAGAGCTGATCAGCAGCGGCCATCAGGCGACCAGGCACAGTAAACAGCACACTATTGGTGTTGTCAAAAAGCGTTTCCAATGTCTGGAACATTCGGGGGATCCCTGCAGTACTCGCCGCGGCAAGTGGGACACATCGTTGTCGTCTGCTGCATGCTCCACAACTTGGCGAATCGACGCAGCCAGCCAATTCCAGCTGCCCCTCAACGACCAGCAGAGCAGGCGGAGGAGGAGGAGTATGAGGAGGAGGAGGCGGCGGAGGAGGAGGAAGAGCAGGCAGAGGAGGAGGAGGCGGAGGAGGAGGAGGAGGAAGAGCAGGCGGAGGAGGAGGAGGAGGAGGAGGAAGATGGAAGGACTGCTGAAAGTGGAAGGGCCATACGTTAGAGGCTCATCTGGACTTGTGTCGAGACCGCTGTGGCGGAATGATGAGAGTCTTAACTCATGCACACTTTGGATGTTTGACGGCCTCTGAATGCCAGCATCACTGAAACTAGTCACATGCACCATGCCACATTGAAACTTCTGTTTATTGGCACAAAAGTATTTCATTACAGCTAAACAACGTAAGGTCAACAGAAACCATAACTTTCAAAATAACTGTGAACTCTTTGGCAAAGCCGCAAAACTCAACAAACCTTCTGCAAATATAACAATAGGTGAGGGTGTCCTTGAATTTGGACAAACAAACGTCTCAGCACCTCCCTCTACAACTGGCCCCTTGAGGGAGAACGACTTCTCTTTCGCGCCCGGCCACTTCCCTCCCTGCTGCTCCTACGTAATTGGACCCCAGTGGCGGGCTCAAGGCTGGGGGACGCCTGCTGACTGTCTGGAAGTGCAGAAGCCCCTGAGGGACGGCCTGGCCGACCTCTGGGCTTGGAGGGTGCGGACGCAGGATGCTTGATGTGACCATGGCTGGAAGCAGTGTGGCCTGCAGGTGGTGGCAGCTGCAATGCAGGCGTCCCAGCGCTGGCATGTGCAATGGTCTCCTGCCGAGAGAGGACACCTGCACCATGTTCGGACGACACACTGGCTATCTGAGGGGAGCGGCTCGGCTCATCCGCCACAATCGCATGCTCCACTGATTCCTGGCCTTGTATGGGACTGGAAGGGCCCGGGGTGATCGTCACTGATGCAGAGAGGGTGGCTACAGTGAGAGATCGCGTTGTGTCAAACTGGGTGTGGCGGAGCCCAGCAAGTGACTGTGTGGCAACAGTGAGGACCTGTGTGCCAGGTGCCAGTGCTTCGGAGAAGGCCTGGACAGTTCTTCCCATTGCTTCGGACAAGGCAGGTGCCGAGCGCTCCACTGCCTCGGACAAGCCCTGGACAGACCTTTCCAGGGATTGTCCGAAGCCCTGAACAGTCCTTTCCATAGCCAACTCAAAGCCGTGGACAGTCCTCTCCATTGTTGGGCCGAAGCCCAGGATAGTCCTGTCCATTGTTGCCCCGAAGCCCTGGATAGACTTGTCCATTGTTGCCCCAAAGACCTGGAGAGTCCTGTCCATTGTTGCCCCAAAGCCCTGGAGTGTCCTCTCCATTGTTGCCCCGAAGTCCAACATACTCTTAGCCAATGAATCTATTGACTCAGGCATCTTCTCGACTGCAGCCATCAGCTCCGTGTGTCTGACCCGGGCCTGTTTGCTCATCTCAGCCAGGCGACGCACCTCATCTGCACTCTGTGCAGCAGTCATCACTACCTGCCTTGCCCTCCGGGGAGACGGTGGCCGAACTTGCCTATCCCCCGTGCATTGCTGCATGCCACTTGGTCCGGCAACTGGTTCATCCTCAGAGCCCCCCCCCACCTCCCCTCCAGGGGACTACTATCCCCAGTCTGTAGATGTGTCCGCTCCCCGGATTATGCAATGGCTGGTCCGGATTCCTCCTGGTTCTCGCCTCCGGTGGCACTGGCACTGGCAGCTTCAGTGCATTGAGCCCCAGTTGGTGCTGTTTCATCTGAAAGTGGGAGGTGGAAGAGTGGCTTTAGCAAAAGGACAGGTTTGCTGAAAGGCATGCCAGATTGCGGCAAGGCTCTGACATGGCTGCACACTGAGGATGCATGCTGGCGGGGGGACCAAGTGGAAGGCAACAGGTGAAGAAGGTGAGAGTCTTACCCTCGCTGTCGGAAATGGGGTCGGCAGATGCAGTGGTCACAGGACCAGACAGACGTCCTCCAAGTATCTGGTGCACTCTCTCCTCCAGATCCGTGAGAGTGACCACTTGTGGAGGTCCGCCACTGGTTCGACGCTGCTCCTTTCGGATCATCGCCAGCTTGGACTGCAGGGGAAAGAAGGGGAAGTTCTGTAGCATGATGCCTTGAGAGATCATCGCATGCCCCCCATGGTGCAAGAGCCCTTACATGAGGCCTTGAGAGATCATCGCATGGCCCCCATGGTGCAAGAGCCCTTACATGAGGCCTTGAGGCATCTGTCCATGTGTGTGCCCAGAAAGGGCCATGGGTGCATGCAAACAGATGGCCATTGGGGCATCATTGCAACAGGGTGCCCGAAGTCAGCTGCAGATGGAGGGAATCAGAAGTTTGCTAAACCATCACTCACCCTAACGATCCGTGTGAGGTCGTTGAATTTCTTCCTGCACTGAACAGGGGTCCTGGTCGCCATGCTGCTGGAGTTGACCCTCACAGCAACCTCCCTCCAAGATCGTCGGTAAGCCTTCTGACTCGGCCTCTTACCATTATCCGGATACAGAACATCTCGACGGCGCTCAACTGCAGCCACCAAGTGGTCCAGAGCCTCAGTGCTGAAGCGCTCTGCTCTCTGTCTAACCTTCTCCATGCTGAACAAGTTTGTAACGCCAGACAAGGGCGAGCGCCGATTCTGAGGCCTACAGGGCGTTGGGTGTTGAAGCTCAGGCTGACTGACCCACCTCTTTAAGAGCCGGCCGGCGCCTGGAAGTCTCGTGGTTTCCCGCAATTGAGATCACCTGCGCTGCGCCCGTCCGCGTCGATATTGAGTAGCGCCTGAACTTTTGCGCCTTAGGAGCACCGTGCAACGGCTGAATTAGCGCCTCAATCCCCTTTGGGGGCGATGCAACCCAATATCTCGCCAGGCAGCGATAACTTTCGTCTGGCTATAAACTTAGCGCTCCGCCAGTTCTAACGCCTCAAGTGGGGCTATACCCAATTTCTCGGCCTTTATTTTGGAAGTACTTAACTCCCAAACTCTCATTACCACATGGCTTGCCGAGAAACAACTGGATCTTCTTTCAATCCCAGGTGTTAGAACTCACAACCAATCAGCACAGTGTTAACCCTTCGCTCCCTGGAAGTTTAAAGAACTTTCATTTTCAATTGACATTGAGAATGACTATTTTGGGAACTGCCTCCCCAGTTTAGCGCCAGGATTCTCCCCAGATAACCTGAGTTTGTAACACACTGTTCACATGGTGAGTGCCCTGAGGCACTTTAGAGAGTAGAATGAGATGCCAATTAGTAATACTAAGAAAGAAGCAATGGACACAAGTAACACTGCCCCTTCACGGGACAGCTGCTGGCGATAACCTTCAATCTGCCCTCACAACAGATGTCAAGCCAGCTCCTTCTTCAAGGTGAGAAATTACCCTGGATGATAGTCCTGAGATTTATTCTCCTTTTTGATTCTTATCCTGCTCCCGACATTAAATTACTTGGTTTTATTACCCCATTGTCTTCTATTTGCAAATGTGAGCTATTGGAGCTTGACAGACAAACATGCTCACATGTGTCACCTAGAAACACAAACTGATTTTTCTTTAAACAGTGAGGATATTGCACCGTGAGATCCAATCCATGTGCTGCCGTCAAAAATGGGTGAATAGTTTAGGGTCTGGTCATTACAAGGACAATTTGAAGGATAAAGGACCAACTGAAAGGTTGGTGCTGAATTTAGCAAAGACCAACTTTCCAATGATGATACCAGATAAACAATAGCACAAGGCAATTTTGATTTACGCCCTCCAATTTTTCAGTAGTGCATCAAGAACTTGCATTGATAGACCTTTCACAGCATCAGGACATCCGAAAGCTCTTTACAGCCAATGAAGCACTTCCTTAAAGTATAATCGCTGCTGCAATGTAGGAAACGCAGCAGCCAATTTGCGCACAGCAAGCTCCCACAAATAGCAATGAAATAATGTCCAGATAATCTGTTTTTTTTAGTGATGTTGGTTGAGGGATAAATGTTGGCCCAGTAGAACTCCCCTACCCTTCTTCAAAATACTGGCCATGGGATCTTTTAAGTCCACCTGAGAGGACAGATGGAGCCTCGGTTTAACGTCTCATCCAAAAGACGGCACCTCTGACAGTGCAGCACTCCCTCAGTACGGCACTGAATTGTCAGCTTAGAGTATGTGCTACCACTGGGCCATGCAGGCACCTAAATCAAACAGCTAGATGATTTTAAAAGCACGGGATAATGGAACAAGAAACCTGAATGGGTTTCAAGAAGGAACTAGACAGGTTCTTATCAACAAATGGGATTCAGGGTTATTAGAAACGCACCAAAGGAATACAGTGGATAGGTGGGCTCATCAGAACATAGGAACATAAGATGTAGGAGCAGGAGTAGGTCATTTGGCCCCTCAAGCCTGCTCCGCCATTCAATAAGATCATAACTGATCTGATCTTGGCCTCAACTCCACTCCCCTGCCAGGTCCCCATAACCCTTGACTCCCTTATCGTTCAAAAATCTGTCTATCTCCACCTTAAATATATTCAATGACCCAACCTCCACAGCTCTCTGGGGATTGGGAGCAGTTTAGGATTCAGCAAAGAAAGACAAAGGGATCAATTAAGAGGGGGAAAATAGAATATGAGAGTAAGCTTGCAGGAAACATAAAAACTGACTGTAAAAGCTTCTATAGATGCGTGAAGAGAAAAAGATTGGTGAAGTCAAGCGTAGGTCCCTTGCAGTCAGAATCAGGGGAATTTATAATGGGCAACAAAGATATTGCAGACCAATTAAATACATACTTTGGTTCTGTCTTCACAAAGGAGGACACAAATAACCTCCCCAGAGATGTCGGGGAACATAGGGTCTAATGAGAGGGAGGAATTGAATGAAATCAGTATTTGTAGGGAAATGGTGTTAGGGAAATTGACGGGATTTAAGGCCGATAAATCCCCAGAGCCTGATAATCTACATCCTAGGGTACTTAAGGAAGTGGCCCTAGAAATAGTAGATGCATTGCTGGTCATCTTCCAAAATTCTATAGACTCTGGAACAGTTCCCATGAATTGGAGGATAGCTAATGTAACCCCACTATTTAAAAAGGTTGGTAGAGAGAAAACGGGGAATTATAGACCGGTAAGCCTGACATCGGTAGTGGGGAAAATACTAGAGTCCATTATAAAGATGTAATAGCAGAGCACTTGGAAAACAGTGACAGGATCGGACAAAGTCAACATGGATTTACAAAAGGTCTGGGGAAACTTTTAGCAGGCATACTCAGTGTTGTGGAAGTTTGGAGCCTGACACCTATCTCCAGTGTGACCTCCTTGGAAACCCCTCTCCCCACCTTGACTGAACGCTTCCTCAGCTGAGGCATATACCAGAAGCATGGCGACCATTTAATTCCTTTCCTCCTGGACATCAGATTCGGATGAAGACCAGCTGCGGCAGCAGCAGAACAATGAGCAACAGCAACACCAACAACAGGAACATCAACAGGAGCACCAAGCTGCTAGTCACCCAACTGAAGATGCACAGGCCAGTAGACGCCAGAGCGCCACTATGTTGCTGCCTGTGATACAAGGGACGCACTCATCCTGGCCAGATTTGCTTAGCCTGCACAATCAAACACTATAGTCTCGCTCCTTCTTACCAGATCATCGACAATGGAGAAGAACCTACAGAATCCTATCACTCTGACCACCATTCTGATATTCGCAAGGCGCCCTAAGCCCTCAATGTGAAAGTCCCATTTGTGAAATGATACAGTCCACAAACTTCAACAGTTTGCCATCAAAACATTTTATAATACAATCACAATGATGGCGGGTCCAAAAACAAAACAACACAGCACTTAAGTGACTACCCTTGTGACTACTTGTGCTTTATCTTCCTCTTACACATGCTCCTACATGGTGCTTCCCCTGTGGCTTCAGCAGATGTGGAGGCCCCTTGCTCGCTCTCTTGCTGCTCCTGTCTCGACGGCTTTGGCGGGCATCCTATGGGGTGGCGAACCTGTGCGGGCTCGCCAACAGTCTGCTGCTCCTACGGCTGTGCAGGGGCTGAGACGCCCATCTCATTTGGGTGAGGACTCTGGTGGGGTTCGACCGAGGTCTTTTCTGTGGCATGGTCGTTTGTGCGCTTGGAGAGGAGCCCCCACTTCCTTGTTGTCTGCCACCAACGTCCCTCTCATGGGTCAGCCCCACTTCAGAGCTAGCAAGTGGCTTGACAGCACCTTGCTGCACTGCAGGGGGGCCATGAGGAACCATTTCTGCAATGGAAGTCCTACACCAGAGGACTTGCATGAAGGTCGGCTTTATTTGCCCAATAGCTGACCATCGCTCCTCGAGAGATGTCATTCTATTCTGAACAATGACCATATTTTCAATACCCGTGCGACTAAGTTCCTCCATGGACCCTGGAAGGAGTGAGTGTAGTGAATGCATAGCATGGATCCTTAGAAGGATACAAAGGACCCACCCTATGTGTTGTAAGCAGTTGTTGTCATGGCATCACAGCGATAGGAAGTATGAGGGCTGCATGGTCGAATAGTTAAGTGAATGTGACCATAGAGAGAGAGGGAATGGGTAAGGGTGCAGGGATGTATGTGTCAAGTGGGATGTGGAGGAGGAGGTTAGCAAAGCAGAGTGCAGGTGAGGAGAGCCGATGGGGATCAGATTGAGGGTGATGGGAAAGTCATACTCACTTTTCTGGTGCGGAGAAGGTCATGAAACTTCTTCCTGCATTGCAGCCAGGTTCTGCGGCTCATTGAAATGATGTTGACAACCTGGGCCACTTGTAGCCACACAGCTTTTGTCTGCCGGGGTGGCTTTTTTCTCCCTGAGGAAGGGAACAGCACCTCCTTATTACAGCTGGCTCCGTACATCAGAGCTTGGAGGGAGGGCTCATCAAACCGAGGAGCACACTTTTGCTTGATCGGTGACATTTTTCACAATTCAACTCCTTCATACAAATTGCTGAGCATTTGCAGTCTCCAGAAGAATCAAGGCTGCTTGCAAGCCTTAAATCCAACAGCATTGATGACGTCATCGGAGGCGACTTTCTGTATGAAAAGACTAATTGGGCCAGTGGTTCCCACACACAGGAAATCAATTGGACAATTAGGGGAAAATCGCACTTTTTCAACACTTCACTTAGGAGTCGGGGTCCTGACACGATTTCCACCTGACACGCCCCAGCCCGCCCACACTGACAAACTCCAGCCCATACAGGACAGGAGGAGGCCATTCAGCCATCGTGCCTGAGCCTGTGCACGTTCCCAGTTTGTGGCGTGCCTGTATGGGCAGCTGAAATTTTAATGAAGCAACTTAAAATCTCACTGGCAGTTCATCTGAATAAACTGCATTCTCTAAACTAACAGAAGCAAGAATTGGCAACACATATACATAGATACATAGAAGATAGGAGCAGGAGTAGGCCATTCGGCCCTTCGTGCCTGCTCCGCCATTTAATGAGATCATGGCTGATCCTTTAATTCAGTATCCCGTCCCCGCCTTCTCTCCGTAACCCTTAACCCCTTTTGCCCGTAGAAATATATCTAATTCCCTCTTAAATATATTTAATGAGCTGGCGTACACTGCCCTCTGTGGCAATGAGTTCCACAGGTTCACCACTCTCTGAGTGAAGAAATTCCCCCTCATCTCTGTCCTAAATGGTTTAGCCCTTATCCTTAAATTATGTCCTCTAGTTCTGTTCTCACCCGCCAAGGGAAACATTCCTTCTGCATCCAGTCTGTCTAGACCTGTCAGAATTTTATACACTTCTATGAGGTCCCCTCTCAATCTTCTAAACTCCAGTGTGTACATCCCTAAACTACATAGTCTCTCCTCATAGGTCATTCCCGCCATTCCTGGTATCAGCCTGGTGAATCGCCGCTGCACCCCCTCCATGGCAAGAACATCCTTCCTCAGATGAGGCGACCAAAACTGTACACAGTACTCGAGGTGTGGTCTCACCAGTGCCCTGTACAGCTGCAGCAAGGTATCCCTGTTCCTGTATTCTAACCCTTTTGCTATGAAGGCCAGCATACCGTTTGCCTTCTTGACCGCCTGTTGCACCTGCATGCTCGCCTTCAGTGACTGGTGTACAAGAACACCCAGGTCTCTCTGTACTTCCCCCTCTCCCAATCTATTGCCATTTAAATAATAATTTGCCCTCCCGTTCCTGCACCCAAGGTGGATAACTTCGCACTTGTCCACATTATAGTGCATCTGCCATTTATCCGCCCAATCGCCCAGTCTGTCCAAATCGCTCTGGAGCTTCCTGGTCTCTTCCTCTGAGCCCACCCCACCTCCTAGTTTAGTGTCGTCTGCAAATTTGGAAATGCTGCATCCGACTCCCTGATCCAGGTCATTAATGTAAATTGTGAACAGCTGGGGGCCCAGGACAGATCCCTGTGGTACCCCACTTGTTACTGCCTGCCATTCAGAAAATGAGCCGTTTATTCCAACTCTCTGTTTTCTATCTGACAGCCAGTTCCCTATCCACGCCAAAACTTTCCCCTTTATCCCATGAGCCTCAATTTTCCATGCTAATCTTTTATGTGGGACCTTATCGAAGGCCTTTTGGAAGTCCAGGTACACCACATCTACTGGCTCTCCCCCATCTATTCTACCAGTTACTCCCTCAAAAAATTCCAATAGATTAGTCAAGCACGATTTACCCTTTGTAAATCCATGTTGACTCTGTCCTATCCTGTCCCCATTTGCTAAGTGCTCCGCTATTTCATCCTTAATGATGGACTCCAGCATTTTGCCCACAACTGATGTAAGGCTTACAGGTCTGTAATTACCTGCTTTTTCCCTACCCCCCTTTTTGAATAGTGGGGTAACGTTAGCTACCCTCCAATCATCAATAAAGAAGGGCAGTTAAAGATACAATTTTATCATCACCGGGCTTAAAAAGTCACTCAACAGTTCTATCAGTTTTGTTAATCCATCTTAGCAGTGTTGCAGGTGCTGGAAACCGCCCGAACATTTCAACACTGTGGCAAATCCAGATTTATAAGATCCCAAGACAGCTACAGGTGAGGGAGCCCATGGGGGCTTCACGAACAAGCAAGGCCGCATTTATTGCCCATCCCTACTTGCCCTGAGGAGGTAGTGCTGGTCTTTCTTCTTGAACCGCTGCTTATAGCGGTTTTGATACAACTGAGTGGTTTGCTAGGCCACTTCCGAGGGCAATGAAGAGTCAGCCATGTTGGTGTGGGACTGGAGTCACATACAGGCCAGACTGGTTGAGGACAGCAGGCGTCCTTCCCTAAAAGGACGTCAGTAAACCAATGATCACTTTTTCTGATACCAGCTGTTTAGATTTTTTTTTAAACTGAATTCAAATTCTCAAACTGCCGTGGTGGGATTTGAACTCACCGTTTTTTGGATTATTAGTCCAGTAATATAGCCATTACACTACTGTGCTTAAATTTAGCTCATCTAAACTGTTTCCCTTATTTCTTGGACACCAAAACTGAACACTGCACTCAAGTTCCACTCTGACTGGAGCACTGTTGAGTTTAGGCACCCTATTTTTCAATTTATACTCAACCAATGTGGCAATATAATTAAGTATTCTGTTTGCTTTGTTTATTGCTACTCCGCAGTGATTTGACTTAACCAGTACCAAATCTGTTTTGCTTTAGGACAAATGCAGGGCGGACTATCCTCCTTGGAGTAGGGGTAGGGGGTGCTGCAGAGAGCTTTCCTTGGGGTTCATTTAGCTCCTGATGATAGTCAAATGGAATCAATCAATCCCCTTGTGTTGCACATTACCCTTGGGCAGTGTTGAGGTCTGTCTGGTTAGGCTTGTGACTGGCGGAGTTAAGGTTCTTTCCTCTCAGCCTTTCCTCCAACCCTAACAAGCAAGGTAGTCTTAGCTGAACAAGCAGCTCACCATATGCTGATCAGCTGCATATCTTAGCTGGTTAAGCTCAAGCAGAGCTCTTGCAGACAGTTGCGGTTCATTATTTGGCTCTTGCCAACCTGTGCCCAAGTTTTCTAGGCTAAGCTAAGTAAGGCATGTTCCTACAATGAGAGACTGCGCACCTCCGCATCAAGCCAATGGAAACTATATATACGGATTGATCAGTAGTTATAAGAACATAAGAAATAGGAGCAGAAGTAGGCCATTTGGCCCTTCGAGCCTGCTCCACCATTCAATAAGATCATGGCTGATCTTCGACCTCAACTCCACTTTCCTGCACTATCCCCATATCCCTTAATTCTCAAAAATCTATTGATCTCTGTCTTGAATATACTCAATGACTGAGCCTCCACAGCCCTCTGGGGTAGAGAATTCCAAAGATTTGCCACCCTTGAGTGAAGAAATTTCTCTTCCTCTCAGTCCTAAATGGCTGACCCCTTATTTGGAGACTGTGACCCCTGGTTCTAGACTCCCCAGCCAGGGGAAACATCCTCCCTGCATCTACCCTGTCAAACTCTGTAAGATTTTTATATTTTTCAATGAGATCACCCCTCATTCTTCTAAACTCCAGAGAATAAGTGCCTAGTCTACTCAATCTCTCCTCATAGGTTAATCCCCCCATCCCAGGAATCAGTCTGGTGAACCTTCGTTGCACTCCCTCTATGGCAAGTATATCCTTCCTTAGGTAAGGAGACCAAATCTGTACACAATACTCCAGGTGTGTTCTCACCAGGGCCCTATATAATTGCAATAAGATGTCTTTACTCTTATACTTGGATGCTTTAAAAAATAGTGATGAGCTTACGTACATTTCAGACATCCAACTGACGATAAGAAGAACAGGCTGAAGTGCAGCTTATAAAGGAGAGGCACATTAGTTGTAGAGAAAAGTGGGTTGGAATCAAAGAGAATGTAAGAGGGACCACAGAGGCAAACTCCAGATTGTACGCACCAACTGAATGGGATTATGAGGAAGAATCTGGGGTGTTCCATGGGAAGTATCATCTTCCGTGGCTATGTGGAATAGGCTCCCAGTTAAAACTGTGATGTATTAAGAAGGATCTATTTAATTAACAATGGGATTGACAGTGTGTTAACACTTTCATGTGTTAAGAAGGATCTATTTAATTAACAATGGGATTGACAGTGTAAAAATCGAGATGATTGAATGCTATGTGGGATATAATGGTTTCTGAGCTACTGGACTGAAAATCTCATGTGGAATAAGGCAATCAGGCAAGAATGTATAATGTAAGACGTAAGGTCAGCTAGATATATGTGAAGTTTTGCCTCATTTACCTTTGAGATCAGGGAGTGTTCCCTTAGCACTCTCACTGTTGGGCTGGAAGGTTGTAAGTGAAAGGGCCACACCAGACTTGCGTGCATGAACTGGGTTGACACTTTGCAGGGAATTTTTCGGGGGGGTCAGTGGGCGCATTCGGTGGTGGGTCGGGTGGGAAAATGTTTTTTTTTGTCAGCGGGTCGAGACCCCACTGTCAACCCACTGCCACGCACCTTTCCCAGATGTTGGGTCTGTCAGCGCTGAACAGACCTGACACGCAGCGGTGGGGAAGGCAATTCAGGTCATTATGACCTTGTTAAAAGCCAATTATGAAGTATTTTGAGCTCACCTTACCACTTTACGAGGTCGCCCACGGGGTCCACGCTGCTCGGGGATCATGTCAGGTAAGCAGGTTGGGAGTTGTATGACCATGAACTGATCTCATTACTTGACAGCTGCAAATGTGCTATAAAAGCTCCCATCTCTCAGCTGTTCACTTTCCAAGCTCAGAAGCTGTTGCTTACTGCATTTGAAAGACAGATTGAGCTTTATGCAGGTTGCAAGTGTTTGAAATAAACTCTGTGTCCACTGTCACCTCATTGGAACAACCTCTCTCACCACTGACAGATCACTTTTGTCATCTTAACTTCACCTGCTATCTATTACATCAGCATCGGTGCCTTTGAAACTATCTCACCTTGGTCCTCAGAATCCCACCACGATCAGCCCCAACACCAGCAGCACCAGTCACACCAGCAGCACCAACAACAACACATTTTCCGCAATCAACTGATGCTGCACAGGACACCAGGCATCAGCACCTGACCACATTGCTGCCCGTGATGCCAGGGATGGCCTCTCCATGGCCAGATTTACTTCACTTGATGCTGTACACCCTGGCTGCCACATGATGCGCCAGGTTGGCACCACACCACACCAACACCATAAAGCATCCCTACAATGTCCAAGCCATTCCTTTCATACTCATCACCATTCACTGCAACTCACTAAGCCACTTCCAAAGGTGCACACAAACCTGTCCAAGAACGCAAAGTGTTGAAAATAAAGATTTCAATGTTTGACACCACATTAACAGAAACTTCACATGAGCATTGGCTAAAACATACAAGTGCCAACTCTTGTGTGTTGTTAGTTGGTATGAATGCACTAGGATGAGGGTGAGTGTGAGGGGTGGTTAGTGAGATGGGGAAGTGATAATGTAGATAGAGAGGGATGGGTGGAGGTGCAAGGTAAGTTGGTGTGAGTAAGGATGTGCAGGGGTAGGGTAGGAAAGGCAGAGTGATGGGGTCGAGGCCTGAGGAGGATGAGGTCGAGTGTGTCTTTGCAGTAACGTTTCGTGATCTACTGAGATCATTGAAAGGTTTGCGCCACTGCAGCCTGGTCCTCCTGACGACATCCCTGCTTGTGTCCTCCTGTGCAATGTGCAACCAGGCTGCATTGGTCTCCTGGGGAAATCAGGGAAAAGTCATTTTGGACAGTGGGCTGGAGCCAGCAGCGAGGCCGAGACCCGCCACCAACATCGCCTGCCACAGACCCACCGAGGTTGGTAAAATCCAGCCCTCTATTGCAGTACTGAGGGACTGCTGCATTAATGAAATGGTAGACAATAGAGGGAATGCACTGCCCGAAAGGGTGGTGGAAGCGGATTCAATAAAGACTTTCAAAAGAGAATTGGATAAATACTTGAAAAGGAAATATTTCCTGGGCTATGGGGAAAGAGCAGGATAGTGGGTCTAATTGGATCGCTCTTTCAAAGAGCCGGCACAGGCACGATGGGCTGAATGGCCTCCTTCTGTGCTGTATCATTCTATGATTCTAACATTCTTCAAACGAGACCTCGAACCGAGGTCACCTCTTCATTTTGGAGGATATTAAAAATCCCATGGCAGTACTCAAAGAGCAGGAATATTCTCCATGAACAACAACAGAAAATGCTGGAAATACTTAGCAGGTCAGGCGGCATCTGTGGACAGAGAAACAGAGTTAACGTTTCAGGTCATAGAAACATAGAAACATAGAAGATAGGAGCAGGAGTAGGCCATTCGGTCGCTCGAGCCTGCTCCACCATTCAATGCGATCATGGCTGATCATCCAAATTCAGTACCCGGCCCCTGCTTTCTCCCCATAACCCTTGATCCCTTTAGCCTTAAGAAATATATCCAACTCCTTCTTGAATATATTTAATGTATTGGCCTCTACTGCCTTCTGTGGTAGAGAATTCCACAGGTTCACCACTCTCTGGGTGAAGAAATTCCTCCTCATTTCTGTCGTAAATGGCCTACCCCTTATCCTTATACTGTGACCCCTGGTTCTGGACTCCCCAACCATCGGGAACATCCTTCCTGCATCTAGTCTGTCCAGTCCTGTCAGAATTTTATAAGTTTCAATGAGATCCCCTCTCATTCTTCTAAACTCCAGTGAGTACAAGCCCAATCGACCCAATCTCTCCTCATACGTCATTCCTGCCATCCCAAGTATCAGCCTGGTGAATCTTCGCTGAACTCCTTCCATGGCAAGAACATCCTCCCTCAGATAAGGCGACCAAAACTGCACACAATACTCAAGATGTGGTCTCACCAAGGCCCTGTACAACTGCAGAAAGACATCCTTGTTCCTGCACTCAAACCGTCTCGCTACGAAGGCCAACATGCCATTTGCCTTCTGAACCGCCTACTGCACCTGCATGCTTATCCTCAGCGACTGGTGCACAAGGACACCCAGGTCTCATTGCACTTCCCCTTCTCCCAATCTATTGCCATTCAGATAATAATCTGCTTTCCTGCTTTTGCCACCAAAGTGGATAACCTCGCATTTATCCACGTTATATTGCAACTGCCATGCTTTTGCCCAATCACCCAACCTGTCCAAATCATACTGGAGTTTCTCGGCATCCTCCTCACAGCACACATGCCCACCCAGCTTTGTGTCGTCTGCAAATTTGGAGATATTACATCTAGTTCCCTTTTCTAGATCATTAATATATATTGTGAATAGCTGGGGCCCAAGGACCAATCCCTGCGGTGCCCCACTAGTCACTGCTTGCCACGCGGAAAAAGACCCATTTATTCCAACTCTTTGCTTTCTGTCTGCCAACCAGTTCTCTATCCAAGTCAATACCTTGCCCCCAATCCCATGTGCCTTAACTTTACACGCTAATCTCTTATGCGGGACCTTATCAAAAGCCTTCTGAAAGACCAAATACACCACATCCACTGGTTCTCCCTTATCTATTTTACCAGTTACATCCTCAAAAAATTCCAGTAGATTAGTCAAGCACGATTTACCTTTTGTAAATCCATGTTGACTTTGTCCGATCCTGTCACTGTTTTCCAAGTGCTCTGCTATTACATCTTTTATAATGGACTCTAACATTTTCCCCACTACTGATGTCAGGCTTACCGGTCTGTAATTCCCCGTTTTCTCTCTACCACCTTTTTTGAATCGTGGGGTAACATTAGCTACCCTCCAGTCCATGGGTACTGTTCCAGATTCCATCGAAGATGATCAGCAAAGCATCAACTATTTCTAGGGCCACTTCCTTAAGTACCTGAGGATGTAGATTATCAGGCCCTGGGGCATTATCGGCCTTCAATCCCATCAATTTCCCTAACACCATTTCCCTACAAATACTGATTTCTTTCAGTTCCTCCCTTTCATCAGACCCTATGACCCTTCATCAGAACTGGAAAAAGTTGGAGTAGTAACAGATTTTTATGCAAGTGTCAGGGCAGGGAAAGGGAGGAGGGGAGGACAGAACAAAGGGAAGGTCTGTGATAGGATGGAAGGCCGGAGAAATTAAAAGGCAAAAGGGATGATGGTGTAAGGTCAAAGGCGATGGTAACGGGAGAAGTTAAGAAACAAAAGATGGGTCTAGATGGGGTGTAAATGGCAATGGCAGAAACATCAACAGGATCATCAATGTTCTCCCGGAGTCACTCGCCTCCTTTAACAAATGTCACCAAAAAAAATTAAAAACTTTCCAACATGCATTGCATAAAAAAGTAATTCATTGTGTGTAGTGATTTTGAAACATTTTGGCAGCATTATAAGGTGCATTTTAAGGGAAAGATTTTGCAAACCCTGCTTCCAACAAATAAAACAAGTTGACTGAAATCCACGATGGGGCAAACTGTTGGTTTTGAGTATTGTGTGCAGTTTTGGTCGCCTTATCTGAGGAAGGATGTTCTTGCCATGGAGGGAGTGCAGCGAAGAGTCACCAGACTGATACCTGGGATGGCAGGAATGACGTATGAGGAGAGATTGGGTCGATTAGGCTTATATTTGCTAGAGTTTAGGAGAATGAGAGGGGATCTCATTGAAACTTATAAAATTCTAACAGGACTAGGCAGACTAGAAGCAGGAAGGATGTTCCTGATGGTGGAGGAGTCCAGAACCAGGGGTCACAGTCTAAGGATAAGGGGTAAGCCATTTAGGACTGAGATAAGGAGGAATTTTTTCACCCAGAGAGTGGTGAACCTGTGGAATTCTCTACCACAGAAGGCAGTTGAGGCCAATTCATTAAATATATTCAAGAAGGAGTTAGATATATTTCTTAAGGCTAAAGGAATCAAGGGATATGGGGAGAAAGCAGGGACAGGGTACTGAGTTTGGATGATCAGCCATGATCTCATTAAATGGCGGAGCAGGCTCGAGGGGCCGAATGGCCTACTCCTGCTCCTATCTTCTATGTTTCTATGTTTCTATGTTGGCATTGTGCCGATGGAATGGGTTTGATGGGTCAAATGGTCTTTTTGGCTACGCTTTGTCAAGTTTTCATGAAAGAGCTTGCATAGAAATTAGGAATGGAGCCGCACACGAGAGACAGCTAGGGAAGGCCGACCGAGGGTGCTGAGAATAGGCCCATTAACACCAATGGCCAAAGCCGGATAAAATTAGTAACAGAGATAAGAATCACTGAGAGAAACAACGCATTTTACCTGAAGGCTTCTTGGGCTAGAATTTGCTGTAAAAGCAACGGCGACTGAATGACGCATGGCTATTAACGGGCAGATCGACCAGCAACGTGAAGCGAGGAAGAGATACCCCGTGAACTGTGAATCGCCACAAGCTGCTGGCCGATTTGTGCCGCTCCGCCGGTAGCTTCACGAAAATGGCATCTCGCGCTTAACCGCCCTGAAAGTTTCATGAAGTTGCAGCACTTGCACATTAATTGCCCATTAAACTCGCCACAGAAAGTTAAGTCGAGTAATTAATAGCATAAGTACCCTTTTAATAATGTGATAATTGTTGATGACTGCAAAACAACCTCTCTTGCCCAAAAAGTGAACAGTTATAAGTGTGGAGTCTCATTCCTTCAGGTTATGAATTGTTTTAGGAGATTTTAAAAATGTCAAATTTTAAACTTTTAATTTTTTTTTCTTACTTTTCCTTTCTGCCTCTTTTGTCTCTCTGTCTCTGAATTCAATCTCTCTTTTTATCTCTTTATGTACCTGATTTGACATTGAATGCACCCTGATGTAAAAAGACTACTGGGCACTTGGTTTGAGTATAAAACAAGGCTTTAATCAACTGTTTCAAAACCATTTCTAGTTACAATCACTAGTTCCTGGTTACAGAAACATCCTGATCAAGCTGGGCCCACTCCCGAGTATTTATACTCCTTGGACGGCGCCACCAGCTGGCCGTCCAGTGTTCTTTCATGAGTCATGATAAGATTCATGACACACCCCCTCTAATTCACCCTCCTTCTCAGTCCTTCCTCTGTATCTCATTGGTCAACGAGATAGACTATCTGTCCCGTCATTCACCAAGGCCCCAGATGCCCTGCTGCTCTCACTGTGCCGTTACCAGCTCACACTTCCAGCAACTTTGTGGGCAAAAACATTTTAATACCTAAAGGTGCACAAACAAGTCTTACTAACGGGGCACGCCGTGAGATGCCCACCACTCCAGCAAAATCTGGACCTACTTTATTGTGTTTTACTTACAGGCTGTTACAGCAGACAAACTTCAGGTACTCTGTCAACGTAAATTCCATAGAGTCCTGACAGCTAGATGCAGAGGTACCACCAATGCTGCCTCCGCAAGATCCTGCAAATCCATTGGCAGGATAGGCGCACCAACGTCAGTGTTCTCGCTCAGGCCAACATCCCCAGCATCGAAGCTTTGACCACGCTCAATCAGCTCCGGTGGACGGGCCACATCGTCCGCATGCCCGATGCGAGACTCACAAAACAAGCGCTCCATTCGGAGCTCCGACATGGCAAGAGAGCCCCAGGTGGGCAGAAGAAACGCTTCAAGGACACCCTCAAAGCCTCCTTGAAAAAGTGCAACATCCCCACCGACACCTGGGAATCCCTGGCCCAAGACCGCACAAAGTGGAAGAGAAGCATCCGGGAAGGCGCCGAACACGTCGAGTCTCTTCGCCGGGAGCAAGCGGAAGCCAAGCGCAAGCAGTGTAAGGAGCACACGTCAACCCAAGCACCTCACCCACCCACCCCTTCAACCACCGTCTGCCCACCTGTGTCAGAGACTGTAGGTCCCGCATTGGACTCAGCAGTCACCTGAGAACTCATTTTTAATGTGGAAGTGATATACCTATCAATTCATCCAATGAAAAGCGACGAGTTAAGATAGTAACTATAGGTTTTTATTGGCTAAATAATAGAGCCCACCCTCGTGGGTGATCGGGTCCAACAAGGAGGAATACCAGCCAGTCGACCACCTTTATACCTGGGCAAGCAGGCGGAGCCATGGGCGGAGTCAGCTGTGGTCAGCCCAGGTATAACAGCGTGACAAGAGGTGACCTTGTGTAGTGATACAACAGTGTAAACAGTGATAACCATAGTGTAACGATATAAACATAGTGTAACGATAGTGAACGATAAAAGTGGTTTACCACAGGAAGCAAGTCATCCTCGGTTCCAAGGGACTGCCTAAGAAGAAGAAGAAGAAGATATAGTTCACACAGCAGCAGTGCAGCCTGTATAAAAATACATTTAAAAAATGTATTAGTATATTAATATTTATATTTTTGTCAGGCAAAATTGAAAAGCCGAATAAAATTTCATGTCCATTTAAAATGAGACAGAGTACATTATGGGACCTGACTTAGCATGTCCATGTGGAGCTAAAGCTCATTAATCATGAATCGTCTGTGAGTGCTATACCTGGTCCAAAGTGCCTTCACTTGAATGACATCGCTGGGAACAAGAAGTTCCTTTCCTAAGTGTTTTTTTTTACTACAAATGAATAGTTTTGTGGCAAGATTTTTTCTACCCCTCAGCAACTTTGTTAATGAAAAAAATAATAGCTTGAAATTACTGAGCGCCTTATCGTGCCTGTCAGAAACACGTCAAAGCGCTTCACACACATTACTTTCTTTTGAGTGGTGTGACTGCAGGATGTTATAATAAATACAAGGTTTGATTCCACTGTATGAAGCAGTGAAATTCAGAAAGGTGTCATTGTAGCTCAAACCACTCAGTAATATCACTACCTGTGGTTCAGTTGTTATCGCTAAAGAGGGTGAAATTCTGAGGCTGTACTGTGCTTTTGACAGGCCGCATCTGCAGTGTTGCCCACAGTTCTGGTCGCCACGAGATGGATCCTGATGCTACGAGGATGGGCTAAGAGGAGATAGCAGATAAGATAAAGCTGTTCTGCTTGAAAAACAAGGTCTCAGATTTTATAGAGCTAAATGAATCACTTAATGGGCTAAATAGCAAGACCCTGAAATTCTGTGAGGTTTCTCCCAATGTCCTGCTGTAACTTCAGCAAAGAAAGACTTGCATTTATATAGCACCTTTCACAACCACCAGATGTCTCAAGGTGCTTTACAGCCAGTGATGTACGCTTTGAAGTGGAGTCACTGTTGTAATGTAGGAAACGCGGCAGCCAATTTGCGCTCAGCAAGGTCCCACAAACAGCAGTGTGATAATGCCCAGATAATCTGTTTTAGTGATGTTGATTGAGGGATAAATATTGGCCAGGACACTGGGGATAACTCCCCTGCTCTTCTTCGAAATAGTGCCGTGGGATCTTTTACATCCACCCGAGAGAGCAGACGGGGCCTTAGTTTAACATCTCATCTGAAAGGCGGCACCTCTGACAGTGCAGCACTCCCTCAGTACTGCACTGGGAGTGTCAGCCTAGATTTGTTGTGCTCAAGTCCCTGGAGTGGGATTATGAACCCACAATCTTATGACGCAGAAAGCGAGTGTGGTACCTACTGAGCCACAGCTGACAGTGCAAATCAGTGAGAGACTGGGAGAACCCCATGCAGAAGTTACAAGCCAGAGCATTTATATAGCACGTTATGATTTCCTCACGATAGCCCAAAACATTTCACAACCAATAATTTACTTTGAAGTGCAGCTACTGCTGTTTAGTAGGTAAACACAGCAGCCAAGTTTTGCACACAGCAAGGTCTCACCAATAGCACATTAAAGCAATTAACCAACAACATCTAAAGGATATTAGGGAAGGATGTTGGTCAGGACATCTTAGTGCTCTTTTTCAAATAGCGCCAAGGGATCTTTCACCTCCACAAAGAAGGATAATGCACCACAGTCACAGAGGATTCATTTTAATTGATAGCACCTCAGTTTAACATCTACACCTGAAAGACAGCACCTCTGGCAATGCAGATCTCTCTCAGTACTGCACTGAAGTGTCAACCTAGATTATGCACTCAAAACCTGGAGCAGGACTTGAATCCACAACCATCTACGAACTGAACCAAGGTAACACTTAGAGTAGAAATGGGGCAAACTGGGTGGTCCAGTAACTTAGACACTGGCCTTTCAGCTCCAAAACCAAATCTGGACCAGAACATTGAGATGAAAGTCTCTCCTAACTGTTGGCTATCTGGGCCCTATGTGAAATGAGTTTAAATCCAGTTCTTAATGAGCAGGAGCACACAGCATAAAAGTGTTGCACAGAGGAAGGGAACTGGATGAGAAAATTGTATTGCAAGACAATGGGAGATTTGTTTTAAGAGGTTATTATAATGAAGTGTTTGTAAGCTGACACCATATTCAGCGAGAGTTTTGTGGTGATGCTACGGCGTTGCGCTCCGATTTCCTTCGCTCGGAGATCGTGATGTCATCGCCGTGCGCATCACCCCGATAGCACCCCGGACCCGGAATTGACTTCCGCCCCCTGCAGCAGCGCTGGGCGAAAACACCAACAGCTGCAGGAGGCGTGCATCGGGCGGCCGGCCGCTTCGAGGGCGATGATTAAAGGCGAGGCGGCCGAGGTAAGTTTAAAAAAAACTTACCTTTCTTATTCCAGTTTTTTTCACGGGTTCCTGCCCGCATTCGATTAGCACTCTACTTGAGTGCTAGGCTGATCGCGCGGGATCGCGGCTGCCTTGGTGGTCCAGGTAGGCACTTTTTTTTATTACAGAGCCTGTAGAGGTGGCCCTTCCTTTTAAGGAAGGGAAGGAGCCTTTGAACGCGGCAGCGCGGCACGGCCCAGTGTGCCAATTGCGCTCCAAGAAGGAAGTAGAATGCTTGATTTAGCGCTCCACTCCCTTCCTGGAGTGTAAGTAGCAAATTTTTCAAATGTTTGAAATCGTTAGCACCTGGCGCTAGCTTTTCAAACTTTTAAAAATTAGTGCCCCAAACGGGGATTTCTCCCCCTCAGAGTGCAAAGTAACAAGGAGACTTGTACTGTCATTATGTGTAATAAGAAAATAGCAAAATACTGCGGATGCTGGAAATCCGAAATAACAACAGAAAATGCTGGAAATATTCAGCAGGCCAGGCAGCATCCGTGGAGAGAGAAACAGAGTTAATGTTTCAGGTCGAAACCCTTCGTCAGGACTGAGAAAAAAAAGCAGGAAATGAAACAGATTAAGAAGCAAGTTGGGGGCTGGGAAATGGGGGAGGGGAATGAAAGAACAAAAGGGAAGGTCTGGGAGGGGTGAGGAGACATTAAGAGATATTCAAGGCAAGAGATGAGATGGTGATAGGACAAGTAAAGAGAAAAAGGATGACTCTCGATGAAGTGTGAAATGCGCTGGCAGAGTGAAAGACAGCTGCCATGTGGGAGAGAGAAAAAAAAAGGAAAAGGCACAAACCAAAAGTGTGGATAAAAAATATCTAAAAATATGATTGGGGCCGAGGTTATGATCTGAAATCAGAAGCACTTTACAGCCTTCTGGACTCAATATCGAGTTCAATGATTTCAGATCATAACCTCGGCCCCAATCATATTTTTATATATTTTTTATCCACACTTTTGGTTTGTGCCTTTTCCTTTTCTTTTTTCTCTCTCCCACATGGCAGCTGTCTTTCATTCTGCCAGCGCATTTCACACTTCATCTAGAGCCATCCTTTGTCTCTTTACTTCTCCTATCACCATCTCGTCTCTTGCCTTGAATATCTCTTAATGGCTCCTCACCCCTCCCAGACCTTCCCTTTTGTTCTTTCATCCCCTTACCCATTTCCCAGCCCCCAACTTGCTTCTCAGTCCTGACGAAGGGTTTTGACCTGAAACGTTAACTCTGTTTCTCTCTCCACGGATGTTGCCTGGCCTGCTGAGTTTTTCCAGCGTTTTCTGTTTTTATGTGTAATAAGGAGTTTGGAACAACTGATGTTTGTGAATTTTGAATTAACATACTTTGTTCAAATGAGAGATTTACAATGACATCATTACCAAGAGAAGATTGCAGTTACAGAATTTATTATAATGGCAGCCTTTTAGTGTTAGATTCTACTGCGGAATCACCTTTATCCATACAAAGGAGAGACAAAGAAAGGTCCCGATGAGTGATGCGCTATCAATAACTCAAAGGACTGAGATTAAGCGAGTAATTAACAGGCTTTTATTAACAAGAGAATGAAGGTGTGCCTCGAGTGGTCGACCGGTCCAGAATACAGAGGGACTGTGGAGCAGTCACCTTTATACCTGGACTCGTGGGAGGAGTCAGCCGAGACATGTACAGGCATGTACACAGTGGAATACAAACAGTGGTTTACCACATTCACCCCTTGTTTAAAAATGAGTCCGGCGGGGTGAAGTGTATTAAAATTTAGTGTATTGGAGTCTCTCCGGAGGTCTTGTCTGCCGCTGTGATCGACGTGGCGACGGCAGGGGTAGTGAAGCTTCCGGCGTCGAGTCCCGCATAGGCTGGGGCACTGGTGTGTAGTCCTCGTAGGTGTCGAGCGGGTCGCAGGGCCCAGGCCCGCCGTCTGCTGGGGCTGGATATCAGGTCGTGGGGGGCGGTGGTAGTGGGTAGTGGGTTACTGTGGCCCCCGAGGGTGCGAGGTCTCGTATGGAGACTGTGTCCTCCCGCCCATCCGGGTACGCAATGTAAGCATACTGGGGGTTGGCGTGGAGGAGGTCGACCCTTTCGACCAGGGGGTCCGTTTTATGGGTCCTCACGTGTCTTCTCAGTAGGACCGGCCCTGGGGACATCAGCCATGGCGGTAGCGATGTCCCCGATGTGGACTTCCTTGGGAAGACAAACATTTTCTCATGAGGGGTGGCGTTAGTGGCAGTGCAGAGCAGTGACCGAATAGAGTGGAGCGCATCGGGGAGCACATCCTGCCAGCGGGAGGTCGGAAGGCCCCTAGACTTTAAGGCTAGCAGGGCGGCCTTCCAAACTGTCGCATTCTCTCTTTCCACCTGTCCGTTCCCCCGGGGGTTGTAACTGGTGGTCCTGCTTGTGGCAATACCCCTAGCGAGCAGGTACTGACGGAGTTTGTCGCTCATAAACGATGAGCCCCGGTCGCTATGGATATAGCTGGGGAAACCGAACAGGGTGAAGAGGTCGTTCAGACATTTAATGACCGTGGCACTGGTCATGTCCGGGCAGGGGATGGCGAACGGGAAACGGGAGTACTCATCAATAATGTTGAGGAAGTACACATTGCGGTCGGAGGAGGGGAGAGGCCCTTTAAAATCAACGCTCAGGCGCTCGAAGGGGCGAGTGGCTTTTATCAGGTGAGCCCTGTCTGGTCTATAAAAGTGCGGTTTGCACTCAGCGCAGACTTGGCAGTTCCTGGTCATGGTCCTGACCTCCTCAATGGAGTAAGGCAGGTTGCGGGCCTTGATGAAGTGGAAGAACCTGGTGACCCCCGGGTGGCAGAGGTCATTGTGGAGGACCCGCAGTCTATCGATCTGCGCACTGGCGCAGGTGCCACGCGATAGAGCATCCGGGGGTTCATTGAGCTTCCCGGGCCGGTACAAGATCTCGTAATTATAGGTGGAAAGTTCGATTCTCCACCTCAAGATCTTGTCATTTTTGATTTTGCCCCTCTGCTTGTTGTTAAACATAAACGCAACTGAACGCTGGTCAGTGAGCAGGGTAAATCGTTTTCCGGCCAGGTAGTGCCTCCAATGACGCACAGCCTCCACAATAGCCTGGGTCTCCTTCTCAATGGCGGAGTGTCTGGTCTCCGGGCCCTGGAGGGTTCGTGAAAAGAAGGCCACGGGTCTCCCCGCCTGATTGAGGGTAGCAGCCAGGGCAAAGTCGGACGCGTCGCTTTCCACCTGGAAGGGGATGGATTCGTCCACTGCGTGCATGGTGGCTTTGGCAATGTCTTCCTTGATACGGTGGAAGGCTAAGCGGGCCTCTGCCGTCACGAGAAAAGAGGTGGACTTGATCAGCGGACGGGCCTTGTCCGCATAGTAGGGGACCCACTGGGCGTAATAAGAGAAAAACCCTAGGCACCTCTTCAGGGCCTTGAGGCAGTGGGGCAGTGGGAGTTCCATAAGGGGACGCATCCGGTCGGGGTCGGGACCGATGACTCCGTGTTCCACAACACAGCCAAGGATGGCGAGGCGGGCTGTGCAGAATATGCACTTCTCCTGGTTATACGTCAGGTTGAGGAGTTTGGCGGTGCAGAGGAATTTTTCGAGGTTTGCGTCATGGTCCTGCAAGTCATGGCCGCAGATGGTCACATTGTCCAGATATGGGAAGGTGGCCTGCAACGCATTTTGATCGACCATCCGGTCCATCTCCCTTTGGAAGACGGAGACCCCGTTGGTGACGCCAAAGGGAATCCTAAGGAAGTGATAGAGGCGGCCGTTTGCCTCAAAGGCAGTATACTGGCGGTCCTCAGGGCGGATAGGGAGCTGGTGGTACGCTGATTTCAGGTCAATGGTCGAGAAGACGCGGTACTGCGCGATCTGGTTGACCATATCAGCTATACGGGGGAGTGGGTAAGCGTCCAGCATGGTGTAGCGATTTATTGTCTGGCTGTAGTCGATGACCAGGCGCTGCTTCTCGCCGGTCTTAACGACCACAACCTGGGCTCGCCAGGGGCTGGTGCTGCCCTCAATAATCTCCTCCTTCAGGAGCCGCTCCACTTCGGTTTTAATGAAAACTCTGTCCCCGGCACTGTATCGCCTGCTCTTTGTGGTGATGGGCTTACAGTCGGGGTGAGCAAACAGTGCGGGGGGGGGGTGACTCTGAGTGTGGAGAGGTTGCACCTGGTGCGCGGCGGGCAATTTGGAAGCTGCTGGCTGCGGACTGTGAGTGGGGGGAGGGGTCCACCATACGCCATCGTAACACTTTTAAGGTGGCACTGAAAATCTAACCCCAGTAGAACGGCAGCGCAGAGGTGGGGCAGGACCAGAAGTTTAAAATTATCGTACACAGTCCCGTCTACTACGAGTGTCACCACGCAGTAGCTGCCAATGTCCGCCGACTGGGACTCAGAAGCCATAGAAATCCGCTGGTGCGCAGGCAGGACTGGGAGAGAGCAACGCCGCACCGTGTCAGGGTGGATGAAGCTCTCCGTGCTCCCAGAGTCAAAAAGGCAGATTGTTTCGTGACCATTTACCTTAATGTCCATTGTGGACCGGGCCAGCTGGTGCGGTCTCGCTTGGTCCAGCATAACAGAGGCCAGCGTAGGGGTCGGTGTGTCGCTGCGGGTATCAGATGAGGCGGTGTTGGGGGCCTGCTGCGTCCCGGCTGTCGTCCAAGATGGCGGCGTCCATGATCCCCATGTGGCTGGAGGCGTCCAAAATGGCTGCTGTTCCGGTGGTTCGCACATGGCTGGGGAGGCCCAAGATGGCGGCCCGCACAGCCCACACGCTGGGGTTCGGGGTGGCTTTGGCCCTGCAGACGCTGGCGTAGTGTCCTTTCTTCCCGCAGCCCGAGCAGATCGCATTTTTCGCCGGGCAGCGTGCTCTGGGGTGTTTGGCCTGGCCACAGAAGTAGCATTTCTGGCCTTGGGGCACTGCTGTCTTGCCTTGGGACACTGCTGCGGTAGTTGGGCCGTTGCTGGGATGTGGCTGGGGTGGCACGGCGCTATGAGACGGTCCTACCGTGTCCCAGGCTGTCGTTCCCCGCGGCGTCCACGGTGCAGAGGAGTAGGCGTCCATGCCCCGGTAGGCTGCGTCCAATGATAGTGCGAGTTCAGAGGCCTTGTTGAGACCGAGGTCACTCTGCTCCAACAGTCGCTGTCGGGTGTAATTGGACCTGTGGCCCGCTACAAAAGCGTCCCGGATAAGTTCCTCTGTGTACACGGCGGCCTTTACATCCTTACAACCACAGGCCCGGCCAAGCACAGACAGTGCCTGAAGGTATTCCTCGGTCGATTCCCCAGGTTAAACTTCTGGTCCTGCCCCACCTCTGCGCTGCCGTTCTACTGGGGTTAGATTTTCAGTGCCACCTTACGACTCCCCAGGAGGTGCCTAGCGTACACCTCGTTCACTGGGCGCGTGTACTGGTCCTTGAGGAGCTTGATAGCATCCGCGTACGAGGTCGCGTCCTGGATGACCGAGTACACTCGGTGGTTCACTTTGGAGGTCAGGACATCCAGTTTGTCCTCGTCTGATTTGACCGTTTCAGCAGAGGCGATCAGAAATTTTTCAAAACACCTAAGCCAGTGAGTAAACTTGGTGGATGAGTCCGCCTCCCGATGATCTAAGTCCAGGCATGCTGGTGTGAGGATCTTCTCCATTATAAAAATCTTGTTAATAAAATTGATGCGCTATCAATAACTCAAAGGACTGAGATTAAGCGAGTAATTAACAGGCTTTTATTAACAAGAGAATGAAGGTGTGCCTCGAGTGGTCGACCGGTCCAGAATACAGAGGGACTGTGGAGCAGTCACCTTTATACCTGGACTCGTGGGAGGAGTCAGCCGAGACATGTACAGGCATGTACACAGTGGAATACAAACAGTGGTTTACCACAATGAGTTTACACAGAATTTCACTTTGGGATTATTAACTAGATCAACTAATCATAATAATCATAATCATAATCAACTTCATTGTCATTGTTAGTGCACAAGTGCAGTACAACGAAATGTAGGCTTGCGGCTCCCGAGCGTGTACATTTAGATTAAGACATTTAAACTTTCAACATTCATTTGGCTTGTAATACATTAACATAAACATAACCATAATAAAGTGCATTGGCAGATGTGCAGGCTTTAGAGTTTATTTGTGGAGTTCAGTAGGATGACAGCCCTGGGAAAGAAGCTGTTCCTAAATCTGGTCGTACGGGTGCGAATGCATCTGTAGCGTCTCCCAGATGGCAGGAGGGCGAACAGACTGTGGCTGGGTTGGGTAGGGTCTTTGATAATGGTCCGTGACCTCCGTAAACAGCGTTTCTGGTATATGTGCTCTATGGTCGGTAGCCGGGTGCCGGTAATACGTTGGGCAGTTTTGACTACCCGCTGCAGGGCTTTCAGGTCATAGTAGCTACAGCTGCCATACCATACTGTGATACAGTTCGTCAGGATGCTCTCTATTGTGCAGCGGTAAATGTTAGAGAGGATCAGGGGTGACAGGTTACATCCCTTCAGCCTCCTTAGGAAATATAGGTGCTGCTGGGCCTTCTTCACCAGAGAGGAGGTATTGAGGGACCAGGAGAGGTCTTCCGTGATGTGGACTCCGAGGAACTTAAAGCTGTCCACCCTTTCCACCACAGCCCCATGGATGTGGATGGGGGTGTGACTTCCGCCTTTAGACTTCCTGAAGTCCACAATGATTTCTTTGGTTTTCTTGATGTTAAGGGCCAGGTTGTTATCGGCGCACCACTTCACGAGATGCTGGACCTCCTCCCTGTAGGCTGACTCATCGTTGTTAGTGATCTGGCCTACTACCGTGGTATCATCCGCAAACTTGATGATGGTGTTGGAACCATGAACAGCCACACTATCTGTCAGGTTCCCAGCACAAAGATAAATGCTTTGATTTACACAACGTTGTCAGAATGTTAAAATAAACATTGCCCCATTATTTGTGGTTTTGAAGATTTCAGTTGCTGCCAAGCTTACGCAGTTCACTGCGGCTGATACCGTGAATGTAAATGCGACGTACTCCTGTCAGCTCGCGGTTTGTACCTCCATGAAGCTTCGGTCTGTGCTGTTTAATGAATGCCTGATGCCGCCTTGCCTTCCAAACATCATACAAACCAGCAATCGCCTCTGTTTCCTGACTGGCTAAGAGTCAGGAAGTGAAAGGAGCACCGGCCTGCGAGACCCCAGGTTCGCGTCTGCACAGCGGTGCACTCCTGGGCTCCGCGCGGTACTGCGCTGCGGCAAATCTGCAGCGTTTGAAATAAGTTCTCAAAGGTGGGGGGGTCCGCACGATGTAAGTGGGGGTTTCCTTCAGATGTCGGCGTGTGCTTCTTAGCTATGCCGCCAGCTGCGAATTCAGGGCCGCAATTTCATCACTGAGTTCTGGAGAGAAAGAGGCCATGTCCCATTTTTTGTTTAAAGAGGAATGTCACCCCTTGAGAGGTTCCTCAACTCACCCAGTTGGTCCAAGCAGCACATGGGGCGACTGACCTGGATTGAGAGCGCCCAAACTCATTTACAGCAAATTAATCATCCAGCCATTTCTATTGTATTCAAAATGATTGCGTGGAGAAAAAATAATACAGAGCTAGTTAATAAGCTCTTAGAAAAACTTGTGTGTAAATGAGGCAAATAAAATATTATTGTGAGGGCAAGATTTCTATGTATTACAAAGTATTACAACACCCCAATGTTATGTTCATTAATAAATAGACATTCTTATTATGAACACAGCTAGCTTTTGCTAGTTACATTATTGAGCACATGTGGACTAGGTACAGTATCTGTAGAGGCTTCCATCTTGACTGCTGCCTTGTGGGTAGTCTAGTGCATCATGGGTAATGTAGTCTTAATATACATACAGCTGGGTAGTGTAGTCTTATACATACAGCTATATACAGCTCTACACAGTTCTACGGCTCCACCTAGTGTCCACTATAGAATGACATGTTATTGATCATTACATCCCTCTTTCTTTGAGGTTTAACAAAATCAATATCAATTAACTTTCAAGAAAGCAATAAAGATAATATCAGTAACCCTTTTGTTAGTGCTCTATAAACATAAACATTTTCAAAAAAGTCAACACATTTTCAAAGCTTTACATTGTACTCAAAGATTAAGTCTATCAGGCTCTTTTACTTCACGTGTGGATCTTCTCAACACGGGTAAGTCTGATGTGTCTTCATGAGATTGTTCTGGCGGTGAATGACAAGATGCAGTTGCGGCATTGTCATCAATCTGGTCTTGAATAGTCTCTTGTGTTTTTAGGAGGGAACGGCGGTTCCTCCTGAGAATCTGTCCTTCCTCAGTTCTAACAGTGTATGACCTTGGTCCTACTTCCTCAAGAACTGTAGCTTTCCTGTTCCATGCATCTGGATCCTCAATCCTGACAACATCATCCCTTGTCAATGGTTTTAGAGTTTTGGATGACTTGTCATAGTATGATTTCTGTTTCAGCTTTAACAGTTGAAGTCTCTGTCTCAGTTCCTCACTTTGCTGTTCTTTTGCACAGCAGGGTAGCGTGGTGTGCAACTTGTGACCCATTAGTAGTTCAGCAGGTGAAGAACCACAGTCTAAAGGTGAGGCTCGGTAGCTCAGCAGGGCGAGATAAGGATCAGACTTGCTTTCTGTCACTTTCTTCAGTAGCTGCTTGAGAACTTGAACACCTTTCTCTGCCTTACCATTTGACTGGGCATACAAAGGACTGGATGTGATGTGCTGAAAGTCATAATGTGCTGCAAACTGTTGCCACTCTTTACAGTTGAAGCACGGACCATTGTTGCTAACGGCAATCCTGGGAATTCCATGTCTGGCGAAGATGGATTTCACATGCATTATGACACTGCTTGCTGTGGTGCTTGAGAGCAGCGCCATCTCAGGATAGTTAGAATAGTAGTCTTTACCATTTAAATGAAAAAGGTCCATACCAACCTTTTGCCATGCTGCAGTTGGTATGTCGGCTACTATCATTGGTTCCCTTGCTTGTTCGTTTTGGTGTTTCTGACATGTCTCACATTTGCCTATCATGTTCTCAATGTCCTTATTTATGCCAGGCCAATAAACAGTGTCTCTTGCTCTCCTTTTGCATTTTTCAATTCCGAGCTGTCCCTCATGAATCCTTTTGAACATGTCTTGACGTAGAGCCTGTGGAATGACTATTCTGTTCTGTTTTAGTAATAGTCCACTTGCGACACTCAATTCTGACCTTATGTGAAAATATTTTGGACAGGAACCTTTTGGCCAACCATGATGAATGTTCTCTATTACTGTTTGTAATATTGTATCTTTTACTGTTTCTTCTGCTATTTGCTTTGATTTTGTGTCTGACACGGGCAGCGCAGCAGTGACCATACTCACATGAACATCCACGTCTTCTTCAGTAGAGCTCACATGACTCATTGTGGGTGCTCGGGATAGTGCATCTGCTAACACTATATATTTGCCTGGTGTGCAGATCAGTTCAAAGTCATATCTTTGCAGCTTCATCATGAGTCGTTGAATCCTTGGAGACATCTCATTCAGGTTTTTTTTTATGATGGCAACCAGAGGGCTGTGGTCTGTCTCAACTGTGAAGGTGGGAAGTCCATATATGTAGGCATGAAACTTTTCTAGTCCAACTACCAAGCCTAGACATTCCTTTTCAATCTGGGCGTATCGACACTCAGTATCAGTCATAGACCTGGAGGCATAGGCAACAGGCTTCCAATCTTCACCCTCTGCTTGTAGCAAGACCGTACCTAGGCCATCTTTTGATGCATCCGTTGACACTTTGATTCTTTTTGTTGGGTCAAAGAAGGTGAGTACAGGTATGGTTGTCAGCACTGTTTTGAGGTTTATCCACTCTTGTTCATGTCTTTCTGTCCATGTGAACTCATTTGTTTTATGTAGCAGGTCTCGCAGACAGGCTGTCTTGGCTGACAAGTTAGGAATGAACTTTACAATGAAGTTTATCATCCCCATGATGCGTAGCACTCCTTTTTTGTCAGTGGGTCGGGGCATTTTGAGTATGGCGTTTACTTTGACCATATCTGGCTCTATTCCTTTACCAGATAGATTATCTCCTAGGAAAGTGACTTCCTGGACGGCAAACTGATACTTGGCTTTTTTGAGCTTCAGTCCATTCCGGCGTATGCTCTGTAGCACTTTAGTCAGTCTCTCATTGTGTTCTTTCAGTGTGGAGCCCCAGATGATGATGTCATCAACATAGACCCGAACTCCTTCCAGACCTTCAATTATGTGTTCCATCGCTCTGTGAAAGATTTCAGATGCAGATATTATCCCGAAAGGCATTCTGAGGAAACAATACCTGCCAAATGGTGTGTTGAAGGTACAGTATTTGGTGCTCTCTTCATCCAGTTTTAGTTGCCAAAATCCTTGTGAGGCATCGAGCTTTGTAAAGTATCTGGCACCTGACATTTCACTGGTGATTTCTTCTCGCTTGGGAATCTGGTAGTGTTCACGTTTTATGTTTGCATTTAAGTCCTTTGGATCCATGCATATTCTTAGATCATTGTTCTTTTTCTTTACACATACCATGGAGTTAACCCAGTCTGTTGGCTCTTCGACTTTCCTGATGACTCCTAGTGTGGTCATTCTGTCCAGTTCATTCTTGAGCCGGTCACGCAGGGGTGCTAGAACTCTTCGTGGAGCATGTACCACTGGCTGAGCATCCTACTTTAGCCGGATCTTGTAAGTGAATGGTAGAACTCCAAATCCTTTGAACACATCCTGGAAATTATTCACTACAGAATCCACTGAGTCATCTGGTCTGCTTATGGCACAGTTTATACGGTAGACTCTTTTGACCAGTTCTAAGTCCTCACAAGCTTTGTCACCCAGTAGTGAATCAAGCCTTTCAGCCACAACAGAAAACATGAGATGATGCACTTTGTCTTTGATTGTCACTTTAAGTCTGCATACACCTAAGGTATCTATTTTCTGTCCATTATAGTCCTTCAGTAGTACTGACTTTTTCTGTATTTTGGGCTTTTCTTTCATATTGTTAATGTCACTCATACTGATTAAATTTGCTTTTGCCCCAGTGTCTAGTTTCAAGGCAACTAATGCTCCATTTAGCTGCAGTGGGATCATCCATTTGTCCTCTTTTACTGCATTCACTTTATGTTCAGCATTGTCCGTTTCTGAGGGCTGCACATTTTCTGTATCCGTTTTGATATTGTCACATGACACCATTCCTACAAAAAATGTCTCACTTAAATCAGTGTCCTCAATTACATTAACTCGTTGCCCTTAGTTTGTACTTTTGAAAAGCATTGTTTGGCAAAGTGATTCTTTCCATTACACTTTGTGCACATTTTTCCAAACGCTGGGCATTGTCTTAACTGGTGTTTGTAACCACAGCGTTTACAATTAAAAATTTCAGCCTCCGATTGCTTTTCATTTCTGTTCTGCCCATGTTTCTTCCCCTTATAGGACACAGCACCGACAGCAGCATTATCACTCATTACAATCGCATCATTATTGATTTCACTGAAAGTCTTCGCATGCTTTCGAGCTAGCTCGCTGGCTTGGCATATTTTCACTGCATTTTCCAAATTTAGTTTGGTTTCTCTCAACAGACGTTCCCTGACTTTTTTTATCATGAATACCAAACACAATCTGGTCACGAATCATGGATGCTTTGAGCTCAGAGAAATTACATGTCTGTGCTTTCAGTTTCAGATCAGTTATAAAGCTATCAAAAGTCTCATTTTTCTGCTGTGTCCGAGAACAGAAGATGTATCTTTCATAGGTCTCATTCTTTTTGGGAGAGCAATGTGCATCAAATTTTTTTAACACATCTTCTAATTTTTCTTTGTTCTCCTCTGGATTAAATACAAATGTATTAAATACCTCTATCGCCTGTGGGCCTACAACCGTAAGCAGCAACGCTATCTTCCTTGCGTCTGGCTTCGTACCGAATCCGATGGCTGCAATGTAGAGTTCGAGTTGTTGTTTAAAAGTCTGCCAGTTGTAGTCGATTTTTCCTGTGAGTTTCAAACGCTCTGGTGGCTTCAAATTCTCCATGTCGCTTTTCACAATTTTTAGCAGATCTTCACCATCCTGGTACCATCTTATGTTCATTAAGAAACATAAAACATAGAAACATAGAGATAGGAACAGGAGTAGGCCATTCGGCCCTTCGAGCCTGCTCCGCCATTCAATGAGATCATGGCTGATCTTCGTCTGAGATCATAGCTGATCTTACCAGTTCAGTACCCCGTCCCCGCCTTTTCTCCGTAACCCTTAATCCCCTTAGCCTTCAGAAATATATCCAATTCTCTCTTGAAAATATTTATTGAATTAGCCTTCACAGCCTTCTGTGGCAGGGAATTCCACAGGCTCACCACTCTTTGAGTGAAGAAATTCTTCCTCATCTCTGTTTTAAATGATTTGCCCGCTATTTTTAGACTGTGGCCCCTGGTTCTGTGCTCCCCGGCCATTGGAAACATTCTCTCTGAATTCAGCCTGTCCAGGCCTGCCATAATTTTATATGTTTCGATGAGATCCCCTCTCAATCTTCTAAACTCCAGTGAGTACAAGCCCAAACTATTCAATCTCTCCTCGTAGGTCATTCCCGCCATTCCAGGTATCAGCCTGGTGAATCGCCGCTGCACTCTTTCCATGGCAAGAACATCCTTCCGCAGATGGGGCGACCAAAACTGTACACAATACTCCAGATGCGGTCTCACCAGCACCTTGTACAGCTGTAGTAAGGTATCCCTATTCCTATACTCGAACCCCCTTGATATGAAGGCCAACATACCATTTGCCTTCTTAATCGCCTGTTGCACCTGCATGCTCTCCTTCAGTGACTGGTGCACAAGAACACCCAGGTCCCTCTGCACTTCCCCATCTCCCAATCTATTGCCATTTAGATAATAATCCACCCTCCTGTTTTTACCCCCAAAGTGGATAACCTCGCATTTATCCACATTATAGTGCATCTGCCACATATCCGCCCATTCCCCCAACCTGTCCAAATCGCACTGTAGCCTCCTGACATCCTCATCAGAGCCCACCCCTCCTCCTAGTTTAGTGTCGTCAGCGAATTTGGAAATATTGCATCCAATTCCCTGATCCAGATCATTTACATATATTGTGAACAGCTGGGGTCCCAGGACAGATCCTTGCGGCACCCCGCTGGTCACTGCCTGCCACTCCGAAAACGAGCCGTTTATTCCAACTCTCTGTTTTCTATCCGCCAGCCAGTTCTCTATCCACGTTAATACTTTGCCCCCAATCCCATGAGCCTTAATTTTGCATGATAATCTTTTGTGTGGAACCTTATCGAAGGCTTTCTGGAAGTCAAGGTACACCACATCCACTGGCTCTCCCCCATCTATTTTACCAGTTACTTCCTCAAAAAATTCCAGCAGATTAGTCAAACACGATTTACCCTTTGTAAATCCATGTTGACTCTGTCCGATCCTTTCCCCATTTGTCAAGTGCTCCGCTATTTTATCCTTAATAATGGACTCTAGCATTTTGCCCACAACCGATGTAAGGCTTACTGGTCTATAATTCCCTGCTTTCTCTCTACCCCCCTTTTTAAATATTGGGGTAACATTAGCTACCCTCCAATCCACGGGTACTGTTCCCGAGTCAATGGAGTTCCGGAAGATGATCCTTAGAGCATCTGCTATCTCCAGGGCCACCTCCTTAAGTACCCTAGGATGTAGTTTATCAGGCCCCGGGGATTTGTCGGCCTTCAGTCCCCTCAACTTACCCAACACCATATCCCTAGAGATACTAATTTCTGTCAGCTCCTCCCTCTCATTAGTCCCTATGTTTGTCGATATTCCTGGGAGGTTATTTGTGTCCTCCTTTGTGAATACAGAACCAAAGTATGAGTTTAATTGGTCTGCCATTTCCTTATTCTCCATTATATATTCTCCCGAATCGGACTGCAAGGGACCGACTTGGGATTTTACCAGTCTTTTCCTCCAGATATACCGATAAAAGCTTTTGCAGTCTGTCTTTATGTTTGCTGCAAGTTTACTTTCGTATTCTATTTTTCCCTTCCTGATTAATCCCTTTGTCCTCTTTTGCTGTATCCTGTACTGCCCCCAATCTTCCGTTCTGGTGCTTTTTTTTGCCAGTTGATATGCCCTTTTTTTTGATTTTATGCTGTCCCTAATTTCCCTCGTTATCCATGGTTGAGTCACCTTTTTAGGTTTATTTTTATGCCAAACCGGTATAAACATGTTCTGGAATTCTTCCATTCTATCTTTGAATGCTTGCCATTGTCTATCCACTGTCAATCCCCCCAGAAACACCACCCAATCAATCTTACCCAATTCCCGTCTCATACCCTCGTAATTCCCTTTATTTAAGTTCTGGACCTTAGTCTCTGATTCAATTTCCTCACTCTCCATCTCGACTGAGAGCTCGATCATATTATGATCGCTCTGACCCAAGGGGCCTCGTACAAGAAGATTGCTGATAAGTCCCTTCTCATTGCACAATACCCAGTCTAAAATGGCCTGATCTCGAGTCGGCTCCTCGACATATTGGTCCAGATAACTGTCCCGAAAACATTCCAGGAATTCCTCCTCCTCAGAATTTTTACTAATTTGGGTAGTCCAATCAATATGTAAATTAAAGTCACCCATGATGACAGCTGTGCTCTTATCGCACGCTTCTCTAATTTCCCTTTTTATGCCTTCCCTCACCTCCATATTACTATTTGGAGGCCTATATATCACACCCACTAACGTTTTCCTCCCCTTGCTATTTCTCATTTCTACCCATACAGATTCCGTTTCATCCGAGTTAATATCCTTCCTTTCCATTGCATTAATCCCCTCCTTTACCAGCAATGCTACCCCACCTCCCCTACCTTTTTGCCAATCCTTCCTAAATATTGTATATCCCTGGATGTTAAGTTCCCAGCCTTGCCCACCCTGCAGCCACGTTTCTGTAATCCCAATCAAATCATACTTGTTTACCTCTATTTCCACAACTAATTCATCCACCTTGTTCCTAATGCTTCTAGCATTAAGATACAAAGCCTTCAGGCTTGCTTTTTTCACACTCTCATTATGAATTATAAATAGACATTCTTATTATGAACACAGCTAGCTTTTGCTAGTTACTTTATTGAGCACATGTGGACTAGGTACAGTATCTGTAGAGGCTTCCATCTTGACTGCTGCCTTGTGGGTAGCCTAGTGCCTCATGGGTAATGTAGTCTTAATATACATACAGCTGGGTAGTGTAGTCTTATACATACAGCTATATACAGCTCTACACAGCTCTACGGCTCCACCTAGTGTCCACTATAGAATGACATGTTATTGATCATTATACCAAGATATCTGCGCCCCTCTAATTCTGCCCTCTTGAGGATCCCTGATTAAAATCGCTCAACCATTGGTGGCTGTGCCTTCTGTTGCCTGGGCCCTAAGCACTGGAATTCCCTGCCTAAACTTGTCCGTCTCGCTACCTCTCTTTCCTCCTTTAAGACGCTCCTTAAAACCTACCGAGGTGTGTGGATGAGGGTAGTGCAGTTGATGTAGTCTACATGGAGTTCAGTAAGGCTTTTGACAAAGTCCCACATGGGAGACTGGTCAAGAAGGTAAGAGCCCATGGGATCCAGGGCAATTTGGCACATTGGGTCCAAAATTGGCTTAGAGGCAGGAGGCAGAGGGTGATGGTCGAAGGTTGTTTTTGTGACTGGAAGCCTGTGTCCAGTGGTGTACCGCAGGGATTGGTGCAGGGATCCTTTGCTGTTTGTAGTGTACATTAATGATTTAGATATGAATGTAGGAGGTATGATCAGTAAGTTCGCAGATGACACGAAAATTGGTGGAGTGGTAAATAGCGAGGAGGGAACCCTCAGGCTACAGGATGATATAGAAGGGTTGGTTAGATGGGCAGAACAGTGGTAAATGTAATTTAGCCCTGAAAAGTGTGAGGTGATGCATTTTGGGAGGACTAACAAGGCAAGGGAATACACAATGGATGGTAGGACCCTAGGAAGGACAGAGGATCAGAGGGACCTTGGTGTGCATGTACATTGATCCCGGAAGGCAGCAGGACAGGTAGATAAGGTGGTTAAAAAGGCATATGGGATACTTGCCTTCATTAGCCGAGGCATAGAATATAAGAGCAGGGAGGTTATGATGGAGCTGCACAAAACGCTAGTTAGGCCACAGCTGGAATATTGTGTGCAGTTCTGGTCGCCACACTATAGGAGGGATGTGATTACATTGGAGAGGGTGCAGAGGAGATTCACCAGGGTGTTACCTGGGCTGGAGCGCTTCAGCTATGAAGAGAGACTGGACAGGCTGGGGTTGTTTTCCTTAGAGCAGAGAAAGCTGAGGGGGGACCTGATTGAGGTGTACAAAATTATGAGGGGCATAGATAGGGTAGATAGAAAGGAACTTTTCTCCTTAGTAGAGGGGTCAACAACCAGAGGGCATAGTTTCAAGGTAAGGGGCAGGAGGTTTAGAGGGGATTTGAGGAAAAACTTTTTCACCCAGAGGGTGGTTGGAATCTGGAACTCACTGCCTGAAAGGGTGGTAGAGGCAGGAACCCTCACAACATTCAAGAAGCATTTAGATGAGCACTTGAAACGCCATAGCATACAAGTCTACGGACCAAGTGCTGGAAAATGGGATTAGAATAGACAGGGCTTGATGGCCAGCGCGGACACGATGGGCCGAAGGGCCTCTTTCTGTGCAGTATAAATCTATGACTCTATGACCAAGTTTTTGCTCACCTGCCCTAATTTATCCTTATGTGGGTCAGTGTCAAATTTATTGTCTTACAATACTCCTGTGCGGCAACATGGGATGTTTTACTACATTAAAGGTGCTATATTAATACAAGTTGTTGTTGTAGTTGTTATTACAAAGTATTTACAGCACAGAAACTGGCCATTCGGCCCAGCTGGTCTATGCTGGTGTTTATGTTCCACTCGAGCCTCCTCCCACCCCTCTTCATCTAAGCCCATCAACATATCTTTCTATTCCTTTCTCCCTCATGTGTTAATCTAGCTTCCCCTTAAATGCATCTATACTATTTGCCTCCACTACTCCCTGTGGTAGCGAGTTCCACATTCAAATCGCTCTCTGGGTAAAGAAGTTTCTCCTGAATTTCGTAATAGTGACTAGCTTATATTGATGGCCTCTAGTTCTGGTCTCGCCTGCAAGTGGAAACATCTTCTCTACATCTACCCTATCGAACCCTTACATAATCTCGAAGACCTCTGTCATCTCTATTTTGGTGATAGGGTGCACACCAGAGTCTTTGAAGCATTTGTCCTACTTCATCATAGCGTGCTCCAATTTTGAGATGTGTTCAAGATACCACAGTACATTTGATAAATATTTTATACATCTGTCCTTACTCATTGTGTTCAGTTACAGCTGGCTATGCTGAAGCTCAATAAACATAAGGACAGCTGTCTGAAGCAATTGTGCAACATCTGAACCATAAATCCTTCTTCAGTCATTTTAACCATTCATCAGACTTTGGCTACTTACAGACAAGGGGACTAAATGGTGCAGTGACTGAGCACACTGTCCCTTTACACTGGGACATGGGTTTCAATCCATCCCAATGCAATGGGAGGAAATTCTTCTCTCTGTCAAGGGCCCTATCTGAAATGAGTTTGGCCAGTCTCAGGCCAGTTCCGAGTGGGCATGACTCACCGCATAACACCTGCTTTAAGTTGGCAATCTCACTCAGACACGCCAAGGATAACTGTTGGACTGTCACACTTGTATAACTAGGTGCAGCTCATCTGAAGCTCATCTGTATTCACGGGGCATATAACATAGAAACATAGAAGATAGGAGCAGGAGTAGGCCATTTGGCCCCTCGAGCCTGCTCCGCCATTCAATGAAATCATGGCTGATCATCCAAACTCAGTACCCTGTTCCTGCCTTCTCCCCATATCCCTTGATCCCTTTAGCCTTAAGAAATATATCTAACTACTTCTTGAATATATTTAATGAATTGGCCTCAACTGCCTTCTGTGGTAGAGAATTCCACAGGTTCACCACTATCTGGGTGAAGAAATTCCTCCTCATCTCTGTCCTAAATGGCTTACCCGTTATCCTTAGACTGTGACCCCTGGTTCTGGACTCCCCGGCCATTGGGAACATCCTTCCTGAATCTAGTCTGTCTAGTCCTATTAGAATTTTATAAGTTTCAATGAGATCCCCTCTCATTCTTCTAAACTCCAGCGAGTATAAGCCCAATCGACCCAATCTCTCCTCAGACGTCATTCCTGCCATCCCAGGTATGAGCCTGGTGAATCTTCGCTGCACTCCCTCCGTGGCAAGAACATCCTTCCTCAGATAAGACGACCAAAACTGCACACAATACTCAAGATGTGGTCTCACCAAGGCCCTGTAAAACTGTAGCAAGACATCCTTGTTCCTGTACTCGAACCCTCTCGCTATGAAGGCCAACATACCATTTGCCTTCTTAACCGCCTGCTGCACCTGCATACTTACCTTCAGCGACTGGTGCACAAGGACGCCCAGGTCTCGTTGCACTTCCCCTTCTCCCAGTCTATTGCCATTCAGATAATAATCTGCCTTCCTGTTTTTGCCACCAAAGTGAATAACCTCGCATTTATCCACATTATACTGCATCTGCCATGCTTCTGCCCAATCACCCAACCTGTCCAAATCATACTGGAGTTTCTTGGCATCCTCCTCACAGCACACACGCCCACCCAGCTTTGTGTCCTCTGCAAACTTGGAGATATTACATCGAGTTCCCTCGTCTAGATCATTAATATATATTGTGAATAGCTGGGGTCCTAGGACCGATCTCTGCGGTACCCCACTAGTCACTGCCTGCCACTCGGAAAAACCTATCCTACAGCTCACCTGGCAACGCAAGATGCTGCCCCTGAGTGGGAAACCTGTTCTATTCTACAGAGCTGACTTCTGTCACAATTAGTCATTGCTGCTGCTAAGTCACAGTTGTATTTAAGTTGGACTGTTGCTTTAAGGCCACAGAGTGTAATTGCTGTAAAAAAGCACTTTTTGAGATCAATCAGAAACTAACTGATGTTATTTAGTTAGATGGCTGTTAGAATGGGACATCTTTCTTTTCAGGCTCCAGATATCAGCAAGAAGCCCTCCCATGTCAGCTACAACACAAGTCAGAGACAGAGTGAAGCTCCCTCCAAAGTGCAGATCCAACTCAGAACCGTAGCTGTCTAATGGAAACATAGAAACATAGAAGACAGGAGCAGGAGTAGGCCATTCGGCCCCTCGAGGCTGCTCCTCCATTCAATGAGATCATGGCTGATCATCCAAATTCAGTACCCTGTCCCTGCTTTCTCCCCATAACCCTTGATCCCTTTAGCCTTAAGAAATATATCCAACTCCTTCTTGAATATATTTAATGAATTGGCCTCTACTGCCTTCTGAGGTAGAGAATTCCACAGGTTCACCACTCTTTGGGTGAAGAAATTCCTCCTCATTGCTGTCCTAAATGGCTTACCAACATAAGAACATAAGAACATAAGAAGTAGGAGCAGGAGTAGGCCATACGGCCTCTCGGGCCTGCTCCGCCATTCAATAGGATCATGGCTGATCCGAACTTAGACTCACGTCCACTACCCTGCCTGCTCCCCGTAACCCCTAATTCCCTTATCAGCTAGGAAACTGTCTATCTCCGTTTTAAATTTATTTAATGTCGCAGCTTCCACAGCTCTCTGAGGTAGCAAATTCCATAGATTTACTACCCTCTGAGTGAAGAAGTTTCTCCTCATCTCAGTTTTGAAAGGGCAGCCCTTTATTCTAAGATTATGCCCCCTAGTTCTAGTCTCACCCATCAGTGGAAACATCCTCACCGCATCCACCCGATCAAGCCCCCTCACAATCTTATATGTTTCGATAAGATCGCCTCTCACTCTTCTGAATTCCAATGAGTAGAGGCCCAACCTACTCAACCTTTCCTCATAAGTCAACGCCCTCATCTCCGGAATCAACCGAGTGAACCTTCTCTGAACTGCCTTGAGAGCAAGTATATCTTTTCTTAAATATGGAAACCAAAACTGTACGCAGTATTCCAGGTGTGGCCTCACCAGTACCATGTATAACTGAAGCAAGACTTCCCTGCTTTTATACTCCATCCCCCTTGCAATAAAAGCCAAGATTCCATTGGCCTTACCCCTTATCCTTAGACTGTGACCCCTGGTTCTGGACTCCCTGACCATCGGGAACATCCTTCCTGCATCTAGTCTGTCCAGTCCTGTTAGAATTTTATAAGTTTCAACGAGATACCCTCTCATTCTTCTAAACTCCAGCGAGTATAAGCCCAATCGACCCAATCTCTCCTCATACGTCATTCCTGCCATCCCAGGTATCAGCCGGGTGAATCTTCGCTGAACTCCCTCCATGGCAAGAACATCCTTCCTCAGATAAGGCTACCAAAACTGCACACAATATGCAAGATGTGGTCTCACCAAGGCCCTGTACAACTGCAGCAAGACATCCTTGTTCCTGTACATGAACCCTCTCCCTACGAAAGCCAACATACCTTTTGTCTTCTTAACCGCCTGCTGCACCTGCATGCTTACCTTCAGCGACTGGTGCACAAGGACACCCAGGTCTCGTTGCACTTCCCCTTCTCCCAATCTATTGCCATTCAGATAATAATCTGCCTTCCTGTTTTTGACACCAAAGTGGATAACCTCAGTGGATAATCTGCCATGCTTCTGCCCAATCACCCAACCTGTCCAAATCATATTGGGGTTTCTCGGCATCCTCCTCACAGCACACACGCCCACCCAGCTTTGTGTTACCTGCAAACTTGGAGATATTACATCTAGTTCCCTTGTCTAGATCATTAATATATATTGTGAATAGCTGGGGTCCAAGGACCGATCCCTGCGTTGCCCCACTAGTCACTGCCTGCCACTCGGAAAATGACCCGTTTATTCCAACTCTTTGCTTTCTGTCTGCCAACCAGTTCTCTATCCAATTCAATACCTTGCCCCCAATCCCATGTGCCTTAACTTTACACGCTAATCTCTTATGTGGGACCTTATCGAAAGAGTTATCGAATGGAGTTCACAGAAATCACAGAAATCACAGAAACCCCACAGTGCAGATAGAGGCCATTTCGGCCCATCGAGCCTGCACCGACACATATCCCACCCAATCCCTACACCAACACATATCCCACCCTATCCCCGTAACCCCACGTATTTAATCCCCCTAACACTAAGGGTCAATTTATCATAGCCAATCAACCTAACCCGCACATCTTTGGACTGTGGGAGGAAACCGGAGCACCCGGAGGAAACCCACGCAAACACAGGGAGAATGTGCAAACTCCACACAGACAGTCACCCGAGGCCGGATTCGAACCTGGGTTCCTGGCGCTGTGAGGCAACAGTGCTAACCACTATGCCACCGTGCCAGTTGTACAAATCTCTGCATGAAAACTGTCTACAGCAGCTTGAGAGCCTAACAACTTCTGCTAACCAAAAGCCTCTCAGGGATTTTACTTCAAGCGCTGCTGGCTTCCAGGTAGACAATCATGAACTCTTTTTTGATATGCTCTGGTCCCAGTTATGAATTAATCCTAATCCCGTGTCCTAACTCGCACCAAGTCCTGTTCACCCATCACCCCTGTGCCCACTGACCTACATTGGTTCCAAACCATCGTAAACACCTTCACCGAAGCATACAAGAGCATGGGCCTTACACTAAACATCCGTAAGACAAAGGTCCTCTACCAACCTGCCCCCGCCACACAGTGCTGCCCCCCGATTATCAAAATCCACGACAAGGCCTTGGACAATGTGGACCACTTTCCATACCTCAGGAGCCTACTGTCAACAAGGGCAGACGTCGACGAGGAAGTCCAACACCGCCTTCAGTGTGCCAGTGCAGCCTTCGGTCGCCTGAGGAAGAGAGTGTTTGAAGACCAGGACCTCAAACCCGGCACTAAGCTCATGGTCTAACCGGCAGCAGTGATACCTGCCCTGCTGTATGGCTCAGAGACATGGACCATGTACAGCAGGCACCTCAAAGCACTGGAGAGGTACCACCAACGCTGCCTCCGCAAGATCCTGCAAATCCATTGGCAGGATAGGCACACCAACGTCAGTGTTCTTGCTCAGGCCAACATCCCCAGCATCGAAGCTCTGACCACGCTCAATCAGCTGCGATGGACGGGTCACATTGTCCGCATGCCGGATACGAGACTCCCAAAACAAGCGCTTTACTTGGAGCTCCGGCACGGCAAGAGAGCCCCAGGTGGGCAGAGGAAATACTTCAAGGACACCTTCAAAGCCATCTTGAAAAAGTGCAACATCCCCACCGACACCTGGGAATCCCTGACCCAAGACCGCACAAAGTGGAGGAGAAGCATCCAGGAAGGCGCCGAACACTTCGAGTCTCTTTGCCGGGAGCAAGCGGAAGCCAAGTGCAAGGAGCGCACGTCAACCCAAACACCCCACCCACCCGCCCCTTCAACCACCATCTGCCCCACCTGTGGCAGAGACTGTAGGTCCCGCATTGGACTAATCAGCCACCTGCAAGCTCATTTTTAAAGTGGAAGCAAGTCATCCTCAGTTCCGAGGGACTGCCTAAGAGAGAAAGAAGAGACATTGGTTCCCAGTCTGGCAAAGCCTTGATTTTAAAATTCTCATGCTTGTTTTCAAATCCCTCCATGGCCTCGCCCCTCCCTATCTCTGTAACCTCATCTAGCTCTACAACCTTCTGAGATTTCTTTGCTACTCCACTTCTGGCCTCTTGTGCATCCTCGATTATAATGGCTCCACCATTGGTGACCGTGCCTTCAGCAGCCTGGGCCCTAATTTCTGGATTCCCTCCCTAAACCTTTCCACCTCTCTACCTCTCTTTCTTCCTTTAAGACGCTCCTTAAAACCTACCTTTTTGACCAAGCTTTTGGTCATCTGCCCGAATATCTTCTTATATGGCTTGGTGTCAACTTTTGTTTGATAACGCTCCTGTGAAACGCCTTGGGATGTTTTACTACGTTAAAGGTGCTATATAAATACAAGTTGTTGTTGTTATCCAAATAGTCAGCTTACACCATCAGGGTTTTCTACTCCCTAGCAGGCTAATCCAGTTTGAGCAATTAGAGGTGCCAACCCGGAGTTTCATTGCAGTGCAGGTCCTTGTCCTCATCTAAGAGTACCATTCGACCCCCCAATTCCAGAGCCCCCCAATTCCAGAGCCCCTGATTCCAGAGCCCCTGATTCCAGAGTTCCTGATTCCAGAGCCCCTGATACCAGAGCTCCTGATACCAGAGCCCCTGATTCCAGAGCTCCTGATTCCAGAGCCCCTGATACCAGAGCTCCTGATACCAGAGCCCCTGATTCCAGAGCCCCTGATTCCAGAGCCCATGATACCAGAGCTCCTGATATCAGAGCCCCGTGATTCCAGAGCTCCTGATTCCAGAGCCCCTGATACCAGAGCCCCTTGATTCCAGAGCCCCTGATTCCAGAGTTCCTGATTCCAGAGCCCCTGATACCAGAGCTCCTGATTCCAGAGCCCCCTGATTCCAGAGCCCCCTGATTCCAGAGCTCCTGATTCCAGAGCCCCCCAATTCCAGAGCCCCCCGATTCCAGAGCCCCCAATTCCAGAGCCCCTGATACCAGAGCCCCTTGATTCCAGAGCCCCTGATTCCAGAGCTCCTGATTCCAGAGCCCCCTGATTCCAGAGCCCCCTGATTCCAGAGCCCCCCTGATTCCAGAGCTCCTGATTCCAGAGCCCCCTGATTCCAGAGCCCCCCAATTCCAGAGCCCCCTGATTCCAGAGCCCCCGATTCCAGAGCCCCTGATACCAGAGCTCCTGATTCCAGAGCCCCCTGATTCCAGAGCCCCCCTGATTCCAGAGCTCCTGATTCCAGAGCCCCCCAATTCCAGAGCCCCCCGATTCCAGAGCCCCCAATTCCAGAGCCCCTGATACCAGAGCCCCTTGATTCCAGAGCTCCTGATTCCAGAGCCCCCTGATTCCAGAGCCCCCTGATTCCAGAGCCCCCCTGATTCCAGAGCCCCCGATTCCAGAGCCCCTGATACCAGAGCCCCCGATTCCAGAGCCCCTGATTCCAGAGCCCCTGATTCCAGAGCCCCCTGATTCCAGAGCCCCCTGATTCCAGAGCCCCCCTGATTCCAGAGCCCCCGATTCCAGAGCCCCTGATACCAGAGCCCCTGATTCCAGAGTTCCTGATTCCAGAGCCCCTGATACCAGAGCTCCTGATTCCAGAGCCCCCTGATTCCAGAGCCCCTGATTCCAGAGCCCCCAATTCCAGAGCCCCCAATTCCAGAGCCCCCCAATTCCAGAGCTCCTGATTCCAGAGCCCCCTGATTCCAGAGCCCCCGATTCCAGAGCCCCTGAATCCAGAGCCCCTTGATTCCAGAGCCCCTGATTCCAGAGCTCCTGATTCCAGAGCCCCCTGATTCCAGAGCCCCCCCGATTCCAGAGCTCCTGATTCCAGAGCCCCCGATTCCAGAGCCCCTGATACCAGAGCCCCCTGATTCCAGATTCCCCCGTGATTCCAGAGCTCCTGATTCCAGAGCCCCTGATTCCAGAGCCCCTGATTCCAGAGCCCCCAATTCCAGAGCCCCCAATTCCAGAGCCCCCCAATTCCAGAGCCCCCGATTCCAGAGCCCCCGTGATTCCAGAGCCCCCAATTCCAGAGCCCCTGATTCCAGAGCCCCCGATTCCAGAGCCCCTGATTCCAGAGCCCCCTGATTCCAGAGCCCCCGATTCCAGAGCCCCTGATTCCAGAGCCCCTTGATTCCAGAGCCCCTGATTCCAGAGTTCCTGATTCCAGAGCCCCTGATACCAGAGCTCCTGATTCCAGAGCCCCCTGATTCCAGAGCCCCCTGATTCCAGAGCCCCCGATTCCAGAGCCCCTGATTCCAGAGCCCCTTGATTCCAGAGCCCCTGATTCCAGAGCTCCTGATTCCAGAGCCCCCTGATTCCAGAGCCCCCCCGATTCCAGAGCTCCTGATTCCAGAGCCCCCGATTCCAGAGCCCCTGATACCAGAGCCCCCTGATTCCAGAGCCCCCCGTGATTCCAGAGCTCCTGATTCCAAAGCCCCTGATTCCAGAGCCCCTGATTCCAGAGCCCCCCCGATTCCACCCCCCCGACCTTGATAGAGGCCTTTATTGCCCGATTCCTTAAACTGCTGCGAAGTGACAGGCTGGTGCAAACTTTACAGAGGACAGCTCAAGTTCAGGAGCACGCCTCAAGAGCAACAAGACTCTAGTGAGTCACGGTTGGCCTCGTGGGCCTCATTATCATACAGCTGCTTGTAGTGATATATTCTATTTTTAGCTCTGTTAGTAAATATTCAGATGAAAAAGAAAGGAATCTTAATGAGATTGTTTTGCCTGCAAAATTAAACTAATATAAATTGCCTCTGGAAGAATGATCCCTGGTGAGATGTATTCCTTCACTCAGGTTCAAATGGAGCGTAAGGCTCAGCTGTAGGAAGTACATTTATGAACTGCTCAGTACATAGAGTGATTCAGTAGGAGCGCTGCTCTCGTGGTCAAGCACCCTGCTGATGCTGCTTCCCGGAGGGAGCGCTGGACCACAGGGCCCCTCCCAGCGACGCGCTCACCCACTCAAGCGATGGGGAAAAGCAATCTAAGAGGTGCCTAAGTAGATAAATGCAAAGCGCAGCTAAATGGGTACATCAGCATAGTGGTTATCTTACTGGACTCAGTAATCCGGAAGATTGTGAGTTCATAATCCCGCCAAGGCTGTTTAAGAATTTGAATTCAGTTTTTTTTAAATCTGGAAATAAAAAGCTGGTATTAGTAAAAATGATCATGAAGCTGTAAAATTATCCAAAGATTATCCATGCACAGAGCTGTGGCTACAAGAGCAGATCAGAGGCTGGGAATTCTGCGGCAAGTGTCTCACCTCCTGACTCCCCAAAGCCTTTCCACCATCTACAAGGCACAAGTCAGGAGTGTGATGGAATACTCTCCACTTGCCTGGATGAGTGCAGCTCCAACAACACTCAAGAAGCTCGACACCATCCAGGACAAAGCACCTCGCTTGATTGGCACCCCATCCACCACCTTAAACATTCACTCCCTCCACCGGCGTACCGTGGCTGCAGTGTGCACCATCTACAAGATGCACTGCAGCAACTCGCCAAGGCTTCTTCGGCAACACCTCTCAAACCCGCAACCTCTTCCACCTAGAAGGATAAGGGCAGCAGTCGCATGGGAACACCACCACCTCCAAGTTCCCCTCCAAGTCACACACCATCCTGACTTGGAAATATATCGCCGTTCCTCCATCGTCGCTGGGTCAAAATCCTGGAATTCCCTCCCTAACAGCACTGTGGGAGTACCTTCACCACACGGACTGCAGCGGTTCAAGAAGGCAGCTCACCACCACCTTCTCGAGGGCAATTAGGGATGGGCAATAAATGCTGGCCTTGCCAGCGACGCCCACAGCCCAGGAACGAATAAAATGCTTTAACCTTCTGTGTTTGTTGGTAAAATGGTAAGATGAAAAGCAGAGTGTGCAAGTGTTTCTTTGATTGTTGTGACTGCTTTACTGCCTTGGTTACTGAATGGTGGTGGATGTGTATTCGGTAGATATATACATGTGAAATACATTTGCCTGCTTGTGTGAGTGGCCTTTTCCACTAAGGCACAAGGCTCTAAAATTAATGCATGTGTTGCCATAGTCACATCTGTGATTAGTCAGCAATTTCTATTGGACAACACTAGTCCTCATAATTTAACCCTTTTAGCCCCCTGGTATAATTCTGGTGAATTTGCGCTGCTCCCCCTTCCTGATGTGCGGTGCCCAGAACGGAACGCAGTGTTAAAAATGGGGTCTAACCAGAGCTTTATATAACTGTAACATAATTTAAAACTGATACAGCTTTAGAGTTGTTGCCTAATCACTGCAATTAATCTCTTATCAATTAGTCTACAACAAACCCAGACATGAGGTGAGGAAAACACCTCCAGTGGTGGAGAGCTATGTGGAACCATGGGGTAGATTTTGGTCTGGGCCTGTTTTTGGGTCCAGCTCGGCGCTCTGTGACCGATGGAAATTGGTCCTCGGGCCTCCTCAATACTCTCAGCGCAACCGCTTTCTGCTTCCACCGTCTCCTTAGGGAGACTATTCCATAGATTTACAGTTCAGCCAAGCTGTCCCCAAATTAATCATTAACTGCTGTACGCTGCATACTTTTGCCATCAAATAAAGGGATAAACATGCAGCAGATTGACGAGAACAGTAATGCCAACTCTTGCGAATTAATCGCCAGACACAGTGATTTTTAATGAAAAAATTGCCCCAACTCACAATCCCTGTAAAAACTGTAAAAACTCATGCTTATCCTTGTGGGGCAAAGGAAGGATTTCAAACCGCTGCTGCACCTGAAACAGCTTCAGGTTTGAATCCAACCAAGCCCGCGCGAGCATTGAAACCATTCGTTGCCGCGGGCCAAAGGAAGGAAGGGGGCGAAGGAAAGATTGCCAATCAAAATCCAGGCACGTGTGTGAGGAACAGGTCTCTGCGGTCATGTGACAGTCAAGGACCAAACCCGAGGCAGGCAGCACACAGTCAGATAGATCCAGAGTCGAGGGTTTCAGTCAGTAAATATATCAGAGCGAAGCTTCCCCTCCTCTCTCAGCTGTCAAAAATCGGAGCTGGAAAAGAAACATAGAAACATAGAAACATAGAAGATAGGAGCAGGAGTAGGCCATTCGGCCCCTCGAGCCTGCTCCGCCATTCAATGAGATCATGGCTGATCATCCAAATTCAGTACCCTGTCCCCGCCTTCTCCCCATATCCCTTGATCCCTTTAGCCTTAAGAAATATATCTAACTCCTTCTTGAATGTATTTAATGAATTGGCCTCTACTGCCTTGTGTGGTAGAGAATTCCACAGGTTCACCACTCTCTGGGTGAAGAAATTCCTCCTCATCTCTGTCCGAAATGGCTTACCCCTTATCCTTAGACTGTGACCTGCATTCATATCATATTTTTGTACAGTATTGTTATCTTATTTTTCTCTGATAATAAATTTTGGTTTTCTTTGTACCAAACCACTGGTCTGCTCGTTTGTCGATATCGCTATCGGCCAATAAGCCCGGGGATCAGAACTAAGGGGTGAGCGATTCGAACCGCTCAGAGATAAGGCAGCCGGAGACATAACCGACTGGCCAAAGCAAGTAGAAAAACCCCCTACACTGGTGCCATGTCCTGGTGTCTTCTTTGGCCTGTATCCTGCTGAGCTAAATGTCTCTTTCATCCCTGAGCGATCCTACCATCTCTTTGGCTATTCTTTTAATTTTAAAATACCTATAAATTCCTATAAACTCTCCTTTTATAGAAACATAGAAGATAGGAGCAGGAGTAGGCCATTCGGTCCCTCGAGCCTGCTCCGCCATTCAATGTGATCATGGCTGATCATCCAAGTTCAGTATCCGGTCCCTGCTTTCTCACCATACCCCTTGATCCCTTTAGACTTAAGAAATATATCCAACTCTTTCTTGAATATATTTAATGAATTGGCCTCTACTGCCTTCTGTGGTAGAGAATTCCACAGGTTCACCACTCTCTGGGTGAAGAAATTCCTTCTCATTTCTGTCCTAAAAGGCCTACCCCTTATCCTTAGACGGTGACCCTTGGTTCTGGACTCCCCGACCATCGGGGACATCCTTCCTGCATCTAGTCTGTCTAGTCCTGTTAGAATTTTATAAGTTTCAATGAGATCCCCTCACTCTTCTAAACTTCAGCGAGTATAAGCCCAATCGACCCAATCGCTCCTCATACATCATTCCTGCCATCCCAGTTATCAGTCTGGTGAATCTTCGCTGCATTCCTTCCATGGCAAGAACATCCTTCCTCAGATAAGACGACCAAAACTGCACACAATACTCAAGGTGTGGTCTCACCAAGGCCCTGTACAACTGCAGCAAGACATCCTTGTTTCTGTACTCAAACCCTCTCGCTACGAATGCCAACATACCATTTGCCTTCTTAACCGCCTGCTGCACCAACATGCTTAGCTTCAGCGACTGGTGCACAAGGACACCCAGGTCTCATTGCACTTCCCCTTCTCCCAATCTATTGCCATTCAGACAATAATCTTCCTTCCTGTTTTTGACACCAAAGTGGATAACCTCACATTTATCCACGTTATATTGCATCTGCCATGCTTCTGCCCAATCACCCAACCTGTCCAAATCATAGTGGAGTTTCTCGGCATCCTCCTCACAGCACACACGCCCACCCAGCTTTGTGTTGCCTGCAAACTTGGAGATATTACATCTAGTTCCCTCGTCTAGATCTTTAATATATATTGTGAATAGCTGGGGTCCAAGGATCGATCCCTGTGGTACCCCACTCGTCACTGCCTGCCACTCGGAAAAAGAGCCATTTATTCCAACTCTTTGCTTTCTGTCTGCCAACCAGTTCTCTATCCAAGTCAATACCTTGCCCCCAATCCCATGTGCCTTAACTTTACACGCTTATCTCTTATGCAGGACCTTATCGAAAGCCATTTGAAAGTCCAAATACACCACATCCACTGGTTCTCCCTTATCTATTTACCAGTTACATCCTCAAAAAATTCCAATAGATTAGTCAAGCATGATTTACCTTTTGTAAATCCATGTTGACTTTGTCCGTTCCGGTCACTGTTTTCCAAGTGCTCTGCTATTACATTTTGTAGCATTTTCCCCACTACCGATGTAATTCCCCGTTTTCTCTCTACCACCTTTTTTGAATAGTGGGGTAACATTAGCTACCCGCCAATCCATGGGTACTGTTCCAGAGTCTATCGAATTTTGGAAGATGACCAGCAATGCATCTATTATTTCTAGGGCCACTTCCTTAAGTACCCTAGGATGTAGGTTATCAGGCCCTGGGGATTTATCGGCCTTCAATCCCGTCAATTTCCCTAACACCATTTCCCTACAAATACTGATTTCTATCAGTTCCTCCCTTCCATTAGACCCTATGTTCCCCGACATCTCTGGGAGGTTATTTGTGTCCTCCTTTGTGACGACAGACCCAAAGTATGTATTTATAGCGATAGCAAAACACTGCAGATGCTGGAAATCCGAAATAACAACAGAAAATGCTGGAAAAACTCAGCAGGCCAGGCAACATCCGTGGAGAGAATTTAGAGTTGACGTTTCGGGTGAACCCTTTTTCAAAACTGGAAAGGAAATGAAATCGATCGAAGGTAGGGCTGCGATAGAACAAAAGAAGTGAAGAGACATTAAGAGGTATTCAAAACCAGACGAGATGGTGATAGGACAAGTGGTGACAAAAGACGGCTCAGATTAGGTGTGAAGTGTACTGGCAGAATGAGAGACAGCTGCCATGTGGGAGAGAGAAAAAAAAGGAAAGCGGGGGGAAAGGGAAAACCCAAAACAAAGGGGTGGAAAAAAATATAAGTAAAAATGTAATAGGGGCCGAGGTTATGATCTGAAATTGTTGAACTCGATATTGAGTCCGGAAGGCTGCAAAGTGCCTAATCGGAAGATGAGGTGCTGTTCCTCGAGTTTATGTTGAGCTTCCATGGCACAATGCAAGAGGCCAAGGACGGTGAGGTCCGAGTAGGAATGGAGTGGTGAATTAAAATGACAGGCGACCGGAAGCTCGGGGTCACCCTTACCGTCTGAACGGTGGTCACCCAATCTGCGTTTGGTCTCCCCAATGTAGAGGAGACCGCATCGTGAGCAGCGAATACAGTATACTAAATTGCAAGAAGTACAAGTAAATCGCTGTTTCACCTGGAAGGGGTGTTTGGGGCCCTGGACAGTGGGAAGGGGGGAGGTATAGGGGCAGGTGTTACATCTCCTGCACTTGCACGGGAAGGTGCCAGGTGAAGGGGAAGGGCTGTTGGGGGTGATAGAGGAGTGGACTAGGGTGTCTTGGAGGGAGCGGTCCCTACGGAATGCTGAAAGGGGAGGGGAGGGGAAGATGCGTTTGGTGGTGGGATCACTTTGGAGGTAGCGGAAATGGCAGGGTGAAAGGTGAGGACAAGGGGAACCCTATTGTGGTTCCGGGAGGGAGGGGCAGGGGTGAGGGCAGAAGTGCGGGAGATGGAATGGACACGGTCGAGGGCCGTGTCAACCATGGTAGAGGGGAATCCTCGGTTGAGGAAAAAGGAAGACATGTCGGAAGCACTGGTGTGGAAGGTGCCATCATCGGAGCAGATACGGCAGAGACGGAGAAACTGGGATATTGGAATAGAGTCCTTACAGGAGGCGGGGTGGGAGGAAGTGTAGTCCAGGTAGCTGTGGGAGTCAGTGGGCTTGTAGTCAATAACCTATCCCCAGAGATGGAGACGGAGAAGTCGAGGAAGGGAAGGGAAGAGTCAGAGATGGATCATGTGAAGGTGAGGGAAGGGTGGAAATTGGAGGCAAAGTGAATGAAATTGTCTAGTTTGGGGCAAGAGCAGGAAACGGCACCGATACAGTCATCAATGTATCGGAAAAAGAGGTGAGGGAGGGGACCTGAGTAGGACTGGAACAAAGAGTGTTCCAGATATCCCACGAAAAGGCAGGCATAGCTAGGACCCATGCGGGTACCCATAGCAACACATTTGACTTGGAGGAAATGAGTGGAGCTAAAGGAGAAGTTGTCCAACGTGAGAACAAGTTCAGACAGGCGGAGGAGGGTGGTGGTGGATGGGGACTGGTCGGGCCTCTGTTCAAGGAAGAAGCGGAGCGCCCTCAGGCCATCCTGGTGGGGGATGGAGGTGTAGAGGGATTGTACATCCATGGTGAAAAGGAAGCAGTTGAGGCCAGGAAACTGGAAACTGTTAAAGTGGTGGAGGGTGTCCGAAGAGTTTACTTATTTTTTTTTCCAGCCCTTTGTTTTGGGTTTTCCCTTTCCCCCCCACTTTCCTTTTTTTTCTCTCTCCCACATGGCAGCTGTCTCTCATTCTGCCAGTACACTTCACTCCTAATCTGAGCCGTCTTTTGTCTCCACTGGCCTATCACCATCTCGTCTGGTTTTGAATACCTCTTAATGTCTCTTTACTTCTTTTGTTCTATCGCACCCCTGCCTTTCGATCTATTTCATTTCCTTTCCAGTTTTGAAAAAGGGTTCACCCGAAACGTCGACTCTAATTTCTCTCCACGGATGTTGCCTGGCCTTCTGAGTTTTTCCAGCATTTTCCGTTGTTATTTCAAAGTATGTATTTAATTGGTCTGCCATTTCTTTGTTCCCCATTATAAATGCCCCTGATTCTGACTGCAACGGACCTATGCTTGACTTCACCAATCTTTTTTGGTTGCAAAAAAGAATGGTCATGTTTATTTCCAACACCAGATCTCTAATAGGTCACCTTGGAGGACAAGACCTGATTTCTGATTGGTCTCCTTGGAGGACAAAACCTGATTTCTGATTGGCCACGTTGGATGACAAGACCTGATTTCTGATTGGCCCCCAGACACACCCAGCATTTTCTCTGGAATGTGTAATTAGATCCTGCCTGCCTAAGTAATCAGTTACTTTGCAAAGTGTAATTCGAGCCATTCTGACTGCTAGACTCCAGACAGAACAGAGCTCACCGAGATCAAACAGGGTGCACCCTCACGGGTTAAGACCTTCTCCCACCCCCCAACCAAGTTCCTGCTCCCTTCCCCCAACAATTTCCTAACCTTCCTCCCATCCCCTGAGTTCCTGACTTTCCTCACCCCCGTGTCCAAGTTCCTGACCTTCTCCCCTCACCCCGGGTTTCTGACCTTCTCCCCCTGCCCAAGTTCCTGACCTACTTCCCCACCCCAACCCATCCCCCACCCGGGTTCCTGACCTTCTCCCTCTGCCCAAGTTCTTCCCCCAACCCCGACACCCCAGGTTCCTGATCTTCTTCCCCCAACAAGTTCCTGACCTTAGATGGGGCATTGTGCGTGGGTCACGGATTGTTAACAGGTTTATTGGATATGAAGTGAATAGTGAGAGTGTCTTGACTTCCGGATTTCATCCAGTCCAATGATGTTACTTGGCACACATGCGCCAGGCATTCCGATAAATCGACCAGGTCTAGGGGAAGGAGAGGGAGAGCGTGGTACGGGTGTAAAGGGGGCGGGGCCGTCTTACCATCTGGATCACATTCTTGCTCTCATTCCCCCTTCCTTTAGACCTGGATCACGTTCTTCCCCATTCCCCAAGTTCCTGACCTCTTCTCCCCTCCCCTCCAATCCTCTCTCCCCCTCCTCTCTGTCCCCCCTCTTCTCTGTCCCCCTCTCTCTCACTTCCTCTATCTCCCTTCCTCCCTCTCCCCCTCTAATTCCCTCTCTCTCTCTCCTCCCACTGATTCCCTCTCTCTCTCCCCTTTTGATCCTCTCTCTTCCGCCCCCCCCACCCCCGCCACCCCCGCCCGCACCCAGCCACCAGCGACCAGGATCCATTGACCTTCTCCTTACGGAGCAAGGCTCACAGTGCAGGCTGCAACTGTTGGGTACTGCGTATGTGAGGCTTCAGTAAACAGCGTGCATGTGCAGAAGGCGATCAGGTGCGCATGCGTGGCTCCAGGATTTCGCGCGCATCCGCAGAAGGCCACAAAAAAATGTTTGTGTAGATAATCACAGCAAGAAAGCAAGGTTGTGCTGGACAGTTACACGAGATTTTTTTAAAAGTTGCAAAAATAATAATGTGATTGTAATGTTATTTTATGTTGCTATCCGTGAGGAGTCTCCTCTCTGCTCTTTATGCAGTCGAAGTTTTAGTTTACCTGGATGAGTGCAGCTCCAACAACATTCAAGAAGCTCGACACCATCCAGGACAAAGCAGCCCGCTTGATTGGCACCCCATCCACCACCTTAAACATTCGCTCCCTCCACCACCGGCGTACCGTGGCTACAAGATGCACTGCAGCAACTTGCCAAGGCTTCTTCGGCAGCATCTCCCAAACCTGCGACCTCTTCCACCTAGAAGGTCAAGGGCAGCAGGCGCATGGGAACACCACCACCTCCAAGTTCCCCTCCAAGTCACACACCATCCTGACTTGGAAATATATCGCCGATCCTTCATCGTCGCTGGGTCAAAATCCTGGAACTCCCTCCCAAACAGCACTGTGGGAGTACCTTCACCACATGGACTGCAGCAGTTGAAGAAGACGGCCCACCACCAGCTTCTCAAGGGGCAATTAGGGATGGGCAATAAATTCTGGCCTTGCCAGCAATGCCCACATCTCATGAACAAATAAAAAAAAAATGTGTTCATTTGAAAAGTTTGCCTCTCCCTGGGGCTCATGTTAGAAACATAGAAAAATAAAAGCAGGAGTAGGCCATTCGGCTCTTCGAGCCTGCTCCGCCATTCAATATGATTATGGCTGATCCTCTATCCCAATACCATATTCCCGCTCTCTCCCCATACCCCTTGATGCCTTTTGCGTCTATAAATCTATCTATCTCCTTCTTAAATATATTCAGTGATTTGGCCTCTACAGCCTTCTGTGGTAAAGAATTTCACAGGTTCACCACCCTCTGAGTGAAGAAATTTCTCCTCATCTCAGTCCTAAATGTCCTACCCCGTATCCTGAGACTGTGACCCCTCATTCTAGACCCCCCCAGCCAGGGGAAACATCCTCCCTGCATCCAGTCTGCCTAGCCCTGTCAGAATTTTATACGTTTCAATGAGATCCCCTCTCATTCTTCTAAACTCTAGTGAATACAGGCCTAGTCGACTCAATCTCTCCTCATACGACAGTCCTGCCATCCCAGGAATCAGTCTGGAGAACCTTCGCTGCACTCCCTCTATGCCAAGTATATCCTTTCTTAGGTAAGGAGACCAAAACTGCACACAGTACTCCAGGTGTGGTCTCACCAAGGCCCTCTTGCAATGAAGGCCAACATACCAGTTGCCTTCCTAACTGCTTGCTGTACCTGCATGTTTGCTTTCAGTGACTGGTGTTCAAGGACACCCAGGTCCCTCTGTACATCAGCATTTCCCAATCTATCACCATTTAAATAATACTCTGCCTTTCTGTTTTTCCTACCGAAGTGGATAGCTTCATCTGCCATGTATTTGCCCACCCACTCAACTTGTCTAAATCGCCTTGAAGCCTCTTTGCATCCTCCTCACAACTCACAATCCCACCTAGTTTTGTGTTGTTAGCAAACTTGGAAATATTACATTTGGTTCCCTCATCCAAATCATTGATATAAGAAAATAAGAACATAAGAAATAGGAGCAGGAATAGGCCAATCGGCCCCTCGAGCCTGCTCCGCCATTCAATAAGATCATGGCTGATCTGATCCTAACCGCCAATCCACTATCACAGAACCATCTCCTGAATCTAACAGAATTAGACACACGAAATAGGAGCAGGATCAGGCTACACGGCCCCTGGGCCCGCTCCGCTACCCACAGGGCCATGACCGATCCGAACCTAGACTCATGTCCAAATTCCTGCCCGCTCCCCATAACCCTTAATTCCCTTTACTTCTAGGAAACTGTCTATTTCTGTTTTAAATTTATGTAATGATGTAGCTTCCACAGCTTTTTGGGGCAGCATATTCCATGGACCTACCACCCTCTGAGTGAAGTAGTTCCTCCTCATCTCAGTTTTGAAAGAGCAGCCACTTATTCTAAGACTATGCCCCCTAGTTCTAGTTTCACCCATCATCGGGAACATCCTCCCCGCATCCACCCGATCCAACCCCTTCACAATCTTATATGTTTCAATAAGATCGCCTCTCATTCTTCTGAACTCCAATGAGTACAGTCCCAATCTACTCAACCTCTCCTCATATGTCCATCCCCTCATCCCCGGGATTAACCGAGTGAACCTTCTTTGTACTGACTCGAGAGCAAGTATGTCTTTTCTTAAGTATGGACACCAAAACTGTATGCAGTATTCCAGGTGCGGTCTCACCAATACCTTGTACAACTGAAGCAATACCTCCCTATTTTTATATTCTATCCCCTAGCAATGAAAGCCAACATTCCATTGGCCTTCTTAATCACTTGCTGCACCTGCATACTAACATTTTGAGTTTCGTGCACCAGGACCCCCAGATCCCTTTGTACTTCAGTACTTTCCAGTTTCTTGCCATTAAGATAATAACTTGCTCTACGATTTTTCCTGCCAAAGTGCATAACCTCACACTTTCCAGTACTGTATTCCATCTGCCAAATCTCTGCCCACTTACTTAGCCTGTCTATGTCCCCTTGCAGGTTTTTTATGTGCCTCCTCACTCACTACTTTCCCTCCCATCTTAGTATCATCTGCAAACTTTGATATGTTACACTCGGTCCCCTCCTCCAAATCGTTAATGTAGATTGTAAAGAGTTGGGGACCCAGCACTGACCCCTGTGGAACACCACTAGTTACTGATTGCCAGTCCGAGAATGAACCATTTATCCCAAATCTCTGCCTTCTGTTAGATAGCCAATCCTCTATCCATGCCAGAATATTACCCCCAATCCTGTGATTTTTTATCTTAAGCAATAATCTTTTGTGTGGCACCTTGTCAAATGCCTTTTGGAAGTCTAAATACACTACGTCCACTGGTTCCCCTTTATCCACCCTATATGTTACTTCCTCAAAGAACTCCAGCAAATTTGTCAAACATGACTTCCCCTTCATAAAACCATGCTGACTCTGTCCTATTAAATTATGATTATCCAAATGTCCTGTTACTGTCTCCTTAATAATGGACTCCAAAATTTTACCTACCACAGATGTTAGGCTAACCGGTCTATAGTTTCCAGCCTTCTGTCTACTGCCCTTTTTAAATAAGGGTGTTACATTAGCAGTTTTCCAGTCTGCAGGGACCTTTGCTGAGTCCAGGGAGTTTTGGAAAATGATTACCAATGCATCCACAATCCCTACCGCCACTTCCCTCAAGACCCTAGGATGTAAGCCATCAGGTCCAGGTGATTTATCCGCCTTGAGTCCCATTATTTTACCGAGTACCACTTCCTTAGTGATTTTGATCGTGTTTAGCTCCTCCCCGCCTATAGCCCCCTGTTTGTCCAGTGTTGGGATATTCTTAGTGTCTTCTACTGTAAAGACTGATACAAAATATTCATTCAGTGTTTTTGCCATCTCCATATTTCCCACCATTAATTTCCCGGTCTCATCCTCTAAGGGACCAAAATTTACTTTAGCCAGCCTTTTTCTTTTTATATAACTATAAAAACTCTTACTATCTGTTTTTATATTTTTTGCTAATTTACTTTCATAATCTATCTTCCCTTTCTTAATCAATCTTTTTGTTACTTTTTGCTGCCTTTTAAAGTTTTCCCAATCCTCTATCCTCCCACTAGATTTGGCTACCTTATATGCCCTTGTTTTTAGTCGAATACTATCCTTAATTTCTTTACTTAGCCACGGATGGCTCTCTTTTCTTTTACACCCTTTTCTTCTCAGTGGAATATATATTTTTTGGAAGTTGTAAAATAACTCCTTAAATGTACACCACTGATCATGTATTGTCTTACCCTTTAATCTATTTTCCCAATCCACTCTACTCAATTCCGCTCTCATACCTTCATAGTTTCCTTTATTCAAGCTTAGCACGCTTGTTTGAGATCCAACCTTCTCACCCTCTAATTGAATATGGAATTCAACCATGTTATGGTCACTCATTCCAAGGGGATCCTTTACTAGGACATTTTTAATTAATCCTGTCTCGTTACACAGGACCAGATCTAAGGTTGCTTGCCCCCTGGTCGGTTCAGTTACATACTGCTCAAGAAACCCATCCCTAATACACTCAATGAACTCATCCTCAAGGCAGCCCTGCCCAATTTGATTTGTCCAATTAATATGATAGTTAAAATCCCCCATAATTACAGATGCTCCCTTATTGCAAGCCTCAACTATTTCCTGATTGATACTCCGTCCAACAGAGTTGCAACTGTTCGGAGGCCTATAGACTACGCCCACTAGTGTTTTTTTCCCCTTATTATTCCTTACCTCCACCCAAACTGTTTCATTATCCTGATCTTTTGACCCAATATCATTTCTCTGTATTACAGTGATTCCTTCCTTTATTAACATAGCCACCCCACCTCCCCTTCCTTCCTGCCTGTCCTTCCTGATCGTTAAATAACCTGGTATGTTTAATTCCCAGGCATTGTCACCCTGCAGCCATGTTTCTGTAATGGCCACAAGATCATACCCGTATGTAGTTATTTGTGCCATTAACTCGTCTATTTAGTTACGAATGCTACGTGCATTCAGATAGACAACTTTCAAATATGTTTTGTGACACTTAGTTCCTGCTTTTGCCCTTTTTATTACTTTACCTTTTACTCCATACCTTCTGCCACTTCCTGACACGCTCTGGTTTTTAATTTCCCCACTGCTACCTAAGTCTATGACCTTCTCTGTTGTCATCTTTATTATTTGCTCTCTAGGAACCTCCCCCCCCATAGTTAGTTTAAAGCCCTCCCTACAGCCCCTGTTATATGATCCGCCAGGACTCTAGTCCCAGCACTGGCCAAGTGAAGCCCATCCCAACGGAACAGCTCCCTCCTGCCCCAGTACTGGTGCCAGTGTCCCAGGAAGCAAAACCCATTTCTCCCACACCAGTCTTTGAGCCACGCATTTACCTCTCTAATTTTATTTGTCCTAGCCAAATTCGCTCGTGGCTCAGGTAATAATCCAAAGATTATTACCCTTGAGGTTCTGTTTTTTAATTTGACCCCTAGCTGCTCATACTCCTTTAACAGAACCGGCTTCCTAGTCCTATCTACGTCGTTTGTACCAACATGGACCATGTTATATATTGTGAATAGCTGGGGCCCAAGCACTGATCCCTGCAGTACCCCACTAGTCACCGCCTGCCACCCAAAAAAGACCCATTTATTCCTACTCTCTGTTTCCTATCTGTTAACCAATTTTCAATCCTTGCCAGTATATTACCCCCCAATCCCATGTGCTTTAATTTTGCATATTACCCTCTTATGTAGGACTTTATCAAAGGCCTTCTGAAAATCCAAATGTACTGGTTCTCCCTTATCTATTCTACCAGTTACATCCTCAAAAAACTCCAGTAGGTTTGTCAAACAAGATTTCCCTTTCATAAATCCATGTTGACTTTGTCTAATCCCATTGATATTTTCTAAGTGTGAGTGTTGAGTGTAAAGTGACATCCAGGACCCTGAAATATGCTGGGGAGGAGGGACCACAGCAGCGTCTATTATATAGTTTAATTTTTAGCGATATCCTGGCTGGAATAATGCAAGGGATGAACGTATTTCTAGCTGACTCTGCCTGTATTATGGCATGGGATAAATGAGTCAGGCAGAATGGAATAAATTTGCTGTCTGATTCATTTGAGTTGAAGGGTCTTTTATCAAACTCAACTCAACTCACAGGACTGGGCTCCAAATCAAGGAGTTTACAAAATACTTTGAGATGCTTTTGGTCAAACTCATTTATAATCTAAAAGATCTGTAGCAGCCGTGACAGAGCTCAGTTACGCCAACTCTTGTGAATTAATCAGGAGACACGCGATGTTTAATGAAAATTTTACCCCAACTTGTGAAGGGTGACACTAACGGGTAGAATTTTTTTAATGATTTCTGTAAAGCATTTTCAGATGCAGTTACATCGTTTTTATAAAGAGCTGTGACCTGTTAAGAGTTTAAATAAAGCCACTAACGAGGTTTGTAAACCAAAAAAATACTAACTCACGATTTCTTACTAAATCTCATGATTTTTAAGAGTTAGTCTTGTGGCGGATCGCCACCTAAACGGGCGCAATCCACTTTTCCGTCCGTGGACAATAAATCGGGCACCTTGCCTTTAAGAAGCATGCTGCCTTTAAGGCATGACAAAGGAGTGGGCGTCGCCCTCAGTGTGTACACAAAAGCGCGGGCGTTGCCCTCATTCGGGTTCCGGTTTTAGCAGAGAGAAGAGCTGGGGCAGCCATCTCTCAAGAGAATGTAATAAAAAGCCATGTGTTCCTCAGATCGGTTCGGCCTCCATTCGTGTTCCACGGCAGCCTCAACATTGGTGACCCCGACGCTCAAAACGTATTCCGAGCACTGCAATGGCGGACACAAACGCAGTTTCCGTGAAACTGCCGGAGTTTTGGGAAAACCAGCCCGAAGCCTGGTTCCACCAAGCTGAGTCCCGATTCTGGCTGCGACACATCACCACAGATGGGACGAAGTATGACTACCTCGCCGCATCACTCGGTAGCTCCACAGTCACGAAGGTCTGGATAGCGTTGCAGAACTCACCAGAGGAGGGCAAGTATGCACACCTTAAGGCCGCGCTCCTTAAAAAATTTACGACCTCGACATACCAGCGAAACTGCCGCCTCCTCGACCTTCCAGGCCTCGGTGACGCCTCACCGTCAGACCTCCTCTCCCACATGCACTCACTCACCGACGAGAGCCCACCCGGGTCCCTCTTCCGCACGCTGTTCATCCGCCAGCTACCTCCCAGCATCCGCTCAGCGATCGTGGCGTCCGGCCTCACGGACCTAGAAGCCCTGGCCGACAAGGCCGACAAGCTGCTGTCCGCTCACTCCAGCCGCGACGTCGCTCCGGACCTGGCAACCACAGCCTGGGCGCGCCCCTCACCGGCCACCACGCGGCCACAAGGCCCAGACACGGGGCCCACGGGGCCTTCGCGCCCCACAAACCCGGGCTACTGTTACTACCACGCACGGTTCGGCGCCAGGGCACAATGGTGCACACCTCCCTGCTCCTTCAAGCCCGCCCCCGTACCAGCCCCCGCGATGGCCGTGGGCCACGCGGGCTCCCTGCTGTACGTCACGGATGACAAAACCGGCCGCCGGTTCCTGTGCAACTCTGGAGCTCAGCACAGCATCATCCCGGCCTCCGCCCTCGACATCCAAAAGGGCGAACGAGGACAGGCGCTGGCTGCCGCTAACGGCTCGGACATCCGTACGTACGGCACCCGCACAGTCACCCTCGACCTCGCTGGTCGCCGCTACCGATGGGAGTTCATCACTGCCAAGGTACTCTCCCATCTCATCGGCGCAGATTTCCTGTGCGCCCACGGCCTACTGGTAGACATCCCTCGACACCGCCTCATGGACATGAACACCATGTCCTCCATCCTGGGCGCCATGGCCCCCCGTCAACCCACCGACATGGCGTCACAGTGCCACGCCCGGGCCACGGATGACTACTCGGCACTCCTGGCCGAATTCCCGGCCCTCACCAACCCGACCTTCTCCGCAGAGGTCGCCAAACACGGGGTGGAACATTTCATCCCCACCACAGGCCCCCCAGTGTATGTCCACGCCCGCAGGCTGGACCCGGCCAAACTGGAGATCGTGCGGACCGAGTTTGCCACTATGGAACAGCTCGGCATCATCCGCCGCTCCAACAGTCCCTGGGCCTCCCCACTCCACATCGCCCCCAAACCAGGCGGGGGTTGGCGCCCCTGCGGGGATTACCGCCGCCTCAATGACGCCACCACCCCTGATCGGCACCCCGTGCTGCACATTCAGGACTTCTCGGCTAGACTGGCTGGCCGCTCAGTCTTTTCCAAAGTCGACCTGGTGCGCGGCTACCACCAAGTCCCCGTCCACCCTGCGGACATCCCCAAGACGGCCGTAATCACCCCCTTCGGGCTTTTCGAGTTCCTGCGGATGCCCTTCGGCCTCAAAAACGCGGCCCAGGCATTCCAACGGCTTATGGACTTGGTCCTTCGGGACCTGAAGTTCCTGTTCATCTACCTGGACGACATCCTGGTAGCCAGTCCCTCCAAGCAGGAACACCTCGAACACCTTCACATCCTGTTCGGGCGCCTCAGCGACCACGGGCTCATCCTCAGCCCAGCCAAGTGCCAGTTCGGCCTGGACAAGATCGACTTCCTCGGCCACCACATCACCCATGCTGGGGCCATTCCCCTGCCCACCAAGGTGCAGGCCGTCCAGCAATTTCCCCGCCCCACCACCATCAAAGGACTCCAGGAGTTCCTCGGGATGGTGAATTTCTACAACCGCTTCATCCCCAAAGCGGCGTCCCTCATGAGGCCCCTGTATGAAGCCCTCCGGGGCAGGAGCGGCAAGATGGCGGTCGAATGGACGGCAGACGTATCAGCCGCCTTCAACTCCACCAAGACCGCGCTCGCCGACGCCACCCTGCTCGCGCACCCATGGCCCAATGCCAGAGTAGCGCTCACCACGGACACCTCCGACCACGCGGTCGGCGCTGTGTACGAGCAGTGGGTCAACGGCGCCTGGCAACCACTTGCCTTCTTCAGCCGCCAACTACGCCCCCCGGAGGTCAAGTACAGCACCTTCGACCGTGAGCTCCTCGCGCTGTACCTGGCGGTCCGCCATTTTCGGTTTTTGCTGGAGGGCCACCCCTTCACTGTGCTTGTCGACCACAAACCCCTGACATTCGCAATGGCAAAGACAACCGACCCCTGGTCCGCCAGGCAGCAGTGCCAGCTCGCGGCAGTGTCCGAGTTCACCACGGACATCCAACACGTCTCCGGCCGAGACAACGTGGTAGCCGACTGCCTCTCCCGCCCCGCCATCCACGCCGCACACCTGGCAGTCGACTACGCTCAACTCGCAGCAGACCAGCTCACGGGCCCTGATCTGCTCTCCGCACCTACCAACCTACCAGGGCTATGCCTGGCCGATGTCGCCTGCGGCCCGACCGCAGTCACGGTCAAGTGCGACATATCCCTATCTCAACCTCGGCCCGTCATCCCAGCGTCTTGGCGCCGCCGGGTATTCGAGATTCTCCACAACCGCTCCCACCCCGGCGCCCGCGCATCCATCAAATTGGTAGCCAACAGCTTTGTCTAGCGCGGCCTTCGCAAGGATGTGCGTACTTGGGCCAACTCCTGCCTAGCCTGCCAATGGGCCAAGGTGCAGCAACACACGAAAGCACCCCTCGAGGAGTTCACCGTCCCTTCACGTAGATTCGACCACATCCACGTGGACATCGTCGGGCCCCTGCCGCCGTCGCAAGGCCACACGCACTTGCTGACGATCGTCGACCGCACCACGCGCTGGCCCGAGGCAATTCCACTGACCTCTACCACCACCGCCGACATCGCCAGAGCCTTCGTCAGCACCTGGGTCGCACGGTTCGGCGTCCCCTCCGACATGACGTCGGACAGAGGTCCGCAATTTACCTCTGAACTCTGGACCGCCATCGCACGCAATCTCGGGGTGACCATTCACCGCACCACAGCGTACCACCCCCAAGCCAATGGACTGTGTGAGTGGTTCCACAGATCCTTGAAGGCATCTCTTCGAGCCAGCCTCCAGGACGGCGCCTGGACCGACCGACTCCCGTGGGTCCTCCTCGGCCTGCGCTCCGCGGTTAATAAAGACCTCCACGCATCGGCAGCAGAGCTCGTGTACGGCCAGCCGCTGCGCGTACCCGGCGAGTTCCTGCCAACCGCCACGACACCCTGGTCAGCCGACCAGCAACGCCACGACTTCGCCTCACCGGCGCTACAGTTCGCCCCGGTGCCCATTGCCCGGCATGGCGAATCCACCTCACATGTCCCGCTAAGCCTGCACCAGGCATGGTTCGTTTTCGTCCGGCACGACGCCCACCGCGGACCCCTTCAACCCCCGTATGACGGGCCCTACAAAGTGCTACAGGCTGGGGACAAATTTTTCGCCCTACAAGTGGGCGACAGGACTGAAAAAGTGTCGGTTGACCGACTCAAGCCAGCACACTTGGAGCCCGGTGAGCAAGTCCCAGTAGCTCGTCCACCGCCACGCGGCCAACCTGCCCTCAAGCCAGTACACCCGGCTGCTCCACGCTCGGCCGTTCCACGTCCACCGGCGTCCTACAAGAGCCGCTCCGGCCGGCCCATCAGACCGCCGCACCATCTCGTCCACACCTCCTAAGCGGATTCTGGGGGGAGCTGTGTGGCGGATCACCACCTAAACGGGCGCAATCCACTTTTCCGTCCGTGGACAATAAATCGGGCACCTTGCCTTTAAGAAGCATGCTGCCTTTAAGGCATGACAAAGGAGCGGGCGTCGCCCTCAGTGTGTACACAAAAGCGTGGGTGTCGCCCCATTTGGGTTTCGGTTTTAGCAGAGAGAAGAGCTGGGGCAGCCATCTCTCAAGAGAATGTAATAAAAAGCCATGTGTTCCTCAGATCGGTTCGGCCTCCATTCGTGTTCCGCGGCAGCCTCAACAGTCTCATGATTTATGAGATGGTGGGGTTGGCATTACTATGAAAAGGTGCAATGTTTTGCCTCCTGGAGCCCTGATCTTAGAGCTCACACAGCCCTTGTTGATAGCTCATTGGTATTGCCTGTCAATCTCTACCATCTTTATATGCCTGCATCAGTACAATGCAAAGCCAGTCCACAGAGAAGAACTCCCAACTACCCAAGCGTCTCTTGGTGTTTAGCAGATGGCAGCCATTGCAAAAAATGGATTTTGTGAGGCATGTGATTAAATTAAGTAACAAACGTAGTTTTACTTTCATGGTTTCTAAATTAAGGCTATTCCTACTTACAATAATCTCTTCTTCCTGGAAATCAGGAATTTAAGATTTATGGGGATAAAACGGAAATTGAACTTTATTTCCTTGGAAAAGAGGAGAATTTTAAGTGACTATGAAGGGGAATTGGCAAAGTTGATCCGAGCAAATTGTTTACTATGGTGAAGGGTGTCAGCCGTGGCTCAGTGGGTAGCACTCTCTAGGTGGGAGTGGCTAAGAGTGAGCCAGGTGTTACTGGTTGCCTAATTGCAGCTGGGTGCTGGAGGGAGTTTTGTAAAAAGTTGGTGGTGGGTTTTGGGGTTTTGTTTTCAGCTTTTAGCGCCTTTTTGGCCCACAAAAGACAGCCAGATGGCTGCTGAGGGGTCCGGAGTGCCGGGCCCCTCAGAGGACAATATTCCCAAGGGGAATTTAATTAGGGAAGAAACTGTGGTGGGAAGGGGTAAAAAAAGGCCCAAAGATTTGGTCCGGGGCCTCAGGAGGTTTGGTAAAGAAAATACAGTGGTGGTGCAGTGTGAAGATAAGAAGATTCAAGCCTGGGATATAATCCAGGTGGTTCATGAGGACTGTGGCGAGGGAAGCTGCTTTGCCTGCCGACCAAAGCCGAATGTGGGATTTGAGGTGACGGTCAGTGGCCGTGAGGAGGTGGAAAAACTGCTACTCAGTCTGAAAGTTGGTGAGAAATTCTTGGAGGTGACTCTGCTATATTCAGAGGAGGTGGTGGTTTCATTTTTGAACTTGCCAGTGTACATTGAGGACGAAGTGCTGAGCAAAAAGTTGGAGTCGTGGGACATTAAAATCTGCTCTGAAATAAAGAGGAGGTACTATCCGGGAACACGGGTAGCAGACGGAACCCGGTATGTAAAGGTGCAGTTCCCAGAGGGGGTGAGGTCTTTGCCGTACAGTATGAAGTTCGAGACACTGGAAGGAGTGCAGTACTTTCGAGTGCTGCACGATAACCAAGTAAAGGTGTGCTACTATTGTCTGGGACATGACCATCTCGTAAGAAACTGTCCAGATTTGTATTGTTACAATTGCGGTGAGTCGAGACATATCGCTCGGAGCTGCAAGGCGGAGAGCTGTGGGGCGTGTCACAAAGGCCCCACCCGCTGTGATTGTGTGGCAGAAGGGAGCGATATGAGTGATGAGGAGATGGGAGAAGGAGAAGGAGATGAGAGTGGAACAGCCGGAGGAGTGGTGCAGTCGGAGGACACAGCCGGTAAAATGAAGGAGAAAGGAGCACAGGAAGAGGCAGAGGAGGCGGAGCGGAGGACGGGATGGAGATGGCAGAAAACACGCCGAGTGCTGTGGAAGGGAACAAAGACAGCAGCGGGCAGCGAGGGTCGAGTGCAGACTTGAGCCTTAGTGCGGTTCGGCTCCCCCTGGGGAGTCTGGTGGCTGCAGGGGGAGAGGAGGCAGGAGCGGGGTGTGTGGTGGATGTGGGCGCTCCGGGGAGAGGCGGGGAGTCGGATATCTTGGTGAGCAGGAGGGGGCAGGACGGGGAGAGGGAGCAAGAGGCAGGAGCCTTAAATGGGCAGCAGGATGGGATCGGTGAGATAGAGACATCAGAAGGGAACAATTTAGGTGCACCATTGTCCCATGGAGAGAGGGAACAGGGTGCAAGGGTCAGAGGTGGAGATGTGGTCGAAGGGAGCGGCACAGTGGGAGAAACTGCAATAGCAGGAAGACTCTCTATGGGAGATGAAGTATCTGACGGGGAGCAGGATTATGTATCTGATGGGGAGCAGGCACAGGGGGTTGCAGAAGAGCTTGAGTGTGAGGAATTAGAGGGGGACAGAGACATGGAAGTCGAGGGTGGAGTGGCATCATGTGAAAAGGGAAAGGTTAGTGAGGGGCAGAAGGAGGGAGGAAGGGCAGCTCCTGGGCCCAAACTTAATGCAAGGAAGAGGCTGAAACAGCAGGGGAAGTTTAAACAGGAGGGGAAAAAGAGTCGGAGGCTGCAGGAAAAAGCAACAGCTGCCCGAGAAGTTGGGAAGGAGCATGTGAGGAGGGAAGGGCCAGAGATTAAGTGATGGGGAGATTATCAGGCATACTTCCCTTCTTTGGAGCCATGATTACATTGGTCTCGATTAATGTGAACGGACTGAGGGGTGAGAAGAAATTGCAGCAGTTGTTGCAGGGTTTTAAAGGTATGGACTTGTTGGGTCTGCAAGAAACCTTATGGGATGAGGATACCCTAGAAAGAGTTCAGAAGGTTTGGAAGGGAGAGGTGTTTGCGAGTTGTGCAGACAATAATCGTAGAGGGGTGGCTGTTTTGGTGAGTCCGTACATAAAAGAGAACGTTGCCTTGATGGACAAGGACGCTGAGGGGAGATTTTTACGGCTAAGGGTAAAAATGGAGGGATTTAATTGCGATCTCTTTAATATCTATGCACCAAACGACCATTGCAAGCATCGTGAGTTTTTTTGGGGGTTATTCACTGAAGCGGCAGAGGTGGAAAATTCTTGTATAGTGGGGGATTTTAATGTATTTTTATCTCGGATGGACATTTCAGCCCAGATGACCTTTAAGGATGATAACTCCAGAGGGATGATTGTAAAAATGATGGCAAATTTAAATTTGAGAGACTTATGGAGAGACCGGAACCCCATAAAAAGGGAGTTCTCCAGATCAGGTTGGGTGGGTGATGTTTTAAAACAGAGCCGAATAGATTTTGTGTTAATGCGGGAAGGGTTAAGTTCTGAGGTGATGGAGATTTATTATAAAAAAGTATTTTTTAGTGATCACTCGGCTTTGGCTCTTAGAATTAGGAACAGCAGAGTTAAGATCGGTTCAGGGGTGTGGATTTTAAACAATCAATACCTGAAAGAAATTGCTTATAAAGAAGGGATTATTATAAATATAATAAAGGATGTTCGGAAGGAACTTTTGTTCTTGAAAGAAAGAAGAGTTTGGTGGGATAATTTCAAATATGAGGTAAAAGTTTTTTCAGTACGTTATGGGAAAAAGAGGACGGCAGCTAACCAGCGTCGAGAAGAGAATATAAATAAAAGGTTTACAGATGTCTGTAAAGCAGTTGACGGAGGGGATAAGGGAGCGGAGACTAAGTTCCGGGTGCTAAAGGAAGAGTGGGAATTATTGCAAGCTGAAAAATGCAAGGGGGCCATTCTCCGTGCAAAGGCTAGAGATGCATTGGAGGGCGAAAGATGCACTAGATATTTTCTAGAGCAAGAAAAGTTGCGACAGAGATTACCGTTAATTGAAGAGTTGAAGGTTGGGGAGGAGATCATTCATGAAAGTGGGGAGATTTTAGAGGTGGCTAGCAGCTTTTATCAAGAGTTATATACTAAAGAAGACATTTCCAATTTGGCGATGGAGAAGGTTACTGCTTTTATTGAAGAGGGTTTAAAGGAGGATGAGAGAAGCATGTGTGATAAAGAAGTAGGATTAGCAGAAATAAAAATAGCAATAAGTGGAATGAAGGGGGGAAAAGCCCAGGGTCCGATGGACTAAGTGCAGAATTTTATAAAGAATTTTGCGAGATTTTAAGTCCATTGCTCTTAGAAGTTTTTAAGGAAATTAAAATTGAGGAAAGCCTGGCCCCATCTATGAGGAGAGGGATCATAAGCTTAGCTTATATAAAAATAAAGGGGATAGACGGGATCTGAAGAATTGGAGGCCCATCACATTATTAAATGTGGATTATAAGATCTTGGCGAGGGTTATGGCAAATCGTTTGAAGGAGGTGTTACCGCAGATAGTTTGGCCCTCTCAGTCCTATGGAGTCATAGGCCGAGACATCGCAGACTCTGTGGTCTCAATCCGAGATACGATAGAGCTCATGGAAGAGAGTGGGAGGGAGGCTTATGTATTAAAGGTAGATCAAGAGAAAGCCTTTGATAGGGTCTCTCATGAGTTTTTATTGAAGGTTTTAGAAGCATTTGGTTTCAAGGAAAATTTCATTCAGTGGATAAGGATCTTTTATTCAAACATATTTAGCTGTGTTAAATGTAATGGTTTTTTATCCAAGTATTTTCCGATACAGAGATCAGTGAGACAGGGTTGTCCCCTGTCCCCATTGTTGTACACATTGGTAGCAGAACCATTAGGTTACATGATGCGAACGAAACAAGGTGTAGTTGGGATTGTGGTCCCCAGTTCTGGGCTGGTGTCAGTGATACACCAATATGCAGATGACACTACCTTAACATTGAGAAATGGGGAGTCAGTGAGGAAAGCTATGGATGTAGTGGAGGAATATTGTCAAGCTTCAGGAGCCAGAGTGAATTATAGTAAGTCCCAATGCCTGGTTGCAGGGAGGGGTAGGGGGGAATGGTTGGGGGAATGTCCCTTTAAGGTGGTGGAGGTTTTGGAAGTTCTGGGGGTGCATATGTGGTGCAAGAAAGATAGGGAAGAAGTGGATCGATTAAATTGGGAACCGAAGGTTATGAAAATTAAAAAGATTTTGGGAAGATGGGAAAGAAGGTGGTTGAAAGTGCAAGGAAGAGCGACAGTGGTGTCTGCCCTCCTGCTATCTAAGCTATGGTACTTATTGACAGTGGAGGATATTCCTGAGTGGGCAGAAAAGTCCATCCGAGAGGCTTGTGTGAGGTTTTTATGGGAAGGGAAACCAGCCTTGGTGGCTTACAATACCATCACTGGACGGAGAAATCAGGGAGGACTCAATTTCCCAGATATTGATTTGAAGAAAAAATCCTTTAGAATCAAATGGGTGAAGAGATTTCTTCAGAAGTCAAATACAAGTTTTTGGAAGAGTTGTTTGGAGCATTTTTTAAAACGAAGTGAGATAGGAGGACAGGGGATATTGTATATGGAATACAATAATATGTTTTTGAAATCGATTAAACTTCTCCTGAGGTTTTATAAGGGGGTTGTAGAGACTTGGGCCCAATTTTTAAAAAGTGTGCAGTTTATGCCCAAGGGGGCTGAGGAATTTTTAGAACAGCCCTTATTTTTGAACAGGTGGGTCAACATCGAAGGAGAGGTTTTATTTAATCAAGCTTTTATAAAAGCTAGGATTGTATCTGTGAAAGATGTATTATACGAGGTGATTCCAGGTTGGTTGCCAGAAGCGATAGTGAGGGACATGGTGTGGGAGGAGGATCAGGAGGTAGAGGAAAAAGCAATAGGAATTATGTATGAGAAGATTGTGAGGGCAATGCCACAGGATTGGATGGAAGAAATAAATGCGGAAATCTCCAAAGGAAGTAAAATGCACCCTGCTTTTCCAAGCTTTGTACTGGAGAAAGGGGGAGAGTTGGTTCAATTTGACAACTGTAATACTCGAGATTTCTATGAGGTATTTAGAGAATGGAGATTCAAGACACCTGCTGGTCAGGAGTTTTGGCAGAGTATATACCCACAGCTGGACTTCAACATGATTTGGAAGGGAGTGTGGGCGAATTTTAAATGTCCAGAGTGGATTGAACTGGATTTCAAATTGGCTTATAACCGGATTTTTACCATGACGGTCTTGTGCAAGATTGGGCGAGTGGAGGCGGCAACTTGCCCAATGTGTGGGACACAGGATGAGACTCTGTCCCATTTACTGGTGTTATGTCCACAGTTAAATGATTTTAAGTACTATGTTCGACAGTTGTGTGAAGCTTTTTTGCTGGGTGGGGACCGAAGAGCGAGAATGGGAATTCCGTGGGACTCAATTTTGAGATGGGGATTGCTGGAGAGTTTGCCCGAGTCTAGCGGAGCGGCAATTAATTTAATGTTCAGTTTGGCTAGATTCGTGATTGTGCAAAGAAGGAATGCTCTGTTTTTTAAGGGGAGGAGAATCAATCTAAAAGAGTACTTTAAATATAAGCTAAAAGATCATTATAAGGCTCTGTGGATGTTTTATTCAGAAAGGAATTTAAGGATAGTATTTTACAACCAATTTTTAAAGTACAATCGATTAATATATGTTACAGGAGACAAATTAAACTTCAGGTTTTGATGTTAAAATGTGGTGGTGGAATGGCTGTGCAGAGCGGCGGAATTGATTTGTATCATACAATGAAATGATCAAGATGTTGTAAATGTTCTTAATGTTCAATAAAGTATATTTATTAAAAAAAAGTGGGTAGCAAACTCGCCTGTGAGTCAGAAGGTTGTGGGTTCAAGTCCCACTCCAGGGACTTGAACACATAAAAGCAAGGCTGACACTCCCAGTGCAGTGCTGAGGGAACGCTGCCCTCTCAGAGGTGCCGTCTTTCAGATGAGATGTTAAACTGAGGCCCCTGTCTGCTCTCTCAGGTGGACGTAAAAGTTCCCATGGCACTATTTCGAAGAAGAATTTTGATGAAGTAACAGGGATGATTGATGAAGGGAATGCAATGGATGTTGTCTACATGAATTTTAGGAAGGCGTTTGACAAAGTACCACATGCAAGGCTGGTTGACAAAATTGAGGCTCATGGAATAGGGGGGTCAGTCTCAGCTTGGATAAGGAATTGGCTTAAGGACAGAAAACAGCAAGTTGTGGTAAATGGCTGCTTTTCAGACTGGAGGATGGTAGACAGTGGTGTTCCCCAAGGGTCAGTGCTGGGGCCACTGCTTTTTTTGATCTATATAATGACCTGGCTATTGGAATACTGAGTAGAATTTCTAAATTTGCTGATGACACCAAACTTGGGGGTGTGGCAAACAGTGAGGATGATACCAATTGACTGCAACAGGACATTGAAAGGCTAGCAGAATGGGCAGACAAGCGGCAGATGAAATTTAATACAGAGAAGTGTGAAGTGATGCAAGAGCTACAGGGGGGAAGTGAGGAAAAACTTTTTTACGCAGCGAGTGGTGAGGGCCTGGAGCTCGCTGCCGACGGAAGTGGTGGAAGCGGAGACACTCAATGTTTTCAAGGGGAGACTGGATAGGCACTTGAGGGAAATAAGCTTGCAGGGCTACGGGGATAGAGCGGGGGAATGGGACTGACTGGATTGCTCTACAGAGAGCCGGCACGGACTCTATGAGCCGAATGGCCTCCTTTTGTGCCGTTATGTCTCTATGGGCTGGATTTTGTCAATGGGAAGCTTTTGGAGGTGAGACTGCTGATTGCCGGCTTTCAATCCCACCTCCATCAGTTTCTGGCCAACTTGCGAGATTTTCCCCCAATTGACCTTGTTAAGCCCACCCAGTGGGCTCAGCAGGCCAATTAGGGGGAAGTCAATGACTGAGCACGTCAACGTCAGACGGGCCATCTGTCAAGATTTTTTGAAAGAAGTAATGTCAGCGTTTGACAGCTCTGTGAAGCTGTCAAACACTGACAGTCTGCGTAGTATGATGAGTACTTGTGTTCAGGACTCATCAAACCTTTCAATTTTGCAGAAATCCCCTGGCTGTTGGGTCGGAGGATCCAACAGCCAGTCTCTGATATCTACAATGGAGATGTCGGGACCCCGGCTCCACAGCGGCTGAAGGCTGTAGGTAGAAACAAAGGTAAGTGAACATTTTCTAACACTTTTCACTCACCTTACATACTTACCACTCCACACTTGCATCCGTCACTCACCTCTACATTGTACTTTCAACCCCTCTGACCCCCGCAGACCTCCTACTCGGCTCCTCCACCCTGGCGGGGTTCCCCGCGGCCGGGAAGCCTGCACATCAAAACGAAAAATGGGGATAATCCTATTTTCTGCCTGTTAACTACCTGTCAACAGGCAGTTAATAGGCTTTAATCACTTTCCCGCCCTGAGGAGACGGGACCCGAGGCAGGACGGCTTCCCGCCTCCTGGCAAGAGGGCATGGAGGCAGGATGGGGGCGGGTTTGCCACCTGCCCCCAAATTCTGCAACTTTACCGGCAGTCCCGCCTCCATACCCGCCTCCTCGGGGCTGACAAAATCCAGCCCTATGACTCTATATGAACTGTGGAGTTATCCCTGGTGTCCTGGCCCATGCTTATCCTTCACTAAAACAGATTATCTGGTCATTTATCACATCTGCTGTTGTTGGGAGCTTGCTGTGTGCAAATTGGCTACCGCGTTTCCCACATTACAACAGTGACTACACTTCAAAAGTACTCCATTGGATGTAAAGCGCTTTGAGACATCTGGTGGTCGTGGAAGGCGCTATATAAATGCAAGTCTTTCTTTTTACCGGGGACACAAGGTAAAAAATGAGGAAGTTCCAAGTATGAAGGGAAGTACTTCACCACAGGGACAGCAGCGGTTCAAGAAGGCGGCTCACCACCACCTTCTCAAGGGCAACTAGGGATGGGCAATAAATGCCGGCCTTGCCAGCGACGCCCACATACCCAGGAACGAATTTTTAAAAGTGTAATCTCCAGAGATGAAGAAATTCAGGTTTCTGCAGCTGGCCACAGTAGGGCTATAAGTGGCTCTGCATGCAAGCAGCAGAGGGAGGTTAAAAGCTTCAGAAAGATAAAACTGCCCAACAAACAGCATGGAGGAGGGGGTGGAACACAGAGCAGTGCACAGAAGGATCCAAATCAAGCTGCCGCACTTAACCTGTCCAAGCAACCAATACGTGCGAAAAACAAATTCCTTGAGGAAACACTCTCCCCAGACTAATTACTGAGCTCAGGACCGGTCTAAACAGAGCCTGCTCCTCATTTTGCACCTAAACTAATGGTGATTAACTTACATCCGAGTAAGTAGTAGCAAGTGTCACAGGAGAGTTTAAACACTTTCGCTTTCAATTACCAGCTGGCTAGTTCTAATAGATTTTCTGTGTTGTGATTTATTATCTTCCTTTCTCTATGTATAGCTCCATCCCTCCCTCTCTCTCTCTCTCTCTCTGTACAGTGACGTAAATGTGGTTAAATCAGCTTTGAATTCCAACGTAAGTCATTTCCTTGAGTTGATCACGCTATAAACATCAAACAGGTGAATCAAAAATAGGCAGAGATATTAAATGATCTGCCTTAAAATCATTTTCATGTTTCCTATATATTTAGTGGCACAAGACATATTGAAACCAAAAAACCTCCAGCCCTGTTCCGTACGTCCAGCAGGAGTATTGTGGAAGGGCCCTGAATTAGCCAGGACCCAGATACATTGGGCCCTCACCTTCCCTGGCAATTTCCACGGGCCTTGTTTTGCGTGGCACCTCTGCTCGCCCCAACCCTGGTCTCCTACATCAGAGGGGACATGGCCAGAGAAGTGAATCCCCAGGCTGAAAATAAGAATCACAGATCATACAGCACAGAAGGAGGCCATTCAGCCCATCGTGCCTCTGCCGGCTCTCTGAAAGAGCGATCCAATTAGCCCCACTCCCCTTGCCCTTTCCCCAGAGTCCTGCAAATTTTTCCTTTTCAAGTATACATTCAATTCCGATTTGAAAGTTATTATTGAATCTGCTTCCACCACCCTTTCAGGCAGTAAATTCCAGATCATAACAACTCGCTGTGTAAGTATATTTCTCCTCATCTCCCCTCTGTTTTTTTTGCCAATTACCTTAAATCTGTGTCCTCTAGTTACCGGACCGCCTGCCAGTAGAAACCGTTTCTCCCTATCTACTCTCATCAAAACCCCTCCTAATTTTGAACACATTTATTAAATCTTCCCTTAACCGTCTCTGCTCGAAGGAGAACAATCCCAGCTTCTCCAGTCTCTCCACATAACTGAAGTCCCTCATCCCTGGTACCATTTCTAGTAAATCTCCTCTGTACCCTCTCCAAGGCCTTGATATCCTTCCTAAAGTGGTGCCCAAAATTGGACACAATAGGTGAGGCCGAACCAATTATTTATACAGGGTTAGCATAACTTCCAGGTCTCCAGCTTGGGTATCCACTGATGGACCAGTACCACAGTGAAAGAAGGCATACTGTCCTGCCAGTTGGTATATACACTTAATGGCACAGTTTTAAAGAGTATGCAGGGACAAAGGGACCTGGGAGTTAATGTGCATAGGTCCCTGAAGGTGGCAGGACATATTGAGAGAGTGGTTAGCAAAGCATATGGGATCTTGGGCATCATAAATAGAGGTATTGAGTACAAAAGTAGCAAAGTTATGCTGAACCTTTATAAAGCACTGGTTAGGCTGCAACTGGAGTATTGTGTCCAGTTCTGGTCACCATACTTTAGGAAGGATGTGAAGGCACTTGAGAGGGTGCAGAGGAGATTTACCAGAATGGTTCCGGGGATGGGGGATCTTAGCTACAAGGACAGGTTGGAGAAGCTGGATTTGTTTTCATTAGAGCAAAGGAGGTTGAGGGGTGATTTGAGAGCGGTGTACAAGATTATGACGGGTTTGGATAGGCTAGACGGGAAAAGGCTATTCCCACTAGTCAATGGTACAAGGACTAGGACACAGATTTAAGGTTTTAGGCAAGAGATACAGGGGGGATGTGAGGAAAAACCTTTTTACGCAGCGAGTGGTGAGGATCTGGAACTCGCTGCCGACGGAAGTGGTGGAAGCGGAGACACTCAATGTTTTCAAGGGGAAACTGGATAGGCACTTGAGGGAAATAAACTTGCAGGGCTACGGGGCTAGAGTGGAGGAATGGGACTGACTGGATTGCTCTACAGAGTGTAGGGGGTGGCGTGTCGTGGTGCCCAGTCAGCTCTGCCTCTGACTGTCTCTGAGCGGTTCGAATCGCTCCCACACCCCTGGGTTCGAGACACCGGACTTAGGTACAGGCGGCGATACAGAAAATCGAGTAGACAAGTGGTTTGGTGTAAGAAAACCAAGATTTTATTAAAACAGAAATAAAAACACAGTCTTAAGAGAATTACTGGTATAAAATACAGGCATAAACAATTACACTTATTCAGGGAATGGGGAACACACAGCACATCGAGTGAAAAACAACTACATTAACAATCCCCCTTATCCTTATCCCACCCCCTATACCTAACTAGATTAAGCTATGAGGGGCCAGGAATTCATGCTCACCAATCCAAAAGCTGTTGCTTTAACGTTGTGAGTTTTGAGGTTTGGTCTTCTGTCCTTTGGGGTACCCCGTCACCACGTGGTCTCAGGGTGCGGCGCTGGAGTTGTTGATGCGACACACTTTCCCTCTCCTCAGCTACCATCGTCGGTTCGTCGCGATGGGTTTTCTTCTTCCTCTCCCTCCGGCGGTCGTCGGGTGGTAACGTTATGGTCATGGATCGGTTGGCGGTTTTCACTGCTTACAAGATTTTGCTACCCATGCTTTGAACGCTAGCATATTCATCATGGGCGTGGACACTCGCGTCTAACGCCTGTTTATTTGCAGTGTTCAAACGCCAACTTATTCTCACTGTCCATACATACACTGCTAATCTCTTCCCCAAACGCCAGCTTATAACTAGGCATTTGGTTTTTACCGATGCGTCTTTTGCTGCCCTTCTCTGCTCTTGTTGGTGTTACCTTCTTCTTCATCTCGTCTCATCTCGTCTGCCCATTCGTGGCTTGTGTGTCCTGTGTGACTTTGAACTCGGGTCTCGTTCTCCTCCCGCGTTTGGTTCCTGGTGTAATGGGCGTCCTTGGTTGTTGAGCGGTGCGGGGAGCGAGAAGAGAACCCGCCACAAGGCCAGGGCACGAGTACGAGCGACAGCAGGCCAAGGCCAAACAAGAGCGCAGAGTCAAGAGACAAGAGAGCGATTGCTACTGATGGGCCTACAGTTATACCCGTTCTTCCACTCCTTATCTGCGCGCCAAATCAGGTCAGTCCATTGTTTAACTTTTGGCGTGCTTGGTTTAAATGATTACAACCATTTGTTTTAACGACTTTAGGAGTGGTTGTCCCTGGGTCTAATGGCCCCGATGTCCTGGTTGCTTTGTCATGGATAAGACTTAATTGTCCCCATCCTACCTTGATGGCTACTGTGAGCTGTTATCGATTAAACATGCAGAAAGCTAATGGCCACGGTTATAGGCCCATTCTATTTTGATTTGACTCAAGTCGAATAAATGCGTATTCTGTCTTGACTCTGTCTGGCAGGCTCCAAAGAGTCCCTGTTCACAGATTCCTGCATTTTAAATATCGTCCCTGAGCCTGCTTGTCTGCAGAGCCTTGCTTTTAAAAATCCTGTCAATTTTGGTCACGAGGTTTACAGAAGCCATTTTGGGTACCCTGCTTTTAATAACTTGTCCCAAAACAGGGTCCCTTGATCCATAACTCGGGGAGTGCGGGAATTTTGAGAACCCTGTAACTTACAAGAGAGCAAGCACGGACTCGATGGGCCGAATGGCCTCCTTCTGTGGCCGTTGTGATTCTATGAGGCCCACCTTGAGGTCCAGGCCTGGGCCATGGCCAAAGATACTTAAAAAAAAGTCCCTTTTTTTTTGGCGGACACACTGGGAGCATCTTTCTGGGGAGAGAGGGCTCGAAATGTTCAGAGCTGCCACCCCACTGATCTCCCTTCTCTAACTCCGAGTGGCCTTCCCCCGATCTGACATATTCTAGGGGAGTCGTCACTGGAAGCAACTGGTGGGCGATCTCGGCACTTACAGCAGGGTGAGAGGACCACTGATGTTCGGGGCCAATGTTCTAAATAAAATTGATATAAATTAAGAGAGATTAAACAAGCTGGGCCTTACCTATCAGAACTGAACAAATAGAATGATCCAATATGCTAGATGATGTGTTTTTAAACTAAAAATCAATAACCCAAAACTCAAGAAAATATTAAACTTTAATTCTTCACTGGCTCTTCTGCAACATGAATCATTGGTACTAACGATGTTTAGTTTATGCCCCATTTCTAAACGTCAGACTTTGACTACATTCCTTACTTGAATGATGGTACTGCTCCCCCAGGACTTCCTACCATCAAATTAACCATTTTCTACTGTTATTTTTGTGTTCTCTCTCTGCTACACATCGATACACACAAATAAGATTCAAACACCACAAGCACTTCGAACATATTACGAAATAAACAAGCAGTTGAAAACTTCAAAAGTAAAGTTTTACCTGTTACACAAGCTAAGAAAGAGATATTGTTGAGGAGACATCGTTGGATTGAGTTCAGTTGGATTGCGCCTCCCGTTAGCGCCTTAAGAGGGCGCTAATGGGGCGCAAAACAACTAGCGCCCGAGCGCAGTGATGTTTGCGCCGCTCGCGAAATTAACTAGACATTTTGTGGCGGCGCTAAACACAACCGCCACGATCTCCTGCACCGGCAGATCGTGACGTCAGTCGAGTGTGCAACGCCCCGGTAGTGCCCCGGACCGGATATTGAGTGGTGCCCCCTGCCTTACCACCTGCCGCTAGCAATGACAGGTTGAGGGGAGCGTTTTGCAGTCAGGAAGGGACTGGGGGAGCGCTATTTAAAGGCGACCGCTTCCTGCCTTTTTTTGTTAGTGACATTTTTGCACCACGCATTCTGAGAGAGAGAGAGAGAGTGACTTCTGGAGAGATTCAACGCTATGTGAAGGAGTTCTGGGTACTGAGCAGCACTTTGCAGGTTCATTTTGATTTGCCCTTCCTTGTATCGATTTAGAAGAGACTGTGAGGGCTGCACTCTGAGCTCTTTCCCTGGGCCTCTCCATTGTTCTTTCTAGCAGATTTGATGTACAGGTCTCTCCAGGCCGAGATTCAAGGCTGCAATGAGCAGGAGGTGGATGGAGAGCAAGATCGACCCTCCCCTTTAAGAACTGATTGGCGCCATTGTGTCTGTGTTCCATTGCTGACTGACATCACATGAGCTTCGCCAGCGCTCTGAGGTAGCACCTCGCTCCTCGGCCTTTGCACCATAAGAGAGGTGTGTAGCACCTGATTTAGCGCTCCAATCAACTCCGGGGGTGATAAAAGCCAAGTTTGCAGTTGGAGGCGATAATTAGCGCCAGGCGCTAAACTTTGGCTGGTGTTTTAGGTGGATGATAACGATCTCCTGACGCTATTAGAGGAATAACATGGAGTTCTCCCAATATCTCGCCCTGCAATTTTTTCTCAACCAAAAGGTAGCTTAACTGGTAATTTGTCTCATTGCTGTTTGTGGGATTTTGCTGTTTGCCAAATGGTTGCCTACATAGCAATTGATGTTGAAGTGTCAGTCGTGGTTCAGTTGGTAACGCTCTTGCCTCTGAGTCAGAAGGTTGCGGGTTCAAATCCCACTCCAGAGACTTGAGCACAAAAATATAGGCTGCCACTCCCAGTGCAATGCTGAGGGAGTGCTGCACTGTCAGAAGTGCTGTCTTTCGGATGAGTCGTTAAACTGAGGCCCCAGTCTGCTCTCTCAGGTGGGCTTTAAAAATCCCATGGCACAATTTTGAAGAAGAGCAGCGGAGTTATCCCTGGTGTTCTGGCCAATGTTTATCTCTAAAAATCAACATCACTATTTAAAAAAACAGATTATCTGGTCGTTATCACATTACTGTTTTTGGGAGCTTGCTGTGCGCAAATTGGCTGCCGCGTTTCCACAACAGTGACTACACTTCAAAAAGTACTTCATTGGCTGTAAAGAGCTTTGGGATGTTCTGAGGTCGTGAATGGTGTTACATAAATAAAAGTATTTTTTTAACAGTCTCTGCAATTCAAAGCACTTCATTGTAGGTGAAGAGCTTTCAGATGGTTTTGAGAGGGTGGAGATAATTCACAATTCACAATTCAAATCGCTTTATTGGCATGATAAGTTACATCTTATGTTGCCAAAGCATCAAAATACATTTATGGTTTAGCACATAAACGCAGTTCTATTCATACAGTGTATAAACAGGTATATCCCTGAGTGTATAAATATACATTCGCATTGTTTATATATATTTTTTTTTCTTAGTTTACTGGTTGTCCCTCTGATAAATGCCTGTCTTTCTTTGAACCCTTACAGAAAAGGCCCCCAGAGTGTCACCTTTATCCTCGCGTTTGTGGGAAAAGGTAACATTATGTGCATAAATTCTGCCACAAGTGGTTTCTTATGCCCCTTAAGTGTAGCGGTTTTGTAAAAAACTTGCATTTGAGATCGCCTTTCATGGCCTCAATTCGCCCTGAAGGACTTTACAGTCAACAAAGTACTCTTGTAGAGTGGTTACTGTTGTAATGTAGAGCTCCAAACAGCTGTCCATTTACAAACATGCAGCACTGAAGCAGAACAACCTCTTTTCACTAACCAAATAATGATGGAGAGAGAATCTCAGTTACTGTGTAAGTAACTCAAATTTCATCAACAAAAGTTATGTGTTAGATCCGTGGTTCAGTGGATAAATAATTACACGGATGCTGTACATAAACAAATAACAGGTCTTTACTGGAGGAGGGTGATCTCTAGACTGGGGTACAGAGGCATGCGCACAGCTTATATACCGGTGTGGTCACTGCCGGTACTACAGTATACAGGAGCTGTAAAAAGTAGTTCTGACTTAAAGCACATACACTACAATTCCTCCCTTTTTAGATTAACAATACCCCCTTAATATTCAAATAACAATTACATTTTTACATGTACATTCAATAACAAAAGTCCATTTATAGATTCAGTCTTTGGGGCGGCTTCCTGACCCTTTCGGGATAGCGCCTTTCCGGAGGTTCTTGTTCTTGGTGCAGAGGCGATTCTGACCCCTTTTCATCGGGTAGTTCATCGGGTTCCACTGCTACTGGGTCTGAAGTAGATGCTATCGGTATGTCGGGTTCATCCCCAGGTACTCGAGACATGGGGTTGACGCCTTCCTGTGACGCTAAGATCTGATCGACGTGGCGTTTCACAATGTTCTCCCCGACATCCACTGTGTACATTAATGGCCCCTGCCTTGTACATATCGTTCCGGGTTGCCACTTCTCTGTTCGATAGTCACGTGCCAAGACTGGTTGCCCTACATTGAAGCTCCTTGTCGGCTTCTCGTTGATGTGCTGGAATTGTTTGTCCTCAACATTTCTTCGCACATTTGGTCTGAGCAAGTCCAGACGAGATCTCAACCTTCGGTTAACGAACATCATGGCCGGGGTCTGGTTGGTAACTGCATGTGTCGCGTTTCGGTAGGCTCATAAGAAATTGTCCATCTTATGCTGTAGTGGAATTTCCTCGTCGCACATGGCCTTTATCGCCTTCTTAAAGGTTTGTACGAACCTCTCAGCCAATCCATTGGTGGCTGGATGATACGGGGCGGATGTGTAATGCCTTACCCCATTCCTTTTCATGAATTTTTGGAACTCGTCGGCAATAAACTGTGGTCCATTATCAGAGCAGACCTGCTTTGGCAAACCGTTTCTGGCAAATATTGTCCGTAGGACTGCAATCGTTTTCTCTGTAGTGGTTGAAGACATCTTTATCATCTCAGGCCACTTTGAATGAGCATCCACTGCTATTAAGAACATTGAGTCCATGAATGGACCAGCAAAATCAATGTGCACCCATTGCCATGGAGAGGAGGGCCACTCCCATGGGTGTAGAGGGGCATGTGGTGGTGCATTTTGGACCTTCTGGCATCCTAAGCAGCTCTTAGTTAGGTCTTCGATTTGTTGATCGATTCCCGGCCACCACACATAAGCCCTAGCAAGGCTTTTCATTTTCACTCCCCCCAGATGACCTTCATGTAGCTCCTTTAGCACTCTCTCCCTTAACTTGGGTGGAATCACCACTCTGGATCCACACATCACTGTCCCCTGGCATACTGACAGCTGTTCTCTTCTGGATGAGAATGCTGGCAACAGTGAGTTGCCATGTGTTGGCCATCCCCTCACCGTCAATTCATATACCTGTGACAGCGTCGGATCATTGCGGGTCTCCTTCTTAATATCCGCATTTGTTACTGGCAATCATTCAATTATCAACGAATAAAATATCTCGATAGGGTCCACTGCTGGTGCTTCCTCCACCGTAGGCAGTGGCAGGCGCGATAGCCCATCAGCGTTCCCATGCTGTTTCGTGCCTTTATATTCTATTTCATATTGATTCGCCCCTAGAAACAGGGACCATCTTTGTAACCACTGTGCAGTCATTACTGGCACGCCCTTCTTAGGATTAAAGATGGAGAGAAGTGGTTGGTGGTCAGTCAGCAAGGTGAACTTCTGCCCATGCAGATAATGGTTGAATTTTTTTACTCCCCATACTAGGCTGAGGGCCTCCCTGTCAATCTGGGCGTAGTTGCGCTCGGCTGAGGTTAGTGACCGAGACGCAAAGGCTACTGGCCTCTCCAACCCATCTGGGAATTTGTGCGACAGCACCGCACCAATGCCGTAGGGTGATGCATCACATGCCAAACGAATTGGTAGTGCTGGGTTGAAATGGGCCAACACCTCTTTTGATGTGATCAATTCTTTACACTTCTGGAAAGCTCGTCTACGTTCGTCATCCCACTTCCATGGTACCCCTGTTTGCAGGAGGGTGTTCAGCGGGTGTAATACCGTAGACAAATTTGGTAAGAACTTGTGGTAATAGTTTACCAGCCTGAGGAACGACCTCAGTTGTGACACATTTTTTGGTGCTGGAGCCTTGACGACTGCCTCAATCTTGTCAGGGGACTTATGTAACCCCTCTTCATCGATGACGTGGCCACAATACGAGATCTGTTTCTGGAAAAACTCGCACTTGTGGCGGTTAGCTCGTAGCCCATATTCCTTTAATCTGGCGAGCACCTTCTCCAAGTTAGCGAGGTGATCACCGTCATTTTCGCCTGTGACCAAGATCTCGTCCAAATAACACTGGGTCCCTGGAATCCCTTGCAGGACCTGACCCATCGCCCTTTGCCAGATAGCCGGAGCCGAGGCTACTCCAAACACCAGCCGGTTGTATTGATAGAGACCTTTATGGGTGTTGATCGTAAGGTAATGTTTCGAAGCTTCTTCTACCTCCATTTGCAAGTACGCCTGGGCTAGATCAATTTTTGTGAAGCGTTTACCACCAGATAGCGAGGCGAAAATATCCTCAATTCGTGGAAGCGGATATTGCACCGTTTGAAGGACTGGGATCACTGTCACCTTAAAATCCCCACAGATGCGGACCTTCTTTGGTTCCCCAGGCATATTACTCAATGACCTCTTCATTACAGGAACGATGGGTGTAGCCCACTCGCTCCAGTCCACTTTGGACAGTACTCCTGAACGTTCCAACACCTCCAGCTCTGCTTCAACCGCTGGTCTGATCGCATAAGGCACTGGTCTGGCCTTCAGAAACTTTGGGCTTGCATTATCCTCTATTTTAATTGTTGCTGTTATTCCTTTTAGTGTTCCTAGTCCCTCCTGGAACACTGCTTTTGTGTCAGTTAGCATTTTTGACAGTCGTCCAGGTGTGATGTCATCATCCTTTTTGGCCTCCACCTTCAGTGCCTGTATGGAATGCCAATCTAAATGTATCTTCTGGATCCATTCACGTCCTAGCAGTGGTGGTCCTCCATTTGGCAATACATATATATCCATTTTAGATATTTCCTGACCTTTATATGTCACTTTCACCCTTATTTTTCCTTTGGGGTAGACTTTTTGCCCCGTATACGTCTTCAAGACAATCTCTGTAGCTTTCAAGGGTATGTGTGAAATTAGCCGCTTGTAGTCTCTTTGATTTATGACTGTTAGAGCTGACCCTGTGTCCAATTCCATTTCCACTTGGACTCCGTCTATCTTGCGTGTAACCCAGATAGTCTGGTGATCCTCCATTTCGGTTACATTATGTAGTTTCAGACAACCCAGCTCCTTGCTTCCGGAGTCTGTGTCACTTTTCTGTTCGTCTGAACCACTGTCCATCACCTGGTGTGCCTTTTTGTACTTCTCCTGTGGAGATCTCTTACTGTTGGTTTTCTTCCCAGACCTGCAGACTCTTGCTATGTGTCCTGCTTTCCCACACTGTCTGCACACTTGGTCCTTGAACCAACAATCTTTCTGGTCATGTGTTGTTCTGCCGCAGCGATAGCACTTCCCTGTTCCATAGGTCATTTCGTTGGTGCCATATTCTTGCGGTCTCCATTGTATCTCTGCAGCGCCCCTTGCGGCTGCTTCGTGTGATACTGCCATATTGAAAGCTTTGTCCAGCGTAAGGTCCTTTTCTGATAGAAGGCGTTTCTGGGTTCCTTCACTTTGTAGCCCACACACAAACTTGTCCCTTAACTTGTCTGCTAGTCCCGCTCCAAACTGGCAGTATTTCGATAGCTTGCGCAGTTCCGTTAGGTACTCAGCATTGCTTTCGTCTTTGTGTTGGTTCCTTTTATGGTTCTGCTATCAGCAGCGGTGTGGGGTTTAAGTGGTCCTGTAGGATTTCTACTATACTTTCAAAATTCTTGTTTACCGGCTTCTCTGGGGTTATTAGATTTCGCAGTAACCCATAAGTTTTTGCACCCATGGAATTTAACAGAACCAGTGTTTTATTAGCATCTGGCACTTCATTCGCCCTGCAGTACACCTCAATACGTTCCACATATGTCGCCCAATCTTCGACTTCATTGTCGAATGTAGAGATACTGCCACTCTTCGGCATCCTTGGTTTTGCGTTAACTATCCCCAATGGCGCCTCCCGCGCTTCCCCTTCTTCTCCACTGGCACAAAATGGCATCTCCCGCGCTTTCCTTCCTTCCCGTGCTCGCCCGTCTTCTCCGCTGCAGCTTCGCAAAATGGCGCCTCCCGCGCTCTCCCTGCTTCTCCGCAGCTCAATGGCGCCTCCCGTGCTCTCCCTGCTTCTCCGCGGCTCAATGGCGTCTCCCCTTGCTTCGCCCCGCGGACCCTGATCAGCCCGCGATCCCTGGCTGTGCTCTGCGCATTCTTCTCTTGATATTTGTCGACGCTGCTCAGTCTAGAACCCGGCTGTTTCTTACCCTCTCTCTCTCCGGTTTGCAGTATTTTTCCTCGACGCCGCTCGGTGATCAACCCCCGGCTGCGCCCTGCTCTCTTCACCCTCTTTCTTACCCCGTCGACGCTGCCCGGCTCTCTCTCTCTGCCGTCGGTCGGCTCCAGCCGCCGCTCCTCGGGAAGGGTCTGCTCAGGACCTGTCGTCGGTCTCTTACTGCTCGTTGTGGCTGGGGAACCAAGCCCGGCTCTCCACAGCCTCCCCAGCAAAGTTGGATCTCTGCCTGACTGCTGGGCGGTTGCTCGCGGTCGACGCCCGTGTTCCTGGACTCGACTATTTTTTTTTTTATGTTGCAGGTAGATTCGCATCAACACTCGTCGCCACTGTTAGATCCGTGGTTCAGTGGATAAATAATTACATGGATGCTGTACATAAACAAATAACAGGTCTTTACTGGAGGAGTGTGATCTCTAGACTGGGGTACAGAGGCATGCGCACAGCTTATATACCGGTGTGGTCACTGCCGGTATTACAGTATACAGGAGCTGTAAAAAGTAGTTCTGACTTAAAGCACATACACTACATTATGTTATGTCAATCCCAGTGCACTGTGCCTGTAACTTTTTACAGTCTCTGAGACCAGCCCATAGTGCTAGTTCCTGTTTTAAAGGCTGCCTTGTACATCTTCCTGCCCTGTTCTGTTTTATTTTATTTCCTCAGTTTCCGGTCTAGTTACTTTTTTTGCCCACTTAGCGCCCCTTTCGCTGCAACTCTTCAGCCTGTTCCCTTGCTTCAGAAAAGCTATCTTGGCCCAGAAATTCGGGTCGGGGCTTCCCGCGGGTGCAAGCCCCCGACCTACACTTACATATCGCGCTGACATTTGAAGACTGGGCCTGCGTGGATTTCCGGTCTGTGGCCCGGTTCAGCTCCCGGCGCGCTGTGCGTGCGTGATCCAGCGGCGTACTTAGTGCGATGAGCCGGCTGGAATCACGTGAGCACTGGGCAACCAATGGGAGTTTACAAAAGTCCATTCATGAGTTAGACATAAGACCTGTCAAACTCATGAAAAGTCCGGGCGCCCAAAACACTACTTAAACTTTAAATAAAAGTTAAAAAAACATTCCAATAATTAAATTAACTATTAATAACTTTAAAAAACTATTTTAAACAATTATTCAAATTTCTGCCAATAAAATTTTTTCAAGAAATCGGGTCCAAAAATACACTTACCTTACTGTAAATTCTTTAAAATTAATAAACCTGTGGAAAAAATGTTCTAACTTTAATTATTAGACCACTTACCTTTTAAAACTAAGTCCTTACATCTGCTTTTTACATTCGTAAAAAGTGGAGGCCTTCACGCATGGACAAACCTGTCAAAAAAAACGAAGTTCAACGCGTACGCGCTGCCTCAAACGTCGCAAGGGAACCGCCTCTTAACCCCTTGGTTCAGAGGAGAGGAAATGCCGGTTTTCCGCGCATGCGCTGTGCATGCTGAAATCCGGCACTTCCAACGGGCCCATGCGTGAGTACCCCGTCCGTACTCACACGTTGAGACCGGAATTACTGGGCCAATGTGTTTCTTCTGCCTGCTCTTTGTTTAGTTTCACTTTCAGTTTCTGATTTTACAAGCCCCGATATTTACAGGGAGGTGGGGGGAGGGAGTGGGGGAGCGTGTTTGCAGGGGGGTGGGAATCCCGGAATCCTAGGAGTGCAGACGTCCTGTCAAATTTAACGGCATGTCCTCATTATCATTTTTTTAACCACGTTTCCCACCAGGCAGCCGGCAAGATTGTCAGGCTGGCCAGGTGGGAAAGAGTCTAACCGCCTCCCCTTGACATTTAATGGCATTACCATCGCCAAATCCCCCACCATCAACATCCTGGGGAGGGGTCACCATTTAACTTAACTGGACCAGCCACATAAATACTGTGGCTACAATACAGTGAACCCCCCGCCACGCACCTTTACCAAATGTCGGGTCTGTCAGCGCTGAGCAGACCTGACATTCAGCCACTTATCAATTATTTTTTCCCCAGCTTTTTGGATTTGACAGGTCCCCACTGGTTTCCCGCTGTGCCTAGGCCTTGTCTGTGAAGCTGAGGCAGGAGGTCACTTGCCATTGAATCAGCTGATGAGTTGACAGCTTCAAATGTCAAGTCAAAGCTCCCAGCTGATTGAGAAATGTTCCCTCAGTCACTAGCTTCTCTAAACTGCATTTCCATGACAGATTCAGAACGCTACAAGTCTTCACACAAGTCTCCATCCAGTTTGACATCATTACCTCTCCCACCATTGATAAATTGCTTCTGTCATCTCTACTTCACCTGCCATCTATTCCATCAGCATCGGTGCTCTTTATACTCTCTCACCTTGGTCCTCAGAATCCCACCAAATCAGCCCCAACACCAGCAGCACCAGGCACACCAGCAGCACCAAAATCAACACAGCCAAACTTCTCTGCAATCAACAGATGCTGCACAGGACAGAGGGCAGCAGCACTCAACAACATTGCTGCCCGGGAGGCCAGGGATGGCCTCACCATGGACAGATTTACTTCACTTGATGCTGTACACCCTGGTTGGCACCACCCACACCAACACCATTAAGCATCCCTACAATGCCCAAGCCATTCCATTCACACTCATCACCATTGCGGGGGGTACTGTTATGTCTCACCATTCACTGCAACTCACTGAGCCACTTCTAAAGGTTCACACAAATCTGTGCAAGAAGGCAAAGTGTTGAAAATAAAGGTTTCAATGTTTGACACCACATTAACAGAAACTTTACATGAACATTGCATAAAACACCCAAGTGCGTACACTCGTGTGTTGTTAGTTGGTATGATTGCACTAGGATGAGGGTGAGTGTGTGGGGTGGCTGGTGAAATGGGAATGTGATAACATAGATAGAGCGGGGTGGGTGGAGGTGCAAGGTAAGTTGGTGTGAGTAATTATGTGCAGGAGTAGGGTAGGGAAGGCAAAGCGATGGAGATGTGATGAAAGGCACAGCAGGTTAAGGTTGAGTGTGGCTTTGTACTAACATTTAGTAATCTACTGTGATCATTGAAATATTTGCGGCACTGCACCCAGGTCCCCCTGACCACATTCCTGCTTGTGCACTCCTGTGAAATGTGCAACCAGGCTGTGTTAATCTCCTGAGGAGGTCGCTTCTGCCCATGGGAAGGGAAGAGGACCTCATTGTGTGTTGGGAGAGCCTGGATGTAGCCCTGCACCTCTGTGCAGTGCTTGTCAGTGTTTGCAGCACTTCAATGCTGTAGAACACTGACAGCACAAACGTCAAAAGAAAGTTGGCCAAGGTCCCTTTAAGGAAACCGGCTGATGACGCGTCATCAAATGACATCACCAGACCCGCTTCCTCTAATTGGCCGGGCGGGCTTAACAAGCCCAATCATTGGAAAGTCATTTCAGAGGCTGGGATGGAGACAGCAGTGGGGTCAGGACCCGCCACCGACGTCGCCTGCCATGGACCCGCCGAGGTTTGCAAAATCCAGCCCTCCGGTTTGGATCTGTTACAACAACCCTGTCCATGCTACCATGACGTCCCAACATAGAAACACAGAAAAATAGGAGCAGGAGTCGGCCATTCGGCCCTTCGAGCCTGCTCCGCCATTCAATATGATCATAGCTAATCCTCTATCTCAATACCATATTCCTGCTCTCTCCCCATACCCCTTGATGCCTTTTGTGTCTAGAAATCTATCTATCTCCTTCTTAAATATATTCAGTGACTTGGCCTCCACAGCCTCCTGTGGTAGAGAATTCCACAGGTTCACCACCCTCTGAGTGAAAAAAATTCTCCTCATCTCAGTTCTAAATGTCCTACCCCGTATCCTGAGACTGTGACCCCTCGTTCTAGACCCCCCAGCCAGGGGAAACATCCTCCCTGCATCCAGTCTGTCAGAATTTTATGTTTCAATAGCCTCCATCTGTGCTTTAACCCTGACAGAATATTTAGTGTGCGCTATGAAATGCCATATCTCCAATTCAGAGTAAGAATTATTAGAAATAATACTACAACCATAGACATAATGGATGAGTCCCAAACGAGGTCCAGTAATTTTAGCTATGTGCTAGTTTATTACATGGAATTGCATAGAATTTATAGCACAGAAACAGGCCATTCGGCCCAACTGGTCTATGTTCCACACGGGTCTCCTCACACCCTACTTCAATTAACCCTATCAGAATAACCTCTATTCCTTTCTCCCTCGTGTGTTTATCTAGCTACCCTTAAATGCAGCTATACTATTTGCCTCAACTACTCCCTGTGGTAGCGAGTTCCACATTCTCATCACTCCCTGGGTAAAGACGTTTCTCTTGAAATCCTTATTGGATTTATTAGAGATTATCTTATATTTATGACTCCCACAAGTAGAAGTATCTTCTCTCCGTCTACCCTGCCAAACCCATTCATAATTTTAAAGATTAGGTCACCCCTCAGCCTTCTCTTTTCTAGAGAAGAGAGCTCCAGTCTTACTAGTGTCTCACAACACAAGAAAGAAGCAGTTTTTTTTTAATGGATTGGGGCTTGTGAATGAGATTAATAGAAGATGCAACAATTACCTTTAAAAATAGTTTTATATTCCTGAAAGGAACTTTCTGGGGGTGGGGGGGGGGGGGGGGCATGCCCAGCTGTGTGAAGCTTTATTTTCAACGATTGACTACGGCTCCTTTTGAGATAAGGAAGGTGTTCCCTGGTGTGAATGCATTAATGGCTTTTTGTAAAAGTATTCCTGTCACTGCACTTGCGGAATCACCTGTGTTCAGAAATTAAATTTAGAGTGGTTTGGAAATTGTGGTGACTTTACTTATGTTAAAAAATTTACACTGAGGTTGCCATATTTAGAACCTTACTACAGTGTACTACTGCAATGTATGAATCATAGAATCATAGAATCCTTCATCGTCGCTGGGTCAAAATCCTGGAACTCCCTCCCTAACAGCACTGTGTGGGAGTACCTTCACCACACGGACTGCAGCAGTTCAAGAAGACGGCTCACCACCATCTTCTCAAGGGCAATTAGGGATGGACAATAAATACTGGCTTTGCCAGAGACGCCCACATCCCATAAATGTATTTTTTTTTTAAATCATAGAATGGTTACAGCACGGAAGAGTGCCATTCGGCCCGTCGTGCCCATGCCAGCTCTCTGCAAGAGCACTTCAGCTAGTCCCGCTCCCCCATCCTTTCCCTGTAGCCCTACAATTTTTTTTCCTTCAGATACTTAGAATCATAGAAACATAGAAAAATACGAGTGGGAGTAAGCCATTCAGCCCTTCGAGTCTGCTCCACCATTCAATATGATCATGGCTGACCCTCTATCTCAATACCATATTCCCGCTCTCTCCCCATACCCTTTGACGCCTTTTGCATCTAGAAATCTATCTATCTCCTTCTTAAATATATTCAGTGACTTGGCCTCCACAGCCTTCTTATCCAATTCCCTTTTGAAAGATAAGATTGAGTCTGCCTCCACCACCCTTTCAGGCAGTGCGTTCCAGATCCTAACCACTCGCTGCGTAAAAAAGTTTTTTCTTACGTCGCCTTTGGTTCTTTTGCCAATCACCTTAAATCTGTGTCCTCTGGTTCTCGACCCTTCTGTCAATGGGGACTGTTAGCCTGTTGATCGGTGAGTTGCACAGAGCCTTGGTCAGACCACATCTGGTGTTCTGCATGCAGGTTTGGGCGCTGCCAACGTTCTGTGATTTGGAGAGCTGTTACGGTGGAGGCCATGCAGTGACGAAGGAGATAGCCTGAACCATCCATTTTAGACTGATCAACATCCATGGAGAAATGTGAGGAGTGAGATTAATAATTAATATGAATATCGCAGGTTGCTAATCTTTTTTTTATTCATTCATGAGATGTGGGTGTCGCCGGGGAGCCCAGCATTTATTGTCCATCCCTAATTGCCCTTGAGAAGCTGGTGGTGAGCCGCTTTCTTGAACCACTGCAGTCCGTGTGGTGAAGCTACTCCCACAGTGCTGTTAGGGATGGAGTTCCAGGATTTTGACCCAGCGACGATGAAGGATCGGCCGATATATTTCCAAGTCAGGATGGTGTGTGACTTGGAGGGGAACTTGGAGGTGGGTCAGCTCCAACCAAGAGCACAGAGTTCGGCTCCAGCAGGCCTATTCCTGCAAATTGGGCGCTTGTGCACTCTTTTAATGTTTGCAATTTTGAAATAAGTTTTATTTCCATCGTAAGAAAATATATAAATATATTTTGACAGGTTCAAAATAGGCTGGAATTTTATGTTGGCAATAACAGTGCAAGAACACTTTACCAATTTCACGTGACATTCCTCTGTCGCCTATCTCAGAGATGTTCACCCTTTTTATTTTTATTTTTTAAGTGTTTTGCAGTGAAGCTGTTTCACTACTGCCTTGAAAATGTCTGTAACCCTGCCAGCAAAAAAATATTTCTGGTTTGACAGGTAGAATTACAGTGGGTTCCATAATGTCAGAAAATGCACTAATTGAAGTGTCAGCAGTTCAAATTTACTGGGGTGGAGAGGAGGCATGTCCGTGGGTCCGCCAGGAAATAAATCTCATCCTTTCGGCACTGACTCTGCAGTCATTTTTATATTGCAGAGGACTGCTTTTTTATTTACCATTATCTCCCCTGCAATAATAAGGATTTGAATGTTGGGTATCACCACAGCTTAAGTCATGAATTGAAGGGGTTGTCTTATGAGGAAAGGTTGAGCAGGTTGGGCCTATACTCATTGGAGTTACATAGAAACATAGAAACATAGGAGTAGGAGTAGGCCATTCGGCCCCTCGAGCCTGCTCCGCCATTTAATGAGATCATGGCTGATCATCCAAACTCAGTACCCTGTCCCTGCTTTCTCCCCATATCCCTTGATCCCTTTAGCCTTAAGAAATATATCTAACTCCTTCTTGAATATATTTAATGAATTGGCCTCAACTGCCTTTTGTGGTAGAGAATTCCACAGGTTCACCACTCTCTGGGTGAAGAAATTCCTCCTCATCTCTGTCCTAAATGGCTTGCCCCTTATCCTTAGACTGTGACCCCTGGTTCTGAACTCCCCCGCCATTGGGAACATCCTTCCTGCATCTAGTCTGTCTAGTCCTGTTAGAATTTTATAAGTTTCAATGGGATCCCCTCTCATTCTTCTAAACTCCAGCGAATATAAGAGTTTAGAAGAATGAGAGGTGATCTTATTGAAACATATAAGATTCTGAGGGGGCTTGACAGTGTAGAGGCAGAGAGGATGTTTCCCCTTGTGGGGGAATCTAGAACCAGGGGGCATAGTTTCAGAATAAGGGGTCGCCCATTTAAGACGGAGATGAGGAGGAATTTCTTCTCTTAGAGGGTCGTGAATCTGTGGAATTCTCTGCCCCAGAGAGCTGTGGAGGCGGAGTCATTAAATACATTTAAGGTGGAGATAGACAGATTTTGGCAAGATAAGGAAGTGAAGGGTTATGGGGAGCGGGCAGGGAAATGGCTTTGAGCCCAAGATCAGCCATGATCTTATTGAATGGCGGAGCAGGCTCAAGGGGCCGAGTGGCCTATTCCTGCTCCTATTTCTTATGTTCTTATGTTCTTATGAGGAGGAATTTCTTCTCTCAGAGGGTCGTGAATCTTTGGAATTCTCTACCCCAGAGAGGAGGAGAGCTGTGGAGGCTGAGTCGTTGAATATATTCAAGGCGGAGATAGACAGATTTTTGAAAAACAGGGGAATCAAGGGTTATGGGGAGCGGGCAGGACAGTGGAGTTGAGGCCAAGATCAGATCAGCCATGATCTCATTGAATGGCGGAGCAGGCTCGAGGGGCCGAATGACCTCCTCTTGCTCCTATTTCTTATGTTCTTATGACAAGCCTGGTCCTTGGCCGTGCTCTCTTGGCTGCCCTCCCACCTTGCACCCTCCGTAAACCTCAGCTTATCCAAAACCCTCCGCTGCCTGTGTCCTAACTCACACAAAATGCCGTTCACCCATCACCCCTGTGCTCGCTGACCTGGATTGCCCAGCAATGCCTCGATCTTAAAATTCTCATCCTTGTTTTCAAATACCTCCATGGGCTTGCCCCTCCCTATCTCTGTATCCTCCTCCAGGCCTACAACCTTGCCCACCTCCCCGAGATCTCTGCGTTCCTCCAATTCTGGCCTCTTCCATTATTAATCGCTCCACCATTGGTGGCCGTGCCTCCAGCTGCCTAGCCCCTAAGCTCTGGAACACCCTCCCTAAACCTCTCCTCCTTTAAGATGCTCCTTAAAACTGACCTCTTTGACCAAGCTTTTGGTCATGTACTATCATCTCCTTATGTGGCTCGGGATCAAATTTTGTCTGCTAACGCTCCTGTGACGTGCCTTTGGACGTTTTACTACGTTAAAGGGGCTATATATAACTGCAAGTTGTTGTTTAGCCATATTCGCTAAGGTTGATTTTATGAATGTGCGCTCCGGGCAAGGAACCTCACCCTCTGGGAGCGCCTGTTGGGAAATAGGATGCGCACAGCCCACAATTATCCATCTATTAATTATAGTAGAGGTTAAATTGTGGGGTTCAGGCCTGCAATTTCTTGACATGCACTCCGGTGAGCAGAGCTTGTAGCATTAGCCCTCTTGACATACGTTCAGAGCTGTTTGAGTTTATAGCCTGTGTCAGCTTTTGTCAGTTTTCTCACCTGGCAGTGACTCTCCTCAGTGGACAGCAGATTTATTGCTGCAATTTATTTATGTTCGTTGGGACTGAGAGAACCACCCCCTTTAGTGGCAACAGATGCAAGACTCTTTACAAGACCTCAGGCGCTTTACAAATAGCTTCCACTGCACCAGCTGGTGAGAATGAATCACTTCTCATTCAAAGTACATCAGTTCAGCATTATTTTTTCAAGGCGTCTAAAGAGCTTGCGTTGTGGCACAATGGGGGTGAAATTGGGTGCCTTTGCGCCTCCCGTTAGTGTCCACGGCCCGGGCGTGGCGCTGACATCGACTCCTGCCATATACGGCGGGAGTTTTGCGGCGGCGCTACGGCGTTGCGCTCTGATTTCCTTCGCCCGGAGATCGTGACGTCATCGCCCCGGTAGCGCCCCGGACCTGAAATTGACTTCCGCCCCCTTGCAGCTGATCATGCAGAATCACGGCTGCCTTGGTGCTCCAGGTAGGCACTTTTTCTATTGCAGAGCCTGCAGCGATTTAAGGGAGGGAAGGAGCCTGTGAACGCGGCGGCGCTGCACGGCCCAGTGTGCAGCGCTGCTGAAGTCTCCGCCCCACTCTCCGACGTTAGCGCCCTAAGAAGGAAGTGGAGCACTTGATTGAGCATTTCGCTTCCCTCTTGGGGCGCTAAAACTCAATTTTGTGGTTGCCGGTGCTAATTAGCGCCGGGCGCTAAAGTTTGCACCCAGGCGATGTTAGCGCCCCAAATTGGTCGATACCGAATTTCCCCCCATGTCCCTGCTAGTCATTAAAATGAAGAAATATCTACATACATGTGTATATCTCCCCTGGAAACTGTGCTGTGTTGGTACTGGAATAATTTTGCTTGTGTGCTGCCTTTGTTACCTGTTTGCTAAGGTTTATCATAATATGGCTTGGTACCATAATCCATGTAATGAAATCTGTTTGTCTTGCCTGTATTCGTTTTGCACTCATGTATATTACCCTCCCCCACACTGTGTATAGTTTCACTTCCTCTTTCCTGGCTAACCTGGAAGGTTCCAGGTCTTGGCTCTTGGCTCCGCCCCTGACTTCTCTTACATAAAGATCCCAGGATCTGTATGACTCATTCCTGTGAGCCAGTGGGTGTGTTGAGATGTTAGCTCTGATCTTAGTAATTAAAAGCCAACTTGTTTAAGTTAATAACTTCTAGTTTTGTGGTTATTGAAGGCACATCAATTTTAATCACTAAAGAATACTAGGATGGATCGACTCCTAAAACCAGAGCGTCTGGACTTGGATCCACATTCTGCTGAAGCATCAAATCAATTTGGACACTGGCTCAAATGCTTCGAACTCTTCACGAGGGCCTCATCCGCTAGCGAGGTAGATAAACTGAGTCTACTGACTACTCGCGTTAGTCATCGGATTTATTCGTTCATCCGGGACGCCACCTCTTACACGGAGGCCATCACTATCCTGAAGGCCCAATACCAGAGGCCAGTAAACGAAGTGTACGCCAGACATCTGCTGGCTACACACAGGCAGCGACCTGAGGAATCAATGGACGATTTCTTACAGGGCCTAAAGGACTTGGTCCGGGACTGTAACTGCAAGGCCGTGACGGCCAACGTGTACTCTGATGAATTGGTCCACGATTCCTTTATCACGGGCCTCAAATCGAATTATATCCGGCAGAGACTGCTGGAGAAGGAGGTCCTGGACTTAAAAAAGGCAGTGGCCACTGCGCGATCGCTGGACGTGGCCCAGAAAAACTCTGACTCTTATTCTTCCGGCCATGCGGCCCTCACTGCCTCGTGCGCGCCGAGCGGGCCGCCATCTTGGAGTCAGCCATCTTCCCCATCCAGGTCTCAGACCAGTTCTACACCACCAGAATCCCCACACAGAAGTTCACCCAGGAGTCCTACTACAGCGGCAATGTCTCGAGGCCCGAAATGCTACTTCTGCGGCCAGGCCAAGCACCCCAGACAACGATGCCCAGCGAAGGACGCTACATGCTTCAAATGTAAGAAAAAGGGGCATTTTAGCAAAGTCTGCAGGGGGAATCCGATTTCCAACTCCGTCACCGCCTCGTGCGTGCCGTGCGGGCCACCATCTTGGGATCCGCCATCTTTTCCTGACTCAACGGCCGCCCAGGGCCCAACAGTGGCTTCGATCACGGTGGATCAATCCAGGCCACACCCGTTGACAAAATCCATGATGGACATACAGGTAAACGGGAATTTAACAAAATGTTTAATTGACTGTGGGAGTACCGAGAGTTTTATCCACCCTAGCCTGGTACGGCGGCACTCATTAACGGTAACCCCTACACGGAGCAGAATTGCTATGGCTGCTAAGCCCCACACTTCGGACATTTTGGGCTACTGTGTGGTAACACTGACTGTAAAAGGCACGGACTACAAGGATTTTAAACTCCTCATGATGCCAGAACTCTGTGTTAATGTAATCTTGGATCTGGACTTCCAGTGCCACCACGAAAGTGTCACGCTAGCATATGGCGGGTCCCAGCCGCCACTCACAGTCTGTGGCCTATCAACCTTAAAAATCAGCCCACCCTCTTTATTCGCTAATCTCGCTCCGAACTGTAGGCCCATAGCAACCAAAAGTAGACGGTACAGTCTGGAAGACAGACACTTTATCAAGGCGGAAGTGGACAGACTCCTGCGGGAAGGCATTATTGAATGCAGTACCAGTCCGTGGCGTGCCCAAGTAGTCATAGTTAAAAATAGCGAAAAGAAATGGATGGTAATTGACTACAGCCAGACTGTTAATATTTATACCCAGCTGGACGCCTACCCTTTACCCCGCATATCAGAAATGGTCAACCAGATTGCGCAATACCGAGTCTTCTCGACTATCGACCTCAAATCCGCGTATCACCAGCTCCCCATTAGAACGGAGGACCGCCCATACACCGCCTTTGAGGCGAACGGACGCCTCTACCATTTTCTCAGAGTGCCCTTCGGGGTAACAAATGGGGTCTCGGTCTTCCAACGTGAGATGGACCGCATGGTTGACGAGAATAAACTACAAGCTACCTACCCCTATCTGGACAATGTCACTATCTGCGGGCACAACCAGCAAGACCACGATCTAAATCTTGCGAGATTTTTAAAAACTGCCCTAAAGCTGAATCTAACCTACAACGAAGACAAATGTGTCTTCAACACAACCCGTCTCTGTATCCTCGGCTGTGTGGTGGAAGATGGGGTAATTGGACCGGACCCTGACCGATTACGCCCCCTAAAGGAACTGCCCCTGCCACACAATCCCAAAGCTTTAAAAAGGTGCCTGGGATTTTTTTCGTATTATGCCCAATGGGTGCCCAATTACTCTGATAAGGCCCGACCCCTCATTAAATCGACATCCTTCCCACTATCAGCTGAAGCTCGGGAGGCTTTCACCAGTATTAAACAGGACATTGAAAGGGCTGCAGTGTGTGCAGTGGATGAATGCATTCCCTTTCAAGTCGAAAGCGATGCGTCAGACTTTGCCTTAGCTGCGACCCTCAATCAGGCTGGGAGACCTGTGGCCTTCTTCTCCCGAACCCTTCAGGGACCTGAAATCAGGCACTCTTCTGTCGAGAAGGAGGCACAGGCTATAGTGGAGGCAGTGCGGCACTGGAGACACTACCTAGCCGGCAAACGTTTCACCCTGCTCACCGACCAGCGGTCGGTGGCTTTCATGTTTAATAACAAACAAAGGGGGAAAATCAAGAATGACAAAATACTCAGGTGGAGGATCGAACTATCCACGTTCGACTATGATATTATGTACAGGCCGGGAGCCCTTAATGAACCCCCAGACGCCCTATCGTGGGGAATGTGTGCCAGCATTCATACGGACAAATTACGGGGTCTCCACAACGACCTCTGTCACCCAGGGGTCACCCGACTATACCATTTTATAAAGTCCCGCAATCTGCCCCACTCCATCGAGGAGGTCAGGGCAATGACCAGAGCCTGCCGCATCTGTGCGGAATGCAAGCCTCGTTTCTACAGGCCTGACCGTGCACACCTTATCAAAGCCACACGGCCATTCGAGCGCCTAAGTCTGGACTTCAAGGGACCCCTTCCCTCTGCCGACCGTAACATATACTTCCTCAATATCATCGATGAATATTCCCGCTTCCCCTTCACCATTCCCTGCCCAGACATGACCAGTGCCACGGTCATCAAGTGTCTCTGTAATCGATTCTGCATGTTTGGCATGCCGAACTACATACACAGCGATAGGGGGACGTCATTTATGAGTGACGAACTGCGCCAGTTCTTGCTCTCAAAGGGGATAGCCACTAGCAGAACCACTAGCTACAACCCCCGGGGTAATGGGCAAGTGGAAAGGGAGAATGCTACTGTTTGGAAGGCTGTCACGTTAGCCTTAAAGTCAAAAGGCCTTCCGACCTCCCGCTGGCAGGAAGTCCTCCCAGACGTGCTCCACTCCATAAGGTCTCTGTTATGTACAGCCACTAACGCTACCCCTCACGAAGAGATGTTCGTTTTCCCCCGGAAATCCACCTCGGGCATATCTCTACCCGCGTGGCTGACGTCTCCGGGGACAGTACTATTGCGGAAGCACGTGAGAGGCCATAAAACGGACCCCCTTGTGGAAAAGGTACAGCTCCTCCATGCAAACCCTCAGTACGCCTATATCGAATACTCTGACGGGCGAGAGGACACTGTTTCCATAAAAGACCTCGCTCCCTCGGGGTGCGGAGAGAACGATGAGAGACTACCCGAGGAAGACCTACACTACAAAGAGACAGGACGCCCAGAGGTATCAATACCTAATTTTAACCTGGAGGACACTGCAGATAACCTGGAAGACACTGCGGAGGCCCGGACAGCGGAGGAACCAGAATCCACTCCCCTAGAGGCACCCCAACTGGCTTTGCGCCGATCACTGAGAACCGCAAAACCTCCTGACAGACTCACTTATACCAACTTTTAAGAAACATCACCCCGATGGACTAAATCTAAAGAAGGGGTGAATGTAATGAAATCTGTTTGTCTTGCCTGTATTCGTTTTGCACTCATGTATATTACCCTCCCCCCCACTGTGTATAGTTTCACTTCCTCTTTCCTGACTAACCTGGAAGGTTCGAGGTCTTGGCTCTTGGCTCCGCCCCTGACTTCTCTTACATAAAGATCCCAGGATCTGTATGACTCATTCCTGTGAGCCAGTCGGTGTGTTGAGATGTTAGCTCTGATCTTAGTGATTAAAAGCCAACTTGTTTAAGTTAATAACTTCTAGTTTTGTGGTTATTGAAGGCACATCAATCCAAAATTAGAAATTCATAATAAATTGATACCAAATCCTCAATGTGTCACCTCTTTCTTTTTCATGTTTCTGTTCACAGATTTCCTCCTGTTTTATGTGATGCGTCACATTCTAATTCTTCCTCCCTTTTAACAAAAGCAATTGCTTCCACATATACCTCCTACCTGGTTGAACAAGCCACCTTATTGGGCCAGAGTTTCGTCTGGGTGCTGTGCGCAACAACAACTTACATTTATATAGCGCCTTTAGTATAACAAAACCTCCCAAGGCGCTTCACAGGAGGGTTATTAAAAAAGAACAAAATTGGACACCGAGCCATATAAGATGTTAGGGCAGGTGATCAATAGCTTGGTTAAAGAAGTAGGTTTTAAGGAGCGTCTTAAAAGGAGGAAAGAGCAGTGGAGAGGCGGAGAGATTCAGGGAGGGAATTCCAGAGTTTAGGACCAAGGCAGCTGAAGGCATGTCCGCCAGTGGTGGAGCATTTAAAATCGGGGAGGTTCAAAAGACCAGAATAGGCGGAGTGCAGAGGTCTAGGGGGATTGTAGGGCTGGAGGAGATTACAGAGGCAAGGAGGAGTCAGGCCATGGAGGGATGTGGAAACAAGGATGAGGGTTTTAACATCGAGGTGTTGCTTAACCGGGAGCCAATGTAGGTCAGCGAGCACAGGGGTGATGGGTGAACGGGACTTGGTGCAAGTTAGCACACGGGCGGCAGAGTTTGGGATGAACTCAAGTTTATGGCAGGTGGAAGATGGAAGGCCGGCCAGGAGTGCGTTGGAATAGTCAAGTCTAGAGGTGATAAAAGCATGGATGAGGGTTTCAGCAGCGGATAAGTTGAGGCAAGGGCGGAGACGAGCGATATTACAAAGGTGGAAATGGGCGGCCTTAGTGATAGAACGGATCTGAGCTCAATTCATGGTCAAATAGGACACCAAGATTGCGAACAGACTTGGGCGCAGTGAAACCCTATAGTGAAAACCTTCCCCCGATCTGGTCATGCACCATTGCCTGTCACTAGTCCCTTTTAATTAATCAAGGGAGTATGGTAGCATAGTGTTTTCTTGTCAGAGGATGGTTCTTATTCCTGATAAGATGTTCTATCAATTCCTCAAAATGAATACGGTTCTTCAAATTTTGAGGTCAAGCATTCATAGTTTCATTAAGCATTCAGGACATGCAATAGTACATAGGTATTACACTAAAAATGTAGTACTTAGAACCATATCTGATAGGTGGGGACTCAAATGCATTATGTTTCTGAGCTCAATACTCAGGCTAATCAAACCCCGTGAATCTAAATGCTCATTACAGTCTGCCTTTTTTCATACCTTTCTGAGATACAAGTTTCTTATCAAAATAACCACATGGTAAGCTGCACAGACCTGATCACATCTTGTTCACGTGCAGAGCTTTACCTCTTTAAACTGAAGAGCAGCAACATAGGAACAGGAGGCGGCCATTCAGCCCCTCGAGCCTGTTCCGCCTCTCAATAAGATCATGGCTGTGTCTTAACTCCATCAACCTGCCTTGGCTCCATATCCTTTTACACCCTTGGCTTGCAAAAATCTATCAATCTCAGATTTAAAATTATTAATTGAGCGAGCACCTATTGCTTTTTGTGGGAGAAAGTTCCATGCTCCTACCACCCTTTGTGTGAAGAAGCATTTCCTAACTTCTCCCCTGAATGGCCTGGCTCTGGTTTTAAGGCTATGTCCTCTTCTCCTGGACTCCCCCACCAGCGGAAAAGGTTTCTCACTATCTACCCAATCACTTCCAGTCAAAATCCTAAAAACCTCAATCAAATCACCCTTCAACCCTGTATATTCCAGCCTAGTTCACAGAAATCACAGAAACCCCACAGTGCAGATAGAGGCCATTTCGGCCCATCGAGCCTGCACCGACACATATCCCACCCAATCCCCGTAACCCCTACACCTACACCAACACATATCCCAGTAACCCCATGTATTTAATCCCCCTAACACTAAGGGTCAATTTATCATAGCCAATCATCCTAACCCGCACATCTTTGGACTGTGGGAGGAAACCGGAGCACCCGGAGGAAACCAACGCAAACACGGGGAGAATGTGCAAACTCCACACAGACAGTCACCCGAGGCCGGATTCGAACCCGGGTTCCTGGCGCTGTGAGGCAACAGTGCTAACCACTATGCCACTGTGCTCCTCTCATAATCCTCCTCATAATCTAACCCTTGAAACATTCTGGTGCCGCTGTGCTGCACTCCTTCTAAGGCTTTTTAAGGTGCGGTGCCCCAAACTGTACACAGTGCTCCAGATGTAGTGTATATGGATTTTAGCAAGGCTTTTGATAAGGTTCCACATGGCAGACTGGTCACGGAGTTAAAAACCCATGGGATCCAGGGCAAAGTGTCAAATTGGATTCAAAACTGGCTCGGAGGCAGGAAGCAGAGGGTAATGGTTGATGGGTGTTTTTTGTGACTGGAAGGCTGTTTCCAGTGGGGTTCCGCAGAGCTCAGTACTAGGTCCCTTGCTTTTTGTGGTATATATCAGTGATCTAGACTTGAATATAGGGGGTATGATTAAGAAGTTTGCAGATGATACTGAAATCGGCTCTGTGGTTGATACTGAAGAAGGAAGCTGTAGACTGCAGGAAGATATCAATAAATTGGTCAGGTGGGCAGAACAGTGGCAAATGGAATTCAATCCGGAGAAGTGTGAGGTAATGCATTTGGGGAGGGCTAACAAGAAAAGGGAATACACATTAAATGGTAGGACACTGAGTAGTGTAGAGGAACAAAGGGACCTTGGAGTGCATGTCCACAGATCCCTGAAGGTAGCAAGCCAGGTAGATAAGGTGGTTAAGAAGGCATACAGAATGCTTGCCTTTATTAGCCGTGGCATAGAATACAAGAGCAGGGGTGTTATGCTTCAACTGTATAAAACACTAGTTAGGCCTCAGCTAGAGTACTGCGTGCAGTTCTGGTCACCACATTACAGGAAAGATGTGATTGCACTAGAGAGGGTACAGAGGAGATTTACAAGATGCTGCCAGGATTAGAGAATCTTAGCTATGAGGAAAGACTGGGTAGGCTGGGCTTATTTTCCTTGGAACAGAGGAGGCTGAGGGGAGACCATATTGAGGTGTATAAAATTATGAGGGGCATAGATAAAGTGGATAGAAAGGACCTATTTCCCTTAGCAGAGGGGTCAAAAACTAGGGGGCACAGATTTAAAGTAATTGGTGGAAGGTTTAGAGGGGATTTGAGGGGAAATTTCTTCACCCAGAGAGTTGTGGGTGTCTGGAACTCACTGCCTGAAAGGGTGGTGGAGCCAGAAACCCTAACCACATTTAAAAAGTACTGGATGTGCACTTGGGATGCTGTAACCTGCAGGGCTACGGACCAAGAGCTGGGAAGTGGGATTAGGCTGGATAGCTCTTTGTTGGCTGGCGCGGACATGATGGGCTGAAATGGCCTCCTTCCGTGCTGTAACTTTCTATGATTCTATGATGTGGTCTAACCAGAGTTTTGTATAGTTGTAGCGAAACTTCCTCCCCTTTATAGTCGCCATCTAGTTATACCTGACTACTACATTTCAGTGATAATGGACATGGACCCCTAAATCTCTTTGGACCTCCACTGTTCCTAGCTTTTCACCATTTAAAACATTCGCAGATCTATCCTTTTTGGTCCACAGTGGATGACCTCACACTTACCTGTGTTGAAATCCATCTGCCACAGTTTTGTCCACTCACTTAATCTTTCAATGTCTCTTTGTAATTTTATGCTCTTGTTTTCACGACTTACAATGCTACCAATCTTCGTGTCATCGTTAAACTGGATTATATGGCTCTCTATTGCGTTATCCAAGTCATGAATAAATATAGTGGATAGTTGAGGCTCCAGCGCAGATCCTTGTGGGACACCACTAGTCACTTCCTTCCAATTCGAGTACAGGCCCATTATCCCTACTCTCTGTCTTCTACTGTCTAGCCAATCCGCTAACCGGGTCAATAATTTGCCTTCAATTCCATGAGTTTTAATTTTAGCTAAGAGTCTCTTACGTGGAACCTTATCGACTGCCTTCTGGCATACATCCATAGACATTCCCTTGTCTACTACTTTAGTAACTTCCTCAAAAAATTCAGTTAGTTTCGTTAGGCATAACCTACCCTTTACAAATCCATGTTGGCTCTCTCCAATAGAAACATAGAAACATAGAAGATAGGAGCAGGAGTAGGCCATTCGGCCCCTCGAGCCTGCTCCGCCATTCAATGAGATCATGACTGATCATCCAAACTCAGTACCCTGTCCCTGCCTTCTCCCCATATCCCTTGATCCCTTTAACCTTAAGAAATATATCTAACTCCTTCTTGAATATATTTAATGAATTGGCCTCAACTGCCCTGTGTGGTAGAGTATTCTACAGGTTTACCACTCTCTGGGTGAAGAAATTCCTCCTCATTTCTGTCCTAAATGGCTTACCCCTTATCCTTAGACTGTGACCCCCTGGTTCTGGACTCCCCGACCATCAGCTCAAATTTCTCTAAGTGCTCAGTCACTCTCCTTAATTATAGATTCCAATAATTTCCCCACAACAGATGTTAGACTAACAGGTCTATAATTTAGAGTCATTGGGGGAGAAATTCAGTTGGTTGCGCCACCCGTTCGCACCTTAAGAGGGCGATAAGTGGGGCGCGAGCCAGCTAGCGCCCGGGCGCGGCGAGACCTGCGCCTCTCGCAAAATTGAGCGGATATTTAGCGGCGGCACTAAACCGCAACGCCCGCTCAGCTGCGCACGCAGATCCTGACGTCATTTTAGAGTGCAACGCCCTTGGGGCGCCCCGGACCGGAAATTCAGTGGCGCCCCCCTTTCCGCCTGTCGCTCCCAATGACTGGTTGACTGGAACGGTTCCCAGTTGCTGTGGGGCTGGGGGGGCGCTATTTAAATGAGGCTCTTCCTGGCTTCTTTGTGGTAGCCATTTTTGGGCCACTCCTTCTGAGAGAGAGAGAGAGATTTGCAGAGACAAAGGGAGAGAGCTTTCTGCATTGAGTCAGCGCTCGCTGAGGTACTTTTGGCTTCTGACCAGAACTTTGTAGTTGCTTTGCTTTTTCACTGGCATAACTTTGAGTGGTCACATACTATGGGGGCTGCAATGGATGGGAGCATTGGGCTTCTCCATTACATTGAGAGGGCACAGAGAGAGAGTGCCAATCATGGCCAGACGGAGGAGGGCCAACAGGCGTCGGCACACGAGGCCTTACGCTCCCAGGGCTAGATTTTCAGTTGATAGCGCCAGCAGTTAGCGCCTTAAGAGAAGTGATTTTCGGGCGTTATGCGTGTAGCGCCCGTGCGCAGTGCAGTTTGCGCCCCGCCCCAAATTAAGTTGCCCGTTAGCGCCGGCGCAAAGTTTAGCGCCCGCCCGGATGCGCGCGCAGAAAATGACGTCACATCCTCGTGCAACGCCCTTTGTGCGCCCCGATTCCAAACTTCAGTCGGACCGCCCCATTGTGCGGCTGGCGGCCGGAGCGTTTGGAAAAAGGAACGCAACACAACCAGCGCGGGCCCCGGGGGGCGCAAATTAAAGGGGACGTGCTCTCCAGTATAAAGGCCAGCCTTTTTTCAGAAAACACTCTTGTGCAACGCATTTCTGGAGACACAACAAGGAGGATAGCTAACTGGTTTCAAGCAGCAAGAGCTCAGGTATTTTTGGACTCAGGCCAGAGCGCTGCAAGTGGCCTTTTGGAAATTTGAGTGTTTGCCAGGATTTGATGGGGGTTGCATGGGGTGCCAACGCGGAGCTGCAGCTCCATGTCCGTAGGGCTCGCAGACGCATTGTGAGAGGGGCAGCCCTGGCTAGAGGCAGAGGGGGCTACAGGCGTCGGCCACGTAGGCCTTACCCAGTCAGGCTATACCGCCAGCAGCGCTCCTACCTAAACATGAGTGCCGCGCGATGTGTTAAAAGGCTCCGATTCCGAAAGGAGGTGATTGCAGAGATCTGCCACCTGCTTCGCCGAGATCTGCGGCCAAAGCTCAGGTGCAGGACGTCTCTGTCGGTGGAAGTGAAGGTGACGGTGGCATTGAACTTCTATGCCACCGGCTCCTTCCAATACGCTGCTGGGGACATAGCAAACATCTCCCAGTACGGCGCGCATCGCTGCATCCGCCAGGTGACCGAAGCACTGTTCAGAAGGAGAAGCCAATTCATCTCCTTCCCCATGGCCCTGGAGAGCCAGCATCAGCGCGCACTGGGATTTTCCAGACTCGGGGAATTCCCCTTGGTGCAGGGCGCCATTGACTGTACGCATGTGGCTTTGCGGGCCCCTCTGGAGCATGGCGAGCAGTATCGCAACAGGAAGGGCTACCATTCTCTGAATGTGCAGCTGGTCTGTGACCACAAGCAACGCATCATGGCAGTCAATGCCAGCTTCCCAGGCAGCAGCCACGATGCCTTTATCCTGCGGCAGAGTACTGTGCATGACATGTTCCAGGCACAGCCTCCCCCAAGAGGATGGCTACTCGGGGACAAAGGCTATCCTTTGTGCACCTGGCTCATGACCCCGCTCCACGCGCCCAGGACCGCTGCTGAAGAGGCCTACAACGAGAGCCATCAAACCACCCGCAACATCATCGAGCTAACTATTGGGGTCCTCAAGCAGCGGTTCCGCTGCCTTGATCGCTCCGGAGGAGCTCGCCAGTATTCACCGGACCGGGTCTCCCAATTTGTGGTGGTTTGCTGCATGCTACACAACCTGGCTATCCGCAGGACTCAGGCACTGCCACCTGATGTTGGACCAGCACCTCAGGAGGAGGAGCAGGAGGAGCATGAGGAGGAGGAGGAGGAGGAGCAGGAGTACGTTCCCAGGAGGGAGCGACCAGGGCCAAGGGCCGCACGACGCCATCTTATTACACGGTACTTCTAAGCCCCCTGTCAGGGAATGGCCAGGGGCCATGAGGGAAGATGAATGCAGCCGCTCCGCAACTCCTCAGCCGGCAAAGCCAACAAACACTAAGAAGAACAACCATGGAGACTGCATGAATAAAGATAATTTTTTATTACGCAAAAATGAAAAGCCCTTCCCACATGAATCCCCAAAAACAATAAACGGGCCCCACAAAAAGCCCAACAAACGACTCACTCCCACAAACTGGGGAGGAGTCACTCCACCTTTCTTCAAACCGGGCCTCAACGTCGGCCTAACGCAAAAAATAAGCCCTCCAACAACACAACCATGGGCAAAATAAAGATGGCCACCGCCATATAAAAGGAAAGCTGGCCACACCCTCTACTGAGTGGCCCACGAGGGTGAGACCTTGCCCAGCCTTTTGCCTCCCCTGCCCGGCCTGCTGCTCCTTCGCAAGCTCTGCCCAGTGGCTGCTGCGAGGCTGGGGGAAGGTGCCTGAGGCTCAGATGCCCTTCCGCCAGATGCCGCTGCGGGGCGGCCTACACGGCGTTTGGGCCTCGAGGGGCCGTCTGCTGAGTGGCGCAGCTGAGCCTGGCCACCATCAGCTGCAGCCGCTTGCCCTTGACGCCCCAGTGGGGGAATGGCGGCGACGGATGGCGCAATGTGGGCCAGCTGGCGTCTGGGATGCGCTGGCTGGTGCTGTGGCACGGTGGCACTCGGCCGGGCCCGCACTGCAGGATCCGCAACAATCAGCCGAGGGGCGGCTTGCTGGGATGGTCCAGCGCGGCGGCTGCCCTGGCGATGCCTGCCTGAGACAGCGCGTGTGGCAGCAGTGAGTGTCCCTGTTGTCCTGGTGTGCGCGCGCATCACATCCGCCAGGGTCTTGACAGCATCAGTCAGCATGCGGCCACTCGCGGCAGTTGCTGCCCCGAACTCGCGCACACTGGTCGCCAACGACTCGATGGCCTCAGGCATGCACCCCACCACGCTCATGAGCTCCGTGTGGCGCCGGTCCGAATCCTCGGCCATCTTATCCAGCTTCCGCACCTACTCCGAGGTGAAGGTGTCCGGACTGGAGTCGCGACTCTCCCACTGGGGAGGAGGGGGCCGAACTAAGGGACCCTTGCCACGTTGGTGGCGGCGAGTGTGCCGATCAGCAGCACTCCCCTCTGATCCTTCCCCCCTTTGGGGGGAAGGCCGCGGGCCACGCGCACGGCTCCTGGGTGGCTGGACGCCACTGGTCCCAGAAGCTGCATTGCCCTGCGACAGTTCCTCCAGGCACTCGTCCAGTGAGGAGGTGTCAAGCATTTCCTCCTCTCCTGCGGGACGTGACTGTTCCCCCGATGGTCCGGCTTGCTCCTCCTCCTCCTCCTGCTCGGAGGTGCTGTCACTGGCAGCTTCAGGGTCCTGGTCGTCACCAGCTGAAAGCAGGGATGCACAAGAGTAGCTTCAGAGTGAGGAGATGGCGTCAGCGAGGGAGTTAGGACTGGTGGCATTCAGCGCATTGGTGGGACAGTGGCAAAGGAGGTAGCTCGGATGGGCCAGTGCGACGCGAGAGGGCCAAAAGGCGAGGTCCTTACCATTGCCGGGCAGTGGAGGGTCGGCTACTCCGCACGCTGTGAGGACGATCACACGGGCTCCCATGAGCACACACACGCGCTCCTCCAGCCGAGTGAGCTTCTGCAGCTTGGCGCGGCCACCCCTGGCACGGGCCTGGCGATTAAAGGCTACTTTAGCCTGCAAGAGAAAGGACGGGCTGTAAGTGCGCAGTGTAGCCCTGATGTAGTGTGCACTGCCTCCCATGGTGGAATAGCTTGGCCAGAGTGAAGCCCTGATGTAGTGTGCACTGCCTCCCATGGTGGAATAGCTTGGACAGAGTGAAGCCCTGATGTAGTGTGCACAGCCTCCCATGGTGGAATAGCTTGGCCAAAGTGTAGAGTGCCGAATGGCCATTTGATGCTCATGACTGTCCCAATGCTGCTGGCTGAGGGCTGGCCAATAGGACTTTCAGCTCCCTTTGCCCATCATGTCAGGTGTACATGCAAGAATGAGGAGGAGACTGGAAAGGCTACTCACCTTGACAATCCTGGTCAGGTCGTTGTATTTTTTACGACATTGTTTGTGGGTCCTGGGGGCATCGCCGGTGAACGTCACCCTCTGGGCGATCTGCTTCCAGGCTTTGGTGTAGTCGTGGTGGGTTGGATTCCTCCCACTCTCTGGGAACAAGATCTTGCGCCTCACCTCCAGAGCTGTGACCATTATGTCCAGATCACCCTCTGAGAAGCGCAGGGCACGCTGACGGGCCTTCTCTGGCGTTGCCATGACTCCCTGGGGCTGAGCAGCAGTGTTGAGGCCTCTTTGCAAGGCTGCAGTGTGCAGGGCGTGGCAGCAGACCAATTCGTCCCTTCCCCCTTTAAGAGCTGGTCGGCGCCACGGGGTCTGCTGTCAGTCCAAAAATGACCGCACCCGCGCTGCGCCCCGCCTGGGCGCTATCCCTCTGGACCGCCGGCTTAGCGCCTAAAGAGAGTAGTGGAACGCCTCTTTTAGCGCTCCACCAACCTCTTAGGGCGAAGCCGCTGAATTCCCGGCAACGGGGCGCTACTTTGGGGCGGGCGCTAACTTCGGGCGGGCGCTAAGGTTAGCGCCCCAAAACTGCCTATACTGAAAATCTAGCCCCCAGTGTTTTCCGTCAACAGTTCTCATACCTCAATATGTCTGAAGAGCAGTGTTTTTGGAGGCTGCGATTCATCAAAGAGGTGGTCACTGAGCTCTGCCACCTGCTTCAGCCAGATCTGCAGCCTCAACTGAGGAGCAGGACGTCTCTGTCGGTGGCAGTGAAGGTAACAGTGGCTCTCAACTTCTATGCCACCGGCTCCTTTCAATCCGCTACTGGGGACATTGCCAATATCTCCCAGTTCGCGGTGCATTGCTGCATCCGTCAAGTCACGAATGCCCTCTTTAAAAGGAGATGTCAGTACATCTCCTTCCCCCTGACCCCGGACAAGCAGAAAGAGCACGCAATGGGCTTTGCAAGAATAGCGGGCATCTCCATTGTCCAGGGCGCCATTGACTGCACGCATGTGGCGTTGCGGGCGCCGCAAGAGAATGCCAAGGATTACCGCAACCGGATGGGGTTCCATTCATTGAACGTCCAGTTGGTCTGTGACAGTTGATAGTCGCTGTCAATGCCCACTTTCCAGGCAGCAGCCACGACGCCTTCATCCTGCGCCAGACTTCTGTGGCAGACCTTTTCAAGGCCCCGGCTCACCCAGGAGGCTGGCTTCTCGGGGACAAGGGCTATCCTCTATGCACCTGGCTGATGACCCCGCTCCGTTCGCCCAGCACCCCTGCTGAAGAACGATACAATGAGAGCCATCAAGCTACCAGGAACATCGTTGAGCACACAATCGGCATGCTCAAGCAACAGTTCCGCTGTCTGGACCATTCCGGAGGAGCCCTTCAGTACTCACCTGAGCGAGTCTCCCATTTCGTTGTTGTGTGCTGCATACTGCATAACCTGACAATCCTCAGGACTCAGCCAATGCCACCAGCAGAGGAGCACCAGTAGAGGAGGAGGAGGAGGAGGAGGAGGAGGAGCACCAAGACGGGAGGGAGGCACAAAGTGCAAGGGCCGTCCGTCAGCGGCTTATAGCAAGTCGCTTCTCGGCCCCCTCTGAGGGAATGGCTTCTGCCATCCAAAGAACATGAATGGAACCGTGCCGCAACCCCTAAGCCGGTCAAAGCAACAAATAGTTCAAAGAGCAAACATGCACATTCTGAATAAAGACACTTCTTTATTTAACAAACTGTGTGCCCTTCCTGCATGACAAAGTAATAGAGAGAAACCCTCAAAAAAACAGTCAGTCACATAACTGGCCTCACAACCTGGAGACAATGAACAAAACAGTAACAAAAATATGACCACGATCCTCGGCCTTCAATTAAACAATTAACAACATTTTGCCACACCTCCTACATTTTGCCCTTCGAGGGTGATCTGCTTCGCTTGCGAGATTGTCCCCTTCCCACCCTGCAGCTCCTCCGCACTGGGACCCCAGTGGCTGCAGCAAGGCTGGGGGAAGGCTGCTGAGTGTCAGAAACTGAGACTGCAAATGCCCTTGAGGGACGGCCTGGACCAGCTCTGGGCCTGGAGGGCCCGGCTGCTGACTGCTCCAACTCTGCAAGGGCGGCACCAGTCTGTCCTACAGGTGGTGGCAGCTGCAGTGGAGAAGTGACAGTGCTGGCAGCAGGAATGCTGTCATCGTGAGAGAGGACAGCAACTCCCTGTTTGGCCGACGCACTGGCACTCCCACGGGGCAGCACTGCAGCATGCGGAGCAATCTGCTGAAGCACAGATTGCAGGCCTGCTGCGGTGCGATGAGGGCCCTGGCGAATCCTGCCCGATCCAGTGAGGGTGGCAGCAGTCAGTGCTCATGTGGCCTCAATCTGCGTCTGCATGAGGCCAGCCACTGACTGCATTGCAGCACGAAGCAATTGCGTGGCAGCCGTCTGTGCTGCGCCAAAGTCCTGGAGACTCCCTGCCTGTGCTGCGCCGAAGTCCTGGACACTCCTTGCCAATGACTCAATGGATTTGGGCATCCTTGCCACTGCAGCCATGAGCTCAGTGTGCCTGTGCTCCGCCTGGGTGCTCATTTCAGCGAGGAGCTGCACCTCTTCTGCGCTCACTGTAGCAGGACTCGAGGCCAGACTCTCCCTCCGGGGAGAAGGCCGCCGAGCTTCCCTACCCCCCTCGCGTTGCTGCAGCCCGCTGGGTCCTGGAGCTTCACCCGCATCAGACCATTCCCCCCCGCTCCCCTACAGGGAAGACGAGTCCCCATTATGGCTATGGGCTGCCTCGGCTGAGGGTGGCACTGATGGTCCGGCTTCCTCCTCGTCGTTGCCTTCAGAATCACTCACAGTGCCAGCTTGAGGGCCCGCTTCCTCACCTGGAGAATCAGCATCTGAAAGCAGGGAGGTACAAGAGTGGCTTTAGCATGAGGACAGGGTGGCAGCAAGGGAGGCATGAGTGCTGCAATATACTGATTTGGCTCGAAAGTGGCAAAGGATGCTGGTGTGAGGAACAAGTGGAAGGAGAGTCCATAACGGGGTCAGCATCTCCAGTGGCGATGGGGTCAATCATCCGGCCTGCCATAATCCGCTGGACTCGCTGCTCCAGATCGGTCAGGGCTTGAAGGTGAGGCCGGCCTCCCCCGGTCCATTGCTGTTGCCTCCTGTTATGCGTCAGCTTGCCCTGCAAGAGAAAGGACAGGCTCTGAGTACAGTGTGCAGCCCTGATCTTGGCTGCAATGCCTCCCATGGTGGAATAGCCCTTACAGTGTGCAGCCCTGATCTTGGCTGCAATGCCTCCCATGGTTGAATAGCCCTTACAGTGTGCAGCCCTGATCTTGACTGCAATGCCTCCCATGGTTGAATAGCCCTTACAGTGCGCAGCCTTGATCTTGGCTGCAATGCCTCCCATGGTCGAATAGCCCTTACAGTGTGTAAAGTGCTGAATGTGCGTGTGAGTTTCCTGAAAGGCCCATAGGTGTTGGATGAGGGCTGGGCATTGGGGCTTTCAGGACCCTTTGGCCATAAAGTGAGGTCGACATGCAGGGATGAAGAGGATTCTGAAAAGGGCACTCACCCTGATGACCCGAGTGAGGTCGTTGAACTTCTTCTTGCATTGCACAGGGGTCCTAGGCAACATGCTGCTGGAGGTCACTCTGTGAGCCACCTCCCTCCAAGCTTTGCGATAGTCATTGAGCAGCGGCCTCCTGCCACTGTCCGGAAACAGGATAGATTGCCTGCGCTCCACCGTGCCAACCAGAACCTGCAAGGCCCCCTTGCTGAACCACTGTTCCTGGGACTAGGGACAGGGTCACTGGCAAGGCTTGGAAGCTAAGCAGAGCCAGGCCTGGTTAGTACCTGGAGGGGTGACCATCAGGGTAAGACCAGGTGCAGAAGGTCACGGAAGGAGCCCCGAGGAGGGGCGGTTGGTGAGAAGGTCACAGAAGGAGCCCCGGGAGGGGCGGCTGGTGAGCAGGCCCAGGCGTTGGGCTGAAGATTGTTGGACAGGAGGAATGGTGGAAATGGAATGGCGGCGCGCACAGACGCAGCGGCTTTGCTTCTCCCAGGACGGTGCTATTTACGTTAATGTTAATGTTATTTGTACTGGACTCATGGGAGCTTGCAAGATCACATTTCGTTGTACTTGTGCATTGTACAATGACAATAAAGTTGAATTATTATTATTATGCTTGCTCCCTGGCCCTCTCTATGGTCCTAGGTGTTAGAAACATAACATAGAAACATAGAAGATAGGAGCAGGAGTAGGCCATTCGGCCCTTCGAGCCTGCTCCGCCATTCAATGAGATCATGGCTGATCATCCAAATTCAGTACCTTGTCCCTGCCTTCTCCCCATATCCCTTGATCCCTTTAGCCTCGAGAAATATATCCAATTCTTTCCTGAATATATTTAATGAACTGGCCTCCACCGCCCTCTGTGGCAGAGAATTCCACAGGTTCACCACTCTTTGGGTGAAGAAATTCCTCCTCATTTCAGTCCTAAATGGCTTACCCCTATCCTTAGACTATGACCCCTTGTTCTGGACTCCCCAGCCATCAGAAACATCCTTCCTGCATCTAGTCTGTCCAGACCTGACAGAATTTTATAGGTTTCGATGAGATCCCCTCTCATTCTTCTAAACTCCAGTGAGTATAAGCCCAATCGACACAGCAGGTCTGTACAGGCCGAGATTCAGGGCTCCGAAGCGCAGGGTGTGGCTGCAAGTCCAGATCGACCCTCCCCTTTAAGAACTGACTGGCGCCAGCGTGTCTGTGTCCAATCGCTAACTGGCCGCACCTGCGCTGCGCCCGCCCTTGGAGGTAGCGCCTCGCTTCTCCGGCTTAGCACCTTAAGACAGTCGTGCAACGCTTGTTTTAGCGCTCCAAACACCTCCTGGGGCGAAGGAGGCCAATTTACCAGTAGGTGGCGATAATTTGCGCCGGGCACAAAATTTCGCGCCCGGCTGATACTGACACCCCAAACGGGGCGATACCGAACTTCTCCCCCATAGAGTCATAGAGTTATACAGCACAGAAAGAGGCCCTTCGGCCCATCGCGTCCGCACCGGCCATCAAGGCCTATCTATTCTAATCCCATTTTCCAGCACTTGGTCCGTAGCCTTGTATGCTATGGCGTTTCAAGTGCTCACCTAAATGCTTCTTGAATGTTGTGAGGGTTCCTGCCTCTACCACCCTTTCAGGCAGTGAGTTCCAGATTCCAACCACCCTCTGGGTGAAAAATCTTTTTCTCAAAATGGGTCATTTATAATACCTCCATTGATTGACATTGTTGAAGAGGTAAACATTTTGCTTTCCACTTTCTCATGAATACAATTCCATTAATTGGGCATGCACCTTGTCAATTTCTTCAGTTAATAAGCTGCTTACCTTACTAATAAGCTCTTTCATTATCTTACAAATTCTCTTTTGTTACAAATAATTGCTATTCCCCCAAGGGAAACTGCTAATTCTAAGTCTGCCTTTGATTCTATACCATTCAGCACCAGCTTGATCCCCACCCCCATTCTACAGACACCCTAATTAAAAAATAATATTTACCCAGATGTTTTCCTTCTGCAGGAGTAACTTTTGTTCTTAGAATCCATATCAACAACAACAACTTGCAATTATACAGCACCTTTAACGTTGTAAAACGCCCAAAGGTGCTTCACAGGAGCGTTATCAAACACAATTTGGCACTGAGTCACATAAGGAGATATAGGGCAGGTGACCAAAAGCTTGGTTAAAGAGGAGTTTGTAAGGAGCGGCTTAAAGGAGGAGAGAGAGGCCGAGAGTTGAGAGTTTTAGGGAAGAGATTCCAGAGCTTAGAGCCGAGGCAGCTGGAGGCATGGCCGCCAATAATGGAGCGATGATAATCGATGATAGGTATGAGACCAGAATTGGAGGAGCGCAGATTATCTCGGAGGGTTGTAGGGCTGGAGGAGGTTACAGCGATAGGGAGGGGGGGGGGGGTGCGAGCCCATGGAGGGATTTGAAAACAAGGTTGAGAATGTTAATACTGCGACGTTGCTGGACCGGGAGTGAATGTAGGTCAGCGAGCACAGGGGTGATGGGTGAACAGGACTTGGTGCGAGTTAGGACACGGGCAGCAGGGTTTTGGATGAGCTCAAGTTTATGGAGGGTAGAAGATGGGAGGCCGGCCAGGAGTGTGTGGGAGTGTCATTAATTGCAGCTCCCTGAAAATTTGGAAGCATTTTGCAATGGCCAATTAACTTCTCTCATTAAGCAGATGGTTACATCAAACACCTGCCGGCTCTGTGGGATCAGTTTCAGTTGAAAGTTCAGCGATCAACATCAGATCTACATTAGAATGGAATCATTTCCCCACTTAACAAACAAAGGCTAACATTGCTACAGTATAAAGAAACGTCAATAGCAGTATTATATTGGGCACATGCTCAAGTAAGTCTGATTTACCCTTCTCTGACAGTTATGGTCCTAGACAAGCAACCTAGAGGTCATGGGTTGAAATCCCACCATGGGAAGTGGTAATTTGTGGGGTAATGCCAGAAATAACAGCAATGAAATCTGTTGTATTATATTTAAAAAAAAGGTTCAGTAATGACCTTCAGGGAAGGGGACCCTTCCACCCTTACCTGGTCTGGCCTACATATGACTCCAGATTCAAACTGTGCGGTTGACATTTAAGCCACTCAGTTGACAAGGCCACCAGGGATAGGCAATAAATGCTAACCTGCCAGTGTTCACCTACATCCTGGAATCCAATTTAACCTTTCTTTGCAACTCATTCCTCTTTAAATCATTATTCATTGATCATTCATGTGTACGCATCAATTTAATTACAGACACAGAGGAGGTAAGGCTACATTTCATCACCATTTTTTTTGAGGGCTCTCTATAGCCCTCGAAGTGACAAGTCTCAAGAATGTGCAGCCGTGTATTTACTGCTAAAGTTAGCAGCTGTCACTCTGTGTAAACACACAGAACCATCAAAAAGTATTTTACGCTTCATTAAAGAGCTTGATTTCAGGTCTACTTGTCAAGACGGCTTTGTATTTTCCCCATAAAAATTACTCGTATCTATATTTACTTAGGCTTTAAGGCTGTATAATTTGGTAATGCATCCTAATATTAGCGTACAGTAAGTATGCCCCAGAAGATATCTATTGACCTCTATTTGACTGAGATGAAATTGAGTTAAAAGGAAGAATAAAAGTACAACTCACTAAGTGGAGAGTTATCTGTCAGTGAAGGTGGGCCATTATATCATTATAATAATGGCCTACTCCTGCTCCTATCTTCTATGTATCTATCCCTCCACCCCCTCAAAAATATAACACAGTGCTTTGCTATAATGAAAGCAATGGTAATAGAACCTTTTATTCCATGGCATAATCTTTTTTTCTACATCATACTGTTGTGCTCCTTTGTGTGTCCTGCCTAGCAACAGCTTCCAATTCAAAAAGATGCCGAACTATCCAATGTATGATCAAAAACAAAATGCCGCTCTCCACTTGCCTAGATGAGTGCAGCTCCAACAACACTCAAGAAGCTCAACACCATCCAGGACAAAGCAGCCCGCTTGATTGGCACCCCATCCACCACCTCAAACATTCGCTCCCTGGACCACCGGCGCACCGTGGCTGCAGTGTGTACCATCTACAAGATGCACTGTGCAACTCGCCAAGGCTTCTTCAGCAGCACCTCCCAAACCCGCGACATCTACCACCTAGAAGGACAAGGGCAGCAGGCGCATGGGAACACCACCACCTCCAAGTTCCCCTCCAAGTCACACACCATCCTGACTTGGAAATATATTGCCATTCCTTTATCGTCGTTGGATCAAAATCCTGGAACTCCCTCCCTAACAGCACTGTTGGGAGTACCTTCACCACACGGACTGCAGTGGTTCAAGAAGGCAGCTTACCACCACCTTCTCAAGGACAATTAGGGATGGGCAATAAATGCCGGCCTTGCCAGCGATGCCCACATCCCATGAACAAATAAAAAAAAGGCTCCAACCTCAAATGAACATGTTCACCAGAGGGAGAATGATCAGTTTTCATAGAATCATAGAATGGTTACAGCACAAAAGGAGGCCATTCGGCCCATAGAGCCCGTGCCATATCTCTGCAAGAACACTTCAGATAGTCCCACTCCCACGCACTTTCCCTGTAGCCTTGCAATTTTATTTTCCTTCAGGTACTTATCCAATTCCCTTTTGAAAGCCACGATTGAATCTGCCTCCACCATCCTTTCAGGCAATGCATTCCAGATCATAACCACTCGCTGCGTAACAAAGTTTTCCCTCATGTTGCCTTTGGTTCTTTTGCCAATCACCGTAAATCTGTGTCCTCTGGTTTTCAACCCTTCTGCCAATGGGAACAGTTTCTCTCTATCTACTCTGCCCAGACGCCTCATAATTTTGAACACCTCTATCAAATCTCCTCTCAACCTTCTCTGCTCTAAGGAGAACAACCCCAGCTTCTCCAGTCTATCCACATAACTGCAGCCCTTCATCCTTGGAATCATTCTTGTAAATCTTTTCTGCACCTTCTCTGAGGCTTTCACTCCCTTTTCTCGTGTATTCTCACGTGTTGTAGCCCAGGGGTGTCAAAGCTTTTGTCTGTGTGGGCTGCATAGGTGGGTTGGACCAGCAATGGTGGAGGAGCTGCCTGTTTAAGAATATAAGAGCATAATAAAAAGGAGCAATTATTTCTAATGGCTGAAGGGTCAGTAACCAGAGGGCGCAGATTTAAGGTGATTGGTAAAATAACCAGTGGCGACATGAGGAAAAATATTTTTATGGAACGCGTGGTTAGGATTTGGAATTCGCTGCCTGATAGGGTGGTGGATAAAGATTCAATCATAGTTTTCAAAAAGGAATTGGATAAATACCTGAAGGAGAAAAAATTGCAGGAATATGGGGAAAGAGCGGGGGAGTGGGACTGATTGGATTGCTCTTAGAAAGAGCCGGCACAGACTCGATGGGCCGAATGGCCTCCTTCTGTGCTGTACTATTCTCTGATTCTATGAGGAGCAGGAGTAGGCCACAGGGCCCCTCGAGCCTGCTCCGCCGTTCAATACGGTCATGGCTACATCAACTCAACTTTCTCCCCTATCATTGGTTCCTTTAGTGTCCAAAAATCTATCGATCTCTGTCTTGAATATACTCAATGTCTGAGCATCCACAGCCCTCTGGGGTAGAGAATTCCAAAGATTCACCGCCCTCTGAGTGAAGAAATAGCGTGCACAACCGTGCAGTGATCCTCAAACCGACTCAGTTGTGAGAGTGTTAATGAGCAAAGATGATATGGCGGCTGTTCCTATAAATCTCCATATGGCCAACACATGGCCAACCTTCTCTCTTGCCCCCTTGTGGTCACTTATGGAGTGCCCATAGGATCCATCCTTGCACCCCACCCCACCCACAACCCCAAATTTCAAATCGCGTCAACTGATTGCGCTGTGATCAATTTCCACATGCACGACCTCCTTTAAAGAACCTCTGAGTCCCGCGTCCACCAGGGTTTATTGCTGCCACACACATCTTCTCTGCACCCTCTCCACAGCCTCTATATCCTTTTTATAATATAGCGACCAGAACTGTATGCAGTACTCCAAGTGTGGTCTAACCAAGGTTCAATACAGGTTTAGCTTAACTTCTCTACTTCTCAATTCTATCCCCCTAGAAATAAACCCTAGTGCTTGGTTTGCATTTTTAATGGCCTTGCTAACCTGTGGCCCAACTTTTAGTGATTTGTGTGTTTGTACTCCGAGATCCCTTTGTTCCTCTACCCCACCTAGACCCGCACCCTCCAAGTGATAAGTGACCTCCCTATTCTTCCTACCAAAATGTAATGAGACTTTAAACCAAGGCCCTGTCTGCTCTCTCAGGTGGATGTAAAAGCTCCCATGGCACTATTTCGAAGAAGAGCAGGGGAGTTATCCCTCAATCAACATCACTAAAACAGATTATTTGGTCATTATCACATTGCTGTTTGTGGGAGCTTGCTGTGTGCAAATTGGCTGTCGCGTTTCCCACATTACAGCAGTGACGGAACTTCAAAAAGTACTTCGTTGACTCTATTTTCTCTCCATGGATGTTGCCTGGCCTGCTGAGTTTTTCCAACATTTTCTGTTGTTATTTCAAAAATGTAAGAAGTCACACAACACCAGGTTATAGTCCAACAGTTTTCTTTGAAATCACAAGCTTTCGGGGCACTGCTCCTTCGTCAGGTGAAGTGGAGAGATGCATAAAGACACAGTTTATATAGTCAGAGAATAATGCCAGATGATTACAGGTAATCTTTCTAACTGCCATTTATCACACCTCGGCAGAGAGATAATCACAGAAACAAAGGTGTGAATGGTGTCCAAATAGGTTAGTCAGGAAAACATTACATCAAAGAACAATGAGGTGGGGTCACAAGGGGTCAAATGTTGCAGATGCTGGGGTCTGTATGAAAAACAAACAGCAGACAAGAAAACATTTTTTTTGCTGGAAATCACAGCAGGTCCGGCCGCATCTGTGCAGAGAGAACATTTGTCCACCCCAGTCCAACACCGGCATCTCCACACCATTATTTCAAAAAGTACTTCATTGGCTGTAAAGCGCTTTGGGACGTCCTGAGGTTGTGAAAGGCACGATAGAAATATAAGCTTTCTTTTTTTTAAATGAACAAAAGAAGATGGAAGCAGGAACATTTAACATCTTTGCAATGCTGAGAAGCTTAAATGATGTGGTCGTTAGCTGTTTACTTGACGAGAACAAAATTAGAACGCATAAGCTAATAATTAACCAGCCTCAAGTGAAACTACAGTTTGGGATCATTTCTTCCCTTGTTATGTGGGTTGATAATGACCAGATAACATTACAACAGTGACTACACTCCAAAAGTTCTTCATTGGCTGTAAAGCGCTTTCAGACGTCCGGTGGTCATGAAAGGCGCTATAGAAATGCAAATCTTTTTTTCTTTCTTTCCCTGCACAGTAAAATATGTGGAAAAGACTCTCAGTGAAAGGACTTAATTCATTTCTTCAGCTTGTTTAATATCTAGTTATGTTTGTGAATGGAGGTTACCATCCTAACTCATGTTCCTTTGCTCTTTCCTCCAGTTCCTTCTCAGCACATACAAAAATAGAAACATAGAAGATAGGAGCAGGAGTAGGCCATTCGGCCCCTCGAGCCTGCTCCGCCATTCAATGAGATCATGGCTGATCATCCAAACTCAGTACCCTGTCCCTGCCATCTCCCCATATCCCTTGATCCCTTTAGCCTTAAGAAATATATCTAACTCCTTCTTGAAGTCACCTTGGAGGAGGAGAATCGTCCTGAGGAGTCCTCCATCACGCGCCATTCCTCACAAGCACCAGCACTGACACTCCGTGTGGATTTGACCATGAGATAGAGAGGTCGGCACCTGGTGAAACGCCCAGCACGATTGAAGCGCAGCAGGTACTGGTGGCACAGACAGCTTGCCAAAGGGCGAGGTCCTAAACAGGACAGAGCAGGCAGCTTCAGGGGCCCAGCTCGGAAGAGAAAACTGTTGGCTTCTCACAAGCAGTTCTACCAGGTGTTGGACGGCCTTGCCACCATGGATGAAAGTATGGAAGAGGCTCTTCCAAGAACGGAAGTACCGCCCCGGCCACTAAATACTGCTTACGGCCCCACACAGGAAGTGGAGGGCAATCTCGGGCACTCCACTTCCTGGTGGGGGCGGTAACCGAGGCGATGTCGGGGCGCGATCCTCAGCGCTCTGTGTAGGCTCCGTGGAGTGCTGCCGCATTGCAACCCTTCAGTTAAAGGGGAGGGCCATTGCGCATTCTGCAGGGCCTCCGATGGCCCACACTAGGCCACCAGGGCGGCTTGGTGCCACGGTCGCAGCCTGGCACCGAGGTGCAGTGCCGGGCTGCGCGATGGCGGCCAGGAAACCCGCCACGGCACACCACGGAGGACCGACCTGGAGGTTGGCCAAAAAAAGAAAATGGCGGCGCGGGTCACGGCCACACCTCCCCTTTGAATGCCGCCCCGCGAGCGGAGGTCGGCCTGGTTCACGACCCGCGAGGCTGGCGCGGACATCGCTGACAGCAGCCTCGTGGGGCGCAGATGAGGTTCTGCTGCGGGCCGATAAGGGGCCGCGGCAGGGCACTAAGGGGCCATGGTGCCGGCGATGATGTCATCACCAGCGGCGCAGCGGCCCAGGGCACTACCGGTGGGGGCAAACCGCTATGGGGTAGCGTCTCAGCAATGCCCTGCCAAATTTCTCGGGAGGCGTTTTTTTGGCCCCCAGGGCGATAAGCCCTTTGCACCCCGTTAGCGCCCCCCGGAGGCGCTAACGGCAGGCGCAAAGTAGCTGAATTTCTAACCCTTAGTCTTAAGTTTATTTCTGTAAGTTAGTTAATAGTCTATTAAATAGAGGCATGGCAGGGCAGCTCGGTCCAGTGGAATGCACATCCTGTGCCATGTGGGAAATCCAGGACGCTTCCCATGTCCAGGAGCAGTCATCAGCTGGAAGAGCTCAAGCTCCAGGTTTCGGAGCTTGAGCAGCATCTGGCATCACTGCAGTGCATCCGTGAGGCTGAGAGCATCGTGGATAGCACGTTTTGGCAGGTGGTCACCCTGCAGCTAAGGAGTGCGTAGGCAGAGAGGGAATGGGTGACTGCTAGACAGAAGAGGACAATCAGGCAGGTAGTGCAGGAGTCCCCTGAGTGCATCTCGTGGCACCACGGGTGGCTCAGCTGTACACGAGGGGAGTAAGAAGAGTGGGAGAGCAATAGTTGTAGGGGATTCGATAGCTGGGGGAGCAGACAGGCATTTCTACGGCCGCAGACGTGACTCCAGGATGGTATTTTGCCAGGATCAAGGATGTCACTGAGCGGCTGCAGAACATTCTGAGGGGGGAGGGTGACCAGCCAGAGGTCATGGTCCATTGTGGTGCTAACGACATAGGTAGAAAGAGGTATGAGGTCCTGTAGGCTGGTTTTAGGGAGCTAGGAAAGAGATTAAAAAGCAGGACCTCAAAGGTAGTAATCTCCGGATTACTCCCGGTGCCACGCACAAGCGAATATAAAAATGGGAGGATAGAGCAGATGAATGCGTGGCTAGAGAGATGGTGCAGGAGGGAGGGCTTCAGATTCCTGGGGCATTGGGATCGGTCCTGGGGGAGGTTGGACCTGTACAGGCTGGTCGGGTTGCTCCTCAACAGAGCCAGTACCAATATCCTCGCGGGGAGGTTTGCTCGTGCTGTTGGGGAGGGTTTAAACTAATTTGGCAGGGGGATGGGCACCAGGATGTAACATTAGAAAGGGGAAATAAAGTGCTCAAAGGATTGGGAGAGGCAGATAACACTAAAGTAAGAAATAGGTGGGGTCAAACTAAGAGAGAACACAGGATGGTCTACGGTGGGTTTACAGTGTTTGTATGTGAACACACGAAGCGTAGTAAACAAGGTAAATGAGCTGCAGGCACAAATAGCCACATGGGAATACGATGTTGTGGCAATAACTGAGACCTGGCTCAAAAAAGGGCAGGATTGGGTATTAAATATTCATGGTTATAAGGTGTTCAGGAAAGATAGAGAAGGTAAGATAGGAGGTGATGTGGTCAAGGAGAATGTTACAGTGCTGGAGAGGGTGGATGTCCTGGAGGGGTCAAGGACAGAATCTATTTGGTTAGAGTTAAGAAATAATAAAGGTGCCATTACACTACTAGGTGTATTCTATAGACCACCAAATAGTGGGAAAAATACAGAGGAGCAATTTTGCAGAAAAATTACAGAGAGGTACAAGAACTATAGAGGAGTAATAATGTGGGACTTCAACTATCCTAATATAAACTAGGATCGTAATAGTGTAAAGGGCAGAGAAGGGAAAGAATTTCTGAAGTTTGTTCAGGAGAACTTTCTTGATCAGTATGTTTCCTGCCCGATGAGGGAGGAGGCATTGCTGGATCTGGTTCTGGGGAATGAGGTAGATCAGGTGGAGCAAGTGTCAGCAGGTAAACATTTAGGGAACAGTAACCATAGTATCATAAGGTTTAGATTAGCTGTGGAAAAGAACTGGGAGCAATCTAGAGTAAAAATGTTTAACTGGGGGAAGGCCAGTTTCAGTGGGATGAGAATGGATCTGGCCTGGGTAAACTGGAATCAAAGATTGGCAGGCAAAAGTGTAATGGAACAATGGCTGCCTTTAAAGAGGAAATAGTTCAGGTACAGTTGAGGTACATTCCCACTAGGGGGAAAGGCAGGGCAACTAAAGTCAGGGCTCCCTGGATGACGAAATAGATAGAGAATATGAAGCAGAAAAAGAGCACGTATGACGTCAGGTTGCAAATACATCTGAGAATCAGGCTATATATAGAAAGGTCAGAGGAGAAGTGAAAAAGAAAATAAGAGGGGCAAAGAGAGGGTATGAGAATAGAATGGCAGAAATCGCAGAGGTACTGGCCATAATATTCCAATCCTCCATAGATACAGGGGTGGTGCCAGAGGACTGGAGAATTGCAAATGTTACAGCATTGTTCAAAAAAGGGTGTAAAGATAAACCCAGCAAGTACAAGTCAGTCAGTTTAACCTCGGTAGTGGGGAAGCTTTTAGAAACAGTAATCAGAGACAAAATTAACAGTCACTTGGATAGGTGTGGATTAATTAAGGAAAGCCAGCACGGATTTGTTAAAGGCAAATTGTGTTTAGCTAACTTGATCGAGTTTTTTGATGAGGTAACAGAGAGGGTTGATGAGGGCAATGCGGTTGACGTGGTGTACATGGATTTCCAAAAGGCGTTCGACAAAGTGCCACATAATAGGCTTGCCAGCAAAGTTGAAGCCCATGGAATAAAAGGGACAGTGGCAGCATGGATACAAAATTGGTAAGTGACAGGAAACAGTAGTGGTGAATGGTTGTTTTTTGGACTGGAGGAAGATATACAGTGGTGTTCCCCAGGGTTCGGTTCTAGGACCACTGCTTTTCTTGATATGTATTAATGACTTGGACGTGGGTGTACAGGGCACAATTTCAAAATTTGCAGATGACACAAAACTTGGAAGTATAGTGAACAGTGAGGAGGAGAGTGATAGACTTCAGGAAGACATAAACAGGCTGGTGAAATGGACGGACACGTGGCAGATGAAATTTAACACAGAAAAGTGTGAAGTGATACATTTTGGTAGAAAGAATGAGGAGAGGACATATAAACTAAATGGTACAATCCTAAAGGGGGTGCAGGAACAGAGGGACCTGGGGGTATGTGTGCATAAATCGTTGAAGGTGGCAGGGCAGGTTGAGAAAGCAGTTAAAAAGGTTTAAGGGTTCCTGGGCTTCATAAATAGAGGTATAGAAGACAGAAGTGTGGAAATTATGTTGAAACTGTATAAAACACTGGTTCGGCCCCAACTGGAGTATGTTGTTCAATTCTGTGAACCATACTTTAGGAAGGATGTGAAGGCTTTAGAGAAGATGCAGAAACGATTTACGAGAATTATTTCAGGAATGAGGGACTTCAGTTACGATGATAGACTGGAGAGGCTGGGGTTGTTCTCCTTGGAGCAGAGAAGATTGAGAGGAGATTTGATAGAGTTGTTCAAAATCATGAGTGTTCTGAACAGAGTAGATAAAGAGAAACTGTTCCCATTGGCAGAAAGGTCAAGAACCGAGGACACAGCTTTAAGGTGATTGACAAAAGAACCAAAGGTGACGTAAGAAAAAACTTTTTACGCAGCGAGTGGTTAAGGTCTGGAATGCACTGCCTGAAAGGGTGGTGGAGGCAGATTCAATCTTATCTTTCAAAAGGGAGTTGGATAAGTATCCGAAGGAAAAAAATATGCGGGGCTATGGGGAAAGGGTGGGGGAGTGGGATCAGCAGAGAGACAGCATGGGCTCGGCGGGCCGAATGGCTTTCTTTCATGCTGTAACCATTCTATGGGGTAAATTTTCCCAGCCCTGGGGAGGCGGGCATGGAGGTGGGACTGCTGGGAAAATGGCAGAAATTGGGAGTGGGTAGAGACCCATCTCCTTGAGGCGGGAAGGGGGTTAGAGCCAATTAATTGCCTGTTAACAGGCAGTTTTGAGGCTTTTCCCCATTTTACACCTGCAATTGCGGGCTTCCCGATGGTTGCGGACCTCACCAGGGTCAGCTAGGTGAGCAGTGGGTCTGCGGGGGTGAGAGGGGTCGAAATGTCAGCTGTAGAGGTGAGTGATGGGTGCAAGTGTTGACAGATAAGTATGAGAGGTGAGTGTAAAGTGTTGGAAAAAGTTTCCTTACCTTTTGCTTCTTCCTGCAGGCTTCAACCTTTGAGGATCTGGAGGTGCCTCATCTCAATGGCAGAGATGACAGAGTGGCTGCTGCATTCTCTGATGCAGCAGCCATCTGCTTTCTGCTGAGGAGAGAGTTCTTGGTGAGCCTGTGTGCAAGGGCTCACCTTAGAACAGAGATTGTCAGTGTTTGACAGCTTCTCAAAGCTGTCAAATGCAAACAATTCATTTGTCAAAAAATTTTCAACAGGTGAAGCGTCATACGCTGACATCATCTGTCACCGGCTTTCCCTTTATTGGCTAGTAACAAGGCCAATCAAGGGAAAATAGTGTGGGTTGGTCAGGCGTCGCTGGAGGCAGGACTGAAACCCGGAAACCAGAAGTCCCGCCTCCAGCACATCTCCATTGAGAAAATCCAGCCCTATGATTCCATAATTATACTTCATTGTGAAGAGCAGCACAACCCAACCCTCCAAATCCTGTCATTATGCAACAATCAATCACTGGAAGGAAAAGCTTAGCTCAGAGAAACTCAGGCCAAATGAAACACCCTAACTGCCCCCTTTAGGAACATAGGAACAGGGTAGGCAATTCAACCCCTCGAGCCTGTTCCACCATGCAATGAGATCATGGCTGATCTGCGACCTAACTCCATATAATTGCCTTTGCCCTATATCCCTTAATACCTTTGGTTAACAAAAATCTATCAATCTCCGATTTAAAATTAACAATTGATCTTGCATCAATTGCCGTTTGCGGAAGAGAGTTCCAAACATTTACGACCCTTTGTGTGTAGAAGTGTTTCCTAATTTCACTCCTGAAAGGTCTGGCTCTAATTTTTAGACTATGTCCCCTAGTCCGAGACTCCCCAACCAGCAGAAATAGTTTCTCTCTATCTACCCTATCTGTTCCCCTTAATATCTTGAAAACTTCGATAAAATCACCCTTTAACCTTCTAAATTCTAAGGAATGCAACCTTAATTTGTGTAATCGCTCCTCGTAATTTAACCCTTGGAGCCCCCTGCCTGACATCAGCTAATTGACCACAGAATGGAGGTTGACTCTTGCAAGGGGTTTTCTCCGATACTGGTCCTCCGTTACACACAGCTCTTGGATGTCAGGATTTATAAGAACAAAATACACACGGCACAGGGTTTTGGCTCAACCTTTGATTCGTTCGTTTATTGAACACACACGCACAATTACTTCTCCAGTATAAATCCCTACGATTTATATCAGACTAACAATCCCAAAATACAAACCCCTACGCAAGGGTCATTTGCATCGACACAATATGACACAGTTAAACCCATCCGCGATTTGACTGTTACATATAAAGTTACCCAGACTCAATCACAAAACCCTTATTGTGATCTGACTGAAACTCACAAACTTACTCAGACTCAATCACAAAATCAAAATGATTTGACTGAAACATACAATCACCACTCCCGATTGGCTGTCTCTTGGAGTTGATTGTAGGCCCGAATCTTTCTGCTTGCTGTTCTACCATTGGCTTCCCACACCGTTGTCTTCGAAGTGATCTTACTTTAAACCAGAATCAACTTGCAGTATCTTGACACATATTTCCTGGCCCCCTCCTGAGCATACGATGGCCGTTTCAAAATGTGTGAATTGTCCCTCGCATTGTCCATTGATTAAAGATACCTTTCTGACAACATAGAAACATAGAAGATAGGAGCAGGAGTAGGCCATTCGGCCCCTCGAAGCTGCTCTGCCATTCAATGCGATCATGGCTGATCATCCAAATTCAGTACCCGGTCCCTGCTTTCTCCCCATACCCCTTGATCCCGTTAGCCTAAAGAAATATATCTAACTCCTTCTTGAATATATTTAATGAACTGGCCTCCACCGCCTTCTGTGGTAGAGAGTTCCACAGGTTCACCACTCTCTGGGTGAAGAAATTCCTCCTCATTTCTGTCCTAAATGGCCTACCCTTTATCCTTAGACTGTGTACCCTGGTTCTGGACTCCCCGACCATCGGGAACATCCATCCTGCATCTAGTCTGTCCAGTCCTGTCAGAATTTTATAAGTTTCAATGAGATCCCCTCTCATTCTTCTAAACTCCAGCGAGTATAAGCCCAATCGACCCAATCTCCCTTCATACGTCATTCCTGCCATCCCAGGTATCAGTCTGGTGAATCTTCGCTGAACTCCTTCCATGGCAAGAACATCCTTCCTCAGATAAGGCGACCAAAACTGCACGCAATACTCAAGATGTGGTCTCACCAAGGCCCTGTACAACTGCAGCAAGGCATCCTTGTTCCTGTACTCAAACCCTCTCGCTACGAAGGCCAACATACCATTTGCCTTCTTAACCGCCTGCTACACCTGCATGCTTACCTTCAGCGACTGGTGCACAAGGACACCCAGGTCTCATTGCACTTCCCCTTCTCCCCATCTATTGCCATTTAGATAATAATCTGCCTTCCTGTTTTTGCCACCAAAGTGGATAACCTCACATTTATCCACGTTATATTGCATCTGCCATGTTTCTGCCCAATCACCCAACCTGTCCAAATCATCCTGGAGTTTCTCGACATCCTCCTCACAGCACACACACGCCCACCCAGCTTTGTGTCGTCTGCAAATTTGGAGATATTACATCTAGTTCCTGTAGTGTCCAAGTATAAATAATACACGGACTGCAGGAGAACAATAATAATAGGTATTTACTGAACAGAGGGTACTCTTTTGTTTGGACCCCAAAAAAAACCCAATTCAACTGTAAATAAACAAAAGTTCAACTAAAGCTTAACAAATCAAATTAAAATTTGGTTTTCTGTTTTGATGATGCACTCCAGTCCCCGCGACGCCCATCGGTCGCGGAAATACTCAAGCGCACCGGCAGACACCGCGTGCTCCATCTCCAGGGCCACCCGGGCGCGAACATGGCCGCGGAAGAGATGCAGGCAATCCGACTGGACGACCCCCTCGACCGCCCGCTGCCTGGACCAATTGATGGCTCTTTTAGCCAGGCCCAGGAGCAGGCCCACAAGGAGGTCCTCCAACCTGTCCGCTCCCCTCCGCACCGGGTGACCGTAGGTCAAGAGCGTGGGACTGAAGTGCAACCAAAAATCGAGGAGCAGCCCCTTCAAGTAGTGAAAGAGGGGCTGCAACCTCTCACAATCCATATAAACGTGAAACACGGACTCCTCCAGGCCGCAAAAAATGCAGGCGGCCTGGGAGTCCGTGAACCTACTTAAAACCTTATTGCACGGGACCGCTCCGTGCAACACCCTCCAGGCCAAGTCCCCGATGGAACAAGGGAGGACTCCCACATAGAGAGCCCTCCATTGGGGACCTCCGCTACCGCCGGTCGGCAAAATGCCACGCCAAGGCGTGTCCGGACGGTAGACGAAGATGGCAAAGTGGAGAGTGTGCAGGAGCAGCCCGTACAGGAAACCCCTCCGCGCGGAATGAAAAGGCACAGAGGGTATTTCCTCGAGACGGCTCAAGTTGTGAGGCGCCGGTTCCCGAGGGGAGTTTCGGGGCCGGGCGCCGATGAGGAATTCCGTCCGAACGGGGGTAAGCTCGGACGGGATCGCCCCATGCGCTTGAACCGCCTCGATACATCTAGTGGAGTCAGGGCCCAGTGCCGCTTTTACCGATTCGATGGTTTCGACCGCGAGCCGGAGGTTGGCCCAGGACAGGCGCCGCGCCAGCTCCTCCGGCGCCATCCAGCCCGCTCCTCTGCCATCGAGCAGGTCCCCGACTCTGGTCACCTTGCCAGCCACAGCCCTACCCTCCGCCAGCCGCCCGAACCCGTGTTCGTGGAGGTGCGGATTCCTGAGCAGCGGCTCCCGAAGGAGAGCCGCCGCTCCTGACGGGGGAGAGCTCCGCCTGGAAGCGACGTAGTTCCAAGCCCATAGTAGTTCCTGGCAGAAGACAGGCAGCTCCCGCAGGCCGGCACGCCTGCTGCCCACTTTCGCAAACAGGAGCTGCGTGTCGTAATTGAGGCCATGCAGCTGGCGGAAGAAAAACGTCGCCAGCGCACACCATCTCGGAGGATTCTCGACGTACAGGTATCTCTGCAGCGTCTGAAGACGGAAAGTCGCAGCCTGGGTGCGAAGGCACACCAGCGCCTGACCGCCCTCCCTAAGCGGGAGACACAGAACCGCGGCAGAGACCCAGTGCTTCCTTTTGTCCCAGAAGAAGTCGATGAGCTTCTTCTGAATCTTGGCGACAAACGCAGGGGGAGGGATCAAAGTGACCAACCGGTGCCACAACATGGCGGCCACCAGCTGGTTTATGACCAGCACTCGACCCCTGTAGGACAACACTCGGAGCAGTCCTGTCCAGCGTCCTAGGCGAGCGGTGACTTTGGCCTCCAGCTCTTGCCAGTTCGCCGGCCAAGCGTCCTCGGCAGGGCTAAGGTAGACTCCCAAATAGAGGAGGTGCGTGGTGCTCCAGGCAAAAGGCCTGAACTCCTCCGGCAGGGAGTCCACCCGCCACTGACCCACCAGGAGTCCGGAACATTTCTCCCAGTTGATCTTGGCGGAGGATGCGTCCGAGTAAATCTGCTGGCATTCCCGCATCCTCCACAAGTCAGCGGGATCCGTGACCATGAGGAGCACGTCATCAGCGTAAGCCGAGAGGACCACCTCCACGCCCGGCCCTTGCAGAGCCAGTCCCGTCAACCTCTTCCGCAAGAGGCGCAGGAAAGGCTCCACGCAAATGGCATATAACTGACCGGACATGGGGCATCCCTGACGCACCCCCCTCCCGAAGCGAAGGGGCGCCGTCAAGGACCCGTTAACTTTAATCAGACACTCCGCGGCGGCGTACAGAAGTCGGATCCGGGCGACGAAATGCGTCCCGAACCCGAATGCGCGCAGAGTCCCGAAGAGATACTCGTGATCCACCCTGTCGAACGCCTTCTCCTGATCCAGGGAAAGGAAGGCAACCGACAGACCAGCCCTCTGGGAGTGGTGGACCAGGTCCCGGACCAGATGGATGTTATCGTGGATGGTCCGGCCCGGGACCGCGTAGGACTGGTCGGGGTGGATCATGTGGGCCAGCACGGTGCCAAGGCGAGCAGACATGGCCCTGGCAAAGATTTTATAGTCCGTGCTGAGGAGGGAGACCGGGCGCCAGTTCTTAAGGAGGCGGAGATCGCCCTTCTTAGGCAGCAGGACAATGACCGCCCTGCGCCAAGAGAGGGGCATCTCCCCGGTCGCCAAACTTTCCCCCAGGACCCGCGCGAAGTCGCCCCCCAAGACGTCCCAGAACGCCCTGTGGAACTCCACGGTCAGCCCGTCCAGCCCCGGGGACTTTCCCCTAGAGAGCTGGCGGAGGGCGCCGGTCAGCTCCGCCAGACTTAGCGGAGCGTCCAATTTTTCGGCGCCCTCCGGGCCAACCTTCGTCACGTCCTCCCACAAAACTCTGCGCGCATCCTCGCTGGACGGATCCGGAGAGAACAGAGCCCCGTAATAGGCGCGGGTCTCCACGCTGATTCCCTCCGGATCCGAGACCAGAGATCCGTCGTCGGCCAGCAGCCCCAAGAGCTGCTTACAGACCCCCCGTCTTTTTTCCAGCGAGTAGAAGAAGGGGGAGCCGCGGTCCAGGTCCCGCAGGAGCTGGATCCGCGACCTCACGTACGCGCCTCGGGACCCGGCGAGCTGCAGGTCCTTCAGCACACCCTTCTTCTCTTCGTACACCTTCCGCAGGGCCGGGTCCTCGACGACCTGACCGAGACGGGACTCCAGGTCGAGCACCTCCTTCTCCAACCGCCCGACCCGGGCCTCCCGCCTCTTGGTCGACCCCTTCGCGTACTCCTGACAGAAGAGACGGATGTGAGCCTTGCCCACATCCCACCATAGCCTCAAGGAGGGGAAGCCCCCCTGCTTCCTTCTCCAGTCGGCCCAGAATCGACGAAACGAATCCCGGAACCGTGCGTCCTCCAGCAGCAGGTTGTTAAAATGCCAGTACACGGACCCCCCCGGCGCGTGCAGCGGAGCGAGCTCCGCCCACACCAGGTGGTGGTCCGTGCATGGCACCGGCCGCATGGAAGCTGCCGGAACGCAGGAGACGTACGCCCGGGAAATGTAGAGGCGGTCGATTCTGGACCTTCCTCCCCCAGACCTCACGCTAGTGAAGGCGCTGGAGTCGGGGTGGAGATTTCGCCAGACGTCCACCAAGTCGAAGGACCCAACCAGGTCCCTCAACTTCTCCATCGCCGCCGGGCTTCGCAGGGGACCCGAACGGTCCCTCGCCTCGAGGGTGCAGTTAAAATCCCCCCCGAGGATGACGCACTCGCCCACGTCGATGGAGCCCAAGAGAGCGGACACTTCTTCGAAGAAGCGCACTTGCTGCGCACTGGTCTGAGGGGCGTACACGTTCACTAGATGGAGCGGCACGCCCCCCAGGTGAACAGTGACCTGGAGCAAGCGGCCCGGCACGTGCTCCTTGACCCCCAAGATCTCCGGCTGAAAATGCGGGGCCAGCAAGATAGCCACCCCGCTGGAATTGTTGGAGAGGTGACTCATGCTGACCCCTCCTTGCCACTCCAGGAGCCACGTGGCTTCGTCTCCCGGAACGGTGTGGGTTTCTTGCAGGAAGCACACCGCATACTTCCCGTCCCGAAGGACCGAGAAGTTATTGAATCTGCGGCGCGCCTCCCTGCTGCCGTTGATGTTGAGGCTGGCTATGGTTATCTTCATGTCAGAAGCATAGTGCAACCTCTACCTACAACTAACGGGGGGAGGAAGCGCAGCCGCTGGTCAGCCGCCACTTCCTCAGCAGCCCAGTGAGAAACGTTGTGAGCCGACGCAGCTCGAGCGGGTTCACACCCTCGTCCGCGCCCATGATCTTAACGGCGGCGCGGACGGAATCGATGAGCAGCGCCAGCTCCGACCACCTGTCGAGGGCCAGCCGGACCTTATTGCGCTGACCCAGGCACGTGGCCATAAAATCCCGGAGTTCCCTTACGGAAATGAGGGGAGACTCGGCAAGGGGCACGAGGTCATCCATCGCCACGTCGGCGCTGGAGTCCGAATCGTCCTCCGTGCCCATCACCGAGTCCCCATCCTCCTCCAGGGGGTCGTCACCAGCGGCCGACCCGTCCGCCGCGCAGTGCGAAGCGAACGACTCGGTCGCGCCAGCCAGCCCCGCCTCCGCCCGGATCCCACCCCCAGGATTGGCGGCAGAGGATTTCTCCCTGGGCTCCTCTAGGGGTGCCGGGCCAGAAGACGGCGGCGGTTCAGAGCTCCCCTCCGCCTCAGACGCCGGAACGACCAGAGAAACCGGGGAGAGAACAATTTCCAGCTCCTCCAGTACGTCCGGCACCAGAGACGCAGCCAGGGGTCCATCCTCCTCCCCGCCACCAACCTCCGACCCAGCGGACGGGGGGTTTTGAATTAAAAGCTCTACCAGGACGAACATCCCCTGGGAGACGTCCGGGTCGCATTGGGCGAGCTCATTATCCTCGAGCTCGCCCGACCCAGCCCCCAGGCTGCCCGACCCGGCGAGGGGTAACGGCACCGATAAAAGGTCAATTTCAATTACTGCCGCGGGTTGTTCCGCAACCCCCCCCACGGGCAGGGTCTCATCCCCATCCCCGGGAGGCACGTGCTGGACAGACACATCTGCCTCAGCCTCCCGAGGGACAGGCGACCCCTGCCGATCGCTGGTGATGACGACAGCGCTGGGGGGGGGTGGGCGTAGTACCCGCGGCGGGCGACGACTCCCCTTGCTCGGAGGGACCTTCCTCCTCCCGGTCCTCCTCCTCATCCAGGGGGTCGCGCCTTCTTTTTAGCATGGAGGGAGCGAGGGAGACCTCCATGTCTGCAAAGGCCTCCTCCTCGACTCCCTCCGGCGGAGCAGGTTTGTCGGGTTCCTCGGGCCCGAGCCCGGCCGCAGGTATTGGCATTACCGCTGCGGCGGTTGCGGCCACAGGCTCGGGCACGAGGCCCCTCCCGCTCACATCTGCCCTGATCAACTCCGCGAGGAGCGCGGGTGTAAGGGGCTCAAGGGGCAAGGGCTCGCCATCCACGGGGGTACCCGCCCTAAGGTGCTTCTTTTTTCCCCGCGCCTTCTTTCCGGCCGGACATGCTCCCTCCCCCCCGCCGGAGGCCTTGGTGGCATCGGCCCCCGACGTCAACCGCGCATCAGACGTACTTGACGCGCGGGCAGATCCGGGGGGAAGGGCGGCGGCGGCGGCGCCAGCCTCGGCCGCACGAGATGATCCGTCGGCCTTGGAGGCAGGGCAGTTCCTCCTGATGTGCCCCACCTCCTTGCAGGCATGGCACCTCACACTGTCCGACGTCCAAAAGGCGCGGTAGGCGGTCCCCTCGTGGAGGACGACGAACGCCCCGTCAGTGTCCTCCTCCCGCGCCAGCTGGATAAACAGCTGGCGCCGGAAGGAGAAGACGTGGCGAAGGCTGGCCTCCCGGAAGCCGAGCGGGATGGGTGTGATCCCTGACCTCACCTCCCCAAGTTGTCGCAAATGGGGAAGGAGGAGCTCACCAGGAACATAGGGCGGGACGTTGGAAATAATGATCCTCTGCGCGGTGGCCTCGAGAGGATCCACCGGCAGGAAGGTCCCGCCCACGGTGAGCCCCTTGGCGACAGCCAGGGACACCGCCCGCTCCGACCCCAGGAAGAACACAGCCTTCCCATACATTTTCGAGGCCGCGACGATGGCTGAGGGGCCGACAACCCCAGCCATGGCCTTGACGCAGGCCTCGATGGTCATAGTGGGGTGAGTGTAGCTCTTCACCCCAAGCTTTTTTGTTATTAATCGAAAAGGTGACGGGGCAGCAGGAACAGCGGGAGCAGCTGTGGCTGTGGCTACCACTCTCGCATAGGTCCCGGCTGGCCCCGCCACCGGCGAAGACGCAGTCGCCATTCTGGGGTGCTTTTTTTAAGGGCTACACTCACCCCAAGTCGCAGGCCTGAAGGTGTTAATGGCCTCGGTGTATATATATATTTTTTGTCCTCTATTGAGCAGAGGGAGCTGATTAAAATGAGGACACACCTCTCTCCTTATTGATTTAAATTGGGAGAGGGGCCCTCTCCCCTCTGCTCAATTGGCAATTAATAAAATAGATGAAACTAAGGTGCCTTAGAAAGACAGGCAGAGAGAGACAAAGAGAGAGAGAGAGGTGGGGGGGTGGGAAGGAGGGAGGCCGCAAAGGGCAGTGTTGCCACTCAGGATGGTGGGTGGGTGTTGGCAGGGTTGCACTCTCCGATGGAAAAAGTCTTTGGTGGTGGTGGTCTTCTGGCAGGGGGAGAAGACGTCTTCACCTGGAAAAGCTGGAGAAGCCCAGGCTCAGTCCTGCAACAGGTCTTAACGATGTAATTAAATTAAATTAAGGACTTCACCTTGGGCAGCTCCAAGCTCTCCCAGGGCAGGCAATAGAAGGGATGCTAATTAGTGGTGTGTGTGGCCTAGCTTTTAACAAGAGCCACACACACACACACTACACCCCTTGATGATCCGGCCTTGCTTCTTCTTTTCTCCCCCCACCTAAAATACAAAGTCTTGGGAGAGTGCCCCAAATAACACCCACCTGTAGATGTTCCGGATGAAGTTTTCTTCCCTCCTTTCAAGCAGTTGGTTTCTCTCCCCTCTCTCCCTCTCCTGAAGTGGAGGCCAATTTGGGGAGGCAGTGATAGAAAAGGCCTCTCCCCTGGTTGATGTTGATGTAGGCCTCCTTTCTCCTTCTCCTCCTCTGTCCTCTCTCTCCAGGCACCTCAGTTGATGTAATGATGGTAGAGTTGGTGGTGGTGGTGGTCCAAGTTTCTCCTCCTCTTCCTGGTCAGGGGACCACCACTTTAATCCACTCTCCAAAGTCTGGCTGCTCCCTCTGCTCGTGCTTGCAGCTGCACAGCCAGCAATGCTGTGCAAACTGAACAGAGGGTAACTTAAGACTGACGTACAGAAGCCTGCTATGGCTTTATATACAGGGGTGGTCACTGCCGGTACTGCAGTATAGAATCAGTTCTTCTCTTAAAGGTACATACACAACAATTCCTCCCCTTTTAGATAAACAGTACATAACATTCATTTAACAACTAAATAATAACTAATTACAATTACAATTTTCTCTGTACTATATACATCAACTGAAATAATCATTTATAAGTTCAGTCTTTGAGGAGGCTTCCTGATCCTGACTGGATAGCGCCTTTCTCGAGTATCCTGTTCTTGCGGTGGAGTTGATTCTGGCTCATTGTCATTGGTTGGTTTGTCAGCTTCCAATACCACTGCTTCTGAGGTAGACGCAATCTGTACTTCGGGTTGATTGCCAGGTGCACCTGCTCGAGGTATGGGTTTGGCTTGTTTATGTGACTCTGGAATCTGGTCAGCATGGCGTCTCACGATGCTCTCTCCAACGTCCACTGTGTACATTAGTGGTCCCTGCTGTGTGCATATCGTTCCTGGCTGCCATTTTTCTGTTCGGTAGTCGCGGGCCAAGACTGGTTGCCCTATCTTGAAGCTCGTGGTTGGCTTCTCATTTATGTGCTGGAATTGCTTATCCTCAACATCTCATCTTATGTTTGGTTTGAGCAAATCCAGGCAACATCTTAGCCTTCGGTTGAAGAACATTACGGCTGGAGCTTGGTTGGTGACTGCATGTGTCGCATTCCGGTAAGCAAACAAGAAATTATCCACCTTCTGTTGTAGTGGTATGTCGTCATTATACATTGCCTTTATGGCCTTTTTAAAGGTCTGAACAAACCTCTCAGCCAATCCATTTGTGGCTGGATGATATGGGGCAGATGTGTAATGTTTCACCCCATTATTACTCAGAAACCTCCGGAAATCCTCGGACTCAAACTGTGGCCCATTGTCAGAGCAAATCTGTTCTGGCAAGCCATTCCTGGCGAAGATGGTCCGTAGGACTGCAATAGTTTTCTCCGTGGTGGTGGAGGACATTTTGTTGACCTCTGGCCATTTCGAATGGGCGTCCACAGCGATTAGGAACATTGAGTCCATAAATGGACCAGCAAAATCAATGTGTACCCGTTGCCATGGAGATGAGGGCCACTCCCATGGATGTAGCGGGGCCTGTGGTGGAGCGTTTTGGACCTTCTGGCATCCTGTGCATCTCTTGGTCATATCCTCGATTTCTTGATCTATTCCCGGCCACCACACAAACGCCCTGGCTAGGCTTTTCATTTTTACCCCTCCCAGATGACCCTCATGAAGCTCAGTGAGCACTCTATCTCTCAACTTGGGTGGAATTACCACTTGGGATCCACACATCAAGGTCCCCCGGCACACTGACAGCTGTTCTCTCCTTGGCAAGAATGCTGGCAACAGTGAGTCGCCATGTGCTGGCCATCCCTTCACCGTCAAATCATAGACCCGAGAGAGTGTCGGGTCATTTCGGGTTTCCTTCTCTATACTTGAGTTTGTAACAGGTAGACATTCGACTATGGTCGCATGGAATATCTCAACAGGGTCCACTGCAGGTGCTTCCTCCACCGTAGGCAACGGTAGGCGCGACAGCCCATCAGCGTTTCCATGCTGTTTCGTACCCTTGTACTCTATGTCGTACTGATGTGCCCCTAGAAAAAGTGACCATCTTTGCAGCCGTTGCGCCGTCATCACCGGAACGCCCTTCTTTGGGTTAAAAATGGAGCCCAGGGACTGATGATCAGTCAGTAGGGTGAATTTCTGCCCGTGCAGAACTTCTTCACCCCCCACACCAGGCTGAGGGCCTCCCTGTCAATCTGGGCGTAGTTACGCTCGGCTGAGGTTAACGAGCGCGACGCAAAGGCTATTGGCCTCTCTGAACCGTCAAGGAATTTGTGTGACAGCACCGCTCCAATGCCGTAGGGAGACGCATCACATGCCAACCGAATCGGTACTGTTGGGTTGTAGTGGGCCAATACTTCTTTTGAAGTGATTACGCATTTACATTTCTGAAAGGCACGCTTACACACATCACTCCATTTCCATGTTACTCCAGTTTGCAGCAGGGCGTTCAGTGGGTGCAGAATTGTAGATAAATTCGGCAAGAACTTATGGTAGTAGTTCACCAACCCGAGGAACGACCTCAGTTGCAACACATTTTCCAGTGCTGGAGCCTTGACTACAGCCTCAATCTTGTCCGGCGACTTTTGCAACCCTTCCTCATCAATCATGTGGCCACAATACGAGATTTGTCTCCTGAAGAACTCGCATTTGGGGCGGCTGGCTCGTAGCCCATATTCCTGTAATCTCGTGAGCACCTGCTCCAGGTTGGCAAGGTGTTCACTGTCATTTTCGCCCGTAACCAGGATGTCGTCCAAATAACACTGGGTCCCCGGGATCCCTTGCAGGACTTGTTCCATCGCCCTCTGCCAAATAGCCGGGGCTGGTGCTACCCCGAATACCAGTTGATTGTACTGGTAAAGGCCTTTGTGAGTGTTTATCGTGAGGTATTTCCTAGATGCTTCTTCCACCTCCATTTGTAGATACGCTTGGGCCAGATCAATCTTTGTAAAGTGTTTCCCTCCAGATAGTGAGGCGAAAATATCTTCTATCCGTGGAAGTGGACATTGTACTGTGTGCAGGACTGGATTCACAGTTACCTTGAAGTCCCCACAGATGCGAACCTTCTTCAGTTTCCCAGGCATGCTGCTCAATGATTTCTTCATTACAGGGATGATGGGTGTGGCCCACTCGCTCCAGTCCACCTTGGACAGCACACCCGAATGCTCCAGACTCTCCAGCTCTGCTTCACCGGCTGGGTGGATCCCGTAAGGTACCGGTCTGGCCTTAAAAAATTTTGGGTTTGCGTTATCTTCGATTTTTATCGTTGCCATTACTCCTTTTAGAGTCCCAAGTCCTTGTTGGAACACCTCTTTCGCGTCAGTTAGAATCTTTGACTGTCGTCCAGGTGTGACGTCATCATCCTTTTTATCAGTCACTGTTAGCGCCTGAATGGAATGCCAATCCAATTGTATTTTTCGGATCCATTCACGTCCCAATAATGGTGGTCCTCCATCTGGTAGTATATATAGATACAGTTTCTGCGTTTCCTTGCCGTTGTATTCAACTGGCACCCTAATTTTTCCTCTGGGGTAGACTTTTTGCCCCGTGTATGTCTTCAATACAATGGACGTGTCCTTCAAGTGTATGTGTGAGAATAGCCTCTCATAGACTCGTCGATTCATGACAGTTAGGGCTGATCCTGTGTCCAATTCCATCTTTACTGGGGACCCTGCTATCATGATGGTTCGGTGATCCTCCTTTGCGATCACGTTGTGTAACTTTAGACAACTTAGTCTCCTGCTCCCGGAGCCCTTATCACTCACCTGATCTTCCGAACTACTGTCTGTCAATTTCATTACTTTCTTGTACTTTTCCTTAGTAGTTCTTGTAGTGTTGGTTTTCTTTCCCGACCTGCAGACTCTTGCTATGTGTCCCATTTTCCCACATTGCCTGCATACTTTGTCCTTAAACCAGCAGTCCTTCTGATCATGGGTTGTTCTGCCGCAGCGATAGCACTTTTCTGCTCCATGCGCCATTTCGTTAGCGCTGTATTCCTGTGGTTTCTGTTGTATTTCCACAGCTCCCCGTGCTGCTGCTTCATAGGATACTGCCACGCTGAAAGCCTGTTCTAGCGTCAGGTCATTTTCCGAAAGTAGTAGTTTCTGGGTTCCTTCACAAAATAGACGAGTTAATGGCGCAAATAATTACATATGGGTATGATCTTGTGGCCATTACAGAAATATGGCTGCAGGGTGACAATGCCTGGGAATTAAACATACCAGGTTATTCAACGATCAGGAAGGACAGGCAGGAAGGAAGGGGAGGTGGGGTGGCTATGTTAATAAAGGAAGGAATCACTGTAATACAGAGAAATGATATTGGGTCAAAAGGTCAGGACAATGAAACAGTTTGGGTGGAGGTAAGGAATAATAAGGGGAAAAATACACTAGTGGGCGTAGTCTATAGGCCTCCAAACAGTGGCAACTCTGTTGGATGGAGTATCAATCAGGAAATAGTTGAGGCTTGTAATAAGGGAACATCTATAATTATGGGGGATTTTAACTATCATATTAATTGGACAAATCAAATTGGGCAGGGCTGCCTTGAGGATGAGTTCATTGAGTGTATTAGGGATGGGTTTCTTGAGCAGTATGTAACTGAACCGACCAGGGGGCAGGCAACCTTAGATTTGGTCCTGTGTAACGAGACAGGATTAATTAAAAATGTCCTAGTAAAGGATCCCCTTGGAATGAGTGACCATGACATGGTTGAATTCCATATTCAATTAGAGGGTGAGAAGGTTGGATCTCAAACAAGCGTGTTAAGCTTGAATAAAGGAGACTATGAAGGTATGAGAACGGAATTGAGTAGAGTGGACTGGGAAAATAGATTAAAGGGTAAGACGATACATGATCAGTGGTGTACATTTAAGGAGTTATTTTACAACTTCCAAAAAAAATATATTCCACTGAGAAGAAAAGGGTGTAAAAGAAAAGACAGCCATCCGTGGCTAAGTAAAGAAATTAAGGATAGTATTCGACTAAAAACAAGGGCATATAAGGTAGCCAAATCTAGTGGGAGGATAGAGGATTGGGAAAACTTTAAAAGACAGCAAAAAATAACAAAAAGATTGATTAAGAAAGGGAAGATAGATTATGAAAGTAAATTAGCAAAAAATATAAAGACAGATAGTAAGAGTTTTTATAGTTATATAAAAAGAAAAAGGGTGGCTAAAGTAAATGTTGGTCCCTTAGAGGATGAGACCGGGAAATTAATGGTGGGAAATATGGAGATGGCAAAAACACTGAATGAATATTTTACATCAGTCTTTACAGTAGAAGACACTAAGAATATCCCAACACTGGACAAACAGGGGGCTAAAGGGGGGGAGGAGCTAAACACGATCAAAATCACTAAGGAAGTGGCACTCGGTTAAATAATGGGACTCAAGGCGGATAAATCACCTGGACCTGATGGCTTACATCCTAGGGTCTTGAGGGAAGTGGCAGTAGGGATTGTGGATGCATTGGTAATAATTTTCCAAAACTCCCTGGACTCGGCAATGGTCCCGGCAGACTGGAAAACTGCTAATGTAACACCCTTATTTAAAAATGGCAGTAGACAGAAGGCTGGAAACTATAGACCAGTTAGCCTAACATCTGTGGTAGGTAAAATTTTGGAGTCCATTATTAAGGAGACAGTAACAGAACATTTGGATAATCATCATTTAATAGGACAAAGTCAGCATGGTTTTATGAAGGGGAAGTCATGTTTGACAAATTTGCTGGAGTTCTTTAAGGAAGTAACATTTAGGGTGGATAAAGGGGAACCAGTGGACGTAGTGTATTTAGACTTCCAAAAGGCATTTGACAAGGTGCCACACAAAAGATTATTACTTAAGATAAAAAATCACGGGATTGGGGGTAATATTCTGGCATGGATAGAGGATTGGCTATCTAACAGAAGGCAGAGAGTTGGGATAAATGGCTCATTCTCAGACTGGCAATCAGTAACTAGTGGTGTTCCGCAGGGGTCAGTGCTGGGTCCCCAACTCTTTACAATCTATATTAACGATTTGGAGGAGGGGACTGAGTGTAACATATCAAAGTTTGCAGATGATACTAAGATGGGGGGGAAAGTAGTGAGTGAGGAGGACATAAAAAACCTTCAAGGGGACATAGACAGGCTAAGTAAGTGGGCAGAGATTTGGCAGATGGAATACAATACTGGAAAGTGTGAGGTTATGCACTTTGGCAGGAAAAATCGTAGAGCAAGTTATTATCTTAATGGCAAGAAACTAGAAAGTACTGAAGTACAAAGGGATCTTGGGGTCCTGGTGCACGAAACTCAAAAGGTTAGTATGCAGGTGCAGCAAGTGATTAAGAAGGCCAATGGAATGTTGGCTTTCATTGCTAAGGGGATAGAATATAAAAATAGGGAGGTATTGCTTCAGTTGTACAAGGTATTGGTGAGACCGCACCTGGAATACTGCGTACAGTTTTGGTGTCCATACTTAAGAAAGGACATACTTGCTCTCGAGTCAGTACAAAGAAGGTTCACTCGGTTAATCCCGGGGATGAGGGGATGGACATATGAGGAGAGGTTGAGTAGATTGGGACTCTACTCATTGGAGTTCAGAAGAATGAGAGGCGATCTTATTGAAACATATAAGATTGTGAAGGGGTTGGATCGGGTGGATGCGGGGAAGATGTTCCCGATGATGGGTGAAACTAGAACTAGGGGGCATAGTCTTAGAATAAGGGGCTGCTCTTTCAAAACTGAGATGAGGAGGAACTACTTCACTCAGAGGGTGGTAGGTCCATGGAATATGCTGCCCCAAAAAACTGTAGAAGCTACATCATTACATAAATTTAAAACAGAAATAGACAGTTTCCTAGAAGTAAAGGGAATTAAGGGTTACGGGGAACGGGCAGGAATTTGGACATGAGTCTAGGTTCGGATCGGTCATGGCCCTGTGGGTAGCAGAGCGGGCCCAGGGGCCGTGTAGCCTGATCCTGCTCCAATTTCGTGTGTCTAATTCTGTTAGATGCAGGAGATGGTTCTGTGATAGTGGATTGGCAGTTAGGATCAGATCAGCCATGATCTTATTGAATGGCGGAGCAGGCTCGAGGGGCCGATTGGCCTACTCCTGCTCCTATTTCTTATGTTCTTATGTTCTTATGTTCACTCTGGAGCCCGCAGACAAACTTATCCCGTAAGGTGTCTGCCAGTCCTGCTCCGAACTGGCAGTGCTTCGATAACTTGCGTAGTTCCGTAAGATAGTCAGCATTGCTCTCATCTTTGTGCTGGTTTCTTTTATGGAACTTGAATCTTTCTGCTATCAGCAGCGGTGTAGGGTTTAGGTGTTCCTGTAAGATATTAACAATCTCCTCAAAACTTTTCTCCATTGGTTTAGCTGGGGTAATTAAATTCCGCAATATGCCGTACGTTCTCGCGCCCATCAAATTTAATAATACCAACGCCTTCTTTCCATCGGCCATCTCATTTGCCTTGCAGTACACTTCAATTCTTTCCACATACGTGGTCCAGTCTTCTACCTCATTGTCGAAAGCAGTGATACTGCCACTTTTCGGCATCTTGGGTGATTTAAAATGGCGCCTCCCGCGCTTTTTCTTCTTCACCAATGGATTAAAATGGCGCCTCACGTGCTTTTCCTTCTTCCCCAATGGAATAAAATGGTGCCTCCCGCGCTTTTCCTTCTTCCCCTTGCTGCCACGCTGCTCCTAGCATTCTGCAGGGTAATGGCGGCGACCCACGGCTTCGGCGCATCTCACTTTTCCTTCCCCTTGTTTTATTTTCGCTACGCTGCCCGGTTCTTGAGCACCAACTGCGCGCTGTGCGCTCCACCCTCTCTCTCTCTCTTTCCCTCCCGACGACGCTACACGGCCCCTTTGCAGAGCCGCTCGATCGAGCTCAAGCCCGCCGCAGTCCGGAAGCGTCAGCGCACTACCTGCTACCAGCACGATTTGCTGGAACACCTTGACTGGGGAGCCAAGCCCAGCTCTCCACAGCCTCTCCTGCAACTCTCCGAACTCCGATGGATCCTTGGGCGGTTGCCCGCGGTCGACGCCTGTTGTTCTGACTTCGACCTCCAAAAGCTTCTTCTCAGGGAAAGATCCCCGTGAGGTGATGCAGTACTGCAGGTGAGTTCGAACCTGTTCATCGCCAATGTATTGTCCGAGTATAAATAATACACGGACTGCAGGAGAACAATAATAACAGGTATTTACTGAACAGAGGGTAACTCTTTCGTTTGTACCCAAAAAAAAAAAACAAATTGGACTGTAAACAAAAGTTCAACTAAAACTTAACAAATCAAATGAAAATTTGGTTTTCCGGGTTGATGATGCACTCCAATCCCCGCGGCGCCCACCGGTCGCGGAAATACTCAAGCGCACTGGCGGACACCGCGTGCTCCATCTCCAGGGCCACCCGGGCGCGAACATGGCCGCGGAAGAGAGGCAGGCAATCCGGCTGGAAGACCCCCTCGACCGCCCGCTGCCTGGACCAATTGATGGCTCTTTCAGCCAGGCCCAGGAGCAAGCCCACAAGGAGGTCCTCCAACCTGTCCGCTCCCCTCCGCACCGGGTGACCGTAGATCAAGAGCGTGGGACTGAAGTGCAACCAAAAATCGAGGATCAGCCCTTTCAAGTAGTGAAAGAGGGGCTGCAACCTCTCACATTCCATATAAACGTGAAACACGGACTCCTCCAGGCCGCAAAAAATGCAGGCGGCCTGGGAGTCCGTGAACCTACTTAAAACCTTATTGCACGGGACCGCTCCGTGCAACACCCTCCAGGCCAAGTCCCCGATGGAACAAGGGAGGACTCCCGCGTAGAGAGCCCTCCACTGGGGACCTCCGCCACCGCCAGTCGGCAAGACGCCACGACAAGGCGTGTCCGGACGGTAGACGAAGATGGCAAAGTGGAGAGTGTGCAGGAGCAGCCCGTACAGGAAACCCCTCTGCGCGGAATGAAAAGGCACGGAGGGTATTTTCTCGAGACGGCTCAAGTTGTGAGGCGCCGGTTCCCGAGGGGAGTTTCGGGGCCGGGCGCCGATGAGGAATTCCGTCCAAACGGGGGAAAGCTCGGACGGGATCGCCCCACGTACTTGAGCCGCCTCGATACACCTAGTGGAGTCGGGGCCCAGTGCCGCTTTCACCGATTCGATGGCTTTGACTGCGAGCCGGACATTGGCCCAGGACAGGTGCCGCGCCAGCTCCTCCGGCGCCATCCAGCCCGCTCCTCCGCCATGGAGCAGGTCCCCGACTCTGGTCACCTTGCCAAGCACAGCCCTGCCCTCCGCCAGCCGCCCGAACCCGTGTTCGTGGAGGTGCGGATTCCTGAGCAGCGGCTCCCGAAGGAGAGTCGCCGCTCCTGACGGGGGAGAGCTCCGCCTGGAAGCGACGTAGTTCCAAACCCATAGTAGTTCGTGGTAGAAGACAGGCAGTTCCTGCAGGCCGGCACGCCTGCCGCCCACTTTTGCGAACAGGAGCTGCGTGTCGTAATTGAGGCCGTGCAGCTGGCGGAAGAAAAACGTCACCAGCGCACACCATCTCGGAGGATTCTCGACGTACAGGTATCTCTGCAGCGTCTGAAGACGGAAAGTCGCAGCCTGGGTGCGAAGGCACACCAGTGCCTGACCGCCTCCCTAAGCGGGAGACACAGAACTGCGGCAGAGACCCAGTGCTTCCTTTTGTCCCAGAAGAAGTCGATGAGCTTCTTCTGCATCTTGGCGACAAACGCAGGGGGAGGGATCAAAGTGACCAACCGGTGCCACAACATGGCGGCAACCAGCTGGTTTATGACCAGCGCTCGACCCCTGTAGGACAACACTCGGAGCAGTCCTGTCCAGCGTCCTAGGCGAGCAGTGACTTTGGCCTCCAGCTCTTGCCAGTTCGCCGGCCAGGCGTCCTCGGCAGGGCTAAGGTAGACTCCCAAATAGAGGAGGTGCGTGGTGCTCCAGGCGAAAGGCCTGAACTCCTCCGGCAGGGAGTCCACACGCCACTGACCCACCAGGAGTTCGGAACATTTCTCCCAGTTGATCTTGGCGGAGGATCCCGTCCGAGTAAATCTGCTGGCATTCCCGCATCCTCCGCAAGTCAGCGGGATCCGTGACCGTGAGGAGCACGTCATCGGCGTAAGCCGAGAGGACCACCTCCACGCCCGGCCCTTGCAGAGCCAGTCCCGTCAACCTCTTCCGCAAGAGGCGCAGGAATGGCTCCACGCAAACGGCGTATAACTGACCGGACATGGGGCATCCCTGACGCACCCCCCTCCCGAAGCGAAGGGGCGCCGTCAAGGACCCGTTAACTTTAATCAGACACTCCGCGGTGGCGTACAGAAGTCGGATCCGGGCGACGAAATGCGTCCCGAACCCGAATGCGCGCAGAGACCCGAAGAGATACTCGTGATCCACCCTGTCGAATGCCTTCTCCTGATCCAGGGAAAGGAAGGCGACCGACAGACCAGCCCTCTGGGAGTGGTGGACCAGGTCCCGGACCAGATGGATGTTATCGTGGATGGTCCGGCCGGGGACCGCGTAGGACTGGTCGGGGTGGATCATGTGGGCCAGCACGGTGCCAAGGCGAGCAGACATGGCCCTGGCAAAGATTTTATATTCCGTGCTGAGGAGGGAGACCGGGCGCCAGTTCTTAAGGAGGCAGAGATCACCCTTCTTAGGCAGCAGGACAATGACCGCCCTGCGCCAAGAGAGGGGCATCTCCCCGGTCGCCAAACTTTCCCCCAGGATGCCGCGCGTAGTCGCCCCCCAAGATGTCCCAGAACGCCCTGTGGAACTCCACGGTCAGCCCGTCCAGCCCCGGGGACTTTCCCCTAGAGAGCTGGCGGAGGGCGCCGGTCAGCTCCGCCAGGCTTAGCGGAGCATCCAATTTTTCGGCGCCCTCCGGGCTGACCTCCGGCAGGTCCTCCCACAAAATTCTGCGCGCATCCTCGCTGGACGGATCCGGAGAGAACAGAGCCCCGTAGTAGGCGTGGGTCTCCGCGCTGATTCCCTCCGGATCCGAGACCAGAGATCCGTCGTCGGCCAGCAGCCCCAAGAGCTGCTTATAGACCCCCCGTCTTTTTTCCAGCGAGTAGAAGAAGGGGGAGCCACGGTCCAGGTCCTGCAGGAGCTGGATCCGCGACCTCACGTATGCGCCCCGGGACCCGGCGAGCTGCAGGTCCTTCAGCGCGCCCTTCTTCTCTTCGTACACCTTCCGCAGGGTCGGGTCCTCGACGACCTGACCGAGACGGGACTCCAGGTCGAGCACCTCCTTCTCCAACCGCCCGACCCGGGCCTCCCGCCTCTTGGTCGACCCCTTCGCGTACTCCTGACAGAAGAGACGGATGTGAGCCTTGCCCACATCCCACCATAGCCTCAAGGAGGGGAAGCCCCCCCGCTTCCTTCTCCAGTCGGCCCAGAACAGACGAAACGAATCCCGGAACCGCGCGTCCTCCAGCAGCAGGTTGTTAAAATGCCAGTATGCGGACCCCCCCGCGCGCGCAGCGGAGCGAGCTCCACCCACGCCAGGTGGTGGTCCGTGCACGGCACCGGCCGCATGGAATCCGCCGGAACGCAGGAGACGTACGCCCGGGAAATGTAAAGGCGGTCGATTCTGGACCTTCCTCCCCCAGACCTCACGCTAGTGAAGGCGCTGGAGTCGGGGTGGAGATTTCGCCAGGCGTCCACCAAGTCGAAGGACCCGACCAGGTCCCTCAACTTCTCCATTGCCGCCGGGCTTCGTGGGGGACCCGAACGGTCCCTCGCCTCGAGGGTGCAGTTAAAATCCCCCCCGAGGATGACGCACTCGCCCACGTCGACGGAGCCCAACAGAGCGGACACTTCTTCGAAGAAGCGCACTTTCTGCGCACCGGTCTGAGGGGCGTACATGTTCACTAGATGGAGCGGCACGCCCCCCAGGCAAACAGTGACCTGGAGCAAGCGGCCCGGCACGTGCTCCTTGACCCCCAAGATCTCCGGCTGAAAATGCGGGGCCAGCAAGATAGCCACCCCGCTGGAATTGTTGGAGAGGTGACTCATGCTGACCCCTCCTTGCCACTCCAGGAGCCACGTGGCTTCGTCTCCCGGAACGGTGTGGGTTTCTTGCAGGAAGCAGACCGCATACTTCCCGTCCCGAAGGACCGAGAAGTTATTGAATCTGTGGCGCACCTCCCTGCTGCCATTGATGTTGAGGCTGGCTATGGTTATCTTCATGTCAGAAGCATAGTGCAACCTCTACCTACACCTAACGGGGGGAGGAAGTGCAGCCGCTGGTCAGCCGCCACTTCCTCAGCAGCCCAGTGAGAAACGTTGTGAGCCGACACAGCTTGAGCGGGTTCACACCCTCGTCCGCGCCCATGATCTTAACGGCGGCGGGGACGGATACGATGAGCAGCGCCAGCTCCGACCACCTGTCGAGGGCCAGCCGGACCTTATTGCGCCGACCCAGGCACGTGGCCATAAAATCCCGGAGTTCCCTTATGGGAATGAGGGGAGACTCGGCAAGGGGCACGAGGTCATCCATCGCCTCGTCGGCGCTGGAGTCCGAATCGTCCTCCGTGCCCATCACCGAGTCCCCATCCTCCTCCAGGGGGTCGTCACCAGCGGCCGACCCATCCGCCGCGCAGTGCGAAGCGAACGGCTCGGCCGCACCAGCCAGCCCCGCCTCCGCCCGGATCCCACCCCCAGGATCGGCGGCAGAGGGTTTCTCCCTGGGCTCCTCTAGGGGTGCTGGGCCAGAAGACGGCGGCGGTTCAGAGCTCCCCTCCGCCTCAGACGCCAGAACGACCGGAGAAACCGGGGAGAGAACAATTCCCAGCTCCTCCAGTACGTCCGGTACCAGAGACGCAGCCAGGGGGCCATCCTCCTCCCCGCCACCAACCTCCGACCCAGCGGATGGGGTATTTAAAACCTCTACCAGGTCGAGCAGCCCCTGGGAGATGTCTGGGTCGCATTGGGCGAGGTCATTATCCTCGAGCTCGCCCGACCCAGACCCCAGGCCGCCCGACCCGGCGAGGGGTAACGGCACCGATAGAATATCTATTTCCACCGTGGGTTGTTCCGCGACCCCCCCCACGGGCAGGGTCTCGTCCCCATCCCCGGGAGGCACGTGCTGGACAGACACATCTGCCTCAGCCTCCCGAGGGACAGGCGACCCCCGCCGATCGCTGGTGATGGTGAGAGCGGGGGGGGGCACATTACCCGCGGCGGGCGACGACTCCCCCTGCTCGGAGGGACCTTCCTCCTCCCGGTCCTCCTCCTCTTCCAGGGGGTTGCGCCTTCTTTTTAGCACAGAGGGAGCGAGGGAGACCTCCATGCCTGCAGAGGCCTCCTCCTCAGCTCCCTCCGGCGGAGCAGGTTTGTCGGGTTCCTCGGGCCCGAGCCCGGCCGCAGGTATTGGCGTTACCGCTGCAGCGGTTGCGGCCACAGGCTCGGGCACGAGGCCCCTCCCGCTTGCGTCTGCCCCGATTAACTCTGCGAGGAGCGTGGGTGTAAGGGGCTCAAGGGGCAAGGGCTGGCCATCCACGGGGGGACCCGCCCTAAGGTGTTTATTTTTTCGCCGCGCCTTCTTTCCGGCCAGACACGCTCCCTCTCCCCCGCCGGAGGCCTTGGTGGCATCGGCCCCCGACGTCGACTGCGCATCAGACGTTCCCGACGCGCGGGCAGATCCGGGGGGAGGAGCGGCGGCGGCGCCAGCCTCGGCCGCACGAGATGATCCAGCAGCCTTGGAGGCGGGGCAGTTTTTCCGGATGTGCCCCACCTCCTTGCAGGCGTGGCACCGCACACCGTCCGACGTCCAGAAGACGCGATAGGCGGTCCCCTCATGGTGGACGATGAATGCCCCGTCAGTGTCCTCCTCCCGCGCCAGCTGGATGAACAGCTGGTGCCGGAAGGAGAAGACGTGGTGAAGGCTGGCCTCCCGGAAGCCGAGCGGGATGGGTGTGATCCCCGACCTCACCTCCCCAAGTTGACGTAGATGGGGAAGGAGGAGCTCACCAGGAACATAGGTCGGGACGTTCGAAATAACCACCCTCTGCGCGGTGGCCTCGAGGGGGTCCACCGGCAGGAAGGTCCTGCCCACGGTAAGCCCCTTGGCGACGGCCAGGGACACCGCCCGCTCCGACCCCAGGAAGAACACAGCCTTCCCATACATTTTTGAGGCCGCTACAATGGCTGAGGGGCCGACAACCCCAGCCATGGCTTTAACGCAGGCCTCAATAGTCATAGTGAGGTGAGTGTAGCTCTTCACCCCAAGCTTTTTTGTCATCAGCCTGAAAGGTGACGGGGCAGCAGAAGCAGTGGGAGCAGCTGTGGCTGTGGCTGCCACTCCCGCATACGTCTTAGCTGGCCCCGTCACTGGCGAAGATGCAGTCGCCATTCTGGGGTGGTATTATAAAGGGCCACACTCACCCCAAGTCACAGGCCTGAAGATGGAAATGGCCTCAGGTATTTTTTTTGGTCCTCTATTGAGCAGAGGGAGCTGTTTAAAATGAAGGCACACCTCTCCCCTTATTGACTGAGATTGGGAGAGGGGCCTTCTCCCCTCTGCTCAATAGGCAATTAATTAATAAAGTAAACTGAGGTGCCCTAGAGAAAGAGGCAGAGAGAGACAAAGAGAGAGAGAGAGGGGGGATGGGAAGGAGGGAGGCCGCAAAGGCAGGGTCGCCACACAGGATGGCGGGTGGGTGGGTGTTGGCAGGGGTGCACTCTCCTGATGGAAATTTAAAGTCTCTGACAGTGGTGTTCTTCTGGCAGGGGGAGAAGATGTCTTCACCTGGGAAAGCTGAAGCTGCCCAGGCTCAGTCCTGCACCAGGTCTTAACGATGTAATTAATGGAATTAACCACGTCACCTAGGCAGCTCCAGCTGGCCCAGGTCAGGCAATAGAAGAGATGCTTATTATTGGTGTGTGTGGCCTAGTTATGGCAAGATCCACACACACACACAGCCACCCCTTGATGATCCGGCCTTGTTTCTTCTTTCTCCCCCCACCTAAAATACAAAGTCTTTGGGAGAGTGCCCCAAATAACACCCACCTGTAGATATTTTGAAGATGATACTCCTCCCTCCTTCCAAACAGTTGGTGTTGGTTGATGGTGGTTTCTCTCCCCTCTCTCCCTCTCCTGAAGTGGAGGCCAATTTGGGGAGGCAGTGATAGGAAAGGCCTCTCCCCTGGTTGATGTTATTGCAGGCCTCCTTTCTCCTTCTCCTCCTCTCTCCTCTCCCTCCAGGCACCTCAGTTGCTATAATGATGGTGGAGGTGGAGGTGGTGGTGGTGGTCCAGCGTTCTCCTCCTCTGCCTGGTCAGGGGACCACCACTTTAGTCCACTCTCTAAGTCTGGCTGCTCCCTCTGCTCATGCTTGCAGCTGCACAGCCAGCAATGCTGTGTTTACTGAACAGAGGGTAACTTAAGACTGACGTACAGAAGCCTGCTATGGCTTTATATACAGGGGTGGTCACTGCCGGTACTGCAGTATAGAATCAGTTCTTCTCTTAAAGGTACATACACAACAGTTCCCTTGTCTAGATCATTAATATATATTGTGAATAGCTGGGGTCCAAGGACCGATCCCTGCGGTACCCCACTAGTCACTGCCTGCCACTCAGAAAAAGACCTGTTTATTCCAACTCTTTGCTTTCTGTCTGCCAACCAGTTCTCTATCCAAGTCAATACCTTGCCCCCAATGCAACCTTCCCAAAGTGACTGCATGTGCGAAGTTGTTGGTTTCTGTTAGCATTCATATTCAAAAAGTTCAAGGCTCGGCAAATTGTCTAGGCCTGCACTGATACTTGTTATTCGGGGGCCATGGTCTAAGGTGAACAATGTAACCCCTTAAGTTACATGAATATTCAAATGTTCTTGTTCAGGTTTTAGATTGTCTTTGATCCAGTCGTAGTTTCGGCTGCAATGTATGAAATTTATTGCTGAGCCCTTTTTGCGGGCTCTGCAGTTCTGGGATTTTATATTTCATAGTCCAATATTTTTACTGTTGGTGGGGAGGAATCGATCCTACACCCTAGGTCAAACTGGGCTGGTTGACCCTGGATCAGATTGGGCTCCCTCTGCGCTATACGATTCTGTGATTAGATAATCACTACTAGATTGTCTCTTTTTATTAAAAATAGTGAATTAAATACCAGTGATGTAATGGGGTGAAATTGGTCTGCAGCAGTAGCGCAAAATGGCCAATAATCCAAATGCAAATGAAATTGGACGGGGTGTAAATCAGGCTGGTGATTCGCTGTCGGACATTTTGTGCTATGGCCAATGGCCAATTTCACCCCCAATAACTATAATTTATCTGCCTTAGAACAGATGCAGTTCTGTCAGGCATCATCTCCGCAGTTCCCTCTGATTGGAAATCAGCCCTAAAATTGGTTTGAGACTGTTACTTCATTAGGTATCATCTATAAGATGCACTGCAGCAACTCGCCAAGGCTTCTTGGACAGCACCTCTTAAACCCGCGACCTCTACCACCTCGAAGGACAAGGGCAGCAGGCGCATGGAAACACCATCACCTCCAAGTTCCCCTCCAAGTCACACACCATCCTAACTTAGAAGTATATCGGCCATTCCTTCATCGTCGCTGGATCAAAATCCTGGAACTCCCTCCCTAACAGCACTGTGGGAGCACCTTCACCACAAGGACTGCAGCGGTTCAAGAAGGCGGCTCACCACCACCACCTTCTCAAGGGCAATTAGGCATGGGCAATAAATGCTGGCCCTGCCAGCGACACCCACATCCTAGGAACGAATAAAAAAAAAGGTCCTGTTGGAAAAACAGCTTGATTTTCCCAGATCTTTGTGGTTGGTTTAGGATTTGGATATTAACAGTCTTTATTAATTGTTTTCAGCTCCCGAATAAATGCTCAGGTGTGTCAGGGTTTTCTATTGATTGTGTAAAGAAAAAAATAGAAAACATCTTCTTCTCACTGACTCTGGCTGGGTTGCAGCTCTATGGAACTGCCAGTACTCCAGTACTACCTCCTCCTGTTATGTCTGAATAGACACTCGAATTGGAATAACCAACTGTGATTATTTCCAGACCCTCTAGAACATATCTATTGTCAAAGAATATCAAAAGCAACATGAGAGACCTTGGAGTGTAATTGGTGCAATTTGTTTTCTGCCATCAGGAGTCATCTCGTATTCAGTTAGCAATATGCAAGTTCCATACAAATCAGCTCCCAGCCCGGACAGTGAGGTGGAATTTTCCTGCATTCTGCACCAGCAGCAGGGTCTGGCAACACCGGCTGGTTTATCGGAAAACCGGAGGAGCGCTGCCCGGGATTTTCCCACCACCGTAACATTCCGCCCCAAGTGTGTGTCAAACTGTGGCTCAGTGGGTAGCACGCTCACCTCTGAGTCACGAAGGTTGTGGGTTCAAGTCCCACTCCAGAGACTAGAGCACAGAAATCTAGGCTGACACTCCAGTGCAGTGCTGAGGGAGTGCTGCACCGTCAGAGGTGCTGTCTTTCGGATGAGATGTTAAACCGAGGCCCCGTCTTCTCTCGCAGGTGGATGTAAACAGATCCCGAGGCACTATTTCGAAGAAGAGCAGGGGCGTTTTCCCTGGTGTCGTGGCCAATATTCATCCCTCAACCAACATAACAAAAAAACAGATTATCTGGTCATTATCACATTGCTGTTTCTGGGAGCTTGCTGAGTGCAATTGGCTGCCACGTTTCCTACATTACAACAGCGACTACACTTCAAAAAGTACTTCATTGGCTGTAAAGCATTCTGGGACGTCCGGTGGTCGTGAAAGGCGCTATAGAAATGCAAGTCTTTCTTTCTTTTCTTCAAGTGTCAGCAGGCTGTTTGACTCTAAGCTGACCCCAGTCCTATCCTCACCAGTGGATCGCACTCAGGCACTTTCCGGCACGAATCACTGGGTAGGAATCGGGGCAGTAACCCCAATTGCTCCCCTCCCTAGCCTTGGGACGTTGAGTTCAATTGCAATTCCACAACTGAGGCCTTGGCCCAGATTAGCTGAAGCAGCAACCAACCATTAGTTCACACCTGACACTGACTCCTCTGTCTGGATCAGTGCTAACGCACTTAGTGGCCCCGATTTTCATTGAGCCGTGGAGTCGGGATTGGAAGCATGCGGGGGATCAAAATTGCAAAATCAGGGGTCCCGACCCCATCCCGCACTCAAACCCGCCTCCATGCCAGTTTCAATGGAGGCGGGTACCCGCCCCGCACTGGGACCCGCCTACCTGAGGCGGGAAGGGATTAGTGCCAATTAACTGCTTGCTAACAGGTAGTTAACAGGCAGTTTTTAGCCTAATCCCTATTTTTAAGCTTGAACTGTGGGATTCCCGAAGGCTCCAAACCACGCCAAGTTAGAGGAGTCAGGCCGTCGGGTTGAAGGGCTTGGAGGGGTCGAGATGTCGGTGTTCAGGTGAGTGATGCGTGCATGAGTGCAAAGGTAAGTGTGTTTGGTGTGTCTAAAGTGATTAAATAAGTTTTACATACCTCTTCTTATCTTTTCAGCCTTCCTTCCTTTAGGTTCGGGGAGTCCCTCATCTCACCGGCACAGAAAGCAGAATGGCTGCAAACTGTTAAAAGTGACAGCCTGCAGCTTTCTGTGCAGGAGAGATTTCTAACTGAGTCTGTGGAGAAGTACTCAGGTTAGAAGTAAGACTGTCAGTGTTTGACAGCTTCAAACAGCTGTGAACCACTAATATTTCATCTGTGAAAACGTCTTGACAGATGAAATTTCAGTCTGTGACTTCACCTGTTGCCGAGTGGCCCTTAATTGGCCTGCTGAGCCCGCTGGGCGGGCTCAACAAGGTCAATCAAGTTAAAATTGCGTGGATTGGCCGCATCTTGATGGAGGCGGGACTACAACCCTGAAAGTTGTAGTCCCGCCTCCTTCCCGACTTCTGAATGAAAATCACCCCCAGTGCCTTCACCCATAAGGCCATCTGGGCAGCAAAAGACCACTGCTTTTTAAATCTCCGTGCCTTTTCCAAACTTCATATCCATTTTTTTTTGCCCATTCTTGTTCAGTTTATTTTTGGACAGGGTAAGTAGAAGTAGGATTTCCTTGCCTATTTTTACTTTATGTTTTAATGTGATTATGACAAAATGCTATTTTGTTTGTTAAATGTGTGCATCAGTTAGAAAATGTTAGTGCTGGAGAATTGGATTCTTCTCATTCCAGATGCTCCCAGGTCAGACATAGCACAGCCAGATGCAGAGTAAAGCTCCCTCTACGCTGCCCCAACAATGTGTCAACCCCAACCTCATATAAGCACCTGCTACCTCATCAGTAGGGCGTTGCTTTCCTATTTCCCACACCAACCATTCTCTGGCCTTTTATCTGAACGTGAGATTGCCAATTAATGCTAAATTAGGAACAGTTTTGTGCTATCGGCCCAAAGCACACTAGGGACTTGATAAAGTCATTTCACATAAGACCCTGACAGAAAGCAGACAGAAGAGACCTTCATCTCATGTGTATGGGTTGGATTTGAACCCAGGTCCTGTGGGTAAAAGCCCAGTGCCTGCACCACCCGGCTTTCCCACCAACATACCTGCTTTATCTCCTCGTTTTCAGTCTCATGTACCTGCTCCATCTTGGTGCAAAAAGACAGATGGGTGGATGATCTGTGACCCCTTCAAAGTCACCTTGAAACTGGCCACCAACAAGTACAACCTGAAGATGGCTTTCCCCTGGTCTCTTCTTAGCACCTCTAGCACTACTGAGATTGACCACCCAGTTTGGGGAGGAGGGATAGGATCAATATTCATCTTCACTCTGTGGTGCTGTAAAGGAAATAGCCATATTCCAAGAGATACACCATCCTATGAACAGATTTCTGATATTATTAATATATGACATACTGGGTTTAAAAGTCTAAAAAACCTCAACAACACAGGCTGCAAACAGAACACAGGCTTTTGAGATAAGATCAGTTGTTAACACAAGTTGTAAACACCACACAAGCTTTTGAAATGGGAAGTGATTGTTAATACTAAAATAATGGCCCTATTGAAAAAGCAAAGGCTTGTTTCCAAAAAGTCTGCAGTTTGGAACCAACACAATAGCAATGCCCAAGTAAAGTGTTAAAAACTAACACTTCGAACAGAAACATAGAACATTAAAAAAACATGTGCCTTTGTAAAAGTAACATCAAATGAAACAGGAAACATGATTAATATGCAACCAATTGAAGTAGCTAAGAAATGCATGGAACACCCTAGATTAAGTGTTTTTGATTTACATGTAAATATGATACCTACAGAAGACTTTGTAGATATGACTTCATTAAATACACCAAGCAATTACATTGTGTTTGTATTGAAAATGGAATAGTTAGTAGACACGACGTCTGCTTTCAACTAGCTGAGGTGATTTAGAAATTGAATGGAAGACCTTTGATAAAAATGACATCAAAGAGATAAATCTGTTGTAGCCATTTTATGATAAGTTTTGAAACACCTAAACGACAGACAGAAGTCTGCAAGCTAACAGTTAAATGGACAGGAAGAATAGAAAAGAAGTCAACAGAAAGAATGACTAGAGATAATTAGCTTACATCAGCAGAAAACTTCAAAGGATAAACCAATAAAAAAGGTATAAAAATAGAGCTTTTCAGATGGAAATTCAGAAGTCGCTGGAAAGGGCAAGCATTTCTCAACTTCAGAGGCAGTCTCTGTAAGTTTTTAATTCTTTGAGTCTTGGGGATCGAAAAGGTACTCTTATTTGATTTTGGTGGATATTCTGGATTAAGAAATAATAAGAAATGTAAAAATGTACAAAGTTAAGATTTGAGAATAAGAATCCCCGAGAATAAGAAATGTAAGCTATTTGTAATTTGAACTGTTAAAGTCGCGATTGACTCACCAGCTGTTAACTGAATGTTGGTTCTTTAATAAATGTATATATTTTTAGAATTGTCTCAATTAATATTTCTGTATCAAACTTGGGAACTCAATCTCTGTATACTCTTTTGTGAGGAGTTGCAGAATTCTGGGGGGGGGGGAGGTTCCAGACCCTCATAATATCCAGAAGGTTACAGTCTAGTTAAACTTATTCAAAGTGCTATCTGGAGGACGGTAACATTTTCAGTCGTTCCTTTCCTTTAGAGAGAGATAGCCTGGACCTTTAGGCCAAATTAAGCATCTTATAGAATTCGGCTATCTCTAACTTTAGTTGAAGGTGAACGTCTGTGGAATACGCCTGATCTGGGGTAGCCCGAAAAGGGCTAGGACTAGTAATTATTCCTTCAGTGCAACATTCTTTATAAGCTTTAAGAAGTTTTAGTCTGAAATGTGGATGATTTGCTGTTATATAGGCATGTAGAAGATGCTACAAGCAACATATAGGTGACTGGTTAGTTAATCTATTTTTGTTGTTAAAGAATATAATGAGGGAATGGTTTGCCAGACTACCTTACATTCTTTAACACCAACCAGGCAGACAGGGCCTTGATTAAACATCTCATCCAAAGGACAGCACCTCTGACAATGCAGCACTGCATGGGTGGGTCAACCTTGATTAGATGCTCAAATTCCAGTGCAGGACTTCACCCTATAACCTTTCAGAGGCAAGAATGCTGCCAACCCAGCGAGACTCACATTTAAAAATTTTTTATTCCTTCCTGGGATGTGGGCATCGCTAGCAAGGCCAGCATTTATTGCCCATCCCTAATTGCCCTTGAGAAGGTGTTGGTGAGCCGCTGCAGTCCGTGTGGTGAAGGTACTTACACTGTGCTGTTAGGGAGGGAGTTCCAGGATTTTGACGGCGGTATATTTCCAAGTTAGGATGGTGCGTAACTTGGAGGGGAACTTGCAGGTGATGGTGTTCCTGCTGCCCTTGTCCTTCTAGATGGTAGAGGTCGCAGGTTTGGGAGGTGCTGCCGAAGTAGCCTTGGTGCGTTGCTGCAGTGCATCTTGTAGATGATACACACTGCAGCCATGGTGCGCCGGTGGTGCAGACAGTGAATGTTTAAGGTGGTGGGTGGGGTGCCAATTAATTGGGCTGCTTCGTCCTTGAAGCTTTCAAGCTTCTTGAGTGCTATTGGAGCTGTACTCATCCAGGCAAGTGGAGAGTATTCCATCACACTCCTTACTTGTGCAGTGTAGATGGTGGAAAGGCTTTGGGGTGTCAGGATGTGAGACACTCACCGCAGAATACCCAGCCTCTAACCTGTTGTTGTAGCCACAATATTTATGTGGCTGGTCCAGTTAAGTTTCTGGTCAATGGTGACCCCCAGATTGTTGATGGTGGGGGATTCGGCGATGTTAATGCCGTTGAATGTCAAGGAGCAGTGGTTAGACTCTTGTTTGTTGGAGATAGTCATTGCCTGGCACAAATGTTACTTGTCACTTGTCGGCCCAAGCCTGAATGTCATCCAGGTTTTGTTGCATGTGGGTATGGACTGCTTCATTATCTGAGGAACTGCGAATGGAACTGAACACTGTGCAGTCATCAGCAAACATCCCCACTTCTGACTTTAGGATGGAGGGAAGGTCACTTATGAAGCTGGTTGGGCCTAGGACACTGCCCTGAGGAACTCCTGCAGTGATGTCCTGGGGCTGAGATGATTGACCTCTAACAACCACAACCATCTTCCTTTGTGCTAGGTATGACTCCAGCCAGTGGAGAGTTTTCCCCTGATTCCCATTTTACTCAGGCTCCTGGATGCCACACTCGGTCAAATGCTGCCTTGATGTCAAGGGCAGTTACTCTCACCTCCTTCAGTGCTTCTTCCAAGTCATATTAAACATGGCAGAGTACTGATTCATCAGCTGAGGGAGGGCGGTGGTAATCTGCAGGAGGTTTCCTTGCCCATGCTTCAATCGAAGCCATGATACTTCATGGGGTCTGGAGTCAATGTTGAGAACGCCCAGGGCCTCTCCTTCCCCACTATACCACTGTGCCACCACCCTTGGTGGGTCTGTCCTGCTGCTGGGACAGGACATATCCAGGGATGGTGATAGGAGGAGTTTGGGACTTTGGCTGAAAGGTATGATTCTGTGAGTATGAATACATCAGGCTGTTGCTTGACTAGTCTGTGGGACAGCTCTCCCAATTTTGGCACAAGTCCCCAAATGTTAGTGAAGAGGACTTTACAGGGTCGATTGGGCTGGGTGTGTCATTGCGGTGTACGAAGCCGATATCGATGCCGGGTGGTCCGTCCATTTTTTTTTCTTATTTTTGTTTCTCGTAGCAGTTTGTTACAACTGAATGGAGGGCAGTTACAATCCAACCACATTGCTGTGGGCCTAGAGTCACATATAGGCCAGACCAGGTAAGGACGGCAGATTTCCTTCCCTAAAGGGCATTAGCGAATCAGATGGGTTTTTACAACAACCAGTAGTTTCATGGTCACCATTACTGATACTAGCTTATTATTCCAGATTTATTTAACTAATTGAATTTAAATTCCCCAGCTGCCCTGGGCGGAGATTTGAAGTCACGTCTCTGGATCATTAAGTCAAGGCCACTGGATTACTAGTCCCAGTAACATAACCACTATGCTACCGTTCCTGTATACAGTGTTGGTGCTCCATTCCATCACCTTGTTTGTCTACTCTAACCTAAAATCAATATTAATTTGGGAGCCAGCTTCCAATTATCCCTAGGCACCGAGGAAATGTGACAATTGAGTTATTCAACATCATTATCATTAACCTTTCTGACTGTTTAGAATTGATTCTTCAATCTGAGCTATTTGTCTTTATTCTTGTTGCCTGATAGAGCTGCATACTTTGTGCTTGTTGCAAATGGAATTCAATTTAATCTCTCCTGTTATTTTTTTCAAATCTCCATTTTAAAACTTGATGAAACCTCTCATTTATTTAACTGCAGTTGATTTTCATTTTTAAAAAAGTTACTTTTAAATGTGATGTTTTACTTGTGCAGTTATTTGGGAGCGAGATTTATTCCTTTATACCTGTGCATGTCTGAGATGTGTATGATTTCCTTTCCTTTTTTTGCTACTTATTGTAACAACAACTTGCTCTCACCTTTTATGTGACAAAAGATCCCAAAGGGCAAAAAATAATTCGACATCAAGCAGCGGGGATGAGGAGTTAGGGGAGGTGACTGAAGGCATAGTCAAAGAATTTGGTTTTGAGGAGGATTTTGAAGGAGAGTAGAGAGATAGTCAGGTGGATGGGGTTTCGAGACAGCATTCCAGAGTGTGGGGACTAAATGGATGAAGGTTTTGTAGACAAGGGTGGAATGATTTGGAGATATGAGTTCAAATCCCACCTGGGGATTTTAAATTCAGTTAATTAAATAAAAGCTGAATTTAAAAAAAACTGGTGTCAGTAATGGTGACTACCAGATTGTTATAAAAACCCATCTGGTTCACTAAGGTCCTTTTAGGGAAGGAAATCTACCATCCTTACCTGGTCTGGTCTGGCCTGTACAGTAATCCCTCCCCAACTGCGGGGGATACGTTCCTGAAAACCCCCTGTGGTTAGTAAAACCGCAGTTGGCAAATACAGTATAAATGTTCAAATAACACAATAAAAAAGAATATAAAAGCAATAAAATCATGTTATTTACCTTAATCCTAAATTTAAAACCGTGTACATGCAAAATTCACTGCCGCGGTTGGCAAAAGTTGTCGCAGAGAGGAAACTGTGTATACTTGAAATCTGCGTATGGCAAAACCGTGGTTGGGGTGGGATTCCTGTATATGACTCCAGACCCACATCAATGCGGTTGACTCATAAGTGCCCCTTTGCAGTTCAAGAAGGCGGCTCACCACCACCTTCTCCAGGGCAATAAATGCTAGCCTTGCCAGCGACGGCCACATCCCATGAACGAATAATAAAAAAAGAGAAAGATGATGGGGAGATGCCAAAGAGACCAGGTAGAGTCTCCCACTTTTGTATAACCACTGCTGATCACAAGATAAATATGGGTGAGGAAGGTTATTAATTTATTTCAGTCATTCATCTCAAAAAGTTCCCATCACATCATCCAACCATCTATTGAATAATTTTGCCTCCATTGCCCCATCCCAGGTCTTGATCACTCTTTACGTGAAGAAGAAATTTCTGCCACCATTCCTAACTTTGCCTTTTACCAGTTAGAACCTACATTGTGTTGTCCTGCTGTTGTTGCATAGTTAGCTGACAAGAAGTGCATTCTGGATAAAATCGGTCTCCCTGATGTGGAAAGACTTGAGTCCTTGTGATACATCAATGGCTGAAGCAATTTCAGACTAAATAAATTAATCCAAAATGATCTGACTAGTGATGTTTGCTTAATCCCACAAATTAGAAATCAGTTGGTTGTACTTTCACCTCTGAATAACAAGGGTATGGGCTCAACTCACCCCCCAACTTCCTGTTGCCAGCTTTGAGGTTATACCTGACATCCCAGTACAATGTTCAGAGGGGCGTATCACAGTTGGAAACTTATGATTCATTGAGATTCTATCTGCCCTGATGGATGACAAAACTTCCATGGCATTAATTGTGATGAAATATTCCATTCATCACTCATCAGTATTTCTCTGCCTGTGACTGTGGTTGGTTTCAGTTTCATTTCCATTGTATTGTAGTGTGTGTAGGGCTCCGCCCATACCTGGCTCCTATGTAAGCTGGCCCAGCCTGCAGCACATCCAGTACGGCAGACCTCTGGATGGAAGATACATTCTCCTCTGTGTGTTACCTTCTAAGTCAATAAAAGCCTTGTTTTGTTTCGCCAACATCGAGTCTCGGATTTATTGAGGCACATCAATTTTATTGACTTAATTTTCAACACAATGGATCAACTCTTGAAACCCGAACGTTTGGATTTGGACCAGCATGCTTCGGACGCATCGGCACGCTTCGGACACTGGTTTATGTGTATGGAATTCTTCCTGGACAATTCCGCAGCCGTCAAAGACGCTACGGACGCTGCGAGTATGAAACTCGGAATTCTGCGGAATTGGGTAAGCCACCGGGTTTACCCCCTCATCCAAGACGCCGACACGTACCCGGCCGCCTGCGACATCTTAAAGGCGCATTACCAGCAGCCTATGAATAAGGTGTATGCTAGGCATCTGCTCGCTACTCGCGCACAGCGACCTGGGGAATCGGTGGAGGAGTTCCTAGGCACCCTGAAAACGCTTGGCAAAGACTGCAAGTGCCAAGATGTAAAAGCTGCAGTGTACACTGACGAGCTTGTTCGCGATGCTTTTATCACAGGCCTCAGCTCCACTTACATCTGGCAGAGACTGCTGGAAAAAACGGGATTGGACCTGAAACAGGCTGCGGACACAGCACGATCCCTGGATGTGGCCCAGAGAAACTCGGACGCCTACTCTTCAGCCTGCGCCGTCCACGCCGCCACATGTGCACCAAGGGCGCCGCCATCTTGGAAGGCATCTTCCCCGCCCGGCAGCCCGACACCGTCGGGGCCCCGCTCTCCCCCCAGAAGCCCTACGACAGCCGCGACGCGTCGGGGACCCAACTGCTACTTCTGCGGGCAGCCGAAGCACACCAGAAACCTGTGCCCAGCGAAAGGCACCACCTGCTTTAAGTGCGGTAAGAAGGGGCACTTCGGGAAGGTGTGCAGAGGGAACCCCGCCGGAAAACCTGCCACCGCCGCGTGTGCGCCGTGGGAGCGGCCATCTTGGACGCCATCTTGCCCGACCTCGTGGGGTCCGCCATCTTGTGAGCAGACAGCGTGGACGCCATCTTGTCTCGATCAGGGCCCTACAGTGGCATCGGTCACAGTGGACCAGACCAGGCCGCACCCGCTATCCAAATCAATGGTGGACATCGAGGTAAACGGGTGCAGGGTTAAATGTTTAATTGACAGTGGAAGCACGGAGAGTTTTATCCACCCTGAACTGGTACAACAACTCTCCCTAAAGGTGGTCCCTACTCGGGGTACCATCTCTATGGCTGATAAAACCCAGACATCGACCATTATGGGTTACTGCACGGTACAATTGTCCGTTAACGGAACTGTATATGATAATTTTAAAGTATTAATCATGAAGAATCTATGTGCGAGCGTGATCTTGGGCCTGGATTTCCAGTGCTACCACCAAAGCATCACGCTCAAGTACGGTGGGACCCAGCCGCCCCTCACAGTGTGCGGTCTGGCTACCCTGAAGGTAAAGCCGCCTTCGCTATTCGCGAACCTTACCCCTAACTGCCGGCCAATAGCGACCAAAAGCAGGAGGTACAGCTGGGAGGACAGGCGGTTTATCGCGACCGAGGTAGACAGGCTCCTGAAAGAGCGCATTATTGAACGCAGCAATAGCCCGTGGCGCGCCCAAGTGGTGGTGGTAAGGGGTAGCGAGAAGAAACGGATGGTGATCGACTATAGCCAAACGATCAACAGGTACACCCAACTAGATGCCTACCCGCTACCCCGCATATCAGAAATGGTGAACCAAATCGCCCAATACCGGGTGTTCTCCACCATCGACCTCAAGTCAGCGTACCACCAGCTCCCTATCAGACCAGAGGACCGCCCGTACACCGCCTTCGAGGTGAACGGACGCCTCTACCAATTCCTCAGAGTCCCCTTTGGGGTGACGAATGGGGTCTCAGTCTTTCAGAGGGAGATGGACCGCATGGTCGATGACCACCACTTGCAGGCAACCTTCCCCTACCTCGACAACGTCACCATCTGCGGTCACAACCAGCAGGATCACGACTCGAACCTCGAGAGGTTCCTGAAAACCGCACAAAAACTCAACCTCACCTACAACGAGGACAAGTGCGTTTACAACACCACGCGCCTCTGCATACTAGGCAGCGTGGTGGAGAATGGGGAAATCGGACCAGACCCCGACCGATTGCGCCCCCTACGGGAGCTGCCCCTGCCCAACACTCCCAAAGCCCTGAAAAGGTGCCTGGGGTTATTTTCTTATTATTCCCAATGGGTCCCCAACTACTCCGACAAAGCCCGCCCCCTCTTGAAAGCATCCTCTTTTCCGCTCTCTGCTGAGGCCCATGCCGCCTTCAAAAGCATTAAGCAGGATATTGAGCGGGCCACGCTACAGTCAGTGGACGAGAACACTCCCTTTCAAGTGGAAAGTGATGCGTCTGACTTTGCCTTGGCGGCCACCCTCAACCAGGCGGGGCGGCCCGTAGCTTTCTTCTCGAGGACCCTCCAAGGGCCCGAGATCAGACACTCCTCCATAGAAAAGGAGGCCCAAGCCATCGTGGAGGCAGTGCGCCACTGGCGCCACTACCTAGCCGGCAAACGCTTCACCCTACTTACCAACCAGTGGTCGGTAGCGTTTATGTTCAATAATAAACAGAGGGGGAAGATTAAAAATGATAAGATTCTTAGGTGGCGGATCGAGCTCTCCACCTTTGATTATGACATCATTTACCGGCCAGGGGCCCTTAACGAATCCCCCGACGCCCTCTCACGAGGGATGTGTGCCAGCGCCACCGGGGATCGGCTACAGACCCTCCACAATGACCTCTGCCACCCAGGGGTCACGCGGCTGTTCCACTTCATAAAGTCCCGCAACTTACCCTACTCGATTGAGGAAGTTCGGTCCCTGACCAGGAACTGTCGCACTTGCGCTGAGTGCAAGCCTCGGCTCTACCGCCCAGATAGAGCCCACCTAATCAAAGCTACACGGCCCTTTGAGCGGCTCAGCTTAGATTTCAAGGGCCCCCTCCCGTCCGTCGACCACAATGTTTACTTCCTGAACATTGTGGACGAATACTCTCGTTTCCCATTCGCCTTCCCCTGCCCAGACATGACCAGCACCACGGTCATTAAATGCCTCAACAGCCTGTTCTGCCTGTTCGGTATGCCGAGCTACATCCATACGGATAGGGGGGCGTCCTTCATGAGTGAAGAGCTACGCCAGTACATGCTGTCCAGGGGGATCGCCACGAGCCGTACCACCAGCTACAACCCCGGGGTAACGGTCAAGTGGAGCGAGAGAACAGGACAGTATGGAAAGCAGTCACTCTAGCTCTAAGGACCAAAGGCCTCCCTATCTCCCGCTGGCAGGAAGTCCTCCCAGATGTGCTCCATTCGATACGGTCGCTATTGTGTACTGCCACTAATGCCACGCCTCACGAGCGAATGTTTGTCTTTCCCCGGAAATCCACCTCAGGCGTATCCATGCCATCATGGCTCTCCACCCCAGGTCCGGTATTCGTGCGAAGGCATGTGAGGGGCCACAAGACGGACCCTCTCGTGGAGTCAGTGCACCTACTCCACGCCAACCCCCATTACGCGTATGTCCGGCACGCCGACGGAAGGGAGGACACCGTGTCCATAAAAGACGTCGCCCCAGCCGGTAACGACAACAACCACGACAACAGCAGCAACAACGACCACAGCAACTCTTACCCACCCACTACTCTTTCATCACCCCCGGAAGAACATCGACCAACGGTACTCCCACCAACTACCCCTTCAACAACCCTGGCGGCACCCCCGGCAGAGACCCAGGAGGCCACCGGGGACACCCAGCCGACACCCGCGGCACCACAACAGCCACGTCGGTCGCAGAGGACTATCAAACCCCCGAACAGACTAAATCTATAGAAGGGGTGAATGTGATGAAATATTCCATTCATCACTCATCAGTATTTCTCTGCCTGTGACTGTGGTTGGTTTCAGTTTCATTTCCATTGTATTGTACTGTGTGTAGGGCTCCGCCCATACCTGGCTCCTATGTAAGCTGGCCCAGCCTGCAGCACATCCAGTACGGCAGACCTCTGGATGGAAGATACATTCTCCTCTGTGTGTTGCCTTCTAAGTCAATAAAAGCCTTGTTTTGTTTCGCTAACATCGAGTCTCGGATTTATTGAGGCACATCATTAATCACAAGAATAACCTGACTGCTCTTCCAAGTTTTTCCCTTCAGAAAGCAATCCTAATATCTCCAGTTTCCACACGATTAATTTTGTTACATTTTGGGCTTTTCCCAGCACTTCTGTCTTATGTTCACACCAAAAGGACAGCTCCCGTAAGCAGACTGAGCCTCCTACAAACGAAAACTTGTGCTCCTATTTATACATGCTGTGTTTGGGTTAGCGTGCAAATTTAACAATTAGCCCCTAATCCCAATACCTGAGATGGCCAGACTGGTTTCTTGCCCTTTTTGAAAAGTGGAAAATGCCATACCGACGGAGCAATGCTAGGCTCAAACTACTTGCTGTGATCTATTCACACGTAAAACAATACACCGAAGCCACATGATACAGCAAGATACTGAGTCAGCACAACACTTGAACAATAAAATTAGAGTCATTTCACAACTATGGATGAGGAAGGCTATCATTTTGAGAAGTCTCTAACACATCATCCAACTTTCAGCTAAATCACTGAGGTTTTTGTCTCCACTATACCACCCGTTCCACATCCTGATCACTCTTTGTACGTGAGGTAGAAACTCCTGCCAGAATGCATGTTTCTTACTGCGTCTGATAATCAACGAGAATTTGAATGGAACAGTCGGAATTGGCAAAGTTTTGGTCGACCTTGCCAATGTAGTGGGGGTAGCTGGGAGATATGAATCTCAGATCATCCACAGAGTGTGATCATCTGCCATAACTAAACTGCAGAGATAAAACTGCAAAAATTTGTTGGAACACCATAGTGGGTGGATGGAGGGTGGTGGTGGGGGGGAGGGGGTGGGGGTGGTGGTGGTGGGGGGGTGTGCAGGGCGGGCAGGGGTTGTTGTACACAAACACGAGAAGGCTGATCATGGGCAGAAGGCCGTAGATAGATTGGTAGGTTAGTCTGAGAGATGGCAACTGAAATTCAATATTGACAAGTGCAAAGTGATGAAACCAGGAAAGGAGAATAAATATTGGAACTATTTACTCAATAGTGTATAGGATACAGTGCCATAAAAAGATTTGGAGCTATTGGTGAACAGATCATTGAATCCATCAGCACAGTGTAGATAAGACTCAATAGCACCTTGGGGTTGTGTAGAGCATGGAATGGAATACAAATCACAAGATGTGATACTGGACCCATACAGGCATTGGTTCATCCCCACCTGCAGTACTGTGTGTGGTTCTGGTCACCATATTACAGGAAGGGGCATCGCGGCATAGGAGAAGGTGCAACAAAAGGGGCTACCCACCTGATACCTGCCAAAATACATTTGAGCTACAAGAAGAACCTACAGAAGTAGATTTCTTTACACTACAACAACTTGTATTTATATAGCACCTCTAACATAGTAAAACATCCCAAGGCGCTTCACAGGAGCATTATCAAACAAGATTTGACACAGAGTCACATAATGAGATATTAGGATAGGGAACCAAAATCATGGTCGAAGAGGGAGGTTGTAAGGAGCATCTTAAAGGAGGAGAGAGAGGCGGAGAGGTTTAGGGAGGGAATTCCAGAGCTTAGGGCTCAGGTAGCTGAATGCACAGCCACCAATTGTGGAGTGATTAAAATCGTGGATGCGCAAGAGGCCAGAATTGGAGAAGCGCAGAGATCTTGGAGGGTTATAGGGCTGGAGGAGATTACAGAGATAGGGAGGGGCAAAGCCATATGAGTGTACAATTCGCAAAATTAATATTGTGTTATAAGGGTCTTCTGGCAGAAGAGGCCTTGATTTTAAAAGACTGTTTTAAAAGAAGCCCAGAAAAGGGACACACAAAATGGCCACCAGACCCCGTGACTGACTTATTGGGACACTTTAAAATGGTTCCTGCAGTCCCCAGACAGCCTTTGTGGATTCAACCTACAGTAAGTTCTGGAAGCCGTTTCTGAGAGAACAAAACCAGACACCCACACATACATAAAGATTGGATACAGATCCAGTCAGATCGGCCTGTAGATAAAGGCCATCTAGATGTTTACCCAGACAAAGGGGAACAGTTCCATATTCATAAAGAACGCATCAAGGACCCGTTAAAGACATCAAGAAGACATTAAAACAATACCAGGTCATTCCAGACCAGAGATGGCCATCACCGGCCATCCCAAAAGCAGTTTAAATATAATAACTACCCTGCTGTGCCATATGCCCACCAAAAGTTAAACAAAGACTAACCTTGATTTGGCGGGAGATAGAGGCTTCTTCTGAGAAGTATAATTGGAGACACCGGGGGTAGCGAAAAAAAGCTCCATCTTAGATATTGGGAGGAGAGAGGTTCCTTTCCTTTATCATCTTCGTGGGACCTTCGGTAATAGCCATTACCTTCGATAGCAGCTGGAGTTCGGAGAAGAAGACGGCTCGAGTCGGCGTCCCGCCCCGTGGTAAAACATCGGGAAATCATCGACCAACCCCGGGCCGTTGACGAAACGGGAGGGTAGAAAAACTACTGAAGAAACCTATATGAAAGCCGGCTAGAGGCTTCTAACCGTGGTCAAGCAGATGATCTCCGCCAACATCCAGGCCCGTCAGTGTCCAGCCTATCCGTGACCTTCACCTCGAGAGAGAGAGAGAGAGAGAGATGTGGCGCAGCCCGCTGTGGCTCCACTGACCACGAGGAAACAGGATGCCTGAGGGGATCAAAACGCAGGCCTGTTTCAAAACTCTATATTTTTCCAACTGGATTGGTGAGCATGTTTCTGGCCCTTCATAATCGGATCTAACTAGGTTAAAGGGGGTGGTCATTTTGGGTATAATTAACATGAGTTGTTGTCCCTCGATGTTCCGTGTGTTTCCCCATTTCATGATGACTGTTGTAAGGTATAATGGCCTAGAAATTCAGTTGCGTGCGCCAGCCGTTAGCGCCTTAAGAGGAGTAGACATCGAGCGCTAGGCACTTAGCGGCCGGGCGCAGCGCGATCTGCGCCTACGCCCAACTTCAGTAGACATTTAGCGCCGGCGCAAAGTGTTTGCGCGCGCTCAGCTGCGCGTGCAGCTTATGACGTCATTTCGTCGTGCAACGCCCTTTGTGCGCCCCAAACCGGAACTTCAGTCGCGCCCGCCCAATGTGGGCGTGGCGGTGCTAAGAACTGTGAAGTGGAACGCAGCAGAGGCCCTGCGGGCCTCGGGGAGCGCTAATTAAAGGGCACTTACACTGAACTATAAAGGCCAGCCATTTTGCTGCAATGACTTTTGTGCAACGGATTTCTGGACAGAGACCAAGGAAGAGACCTTACTGATTTGGCCCAACATAGGAGAGGTATTTTTGGCTTCTGGCCAGAGCTTGGAAATTTGCCTCATTGTGATTTCATTGTTTCCCAGTATATTATGGGGGCTGCATGGGGTGCCAACCCTCAGTTCCAGCATTATGTGCGAAGGGCTCGCAGACGCTGTGTGAGAGGGGTAGCCATGACTAGACGCAGAGGGGGCATCAGGCGTCGGCAACATAGGCCTTACCCACTCAGGGAATACCGCCAGCAGGTGTCCTATCTCACCATGACTGCCGCGCAGTGTGTTAAGAGGCTGCGCTTCAGAAGGGAGGTGGTTGCAGAGATCTGCCAGCTGCTTCACAGAGATCTGCGTCCACAGCTGATGTGCAGGACGTCTCTGTCGGTGGAAGTGAAGGTCACGGTGGCTCTGAACTTTTATGCAAGCGGCTCCTTCCAAGCTGCTGCTGGGGACATAGCTAACATATCCCAGTTTGCCATGCATCGCTGCATCCGGCAGGTCACCGATGCCCTTTTCACAAGGAGACACCAATTCTTCTCCTTCCCCATGACCCTGGAGAGGCAGGAGCAGCGTGCAGTCGGATTTGCGAGGATCGCGGACTTCCCCATGGTGCAGGGCGCCATTGACTGCACGCATGTGGCTTTGCGGGCACCTATCGACAATGCCGAGGATTACCGCAACCGGAAGGGCTACCATTCCCTCAATGTACAGCTGGTGTGTGACAACAGGCAGCGCATCCTAGCTGTCAATGCCCGCTTTCCAGGCAGCAGCCACGATGCATTTATCCTGCGCCAGACTACTGTGGCTGACATGTTCCAGGCATAGCCTCCCCCAAGAGGATGGCTTATCGGGGACAAAGGCTATCCTTTGTGTACATGGCTCATGACCCCGCTCCGCGCGCCCAGGACCCCTGCTGAGGAGGCATACAACGAAAGCCATCAAGCCACAAGGAACATCATAGAGCAAACGATTGGCGTCCTCAAGCAACGGTTCCGCTGTCTGGATCGCTCCGGGGGAGCCCTCCAGTATTCGCCGGATAGAGTCTCCCAGTTCGTCGTCGTTTGCTGCATGCTACACAACCTGGCTATCCGCAGGACTCAGGCACTGCCACCTCACGTTGGACCACCACCTCAGGAGGAGGAGCAGGAGGACCATGAGGAGGAGGAGGAGGAGGAGGAGGAGTACCAGCCCAGGAGGGAGCCACAAGGTCCAAGGGCCGTCCGTCGGCGGCTTATTGAACGACACTTCTAGGCCCCCTGTCAGGGAATGGCTTGTGGCAATGAAGGGACATGAATGCAGCCGCTCCGCAAGCCCTCAGCCGGTTAATGCAACAACCACTTCAAACATCAAACATGGACAAGCTGAATAAAGAAAACCTTTATTGAACAAACTCAGGGCCCTTCCCACATGCAGCCCAAAAACAGACAACACCCCCAAAAAACAGTCAAACACATGACTCACTCCCACAACCTGGGGAGGAATAACAAAACTTTTCCATCCAAATGGCCTTCATCCTCGGCCTTACCAAAACAACCCCCCCCATAGACAACACAACCACCCCCATATAAAAAAACATTTGGCAACACCCTCTACTTTGTGTGCCGAGAGGGCGAGTCCTTGTCCAGCCTTTTCCGGCCCCTGGCCGACCTGCTGCTCCGCCTCAACCTGGGCCCTGTGGGTGCTGCAAGGCTGGGGGAAGGCTCCTGAGGGGCACATGGCGTGACGGCAGATGCCCTTGGGGGTCGGCCTAGACGAGCTCTGGCCCTCGAGGGGCCGGCTGCTGACTGCTGCAGCTGTGGCTGGGCAGCATCAGTCTCTCCAGCAGCTCGTGGCAGCTTCACTGGGGGAGTGGCAGTGGCGGCTGCAGCAATGGGGGCAAGCTGGCTGATGCCAGGCGCTCGCTGCTCGCCTCAGACACTGGCACTCGGCCGGGCTGGCACTGCAGCAAGCGCAGCAATCTGCTGAAGGCCAGACCGCTGTGCTGCTGCAGCGCGGCGGGTGCCCTGGCGATGCCTGGCTGACACAGCGAGTGTGGCAGCAGTGAGTGCCCGTACTGCCCTGGTCTGTGCCCGCATCAGACCAGCCAGTGACTGCACGGCACCACTGATCAACTGGCCACTCGCTGCCTGTGCTGCCCTGAAGTCATCCCGACTCGCGTCCTGTGCAGCCCCGAATTCGGCCCGACTCGCGTCCTGTGCTGCCCCGAATTGCTCAAAACCCCTGGCCTGTGCTGCCCCGAGTTGCTCGAAACCCCTGGCCTGTGAGGCCCCATAATTGGACACACTATGAGCCAGGGACTCGATGGCCTCAGGCAACCGTGCCACAACCCCCATGAACTCGGTGTGCCGGCGATCCGAGTCCGCAGACATTTGATCGAGGAGGCGCACCTCCTGGGCGAGGACCGTCTCCGGACTGGAGGCCGGATTCTCCCTCTGGGGAATAGACCGCCGAGCTGCCCAACCCTTCCCGCGTGGCTGGACACCACTGGGCCCAGCAACTACACTCCCCTGCAACACTTCCCCCCTCTGGGGAGAAGGCCGCCGAGCTGCCCGACCCTTCCCGCGTGGCTGGACGCCACTGGGCACAGGAGCTACACCCCCCAGCAACACTTCCCCCTGGCTCTCCTCCAGGGAAGGCGTGTCCCCTCCATTGCCACCTCCTGGCACAGATGAGGGTTCCCCCGATGGGCCGCCTTCCTCTTGCTCCTCCTCGTCCTCCTCTTCCGAGGGACTGTCACTGGCAGCTTCAGGGACCTCCTCCTCACCAGCTGAAAGCAGGAAGGCACAAGAGTAGCTTTAGAGTGAGGACAGGGCGTCAGCGAGGGAGGCATGAGTGGTGGCATTCAGCGCATTGGTCGGACAGTGGCAAAGGATGTAGATCTGAAGTGCAAGGGGAACGAGAGAGGTCCAAAAGGTGATGTCCTTACCATTGGGGCCCAGCACAGGGTCGGCATCTCCACATGCAACGGGGCCAATCAGCCGGCCACCCATGAGTCGACCCACGCGCTCCTCCAGGTCACTGAGCTGCTGGAACTGGGGACGGCCTCCCCCGGTGTCAGTCCGGCTCCTCAGATTCTGGGCCAGCTTGGCCTGCAAGAGAAAGGACGGCCTCTAAGTACAGTGTGGTGCCCTGTTGTTGTGTGCACTGCCTCCCATGGTCGAATAGCTTGGCCAGTGTGGTGCCCTGTTGTTGTATGCACTGCCTCCCATGGTCGAATAGCTTGGCCAGTGTGTAAAGTGCAGAAAGTGCAATTGATGTTCATGCCAGTGCCATAGCTGCTGGATGAGGGCTGGCCATTAGGGCTTTGAGGTCCCTTTGCCCATAATGTGAGGTGCACATGCAAGGATGAGGAGGACACTGGAAAGGGTACTCACCCTGACAATCCGAGTGAGGTCGTTAAACTTTTTCCGGCATTGGACACCAGTCCTGGGGACATCGCAGGTGGCTGTGACCCTCTGGGCGATATCCCTCCAGGCTCTCCTGTACACCCTGGTGGCAGGCTTCTTGCCACTGTCCGGGAACAAGATATGGCGTCTCCTCTCCAAAGCCCTAACCAGCACCTTTAAATCATGGGCAGAGAAGCGCTGCGCTCGCTCACGGGCCCGCTGCATCCTTCCTGGCGCTATTTCTCTCCAGCTGCAGTGTTTAGGCCTAGCTGGAGGGCTGCAGTATCCAGGGCGTGGCAGCAGACCAGGTAGACCCTTCCCCTTTAAGAGCTGGCCGGCGCCAGGGTGTCTGCTGTCAATCAAGGAATGACCGCACCTGCACTGCGCCCGGCCTCGGCGGTATCACTCTGCACCGTCGGCTTAGCACCTAAAGATAGCCGTGCATCGCCAGTTTTAGCGCTCAAGCAAACTCCTTGGCCAAAGCTACTGAATATCGGCGAAGTGGCCTCCACTTTGCGCCGGGCGCAAACTTTAGCGGCCGCCCGACTTTACCGCCCCAAAAGTGGCTATACTGAATTTCTAGGCCAATATGGCTGTATCTATTTTAGTCAGTAATGTATTGTTATGATTTGTTTTTCCCTCCCATGTACCCTCTCATTTGCTTGCATTTGATTTGTTTTTCCATATGCAATAAAATTCCATTTTGATTCATTAAACTTGGTCTATCAGAGTCTTCTCTGCATTGTGGTTCCTGCACCTAAGTCCAGTGTCTAGAATCTAAGGGGCGAGTAGGTCGAACCACTCAAGGTTTACTGTGCAAAAGAGAGAGAGAGGCCTCTGGCGAAAGAAACCTCAGTGAACTCAGAGAGAAAACCCCTTACATGAGGGATTTGAAAACAAGGATGAGAATTTTAAAACTGAGGAGTTACCAGACTGGGAAAGTGAACTGACTTGAGATTATGATGTATTGATGATCCTTAAGGGTATCGACAAGTTGAATTCATTCTCTCAGAGGGTCGTGAATCTTTGGAATTCTCTACCCCAGAGAGCTGTGGAGGTGGAGTCAGTGAATATATTCAAGGCAGAGGTAGATATCTATTTGAGCAACAGGGGCATCAAGGGTTTTGGGGAGCGGGCGGGAAAGTGGCATTGAGACCAAGATCAGATCAGCCATGATCTTACTGAATGGCGGAGCAGGCTCGAGGAGCCGAATGGCCTACTCCTGCTCCTATTACTTATGTACTTTCGTAATCCTGACACACACTTTACAATGGCTGTGAGAATAATAATGACAGGGCATTCAATGAACCTCAGAAGAGGAAAGGTAAATGGGAAGATTAGATATAACTTTACACAAGGGCTTATGATTTTTTTGAAATTGATTTTCCAGAATGGTGATTGAAGCTGACAACATCAGTAATTTTAAGAGAAAATTGCACAGACTTTTAGCCAGCAAATCAATAAGGGATATACTTAGTTCTCTCTATATTCTGCTTTTGAATTCTGAGGCTGGTCAGACGGATCAAATGGACAAAAATTTCCAGTCCCGTGCATTCCTTTAACGGTAATCCTGAGCAACCTAGGCTGCAATTTATGTCACAGATGTCTTTCACGTGACAACCAATTCCTCAACGTTAAACAAATGGATTTTGCATTTGACAGATCTCGCATGTTATGAGGTGAAATGCTTATGCCCAAATGCTCAATGCTTCCTCCATCTACTTCCTTGAATGGGTCAGCAATGAAAGCGATTAAATTTGTCTGTTCCGTAGTTTGTCAAGCTGCCTATGTTAACGTTTCAATTAGACTGTCCCAGTTACCAAGTAACTTTTTTGACCTAATTAGCTCCTGACCAAAGAAAATAAAACAAGCAAAGAAATTCCATTCAGGACAGATGTTTCCCATTTTATACACGGTCATGGTTTAGTTATACGGCCAATTGCATGCAGTAATCACCTTCCCAGGCACACAGCTGGCTGAAGCCAGTTTTAAATCAAATTTACTCTAAGTAGCTGACAGCACGTAAAATAAAATGCGAACATCTCCCTTCTCTGTGAGGTACCACTTGTCTTCTGATATGTAGCCTTGGGACGGTTTACTACATTAAAGGTGCTATACAAATTGTGATATCCGAGTGGTAAGGTCAGAAACTGAGATAGGCGAGATCTTAGGAACAAAACCCAACTGTTTATTACACGGTGTAGCAGAGGAACATATCTTACAGCCTGCAAGCAAAGCACACAATTTCTTACTGCATGATGGCAAGATGGAGGATTCACCTCTGAGTCATACCCATAATGCAATGCCACATTACCTTAATAACTGGTGTACCAGGACATTGACTACATGACCCATTACCTTAAACACTGGTGAATGTGATACCTTAATCTTTGGCTCCATCAGGTGGATAACTTAAACATTATGGCCTAGAAATTCAGCTGTTTGCGCCAGACGTTAGCGCCAGATTTCCGGCGCTATCCACTTAGCGCCCGGGCACCGCCGGATCTGCGCCTACGCCGAAATTCAGCTGGGCTTTAGCGCCGGCGCAAAGTGTTAGCGCCCGGTCAGCTGCGCGCGCATCTTATGACGTCATTCCGTCGTGCAACGCCGTTTGTGCGCCCCAAACCGGAAATTCAGTGGCGCCCGGCCGATGTTGGCGTGGCGCTACTAAGAACTGTGAAATGGAACTCAACAGAGGCCCTGTGGGATTCGGGGAGCGCTAATTAAAGGGCACATCCACTCACCCATAAAAGTTAGCCATTTCGCTGCAATGACTTGACTGGTTTGGATTTCTGCACAGAGAGCAAGGCACAGAGATTACTGATTTCGGACACCATAGGAGAGGTCTTTTTGGCTTCTAGCCAGTGCTTTGACATTTGCATCCTTGTGATTTTGCTGGTTGGAACTTTGTAATGGGGGCTGCATGGGGGGCCAACCCTCAGTTGCGACATTTTGTGCGAAGGGCTGGCATACGCTTTGAGACAGGCCCAGGCATGGCTAGACGCAGAGGGGCCATTAGGCGTCGCCAACGTAGGCCTTACCCAGTCAGGCAATACCGGGAGCAGGTCTCATATCTCACCATGACTGCGGCGCATTGTGTTAAGAGGCTGCGCTTCAGAAGGGAGGTGGTTGAAGAGATCTGCCAGCGGCTTCATGCAGATTTGCAGCCACAGCTCATGTCCAGGGCGTCTCTCTCGGTGGAAGTGAAGGTCACGGTGGCTCTCAGCTTTTATGCAAGCGGCTCCTTCCAAGCCGCTGCTGGGGACATCGCGACCATCTCCCAGTTCGCCGCGCATCGCTGCATCCGACAGGTCACCGAAGCACTTTTCGCGAGGAGCCACCAATTCATCTCCTTCCCCATGACCCAACACAAGCAGGAGCAGCGTGCATTCGGATTTGCCAGGATCGCGGCCTTCCCCATGGTGCAGGGCGCCATTGACTGCACGCATGTGGCTATGCGGCCACCTATCCGCAATGCCGAGCAAGACCGCAACCGGAAGGGCTACCATTCCCTAAATGTGCAGCTGGTGTGTGACCACAGGCAGCGCATCCTAGCTGTCAATGCCCGCTTCCCAGGAAGCATCCACGATGCCTTTATCCTGCGACAGACTACTGTGGCTGACATGTTCCAGGCACAGCCTCAACCAAGGGGATGGCTTCTCGGGGACAAGGGCACCCTTTGTGCACATGGCTCATGACCCCGCTCCGCGCGCCCAGGACCCCAGCGGAGCTGGCATACAACGAAAGCCATCAAGCCACAAGGAACCTAATAGAGCAAACGATAGGCGTCCTCAAGCAACGGTTCCGTTGCCTGGATCGTTCGGGCGGGTCTCTTCAGTATTCGCCGGATAGAGTCTCCCAGTTCGTCGTGGTCTGCTGCATGCTCCACAACCTGGCTATCCGCAGGACTCAGGCACTGCCACCTGACATTGGGCCACCACCTCAGGAGGACGAGCAGGAGGACCCTGAGGAGGAGCAGCACCAGGCCAGGAGGGAGCGACAAGGTCCAAGGGCCGTCCGCCGGGGGCTTATTGCTCGACACTTCTAGGCCCCCTGTCAGGGAATGGCCTGGCCCACTGAACGCAGCCGCTTCGCAAGCCCTCAGCCGGTTAACCCAACAACCACTTGAAACATGACACCTGCACATGGTGAATAAATAAACATCTTTATTTGAAAACCTCAGGGCCCTTCCCACATGGAAGAGCAAAACAGAGAAGACCCCCAAAAAACAGTAACAAACTTCTGTCACTCCCAAAACCTGGGGAGGACTAACATAACATCAGCATCCAAATGGCCTCGTCACTGGCCTAACAAAAACAAGCCCCCCCAACAACACAAAGACCCCCATAAAACAAAAACACATAATGCCCCCCAGAACAGAAGCCCCCGCATCACCCAAACCCTCGGTGAACACACTCTATTGGGTGTGGCGAGAGGGCGAGTGTGTGGACAGGCGTCTTTTGCCCCAGCCCGTCCTGCTGCTGCGCCTCAAGCTGGGCCGTGAGGCTGTGCCGAGGCTGGGGGAAGGATCCTCAGGGCGACAAGGCGTCTCGCCAGATGCCCTTGGGGGTCGGCCTACACGAGGGCGGGCCCGGGAGGGGCCGGCTGGTGGCTGCTGCAGCTGTGGGTGGCCCTCTTCAGTGGCTGCAGGAGCTCCTTGCACCGTGGCTGGGGGAGTGGCAGGCTCGCCTGCACCAATGGGGACAAGGTGGGTGATGCCAGGCGCGCGCTGGTCGCCAGACACATGTGCACTCGGGCGGCCTGGCCGGGGAGCAAGCGCGCCAAACTGTGGGTGGCCAGACCGGTGTGCGGCAGCAGGGCGGCGCCTGGCCTGGTGACGCCTCCCCGCCAGTGCGAGGGTCGCAGAAGTCAGTGCCCCAACTGCGCCGGCATGTCCCCGCATCTGCAGTCCCATTGTCTGGACAGCACCTCTCAGCTGGCGACTGGCGTGCTGCGCTGCCTCGAGTTGCTCGACCCCCCTCTCATGCGCTGCCACAAGGAGCTCCACCCCCCTGGCGTGCGCTGCAGCGAAAACCTCGAGGCCCCTGGCCTGGGCTTGGCCGAAAGCCACCACACTTTGAGAGAGGCTTTCGATGGCCTGAGGCATCTGTGCCAGCACCTCCATGATTTCCACGTGGCGGCGCTCCGACGCCGCCGACATCTCGTCCAGGAGGCGCACCTCCTGGGCGACGTCCGAGTCCGGACTGGAGGGCGCCTCCACCCTCTGGCCAGAAGGCTGGCGTGCCGCCGGAGCGCTGCCGCGTGCGGCCACGCCCCTGACACCAGGTTCTGCCCTCCCCTCCACCGCCTCCCCCCTCTGGGCAGAAGGGTCGCGTGCCGCCGGAGCCTTGCCGCGGGCGTCCATGCCACTGGGACCAGGTTCGGGGCTCCCCTCCCCCGCCTCCCCCTGGCTCTCCGGCACGCCAGACGTATCCCCTTCATTGGCATGTCCTGGAGCGGAGGAGGGTTCCCCCGAGGTGGCGCCTTCCTGCTGCTCCTCCACGTCCTCCTCCTCCGAGGGCCTGGCTGTGTGGGCTTCAGGGAGCACCTCCTCCTCACCAGCTGAAAGCAGGAAGGCACAAGTGTAGCTTTAGAGTGAGGACAGGCCGACAGCGAGGGAGGCCGCACTGGTGCATTATGCGCATTTATCGGCCACTGGGGAAGGATGTAGATCTGATGCGCGAGGGCAAGGATAGAGGTGCAGCCAGTCCTGTCCTTACCAGTGGGCTCCAGTATAGGGTCGGCGTCGCCGATCGCCACAGGCCCAATCACCGGGTGCCGCAGCAGTCGGGCCACCCTCTCTTCCAGAGGCGTCAGCTCCTGGAACTCGCGAGGGCCTCCACCAGTGACACGGAGGCTCCTGGCGTTCCTCGCCAGCTTGGCCTGCAAGAGAAAGGAGGGCGTCTAAGTACAGTGTGGTGCCCTGTAGCTGTGTGTGAGGCCTCCCATGGTGGAATAGCTTGCACAGTGTGGTGCCCTGTAGCTGTGTGTGAGGCCTCCCATGGTGGAATAGCTTGCACAGTGTGGTGCCCTGTAGCTCTGTGTGAGGCCTCCCATGGTGGAATAGCTTGCACAGTGTGGTGCCCTGTAGCTCTGTGTGAGGCCTCCCATGGTGGAATAGCTTGCACAGTGTGGTGCCCTGTAGCTGTGTGTGAGGCCTCCCATGGTGGAATAGCTTGCACAGTGTGGTGCCCTGTAGCTGCGTGTGAGGCCTCCCATGGTGGAATAGCTTGCACAGTGTGGTGCCCTGTAGCTCTGTGTGAGGCCTCCCATGGTGGAATAGCTTGCACAGTGTGGTGCCCTGTAGCTGTGTGTGAGGCCTCCCATGGTGGAATAGCTTGCACAGTGTGGTGCCCTGTAGCTCTGTGTGAGGCCTCCCATGGTGGAATAGCTTGCACAGTGTGGTGCCCTGTAGCTCTGTGTGAGGCCTCCCATGGTGGAATAGCTTGCACAATGTGGTGCCCTGTAGCTGTGTGTGAGGCCTCCCATGGTGGAATAGCTTGCACAGTGTGGTGCCCTGTAGCTGTGTGTGAGGCCTCCCATGGTGGAATAGCTTGCACAGTGTGGTGCCCTGTAGCTCTGTGTGAGGCCTCCCATGGTGGAATAGCTTGCACAGTGTGGTGCCCTGTAGCTCTGTGTGAGGCCTCCCATGGTGGAATAGCTTGCACAGTGTGGTGCCCTGTAGCTCTGTGTGAGGCCTCCCATGGTGGAATAGCTTGCACAGTGTGGTAAGTGCAGAAAGAGCTCTTGATTAACATGCAAGTGCCATTGTAGCGGCAGCAGGGCTGGCCAGTAGACCTTGGATGTCCCTTTGGCCCTAATGGGAGGTGCACATGCAAGGATGAGGGGGACATTGGAAAGGGTACTCACCTTGACCAGCCGACATAGGTCGTTGTATTTCTTGCGGCACTGATCCGCACTCCTGGGAACATCTGAGCTGGAGGAGACCCTCCGGGCAATTTTGGTCCATGCCTCCCTGAACTGGCTCCTGGGAGCCTTCCTGCCACTAGCCGGGCAAACGACCCGCCTTCTTTTGCGCACCCCATGAAGGAGCACACCCAGCGCATGCTCAGAGAAGCGTTCGGCTCTTTCACGGGCCCTCTCCATGTCCTCCAGGCGTTGATATGCCACACAACCACTCCTGAGGCCTAGTTGCAGGGCTACAGCATGCAGGGCATGGCTGCAGTCAAAGTTGACCCTTCCCCCTTTAAGAGCTGGCCGGCGTCAGGGTGTCTGCTGACACTCACCACATGATCGCACCTGCGCTGCGCCCGGAATCGGCGTTATTAGGCTGCATCGCCGGATTAGCGCCTGAACACAGGGTTCCAACGCCTTGTGCAGCGCTCGGCCAAAAAGTTGGCCAAATCTACTGAATTTCGGCGAGCTCGCCTGCACTTTCCGGCGGGCGCTAAATTTGACGAGCGCCCGACTTTAGCGCCGCAATAGCGTCAGAACTGAATTTCTAGGCCTACATCCCAGATTACTATATCCCTCCCCTCTTAAGTTGAACATTAATTTCTGAACTGTTGTGTATGTAATATGTGTGCTACTTTGAACCTATGGACAGGACTGCACTACTTGTAGGGCGTAGTGATACGCAGTACCACTCCTGGCCATAGGGGTATAAATAGCACTGTGGGTACTGATCTCCCCTCAGTTCCCGCCTGTGGGCATGAAGTAAAGACCTACGTATAGTCCCTACCTCCAACCAGTAAAGACCTGTTTGAGTTATACGTTTAAGTCTTTGTGTTAATTGTTCAATACAATACACATACTTAACACTGGCGACGAGTCAGGTTCTTACCCTGCGGCAGTTGAAGAGAGGTTTCAAACATCACCACCCCACTAGAAGCGACAGGCTTTAGGACTCTGAAGCCTCCATCAGCAACTGAGCACTGGAGTGCAACAGCCATCCTGACAGCTTCCAGCGACTGACAGAAGTCTTTCTGCAGTTTCCTTGTTCAACCTAGGTGGTGGGGTAAGCCGTGCAGCGTTGGCTGCAAAGACAGGGCTGGGGAAGTTGGAGAAGATAAGGGCGATCGCAATCCCTGATAAGAGCCGCGGTGAAACGCGCGAGCGGGTAAGCCAGAGCCCGGGAGGGAGCGAGCAAGAGCCGCGCGAGCGGGTGAGCCAGAGGCCGGGAGCCGCTTCAAGTGCGAGGCGCAGCGCGGGCCAGCGATCGGGACCAAAGATAAGGGCCGCACTCGGACTGAAAGGCGCGGCGGCTGCAGAAGCTCAAGGTGCGAGAGCCGCGGTGCACAGCGCGGGCTATCGATCGCGGCGAAGATAAGGGCCGCACTCGGGGGCTGAAGGGAGACGGCGTCGGGGGACGGGTGAAGACCGCCAAGCGCGGGAAAACCGCCATTTTGTGGGCGGAGGACGACGGCAAGAGCGGGAAGCCGCCATCTTTGATAACAAGTAAACAAAATAAAATCTGAGAAATTGCAAATCTACAATGCCTAAACACGGGAATATTAGCACCTTTGATAGTGACCTCGAAGATTGGGCCATATATGTTGAAAGAGTAAAAAATTATTGTAAGGCCAATAAAATTCGTGACCAAGATAAAGCTCTAACATTATTAAATTTAATGGGTGCGAAGACATACGGGCAATTGAAACACCTGTTATCACCAGATGAACCGGCGGATAAGACGTTCGATGAGATTGTTACTGTCCTGAAAGATCATCTAAACCCCACGCCGCTGATGCTAGCGGAACGATTTAAATTTTATGACAGAAGACAGCTACAGCATGAAAGCAATGCTGAATATTTGCTGGAATTGCGTAAATTAGCGAAATATTGCCAGTTTGGAACGGGACTGACAGAGGCACTACGAGACAAATTTGTGTGTGGTTTATTTAAACAGGATACACAAAAGCGACTGCTGGAGGAGAATGAGCTGACGCTTGAGAAGGCGGTCACTATGGCAGCAGCACACGAAGCCGCAGCGAGAGGCACGGCAGTAATGCAGCTACGGTCACCGGAGCTCAGTGCACACAAATTGGGTGTGAGTTCTGGCAAATGTTATCGTTGTGGAAAGACAACGCATGATCAGAACCAGTGTTGGTTTAAAAACCAAGAATGTAGAACTTGTGGTAGGCTTGGACATATAGCTGGAGTATGCAGGTCAGGGAAGAAGACCAGCAACAAGAAGTCACCGCAAGGAAAATACGCAAAGGTACACAAGGTGACCGAACAGGAGTCCGATTCAGACGCTAGCAGTAATGAACTGGCTAGCTTAAGCTGTAATGAACTGGCTAGCTTAAGAGTACTCAACGCTGGTAAGGGTGCAGACCTCCAGACAATTTGGGTCACTCTTCAGATAGAAGGAGTCCAAGCAAAACTGGAATTGGACACTGGATCGGCATTGACGGTCATAAATAAGAAAGATTACGGAAAGTTATTCCAACATATTCCCCTACAGGATACGGGGATTATATTGAAAACATACACGGGGCAAAGAGTGTACCCCATCGGGAAAATAGAGGTTGCAGTGGTCCACAAGGGCGAAGACAGTCAAATAATGGACTTATATGTGATATCTGAAGGAGGTTCTCCACTACTAGGACGGGAGTGGATTAGGAAAATGAATATGGACTGGCATTTCCTACAAACAATAACGAGTGAGAACTCGGTGAAGATAGTCAGCCCAGACTCTGGAACGGATGATGGTAAGCCCAACTCAGGTGCAAAAGACAAAGTTACAGCACAGAATTCCACTGAGCAACAACAACATAGTTTAACTGTGGATTCTGAGTCTGGCAAGCCTACTGATGTGCCCATTTCTGAGGGACACCGGGCTCGAACTCAACTCCATTTCAAACTACAACAGCAATTAGAACAAATGCTTCGCCGTTTTGAGCAAGAGTTGAATGCAACGAAAGAGTTCTTTGATATAGAGTTGGAGAATCTGGAAAGACAACAGAAGCAGCTGATGGAGAAAATGGAGCAGGAGCACACAAAACGTCTGATGTCAGAGGAGTTAACGGTCAGCCAACTCCTGCATATGCTGAAGGACAGGACTCTGAAATGGGAAAAACTTGAACACGAACTTCAATATTCAAACGAAAGGGGTTCGGAGCTCTCAAAGGTTATTGGAAGAGCTGAGGTGGCAACACAGACTGAGATGACTGCAACAGAGCAGCCCTTGGATGCCAAAAGTACGCTGACTCACGTCAACGTAGAACAACAGACCGCTGAAACAGCTGCTCCGGTAGAGGGATTGAATAGTCCGATCAATCAATCTCCAAAAGAAGTTGAAGTAGTAAAATCTCAAATGAGGTCATTAGTAAACGACTTGCTGAAAGCCCAGAAAAAGCTGGATGAAGAGGTACGCATGAAGAAGTCTCTTCAGGAAAGATGTCTGGACTTGGAACAAAAGCTGGCTAACGCCCAGCTGGGTATGGAGGAAATAGAAGACCCTCTCGCTGGCCTAGATCAGGACGACACCGAATATTACTATGTCCTGTCCTGCCCAACTTGTAACTTCGACTCCCACCATACAGAAATCATGGAGGAGCACCGAAAGTCTACGGAACATCGGGAGAAGGTGGCTCTACTACGGAAAAAGGAGGAAGAGAAGGAGGAACTGCGCATGCAGCTGGCAGCTGACAGTGGAGCCCAGAGAGTCTCCAAGAAGCAGAAAAGGAAAAGTCGAAACAGAAGATGACCCATCTGAACCATTATTACCTCTACCAGATCACACACGTGGTCCCTCCGAACGGAGCCAATTCAGTTCGGAAGTTCAAACTGTTAAATCCATGGAAGGACTATTGAATGAGTCACTCCAGCAACGTGAACCGACTACACCACAGAGATTGAATCTGTGAACTGTTTTCCGCAGAGACTGAATCTGTGATCTGTTTTGACATGAAGTTATCTATGTATCTATGTTATTCTGTTATGTAAACCTGAAGTTATATATGTATATATGTTATTACGTTATGTTAAATGGGGAGATGACTGTAAAGCTAGGAAGGGAGGAATGTTGTGTATGTAATATGTGTGCTACTTTGAACCTATGGACAGGACTGCACTACTTGTAGGGCGTAGTGATACGCAGTACCACTCCTGGCCATAGGGGTATAAATAGTACTGTGGGTACTGATCTCCCCTCAGTTCCCGCCTGTGGGCATGAAGTAAAGACCTACGTATAGTCCCTACCTCCAACCAGTAAAGACCTGTTTGAGTTATACGTTTAAGTCTTTGTGTTAATTGTTCAATACAATACACATACTTAACATGAACAACATTCTTAAAAAGTCCCATAAGGAAACTCCTTTAACGATAGTCAATACTGAACGAATCTAGCAGGTCGTTATCAATCTCTCTGGCGGCTTGTGAGCCCTTGGTGAACATCGTACAGTCAAGTCCCTGCTTGGTTGTGGTAGAGCCACCTGCTGCTCCTGAGCAGTACTAAGAGTATCCGACTCTGCTACGATGGTTTCCTCTTGACGAAGGGGTCCAGGTGGAACTGGCTCTGTTCGTGGTGGTGGCACCACCAATGCATTTGGATAACTGGGGGCCAACTTGTCCTCCGACATCTCCTCTGGAACCTCCATTTCGATTTCCCCTTGTCTGGTCAGTATCTGATGTACATGTCTGCGTACAACCTGACCAGTTCCCACCATGACCATATATGATACTGGACCGGTCATTGAGTCTATGAATCCATTTTGGACCATAATGTAGTGTATGTGCCTTTAAGAGCCCCCTGTGTACTGTAATGCTGGTAATGGCCACTCGGGCTATATAAGCCTGTATATTGTTCTGTATCAGTTAGTTCACCTCCAGACTTTGTTCAGTAAACACCTGTGAAACCAACTCCTGCCTTCAGTGTCTCTATTAACACACGGATACAACAGTGGCGATGAATTGGAAATGGACTTACCTGCAATTCGGCAGCACCTCAAGGACATCGATTCCTCAGACGTCCAAAGTCGAAGAAAAGCAAGAAAAAAAAACTGTGGTTTCACCAGCTAGCCAAGCTGGTGGCAGGTACTGCAATAATCCTTCCTGGGCGGCGGGCTGGGGCTCCATCGGCTGGCTCTGCAGCGAGGCCAAGCAGCGAAGGCGGAGGCAAGCAGAAACAGATGGGGGGGAGCACTCGGGAGATGGCCTGCGCTGCAAAGCAGGTCGGCGTTCGGACCTAGCAGAGGGGGGAAAAGTCCCAGAGAGTCCGGCGGGAACGAGTCTCCACCTGTAAATAAAAAGTAAAAAAAAAAACGAGGAAAACAGCGTTGTCAGCAGCAGCAGCGGCGGGAAAGCGCGGGAAGCGCCATATTTTTTTTCTGCAGGAAAGAAAGGAAAGTGCGGGAAGCGCCATTTTTTTCCAGGATGCCTAAGGCTGGCAATATTGATGCTTTTGATAACGATATAGAGGATTGGACCACATATATGGAAAGAGTGGAGGTATATTGCACAGCAAATGGAATAGAAAATGATAAAAAGGCGTCAGTACTTCTAAATCTAATGGGCGCAAAGACATACGGGCTGTTACGAAACTTAATCACTCCAGCCAAACCAAACGACAAGAATTTTAAGGAAATTGTTGATACCCTACAGGAGTACTTAAACCCAACACCGCTGCTGATAGCGGAACAATTCAAATTCTTCAAGATGAATCAGCACAAGAATGAAAGTAACGCTGATTACCTCACCGAATTAAGAAAGCTATCAAAGCACTGCCAATTCGGGGCAGGACTGGCAGATTCTCTTCGAGACAAATTCGTCTGCGGTCTCCTAAGTGAAGGAACACAGAAAAGGCTGCTTTCTGAGAAAGATTTGACACTGGACAAGGCTTTCAGTATGGCTGTATCATACGAAGCAGCCGCAAGAGGAGCTGCAGAGATACAGCAAAGGACACAGGACTTCGGCACCCATGAAATGACACAGGGTTTCGAGAGATGTTATCGCTGCGGCAGATCCACCCATGACCAGAGGGACTGCTGGTTCAAGGACAAAGCATGCAGGCAATGCGGAAAGATTGGACACATTGCACGGGTATGCCGATCTGGACAAAAAAAATCCATGGCCAGGAAAGAAAAAATCAATAAAGAAAAGTACAGAAAGGTACAAATGATGACGGACAGTAGCTCCGAAGACCAGAAGAGCAATAGCGACTCCGGAAACAAGAGACTAAGCTGTCTCAAATTACATAATGTAATTGCCAAAGAAGATTACCAGACCATTTGGGTTACCCTCACGATAGCAGGGACCCCAGTTAAAATGGAGCTAGATACAAGATCAGCTCTGACCGTCATAAATCGACGGGATTACGAGCGGCTATTTCCGCATATACCTTTAAAAGACACATCCATTATCTTGAAAACATATACGGGGCAGAAAGTATACCCCAAAGGAAAAATAAGGGTGCCTGTTGTATACAACGGCAAGGAAATACAGAAGTTGTATTTATACGTTCCACAAGATGGTGGTCCACCGCTGTTGGGACGTGAATGGATCAGGAAGATACGTTTAGATTGGCACTCCATTCAGGCACTGACGGTGACCAGTAAGAAAAAAAATGATGATGACGTCATACCTGAACGATTAAAAAACATCTTGGCCAACGCCAAGAAAGTGTTTCAAGAGAAACTAGGCACCTTGAAAGGCATCACCGCCTCAATAAAAGTGGAAGATGCGGCAATTCCCAAGATTTTTAAGGCAAGGCCAGTGCCATACGCTATTCGTCCAGCAGTCGAGCCAGAGCTGGAGAATTTGGAAAAGGCAGGCGTATTATCCAAGATAGATTGGAGCGAGTGGGCAACACCCATCGTCCCGGTCATGAAGAAACATTGAATAATGATAAATCTGAAGAACAGAGAAAAATTCGCATCTGTGGAGACTTCAAGGTGACTGTAAACCTGGTCCTTCACACGGTACAGTATCCTCTTCCGAGGATAGAAGATATTTTCGCCTCACTATCCGGAGGGAAACATTTCACAAAAATTGACTTGGCACAGGCATATCTACAGATGGAGGTTGAAGAGGCCTCTAAAAAGTATCTCACGATAAATACACACGAAGGCCTGTACCAGTACAATCGACTGGTTTTCGGAGTAGCATCAGCTCCAGCTATCTGGCAAAGAGCTATGGAGCAAGTCCTCCAAGGGATTCCGGGGACTCAATGCTACCTAGACGACATCCTTGTAACAGGAGAAAACGACAACGAGCACCTTGCCAATTTGGAGCAGGTGCTCACTAGGCTGAGAGAACGGGGCCTACGAGCAAATCGCCCCAAGTGCAAATTTTTCCAGAAACAAATATCATATTGTGGCCACATAATTAATAAGGAAGGGTTGCATAAGTCACCTGAAAAAATTGAAGCGGCCATAAAAGCCCCAGCACCTGAAAATGTTTCACAATTAAGGTCATTCCTGGGATTGATAAATTATTATCATAAATTTTTACCGAACTTATCAACTCTTCTGCACCCTCTTAATGAACTGCTACAAACAGGAGTAATTTGGAAATGGAGCGAAGACTGTAAACGTGCCTTCCATAAATGCAAAGACTTAGTCACGTCCAAGGAAGTTTTGGCTCATTACAACCCATCACTGCCAATCAGACTGGCGTGCGATGCATCCCCTTACGGCGTAGGAGCGGTATTATCACATAGATTCCCTGATGGCTCGGAATGGCCGATAGCTTTTGCGTCACGCTCATTGAACTCAGCTGAGCGTAACTATGCCCAAATCGATAGGGAAGCACTCAGCCTGGTATGGGGAGTGAAGAAATTCAACCATTACCTACACGGACAAAAATTTACCTTGTTGACTGACCATCAACCCCTCATCTCCATATTCAACCCTAAAAAGGGTGTTCCTATTATGACAGCGCAAAGGCTACAGAAGTGGTCCCTTTTTCTAGGGGCACACCGATATGACATAGAATACAAAGGATCAAAACAGCATGGGAATGCTGACGGTTTATCGCGCCTACCGTTCCCAACGGTAGAAGAGGCACCTACAGTAGACCCAGTGGAGATGTTCCACTCTACCATAGTGGAATGTCTACCAGTAACAAATTCTGCCATTGAAAGGGAAATGAGAAATGACCCGACTCTCTCACGAGTCTACAATTTAACAGTGAAGGGATGGCCAGCACACGGCGAACCACTGTTGCCAGCATTCTCGCGAAGAAGAGAACAGCTGTCAGTGTGCCGAGGAACCTTGATGTGTGGATCCAGAGTGGTGATTCCACCCAAACTCCAGGATAAAGTGCTAAAGGAGCTTCACGAGGGGCATCTGGGTGAAGTGAAAATGAAGAACCTAGCCAGGGCGTTTGTATGGTGGCCAGGTATCGATGGAGACATCGAAGAAATGACCAAGAGCTGCCTAGGATGCCAGAAGGTCCAAAACGCTCCACCACAAGCCCCTCTACATCCATGGGAGTGGCCCTCATCTCCATGGCAAAGGGTACACATCGACTTTGCTGGTCCATTTATGGACTCAATGTTCTTAATCGCGGTTGATGCACACTCCACATGGCTGGAGGTAATAAAGATGTCCTCCACTATCACGGAAAAAACCATCACAGTATTAAGGACCATATTTGCCAGGAATGGGCTGCCTGAACAGATCTGTTCTGATAGTGGACCGCAATTTGTGTCCGAAGAATTCAGGAAGTTCTTAAAAACAATGGGGTTAAGCACTACACGTCCGCCCCATACCATCCCACCACCAATGGATTGGCTGAAAGGTTTGTCCAGACCTTCAAGAAGGCCATAAATGCCATGGGTAATGAAGACATAAAACTTCAGCATAAGGTAGATAATTTCTTGTTTGCATACAGGAATGCAACACATATGGTTACAAACCAAACTCCCGCCATGATGTTCTTCAATAGAAGCCTAAGATGCCGGCTGGATTTGATCAAGCCAAACATCAGAAGGGACGTGGAGAACCGGCAATTTCAAGGCATGAATGAAAGGCCAACTAGTACCTTCCAGATAGGTCAACAAGTTTTGGCACGGGACTACCGTACCGAGAAATGGCAGCCTGGAACTATTTGCACACGACTAGGACCGCTGATGTATACCGTGGACATTGGAGAAAGCATAATAAGGCGCCATGCTGACCAGATCATAGAGTCATCCGAAAAGGGACAACCTACACCACAACTCTATACGCCTAATGATGAAGTAGAGATACCCATAGTATCTACCTCCGATCCGGTGATACTGGAACCAGATGAACCCGACACTGGCATTCAAGCCGAATCAGCCTTGCCAAAAGAACCTACTACACCACCAGAAACTACTACACCACCGAGGCGTTATCCGGACCGAGTCAGGAAGCCTCTAGAGAGACTGACTTATAATTGATTAACTGCAGCAATGTGTAGATTATTGTTCTTGTAACATTTAATTAATGATTACTTAAAATATTATGTACTGGTTGGCTAAAAGAGGAGGAATTGTAGTGTATGTGCCTTTACGAGCCCCCTGTGTACTGTAATGCTGGTAATGGCCACTCGGGCTATATAAGCCTGTATATTGTGTTGTATCAGTTAGTTCACCTCCAGACTTTGTTCAGTAAACACCTGTGAAACCAACTCCTGCCTTCAGTGTCTCTATTAACACACGGATACAACACATAAGTGAAATTCTTGGTAAGGACCGCATCTCCTTCTCCAAAACTGCGGCTCTTTGTCCTTCTGTCATGGTTCTCCTTTTGTTTGATTTGTCGGTTTTCCACCTTCCTTTTTAGATCTGGGTGAACCAGGTCAAGAGTGGAGCGTAGTCGACGTCCTAACAACAGCTCAGCAGGAGAGAGTCCTGTGGTAGATTGAGGTGTTATTCTGTAGCTGAACAGAACTCATGACACTTTGGTTGCTAAACTCCCTTCCGCACTTTTTTTTTATCATCTCCTTAAATGTTTGTACGGCTCGCTCCGCAAGTCCATTTGAAGACAGATGATATGGAGCTGAGGTCACGTGCACTATGCCATTGTTTCTCATGAACTCTTTTGTTTCGGTACTCACAAAACACGTGGCATTGTCACTTACTATGATCTCCGGTAGCCCTTGATTACTAAAACTCCTACGCAGGCAGTCTATAGTAACAGTAGATGAAGCAGAATTTACAGGATAAACATCCATCCATTTGGAATGTGCATCAATGATTATGAGGAACATCTTCCCCATGAATGGACCCGCATAATCTACATGTAATCTTCTCCATGGTTTATCTGGCCACTCCCAGGGGTGGAGAGGAGCCGCTGCTGGTGCCTTCCTGTGTATTTGACAAGTGCTGCATGTCTTGACTAGATTTTCTATCTCCTCATCTAGCTTTGGCCACCACAAGTAACTCCTTGCCAAGGCTTCCATACGCGAAACTCCAGGATGACACTGATGTAGTTGCCCTAGGATAGACTGTCGTGCTGGCTGTGGAATAATCACTCGTGCTTCCCGCAGCACGCAACCATCCTGCACACTCAGCTCTGTCTTCCTGACACTGTAAGGTGTGAATTCAGTCCCTTCCGGATGCTGTGGCCAACCCCTCATCACATATTCTCGGACTCTAGACAGTACTGGATCTTTACCGGTCCATGTCCTTACTTGTTCTGCGGTCACAATTGCCGTGTCCGTGTCCTCCAACATCAAAACTCTGTCCTCTGGAGCTGCATGGATAGGTGTACCTGGCAGTGGAAGACGGCTCAAGGCATCTGCATTCCCATGGTACTTGCCCGCCTTGTAAACGATGACATACTCATATGCCCTTAACGTCACTGCCCACGTCTGGATCCGGGGTGACACCATCTGTGGTACTGCTTTCATTGCATTAAAAAGAGATAGAAGAGGTTTATGATCGGTGCATATGGTGAATTTCCTGCCATATATGTACTTGTGAAACCTCTGTAACCCAAATATTACTGCTAATCCCTCTTTATCTAACTGGGAATAGTTTTTTCCGCTGGTGTCAGAGTTCGAGACATAAACCCTATCGGTCTTTCTGTTCCATCTTCCAAGCTGTGTGAAAGAACTGCCCCCACCCCGTAAGGTGAAGCATCACAAGAGAGAATGATGTCTTTCTCTGCATTGTAGTGAACCAGCACATCCGAGGACAGCATCAGTTTCTTGGACTGTTCAAATGAAACCCTCTGTTCCTCTTCCCACTGCCACTGTGTCTCCTTGCGCAGAAGTTTGTGAAGAGGTGCTAACACTGTTGCCAAGTTTGCTGTCAATTTATAATCTCCACAGAGTCTTACCAAATTGTCCGGTTTTAAAACAGGTACAATGGGAGCTGCCCATTCTGAACATTTCACGGGTTCCAGAATGTTCTCTCTCAAAAGACGGTCAAGCTCAGCCTCTACCTTTGGTTTCATGGCATACGGCACAGGTCGTTGTTTAAAAAACCTTGGCAGTGCCTCCTTGTCGACATAAATCTTAGCTGGGGGGCCATTAAATGTGCCAAGTTCTTCCTTGAACACGTTCTCATGTTCAATCAAGACTTCTTGCAAAGACAACTGTTTGCCTCCCTCTATTTGATTTATTGCTCCCCAATCTAATTTAAGTTCTTGTATCCAGCCCCGACCTAACAAGTTTGGTCCAGAACCCAATACCACAACTACAGGTAGCTGTTCCATGGTGTCCCTGTGTTGCACAGTTACAGTAGCTGTACCAAATGTCGCCACTCGTTCACCAGTATATGTTTTAAGCTGCATAGAGCAAGACTTTAACTCTGGAACTTTTGCACGGTTCCACAATTTTGAGTACTCCTCCCTGTTCATTATGGTTACGCCGCATCCTGTATCCACTTCAAAGTTGACCTTAGAGTCATTTATTGTCAGTTGCAAAGTGATAGGATCCACTTTTGGAATGTTCTCTACCATACTATGCATTATGAACATGTCGTCTTCTTTCTCAGCTTTTCCGCTGATGTGATGTGCTCCCTGTTTTTTCACTTCTCTTCCTAGGTTTTGCTTTCCTCCCCCTTTAGGTTTGTATTCCTCCACGGTTGCTTTTGCCCTGCATGCACGTTTTATATGTCCTTGTTCCCCACACTTGTGGCACTTTTCCTCCAGAAACCTGCATTCCCTCGCCAGGTGATCGCCATTGCATCTATAACATGCCTTCACATGCTCACAGTGTGGTTTCTGACGCATATTTAACTTGTGCACAGCAACCTGACTTGCAACTTGCTTTGTAGTAGCCCAGCCGGAACCTTGTATTTCTTTTACATCTCGGTTCGCTGTCTCTATGGCTTGAGCAAGTTCCAATGCTTTTTCATTCATAAGCCCAGTCTGGGACAATAATCTCCTCTGCATTCGATCATCCATTATCCCGCAAACCAGCCTATCTCTCAGCATGTCTTTCAAGTTGTTCCTGTAATTGCAATCATGTGCCAATTTTCGCAACACCGCTACATAATCCAATACAGTCTCTCCCGGTTTCCTGTTCCGTGAATTAAATTGGAAACGCTGTACAATCTCACTCGGTCTGGGATTGAAATGGTTCTTCAGCAAGGCCACTAAGTTAGCAAATGTTATGTCTCCAGGCTTTTCAGGACTGCATAAGTTTCTCATTAAACTATATGTCTGACTTCCCACGGAAGTGAGCAAAATAGCTCTCCTTTTTCCGACATCATTTATAACATTTGCTTCAAAGAAATGCATCAGCAACTCGCAGTACTCATCCCAGGTCTGTGTCTGAACATCAAAACCAGACATCTTTCCTACTGTAGCAGCCATGATCCTCTATTCAGTGCTCTTTTTTGTTTCTTCTTCAAGATGTGATCTGTTGATCCTCGTCGCCAATATGTGATATCCGAGTGGTAAGGTCAGAAACTGAGATAAGCGAGATCTTAGGAACAAAACCCAACTGTTTATTACATGGTGTAGCAGAGGAACATCTCTTACAGGCTGCAAGCAAAGCACACAATTTCTTACTGCACGATGGCAAGATGGAGGATTCACCCCTGAGTCATACCCATAATGCAATGCCACATTACCTTAATAACTGGTGTACCAGGACATTGACTACATGACCCATTACCTTAAACACTGGTGAATGTGATACCTTAATCTTTGGCTCCATCTGGTGGATAACTTAAACATTACATCCCAGATTACTATACAAATGCAAGTTGTTGTTGTAGCTTCCTCCGGCACATATCCAAGATCAAAAGCTTGCCACATAGACGCAGAGAGATGTAGGACAGCATGCAAAGTGTAAAGGCCATTCTGCCCATCAAATTCTGCTTCCGTAGATCATTTATAATCCTCTGTCTCGTGGGCTCCACACCAACCAGTTAATTTTCTGATAGACAGTTCTGTATAAATGCTTAATGACTCCCAAAGAAAAGTCCAAAGTATTAATCCATTCTCACAGTTCCACAATCTCACCCTGATCCTCAAGTCATGGGTTAAAGCTGTGTCTTTGTGTCCTTCCACTCTGTGCCACACTCGTGGGGGGGGAAATTCGGTCGCACCCCCTTTGGGGCGCTAACTTCGCCAGAGTGCAACTCAGTGCTAAATTGAATGGTAGCGCCCCAAGCAAGGGGCGGGGCGCTACTGGAAGCACTCCCCCTCCTTCCTGGGGCGCTACCATTCAATATCACGGCGATACACTCAAGAGGAGTGCCGGACTGAGCGGTCGAGGCCGGCACCCCGCATGAGGAAGCGCAAGGGGGAAGGTGCTGGCAGGCGGCCCCAAAAAAATGGCCGCCCGGCACCTGCCCTTTAATTTGCGCCGCCGCGACCGCAAAAACACCACCCCGACCCTGTCGGACATATTGGGCAGGATTTTCATTGGGCCGTGGAGGCGGGATTGGAGGCGTGTGGGGGGTTAAAATCCCGAAATCGGGGGGCCACGAACCCATCCCGCCCCCAACCTGCCTCCATGCCAGTTTCAAAGGAGGCGAGTACCCGACCCGCACTGGGACCCGCCTTCCCGAGGCAGGAAGGCGATTAGTGCCAATTAACTGCCTGTTAATAGGTAGTTAACAGGCAGTTTTTAGCCTAATCCCTATTTTCATTGGTGAAATGTGGGATTCCCGACGGCTCCAAACCACGCCAAGTTAGCGAGGCGGACCGTCGGGATGAAGGGCTTGGCGGGGTCGAGATGTCCGGTGCTCAGGTGAGTGATGGGTGCATGAGTGCAGAGGTAAGTGTGTTTGGTGTGTGTAAAGTGTTCAAAAAAGTTTTACTTACATGCACTTACCTTTACAGCCTTCCTTCCTTCAGGTCTCGGGAGTCCCTCATCTCACCAGCACAGAAAGCAAAATGGCCGTGAGCTGACAAAAGTTGCAGCATTCAGCTTTCTGTTCCGGGGAGATCTCTAAATCATCCTGAGAGGAAGGAATTAACCTGGAGTACAGATTGTCAGTGTTTGACAGCTTCAAACAGCTGTCAAGCACTGATATTTCATCTGTCAAAAGGTCTTGACAGATGAAATGTCAATCTGTGAATTCACCTGTTGCCGGGTGGCCCTTAATTGGCCTGCTGAGTCCGCTGGGCGGGCTCAACAAGGTCAATCAAGTCTAAATCGCATGGGTTGGCTCGAACTCTATGGAGGCGGGCCTACAACCCCAAAAGTTGTAGCCCGACTCCTACCCGACGACTCAATGAAAATCTAGCCCATCGTCTGGCAGTAGGTCAGGGGGCGCAACTGAAGTTTGTGGCCGGGGTGCGAGCGGGGTGCTATACATGGCGATGATGTCATTGCCAGAGGTGCAGCACCACGGGGCGCTACCAGCTACCGCCGCTGCTAACCTCCCATTGAATTTCCATGTGCAAAGCAACCCAATTTTTCCCCCTGTGGATGTTAATGTGCAGTGTAATTGGAGTTGGTTGGTTGAATAGCTTTCTCTAGTGAATGTCAGTACATATTTTTTTAATTTATTTCCCAATTTTTGTAAGTTTTTTGCCCTCATTATAGTGAGGGATGTTAGAGCTACAGAATGGCCCACTTTTCATTCAGGCACTGAGTGTCGGCATCAAATAATCGCAGCTTGGGTTAATGTAGAGTAAAGCTCCCTCGATCCTACCCCAGCAAAAGCCTTAGTCCCAATGACACTTCCATTTCCTGCACCAGTCATCCTGCAGCTGGCTGTGAATGCGGTTACCAATTAATTCCAATTTAGTAACAATTATTGCCAAATTATAAACTATTCTGAGCTATGCATTCAATTCACATCGGACACCGTGGGCTCGATTTTCATTGAACTGTGGAGTCCGGCTTGGAGGCGTGCGGGGGGTTAAAATCACAAAAACTGGCGGGCGGGACCCCCCCCCCCCCACCGGCCTGGTTCCCGACTCCGAGCAATTTTAACTCAGGCGTGTCTGATGGTCCCGACTCCGTCCCGCATCCAACAGGCGGGACTGGTCGTTAAGGCCCTTAATAACCACTAAATGGCCTCTATAATCCTATTTTAACAGGCCCTTGCAAATTTAACCCTTTTCTCACGTAAAACACGCCTGGTGGGAAACGCGAATGTGAAACCTGGCGGGAGCACTATTGCATTGCTGACTACCAATTGCAGGTCAACCATTAAAGAGGAGATTTGATCAGCCATCATTTGTAGGTGGCAGGTCTCAGGTCTGGGGCAACTTTTAGAAGGCTTAACCACACCTCTGGAAGGTTGGTACCTCACACCCATCTCCAGTGTGACCTTCTGGGAAACCCCTCTTGCCACTTTCGCTCAGCACTTCCTCAACGGAGGCATCTACCAGAAGCATGGGAGCCATTTATTTCCTTCCCATCTGGGCATTAGAGGAGCTCGAGCACCAGCCGTGGCAGCAGCAGAACCAACAGCAGCACCAGCAACATCAGCAGCAGCAGCAGCGCCAGGCTGCTGCTCACCCACCTGAAGCTGCACAGGTCAGAAGGGGCCAGCGCCTGGAAGTGGCTGGAGAGCACCTTGCTGCACATCAGGGGGGCCATGGGGACCCATATCTGCAATGGCAGTCCTACTCAGAAGGACTTCCATGAAGGTCTGGTTTCTCTGTTCAATAGATGCCCATCGCTCCTCAAGAGATGTCATTCTATTCTGAACAATGACCATGTTTTTCATACCCTGGCGACTAACCTCCTCCATGGCCGTAGCCATCCTCTCCTCTACCGTAGCCATCCTCTCCTCTACGCTAGCCAGCCTTACCATGGAGGTAGCAATCCTTTCCACGGAGGTAGCCATCCTTTCCGTGGTGATGCGTTCATGCGCCAATGACTCCACAAAGGCTCTGCTCATGTTCGCTATGGACTCCTCCATTCGCTCCACACTCGCAGCGACCCTAGAGACAAAACCTGCCAGAGACTCCTGCATCTGTGCCTGGAGTTCCATCACCTCTGATCTTATGGATGGACCCAGAGGCAGAGGGTCGACATGCTGCTGAGCCGAGCTGGCAGAGCCCTGCACCCTCCGACTAGGACTCTCCACTGCTGTCCCTGTCTCCACAATCTGCTGATGCTCACTTGTGAGCTGTGATACACCAGGTGACAACACTATTCTATGTCCCGACAGTCCCACCGAGGTGTGAGTGTCTGCGCTGGTGCAGGGTGCGCTGAATTCTGCTGATGCTGTGCCCTCAGAGATTGCAGCTTCCTCCGAGGAGTCTGGCTGCTCAGCCTCTTCTTCCTGGTTAGGGGGGACGGATGCTCGTGATGGTCCTGTGGGGGAGTAAAGGAAAGAGTCAGAGATGTGATGCAAAGGCTACATGCACTTAGCTTTTTGCAGATGCTCATAAGTCCATCTGTTACAGCTTGACAATCATTATCAGCAACTCATGCAATGTCAAAGAGAGAGATTGGAAACTTTTCTGTCACCAGCTTGCTGTGTTGCACCCGTCTGTCCGTCCCCCACACACGAATCATCGAATCATCCTCTATTCCCATAATTTCCAGGACGGCCTCCTCCCAGGGGGTCAGGTGGGCTATTGAGGCTGTCCCTCCTCCTGTCCTGGCTCGCTCTCTTTTGTTGTGAGCTCTCTTTTCCTGCAATGAGGGAGACAAGTGGAGGTTGAGTGAGAATGAAAGAGTGAGTGTAGAGATTGCATAGCATAGATACTTAGAAGGAGACAAAGATGGAGTGAGGTTGCAAGACCAAGGGCCCTCCCTGTGTGTTGTCAGTTGTGCTCAAAGCATCAGAGTGATAGGGAGTGTGAGGGCTGCATGGTCGAATAGTTATGTGAATGTGAGCATAGAGAGAGAGGGAATGGGTAAGGGTGCATGGATGTCAGTGTCAATTGGGATGTGGAGGAAGAGATTGCTAAAGCTGAGTGCTGGTGAGGAAAGGCAATGGGGATCAGATTGAAGGTGATGGGAAATTCATACTCACTTTTCCAGTGCGCTGAAGGTCATGAAATCTTTTCCTGCACTGTATCCAGGTTCTGCGGGTGACTCCCAGGAGTTGAGCTCCTCAACCACCTGCATCCACACTGCCTTGGTCTGAGTGGGACGCCTCTTCCTCCCTGATGAAGGGAAGAGCACCTCCCTGTTGGCCCTAGCCCCATCCACTAATGCCTGCAGTGCCACCTCGTCAAAGTGAGGAGCTGATCTGGCCCTCCCGCTTGTCATATTTGCTGCAGCTCCCTCACACTGCACAGTCAAGAAGCTTGGCAGTCTGCAGAATAAGCAAGGCTTGCTGTGGACCTTAAATGCAGCAGCAATGATGACGTCATCGGAGGGGACTTTCAGCCATGAAAAACCCATTTGCAAAGGCTTACCACACGTTGGAAATCAATTGGCCAATTCAGTTAAAATTGCATCAATCTCCCACATCCATTTAGATTCGTGTGGGAAACACGAAATTCGGATAACATGACACCATCCCGCACCTGAGTTAAAATCCCCCGCCAAGACCGCAGTGAGAGGAAGCTGGCATCGGATCGGATGGAGCTCGATTTGAATCCAAGCTTTGCTGTAAAGGCACCTTCAAGCCCATTGCGCCAGCCAGTCCCTCATCCCGACAATATTTATAGTGGATCCATGGGAGATAAAGATACGGCAATTCGTCTTACCTCTTATTACTTATGCTTATTACCTCTGATTGCTGCTAGAAAGAGTTAGCTAAAAGGGAATAAATTGCTCGTTTTTAAAGGGAAATAGGAATCTGATTTATCATAGACAGTGTTAAAAATATTTATAGTTATCAGAAATAAATTAATTTGGGCATGTTTGATTTTCTTAAATAAAATCTGTCGCATTAAATATATATTAACCACTCATTAACTACATTCGGGTGAGACATTTCCCAATGTCTCGTTAACATTTAGGAGTTAAATTTTCATTAATAATGCAAATTTTCATGATCCTACATACCATCGAGCGCCATTTGGCAATGGAGCAACATCATAAAAGAAATTCATATCCTTAATCTTTGCTGCAGACACACGAAGTCACAATATTTAATTCTACGCTAATAAATGGATGTCTATCTGTCACTCCTGATCTCAGGGACTTGGTTTTGCTTTGTTGAGTCTGTATTGAAAGGGACGTCGTGGCTGCAATACTCGACACCTCAGAGAGTTACAACATTATGGGAACTATAGCACAGTGGTTATAGAGTCATAGAATTATACAGCACAGAAAGAGGCCCTTCAGCCCATCGTGTCTGCGCCAGCCATCAAGCCCTGTCTATTCTAATCCCATTTTCCAGCACTTGCTTCGTAGCCTTGTATGCTATGGCGTTTCAAGTGCTCATCTAAATGCTTCTTGAATGTTGTGAGGGTTCCTGCCTCCCTTTCAGGCAGTGAGTTCCAGATTCCAACCACCCTCTGGGTGAAAAAGTTTTTCCTCAAATGTCACTGGGACTAGTAATCCACAGGCCTAGACTAATGACCTTGGGACAGTGAGTTCAAATCCCACCGCGACAGCCAGTATCAGTAATGGTGACCATGAAACTACCGGATTGTCAGAAAGACCCATCTGGTTCACTAATGTCCTTTAGGGAAGGAAATCTGCTGTCTTTACCCGGTCTGGCCTATATGTGACTCCAGACCTGTTAAGTCTGTGAATGATTGAGACACAGACTAGCAGGAGTGAAAACAAACAGATCTTTACTGGTGGAAGTCAATAACGAAACTAACAAACAGAGGCTCTCTAGCGCCTTTTATACAGGGGTGGTCACTGCTGGTACTGCAGTCTGAGACCAGTTATTCTCTTAAAGGTACATACACAACAATTCCTCCCCTTTTAGATAAACAGTACATAACATTCATTTAACAACTAAAGGATAACGAATTACAATCACAATTACGGTTGCTAGATACATTGGTTAAGTTTAAGCAATTATAAGTTCAGTCTTTGAGGAGGCTTCCTGATTCTGTCTGGATAATGCCTCTTTGGGGTATCAGGTTCTTCTGGCAATGTTGAGTCAGAATCAATGTCGTTGTTTGGTTCATCTGCTTCCAATATTACCGGTTCTGCGGTAGCTGCAATTGGAACATCGATTTCATTACCAGGTGTATCAGATCGTGGTGTGGAGTTGACGTTTTCCAGTGACTCTATAATCTGGTCAGCATGGCGTCTTACAATGCTCTCCCCAACGTCCACGGTATACATGAGAGGTCCTGGTCGTGCACAAATCGTTCCAGGCTGCCATTTCTCAGTGCAGTAGTCCCGGGCCAAAACTGGTTGACTTATCTTAAAACTCCTGGTCGGCCTTTCATTCATATTCTGAAACTGCCTGTTCTCCACATCTCTTCGGACGCTTGGCTTAACCAAATCCAAGCGGCATCGTAGTCTTCGATTGAAGAACATCATGGCTGGAGTTTGGTTGGTAACCGCATGTGTCGCATTCCGGTAGGCAAACAAGAAGTTGTCCACCTTGTGTTGTAGGGGTATATCTTCATTACACATTGCCTTGATAGCCTTCTTGAATGCTTGGACAAACCTCTCGGCCAATCCATTAGTGGCTGGATGATATGGGGCAGATGTGTAATGCTTAACACCATTGTTCTTTAAGAACCTCCGGAACTCTTCAGACACAAACTGTGGTCCATTGTCAGAGCAAATCTGTCCAGGCAGCCCATTCCTGGCGAATACGGTTCATAAAACTGTGATAGTTTTTTCCGTGGTGGTTGAGGACATTTTTATTACCTCTGGCCACTTTGAATGAGCATCCACCGCAATTAAAAACATCGAGTCCATGAAGGGACCAGCAAAATCAATGTGCACCCTTTGCCATGGAGATGAGGGCCACTCCCATGGATGCAGAGGAGCTTGTGGTGGGGCGTTTTGGACCTTCTGGCATCCTGCACAGCTCTTGGTCATCTCTTCGATTTCTCTATCGATTCCCGGCCACCACACAAACGCTCTGGCTAAGCTCTTCATTTTTACCTCACCCAGATGACCCTCATGAAGCTCACTGAGCACTCTATCCGTCAACTTAGGTGGAATTACTACTCTGGATCCACACATCAAGGTTCCTCTGCACACTGACAGCTGTTCTCTTCTTGGCGAGAATGCTTGCAGCAGTGGTTCGCCATGTGCTGGCCATCCCTTCACCGTTAAATCATAGACCCGTGATAGTGTCGGGTCATTCCGTGTTTCCTTTTCTATGTTTGCATTCGTCACAGGGAGACATTCGACTATGGTCGAGTGGAATAACTCCATTGGATCCACTGCAAGGTCTTCTTCTTCCACCGTCGGCAACGGTAGACGTGACAATCCATCAGCATTTCCATGCTGTTTAGTTCCTTTGTACTCGATGTCATATTGGTGTGCCCCTAGGAAAAGGGACCATCTCTGCAGCCGTTGTGCTGTCATTATCGGTACACCCTTCTGAGGGTTGAAAATGGAGACAAGAGGTTGATGATCGGTTAGTAGAGTAAATTTTTGACCGTGCAGATAGTGATTGAACTTCTTCACCCCCCACACTAGGCTGAGGGCCTCTCTGTCAATCTGGCCGTAGTTACGCTCGGCAGAAGTTAACGAGCGTGACGCAAAAGCTATCGGCCTCTGTAAACCATCAAGGAATTTATGTGACAGTCCCGCCCCAATGCCGTAGGGAGATGCATCACACGCCAGCCTGATTGGCAGTGCTGGGTTGTAGTGAGCCAATACTTCCTTTGAAGTGATTAAGTCCTTACTCTTCTGAAAAGCACACTTACAATCATCGCTCCATTTCCATGCTACCCCCGTTCGTAGCAGGGCGTTCAGTGGGTGCAGAATTGTCGACAAATTCGGCAAAAACTTATGATAGTAATTCACCAACCTGAGGAATGACCTCAGTTGCGACACATTTTCAGGTGCTGGGGCCTTAACAACCGCTTCAATTTTGTCAGGGGACTTATTTAACCCCTCTTCATCAATCACGTGGCCACAATACGATATCTGTTTCTTAAAAAATTTGCACTTGGGGCGGTTGGCTCGCAGCCCATGTTCCCGTAGTCTAGTGAGCACCTGTTCTAGGTTGTTAAGGTGTTCACTGTCATCTTCACCTGTTACAAGGATGTCGTCCAAGTAACACTGAGTCCCCGGAATCCCTTGCAGGACTTGTTCCATCGCTCTTTGCCATATCGCCGGAGCCGATGCTACTCCGAATATCAATCGATGATACTGGTAAAGACCTTTGTGAGTGTTTATCGTGAGATACTTCCTAGAGGACTCTTCAACCTCCATCTGCAAATATGCTTGTGCTAGGTCAAATTTTGTAAAACGCTTTCCTCCAGACAGCGAGGCGAAGATGTCTTCTATCCTTGGAAGAGGATATTGTACTGTGCGAAGGACAGGGTTCACCGTCACCTTGAAATCCCCACAGATGCGAATCTTCCTTGGCTCTCCGGCCTTATTGCTTAACGTTTTCTTCATGACAGGAACGATGGGTGTCGCCCACTCGCTCCAGTCGACCTTAGACAACACGCCCGCCTTCTCCAGATTCTCCAGCTCTGCCTCGACGGCTGGGCGAATTGCATATGGTACCGGTATCGCTTTGAAAAACTTGGGAACTGCATTCTCTTCTATTTTTATTGAGGCGGTTACGCCTTTAAGCGTGCCCAGTTCTTGTTGAAATACCTCTTTGGCGTTAGCTAAGATTGTTCACAATCGTCCAGGAGTGACGTCTTCATCTTTTTTACCGTCCACCGTCATTGCATGAATGGAATGCCAATCCAAGTTTATCTTCATGATCCATTCCCGTCCCAATAACGGTGGTCCACCATTTGGCAGTATGTAGAGATACAATTTCCGTATTTTCTTGCCATTGTATTCGACAAGCACCCTTATTTTTCCTCGGGGTATACTTTTTGCCCCGTATACGTCGTCAAGACGATGGATGTCTCTCTCAAGGGTATGTGTGAAAATAGCCGCTCGTAGTCTCGTCGATTCATGACGGTTAGCGCTGATCCTGTATCCAATTCCATTTTAAATTGGGACCCTGCTATCGTGAGTGTGACCCAAATGGTTCGGTGACCCTCTTTTGCAATTACATTGTGAAGTTTGAGACAGCTTAGTCTCCTGTTTCCGGATTCACTATCGATCATCTGGTCTTTGGAATTACTGTCCGTCATCTTTTGTACTTTCTTGTACGGTTCCTTAGTAGCCTTCTTGTTGTCACTGGTCTTCTTCCCAGACCTACAAACTCGTGCAATGTGTCCAATCTTCCCGCATTGTCTGCATATTTTGTCTTTGGACCAGCAGTCCTTCTGGTCATGGTTAGTTCTGCCGCAGCGATAACATTTTGCAAATCCCCGTGTCATTTCGTGGGTGCCGTATTCCTGTGGTTTTTGTTGAATTTCTGCAGCTCCCCTGGCTGCTGCTTCATACGATACTGCCACGCTGAAAGCCTTATCTAGCGTCAACTCTTTTTCTGAGAGTAACTTCTTCTGTGTTCCTTCACTCAGGAGTCCACAGACAAATTTGTCCCGTAGGGTATCTGCCAGTCCTGCTCTGAACTGGCAGTGCTTTGATAGCTTGCGTAGTTCCGTAAGATACTCAGCATTGCTCTCATCTTTGTGCTGAGTTCTCCTGTGGAATTTAAATCTTTCTGCTATCAACAGCGGTGCAGGGTTTAAGTGTTCCTGTAGAACAGCAACAATTTCGTTAAAACTCTTCGCCTTCGGTTTGGCTGGAGTAATCAGATCCCGCAATAGGCCGTACGTTCTAGCGCCCATTAAGTTTAGCAATATCGATGCCTTTTTCCCCTCCGTTATTTTGTTTGCCTTGAAATATACCTCGACTCTTTCCACATACGTGGTCCAGTCCTCTAATGTATTATCAAAAGCAGTGATACAGCCAGTCTTCGGCATCTTGCAAATCTAAAATGGCGCCTCCTGCGCTTTGCCTTCTTCCCTGATTTAACAAAATGGCGCCTCCCGCGCTTTGTCTTCTTCCCCGCTGTTGTTAGCGCTGCTTTCCACGGTTTCGTGCGCGTTAAATATTGATTCTTTTTCTTTTATTATTTTCCCGTCATGGAGCGGACCCTCTGGGACACTTCCCTCCCTCTTCTTAGGTCCGAACGCTGCCCGGCTTCGAAACACCGGCCGCGCCCTGTGTGCTCCACCCTCTCTCTCTCTCTTTGCTTCCCGACTCGCTGCCCAGCCCCGTTGGAAGGCCACCCGATCGAGCTTCAGCCCGCCGCAGCCCAGGAAGGATCAGAGCACTACCTGCCACCAGCCCGATTAGCTGGGAAACCACGGACCGAGGAACCCAGCCTGGCTCTGGACAATCTCTCCTGCAAGTTTTTAAACCGATGATTGACGGTCGACGCCCGTTTCTCAAGTTTCAATGGACTCTATTTTTTCTTTTTTTTTCTTTCTTCTGGCTCCGACCTTCAGCAACGTCGTCGGAGCTGCTGCCGAGTTGCAGGTAAGTATGTTTCTTGCTCGTCGCCAGTGTTAAGTCCGTGAATGATTGAGACACGGACTAGCAGGAGTGAAAACAAACAGATCTTTACTGGTGGAAGTCAATAACGAAACTAACAAACAGAGGCTCTCTAGCGCCTTTTATCCAGGGGTGGTCACTGCCGGTACTGCAGTCTGAGACCAGTTATTCTCTTAAAGGTACATACACAACAAGACCCACAAGGTAGTTGAGTTTTAACTGCCCTCTGAAATGGCCTAGCAAGCCACTCAGTTGTACCAATCTGCTACAAAGAAATACTGCAGCGGTTCAAGAAGGCGGCTCACCACCACCTTCTCAATAACAGTTAGGGATGATCAATAAGAATTAGGAGCAGGAGTAAGCCACACGGCCCCTTCAAGCCTGCTCCGCCATTCAATAAGATCATGGCTGATCTTTGACCTCAACTCCACTTTCCCGCCCAATCCCCATAATCCCTTGCCCGCGACACCCACATCCCATGAACGAATAATAAAAAAAAGAGAACCGTAGTCAGTAAATGAACCTGTTACTGTATTGTGAAATGCTTTCACTTCACTTAGGCACTGCAGGGTATGGTGTAAATGCAGCCTGAATCTAGAGCCGGGGCCCGAACTGACAACAAAATGAAGCAGAGTGAGATTCCTTTGAGAAAGGAGGAAATAGTCTCACTCCGCTTCGCCTCGCTGTGAGTTCAAGCCTAGGCTTTATACTCCAAGTTTAGCATTGGTGGGAAGTAGTTTTCGCTAGTTAAACCTCAGCGGTACCGATTGCGAACTGTGATTTCATCATGGTCGTCTTTATTCTAAAGCTAGGATTGTATATTCTTCTCTCAGCTGCACAGTATGATTCGAACCTGCCACTTTCCTTAATAGAACAGATGTCAGCTTGGCTCAGTTGTTTTTCATTGGTCAGCTGGGTGTCAATATCTTGGGGGTTACCACTGACTAGAAGTTGACCAGAAGTTGAACTGGACCAGAAATATCAACACTGGCTACAATTGTCGGGATAAGTCTGGGTTCTCTGTGATGAATGGCTCGACTTTCTGACCTCTAAAAGCCTCACCCCCCAAGAGCGTGATGGAATAATTACTGCACTGTCGGAGGTGCCATCTTTCGGATGAGACGTTCAGCCGAGGCCCTGTCTGCCCCCTCAGGTGGATGTAAAACATCCCGTGGCACTATTCAAACAAAAACAGGGGAGTCCTGGTAATATTTATCTCTCAAGCAACATCGCTAAACCAGATTATTTGTTCTTGCATCTTATTACTGTTTGTGGGACCATGCTGTTGTAAGATTCACAAAATTGAACATTGTCTACTGGCAGAAGAGGCCTTAATTTTTAAAGACTGTTTTAAAAGAAGCCCAGGAAAAGGGGCACACAAAATGGCCGCCAGACCCCGTGACCAGCTTTTGGGACACTTTAAAATGGTTCCTGCAGCCCCCAGACAGCCTTTGTGGATTCAGCCCACAGTAAGTTCTGGAAGGCCGTTTCGGAGAAAACGAAACCAGACAGAACTGCATACATATGGATTGGATGCAGATCCAGTCAGATCGGCCTGTAGATAAAAGCCATCTAAATGTTTACCCAGACAAAGGAAAACAGTTTCATATTCATAGGGGGAACATCAAGAACCGTTTAAGACATCAGAAGGACGTTAAAAACAATACAGGGTCATTCCAGACCAGAGATGGCCGTTACCGGCCATCCCAAAGTAGTTTAAAACATAGTAACTACCCCGCTGTGCTACAAGCCCGCCAAAAGTTAAACAAAGACTAATCTTGATTTGGCGGGAGATAAGGGCCTCCACGGAAAAGTATAACTGGAGTCCCGGGGTAGCCATCGGTAGCTTTTAGCTTTTGCAGCTTTTTCAGCCTGGAGCCTGTAGCTGGTAGCTTTTGAGCTAGCTTGCTCTTTCGAGAGCCGTGGAGGAAGGTCGATCCGGAGACCAGCCAAAAAGGTGATTCGAGTCTGCGTCCCACCCTGGGGTAACCATCGGGAGATCATCGACAAACCCCGGGCCGTTGACGAGACGAAGGACAGCAGCCCTTCAGAAGAAATCTATCTGAAAATGGTAAACCAGCTGGGCTCTGCGAAGAAACCAATTTGACCATGATCAAATAGGTGGTCTCTGTCCACGCTGCCGTCCAGACCCGCCAGCATCCAGCCTGTCCGTGACCTTCACCTCGAGGAAGAAAAGAGAGAGTCGCAGTCCGCTGACCACGTGGAGACAGGATGCCTGAAAGGATCAAAATGCAGACCTTTTTTTTCAAAACTCTATACTTTCCAACTGGATTGGGGAGCATGTTTCTGGCCCCTCACAATCTGATCTAGATAGGCTTAGGGGGTGGGCATTTAAGTGGTAATTTTAACAATGAGTTGTTGTCCCTCGATGTTCCGTGTGTTTCCCCATTTCGTGATGGCTTTTGTAAAGTATAATATGCCTGTATATATCTTAGCCAGTACTGTATTATGATTTGTTTTTCCCTCCCATGTACCTTATTGACTTGCAGTTTGATTTGTTCCTTTATGCAATAAAGTTTCATTTCGTTTTCATTAAACCTGGTCTATAGAGTTTTCTCTGCATTGTAGTTCCTGCCTCAAAGTCCAGTGCATAGAATTTAAGGAGGAGTGGGTCGAACCACTCAAAAGCTTACTGTGCAAGAGAGAGAGAGAGGGACCTCTGCAATCTCTAAGAACCCCTTACAGAAAATGGCGACCACGGCAGGACACTGGCAGCAGGATTGCAATGTATTAGACCCAGGTTTGAACGGACAAAATGTTATGGATGAGAGGATAGTGGATTATGTCTTTGGAAAGGTAAATCTCACTAAACAGTGGATTTCCGATCTCTTACGGGATGGGTGTCCGGTAGACGCAGCCATCAGGTGGACAGAGAGCAAAGAACATAAGAAGTCAGTCAAGAAGGCAGTGTGGCTGATGTGCTACAAAAGACAAGTCCTGATTTTGGACAGAGTCGTTGCAGCACAGGCAGCCAAGATCACAACCCAGGCAGCAGAGATAGAGGAAAAGGCCATGGGTGGGGAAAAACTCATCACAGCGCTTCAAGCCAGCCAACATCAGGCTAGAGTAGAGTACCTGGAATGCCAGGTTACTGAGGCAAAGATTCATGAAGCGAGGATACAGGAGAAAAACGCCCGCCTCGCACAACAGCTAAGAGCACAGGAGGAGAGAGTAGTAGAGGTTAAGGCAGCTTACAAGCTGGCCCTCGAGCACGGGTTTGAGAGTGCAGACCATGGCCCCTGCCAAAAGACGATAGAAGAACTAAGAACGGCCTTGGTTAATGCAAAAGGCATGGTATGCCTCGTAAGCCCAAAAGCAAGTCAAATAGAATTTTTGAAGGAATCCAAAAACCCGATTCCATGCAAAGTAATTGTGGCGCCAGCCACTGAGCCCTCAGCATCGCCGAGCTATAGTGAGGTTTGGCCTGAAAGGGGGGTGGTGAAAGAAAAGGAAACCGAGGTGGAACAGGAGGAGGAACAACCCCTGGTAGTACAGCCGGAGCCAGCACCAATGCGTCCCACTCAGCACCAGAGGTATGGTCCCACCGCCGCCAATGGCGCGGACGGACCCCACATGAACCAGATCGTGCTGCCCCACAACTCAGGGCGATGGTGAGCCACCTCCCAAAACTCACTGAGAAGGGAGATCCCCTCAGTCCATTTCAGGGAGGTAGAAGAGACAGCCGCCATCAATGATTGTGATGATCTTGAGCAGGCGAAGATGTTACTATTCTCCCTGGATAGCACAATCCTTCAGTGCCTTTCAGCATGGAGCAAGAGGGGACAGAAAGGGTATGTGGAACTCAGGGATGAGGTCCTGGAAGTTCTGGGATTGGACGAAGGTAATCCGTTCCTCCGTGTGGAAGGGACTGTGCAGCTAGCTGGCAGGAAAAATCGTAGAGCAAGTTATTATCTTAATGGCAAGAAACTGGAAAGTACTGAAGTACAAAGGGATCTGGGGGTCCTGGTGCACGAAACTCAAAAGGTTAGTATACAGGTGCAGCAAGTGATTAAGAAGGCCAATGGAATGTTGGCTTTCATTGCTAGGGGGATAGAATATAAAAAGAGGGAGGTATTGCTTCAGTTGTACAAGGTATTGGTGAGACCGTACCTGGAATACTGCATACAGTTTAGGTGTCCATACATAAGAAAAGACATACTTGCTCTCGAGTCAGTACAAAGAAGGTTCACTCGGTTAATCCCGGGGATGAGGGGATGGACATATGAGGAGAGGTTGAGTAGATTGGGACTCTACTCATTGGAGTTCAGAAGAATGAGAGGCGATCTTATTGAAACATATAAGATTGTGAAGGGGTTGGATCGGGTGGATGCGGGGAGGATGTTCCCGATGATGGGTGAAACTAGAACTAGGGGGCATAGTCTTAGAATAAGGGGCTGCTCTTTCAAAACTGAGATGAGGAGGAACTACTTCACTCAGAGGGTGGTAGGTCCATGGAATATGCTGCCCCAAAAAGCTGTGGAAGCTGCATCATTACATAAATTTAAAACAGAAATAGACAGTTTCCTAGAAGTAAAGGGAATTAAGGGTTACAGGGATCGGGCAGGAATTTGGACATGAGTCTAGGTTCGGATCGGTCATGGCCCTGTGGGTAGCGGAGCCGGCCCAGGGGCCGTGTAGCCTGATCCTGCTCCTATTTCGTGTGTCTAATTCTGTTAGATTCAGGAGATGGTTCTGTGATAGTGGATTGGCGGTTAGGATCAGATCAGCCATGATCTTATTGAATGGCGGAGCAGGCTCGAGGGGCCGATTGGCCTACTCCTGCTCCTATTTCTTATGTTCTTATGTTCTAGAACCCCCACGGGTTTTCGCAGAAAGGCTGTGGCCAGTGTATCAGCGCAGCTGTCCGGGCATGCCTGAAAGGGCTGCAATGAACGGTGTTCAGCGGGTTCATTGGCTCCGTTGTCTGGTTGCCAACAGCCTGCCGCAGATAAAGGCCCAAGCCAAATCTTGGTTTGACCCCCAGGGTCCCGGTACCACAGAGGAGACAGTGCTCCGACAGCTCACCATTGCATACAAGAATTGTAGGTGTCAGGAGACACCTCCCTCTAAGGGAAAAGTGCATGAGGCAAAACCCGCAGCCCCAAGTAAAAAGGAGTGGAATCAGGAAGGGAATCGCCCTACCCAAGCCAAGCTCAATTGCTACGGGTTTGGGAAGGATGGACATTGGCGCAAGGACTGTAAAAATCCGTGGAAGGATAATAAGGGAAAAGCTCCCGCAGCCCAAGCCCAAGCCCAGACCGCCGCCCCAGAAAAGGGAACCGGTGCAGCTATGGATTCCGCTGTAATAGAGTCAATTTTAGAGACAATGCGGTCTCTTATGATCACGCAGGGGAGGATAGCCATCGCCACCGGTCCTGCCGTTCCTGCAGCCCCGACCGCTGCACCCAAATGACTAGCGCCCGCGCAGCCTGTCTACCTATGTCCGCTGCGATATGATGTATGGAAAAGGCCCATTGTGCAGATGGAGGTAGAGGAGGTGAAAGGAACCTATCTATTGGATACGGGGGCATCGTGCACCGTGATCCACTCAGATAACCCTACCACCTCACCTCTGTCCACCGGGGTTCCATATATGCTATCGGGCTTCACAGGCGACAAACAGGCTGGCGCATTTTCCATTCCTCTCTCCATTCATTTCGGACCACTCCACACCACGTGGAAGTGTACCCTTGTAGCGGTTTGTGTAGATCGCCACTAAATAAGAGAGTTTGACTTCAACGAACTATAAATAAGTTGTTTATTTACAGGAACAGGCTAATTACAGCAGGTAAGATAGCAGGTAAGATGGCTGACTGTAGGAGCACCGTGGTGTAGGTCTTGTCCCAGCGGGGACTCCACGAGGACTGAGTTCGCAGTCCTGTGGGGAGCGTGATGACGTCATCGCGTTTGTGTTGTGATGTCATCACGTTGTTCGCATTTCCCGTGCATAGGGCATCACGTTATGCGCGTCGTTGCGTCGCTGGCCGTTGAGGCCGAGGTCGCGATGCCGGGCTGTGCCGGTGCTTGCCGCGGGAGCGGAAGATCGCGTCGCTCCCGTCGGCTGGCCGTTGAGGCCGAAGACGCTAGGCCGGGCTATGCCGGCGGCCGTCCTAGAAGACTGAGTCGGGCCGGCGGCCGCCGCACGCACGTCACATCGTACGTGACGTGACGTCAACACGTTAGGGTGCATCTTAAAGGGGCAACGGCCCCAACAGGTAAGTTAAAAGGGCAACGGCCCCAAAAGGTAAGTTAAACATACAGTAAGGTAAGTTAAAGGGAATTATGTGTCTTTATGTAAGGTACAACCAATGGTACCGCCACATGGGCCCCCCCAGAATTCACTTTAACGAAAGTCCAAGGATGAGATGGTCTGACGCTGGTGGTCTCGGCGGTCGTGCTGTCTTGACTTGGTAGGCGAGGTATGAAGATGCTGCTCGTGAGCGGATCCTTATGTGCGTCGTGGCGAATAAAACGTATCCGTCAGGCGAAGGACCGTGGAGACGTGCGAAACAGCAGGCCTTGTCAGAGTGACGGGCAGGTTGGGTGGACGCGGGCGATGTCTCTGTTGATGTTGAAACAAGTCCTTGTTCCGACGAACTCTGCAGGAACGCCAAACGAGCGATCCAGAAGGACTTGACAGGCGAGGTCGGTGAACTCACTGACAGGTGAGCGAAACCTTCGGGAGGCTGGAACGCACGGAACGGTGTGTGCCATAGTGCTACGACGATAACAGAACGGAGGGTGAAGAGTTGCTGCGATGATCAGTAATCCGTGAGGCCAGCAACTTTCACGTAGCTGATCGCGGCCGCAGGATGCCCGTTGGACCCGTCCTCGATGTGTGCAGCGTCAGTAGACGTTTGCGTTTGTTAAAGGGAAAACTGGAGAAAGGGCGGCAACAGTCCAGGTTGTTGTTGCTTTCGGGCGGGGTAAACTCTGCCTGGAGGGCGGCAATACTTGAAACTGTTGTAGATTTAGGAGAAAACAGCCAGGAGGGTGGCACGCTTTTGTTCACGCCGAATCGTGTAGTAGGTAACACAACCAGCAGGCTGAAGGGCTGGTGCATCGTCGGCGGAGAAAGAGTCGTCGTTTCGCACGAGGGATGGGTCCTCGTGGTTCGCGAGGGATGGGTCCTCGTGCACGAGGAGTGGGTCCTCGTGTTTCGCGGGGGTGAGTCCGCGTGGTATCCCCGCGGGGCGCGCTCCGATCTTGTGGGCCCGAACATGCTGTACCCTGCGCTTGGAGAGATGTATACTTGCTGTTGCTTTGGACGTAGAGGCGGACGATCCGTGTGGCGGTAGAAGAGTCGAATACGGAGACCATGAGCACGTGCGTGGTCTGTGCCACATCGATGTTCTCGGCGAACAGGGCTTCTACCTTCATAAAGCACGAGGGAGACCGTGGCTCCCTGGATTGCGGTAGTGACAGCGGAACAGCTGATGCTTCCATAGCGTGCTTCGTTTGTGAAAGACGTTCACAAACCTACCAATTGTAGCGCTGGTGGACGACGGTTGCCGTTGGTCGTGCTCTACCTCTGTGAGATCGTTCGTGAAAAACGGGCTCACCTCCAAGCTGCGCTTCCGTTGCGAATACGTACGCAAAGACGGGGTCGCTTTTGGTGGAATCGATGTTAGGCGGCTGCTGTTCCGTGGTTGTTCGTCGGTTGTGCGTTGGTCGTCTTGAGGGAAGACAAGGTTCAGGCGCGCATTGCTACCGTGAAAATCGTTCACGGATACAGGTTCCCCAATTGTAGCGTTGGAATTGATGAGCTCCCGTACTCACGTCGTTGGGTCACCAATGTAGCGGTTCGTGTAGATCGCCACTAAATAAGAGAGTTTGACTTCGACGAACTATAAATAAGTTGTTTATTTACAGGAACAGGCTAATTACAGCAGGTAAGATAGCAGGCAAGATGGCTGACTGTAGGAGCACCGTGGTGTAGGTCTTGTCCCAGCGGGGACTCCACGAGGACTGAGTTCGCAGTCCTGTGGGGAGCGTGATGACATCATCGTGTTTGTGTTGTGACGTCATCACATTGTTCGCGTTTCCCGCGCTTAGGGCATCACGTTATGCGCGTCGTTGCGTCGCTGGCCGTTGAGGCCGAGGTCGCGAGGCCGGGCTGTGCCGGTGCTTGCCGCGGGAGCGGAAGATTGCGTCGCTCCCGTCGGCTGGCCGTTGAGGCCGAAGACGCTAGGCCGGGCTATGCCGGCGGCCGTCCTAGAAGGCTGAGTCGGGCCGGCGGCCGCCACACGCACGTCACGTTGTACGTGACGTGACATCAACACGTTAGGGTGCATCTTAAAGGGGCAACGGCCCCAACAGGTAAGTTAAAAGGGCAACGGCCCCAAAAGGTAAGTTAAACATACAGTAAGGTAGGTTAAAGGGAATTATGTGTCTTTATGTAAGGTACAGCCAATGGTACCGCCACACCCTAATGAAGTGGGAGGCGGGGGGTGGAAAGGGGGTCCTTGGGTCTGATTTCCGAGTAGAACACGGGATTCTCGTGGATCTTAGAAATCATTGTCTCTGGGGAGCGAGTACAGGGGAGAAAGGAAAAGGGGGTTTCAAGTTGAAACCAAAGAAGGCACAGAATCGGTCGGCGGGAAGTAATATTCCTAGGTCTGACCATCCGCGCTGGAGAGAGAGCCATAGAAGGGGCTAGACGGGAATCGGTGCAAGACCCACCGGTCCCCGCCACCAGCGTAGTGGAGTTGCCCCGACACACTAAATGGTTTCACATCACTCAGTGCAAACTGTTTAAGCCGGGTGCAATAGAGCCAACAACTGAAGCCAGGTCTGAGGGTAAAAATCCTCAGCCTGAGGCGCGCGATAAGTCACAGACCACACAGGCTGGAACCGCAGCCTGCTTGAGGGGAGAAGCTATCCCGCCCACCTGGAAGGCTTCCCCATTGGCCTGGGACTCGGACGGGGAAGAGCCCGAAGACCAGGGCCCTCCCCCTGATCCAAACACCATCGGGGGGGAGCCCGAACAGCCAGGCCCCGCCCCCGACACGATTCTGGAGGAGGTGGAGTCGGAGGACGGAGGTCCCGCCCTCGGCTCAAGCTTAGGGGAGGTAGAACTTGGGGGCGGAGATTCTCCACCTATAGGAACAGGTAAGGAGAAGTCGTCTGCCACAGACCCAAATCCCAAAGGGGCGGAGCCTGAGGGAAGGGAGCTGAAGCCGGCAGTCGTGGTGGAGCCATGGGCTGTGAGGGCTAAAGTCGCAACCACAGGTCCACTCGCTAAGGGAGCCTCGCCCAAGACACCCCTTCGCAGGTCGTCTCGGATGCCTCAGCCAGGGAAAACCTGGCCAGATCTCCCCTACGTCAGCAGACACCGACTTGGGAAACCCCTGGAAAAACGCAGTCCCCAATTGGCAGCAAAAGGCTGCGGGGGACCCAAGCTACAGGTCAGTGCAGCCCCGCCACAGGGAGCGGTGAGCTGCAGTCCGAACAGGGATTAGGCAAGCCGCCCGGGGACGGGTGGAGCTGTACATAAATTTAGTTAAGTTTAAGTTTAATTTTAAGGTGTGTAATTTTAAGGCGATAGTATGTATAAGTAGTAGTTTTGGAATCTGCCCAGCATGTGTGTTTGTTTGGGATCGGGGTCGAAAGACCCGATCATGCCTTCACCTAGGCCGGTATCTCTCGGGAGCCTGGCTGTATCGTTTAATCTGTTGCAGGAACCAAAGGAGCCATGGAAAAGATTCTCATCGTGCTCGCGGTGATTGGGTGTAGCTGGGCCTATCGGGGCTACACCAAGGACTCCATAGTGTATGGATGTTCCGGGGACACAACCCTCATCGTGGCAGATGGGTCGAGCGCGCGTGACGTTGAGGAGACAGCCACCTACTTCCACGAAGGGAGGTGGCTAGGATGGCTGGGGTCGAACTCTACGGAATACTCCAGCCAGTCGGGATTCGCATACAGAGAGACTTCTCTAATGTGTCCCAGGGTGAGGATCATCGCACCCAGAGTCAGCGTTACCGTCAGGAAGAAGATTTGTTTGGTCTGCACTGGACATGTTCCTTTGGACCGATGGTGGTGGCTTAGGAAGCTGAGCAAGACCATGAAGAACTCCACGGTCGAGTGGGAGAGACTGGGTAACAATACCCATCGGACTATTATGGGGAGTCATGGGGGATTGAGTGTCTGTTGGGACAAATGGTGGGAACCAGATGAGGGGATTTACATCTGCATGTGGGGTTCAGAAGGCGTCTGCCCCACAGGCGTCTCCATCTTTTTCCAAAGACAGTGGCAGGATGCTGGGAAAGGAATGAGGTGGGACGTCAGCACACAGGCGTGCGGAGTCCCATACTCTCAGATCCCGGTGAATGCCACTGAGCTCATCACCCGCCCCCGCAAGCCCCTGCCCACGATTCCGGTAGCCAAAGCCCGCAAGGAAGGGTGCCCCACCACTACCAAGGGACCCGGGAACAGATTGATAATAGTGCCCACAGACAGGTGCTGTACCAAGGGGTGCACTACGTGGTGGCCTTGGTGATTTTAAACCTCACCGATGTGCGATTGCCAGAGTGGTGCCCCAAGGAAACGGAGCAATTGTACCAGGTCCTGTTAACAAACATGTTCAGACAGTTTTATGAGTTCGAATTTGCCGATGTCGACAGAGTCGGACTGTACACCACACCACATGAGGTCTTGGACAGGGTAGGGAGACAAAGAAGGGGTACAGTAAATGATATTTTTACAGCCTTTAACACAGGGACTTCCATCATCAACACTCTGGATGACGTGGAGCTGCAGACTCAGATCAATGATTTAAAAGGGCGGTTAAGAAAGATACTGACGGACGAGAATAAGGTAGTGGGTTCTGAGTTACATGAGGACCAGGCCATGACACTACACTTAAAAGAAATCATAGCGGAGCTGGAGAAACACGCTAAAATGGTAAATGCTCTCATCAGGGAGGATCGGAATGCATCAGATCAGGCTGCGCAGAACGAAGCGTGCGTGCTGTATGGGGCGTGGTTACTGGGCGAGGGCCACAGTAATCTGGAGGATTTAAAACAAGGTTTGGTCCCCTCCTGGATCAGCAATAAGCACCACGCAGCCCTCCACCCTTTTGAGAACGCATTGAGTCCGTGCCAGCTCAGACTAGCTTCAGAGGCCTACCCAGTCCCAGTGGACTGTGGGATGTCTAATCATACCATTATGGGTATAGTGGTAAGAATGCCGGTAATGGGAAAAACAGTTAAACCCGCCCCGGTATGCAGGGTGGAGAACATTGGAGTCATTCAAGGGGGTGCACACATTCGCTACACAGCAGTCCCACCGTAAGTCATTCGATGGGAGCATGCAATGATGGGTACCGACCTCTCGGAGTGCCGGAGCCGGGGAGCACACATAATCCTGTGTCCCCAGCACTTGAATGCCTATTCGAAACCACAGTGCGGGTTCAGAACTGCTGGCGCGAAGCCTATAAATTGCACCATGGAGGCAATGGCACAAGGCCATGTGCCCCCGCAGGTGGCATATATAGGAGGTGGGACATACTGTGTCACCACTGCAGCGCCCCACTACCAACATGGACAGCACGGCTGGTGTCCGGTCAGTGACAGCAGTTTCTGCTTCAAACCCAAGGCAGAAGTTCAAGTGGCCCAAGAGTGAATTGTCCCCATTCCTGAATCTTCCACTGTTCCCATCACTGTTAAAGAAAATTTCACCGATCTGCAACAATTCGTTGCACATTTTGGGTATATCATTCCCCCTCTCCCTGAACACCGCACCAAGATACTAAAAGCAGTTGCTGTTTCACAGAAACATTTTTACACGATGGAGCAGAAGACGTTAGAAATAGGGGCAGACATATTGGATATAGTGACCCCACAGTGGTGGGACCTGTTCACTAATATAGAAGTCCCTTCTTGGATTAGGATAGCCTCCCACATCCTTGTAGTGTGTCAGGTTTTTATTGTGATTTATTTACTGTTTGTACATTGTAAGAGGGACAAGCGTGTCCAGAAGTATGAGAACAGAGGAGAATGGAGAGAGCATTATGCGCGGGTAGAAGAGGAGACACCCATTTAGTTTTTGCTGCTATGTATAAAGTTAAAGTTTCCCTCCCTCCTCTATTTTTTTTGATAGTATTCATGTATGATTTTGTGTGTATTTTTCTTTCTTTATGGTATTTTTTACTGAAGTTTTATTATATGTGTTGCTATTAATAAAAGAGAATATGTATGAACCAGGTGGTGTAGGGGTATTAGGCCCTCCTTCACGCCTGGAAATGTGTGTGTCAGATTTTAATTCCAATGTATTGCCATCTATAGATGCTTAATGTACACTGCGGGTTTTCTGAAATGGGAAATGCATGTGTCGTGGGGTCATAGATAGGTAAATACAGGGGATGGTTTGATTATGGAGAGTCAGAATATTTTGCTCACCCAGAATTATGATACTTCAAGCAAGTTATAGTATCATCAGGGGGGACTGTAAGATTTGCAAAATTGAACATTGTCCTATAAGGGTCTATTGGCAGAAGAGGCCTTAATTCTTAAAGGCTGTTTTAAAAGAAGCCCAGGATAAGGGGCACACAAAATGGCCACCAGACCCCGTGACCAGCTTTTGGGACACTTTAAAATGGTTCCTGCAGTCCCCAAACAGCCTTTGTGGATTCAGCCCACAGTAAGTTCTGGAAGGCCGTTTTTCAGAGAAAATGAAACCAGACAGAACTACATACATATTGATTGGATGCAGATCCAGTCAGAGCGGCCTGTAGATAAAGGCCATCTAAATGTTTACCCAGACAAAGGAAAACAGTTTCATATTCATAGGGGGAACATCAAGAACCGTTTAAGACATCAGAAGGACGTTAAAAACAATACAGGGTCATTCCAGACCAGAGATGGCCGTTACCGGCCATCCCAAAATAGTTTAAAACATAATAACTACCCCGCTGTGCTACAAGCCCGCCAAAACTTAAACAAAGATTAACCTTGATTTGGCGGGAGATAAGGGCCTCCACGGAAAAGTATAACTGGAGTCCTGGGGTAGCCATCGGTAACTTTTAGCTTTTGCAGCTTTTTCAGCCTGGAGCCTGTAGCTGGTAGCTTTTGAGCTAGCTTGCTCTTTTGAGGGCCGTGGAGGAAGGTCGATCCGGAGACCAGCCAAAAAGGTGATTCGAGTCTGCGTCCCACCCCGGGGTAACCATCGGGAGATCATCGACAAACGGTGGCATAGTGGTTAGCACTCTTGCCTCACAGCGCCAGGGACCCGGGTTCGAATCTGGCCTCGGGCGACTGTCTGTGTGGAGTTTGCACATTCTCCCCGTGTTTGCGTGGGTTTCCTCCGGGTGCTCCGGTTTCCTCCCACAGTCCAAAGATGTGCGAGTTAGGTTGATTGGCTATGATAAATTGACCCTTAGTGTTAGGGGGATTAAATACGTGGGGTTACGGGGATAGGGTGGGATATGTGTTGGTGTAGGGGTTACGGGGATCGGGTGGGATATGTGTCGGTGCAGGCTCGATGGGCTGAAATGGCCTCTATCTGCACTGTGGGGTTTCTGTGATTCTGTGATTCTGTGAAACCCCGGGCCGTTGACGAGATGATGGACAGCAGCCCTTCAGAAGAAATCTATCTGAAAATGGTAAACCAGCTGGGCTCTGCGAAGAAACCTATTTGACCATGATCAAATAGGTGGTCTCCGTCCACGCCGCTGTCCAGGCCCGCCTGCAGCCAGCCTATCCGTGACCTTCACCTCGAGGAAGAAGAGAGAGAGTCGCAGTCCGCTGACCACGTGGAGACAGGACGCCTCAAAGGATAAAAACGCAGACCTTTTTTTTCAAAACTCTATACTTTCCAACTGGATTGGTGAGCATGTTTCTGGCCCCTCACAATCTGATCTAGATAGGCTTAGGGGCTGGGCATTTAAGGGGTAATTTTAACAATGAGTTGTTGTCCCTCGATGTTCCGTGTGTTCCCCCATTTCATGATGACTTTTGTATATATCTTAGCCAGTACTGTAGTTTGATTTGTTTTTTCCTCCCATGTACCTTATTGGCTTGCAGTTTGATTTGTTCCTTTATGCAATAAAGTTTCATTTCGTTTTCATTAAACCTGGTCTATAGAGTTTTCACTGCATTGTAGTTCCTGCCTCAAAGTCCAGTGTATAGAATCTAAGGGGAAGTGGGTCGAACCACTCACAAGCTTACTGTGCAAGAGAGAGCGAGAGGGACCTCTGCGATCTCTAAGAACCCCTTACACTGTGTGCAAATTGGCTAACCATGTTTCCCTATATTACAACAGTGACCACACTTCAAAAGTACTTTAGTGGCTGTAAAGAGCTTTGGGATGTCCTGAGGTCGTGAAAGGTGCTATTAAATGTATTTTCAATCACCAGGATAGGTATAACCAGAACAACACTCATTAAACTCGATGCCATCCAGGACAGAGAAATTCACTTGAACAGTCCCTCTGCCACTTGCCTTAATATCCATCCTTCCATCAGCAGTGCACTGTGCCTGCAGTATCCCTTCCCCCTACCTCAGGCTAATGTAAATGCAAGCATGCAGGTGCAGCAGGTGGTTAAGAAGGCAAATGGTATGTTGGCCTTTGTAGCGAGAGGATTTGAGTACAGGAACAATGATGTCTTGCTGCAGTTGTACAGGGCCTTGGTGAGACCACATCTTGAGTATTGTGTGCAGTTTTGGTCGCCTTATCTGAGGAAGGATGTTCTTGCCATGGAGGGAGTTCAGTGAAGATTCACCAGGCTGATACCTGGGATGGCAGCAAAGACATATGAGGAGATTGGGCTTATATTCGCTGGAGTTTAGAAGAATGAGAGGGGATCTCATTGAAACGTATAAAATTCTGACAGGACTGGACAGACTAGATGCAGGAAGGATGTTCCCGATGGTTGGGGAGTCCAGAACCAGGGGTCACAGTCTAAGGATAAGGGGTAAGCCATTTAGGACAGAAATGAGGAGGAATTTCTTCACCCAGAGAGTGGTGAACGTGTGGAATTCTCTACCACAGAAGGCAGTTGAGGCCAATTCATTAAATATATTCAAGAAGGAGTTGGATATATTTCTTAAGGCTAAAGGGATCAAGGGATATGGGGAGAAGGCAGGGACCGGGTACTGAATTTGGATGATCAGCCATGATCGCATTGAATGGCGGAGCAGGCTCAAGGGGCCGAACGGCCTACTCCTGCTCCTATCTTCTATGTTCTATGTACAATCTACAGGACGCACTGCAGCAGCTCACCCAGGTTGCTCCAACTGGACCTCTCTCCCCTGTGGCCTCTATCTCTGAGAAGGGCAACAGCAACAATGTTGTGAGGGGACACCATTAGCTCCAAGTCACACTCTATCCTAACTGGGAAATATATCCCCATTCCTTCATTGTTACTGGGTGAATAACCACGCACCCAGGTTTGCAATTTAAATATTCTACCGCAGCAGCAGTAACCGTCTACCCATTCTGCGAAATTATTACACAGGCTGATCAAATTGTAAGAGTTACCATGGTTACACCTGCTATATGTCGGACCTTGCTGTGTGAAAATTGGCTGCCTTATTTGCCTACATAGCAGCAGTCACTTCACTTCAAAAGTAATTTGTTGAATTTGGCGGACTTTGGGACATCTTGAGAGTCGTGATCAATCTAAGACCTTTCCTCCTGATAGTTTTGTAACCGCAGAATCATAGATTAGTAAAGCACAGCAAGAGGCCATTCAGCCCATTGAGTCTATACTGACTCTTTCGATGAACAATCCAGTTAGTCCCACTCACCCGCTCTTTCCCCATATCCCTGCAATTTTTTCCCTTCAAGTATTTATAGAATTCCCTTTTGAAGGCTTCTACTGAATCTGTATCCACCACCCTATCAGGCAGCGCATTCCAAATCCTAACCACTCGCTGTGTAATAATGTTTTTCCTCATGTCGCCTCTGTTTCTTTTGCCAGTCGCCTTAAATCTGTGCCCTCTGGTTACCGACCCATCAGCCATTGGAAACAGTTTCTCTTTATTCACTTTATCTGAATCCATCATGATTTTAAACACCTCTATCAGATCTCCTCTTAGCCTTCTCTGCTCCAAGGAGCAGACACATACCGAATCCTGTCCCACCGAGAATGGGAGTCAGTTGATATATGGTGCGTTTGAGGTGCTCAAGATGCAGGTATTAGCTCCTGCTGTAGGCTTAAGATCAGCTTTTATTGTTTATTTTCCCCTCTCCAGACCAATAGCAAAAGGGGAGAGTTCGGCTCTGGGCCAGTAAGATTGACAAACTGTCCTAGTCACCAAGCCCCAGATGGTAAAGCCTTACTGATGCATTTAAGGTGAAGCTGAGGATGAAAGGAAGAGAAGGATATGCTGATAGGGTGAGATGAAGTAAGGTGGGAGGAGGCTCGAGTGGCAAGGAGCTGTTGAGCTGAGCGGCCTGTTTCTGTGCTGTAATAGCACACTCATAACGCGAAGGACGACAGCAACAATGTTGTGGGGGGACACCATTAGCTCCAAGTCACACTCTATCCTAACTGGGAAATATATCTCCATTCCTTCATTGTTACTGGGTGAATATCCATGCACCCAGGTTTGCAATTTAAATATTCTACCGCAGCAGCAGTAACTGTCTACCTATTCTGCGAAATTATTACAATGGCTGATGAAATTGTAAGAGTTGTGGTTACACCTATCCTGGTGATTGAAAATACATTTAATAGCACCTTTCACGACCTCAGGACATCCTTACAGCCAATAAAGTACTTTTGAAGTGTGGTCACTGTTGTAATGTGGGAAAACATGGTTAGCCAATTTGCACACAGCAAGGTCCCACAAAGAGTAATAAGATGCAAGAACAAATAATCTGGTTAAGCGATGTTGCTTGAGAGATAAATATTACCAGGACTCCCCTGTTCTTGTTTGAATAGTGCCACGGGATGTTTTACGTCCACCTGAGGGGGCAGACAGGGCCTCGGCTGAACGTCTCATCCGAAAAACGGCACCTCCGAAGGACAACAGCAACATTAAACATCACCTTGACAAAACTCTAAGAAACGCAACGAATTACTTTAAAATACAGTGTTCATTGCTATATGACCAAAAATAACAGTAGTACATAGCAAGATCCCACGAACAGTGATGTATCAGTTTTTGGTGACATTGGTTGTGATGAGGAGTACTCCAAAAGATCAGCCATGATCTTATTGAATCACGGAGCAGGCTCGGGGGGCCGTATGGCCTACTCCTGCTCTTATTTCTTATGCCCTTATGTACTTCATCCTCCTATTTAAATAGTGCTCTTTAACATGCGCCTGATATGTGAAAACATTGCTGTGACTTGGTTTAATGGCTCTGTTACACTTTTTTTTGTGGGGGGGGTTTACTTCATTTTACTCTTGTATTTTTTTTAAGGCTCAGCCTCATCAATCACTTCCATAAGTGATCCATCACTCCCTACGTCCCAGATACTGTTTCGCCTGCCTATATATATCAAGACTAGCTGAAGTGCCCGGCGGTGCTGAGGGATTTTTGAGGGCATGTTGTTGTTGGAAGGGAAAGAGAGAGAGAGCGCGACTGGGGGGAAGAGAGAGAGCGACGGGGGAAGAGAGAGCGTGACTGGGGGGAAGGGGGGGGAAGGGGGGGAAGGGAGGGGAAGGGGGGGAGGGGAAGGGAGGGGGAGGGGGAGGTGGGAGGAGGGGGGGAGGAAGGGGGGGAGGGGGGAGGGGGGATGGGGGAGGAGGAGGGGAGGAGGGGGTGAGGAGGGGGGAGAAAGGGAGGGGTGAGCCAACAGACCCTCTCCCCTCTGCCGGCGATGGGGGGGAAGGGGGAAGGAGGGGGGAGGAGGAGAGGGGAGGGGGGGAGGTGGGGGAAGGAGGGGGGGAGAAAGGGAGGGGTTAGCCAGCAGACCCTCTCCCCTCTGCCGGCGATGGGGGGGAAGGGGGAAGGAGGGGGAGGGGGGGAGTCCCCGAGCCCCGCCCCCGATCTCCCGATGTCCCGCCCCCCGATCTCCCGATGTCCCGCCCCCCGATCTCCCGATGTCCCGCCCCCCGATCTCCTGCCCCCCGATCTCCCGATGTCCCGAGCCCTGCCCCCGATGTCCCGAGCCCCGCCCTCCCGAGGCCCGATCTCACGAGGCCCGCTCTCCCGAGCCCCGCCCCCCGATCTCCCGAGCGCCGATCTCCCGAGGCCCGATCTCCCGAGCCCCAGCCCCCCCATCTCCCGAGGCCCGATCTCACGAGCCCCGCCCCCCCCAGCCCCGATCTGCCGAACCCCGATCTCCCGAGCCCCGCCCCCCACCCGAGCCGGCTTCAAGAGCAGAGAGAGAGATGCCGCCGCGCAACCTACCGCGTGAGGCCCGGCCGGACTCAAGTCGCGCGTGCTGACTCCTGCACCACCCGCCTTTACTAAGATGGCGGCGGTGACGACGCTCGGCTCAGGCCTGCCCCCTCCAGCCTTCACAAAGATGGCGGCGATTGCGAGCCGCTTGTTGAGCGCGACGGGTGGTGCCTAGCTCGGGCGTGGCTGGGCAACAGAGGCCCAGGCTTACAGGCCTGGTGAAAGGTAGGAAAATTCTGGATGTTAGAGAAAAGATTTACAAATTAATTAACTTTTTTAAAAAACAATTTGTGTTTTAAAAGCAACTTTTTTTTTGCTGGAAATGTAGATTTGAAAAGAAACACGCAGAAAGTGGGAAAAAGAAATGAAAAGTTTGGAATCAAGATGGCGGCGACTCACCTCGGTTCAGAATGATAAGGCCTGCCCACACACACACCGATTGGTCAACCGTCAGTTCACTGAACTGTAGGATTGGTCAATGATCACGTCACTCAACTGTAGCCCGCACACACAATGAACCCACCCCCACTCGATGCAAATGAGCGGATAATGAGAGGAATTTTGAAAGTTTTTTGGATACTGTTGGCACAATTTTTGTCCGAGCAAAAAGTAAATACACCTACAAGAGTCCCCTAATGATGAGCTTTCTTTTGATATAACATATGTGTAGGTACGCTCTATAACTTTTGATTGTATAGCCGGCCAGAGAGACAGACAGAGAGACAGACAGATAGACATATCCTTTTATATATATAGATACATTTGTAGCATAGCCAGGGAATCAGAAAACAATGTTCATTTTGTTTTTGGCATCCTGGTTTTATCACATACCCTTAAGCTACCTTCCTTGTCTTCGAAGGCAACAGAATCATAATATATTATATTGTGGCAGAACCACTGAATGACTCTGGCTAACTGAATATAATTCTCTTTAACGATGTTCTAACACCAGCCTAAACCTGTACCATTGTGTTAGGCATTACTGTGTTTTGTATATAGAGTTTGCATGTACGGGGCGTGGCCCCTTTAAGAGCGCGGGAAAACGCGGACAAACGCGATGACGTCACGTCGCAAACCACGGGGCTGCCCAGGCAGTCCCCGTGGCATCTCCGTTGAGTAAAGACCTGTTTAGTTGTTCTCTTGTGTCGATCTCCGTTATTCGTTGGAATTCGTTAATTCCTACAATATCATGACTTCGCTTTAACGGCTCAACTGAGAACAGTACAATGATACAACATACAATGCCGTCTTTCGGATGAGACATTAAACTGAGGCCTTGTCTGTTCTCTCAGGTGGACGTAAAAGATCCCATGGCACTATTTTGAAGAAGAACAGGAGAGTTAGCCCCAGGCAATATTTGTCCCTCAGCCACCGTCCATAAAACAGATTATCTGGTCATTTATCTCATTGCTGTTCGTGGGAGCTTGCTGTGCACAAATTGACTGCCGTGTTTCCTACTTTACAACAGTGACTACACTTCAAAAGTACTTCATTGGCGGTAAAGCACTTTGGGACGTCCTGAGGATGTGAAAGGCGCTATAGAAATGCAAGTTCTTTCTTTATGTCATTCTATGAGTGAAACCGGTTTATAGCCCTTTGCGTTCCATAGTAGAAGAGTGATACTCCAAGTTATACCTTAGTCGGAAATGCTCCATTTTTGGCACAGGATTATTCAAAGGACAATCCTCCCCGCTGCAATACAACAGCCCCTCAGTACTGCAGTAGCAGTATTGGTGATGCACACCAGACTAGGGCTTGAACCCACAGCTTTCTGATTTAGAGGCAAGAGTATCGTCAAGCTAAGCCAACACGCAAAGAATTAAATATCTGTCAGTAGTGCAGTTTTAATAATACCAGACAGAACACCATTGATGGTTTTCACCAATGTGCAATAGTGTCTTCACTCAGAGGGTTGAGAATCTTTGGAATTCTCTACCCCAAAGGGCTGTGGATGCTCAGTCTTTGACTATATTCAAGACTGCGATCGATAGAATTTTAGACTCCAGGGGAATCAAGGGATATGGGGGATCGTGCGGGAAAGTGGAGTTGAGGTCGAAGATCAGCCATGGTCTTACTGAATGGCGGAGCAGGCTCGAGGGGCCGTACGGCCTACTCCTGCTCCTAATTCTTATGTTCAATACTACATCTCATATAACCAAGAAAAGGTTGAAACTACACAAACTCACCTCAGTTGTTTAGTAGTTTGTTTAGAGTTTCAGCATCGATAGCCCTTTTCAGGGATGAAGTCAGACATTTTAAAACGGTTAAATTCAACTAAAACTTTGAGGGGGAAAATTTCGGTATCGCCCCATTTGGGGCGCCATTATTGGCGGTGCGCAAAGTTTAGCGCCGGGCGCTAATTATCGCCTCCGACAGCAAACTTGGCTTTTATCGCCCCTGGAGGTGATTGGAGCGCTAACTCAGGCGCTACACACCTCTCTTAAGGCGCTAAGGCTGAGGAGCGAGGCGTTACCTCAGAGGGCGGGCGCAGCGCAGGTACTGTCAGTTAGCGATTGAACACAGACACACTGGCGCCGGTCAGTTCTTAAAGGGGAGGGTCGATCTTTCTCTGCAGCCACACCCTGCTCATTGGAGCCTTGAATCTCGGCCTGGGCGGACCTGTGGCTAAATCCTGCAGCCAGACACTATGGAGAGGGCCAGGGAGTGAGCACAGCACTTCTGCGAGCGGGCCTTGGAGGCTCTGGTTGTCACGGTGGAGCGCAGAAGATCTATTCTGTACCCAGAGAGTGGCAGGAGGCCTTTGCCACGCGAGTACAGCAGAGTGTGGAGGGAGGTGGCTCATAGAGTCTCCTCAAGCAGCATGGTGCCTAGGACCCATCTCCAATGTAGGAAAAAGTTCAACGACCTCACTCGGGTCGTCAGGGTGAGTGCCTTTTTTTCAAAACCTCGCCATCCCTCCATCTCAACCTCACTTTATGGCCAGAGGGTCTTAAAAGCCCCAGTGCCCAACACTCATCCAACACCTATGGCCCTTTCATGAAAAACACACACACATTCCACACTTTGCATACAGTAAGGGCTATTCAACTATGGCAGGCATTTCAGGCAAGACCATGGATGCATATAGTAAGGGCTATTCAACTATGGGAGGCACAGTAGGCAAGACCATGGCTGTATATTTACTCAGACACCGTCCTTTTTATTGCAGGCCAAGCTGTCTCATAATAGGAGACAGCAGCAATGGACTGGTGGAGGGCGGCCTCAGCTGCAACCCCTCAGCGATCTTGAGGTGCGCATCCAGAGGATTGTGGCAAGCCGGGCGATTGGTACCGTCACCACTGGAGACACCAACCCCGTTCTGGACAGCAATGGTAAGGTCATCACCTTCTTGTCCTCTCTCCTTCCACTTGTTCCTCACAACACCAGCCTTTGACACTTTCAATCCAAATTACTAAATCACTGCACTCATGCCTCCCTTGCTGCCACCCTGTCCTCATGCTAAAGCCACTCTTGTACCTCCCTGCTTTCAGATGGTGATTCACCAGCTGAGGAGACGGACCCTCAAGCTGCCAGTGGGAGTGAAGCTGAGGGCGAGAAGGAAGAGGAAGCCGGAGCATCAGCGCCACCCTCTCCTGAGGAAGCCCATGCCCACACTGGGAACATGCCTTCCCTGGAGGGGAGTAGGGGGGAATGGTCTGATGAGGGTGAAGCTCCAGGACCCAGCGGGCTGCAGCAATGCGATGGGAGTAGGGAAGCTCGGGGGCCTTCTCCCCGGAGGGAGAGTATGGCATCGAGTCCTGCTGCACTGGACGCAGAGGAGGAGCGGGTCCTCGCTGAAATGAGCGCCCAGGCGGAGCGCAGGCACACTGAGCTCATGGCTGCAGTGGCAAGGGTGCCCGAATCCATTGAATCACTGGCAAGGAGTGTGGAGCACTTCGGTGTAGCACAGGCGGCTGCCACGCAAATGCTTAGTGCTGCAATGCAGTCACCGGCTGGTCTCATGCAGATGCAGATTGAGGCCACACGAGCACTGACTGCTGCCACCCTCACTGGATCAGGCACATTTCCCCGGGGCTCTCACCGCGCCGCAGCAGGCCAGCAATCTGTGCTCCATCAGATTGCTCCGGATGCTGAAGTGCTGCCCCGTGGGAGTGCCAGTGTGTCGGTCAAGCAGGGAGTTGCTGTCCTCTCTCAAGATGACAGTATTCCTGCTGCCACCACTGGCACTTCTCCACTGCAGTTGCCACCACCTGTAGGACAGACTGCTGCCGCCCATGCAGAGTTGGTGCAGTCTGCAGCCGGGCCCTCCAGGCCCAGAGCTGGTCCAGGCCGTCCTTCAAGGGCATCTGCAGTCTCAGGTTCTGACAATCAGCAGCCTTCCACCAGCCTTGCTCCAGCCACTGGGGTCCCATAACGGAGGAGCTGCAGGGTGGGAAGGGGGCAATTTTGCAAGGGAAGCAGATCACCCTCGAAGGCCAAAACGTAGGAGGTGTGACAAAATGTTTTTCATTGTTTTATTAAAGGCTGAGGTTCGTGGTCAAATTTTTGTAACTGTTTTAGACATTGTCTCCAGGTTGTGAGAGCCAGTTATGTTAATGACTGTTTTTTTTTGTGTTTCTTTCTATTAGTTTGTCATGTGGAAATGAGACACACAGAGTTTGGTCTTTGCAATCATTGTTGCCTTGACCGGCTTAGGGGTTGCGGGATGGTTTCATTTAGGTTGTTTGAATGGCAGAAGCCATTTCCTCAGAGGGGACCAAGAAGCAACTTGCTATGAGCCTTTGACGGACAGCACTTTGTACATTGTGGGCCTCCCTCTCGCCTTGGTGCTGCTGTTGACCATCCTCCTCATCTTCCTCCTCCTCCTCTGCTGGTGCTCCAATGTCTGCTGGCATTGGCTGGGTCCTGAGGAGTGCCAGGTTATGCAGCATGCAGCACACAACAACAAAGTGGGAGACTCGCTCAGACAAGTACTGAAGGGCTCCTCCAGAATGGTCCAGACAGCGGAACCGTTGCTTGAGCACGCCGATTGTGTGTTCAACGATGTTCCTGGTAACTTGATGGCTCTCATTGTATCGCAGCTCAGCAGGGGTGTTGGACGTACGGAGCGTGTCATTAGCCAGGTGCACAGTGAATATCCCTTGTCCCCGAGAAGCCAACCTCCTGGGTGATGCAGTGCCTGGAAAAGGTCTGCCACAGAAGTCTGGCGCAGGATGAAGGCATCGTGGCTGCTGCCAGGAAAGTGGGCATTGACAGCGAGTATCAGCTGTCTGTGGTCACAGACCAACTGAACGTTTAAGGAATGGAAGCCCTTTCGGTTGCGGAAATCCTCGGCATTTTCTTGCGGTGCATGCAAAGTCACATGCGTGCAGTTAATGGCGCCCTGCACCATGGAGAAGCTCGCTATCATTGCAAAGCCCGTTGCACATTCTTGCTGCTTGTCCGGGGCCATGGGGAAAGAGATGTACTCTTGTCTCCTTTTAAAGCGGGCATTTGTGACCTGACAGATGCAGCAATGCACCGCGAACTGGGAGATGTTGGCGATGTCCCCAGTAGCTGATTGAAATGAGCCAGTGTCATAAAAGTTGAGAGGCACTGTTATCTTCACTGCCACCGACAGAGACGTCCTGCTCCTCAGTTGAGGCTGCAGATCTGGCTGCAGCAGGTGGCAGAGTTCAGTGACCACCTCCTTGCTGAAGCACAGCCTTTGCAAACATTGCTCCTCAGATATATTAATGTAGGAGAACTGTTGGCGAAAAACCCTGGGAGGGTAAGGTCTCCTGTACCGAGGCCTGTTGGCCCTCCTCCGTCTGGCCATGATTGCCACTCTCTCTCTGCATCTCTATGCGCTCCGAATGTGATGGAGAAGAATGACGTTCCCATCCATTGCAGCCCCCATAGTATCTAGGCAATCAAAGTTATGAAGGTCAAAAACCAAAGTACCTGCAAAGTTATGGTCAGAAGCCAAAACTACTTCAGACAGCGTTGACTCAATGCAGAAGTCTCTCTTTCTCTCTTTGTCTCTCTCAAAATCTCTCTCTCTCTCTCAGAACGAGTGGTGCAAAAATGGCTACCACACAAAAGCCAGGAAGAGGCCCCCTTTAAATAGCGCCCCCCCAGCCCCACAGTGACTGGGAAGCGTTCCAGTCAACCTGTCGTTGGGTGTGCCAGGCGGAAAGGAGGGGGGCACCACTCAATTTCCATTCCGGGGCGTCACAAGGGCGCGGCACTCTCGAATGACGTCAAGATCTGCGTGTGCAGGAGATCGGGCGGTATTGTTTAGCGCCGCCGCAAAATGTCTGGTCAATTTTGCGAGAGGTGCAGCGATCGCCGCGCCCGGGCGCTAGTTGCTTTGCGCCCCACTTGGCACCCTCTTAAGGCACTAACGGGAGGCGCAAACAACTGAATTTTTCCCCCTAAGTATTGAGTGCTGATGACATTACTGGCGAAGTAACTAAGGAAATATTTGCAGGGCTATGGGGAAAGAGCTGGGGAGGAGTGGGACTAATTGTATAGTTCTCTCAAAGAGCCAGCATCGGCACGATGGGCCGAATGGCCTCCTTCTGTGCTGTGTGGTTCTATGATCCAATGAAGCAGCTGAGTAGCGTTCTGAGCCCGTCAATGATATGGAGCTAAATTACCACAAGCAGAAATAATCATTCATCCAATAGGGCTTCAGGGATTGTGACATTTCTGCTGCACCTATTAATTCAGCCGCCTCACATTGTTGGGTTTGGTAACTCCTCCCGGTCAGCTCTGCCAAATGATACAATGATTATAATGATTAGGCTTCCTGAGTATCATGCCTGGGTGATACTCAGGTTTATCCATGTGAATTGATACGTATGTCCCTGCTCAAAGCTAAATATAGTCAACATAGAGTTGCTGGCAAGTCTTAAGACTGAAATCATTGGAGTCTGAGGGGGAAAAATTGCGTTGCTTTGCGTCTCCTGTTAGCTTAGGGCGCTAACAGGGCACAAAGCAACTAGCGCCCGGGTGCGGCGACGCCCATGCCTCCCGCAAAATTCAGCGGGAGGTTAGTGGCGGCGCTAGCCAGTAGCGCCCCATGGCGCTGCGCTGCCGGCGATGACATCATCGCATGCGCAGCGCCCCACTCGCGCCCCGGCCACGATCTTCAGGAGCACTCCCTGACTTACCGCCGGACGCTATGCCCGACGGGGCCAGGGGGGCCTACCTGCAGCTGGGGAGGCGCTATTTAAAGGCGCGGTGCGGAGAGGCTATTTTTGTTGCTGGCCGCCTGCCAGCACCTGCCTGCGCTCCCGTCCCTGGCCTGCTGAACGCCCCCCCCCACCACCCCCGCGGGTGTCGGACTCTTTTGCCAGCACTCCCGATCCCCGGGGGGCCAGCTGGGCCCTGGGTCGCACTGCGCAAAGTCCCTCCCCTTCTTAAAGGGAGGCGTGCAAAACTGCGGCACATAGCACCGTGATATTGACTCGCAGCGCCCGCTAACGGGAGGCGCAAATCAACCGAATTTAGCCCCCATAGAATCATTACTATCTTATAATCATCAGTAGTGGTATTATAATTGTGTGTAAGAAATAAATGTAGAAGTCTGCAATCATCAATTGTATGCAATAATAACCTGAATTATGTATGACATGTAACCTTGTTGCTTCTAATTAAAAGTCGGTGAGTCAGCTGTAACCAGACAGCGTGGGGTGAGAAAGAGGGTTGCTATGGTCGAGTAGTGAGGCTGTGGGAGAAAGTTGGATATTAGCCAACAGTAAGGATGACATAGAGTGCAGCTAGCCTGCGAAGCAAGGTCAGGTGTTGGAATGTTATGATGCCTGCAGTGAATTTAAAACACAGGCCTTTCGCAGCGAACAGCAAAGACCCTGTGGGCTCGAAATTCCAAGCCCCGTGTAGGCGGCTTTGGAGGCGGGAGTGGTGGGAAAATTGCAGAATCAGGGGGCACGAACCCATTCCGCCCCCAAACTGCCTCCATGCCAACGTCCCAGGAGGCGGGTACCCGACCTGTGCGGGGAGCCGCCTCCCCGAGGCGGGAAGGGGATTAGTGCCAATTAACTGCCTGTTACCAGGAAGTTAACAGGCAGTTTTTGGCCTAAACCCTATTTTTAGCCCTGAAGTGTGGGCTTCCCAACGGCTCCGAACCACGCCAAGTTAGCGAGGCGGACCGCCGGTCTGCAGGGGTTGGAGGGGTCAAGATGTCCATTGTGCAGGTGAGTGATGGGTGCATGTGTGCAGAGGTAAGTGTGTGAGGTGTGTGTAAAGTGTTTTAATAAGTTTTACTTACCTTTACTTTCTCCTGCAGGCTTCCTTCCTTCAGTTCTTGGGAGTCCCTCATCTCACCGGCACAGAAAGCAGAATGGCCGCTGAAATGTCAAAATCTGCAGCATTCTGCTTTCTGCTCTGGAGAGATCTCTAACTGAGTCTGAGTAGAAGGACTCAAGTTAGAAGACAGATTGTCAGTGTTTGACAGCTTCACAGAGCTGTCAAACGCTGATTTTTCATCTTTAAAAAGCTCTTGACAGATGAAATGTCAATCACTGACGTCACCAGTAACCAGATGTCCATTAATTGGCCTGCTGAGCCCGCTGGGCGGGCTTAACAAGGTCAATCAAGGGAAAATAGCGTGGGGTGGCCCCAAGTCGATGGAGGCGGGACTACAATCCAAAAAGTGGGAGTCCCGCCTCCATCACGTCCCCATTGACAAAATCCAGCCCATATCTCTACACTGGACACCTGCTCCATTGTGTTGACATAACTACCCCAGATATGAGTCTTGACGGTTGAAAGAAGAGGATGACAGGGTGTCATCAGACACCAGCGTAAGCCAGGGTGCTGTGGACGTGGCATCTTTATGACTGGATTTTGGGTTTGGGGTGTCAGCCAGTGACTGATTCAGGCAGACTCCATAGGTTTAGAATGAGAGTAAGGGTATAAGAAGGGGGCCTTAACAGCCAGAAGATTTCAGGAGTAGAAAATTTCAGAAAGAGTAGAAGGTTTCAGGAAGAATCAATGAGACACCCGGTAGACAAAGAGAGGTGAGAGACAACATAAGAACATAAAAAGTAGGAGCAGGAGTAGGCCATACGGCCCCTCGGGCCTGCTCCGCCATTCAATAGGATCATGGCTGATCCGAATCTAGGCTCACGTCCACTTCCCTGCCCTCTCCCCGTAACCCCTAATTCCCTTATCTGCTAGGAAACTGTCTATCTCCATTTTAAATTTATTTAAGAGACACAGGGTGCAGCCTACTCATGGTTGGGGCGTCTACCCAGAGTATAAGGGGTAATACGAGTCACAATTAAAGTCTTGCTTGTGCTGAATAAAATTAAATCACTGTCCCCAATACGGGTCAACCGCGAATAATTTGGAACCAGGGTCTCTCTGGGACCTTATAGGGTAGAACGGACGGCCGATCCGATACCCCCCATTTTGCATCACCACCCAAGACAAATTTCTCGGCCATTTTCTTTCCTTTGCATCAGGTTTTGTAAGGAGTTTTCCTCGAGAGGTTTCCCTGAGGCCTCTCTCTCTTGCACAGTAAACCTTGAGTGGTTCGACCCACTCGCCCCTTAGATTCTGTACTCTGGACTTAGGCGCAGGAACTACAATGTAGAGAAAGCTCGTGTAGACCAAGTTTGATGAAACAAAATGAAATTTTATTGCAAAAGGAAAATTATCAAATCAAATGCAAGCAGATAAGGGAGTACATGGGAGGGAAAAACACACAAACAAATCATAACGACACAGTACTAACTATGGCAAATACAGGCATCATATACTCTACAAAGATCATCATGAAATAAGGAAACACACGGAACATCGAGGGACAACAACTCATGTTAATTGTACCCTTAAATCCACCCCCTTATTAAACCTATCTAGATCTGATTGTGAAAGGCCAGAAACATGCTCACCAATCCCACTAGGAAGTGCAAGGTTTTGAAATCGAGTCTGTGTTTGGTCCTTTCAGGCATTTCGTCTCCACGTGGAACATGGAGCCCTGCGAGCTGCGCCACACCTCTCTCCTGAGGTGGGGGTCGGGGGCGGCTGGACACCGGCAGGCCTGGATGTCGGCGGGGTCGAGGATCGTTGGCTCGACCCTGGTTAGAGGAACCTTGGGCTGGTTCCCATCACTTCTTCAGGTTTCTTTTCTCTCTTCTCCCGAGCCGGGGTGGCTGGAAGGTTTCTTCGCTTGGGACCTTTATTTTCTTGTCTCTTCTCCCAAGTTGGGTCGATGGCCTCGCGTTCCGGCAACGGCCCGAGGACAGTCGATGATCTCCCGATGTGCTTCCCCGGGGCGGAATGCCGGTTTCGGGACGGCCTTCTCGATGTTGGCTTTCTCCTTCCTCCTGCGATTGACTGCTCCTTCTTCTGGGTGTCCGGATTCAAGCTGCGTGTTTCCAGCTCTCCAACCCGGCGTGTCTGTGTCCCGAGAGCTTGCTGCTGTGTCGAGTGTGTTCCCGAGTACTTTTTGCTGTGTCCCGCTGCCGAAAAAGTCTTCCAGATATACCTTTCTTCCAGAGGCTTCACTTCCCGCCCAAAATCAGGTTAGTCTTTGTTTTATTTTTGGCGGGCTGCAAGCACAGTGGGGTAGCCATTATATTTTAAAATGTTTTAAACGGCTGGTAACAGGCCCATCTCTGGTCTGAAATTACCTCCATTGTTTTTAATGGCCTGCTGATCTTGTTATCTAGTCCTGGGTGCTGTTCTCATGAATATGAAATTGTCCCCTTTTGTCTGGGGCAACATTTAGATGGCCTCTGTCTCCAGGCCGATCTTGACTAGATCTGCATCTAATCCATATGCATACGTGTGGGTCTGGTTTCGTTCTCTCCGAAACGGCTTCCAGAACTTACTGTGGGTTGAATCCACAAATCTGCCTGAGGTTGCGCAGGAACCATTTTAAAGTGTCCCAATAAGCTGGTCACATGGTATGGTGGCCATTTTGTATGCCCCTTTTTCTGGGCTTCTTTTAAAACCGTCTTTAAAATCATGGCCTCTTCTGCCATTTGATCCTTATTAATATAAAGTCCAATTTTGCGAATCCTACAGTTTGACTCCACCCACTAGAGGGTTTCCCCTTTGAACTCACCCCCCACCCACCGCCACCCCCCACCCACCGCCGCACCCCCCCCCCACCGCAACCTACATTTCAGTCTTTAAGTAGGCTGATGGGGCAGTAATTAGCCAGGTTAGACTTGTCCTGTTTTTATGTGGATAGGATATACCTGGGCAATCTTTTCACATTGTTGGGTAGATTCCAGTGTCATAGCTGTATTGGAACAGCTTGGCTAGGGAAGCTTCTAGCTCTGGTGAACAGGTCTTCAGACCCCCTGCTAGTTTGTTGTCAGGATCCGTAACTTTTGCTGTGCCCAGTGCTCTCATTGCTTCATAAGGCCACGTGGAGTAAATGAAATTGGCTGGAAACTAGTAGCTATTATGGTGGGGACCTCGGGATGATCATGCACTTGACACTTTTGGATGAAGATGCTTGCAGTCACAACAACAATTTGCATTTATGTAGCACTTCACAGGAGCTTTATCAAACACCAAGCCACATAAGGAGATATTAGGACAGGTGACCAAAAGCTTGGTCATAGAGAGGTTTTAAGGAGCGAATAAAAGAGGAGCGAGAGGTAGAGAGGCGGAGAGGTTTAGGGAGGGAATTCCAGAGATTAGGGCCTAGGCAGCTGAAGGCTCGGCCACCAATGGTGGAGCGATTAAAGTAGGGGACGCGCAAGAGGCCAGAATTGGAGGTTCTGGGGTCCAGCATGGTTGACGATGGTGTTCATAGAGCCCCTCCTCCTGTTAGTTGCCTGGTGGCCCAGCATCATTCTCAACTAGGGCTGCAGAACTTTGCTCTGTTCCATTGATTGTAGGACCATTTAGCTCTGTCTATAGCCTACTGATTTTGGTGTTCAGGTGCAGGTAGCCCTGTCCATTAGCTTTACTAGGTATTCTTAACAAAATTACTCCCACTAGAACTTCCCTCACAATCAGAAACTGATTTGTGTTAAACGTGTTAAATGTTTCAATTGTTACAATCTGGAATGCACTGCCTGAAAGGGGGGTGGAAGCAGATTCAATAGTAACTTTCAAAACAGAACTGGATAAATACTTGAAAAGGAAAAGTTTGCAGGGCTCTGGGGAAAGAGCAGAGGGAGTGGGACTAATTGAATAGCTCTTTCAAAGTGCCGGCACTGTGCCGATGGGCTGAATGGCCTCCTTCAGTGCTATACAATTCTATGAATTGCCTACCTGCAGAAATTAGTTTCAAGATTGTCTCAACATGTCCTCTGATGTTAAAAATAGAAAATCTCAGCAGGTCAGGTAACGTCTGTGGAGAGAGAATCACAGTTAACGTTTCAGGTCGGTGACCAGTTCTAAGGAACGGTCATCGACCTGAAATGTTGGCCCCGATATTTACGGGGAGGCAGGGAGGGAGTTGGTTGGAGGAGGCCATTTGGCGTTTTGGAAACCGGGAAGAATGGGTCTCCCTCAGGTCCTGTTGAATTAGAAACATAGAAGATAGGAGCAGGAGTAGGCCATTCGGTCCCTCGAGCCTGCTCCGCCATTTAATGAGAACATGGCTGATCATCCAAATTCAGTACCCTGTCCCTGCCTTCTCCCCATACCCCTTGATCCATTTAGCCTTAAGAAATATATCTAACTCCTTCTTGAATATATTTAATGAATTGGCAGTCAATTCCACAGGTTTACCACTCTCTGGGTGAAGAAATTCCTCCCCATCTCTGTCCTAAATGGCTTACCCCCTATCCTTAGACTGTGACCCCTGGTTCTGGACTCCCCGACCATCAGGAACATCCTTCCTGCATCTAGTCTGTCTAGTCCTGTTAGAATTTTATAAGTTTCAATGAGATCCCCTCTCATTCTTCTAAACTCAAGTGAATATAAGCCCAATCGACCCAATCTCTCCTCATACGTCATTCCCGCCATCCCAGGTATCAGTCTGGTGAATCTTCGCTGCACTCCTTCCATGGCAAGAACACCCTTCCTCAGATAAGGCGACCAAAACTGCACACAATACTCAAGGTGCGGTCTCACCAAGGCCCTGTACAACTGCAGCAAGACATCCTTGTTCCTGTACTCGAACCCTCTTGCTACGAAGGCCAACATACCATTTGCCTTCTTAACCGCCTGCTGCACCTGCATGCTTACCTTCAGCGACTGGTGCACAAGGACACCCAGGTCTCATTGCAATTCCCCTTCTTCCAATCTATTGCCGTTCAGATAATAATCTGCCTTCCTGTTTTTGGCACCAAAGTGAATAACCTCGCATTTATCCACATTATACTGCATCTGCCATGCATCTGCCCAATCACCCAACCTGTCCAAATCATACTGGAGTTTCTCGGCATCCTCCTCACAGCACACACGCCCACCCAGCTTTGTGTCATCTGCAAACTTGGAGCGATCGGATGCTTCCGAGGGGATTGGAAGCCGGGGGGCGGGTGGTGGGTGGGGGATAGATTGGAAAAGCCAGGGGCAATTTTGGAAGTGTCAGGGTGAGATCGGAGGTCAGAGTTTGAGGGATTGGAGATCGGAGAGATCGGGGCTGGAGAGGGGGGAGATCAGAGGCCAGGGGTGGAGATCGGAAAGGCCAAGGGGAGAGATCGGAAAGGCTGGGATTGGGGGCAGATTGTGGCTGGCTGGTGGGGGAGGAGTCCGATTGCGGGGTGGGAGGGGTTGGGAGTTGGCCGATCGCGGGAGTGGTTTACATGTAAGCTTTGGGGGCCAGGGGGCTCCTCCTGGCCCACAAGCAGTGCTGGAAAGGCACTTACCTGCTGGATCCAGCAGTCCTCGCTTTCCTTTAGCTGCCGAGAAAAAACGAGCCGGCCAGTGTTGAACCTACACGGAGAAAAAAATATGAGGCACGCAGCCTCATTAAAATATTTAAATGAGCCCTCCCGCCTCCTGAGAGATGAAGTGGGCGGGTTGGGTTTGAGTTTGAGATGTTTAACATTTTAACAAACCACCCGACCCAAACCCACCCATTTTGGGGGGCTTAAAATTCCGCCCGTTAACTCAGCTTCTCTCTCCACAGATGCTGCCTGACTTGCTGAGTGTTTCCAGCATTGTTTTGGGGGGATTTCCGGCGTCCGCGGTAATGTGCGTTTGTTTTTCGTGTCCTCTTGTCGTTGTTCCTAGATTAGGTTTAAGGGAGTCCCCATTCTATTGTATCACTATGTTCATTAAAGTTTCAAAATTAGGATTATTCTTGAGTCAAGATTTTCAGCTTAAAAAAAAATTCATATCTTTGCACCACTGGTATTTCATGCTGGGAAACTCAGCAGTATTAAAGGGCGCATTTAAAGGGAAAGTGTATTCTGCTGGATTAGTCCATAATGCAAAGCGCTGCAAAGGGACACTGACGGATCTGCCTCCAAGTTGCCTTGTTAACCTCACCCATGAAACTTAACTGATGGTCAGAGCAAAAACGGGGCCAATATTTTGTGCGGGAAGACCGTTAGCGGATGCAAAAAAAAAACAGAGGAAATATTGCTAGACCGATTCAGGAAAATAAAATCTGGGAGATTGATGTGTTTTTGAGAACATAAGAATTAGGAGCAGGAGTAGGCCACTCGAGCCTGCTGCACTATTCAATAAGGTCATGGCTGATCTTCTACCTCAACTCCACTTTTCACCCCATCCCCATATCCCTTGATTCACTTAGTGTCCAAACATCTATCGATCTCAGCCTTGAATATTCTCAATGACTGAGCCTCCACAGCCCTCTGGGGTAGAGAATTTCAAAGATTCACAACCCTCTGAGTGAAGAAATTTCTCCTCATCTCAATCCTAAATGGCCAACCCCTTATCCTGAGACCATGACCCCCTAGTTCTAGACTCTTCAGCCAGGAGGAAACAACCTCTCAGCATCTAAATTACCTTTAAAATTAGCTTGACTGTATAGAATTTATTTTCTGCATAGACATTGGCTGAACAGTTTAACAAAATGCTCCCCTGGGACTTCCTCTCTACAGCATGAGCATTATTACAGAAATCAAAGGATAGGACGAAGATGGTAATTTACTCCACTTAATCGAATCTTTACAGAGTGCAACCCATTTACAGCAAGAAGCCAGATTGATGTGTTTTAACTGCTGCTTTATAGATTTATAAGAGATGGAAATTGGAATTGATTGCACATTAAAGATGCATTAGGACCCAACTAATGAGGATACCAATAAAACAGCTACTTTGTCTAATATGTTCTTACTGATTGTAAACCGTGGAATGTAATGGGATCTAATTGTTGCTTGAGGATAAAATGCATTTTAATGAATGAAGCTTTTAATGATTTCTGTTTATTACAACAGCTTTCATTACAGAACAATGCCTGTTGCATTTCTAAGCAGTTTGGTGGAATTGGCAGAAGAAGGCCTTACGCCTGCTTTTACCAGGCGTAAGAATTGTAAGGGCTTTCTGCGGGCGGAGGGTCTCCAAAAAACGGAACTATCTGCCTGTAGAGGCCCTTCTCCAGGGCAGCCGGAGGATCTGTCAAGACCATTCTTGACAGATCAGAAATGCCGGTTTTCAGCGCATGCGCTGTGCATGCCTGAAACCGGCATTTCCGATGTCTCAGCACGTACCCACCCGTAGGGATCGGAATATCTGGGCCAATGCTTCAGGGCTCTGACAAGAGGTTTTCGACCTGAAACGTTAACTCTGTTTCTCTCTCCACAGGTGCTGCCTGCCAGATGGAATACCTCTGCTTATACCAGAGCAATGGTGGAATATTTCTGAAGCTCATAAAAGATGTTCAAAATTAGGAATGGTTTTGATAGAGTAAATAAGGAGAAACTGTTTCCACTGGCAGGAGGGTTGGTAACCAGAGGACACGGGGGGCACGGTGGAATAGTGGTTAGCACTGTTGCCTCACAGCGCCAGGGACCCGGGTTCAAATCTGGCCTCGGGCGACTGTCTGTGTGGAGTTTGCAAATTCTCCCTGTGTCTGCGTGGGTTTCCTCCGGGTGCTCCGGTTTCCTCCCACAGTCCAAAGATGTGCGGGTTAGGTTGATTTGGCTATGATAAATTGACCCTTAGTGTTGGGGGATTAAATGCGCGGGGTTACGGGGATAGGGTGGGATATGTGTCGGTGCAGGCTCGATGGGCCGAAATGGCCTCTATCTGCACTGTAGATTCTGTGATTCTGTGATTCTGTGATATAAGATAATTTGCAAAGTTATTGCAAAAGAGCGGATGGAGTGGGACTAATTGGACAGCTCTTTCAAAGAGCTGGCATAGGCATGATGGGCCGAATGGCATCCTTCTGTACTGTATGATACTATGACCTGAACTGACACCAGTAGATGAAGGGTGCATGAGACTGCAGTTCATCTTTCAGAAAGCTTACAGTGGCTGGCTGAACCTTGAATTCTGCTGCTTAGGCACAACCTGTGCAGATGCAGCTTACACGCTACATGGAGCTCCTCGCACTACATTTAAACTTTAATTATTTAGACAGTGTAGGTGGCAGCATCCCTGAACACTTTCTACACTTGGCTTTATTGGATTTATGCTTCATGTAGTCTTCACAAGATCACAACTTAATTACTGATGAGGAAGGTCATTTAACCCAGCTTAATTGATCCATTCAGAAAGACCCATATTCCCCCATTTTAGCATCTAATTGTCTCTTAAAGTATTCCAAAGTTTTTTGCCTCCACTACTCTATCTGGAAATCCATTCCAAGTGTTGATCACTCTTCTGTGTGAAGTAGGTTTTCCTGAAGAATTTCCAGCTCCTTGGACACCATCCCCTCTGAACTGGCCCCCATGCTTCGCTGACATTGTAAACGGCTCCCTCTCCTCAAGTTCTGTCCCCTCCCTTTCAAAACTGCTGTCACCACCCCCTCCTCAAAAATCCCATCCTCACGCCCCCCCCTGTCCTTGCAAACTATCCCTCCATCTCCAACCTTCCTTTCCGCTGCAGTGTTCTTGAACATGCTCTTGCCTCCCAAATCCATGTCCATCTCCCACAGCTTCCTGTTTGACTCTCTCCAATCAGGTTTCTGTCCTTCCCACAGCACTGACCCGGCCTTACCAAAGTCACATGTGACTGCCTTACATTATCTCATCTTGTCTTCCTCAATCTTTCTGCAGCGTTTGACAAGCTAGGAGTGCATATCATGGAATTGTGATGGCTCCATCACCTGGACATCTGCCACTTCAATACAGAAGCTCAAGTGAAGAGTTAACCATCACTTGCTAAACAGGGGTTCCTGCAGCAAGTCTTTAAAATCCCCATTCTTGTCTGGCAATTCCTCCACAGCCTCGCATCATGCTATCTCGGCAATCTTCCTGACCTGTGTATCTGCCCTTCCTCTCACACCTTCTTGCCCTTTGACTCTGGCCTGGTGTGTATCCCCCTTCTCCTCCCTTCACCCCACCTTTGGTGGCACTGCCTTCAGTTGTCTCATCCCTGGAACTTCCTCCCTAAACCCCTCCACTTCACTCTACCCCTTTACAAACCTTCTCAAAGCCCATCTTTTCAACCAGGTTTTCCATCTCTAATCTCTCCCTTCACGGCGAGGTGTCTGTTCCCTTATCTGCCTCAATTGTGAAGTGCCTTGGGATGCTAATTACATCGAAGGTGCGTATATAAATGCCAGAAATTGTTGTTGTCATTGTCTTATTCTGTGGGCGATTTGTGACTTGCTCTTTAGTCCCCAATATAACTTCTTACACTTTTGTCTTTAGTCTTAGGGTAAAGGCAGGAAGGTAGTGCAGGAGTCACCTGCGGTTATCTCCCTCCAAAACAGGTTTACCGTTTTGGGTACTGTTGGGGGAGATGACTTATCAGGGGAAGGCACCAGCAGCCAGGTTCAGGGCACCATGACTGGCTCTGCTGCACAGAAGGGCGGGAAAAAGAGGGATAGGGCTATAGTGATAGGGGATTCAATTGTAAGGGGGATAGATAGGAGTTTCTGTGGCCGAGACCGAGACTCCAAGATGGTATGTTGCCTCCCTGGTGCAAGGGTCAAGGATGTCTTGGAGCGGGTGCAGAGCATTCTGAAGGGGGAGGGGGATCAGCCAGTTGTCGTGGTACATGTAGGTACCAACGATGTAGGTAAAAAGAGGGAGGAGGTCCTACAAGCTGAATTTAGGGAGTTAGGAGCTAAATTGAAAAGTAGGACCTCAAAGGTAGTAGTCTCTGGATTGCTACCAGTGCCACGAGCTAATAAGTTTAGAGAGAGTAAGATAGATAAGCTAAATACGTGGCTTGAGCAGTGGTGCAAGGGAGAGGGATTTAAATTCTTGAGGCATTGGAACCAGTTCTTGGGGAGGAGTGACCTGTACCAAGGGGACGGTCTACACCTGAACTGTGAGGGAGCCGATGTCCTCGGGGTAATATTTTCTAGGGCGGTTCGGGAGGATTTAAACTAATTTGGCAGGGGGATGGGAACCTAGGTAGTGGAAAAGAGGGAAGTCATATGAAGTTAGAAATAGATGGTAGAAAGGTGAGAAGCAATAAGCAAAGGAGAGAAACACAAAGGGCCAAACTAATTCATAATGAGAGTGTGAAAAAAGCAAGCCTGAAGGCTTTGTATCTTAATGCTAGAAGCATTAGGAACAAGGTGGATGAATTAGTTGTGGAAATAGAGGTAAACAAGTATGATTTGATTGGGATTACAGAAACGTGGCTGCAGGGTGGGCAAGGCTGGGAACTTAACATCCAGGGATATACAATATTTAGGAAGGATCGGCAAAAAGGTAGGGGAGGTGGGGTAGCATTGCTGGTAAAGGAGGGGATTAATGCAATGGAAAGGAAGGATATTAACTCGGATGAAACGGAATCTGTATGGGTAGAAATGAGAAATAGCAAGGGGAGGAAAACGTTAGTGGGTGTGATATATAGGCCTCCAAATAGTAATATGGAGGTGAGGGAAGGCATAAAAAGGGAAATTAGAGAAGCGTGCGATAAGAGCACAGCTGTCATCATGGGTGACTTTAATTTACATATTGATTGGACTACCCAAATTAGTAAAAATTCTGAGGAGGAGGAATTCCTGGAATGTTTTCGGGACGGTTATCTGGACCAATATGTCGAGGAGCCGACTCGAGATCAGGCCATTTTAGACTGGGTATTGTGCAATGAGAAGGGACTTATCAGCAATCTTCTTGTACGAGGCCCCTTGGGTCAGAGCGATCATAATATGATCGAGCTCTCAGTCGAGATGGAGAGTGAGGAAATTGAATCAGAGACTAAGGTCCAGAACTTAAATAAAGGGAATTACGAGGGTATGAGACGGGAATTGGGTAAGATTGATTGGGTGGTGTTTCTGGGGGGATTGACAGTGGATAGACAATGGCAAGCATTCAAAGATAGAATGGAAGAATTCCAGAACATGTTTATACCGGTTTGGCATAAAAATAAACCTAAAAAGGTGACTCAACCGTGGATAACGAGGGAAATTAGGGACAGCATAAAATCAAAAAAAAGGGCATATCAACTGGCAAAAAAAAGCACCAGACCGGAAGATTGGGGGCAGTACAGGATACAGCAAAAGAGGACAAAGGGATTAATCAGGAAGGGGAAAATAGAATACGAAAGTAAACTTGCAGCAAACATAAAGACAGACTGCAAAAGCTTTTATCGGTATATCAGGAGGAAAAGACTGGTAAAATCCCAAGTCGGTCCCTTGCAGTCCGATTCGGGAGAATATATAATGGAGAATAAGGAAATGGCAGACCAATTAAACTCATACTTTGGTTCTGTATTCACAAAGGAGGACACAAATAACCTCCCAGGAATATCGGCAAACATAGGGACTAATGAGAGGGAGGAGCTGACAGAAATTAGTATCTCTAGGGATATGGTGTTGGGTAAGTTGAGGGGACTGAAGGCCGACAAATCCCCGGGGCCTGATAAACTACATCCTAGGGTACTTAAGGAGGTGGCCCTGGAGATAGCAGATGCTCTAAGGATCATCTTCCGGAACTCCATTGACTCGGGAACAGTACCCGTGGATTGGAGGGTAGCTAATGTTACCCCAATATTTAAAAAGGGGGGTAGAGAGAAAGCAGGGAATTATAGACCAGTAAGCCTTACATCGGTTGTGGGCAAAATGCTAGAGTCCATTATTAAGGATAAAATAGCGGAGCACTTGACAAATGGGGAAAGGATCGGACAGAGTCAACATGGATTTACAAAGGGTAAATCGTGTTTGACTAATCTGCTGGAATTTTTTGAGGAAGTAACTGGTAAAATAGATGGGGGAGAGCCAGTGGATGTGGTGTACCTTGACTTCCAGAAAGCCTTCGATAAAGTTCCACACAAAAGATTATCATGCAAAATTAAGGCTCATGGGATTGGGGGCAAAGTATTAACGTGGATAGAGAACTGGCTGGCGGATAGAAAACAGAGAGTTGGAATAAACGGCTCGTTTTCGGAGTGGCAGGCAGTGACCAGCGGGGTGCCGCAAGGATCTGTCCTGGGACCCCAGCTGTTCACAATATATATAAATGATCTGGATCAGGGAATTGGATGCAATATTTCCAAATTCGCTGACAACACTAAACTAGGAGGAGGGGTGGGCTCTGATGAGGATGTCAGGAGGCTACAGTGCGATTTGGACAGGTTGGGGGACTGGGCGGATACGTGGCAGATGCACTATAATGTGGATAAATGCGAGGTTATCCACTTTGGGGGTAAAAACAGGAGGGTGGATTATTATCTAAATGGCAATAGATTGGGAGATGGGGAAGTGCAGAGGGACCTGGGTGTTCTTGTGCACCAGTCACTGAAGGAGAGCATGCAGGTGCAACAGGCGATTAAGAAGGCAAATGGTATGTTGGCCTTCATATCAAGGGGGTTCGAGTATAGGAATAGGGATACCTTACTACAGCTGTACAAGGTGCTGGTGAGACCACATCTGGAGTATTGTGTACAGTTTTGGTCGCCCCATCTGCGGAAGGATGTTCTTGCCATGGAAAGAGTGCAGCGGCGATTCACCAGGCTGATACCTGGAATGGCGGGAATGACCTACGAGGAGAGATTGAATAGTTTGGGCTTGTACTCACTGGAGTTTAGAAGATTGAGAGGGGATCTCATCGAAACATATAAAATTATGGCAGGCCTGGACAGGCTGAATTCAGAGAGAATGTTTCCAATGGCAGGGGAGCACAGAACCAGGGGCCACAGTCTAAAAATAGCGGGCAAATCATTTAAAACAGAGATGAGGAAGAATTTCTTCACTCAAAGAGTGGTGAGCCTGTGGAATTCCCTGCCACAGAGGGCTGTGAAGGCTAATTCAATAAATATTTTCAAGAGAGAATTGGATATATTTCTGAAGGCTAAGGGGATTAAGGGTTACGGAGAAAAGGCGGGGACGGGGTACTGAACTGGTAAGATCAGCTATGATCTCAGACGAAGATCAGCCATGATCTCATTGAATGGCGGAGCAGGCTCGAAGGGCCGAATGGCCTACTCCTGTTCCTATCTCTATGTTTCTCTATGTTTCTCTATGTCTTCCTGGCATAGAATTTTGCATGCCAGCAAGGCATATTGGGAATTCAGGAAAACACCAGACTTCTGCCCATGGTCTTTCATCCATTAGAAGAGGAGCAGAGACCCCAATCATTGTGAAACAAGTATGGGAGGTCTCGGTGCAGAAGCTCGTGGGCATGGACCCTTTGCCAAAGAAACTGCCCCCTTACTGGTTCCAAATTGGTAGCCTCACTCGAAGATGGCTGGTGTGAGAAGTGGATGAATGAGGCAGTAGGAAGTGCTCTTCTGATGTGGGATTTGAAGGCATCTTGTTAGGGCAGAGTAGAAGAAGCAGCTAATTACGTTGCACCAGAATTGGGACTGTTTTACACCAGGAGTGCACACTATTAATTGGAAAGTAGTGCATTTCCCCAGCACTGACACCTTCGTTTCAATGAGCACGTGCCTTGCCTTGCATCACGAGGAATGGTAGCGGTGAGTTTGCACCCTCCAACTTTGCTGGTGCTCAAGGCCAGCCCCCCTACTCAGGAAAGCAACATTGACTTCTCTGTCAATAATGACTATTGCTGGCTGCTCTCGAGACAAGCATGTTTTCTTCTGGAAATAAAGACACTCCTGAGAGGACATAAGAACATAAGAAATAGGAGCAGGAGTCGGCCATTTGGCCCCTCGAGCCTGCTCCGCCATTCAATAAGATCATGGCTGATCTGATCTTGGCATCAACTCCACTTTCCTGCCCGCTCCCCATAACCCTTGATTCCCCTGTTTTTCAAAAGTCTGCCTATATATATTCAATGACTCATCCTCCACAGCTCTCTGGGGTAGAGAATTCCAAAGATTCCCGACCCTCTGAGAGAGGAAATTCCTCCTCACCTCCATTTTAAATGGGCGACCCCTTATTCTGAAACTGTGCCCCCTTGTTCTAGATTCCCCCATGAGGGGAAACATCCTCTCTGCATCCACCCTGTCCAACACCCGCAGAATCTTATATGTTTCAATAAGATCACCTCTCATTCTTCTAAACTGCAATGAGTATAGGCCCAACCTGCTCAACCTTTCCTCAGAAGACAACTCCTTCAACTCAGGAATCAACCTAGTGAACCTTCTCTGAACTGCCTCCAATGCAAGTAAATAAGGAGACCAAAACTGTACGCTTTACTGTAAGAGATACCTGATTTTCTTTTCGTGCATTTAGCTCCAAGATGAACTTTGTGTACCTACTATTGGATATTGATCTATTGACATTGGAATTGTACTGCTTCAGCATTCATTTTGTTCTTTCTCATTTTGTTCAGCCAGTTAATACATTAACTTGCACTACATCAATAACACTGACTATTTGATTTAAGCTAACACCAGGGGGCATGCAATGTGAATCAAAACCCTTTCCTTAAAAATGACAATCTACTGAAGATTTATTTTTAATTCCTGAGCCGTCCTTGGGAAAAATTATATGTTTAAAACTGTGGTAGAATAAGGTTGAGCACATTTGAATTTATATCCTCCAGTGATTCTTACATTTCATTAAGTGGTTGTAAATGCAAAGCACAACATTCCCATCAACTCTTTTAATGAGTATTCACGCTTGCAGTCAGCTAATGCACTATTCATGTAGCACCCTGCTTTAATCATCGTAACACATTTGGTTGCCTTAAATTGTATTTTCCTCCCCCCCCCCACCCCGCCCCACCACCCACCCCGCTATCTTTTTTGCATGTTTCCTATACAATTATAAAACAAATAATCTGTTCGTTCAGGTTACGTGTTTAGTTACTCAGAGGTACGGTACAAGCTCTCTCTACTAACATATACAGGAAACTCTCTTTTTACCAGCACCTAAATAACTGGAAATCTCTCTTAGCCGGCAAAATTCAAGAGTAGGTTCAGGTAAGTTTTACTTCATATTAGTGGCCGTGTAACTGGGGTTCCTGGATCTGTGGCCGTGTAACCGGGGTTCCTGCACCTGTTGCCATGCAACAGGGACGCCTGGATCTGTGGCCGTGTACGGGGCTCTCGTACCTTAGTAAGTATATCTCTCTGTAATCCGGACTTTTTGATCAACCGGCACCACGCCGGTTCCGTCGGTGCCGGATAAAAAAGAGTTTCCTGTACCATATATTCTCTCCCGCACCAAGACCACCTATTCCACCTTTGTAACATCGTCCGACTCTCACCCTGCCTCAGCTCATCTGCCCTTGTTACCTCTAGACTTGACTATTCCAACGCACTCCTGGCCGGCCTCCCATCTTCCACCCGCCATAAACTTGTGCTCATCCAAAACGTTGCTGCCCCGTATCTTAACACGCTCCAAGTCTCGTTCACTCTTCACCCCTGTGCTCGCTGGCACCCTGTCTGACAGCGACTCGATTTTAAAATCCTCATCCTTGTTTTGAAATCTCTCCATGGTCTCGCCCCCTCCCTATCTCTGTAACCTCCTCCAGCCCTAAATCCTCCGAGATATCTGCGCTCCTCCAATTCTGGCCGCTTGAGCATCCCCGATTTTAATCGACACACCATTAGCGGCCGTGCCTTCAACTACCTGGGCCCTAAGCTCTGGAACTCCCTCCCTAAACCACCCCGCCTCTCTCCCTCGCTCCCCTCCTTTAAGATGCTCCTTAAAACCGATCTTTTTGACCAAGCTTTTGTTCATCTGTCCTGATATTTCCTTATGTGGCTCAGTGTCAAAAATGCTTTTATTGATAGCGCTCTTGTCAAGCGCCTTGGGACGTTTTGCTATGCTGAATGGTCTATATAAATGTAAGTTGTTGTTAACACCATCACTCAGAATGATAAAATATGTCAGTTGTGCCTGTTCCTCTGTTGTTTTTAATTACCCACTGGTCCCTTTGCATTCAGCTAATGCAGGACACAGCTCTCGAAGCACTTTTACAGCGCGGCACTTTGCAGTCAATTGCCTCGCTCACACAAGTACACCTTGATGATCCATAATACCATGACTGCTCAGTTCCAATTAGGACGACCAGTCTCCAACACTTACTGCTCAATACAGATCTGTAATGGATCCCTGCAACTTCTGTAGGTTGTTAATTCGACTTGTAGGTACCATTAGGTGAAAACAGTAATTAGGAGCTACTTAAACCAGCAGTGACCAAGCAAAGCTTGGTGAAGATAAAGGAGCAAATAGTTATCAACAGCTCAAACAAGGGAATCGTATTGACCAGGTAAAGAGAGGGATACAGATCTCATGAAAATTGCGAATGACAATAAGAGTATGTTGAAGGATATGTCGATAATGTTTTTAAGCTGGTGCAAAGAGCTTACAAAATAGATTAAAGAAAGATAAACTTATATAGAATCTACAGCACAAAAACAGGCCTGATGTAAAAAGACTACCGAGCGCTTGGTTTGAGTATAAAACAAGGCTTTAATCAACTGTTTCACAACCATTTCTAGTTACAATCACTAGTTACAATCACATTAAGACTAGTGTCTTAATGCAAGGAGCATTCGTAATAAGGTGGATGAATTAGCAGCGCAAATAGAGGTAAATGAATATGATATGATTGGAATTACGGAAACATGGCTCCAGGGTGGCCAAGGCTGGGAACGTAACATCCAGGGGTATTCAATATTCAGGAAGGACAGGCAAAAAGGAAAAGGAGGTGGGGTAGCATTGCTGGTTAAAGAGGGGATTAACACAATTGTAAGGAAATATATTAGCTCTGATGATGTGGAATCTGTATGGGTAGAACTGAGAAATACCAAGGGGCAGAAAACATTAGTGGGAGTGGTATATAGACCTCCAAACAGTAATGCGGAGGTTGGGGATGGCATTAAAAGGGAAATTAGAGAAGCGTGCAATAAGGGCACAGCAGTCATCATGGGTGACTTTAATCTACATATAGATTGGGCTAACCAAATTAGTAACAATACTGTGGAGGAGGAATTACTGGAGTGTTTACAAGATGGTTTCCTGGACCAATATGTCGAGGAACCAACTAGGGATCAGGTCATCTTAGACTGTGTATTATGCAATGAGAAAGGATTAATTAGCAATCTTGTTGTGCGAGGCCCCTTGGGTCAGAGCGATCATAGTATGATCGAATTCTTCATTAAGATGGAGAGGGAAGTAGTTGACTCAGAAACTAAGGTCCTGAATTTAAATAAAGGGAACTATGATGGTATGAGATGCGAGTTGGGTAGGATTGATTGGGTAATGTCACTCAAAGGGTTGACGGTGGATAGGCAATGGCAAACATTCAAAGATCACATGGATGAGCTACAGAATTTGTTTATCCCAGTTTGGCATAAAAATAAATCAAAAAAGGTGACTCAACCGTGGCTAACAAGGGAAATTAGGGATAACATAAGGTCCAAAGAGAGGGCATATAAATTGGCCAAAAAAAGCAGCAAACCTGAGGATTGGGAGCAGTTTAGGATTCAGCAAAGGAGGACAAAGGGATTAATTAAGAGGGGGAAAATAGATTATGAAAGTAAGCTTGCAGGGAACATAAAAACTGACTGTAAAAGCTTTTATAGATATGTGAAGAGAAAAAGATTGGTGAAGTCAAGCGTAGGTCCCTTGCAGTCAGAATCAGGGGAATTTATAATGGGTAACAAAGAAATGACAGACCAATTAAATACATATTTTGGTTCTGTCTTCACAAAGGAGGACACAAATAGCCTCCCAGAGATGTCGGGGAACATAGGGACTAATGAGGGGGAGGAACTGAAAGAAATCAGTATTTGTACGGAAATGGTGTTGGGAAGTTGACGGGATTGAAGGCCGATAAATCCCCAGGGCCTGATAATCTACATCCTAGGGTACTTAAGGAAGTGGCCCTGGATATAGTAGATGCATTGCTGGTCATCTTCCAGAACTCGATAGACTCGGAAACAGTACCCATGGATTGGAGGGTAGCTAATGTTACCCCACTATTCAAAAAAGGTGGTAGAGAAAAAGCGGGGAATTATAGACCGGTAAGCCTGACATCGGTAGTGGGGAAAATGCTAGAGTCCATTATAAAAGATGTAATAGCAGAGCACTTGGAAGGCAGTGACAGGATCGGACAAAGTCAACATGGATTTCCAAAAGGCAAATCGTGCTTGACTAATCTACTGGAATTTTTTGAGGATGTAACTGATAAAATAGATAAGGGCGAACTAGTGGATGTGGTGTATTTGGACTTTCAGAAGGCTTTCGATAAGGTCCCGCATAAGAGATTAGCTTGTAAAATTAAGGCACATGGGATTGGGGGCAAGGTATTGACTTGGATAGAGAACTGGTTGGCAGATAGAAAGCAAAGAGTTGGAATACACGGGTCATTTTCCGACTGGCAGGCAGTGACTAGTGGGGTACCGCAAGGATCGGTCCTAGGACCCCAGCTGTTCACAATATATATTAATGATCTGGACGAGGGAATTGGATGTAGTATGTCCAAATTTGCAGACGACACAAAGCTGGGTGGGAGGGTATGCTGTGAGGAGGATGTCGTGAAACTCCAGTACGATTTGGACAGGTTGGTGATTGGGCAGAAACATGGCAAATGCACTATAATGTGGATAAATGTGAGGTTATCCACTTTGGTGGCAAAAACAGGAAGGCAGATTATTATTTGAATGGCAATAGATTGGGAGAAGGGGAAGTGCAACGAGACCTGGGTGTTCTTGTGCACCAGTCGCTGAAGGTAAGCATGCAGGTGCAGCAGGCGGCTAAGAAGGCAAATGGTATGTTGGCCTTCGTAGCAAGAGGGTTCGAGTACAGGAACAAGGATGTCTTGCTGCAGTTGTACAGGGCCTTGGTGAGACCGCACCTTGAGTATTGTGTGCAGTTTTGGTCGCCTTATCTGAGGAAGGATGTTCTTGCCATGGAAGGAGTGCAGCGAAGATTCACCAGGCTAATACCTGGGATGGCAGGAATGACATACGAGGAGAGATTGGGTCAATTGGGCTTGTACTCACTGGAGTTTAGAACATTGAGAGGGGATCTCTTCGAAACCTATAAAATTCTGTCAGGCCTGGTCAGACTAGATGCAGGAAGGATGTTCCCGATGGCCGGGGAGTCCAGAACTAGGGGTTATAATCTAAGGATAAGGGGTAAGCCATTTAGGACTGAGATGAGGAGGAATTTCTTCACCCAGAGAGTGGTGAACCTGTGGAATTCTCTACCACAGAAGGCAGTGGAGGCCAATTCATTAAATATATTCAAGAAGGAGTTGGATATATTTCTTAAGGCTAAAGGGATCAAGGGATATGGGAGAAGGCAGGAACGGGGTACTGAATTTGGATGATCAGCCATGATCTCATTGAATGGCGGAGCAGGCTCGAGGGGCCGAATGGCCTACTCCTGCTCCTATCTTCTATGTTTCTATGTTTCCTGGTTACAGAAACATCCTGAGCAAGCTGGGCCCATGCCTGAGTACTTATACTCCTTGGACGGCGCCACCAGCTGGCCACGCAGTGTTACTTCATGAGTCATGATAAGATTCATGACAAGGCCATTGTGCTCAACTGGTCGATGCCGGTGTTTATGCTCCACACGAGCCTCCTCCCACCCCTCTTCATCTAACCCCATCAACATACCCTTCTATTCCTTTCCCCTTCATGTGCTTATCTAGTTTCCCCTTAAATGCATCTATACTATTCGCCTCAACTACTCCTTGTGATAATGAGTTCCACATTCTCAGCACTCTCTGAGTAAAGATGTTTCTCCTGAAACCCCTATTGGATTTATTAGTGACTATCTTATATTTACGGCACCTAGTTTTAGACTTCCTCACAAGTGGAAACATCTTCTCTACGTCTACCCTATCAAACTCTTTCGTAACTTTAAAGACCAATAGTAGGTCACCCCTCAGCCTCCTCTTTTCCAGAGAGAAGTGACCCATGCCGTTAAATTAGGTTCCATAGTGCCCGGCTTTTCAGTGCGACAGGTGCCGATTCGAGTTCAAAATGGCGTCTGTGGCGCGCGTGCACTTCTGGTGCGCGCCGGGCCTGACGCCATTTTGGGTAGGTCATTAGCGCTGGGAGCATGCAGTTGAAAACTGCAGAGTGCGCAGATTGTGACGTCAATCAGCGTGCAACACTGATTTGAAGCCAGCGCTGCTGTTTTTGACCTCAACGCCCCAGCTGAACATGCGATCAGCAGCAGGAATGACCCCCCTCAACCAGTGCTATTTAAAGGGATCATCTAGTGCTTGCAGGTTAGTTGCTGATTGATTCCTACTGGCTCTTGGTGAGTTTGTAGAAGTGTTTGGTGGTCTGTTATCTTATCTGAATTTGCTTAAGTGTCCAGGGAGTGATGCAGCAGGTTACTTCAAGGCTTCTGCTCAGGCCAGTTGCTCCCAGACATGGGTGCAGTGGTTTGTATCCCCCTTGGCCTGCAGCAGGGCAGGGAGAACTTGGGGAAGCTGCAACACAGGACTACATGCATGCTAAACAGTGGAAGCAGCATGCTATAGGCAGCGCTGAGCGATCCCACAACCAACGGGTCAGATCAAAGCTCTGCAGTCCTGCCACATCCAGTCGTGAATGGTAGTGGACCATTAAGCAACTAGCAGGAGGAGGAGGCTCCATGAACATCCCCATCCTCAATGGTGGTGGAGCCCAGCATACGAGTGCAAAAGACAAGGCTGAAGCGTTTGCAACCATCTTCAGCCAGAAGTGCCGAGTGGATGATCCATATCGGCCTACTCTCAACGTCCCCACCATAGGAACTTAGGAAAAATTGATTAAAAGGGAGAAAATTTAATATGAGGGTAAACTAGCAAGAAATAGAAAAACAGATTATAAGAGCTTCTAGAAGTAGGTAAAAAGGAAGAGAGTAGATAAAATAAGCGTTGGTCCCTTAGAGGCTGAGACAGGTGAAATTATAATGGAGAATAATGAAATGACACAGACTTTAAGCAAATATTTTATATCTGTCTTCGCAGTAGAAGGCACAAAAAGCATACCAAAAATAGTGGGGGACCAAGGGGCTAATAAGACTGAGGAACTTAAAGTGATTAATATCAGTAGACTCACTGGCAGCGGCAGCAGCGAGAGCGGCCCTGAGAGGAGCCTGGGCGACAGCGGGGAGTATAAGGAGCGGGAGAGAGAACGACGCCCAGACTCACCAGTGGCGAGAGCGGCCCTGGGAGGAGCCTGAGCGACAGCAGGGAGTATAAGGAGCAGGAGAGAGAGCGAGGCCCAGACTCACCAGCACCGGCTGCAGTGAGAGCGGCCCTCAACAGGCAACATTCAAAAGTGACGTCAGAGATTAAAAGTGACGTCGGCACAAGGGAAACAGCTGATTGGCGAGTAGTGGGTGAGTGTTTTTTTTTAAGTTTAATGCTTATTCTGTTAAGTTAGTTCTTAGTCTTTTAAATAAAGGTTAGTACTTAGTCTTTTAAATAGTCTGTTAGATAAAGGGATGACAGGAATGGCAGGGCAGCTCAGTCTAGCGGGGTGCACATCCTGTGGCACGTGGAAAGTCATGGACGCTTCGCGTTGCATGGATGACTACATGTGCAGTAAGTGTCAGCAGCTGCAACGACTCGAGCGACTGGTTACAGAGCTTGAGCAGTGACTGGAGTCAGTGTGGTGCATCTGTGAGGCTGAGAACTACGTGGATAGCACGTTTAGTGAGGTGGTCATCCCGCAGCCTAAGAGAGCAGACAGAGAGCAAGAGGGTGACCACCAGACAGAAGAAGACCAGGCAGGTAGTGCAGGAGTCCCCCGGCGGGCATCTCGCTCTCCAACCGGTATTCTATTCCGAGTACTGGTGGTGGCGATGGTCCCTCTGAGGAGTGCAGTCGGAGCCAAGTCCTTGGCACCAAGAGTGGCTCCGCTGCACAGGGGGGAGGAGCAATAGTGATAGGAGACTCAATAGTGAGGGGAGCAGACAGGCATTCCTGCAGCCGCAGACGTGACTCCAGGATGGTATATTGCCTCCCTGGTGCCAGGGTCAAGGATGTCACCGAACGGCTGCAGAGCATTCTGGGGGGAGAGGGTGAACAACCAGATGTCGTGGTCCATATCGGTACCAATGACATAGGTAGAAAGATGGATGAGGTCCTGCAGGCAGAGTTTAGGGAGCTAGGAGTCAGATTAAAAAGCAGGACCTCAAAGGTAGTAATCTCCAGATTATTCCCGGTGCCACGTGCTACTGAGTCCAGAAATAGGAGGATAGAGCAGATGAATGTGTGGCTGGAGAGATGGTGCAGGAGGGAGGGTTTTAGATTCCTGGGGCATTGGGACCGTTTCTGGAGGAGGTGGGACCTGTACAAGCCAGACGGGTTGCACCTCAACAGAGCCGGGACCAATATCCTCGTGGGGGGGGGGGTTGCTAGTGCTGTTGGGGAGGGTTTAAACTAGCTTGGCTGGGGGATGGGAACCTAAAAATAGAGTCAATAGGGAGGGAAGAAAAACTGGAATTGGAAAACAAAAATGTAGAAAGTAAATTGGAAGGACAGAGGAATCAAGGGCCAGATAGTAGTCAACAAGGAGGTTTGCCTATACTAAATGGTATATACTTCAATGCAAGGAGTATAGCGAACAAGGCAGATGAGCTGAGGACACAGGTAGATATTGGGACTATGATATTATAGCTATTACAGTGACGTGGCTGAAAGAGGGGCAGGTATGGCAGCTCAGCATTCCTGGTTACAGAATTTTCAGACGGGATAGAGAGGGAGATAAAAAGGGAGGCGGGTGGTCACGGTGTTGATTAAAGAAACTATTACAGCTGTGAGGAGGGATGATATGTTGGAGGGATAATTAAACGAGGCCATATGGGTCGAACTGAAAAACAAAAAAGGGGCAATCACACTGCTGGGAGTGTACTACAGACCCCCAAACAGTGAGAGGGAGATAGAAGAGCAAATATGTAGACAAATTTCTGAGAAGTGCAAAAACTATAGGGCAGTAATAGTAACGGATTTCAACTAACCCAATATTAATTGGGATAAAATTAGTGTGAAGGGTATAGAGGGTACGGAATTCCTAAAATGCATCCAGGAGAACTTTTTTAGCCAGTATGTAGCAAGCCCAACAAGGGAGGGGGCGGTTCTGGACTTAGTTTTAGGGAATGAAGCTGGGCAGGTAGAAGGCGTATCATTTTGGGGCAAGTGACCATAATTCAGTTAGATTTAAGATAGCTATGGAAAAGGACAAGGATAGGCCAGGAATAAAAATTCTAAATTGGGGAAAAGCAAATTTTGCTAAGCTCAGAGGAGATTTAGCCATAGTGGACTGGAAACAGCTACTTGAAGGTAAATCAGTGTCAGAGCAGTGGGAGGCATTCAAGGAGGCGATCCGGAGGGTTCAGACCAAATATGTGCCCTTAAAGAAAAAAGGTGGGACTAACAAACCTAGAGCCCCCTGGATGTCAAGGGACATACAGGGTAGGATAAAGAAAAAAAGGGAGGCATATGACAGATACCCAGGGCTAAATACTCCAGAATCTTTAGAGGAGTACAGAAAGTGCAGGGATGCAATTAAAAAGGATATTAGGAAAGCAAAGAGAGAGCATGAAAAATTATTGGCAAGTAAAATCAAGGAAAACCCAAAGATGTTTCATAAATATATTAAGAGTAAAGGGATAACTAAAGAAAGGGTAGGGCCTATTAGAGATCATGAGGGTAATCTGTGTGTGGAGGTGGGAGATGTCGGTAGGGTTCTGAATGAATACTTTGCATCTGTTTTCACAAAGGAGATGGGCAAAGCAGACATTGCTATCGGGGAGGAGGAGTGTGAAATATTAGATGACATAAACATAGTGAGAGAGGAAGTATTAAGGGGTCTAGCAGCTTTAAAAGTGGATAAATCCCCAGGCCAGGATGAAATGTATCTCAGACTGTTAAGCGAAGCAAAAGAGGAAATAGCAGAGGCCCTGACCATCATTTTCCAATCTTCTCTGGCTTCAGGTTTTCTGAAGGACAGGATAAATCCTCATTTAGAAAGACACGAATTAATCAAGGATAGTCAGCACGGATTTGTTAAGGGAAGGTCGTGTTTGACAAACTTGATTGAATTTTTTGAGGAGGTAACAAGGAGGGTAGATGAGGGTATTGCATTTGATGTAGTGTATATGGACTTTAGCAAGGCTATTGATAAGGTTCCACATGGCAGACTGATCACGAAGTTAAAAGCAAAGTGTCAAGTTGGATTCAAAACAGGCTCGGAGACAGGAAGCAGAGGGTAATGGTTGATAGGTGTTTTTGTGACTGGAAGACTGTTTCCAGTGGAGTTCCGCAGGGCTCAGTACTAGGTCCTTTGCTTTTTGTGGTATATATCAATGATCTAGACTTGAATATAGGGGGTATGATTAAGAAGTTTGCAGATAATACTAAAATTGGCTGTGTGGTTGATGCTGAAGAAGGAATCTGTAAACTGCAGAAAGATCTCAATAAATTGGTCAGGTGGGCAGAACAGTGGCAAATGGAATTCAATCTGGAGAAGTGTGGTATCTTGAGGTGGCCATAGATGGAGACGGACACCGGTTAACTCCTTAACATGGTTTAATCAACCCTTGCACATAAAAGCTTCTGCCATGAGGCAGCAAAAACAAAGAGTACAACCAGTACAGATCAGACTTAACTCAGGAGAGCAATTGCCACAGCACCACCTGGTGGATCAGGTTACTCATAACCTCCCAGGTTACTACACTCCTCCCCCCTTAAGATTGCCGTATGCAATTCTTAAACAATAACCCTTACTAGGTACTACGTTTTAATTAACCAGTATGCTCTAACCATGGTTAACCCCTGACTAATTTAACAGGTTTGTATAAGTCTTTCTGGTTGCTTGCGAGTCCTTTGTGAACGTCTTAATTCCACTTGTGGTGGATTCTCAGATTCATTCGCACTTGAGATTGGCGTAGTCTCTGATGTTGGTTTTACTCTGTCCCGCTGTGGCCTGGCAGTACCAGTGTCCACTGGCACCTTATAAGCCGTGCTGGGTCCTGGAACAGCCTCCTCTACTGCCCTTTGTTCCATCTGAGGCAGTTCCCCCTGCTGCTGGCTGAAAAGCTGATCCACATGCCGACAAACCCCTCGACCATCCCCTAGTAACACGGAGTACGACACAGGTCCTGTAATGTCCTGGATTAGTCCTGGTATCCATTTAGGTCCATAACCGAAGTTCCGGGTGTACACAGAGTCCCCTATGGCGAAATGGCGAGCTTTAGTATGTTTGTCATGGTACGCTTTTTGGTTTGTTTGTTTTGTCTCAACCTTGCTTTTGAGATCTGGGTGTATCAGGTCTAACGTGCACCGCAACTTTCTCCCCATCATCAACTCAGCCGGAGAAAGCCCCGTGGTAGCTTGGGGTGTTATACGATAACTAAACAAGGCTCTATTGAGCTTGGTCTCCAGGGTGTCACCTGAGCTCTTCCTCATGAGCTCCTTAAAAGTCTGCACGGCTCGCTCGGCTAACCCATTTGAGGCTGGGTGATATGGAGCCGAGGTGACATGTGTGATTCCATTCCTTACCATGAATTCTTTGCTCCCTTCACTAACAAAACACTGTGCATTGTCGGATACAATCATTTCTGGAATACCATGTGTGCTGAAGCTGTTCCTGAGACAATTCAGTGTGGCATCAGTTGTTGCAGATCTCACTGGATAAACGTCGATCCACTTTGAGTGAGCGTCAACCAGCACCAAAAACATTTTGCCCATAAAAGGTCCCGCATAGTCTATGTGAATTCTCCTCCAGGGTTTGCTGGGCCACTCCCAGGGATGGAGTGGTGCCTCGGCAGGTGCTTTCCTCTGTTCCTGACATATAGTGCATGACTTTACCTTTGACTCAATTTCAGCATCCAAGTTAGGCCACCACAGGTAGCTCCTAGCCAGTCCTTTCATTCTAGTCATTCCTGGGTGCGATTGATGCAACTGTTCCTTCAAAGTAGAGCGTCCCCGCTCTGGGACTATGATGCGTGCTCCCCATAGCACACATCCATCTTGGACACTGAGCTCGTGCTGTCTCTGTCTGTACGACGCGAACTCCGGTCCCTCACGGTGATCTGGCCAGCCTTTCAACACATACTCACGGACCCTTGACAGAACGGGGTCCTTGGCTGTCCAGCCCTGGATTTGCGCTGAAGTCATCAGGGGACTGATCTCCTGATCCAGCATCAGGACGTGCTCCTCAGGGGAAGTACTGCGAGGAGATTTTGAGAGGGGCAGGCGGCTGAGAGCATCCGCGTTCCCATTTTCCTTGCCGGCTCTGTACATGATCACATATTCATAGGCTCTTAGTATTACTGCCCATCTCATTATTCTCTGTGATGCCATTTGAGGCATCGCTTTCATCTCATTCAGCAAGCTAATAAGAGGCTTGTGGTCAGTACTGATTATAAACTTCCTCCCATATATGTACTTATGGAATTTCTTTACTCCAAATATAATGGCCAACCCCTCTTTATCAAGCTGTGAATAGTTCTTTTCCGCAGCTGTGAGCGTGCGTGAAACAAACCCGATGGGCCTTTCTGCTCCATCTGGCATGCGGTGGGCCAACACTGCCCCCACTCCATACGGTGATGCGTCGCAGGACATTATCAGCTCCTTCTTCTCGTCATAATGCACCAACACCCTGCTGGACTGAAGTAGCTCCTTTGACTGCTGAAACGCTTTCGCTTGCTCTGGCCCCCAACGCCATGGCTCCTCCTTTCTCAGCAGTTTGTGCAGGGGTGCCAGCAGCATCGATAAGTTTGGAAGAAACCGGTTATAATAATTCAGGAGCCCTAGATAGGCTTTCAGTTCAGTCACTGAGGTGGGTGCAGGTGCATCCTGCACTGCCCGCACTTTCCCTGGTAATGGATGGAGGCCTGTGGCATCCACCCGATGTCCCAGGAATGTAACTTCCTTCTCCATGAAACTACACTTACTCCATTTCAGGCGTAGCCCCGCCTCTTCCAGCCGCTGTAGCACTTTGTCCAGTGTTTTTAAGTGATCCTGATCATCACTTCCTGTTAGCAGAATATCATCTATGTACATGGCCACCTTTGGAATGCCCTGCAGAATGCCCTCCATAGTCCGTTGGAATATTGCTGGGCTAGAACTGACACCAAATGGTAACCTGGCATACGTGAACAGCCCCTTGTGCGTGTTCACTGTGACAAACCTTTTTGATTCTTCATCTAGCAATACCTGCTGATACGCATGACTCATGTCCAGTTTGCTGAATCTTTCTACCCCAGCGAGCGATGTTAACATGTCCTCCATTCTCGGAATGGGGTACTGTTCCAGTGATGATACTCTGTTCACTGTTAACTTATAGTCACCACACACCCTTACGTTACTGTCGGACTTCAATACCGGGACTATTGGTGCCGCCCAGTCTGAAAATTTCACTGGTTCTATTACTTTGACCCTTAGCAGGCGATCTAGTTGTAGGATTCGCAAAATCCAGAAAATACAGTCTAGATTGGTAAAACCCCTGAAATAGCCACATTGTGAGAACACAAGATGGAGTTGGCAGTTCTCATGGCTCAGTTCAAAAGGACAGACCAGCAGTATCTTACAGCAGCCTGAGTCATCACCGATTAGAAGATTCCAGAACTTACTGCTATTGATATGATAATATGGTTACAGCAGTAACGAACTCGTAAACAAAAGTATTTGCACCTGGAGGTGCGCTAATTGCTAGCAAAACGCAAACCCATCTCTGAAATCGCTGAGCACAGAAAAAAAACCATTACCTGTACCAAACTCAGAGGGACACAGGACAGATCCCATCAGTTTCATTTACAAGACATTCATTCAGTGAGATTCAGACAGATCCATCACAGATTCACACAGACACGAGGTCAAGGACAGAGCGAGGAGGACCCACAAGATTATGCAGGAGAGCAGATTCAGAAGTTCAGTCCAGATCCAAGACCATCAGGAGTTCGAAGGCCGAGTGGAGAGGAGACGGTTCGAGGAGTTCGGAGGACTTTCAAGATTGTGCAGGAGAGAGATTCAGCCAGACTCAGACAGATCCACAAGATTCACCAGAAGCAGTGAAGTCCAAGTCCAGATACCATCAGGAGTTCGAAGACCGTGCGGAAGAGTAGACAGCTCGAGGAGTTCGGAGGACTTCCAAGTTTGTGCAGGAGAGCGGGTCCAGGAGCCGGTCCCATAAGGAAGATTGGAGATCCCGGACGTAACAAGGAGTACCAAGGTCCAGGAGTGTTTTAAAATTCTGGTGAGCATAAAGGCCCAACTCTACCTAACTGACATAGTTGAGGTATATTTTAGCAACGGGAGGGTTTGTAACATTAAGGGTTTTGTAATTCAGGAGTGTGATTTATTCCTCGATGTGTCCGTGCGCTTTTCCCACCCCCGTTTTAGTATACCGCTGATTAAGAATTGTTGTATGATTTAAGATAGTCAAAGTTATTCCTTGTGTGTTAAATTTTAGTTCCCATTGGGAGACGTGCTAATGATTTTTGTCTAAATTGATTCTTGCATTCTCTGTGTTTATTCTCCTTGAAAATAAAGATATTTCTGATTTAAAACTCACCTTGTCTCACCTGATCCATTTGTCTTCTGAGTCACAAGTTGGGCCACACATCAAGGTTGTCTGGCAATAAGCCCAGTGTCTAGAACCGGTGAGGGGGGAGCGCTTCGGAACCGCTCACGAGCAGTGCGAAATCAAAACCGATCTAGCACACCATAAGCTCGTTAAAATGACCCCTTACAGAATGGAAAACGACCCCTTACATAGTTCCGCCTCAACCTTGGTTTTCATTGCAAAAGGTACCGACCTTGGTTTAAAGAAACGAGGCGTGGCATCACTGGCTACATGAATCTTGGCTGTGGCTCCCCTTAAGGTGCCCAGTTCGTCCTTGAACACTAACTCATGCTTCATCAGCACTTCTTGCAGTGCCTCTGTACTGTCCTCCATTTTATTCATTGCCTGCCAGTACACACTCAACTCACTGATCCACCCTCGCCCTAACAGGTTTGGCCCTGACCCTGCTACCACTACCACCGTAAGCTCTTTGGTGACTCCTTTGTGTTCCACTTGTACTTCGGCCGCCCCCAAAATGTCCACCTTCTGTCCTGTGTAGGTTTTGAGACTAATGGGGCATGTACTTAGCTCTGGTACTTTTGCTTCCCCCCATAGCTTGGCGTACTCAGTCTGCGACATTATGGTTACACTACATCCGGTGTCAATCTCAAACTTTACTTGACCTCCATTCACTATCAAATACTGAGTGAGAGGGGGTACGTTGGGCCTTGAAGTGTCTATACTGTATACAGTGAAAACCTCCTCACTAGACTCACTAGACTCTTCCTCCTCTTGTATGTAATTTGCCCGCTTTGTATACTTCTCCCTCCCCCCTTTTGCATGCTTTGCCCCTTTAGCACTGCTTCTCTCACTCACTGCCCTTTTACAGACTTTCTTTAAGTGCCCTATTTTTCCACAATTGTGGCACTTTGCCTTTGCAAACCTGCAGTCCTTTGCATAATGGCTCATCCCGCCACATCGGTAGCAATCCCCAACCCCGACTGGTGGACTTTTCGTGCCAACTTCCATCTTGAAAACAGCTCCTCCCCCTGGTTTACTCCATTTCTCCTTGCTCATACTATTTAAGTCCTTAATGTCCTTGTTAGCCGTCTCCATGGCTTGTGCTTTTTTAAGTGCCGTCTCAAATGTTAATCCTTCTTCTGACAGCAACCTTTGCTGTATACTGTCGTCGTTAACTCCGCATACTAGTCTGTTCCTTAACATGACTGTGAGCGCATTTCCAAAATTACAGTTCTGTGCGAGCTTCCGAAGCTCCTCCACATACTCGGTAACGCTTTCTTCCGGCCTCCTAATGCTTGAATTGAATTTCCATCTCTGTACTATTTCACTAGGTTTCGGATTGAAATGATTCTTTAGTAGACTCACCAACTCGTCAAAAGATTTTTCTCCTGGCCGCTCCGGGCTCAGCAGATTCCTCATCCGTGTATAGGTTTGCGCTCCCACACAACTCAGTAAAATGGCCCTTTTCTTTCCAGCACTGTCCACCTCGCTTGCCATAAAGAAATGGCTCAGTATTTCAATATACTTCTCCCAAGACTGCGACTTGCTGTCAAAAGGTGCCACGGAGCCTACCGTTCCTGCCATCCTTGGAGTCCAGTCACTTCAGCCAAAAAATCAAACTCCGTTTCGACTCCCGCGGCCTAGCCTCGTGCTTTTCCGACTAGTTTGCTAACCAACCCAAGCTCCTCTTCCGAATACTCCCTAACAATGACTGATCCACCAAAACTTTTCCGTCCTTTATTCTCGTCGCCATATGTGGTATCTTGAGGTGGCCATAGATGGAGACGGACACCGGTTAACTCCTTAACACGGTTTAATCAACCCTTGCACATAAAAGCTTCTGCCATGAGGCAGCAAAAACAAAGAGTACAACCAGTACAGATCAGACTTAACTCAGGAGAGCAATTGCCACAGCACCACCTGGTGGATCAGGTTACTCATAACCTCCCAGGTTACTACAAGAAGTGTGAGGTTGTAGGACCGGAGGTTCCTATCAAAAGACTGAGTTCGACTCAGGTAATTAAATTAATGAACTTTAATGAAAACAAACAAGTTTAAACTGGAAACTGCTAGGACACATCAATAACAGGTCTCTTCTCTTTGAGGACTCCACGAGGACTGATCCCCTGATCAGGAGAGTGACGTCATGACGTCATCACGTTCTTCCCGCCGTTGGGGCATCATGTGACTAACGGCATGACGTCATCACGTGCTGTAAAGGTAATTGGCATTGTACAGTCAAACAGTGTAATTAAAGGTACAGGCACAGACAGTAACTACATTGCTGTTAAAGGAATTATGTACAACCGCTCTGAGTCCTTTGGTGGCTCCGCCACATGCGCCCCCCAGAATTGTCTTTAACAGAAAAGGTGAGCGCGCAGGCGGGATGTTAGGCGGCCTTGGTTGATCAGGTGCGGCGGCCACGGGTGGTCGGCCACGTTTGGGTGGTTGAGCGACTACGACAGGGTGATCCAGGTCCAGTGAGCCGGCTTCAAGCGGTCCACTGAGATGTGATCCGGTTTCCCTCCGACGTCGACCAAAAAGGATTTGTCACCCGGTTCGATGACGCGGAAAGAACCAGTGTAAGGAGGCTTGAGCAGATCCCGGTGAGCGTCGTGTCAGATGAAGACATACTCCGCATTCTTCAGTCCCGGTGGCACGTAAGAGGTCTGCAAACCGTGATTGGACATAGGGATCGGGGCAAAACATCTGGCCGCTTCTTGGTGGTGAACGAGTTGCCGGGAGGTGGACCATGGCTCTGTGGGCGAAGGGAGGAAATCTCCTGGTACCCGGAGCGGCTGGCCATAGACAAGCTCAGCTGAAGATGATTGTAGATCATCTTTGGGCGCCGTACAGAGACCCAACAAGACCCATGGGAGTCTGTCCACCCATCCTGCGCCTTGAAGACTGGCCCGCAGAGCGGCTTTAAGCGACCTGTGGAATCGCTCACAAAGGCCGTTTGCCTGAGGATGGTAGGCGGTGGTGCGATGAAGCTTGGTACCAAGCCCCTGAGCCACAACATTCCAAAGATCCGAGGAAAACTGCGGCCCACGGTCGGAGGAAATGTCCGCCGGTACTCCGAAACGGGCGACCCAACAGGAGATGAAAGCTCTACCGACGTCTGCCGACGTGGTGGAAACCAAAGGAATTGCCTCTGGCCACCTAGTGGTGCGGTCCACTATGGTAAGGAGATGAGTATAACCCTGAGAAGGCGGAAGCGGCCCCATGAGGTCCACATGCACGTGGTCGAAACGACGCTCCGGAACAGTGAATGCAGCTACTGGAGCCTTGACATGACGCTGGACTTTGGCATACGACGCAGGTATTAGCCTAGTCACGGACATCGATGTGCATCCCCTTCCAGACGAACTTGGTTGACATAAGCCATTGCGAAGCCTTCATCCCTGGGTGCGACAACCCGTGTATGGCATCAAAAACCTCCCGGCGCCATTCGACTGGCACTATGGGACGAGGGACTCCCATGGAAACGTCGCAAAGGAGCGTGGCACCTGCGTCCTGGAAGACGACGTCGGTCACTTGGAAGCTGGAGGGAACGGTTCGATATGATTGGACCTCCGAATCCGAAACCTGATCTTTCGCCATGAGGGCGTAGTCGATCCCCAGGTGCACCGCGTGGACCGTCGCACGGGAGAGGCAATCTGCCACCAGGTTGTCCTTACCAGACGCATGTTGAATGTCCGTAGTAAATTCGGAAATGAACGTCAAGTGACGTTGTTGACGAGCGGACCACGGTTCGGTGGTCTTGGCCATGGCGAACATAAGGGGTTTGTGGTCGACGAAAGCCGTGAAGGGGCGCCCCTCCAATAAAAACCAGAAATGGCGAATGGCGAGGAAAAGGGCCAGTAGTTCCCTATCAAAGGTGCTGTGCTTTTTTTCATTTGTTCGCAATTGATGGCTGAAAAACGCCAGCGGTTGCCACGTGCCGTTGACCCATTGCTCTTGTACTGCACCAATGGCGTAGTCTGATGCGTCAGTGGTAAGGGCGATGGTAGCACCTGGAAGTGGATGTGCCAGCATGGTTGCGTTGGCCAAAGCATTCTTGGTGTCACCGAATGCCTGGATCATTTCAGCTTTCCAGTTGATTGGGTCTTTACCGGACTTGCTCTTGAGGGCCCCGAACAAGGGTTGCATGAGTTGAGCCGCCTTGGGGACGAAACGGTGGTAGAAGTTGACCATCCCCAGGAACTCCTGCAAGGCCTTGACTGTCGACGGCCGCGGGAAAGAAGTAACCGCCTCGACCTTCGTCGCCAAAGGGACGGTGCTGTCCGATGTTATGCGATATCCCAGGAAGTCGATTTGTTGTAGGCCGAACTGACACTTGGCCGGGTTGATGATTAACCCGTGCTGGCTGAGGTGCGTAAAGAGGGAACGCAAATGGGATCACTGGGCCTGCTTCTGGGAAAGGTGGGACTTGTACAAGTCGGACGGGTTGCACCTGAACCAGAGCGGGACAAATATCCTTGCGGGGAGGTTTGCTAGCACTGTCGGGGGGGGTTTAAACTAACTTGGCAGGGGGATGGGATACAGAGGGAAGCTGAAATAGGGGGGGATGTGCTGCCAATTATGGAGGAAAAAACAAATCAGCTTGGTAGACAGGGCAAATATATAAGGGCAAGGCTGGATGGCATCTATTTTAATGCAAGGAGTCTTGCAAATAAGGTGGATGAACTGAAGGTGTTGATAAACACATGGGAGTATGATATTGTTGCTATCACGGAGACATGGTTGAGGGAGGGGCAAGACTGGCAGCTCAATATTCCGGGGTACAGAATCTTCAGGCGAGACAGAGGGGGAGGTATAAGAGGAGGGGGTGTCGCAATATTAATTAAGGAGTCAATTACTGCAGTAAGGAGGGATGATATATTAGCAGGGTCCTCTAATGAGGCCATATGGGTGGAGCTTAAAAACAAAAAGGGGGCAAGCACTTTGCTGGGAGTGTACTATAGGCCTCCAAACAGTCAGGGGGAAATAGAGGAACAGATATGTAGGCAAATCTCAGAGAAATGTGCAAATAATAGGGTAATAATAATGGGGGATTTCAACTTCCCCAATATTAACTGGGATAGTCAAAGTGTGAAAGGCTCAGAGGGTGTAGAATTCTTAAAGTGCATCCAGGAGAGCTTTTTGAGCCAGCATGTAGAAAGTCCTACAAGAGAGGGGGCGGTACTGGACCTAATTCTAGGGAATGTGGCCGGCCAAGTGGAAAAAGTGCTAGTAGGTGAGCACTTTGGTGATAGTGACCATAATATGGTAAGATTTAAGGTGGTCATGGAAAAGGACAGGGATGGGCCGGAAATAAAGGTTCTAAATTGGGGGAAGGCCGATTTTAATAGGATAAGGCAGGATCTGGCCAAAATGGACTGGGATCAGCTACTTGTAGGAAAATCCGCATCGGAGCAATGGGAGGCTTTCAGAAGGGAGATTGAGATCATACAAGGGCAGCATGTTCCCATAAATGTCAAGAGTGGTTCCAAAAACCACAGGGAACCGTGGATGTCAGGGGATATACGGGAATGGATTAGGAAAAAAAGGAGGGCTTTTGGTAGATACAAAAGGCTAAAGACGGAGGAAGCCCTAGAGGAGTACAAAAAGTGCAGGGGGATACTTAAAAAAGAAATTAGGAGATCAAGGAGGGGCCATGAAATAACACTGGCGAGCAAAATAAAGGAAAATCCGAAGATGTTTTATAAGTATATTAAGGGTAAAAGGATAACTAGGGAAAAAATAGGGCCCATTAGGGACAAAAGTGGCAATCTGTGTGTGGAGCCGGAAGATGTAGGAGGGGTTCTAAATGAATTTTTTGCATCTGTTTTCACTATGGAGAAGGACGATGTAGACATAGAAATAGGGCGGGGGGACTGTGATATGCTCGAACATATTAACATCGAGAGGGAGGAGGTATTGGCGGTTTTAGCTGGCCTAAAAATGGATAAATCCCCAGGCCCGGATGAAATGTACCCCAGGCTGCTGTGTGAGGCAAAGGAGGAGATTGCGGGGGCTCTAACACATATATTCAGGACCTCTCTGGCCACAGGGGATGTGCCAGAGGACTGGAGAACTGCTAATGTAGTACCATTATTCAAGAAGGGTAGTAGGGAAAAACCGGGGAACTACAGGCCAGTGAGCCTAACATCAGTGGTAGGAAAATTACTGGAAAAAATCCTGAGGGACAAAATTTGTCTCCACTTGGAGAGGCAAGGATTAATCAGGGATAGTCAACATGGCTTTGTCAAGGGAAGATCATGTCTGACTAATTTGATTGAATTTTTTGAGGGGGTGACTAGGTGTGTGGATGAGGGTAACGCAGTGGATGTGGTATACATGGATTTCAGTAAGGCCTTCGATAAAGTCCCGCACAGGAGACTGGTCAAGAAGGTAAGAGCCCATGGAATCCAGGGTGCCTTGGCACATTGGATACAAAACTGGCTTAGTGGCAGAAGGCAGAGGGTGATGGTCGAAGGTTGTTTTTGTGACTGGAAACCTGTGGCCAGTGGGGTACCACAGGGATCGGTGCTGGGTCCCTTGCTGTTTGTGGTCTACATTAATGACTTGGATATGAATGTAAAGGGTATGATCAGTAAATTCGCGGATGATACTAAAATTGGTAGGGTGGTAAATAGCGAGGAGGGTAGCCTCAGTCTGCAGAACGATATAGATGGGTTGGTCAGATGGGCGGAACAGTGGCAAATGGAATTTAACCCGGAAAAGTGCGAGGTGATGCACTTTGGGGGGTCTAACAAGGCAAGGGAATACACAATGAAGGGAAAGACCCTAGGCAAGACGGAGGGTCAGAGGGATCTGGGTGTGCAGGTACACAGATCCCTGAAGGCGGCGGAACAGGTGGATAAGGTGGTAAAAAAGGCATATGGGATACTTGCCTTCATTAGCCGAGGCATAGAATATAAGAGCAAGGAGGTTATGATGGAGCTGTATAAAACACTGGTTAGGCCACAGCTGGAATACTGTGTGCAGTTCTGGTCGCCACACTACAGGAAAGATGTGATCGCGTTAGAGAGGGTGCAGAGGAGGTTCACCAGGATGTTACCAGGGCTGGAGCGCTTCAGCTATGAAGAGAGACTGGGCAGATTGGGTTTGTTTTCCTTGGAGCAGAGGAGGCTGAGGGGGGACATGATTGAGGTGTACAAAATTGTGAGGGGCATAGATAGGATGGATGCTGAGGAGCTTTTCCCCTTAGTAGAGGGGTCAATAACTAGGGGGCATAGATTCAAGGTAAAGGGCGGGAGGTTTAGAGGGGATTTGAGAAAGAACTTTTTCACCCAGAGGGTGGTTGGAGTCTGGAACTCACTGCCTGAAAGGGTTGTGGAGGCAGAAACCCTCACAACATTTAAGAAGCATTTGGATGAGCATTTGAAATGCCATAGCATACAAGGCTACGGGCCAAATGCTGGAATATGGGATTAGATTAGACAGGGCTTGATGGCCGGCATGGACACGATGGGCCGAAGGGCCTCTATCCGTGCTGTATTACTCTATGACTCTATGACTCTATGACTCTATGTGCTTGCACTGGCGATGAGTATGTCATCCAGATAGACGAAAAGGAAATGCAGGTCCTGAAGAACGGAGTCCATTAAACGCTGGAACGCCTGTGCTGCGTTCTTTAAGCCAAACGGCATCCACAGGAACTCAAAGAGGCCAAAAGGGGTGATGACCGCGGTTTTCGGGACGTCTTGTGGGTGCACTGGAACCTGGTGATATCCACGGACGAGGTTGACTTTAGAGAAGATAGTATTTCCCGCCAAGTGGGCCGAGAAGTCCTGGGTATGCGGGATCGGGTATCGATCCTTGTGGTGGCATCGTTGAGGCATCGGTAGTCACCGCATGGCCGCCTGGTTTCGGCACGATGTGGAGAGGTGAAGACCAGGGACTGTTCGATCGCCTAATGATGCCGAGCCGCTCCATTGTGGTGAACTCCGCCTTCGCAGCTGCAAGCTTGCCGGGTTCGAGCCTTCTAGCCCATGCATAAACCGGGGAGCCAGTAGTGGTGATGTGATGTTCAACACCATGTTTCGTCGCTGAAGAGGAGAAGGTGGGCCTTGTCAGCTCCGGAAACTCCCCGAGGAGCCGCGTGAAATCATCTGGAGGAGGAAAAGCACAGGCAATGGAACGGGCCACGGAGGTACCGTGGAAGCATGGGATCGAGTGGAAGGTGGCCGCGTTGATCAGCCGGCGGTGTCGGACATCGACTGGCAGGCTGTTGGCACACAGAAAATCTGCCCCTAGGATAGACTGTGAGACTGTAGCTGTGACGAAATCCCAAAAGAAGCGCTGACCGCCGAAACAGACTTCGACCCGCCGCTTTCCGAACGTTCGAATAACTGCGCCATTAGCCGCTATGAGGTAAAAACCGAGGTTCACAGTCTGCGTGTCGAGCTTCGACGCAGGTAGAATGCTACACTGCGCCCCAGTGTCACAAAGGAAACGGCGGCCCGAGAGGGTATCGGTGATATAGAGGAGTTTCCCCGTAGAACCGACAGCCATCGCCACCGCAGAACGCCCGTTAGATTTGGTCATCCGTCGCCAGGGACGTCGCCTGCGCCTTCTTGTTTTTTTTTGGGGGGAAAAACTGCAGGGGGAACGACAGCATCGTGCTTTCGCGCCAAAACGGGTGTGGTAGGAGCACCAGCCCGCTGTAGGAGAAGCCGGGACCGCGTCTGTGGGGGTTGGGCGCCTCGTGGCCGCACAACACTGCTGGGTAACCATGAAAATCTTATCGGCTTCGGACGCAATCTTGGCGCAGTCAGTAATGTCGGAGCTGGCCAGGGCAACATGAACCTGTTCAGGCAGTTGGTAGAGGAAACGCTCCCGGAAGAGGAAACATTCCGGTTCAGTACCCAAGAGCGTGAGCATTTGGCTCATGAGCTCGGACGGTTTGGAATCCCCGAGGCCGGGCAGCGTGATGAGCCGGCGAGCACGCTCCGACTTTGATAGCCCGAAAACCTGAAGCAACCGCGCCTTAATTGCATCATACTTGCTGTCAGTAGGAGGACTACCGATGAGGCTGATGATCCGTGATGCAGTTGTGCTGTCGAGGGCGGAGACCACGTAATAATAACGGGTCTGATCCGTGTTGATGTTCCGAATGGCGAACTGGGCTTCAGCCTGGAAGAACCAGGCGTCTGGTTGTTGCTCCCAGAACTGTGGCAGTTTCAGCGTGATGGCGTTCGTGTCCATGTCGAATCTGCCACGAAAATCGTTCGTAGAAGTCGGGATCACCAATGTAGGAATGGAGGTTCCTATCAAAAGACTGAGTTCGACTCAGATAATTAAATTAATGCACTTTAATGAAAACAAACGAGTTTAAACTGGAAACTGCTAGGACACATCAATAACAGGTCTCTTCTCTTTGAGGGCTCCACGAGGACTGATCCCCTGATCAGGAGAGTGACGTCATGACGTCATCACGTTCTTCCCGCCGTTGGGGCATCACGTGACTAATGGCATGATGTCATCATGTGCTGTAAAGGTAACTGGCATTGTACAGTCAAACAGTGTAATTAAAGGTACAGGCACAGACAGTAACTACATTGCTGTTAAAGGAATTATGTGCAACCGCTCTGAATCCTTTGGTGGCTCCGCCACAAGGTAATGCATTTGGGGAGGGTAACAAGGAAAGGGAATACACATTAAATGGTAAGACATTGAGTAGTGTAGAGGAACAAAGGGACCTTGGAGTGCATGTCCACAGATCCCTGAAGGTAGCAGGCCAGGTAGATAAGGTGGTTAAGAAGGCATACGGAATGCTTGCCTTTATTAGCCGAGGCATAGAATACAAGAGCAGGGGGGTTATGCTTCAACTGTATAAAACACTAGTTAGCCCTCAGCTAGAGTACTGCGTGCAGTTCTGGTCACCACATTACAGGAAAGATGTGATTGCACTAGAGAGGGCACAGAGGAGATTTACAAGGATGTTGCCGGGAGTAGAGAATCTTAGCTATGAGGAAAGATTGGATAGGCTGGGTTTGTTTTCCTTGGAACAGAGGAGGCTGAGGGGAGACCATATTGAGGTGTATAAAATTATGAGGGGCATAGATAAAGTGGATAGAAAGGACCTATTTCCCTTAGCAGAGGGGTCAAAAACCAGGGAGCACAGATTTAAAGTAATTGGGGGAAGGTTTAGAGGGGATTTGAGGGGAAATTTCTTCACCCAGAGGGTTGAGGGGGTCTGGAACTCACTGCCTGAAAGGGTGGTAGAGGCAGGAACCCTAACCACATTTAAAAAGTACTTGGATGTGCACTTGGGATGCTGTAACCTGCAGGGCTACGGACCAAGAGCTGGGAAGTGGGATTAGGCTGGATAGTTCTTTGTTGGCCGGCACGGACACGATGGGCTGAAATGGCCTCCTTCTGTGCTGTAACTTTCTATGATTCTATGAAAATGTACTTGAGAAACTAATGGGGCTAAAAGCTGACAAATTCCCCGGACCTGATGGGTTACACCCTAGGCTTCTAAAAGAGATGGCTGCAGAGATAGTGGATGGATTGGTTGTGATCTTCCAAAATTCCCTAGATTCTAGAACTGTCCCAGCTAATTCGAATGTAGCAAATGTAACCCTGTTATTCAAGAAAGGAGGGAGAGAGAAAATCGTGAACTACAGGCCAGTTAGCCTGACATCAGTCATTGGGAAAATGCTGGAATCCATTATTAAGGAAGTGGTAACAGGACACTTAGAAAATCACAATATAATTCGGTAGAGTCAACATGGTTTTATGAAGGGGAAATCATGTTTAATAAATGTATTAGAGTTTTTTGAGGCTGTAACTTACAGGGTAGATAAAGGAGAACTAGTGAATGTTGTATATTTGGATTTCCAAAAGGCATTCAATAAGGTGCCACATAAAAGGTTGCTATGCTAGATAAGGGCTCATGGGGTTGGGGGCAATATATTAGCATGCATAGAGGATTGGTTAACAGACAGAAAACAGAGAATAGGGATAAACAGGGCATTTTTGTGTTGGCAAGCTGTAACTAGTGGGGTACCGCAAGGATCAGTGCTTGGGCCTCAGCTATTTACAATCTATATTAATGACTTAGATGAAGGGACCGAGTGCAATGTATCCAAGTTTGCTGACGATACAAAGTTAGGTGGAAAGTAAACTGTGAGGAGGACACAAAGGGCTGGATTTTCCAAGCCCCGAGGAGGTGGGCACGGAGGCGGGGCAGCTGGTAAATTCGGAGAAATTGGGGGCAGATGGCAAACCTGCCCCCATGCCTGCCTGTTTACAGGTAGTTAACAGGCAGAAAAAAGGATTAGTGCCATTTTACCTTCACAGGTGAAGGCTTCCCGACCTCGGAGAACCCCGCCAGGTTGGAGGAGATGTGGAGGAGGTCTGCGGCGGTCGGAGGCACCTGGAAGTAAGGTGTAGAGGTGAGTGATGGGTGCAAGTGTGGAGTGGTAAGTATGCAAGGTGAGTGATAAGTTTAAAAAAGTGTTCACTTATCTTGTTTTCCTTTCATAGCCTTTAGCCGCGCTGGATAGGGAGAGCGGGCATCCTCCTTGTCAATTTCAGGTAATGGCTGATGGACCCTCCGATCCATCAGACATCTCAAATTTACAAATTTGTAATGTTTGATGAGTCCTCACCTCAAAGACTCATCAAACTAAAGAGAATGTCAGTGTTTGACAGCTTCACAGAGCTGTCAAATGCTGTCATTTCTTCTTTCAAGAAGTCTTGACAGATAGCACGTCTTCCCTAATTGGCCTGCTGAACCCACAGGGCGGGCTTAACAAGCTCAATCAGGGAAAAATCCCTCTGAATGGTCAGGTGAGGATGGAGGCGGAACATTGACACGACAAATAGCAATCCCGCCTCCAACTCACCTCCATTCACAAAATCCAGCCTATAATAGAGCCTGCAAAGGGATCTAGACAAGTTAAGTGAGTGGGCAATAAAGTGGCAGATGGAGTATAATGTGGGGAAATGTGAGGTTATTCGCTTTGGTAGGAAGAATAGAAAAACTGAATATTTTTTAAATTGTGAGAAACTATTAAATGTTGGTGTTCAGAGGGATTTGGGTGTCCTCGTACAGGAAACACAGAGAGTTAGCACGCAGGTACAGCAAGCAATTAGGAAGGCAAATGGCATGTTGGCCTTTACTGAAAGGGGGTTGGAGTATAAGAGTAAGGTAGTCTTGCTACAATTGTACACGTCCTTGGTGAGACCACACCTGGAGTACTGTGCACAGTTTTGGTCTCCTTATCTGAGGAAGGATATACTTGCTTTAGAGATGGTGCAACGAAGGTTCACTAGATTGATCCCTGGAATGAGAGGGTTGTCTTATGATGAGAGGTTGTGTAGAATGGGCCTATACTCTCTGGAGTTTAGAAGAATGAGGTGTGATCTCATTGAAACATACAAGATTCTGAGGGGGGATTGACAGGGTAGATGCTGAGAGGTTGTTTCCTCTGGCTGGTGATACTAGGGGGCAGAGTCTCAGGGTAAGGGGTCGGCCATTAAAGGCTGCGCTGAGGAGGAATTTCTTCACTCAGAGGGTTGTGAATCTTTAGAATTCGCTACCCCAAAGAGCTGTGGATGCTGAGCCACTGAGTATATTCAAGGCTGAGATCGATAGATTTTTGGACTCTAGGGGAATCAAGGGATATGGGGATCGGGTGGGAAAGTGGATTTAAGGTCAAAGATCAGCCATGATCTTATTGAATGGCGGAGCAGGCTCGAGGGGCTGTATGACCGACTCATGCTCCTATGTTCCTATGAGAATAAGCACAGGCTACACAGAGGGATATATTAAAGGGAGCAGATAGGGTAGATAGAGAGAAAACATTTCCACAGGTTGGGGATTCTAGGACTAGGGGGCAGAGTCTAGAAGTTAGAACCAGGCCTTTCAATAGTGAAATGAGAAACACTTATCCACACAAAGGGTGGTAGAAGTTTGGAATTCTCTTCCGCAAATGGCAATTGATGCTAGAACAATTGTTAATTTTAAATCTGAGTATGATAGATTTCTGTTAACCAAAGGTATAAAGGGATATGGGGCAAAGGCGTGTACATTGAGTTAGGTCGCAGATCAGCCATGATCTCATTGAATAGTGGAACAGGCTCGAGGGGCTAAATGGCCTCCTCCTGTTCCTATGTTCCTATCAGAATAAGCACAGGCTACACAGAGGAGAACAAGTTGCTCGAAGAGGGTAGAGGGAGAGGGGGAGAAGATGCTCTCAGCAGGAGGCCATATCCATCTAGGGTCTTCAGGGAGCAATACTCCTACCTCAACCTCAGCGAGGAGCAGTGTATGCGATGTCTCCACTTCACTGAGGAGGTCCTCACTGAAATCTGCCACCTGTTGCAAGCAGAACTGCAGCCTCAGAGCTAGGCAAGGGTGACATTGCAAGTGGCTGTCAAGGTTAGCGAGGTCATGAATTTTTACGCGCTGGGCTCCTTCCAGGCTGGAGCAGGTGATATTTGCAACATCTCACAGTTCACCGTGCACTATTGCAAAATGGAGGTCACTGAGACACTGTTTGCAAAGAGAGGTGAATACATTTCATTCTCTCTTGCCAGAGAGAAGCAGGTAGAGCGAGGATGGGCTCCAAGCTCTGAACAAATCTCTGTGCCAGGTTGGAGCTGGACTCCTCCAGGCTCCTTGACATTGCCTTTCGGCTTTCTGGCAGGCCTGCCAATGCACCAAGCATTTCATTGTGCATACCCATTGGCTTACTTCTGTAGGCCGCCCCATCAAAGCCCTCATCTGAGTCCTGTGCAGCAGAACTCGTGTGTGACCGCGCCCTCTGGCGAGCTGGCACCTGTGCCACCCTTTCCCCATGCCCTGGCTGCAGGCCACTCATGCCTGGTGACTCACCATGTGCAGATGCCATCTCTATGATACCATGTAAATGACGTGAAGGGTCAACATCTGAGCTGTTGGCTGTGCGTGTGAAATCGAGTGGCGGTGCTGTGTCTTCAGCATCACTGCCTTCTTCCTCTTCCAGTTCCTGCTGTTCCAACACTGCCTGGCCAACTTTCAGTTCTTGGCTCTCTGAAAGGAGAAAGGCACAAGATCTTCTTCTTACACAGTCCCTCGGAACCGAGGATGACTTGCTTCCACACTAAAAATGAGTTCTCAGGTGACTGATGAGTCCAATGCGGGACCTGCAGTCTCTGTCACAGGTGGGGCAGATGGTGGTTAAAGAGGATGGTGGGTGGGGTGCTTGGGTTGACGTGCGCTCCTTGCGCTGCTTGCGCTTGGCTTCCGCTTGCTCCCGGCGAAGAGACTCGAGGTGTTAGGCGCCTTCCCGGATGCTTCTCCTCCACTTTGTGCAGTCTTGGGCCAGGGGTCCCCAGGTGTCGGTTGGAATGTTGCACTTTTTCAAGGAGGCTTTGAGGGTGTCCTTAAAGCGTTTCCTCTGCCCATCTGGGGCTCTCTTGTCATGTCGGAGCTCCGAGTAGAGCGCTTGTTTTGGGAGTCTTGTATCGGGCATGCGGACGATGTGAACCGTCCATCGGAGCTGATCGAGCGTGGGCAAAGCTTCGATGCTGGGGATGTTGGCCTGAGCGAGAACACTGACGTTGGTGCGCTTATCCTGCCAATGGATTTGCAGGATCTTGCGGAGGCAGCGTTGGTGGTACCTCTCCAGTGCTTTGAGGTGCCTGCTGTACATGGTCCATGTCTCTGAGGAATACAGGAGGGCGGGTATCACTGCTGCTCTGAAGACCATGAGCTTAGTGCCGGGTTTGAGGTCCTGGTCTTCAAACGCTCTCTTCCTCAGGCGACCGAAGGCTGCACTGGCTAACTGAAGGCGGTGTTGGATTTCGTCATCGACGTTGTCAGTTCTTGGCTATCTGAAAGGAGAAAGGCACAGGGGTTGTGGTAAGGGGAGGGAAGGCAAGCAAGATGTGCATGCTTACACTATCTGCAGCTTGTAAATCAGAAGAGATTGTGGGATGAGGGGGAAGTGAGATGTGAGAAAGAGGATTAGGTATGAGGATAGCGTCAATTTGCATTGTTTCAGCCATGCTGCTGACCATAGACTCAGCGATGGCTGCTCCAATAATCTTCAGCACCATCTTCTCCATTGGTGTGAGATCATGCAGGCGCACCTGTCTCCCTGCGGGTAGCCCCTGCTGCCTTCAGTTATGAGCCACCTTGTCCAGCAAGAGAGAGGGAAGTGTGTCAGTGAGTGTGGAGCAATGTGTCTGTCATGGTTGAATATCTTGCAGTGTGTGCAAGCTGTGAGATGTGGTTGTGAGGCTTGCAGCAGTGTTAAGTGTGTGTGGGTGAGCTGAAGCTATGGATGTGAGGTATGAGTCATGATTGATAGAGATTATTGGTAGGTGTGTGAAGGGAGGGTGGTGAATTGAGCGGCGTGTGAGGCTAGTGGTCAGTTGTAAGGATATAGCATTTGAAGATGAATTCGCTGACCTTGACCACTCGCATTGCATCCAGGTCCCTGGGGCTACTGCTGACATTGAACACGACAGCCATTGCATTCTCCGACTTTGTCTGGAGGGCCTCCTGTGGAAACAGGACCGCTTGCCTCCTGTCCACCTCCTGCACCAAGGCCCACAGTGCTGCGTCAGAGAACCTTGGAGCATGCGCTCTGCCACGTTGCACCATTACTCAGTGCTGTTCCTGCTCAGACTCTGTTCCCCAGCCAGTTGAATCACCTGCTGCAGCCAAAACGCACCTCCCCTTTAAGAGGTGCAGGCTGGCTTTAAGTAGTGCAGGCTAGCTTTAAGTGGTGCTGGCATCGCATGAACTTGGGCCCCCTGCTGAGGCGTGCAGCCACTCAGCAGCAGAAGTTTGCTTGCTGCTTGCATTACTTTGAATGGGTGCGGGTTGAACGTGCATTGTGATCCCCGTGCCCATTTTCGGGTGCTTTTAGCCCCCAGCCTTGTCAACCTTTCCTGATAAATATTTCCTCTCAGTCTGGTATCCTAAGAACATAAGAACATAAGAAATAGGAGCAGGAATAGGCCAATCAGCCCCTCGAGCCTGCTCCGCCATTCAATAAGATTATGGCTGATCTGAACCTAACCGCCAATCTACCATCACAGAACCATCTCCTGAATCTAACAGAATTAGACACACGAAATAGGAGCAGGATCAGGCTACACGGCCCCTGGGCCCGCTTCGCTACCCACAGGGCCATGTCCGATCCGAACCTAGACTCATGTCCAAATTCCTGCCTGCTCCCCGTAACCCTTAATTCCCTTTACTTCTAGGAAACTGTCTATTTCTGTTTTAAATTTATGCAATGATGTAGCTTCTACAGCTTTTTGGGGCAGCATATTCCATGGACCTACCACCCTCTGAGTGAAGTAGTTCCTCCTCATCTCAGTTTTGAAAGAGCAGCCACTTATTCTAAGACTATGCCCCCTAGTTCTAGTTTCACCCATCATTGGGAACATCCTCCCCGCATCCACCCGATCCAACCCCTTCACAATCTTATATGTTTCAATAAGATCGCCTCTCATTCTTCTGAACTCCAATGAGTAGAGTCCCAATCTACTCAACCTCTCCTCATATGTCCATCCCCTCATCCCCGGGATTAACAGAGTGAACCTTCTTTGTACTGACTCGAGAGCAAGTATGTCTTTTCTTAAGTATGGACACCAAAACTGTATGCAGTATTCCAGGTGCGGTCTCACCAATACCTTGTACAACTGCAGCAATACCTCCCTGTTTTTATATTCCATCCCCCTAGCAATGAAAGCCAACATTCCATTGGCCTTCTTAATCACTTGCTGCACCTGCATACTAACCTTTTGAGTTTCGTGCACCAGGACCCCCAGATCCCTTTGTACTTCAGTACTTTCCAGTTTCTTGCCATTAAGATAATAACTTGCTCTACGATTTTACCTGCCAAAGTGCATAACCTCACACTTTCCAGTATTGCATTCCATCTGCCAAATCTCTGCCCACTTACTTAGCCTGTCTATGTCCCCTTGCAGGTTTTTTATGTCCTCCTCACTCACACTTTCCCTCCCATCTTAGTATCATCTGCAAACTTTGATATGTTACACTCGGTCCCCTCCTCCAAATCGTTAATATAGATTGTAAAGAGTTGGGGACCCAGCACTGACCCCTGCGGAACACCACTAGTTACTGATTGCCAGTCTGAGAATGAATCATTTATCCCAACTCTCTGCCTTCTGTTAGATAGCCAAACCTCTATCCATGCCAGAATATTACCCCCAATCCCGTGATTTTTTATCTTAAGCAATAATCTTTTGTGTGGCACCTTGTCAAATGCCTTTTGGAAGTCTAAATACACTACGTCCACTGGTTCCCCTTTATCCACCCTATATGTTACTTCCTCAAAGAACTCCAGCAAATTTGTCAAACATGACTTCCCCTTCATAAAACCATGCTGACTTTGTCCTATTAAATTATGATTATCCAAATGTCCTGTTACTGTCTCCTTAATAATGGACTCCAATATTTTACCTACCACAGATGTTACGCTAACCGGCCTATAGTTTCCAGCCTTCTGTCTACTGCCCTTTTTAAATAAGGGTGTTACATTAGCAGTTTTCCAGTCTGCCGGGACCTCTGCCGAGTCCAGGGAGTTTTGGAAAATTATTACCAATGCATCCACAATCCCTACCGCCACTTCCCTCAAGACCCTAGGATGTAAGCCATCAGGTCCAGGTGATTTATCCGCCTTGAGTCCCATTATTTTACCGAGTACCACTTCCTTAGTGATTTTGATCGTGTTTAGCTCCTCCCCCCCCTATACCCCCCTGTTTGTCCAGTGTTGGGATATACTTAGTGTCCTCTACTGTAAAGACTGATACAAAATATTCATTCAATGTTTTTGCCATCTCCATATTTCCCACCATTAATTTCCCGGTCTCATCCTCTAAGGGGCCAACATTTACTTTAGCCACCCTTTTTCCTTTTATATAACTACTAGCTGGGGGGGGCCCTGGCGTTGCCAGGGCTGTTTTGGGCCGGGCGGTTTAAATCGAGTCCCAGGCTTTGGGGCCTGTCTGTCTGTCCCTGTGTGAATCTGCTGCCGGGCAACGTTTTAAATCGAGTCCCAGGCTTTGGGGCCTGTCTGTGTCCCTCTGTGAATCTGCTGCCGGGCAACATTTCTACCTTTTAATAGCTTCAAAGATGAAAGTGAAAGTACTTATAAAACATTTTTGGTAAATGTGATGTTATTTTTAAAAGAGATACTAACTTTTTCGAAGCTGGATTAGCAGATTTTGAGCTGGAAGTAGTGAAGCAATGGTTGCCCGATGCCTGAGTTGAAAAGCATTAGTCCCACCCACAGACGCAGTGATTGGCCAACCATCAGGTGACTGAACTGTAGGATTGGTCAATCGTGACGGCACAGGATTGGTCAACCTTGACGTCAGTCAATCAATGCTATTAGCAGATAATGAGTTTAATTTTGAAGGTTTTTTGCATAACGCGTGAACAATTTTAGTCCGACTGAAAAGTAAATATGCTTATGACGGTTCTGGAATCGTCAGCTTTCTTTCAACATAATGCACGTGTAGGTACGCTCTATAACTTTCGAGTTTATTCAAGACAGACAGACAGACGGAATGACAGACAGAAATATCCTTTTATATATTTTTTGCTAATTTACTTTCATAATCTATCTTCCCTTAATCAATCTTTTTGTTATTTTTTGCTGTCTTTTAAAGTTTTCCCAATCCTCTATCCTCCCACTAGATTTGGCTACCTTATATGCCCTTGTTTTTAGTCGAATACTATCCTTAATTTCTTTACTTAGCCACGGATGGCTGTCTTTTCTTTTACACCCTTTTCTTCTCAGTGGAATATATTTTTTTTGGAAGTTGTAAAATAACTCCTTAAATGTACACCACTGATCATGTATCGTCTTACCCTTTAATCTATTTTCCCAATCCACTCTACTCAATTCCACTCTCATACCTTCATAGTCTCCTTTATTCAAGCTTAGCACACTTATTTGAGATCCAACCTTCTCACCCTCTAATTGAATATGGAATTCAACCATGTTATGGTCACTCATTCCAAGGGGATCCTTTACTAGGACATTTTTAATTAATCCTGTCTCGTTACACAGGACCAGATCCAAGGTTGCTTGCCCCTTGGTCGGTTCAGTTACATACTGCTCAAGAAACCCATCCCTAATACACTCAATGAACTCATCCTCAAGGCTGTATGTATAGCTGATGCGTCCCTACGGGGAACAAGCATTCCATTGTACTTGTTACATATGGCAAATAAATCTAATCTGAATCAATTTGATTTGTCCAATTAATATGATAGTTAAAATCCCCCATAATTATAGATGTTCCCTTATTACAAGCCTCAACTATTTCCTGATTGATACTCCATCTAACAGAGTTGCCACTGTTCGGAGGCCTATAGACTACGCCCACTAGTGTTTTTTTCCCCTTATTATTCCTTACCTCCACCCAAACTGTTTCATTATCCTGATCTTTTAACCCAATATCATTTCTCTGTATTACAGTGATTCCTTCCTTTATTAACATAGCCACCCCACCTCCCCTTCCTTCCTGCCTGTCCTTCCTGATCATTAAATAACCTGGTATGTTTAATTCCCAGGCATTGTCACCCTGCAGCCATGTTTCTGTAATGGCCACAAGATCATACCCATATGTAGTTATTTGTGCCATTAACTCGTCTATTTTGTTACGAATGCTACGTGCATTCAGATAGAGAACTTTCAAATATGTTTTGTGACACTTCGTTCCTGCTTTTGCCCTTTTTATTACTTTACCTTTTACTCCATACCTTCTGCCCCTTCCTGACATGCTCTGGTTTTTAATTTCCCCACTGCTACCTAAGTCTATGACCTTCTCTGTTGTCATTTTTATTATTTGCTCTCTAGGAACCTCCCCCCCACTAGTTAGTTTAAAGCCCTCTCTACAGCCCAATTATATGATCCACCAGGACTCTAGTCCCAGCACTGGCCAAGTGAAGCCCATCCCAACGGAACAGCTCCCTCCTGCCCCAGTACTGGTGCCAGTGTCCCAGGAAGCAAAATCCATTTCTCCCACACCAGTCTTTGAGCCACGCATTTAACTCTCTAATTTTATTTGTCCTAGCCAAATTCGCTCGTGGCTCAGGTAATAATCCAGAGTTTATTACCCTTGAGGTTCTGTTTTTTAATTTGACCCCTAGCTGCTCATACTCCTTTAACAGAACCGGCTTCCTAGTCCTATCTACGTTGTTTGTAGCAACATGGACCACGACAACTGGATCCACCCCCTCCCACTGCAAGTTTCTTTCCAGCCCAGAGGAGATGTCCTTAACCCTGGCACCGGGTAGGCAACACAGCCTTCAGGACTCTCGCTCTCGGCTGCAGAGAACTCTATCTATCCCCCTAATAATACTATCCCCTACCACTACAACATTTCTATTTACTCCCCCCTCTTGAATGGCCCCCCGTTCCACGGTGCTGTGGCCAGGTTGCTCATCCTCCCTGCAGTCCCTGCTCCTGTCCCCACGGGGAGTAAGAACCTCGAACCTGTTGGACAAGAGCAAGGGCTGCGGCTCCTCCAGCTCTACCTCCTGGATCCCCGTACCTGCCTCAATCATAGTCACACCGTCCTGTCCCTGACCATGGGCTACATCTGAATTAATTAACTTCATAGGTGTGACCACCTCCTGATACACAGAGTCCAGGTACTTCTCCCCCTCCCTGATGTGTCGCAGTGTCTGAAGCTCAGACTCCAGCTCATCAACACGGAGCTGGAGTTCCTGTAGCAGCAGACACTTGTCAAGACGTAATCACCGTGAGCCTCAATGGGGTTCACCAGCTCCCACATCTCGCAACAGTAACACATCACCTGCTCCATTCTATGTAATTAATTAAATTTTTTATTGTTTGTTATGGACACCCTCTGCCCGATTTTAGATGCTAGTATCCCCTTTAATTAATTGGATTTAAATTAAATCAATCCCTCTAGTTACACCAGTTAAATGGTTTACCAACAGTCACTCTGCACCAGAAAGGCCTTATTAACTACAACCCACAGAGTTAAAGTTTGAAAAGAGCACCTAACACCCCACTTACCCTAACTCACACTTACCCAAACTCACAGCGCTCTTTGATGACTCGCACTAGGACTGATCTTTTTATACTGTTTGTTTGTTTACAGCCAAATGAGTCACCCCTGCTGATTGGTTAGAAAACTGGTTTCCACTGCCTGCTGTGCCAATATACTCTTACTGCAGTGTAACCTTGTTTTACTCTTCTTAAACCAACAGAATCCCAAATATTTAACTTTTCCCCTTTACTTAAACTGCTTAAGTAATCTTATCAAGAATGATTTAAAGAGAAATAACAATTAAAGAACTCTCACACTTACCCAAACTCACAGCACTCTTTGATGACTCGCACTCAGTGCTTGCTCGCACTAGGACTGGTCTTTTTATACTGTTTGTTTGTTTACAGCCAAATGAGTCACCCCTGCTGATTGGTTAGAAAACTGGTTTCCACTGCCTGCTGTGCCAATTTACCTCCTTGTTAATCTTTTTTGCCCTTTCTCCAATGCCTCTGCACTCTTTTTATAATATGGAGGCCAGTGGAGAAGAGGTCATCACTCCATGTTGTTTGGGTCTAAATAGCTTTATCACACCAGAGAAAACTTGGGCCCGTATTTTCTGATTGGAGGCTTCCTGCGTGCAGAGGTCTCCAATTTGTAAAAAATCTACGCCCTTACCTGAGGGCTCCGGAGGGCCGGACATTTCCGCTCCTGGGCCTCTGCTCTACGAAATGCGCAGGGCCCAGGTATCCCGGGGTGCAGGCTGTTCGCAGGCATCCCTGGGATCATGTGGGCCATGGGGAACCAATGAAAGAAGAGAATCCCCCTTCACACTTTTGACAGGTCTCTCAGCTTAGACCCGTCAAAGGTATAAATGGGGTTCACTGAAAAAACACATCAAAACATTAAATAAATGATTTTTTTTAATCACATTTTTAAAATTAGTTAAAATTACCTTAAATTAAATATTTTAAACAAAAGCTTAATTTTTTGAAAAAAGCTTTTTATGGGGCTAAAGATAAACTTACCTTTTTTAAAAGTATTTTTAAATTATAAATGAGTGAAAAAAATTATTTTTTTACTTTTTTAAACTCTCATGCTAGTAAAAGCAGGCCTTATGCCGGCTTTTACCAGGTGTAAGATTTCTAAGGGTTTTCAGCGGGCGGAGGTTCTGCAGAAAGCGGAACTCTCCACCCGCAGAGGCCCTTCTCCAGGGCAGGCGGAGGATCCTCGACAGATCGGAAGAGCCGGTTTTCAGCGCTTGCACGTCACATGCCCGAAACCGGCACTTGCGAGGCCCCTACGGGTGCGTACACATCGTGTACACACCCGTGGGGGTCGCAAAATACGGGCCATGATATATGTCAAGAAACAGGTTGCAAAGTATTTGTTAATACTTTGCTGATTGCCTTTAAAGTGGAGTGAATCATTCAGAGTTCAGCTTCTTCCTCTCTTCAGCTCCACGTACTCAAGGCAGAAAGGCTGTTGTCCCTTTCAATTTTGTTTTCATATTGACGTGCAGTAAGTTGAATTGATTCACAAATTGAGCCCACAGCGCGCTGAAATGGTAATTGGCCAATGGGGACGGCACTTTGTGCATGGAGCTGAAGGTTTGTTTAGCTCTGAATCAAAGGTGGAAATTGAATGGAAGCTGCCTGCCATTATTAGCCTCTCACTGAAAGAATTAAATAAAAACAAAAGAAAGATCTTCCATTTCTATAGCACCTTTTACGACCCAAAGCACTTTACAGCCAATGAAGTACTTTTTGAAGTGCAATCGCTCGTTGTAATGTAGGAAACGCGGCAGCCAATTTTTGCGCACAGCAAGCTCCCACCAACAGCAATGTGATAATGACCAGATGATCTGTTTTCGTGATGTTGGTAGAGAGATGCATATTGGCCCAGGACACCGGGGGTAACTCGCCCTGCTCTTCTCCGAGTCATAGTGTCATGAGATCTTTTATATCCACCTGCAAGGGGAGGCGGGTCATCGCTTTAACGAAAGACGGATTCAGGCAACATCAAGGTAGGCCTCTACTCTCTGGAGTTTGGAAGAATGAGAGGTGGTCTCATTGAAACACATAAGATTCTGAAGGGGGCTTGACAGGGTAGATGCTGAGAGGCTGTTCCCCCTGGCTGGAGAGTCTAGAACTGGGGGGCATAGTCTCAGGATAAGGGGTCGACCATTTAAGACCGAGATAAGGAGGAATTTCTTCACTCAGAGGGTGGTGAATCTTTAGAATTCTCTACCCCAGAGGGCTGTGGATGCTGAATCATTGAGCATATTCAAGGCTGAGATCGATAGATTTTTGGACTCTAGGGGAATCAAGGGATATGGAGATCGGGCAGGAAAGTGGAGTTGATGTCAAAGATCAGCCATGATCTTATTGAATGGTGGAGCAGACTCGAGGGGCCGAATGGCCGACTCCTGCTCTTTTTTCTTATGTTCTTGTCACCGAGGCTGATTAAGCAGTAGGAAGTATATTGTGGGCATTTGGAACCAGTTTGTTCTAATCTTGCACAGAGCGTTGATGACGCCGCTAGCAGAACACATTGGGGGAAAAATTCAGTATCGCCCCGCTTGGGGCGCTATTATCGGCCGTGTGCAAAGTTTAGCGCCTGGCGCTAATAATCATCTCCGATGGCAAACTTGGCTTTTATCGCCCCTGGAGGTGATTGGAGCACTAAATCAAGCGCTTCACACCTGTCTTAAGGCGCAAAGGCCGAGGAGCGAGGCGCTACCTCAGAGCGCTGGCGAAGCAAGGAAGGACAAATCAAAATGAACCTGCATAGTGCTGCTCAGTACCCAAAACTCCTTCACACAGCGTTGAATCTCTCCAGAAGTCTCTCTCTCTCTCTCTCTCTCAGAATGCGTGGTGCAAAAATGTCACCAACAAAAAAAGGCAGGAAGCGGTCGCCTTTAAATAGCGCTCCCCCAGTCCCTTTCTGACTGCAAAACGCTCCCCTCAACCTGTCGTTGCTAGCGGCAGGCAGTAAGGCAGGGAGCGCCACTCAATGTCCGGTCCGGGGCGCTACCAGGGCATTGCGCACTCGACTGACGTCACGATCTGCCAGCGTAGGAGATCGTGGCGGTAGTGTTTGGCGCCGCCGCAAAATGTCTAGTTAATTTTGCGAGCGGCGCAAACATCACCGCGCCCGGGCGCTAGTTGCTTTGCGCCTCATTAGCACCCTCTTAAGGTGCTAACGGGCAGCGCAAACAACTGAATTTTTCCCCCATTGTATGTAAGTTTGGGAAACCTCTCTGTAAAGAGGCACTTTGCTTTGGCATTGGTTTGGAGATGTCTGACAAAGAATTTCCTGTCTGCCGCAATTGCAGCTAACCATTGGGGGAGGGCAGGACATCCAACCTCCATGACCCCAGCCCTTAGTCACACCCTTGACCCCAGCCCATTTCCTGCTGTCAGAAACATAGAAGGAAAGAAAGAACGCGCATTTTTGCAGCGCCTTTTACATCCTCAGGATATCCCAAAGCATCATAGAATCTTACAGCATAGAACTCTGCAACTGGACCCTGGACTTCCTAACAAACAGACCCCAGTCTGTCAAATTAGGTAACCACACCTCCCCCCACTGACCCTGAACACGGGGGCCCCACAAGGATGTGTGCTGAGCCCGCTCCTCTACTCCCTCTTCATCCACGACTGTGTGGCTGTTCATGGTTCCAACACCATCATCAAGTTTGCGGATGATACCACGGTAGTAGGCCAGATCACCAACAACGATGAGTCAGCCTACAGGGAGGAGGTCCAGCATCTCGTGAAGTGGTGCGCCGATAACAACCTAGCCCTTAACATCAAGAAAACCAAAGAAATCATTGTGGACTTCAGGAAGTCTAAAGGCGGAAGTCACACCCCCATCCACATCCATGGGGCTGTGGTGGAAAGGGTGGACAGCTTTAAGTTCCTCGGAGTCCACATCACGGAAGACCTCTCCTGGTCCCTCAATACCTCCTCTTTGGTGAAGAAGGCCCAGCAGCGCCTATATTTCCTAAGGAGGCTGAAGGGATGTAACCTGTCACCCCTGATCCTCTCTAACTTTTACCGCTGCACAATAGAGAGCATCCTGACGAGCTGTATCACAGTATGGTATGGCAGCTGTAGCTACTATGACCGGAAAGCCCTGCAGCGGGTAGTCAAAACTGCCCAACGCATTACCGGCACCCGGCTACCGACCATAGAGCACATATACCAGAAACGCTGTTTACGGAGGTCACGGACCATCATCAAAGACCCTACCCACCCCAGCCACAGTCTGTTCACCCTCCTGCCATCTGGGAGACGCTACAGATGCATTCGCACCCGAACGACCAGATTTAGGAACAGCTTCTTTCCCAGGGCTGTCATCCTACTGAACTCCACAAATAAACACTAAAGTCTGCATATCTGCCAATGCACTTTATTATGGTTATGTTTATGTTAATGTATTACAAGCCAAATGAATGTTGAATGTTTAAATGTCTTAATCTAAATGTACACTCTCGGGAGCCGCAAGCCTACATTTCATTGTACTGCACTTGTGCACTAACAATGACAATAAAGTTGATTATGATTATGATTATGATTATGAACTAGGCCATCCAGCCCATCATGCCTGTGCCGGCTCTTTGAAAGAGTTATCCAATTGGTCCCACTCCCTTGCTCTTTCCTCATAGACCTGCAATTGTTACCCCTAAATATCCAATTCCCTTTTGAAAGTTACTGCTTACAGCCTGCCAGGCAGTGCATTCCTGATCATAACAACTCGCTGCTTTGGGTGAGGGATGAAGGTTGGCCAGAACACAGGAGAACCCCCCTGCTCTTCTTTGAAAAAGTGCCGCTGGACCGGAACAGGCAGAAAGGGCCTAGGTATAACATTTCATCCAAAAGCCAGCACCTCCAGCAATGCAGCGCTCCCTCTGTACTAGACTAATGCATTAACTTAGATTATATGCTCAAGTTTGTAGTAGGGCTTGAACCTTCTGACTCAGAAGTGAGAGCCCTACCACTGAGCCAAGCTGAAATATTATTGGGTGGACATTGGCACCGTTTACCCTCTATCACCTGCCTCAGGTGATGGGGGGTGGGGCAAATATTCCTGCAGTATAAATGGACTCTGGTGATCCCAAAACATTGCACACAATTTTCAAAAACTAGCTGGTTTTCCATTCTCCTTATTCTGATAACGCGAGTGATTACATTGCCAAAACTGACCCTTTTCAATCATAAAATCACCACCCCCTCCGCCGACACCTTAGCAACGTTGGTTGCCGGGGACGCGCAGGTGTCTCTTGTGCCAGCACTGCAACAGCACAAATGACGGGAGTCCCGTCGTATTTAGTCAGCTTCCGTGAGGTCGCGCAGCTGCCCACATACGGGAAGATTTTGTGGCCGCCTCCCACTTCTGGCCGAAGCCTTTGGCGAATGGCAAAGGGGGCAGAGACCTACTGTAACCGAGTCCCACCCGAAATTCCACCCGCGCCTGCCCAGATTCCTGCACTTCAGCACCAATTCAGAACACATCGACTAAGTGAGTGGGCAGTAAGGTGGCAGATGGAGTATAATGTAGGAAAATGTGAGATTATTCACTTTGGTAGGAAGAATAGCAAAACAGAATATTTTGTAAATGGTGAGAAACTTTCAAATGTTGTTGTTCAGAGAGATTTGGGTATCCTCATGCAAGAAACACAGAAAGCTAGCAGGCAGGAACAGGAAGGCAAATGGCATGTTGGCCTTTATTGCAAGGGGGTTGGAGTATAAGAGTAAGGAAGTCTTGCTATAATTGTACAGGGCCTTGGTGAGACCACACCTGGGGTACTGTGCACAGTTTTGTCTCCTTATCTAAGGAATCACAGAATCACAGAATCACAGAAACCCCACAGTGCAGATAGAGGCCATTTCGGCCCATCGAGCCTGCACCGACACATATCCCACCTGATCCCCGTAACCCAACGTATTTAATCCCCCTAACACTAAGGGTCAATTTATCATAGCCAATCAACCTAACCCGCACATCTTTGGACTGTGGGAGGAAACCGGAGCACCCGGAGGAAACCCACGCAAACACGGGGAGAATGTGCAAACTCCACACAGACAGTCACCCGAGGCCGGATTCGAACCTGGGTCCCTGGCGCTGTGAGGCAACAGTGCTAACCACTATGCCACCGTGCTTCATTGTACCGCCTCCAAGGACATACTTGCCTTGGAGGCGGTACAATGAAGGTTCACTAGATTGATTCCTGGGATGAGAGGGCTGTCCTATGATGAGCGATTGTGTAGAATGGGCCTATACTCTCTGGAGTTTAGAAGAATGAGAGGTGATCTCATTGAAACATACAAGATTCTGAAGGGGATAGACAGGGTAGATGCTGAGAGGCTGTTTCCCCTGGCTGGAGTGTCTAGAATTAGGGAGCATAGTCTCAGGATAAGGGGTAGGCCATTTAAGACCGAGATGAGGAGGAATTTCTTCACTCAGAGGGTTGTGAATCTTTGGCATTCTCTGCCCCAGAGGGCTGTGAATACTGAGTCTTTGAGTATATTCAATGCTGAGATTGATAGATTTTTGGACTCTAGGGGAATCAAGGGATGTGGAGATTGGGCGGGAATGTGGAGTTGAGGTCGAAGATCAGCCGTGATCTTATTGAATGGCGGAGCAGGCTCAAGGGGCCGTATGGCCTACTCCTGCTCTTATTTCTTATGTTCTTATGTTCAATTTCAGAGAGCAACGTCGGAGCCCATTTTACTGCGAAGTGGACTTCCGCTCATTTGGGAAATGAAGACTGAGAGGAGAACATAATGTGGATCTTAAAACTGCTGAAAGGCTTGAATAAGGTAGACGTAGACTGTGATAATAATAATAACTTCCGGGAAGTTATGTGCATCACTTCCTGTGAACTGTGAACTGTGAACTATGAACTGTGAACTTTATACATACATCACTTCCTGTCACATGTCACTTCCTGTTGGACTGGTATAAATAGTGAACTCCTCAGTATTGTAAGAGGCTTCTACCAGGGGCATGGTGAAGACCTCTCTTGTATATAGTGTGATTATAAGTTGCTTAAAGCTTACTTTAAAGTTACTTAATGTGTGAGACTCCTTTTTCTTAAATCAATTTAAGCAACTTAGTATTTACACTCACAAATACTAGACCTTCGGACAAACTCGGAGTTAAGGATCCAGGGAACCACCCATCATGGAAAAGATCCTTAAACCTACTCGTCTGGACTTGGACCCAAACACACCAGCAGCTGGCAGGGTATGGAAGCATTGGTACCATACTTTTGAGAATTTCCTTGATGAATGTAATGCGGATGCTCCTACTAAACTGAGGCTACTTATCAACTATGTGACTCCAACAGTGTTTGAATATGTTGATGAATGGGATAATTACGATGAGGTGATTCGGGCGCTTAAAAAACTGTATGCCAAGACTCCAAATGAGGTCTATGCTAGACATCTACTGGCCACAGCCCGACAAGGGCCAGGGGAATCGATTAACGAATTCCTTCAAGGACTTCGCAGGCTCAGCATAGATTGTAACTTTCAGGCAGCCTCAGCTGAGCTGTACCGCGAAGAAATGATTCACGATGCTTTCATCTGCGGGATTGTCTCTCCATTTATACGCCAGCGTCTACTAGAAAGTAAAACACTTGAGCTACAAAAAGCTTTTGACCTAGCTTGTTCCCTGGATTTGGCAAAGAGAAATGCAGACCTCTATCAGCTGCCCGGATCTCGATCTGCTGCTGTAACTGCAACCAGACAATCCAAGTGGTCTCAGGTGAACCCTATCATGGAGGAATCTAATCCTGATAATTCTGATGAAGAAGAGGAGGATGACCCCACTTTAGCAGCCTCTTGGCAATCTAGGAAGAAATGCTTCTTTTGTGGAGATGCTTTTCACCCTAGGAAACTCTGCCCTGCCCGCAATGCGTTCTGCAGTCATTGCAAAAAAAAAGGACACTTTGCTAAAGTTTGCCAATCAAGAGCCTCTACGAGGGCCTATCCAGCTAAGGCCTACCGAACTGCCCCAATTAGGGCCTATCAAGATGCTCCAGCTAGGACCTAACAAGCTTCCTCTCGAGCTCTCTCCCGAAGAAGCACACCGAGAGTTTTAGCCACTCTCTGTGCAACGACACCAATTACAGCTGCTTGCCCACAGAACCTGTTTCATGCAGCTACAAAAGTTTCAATTAAAGGGCATACCTTAGATGCCTTAATTGACTCAGGAAGTACTGATAGTTTCATTAAAGAACAGATCGGTGCGAAATTGAAACTACATGTCTTCCCATCGGACCAGGCAATTGCGATGGCTCAGTCATCACTTAATACCAGAATCCCCGGCTTTTGTGTTGTTGATATGACACTTCATGGTCGTATGTATCCCTCCACCCGACTTTCAGTGCTCAAGGACTTATGTAGTGATCTCCTCTTAGGGCTGGACTTCCAAAAACAGCATAAGAAACTCACCATTGAGTTCGGTGGATCCAAACCCGGACTTACTATTTCTAATATACCGTCTAAATTACCGTTTTGTGCATTGTCAGCAGCTTCACTTGATGAACCCTCATTATTTGCCAGTATTCCGCCTCGATGCAAACCAATAATAACGAAATCGCGGCGCTTTAATCAGGAAGACCAATCTTTTATTGAGGCTGAAATCTCTCGACTTCTAGCAGAGGATATCATCGAACCATGTTCGTCGCCCTGGCGGGCTCAAGTCGTCATTGTCAAGAACCCTCTAAAACCTCACAAACAGCGACTATGCATTGATTATTCGCAAACCATCAATCAATATACCGACTTGGACGTCTACCCATTGCCACGCATTGATGATATGGTTAATAAACTGGCCGAATACAAAGTGTTCTCAACTTACGATTTAAAAAGTGCCTATCATCAGGTACCCTTGAAGGTCTCAGATAAGCAGTACACGGCCTTTGAGGCTAATGGATGGCTGTACCAATTTCGTCGCCTCCCATTCGGGGTTACTAATGGAGTGGCTGTCTTCCAACGGGCAATGGATGGCCTGGTTAAGCAGGAAAACCTAAGGGACACTTTCCCCTATCTTGATAACATTACCATTGCAGGTCACGATCAACAGGAACACGACGCCAACCTCCAAAAATTTCGGGATGCCCTCCATCGCTGTAATTTAACCCAGAATGAATCCAAATCTGTTGAGTCGCAACCGACCATCAACATCCTTGGCTACTGCGTAGGCAATTGTATCATTAAGCCAGACCCAGAAAGACTTCGCCCGCTCCAAGAGCTCCCGTCACCTAAGAATCCGGCTTCTTTACGTCGGGCTCTCGGTCTGTTTGCATACTACGCTAAATGGATTCCTAATTTTTCAGACAGAATCCAACCCTTGCTGCATGTGAGATCATTCCCATTGGAAACGGCGGCTGTTGCAGCCTTTAACCTTCTCAAAAAACAGTTGGAGAAAGCGGCTCTTCACTCCATTGATGAGAATCTCCCTTTCATAGTCGAATGTGATGCCTCGGAGGTGGCGATCTCGGCTACTCTGAATCAGGAAGGTCGTCCTGTAGCATTTATGTCCAGGACCTTACAAGGTGCCGAGCTACATTATCCTCCGGTTGAGAAGGTAGCCACAGCCATCATAGAGGCAGTACGGAAGTGGAACCATTTTCTAGCTCGCCAGCACTTTACATTAATTACGGACCAGCGATCAGTTGCCTTCATGCTCGATAATCGGAAACGAACCAAAATTAGGAATAATAAAATACAACTTTGGAGGATGGAACTGGCCTCTTTTGGTTATACCATTCACTATCGACCTGGCAAGGAGAATGTGGCCCCAGACACCCTCACACGGGCATTCTGCTCCACTATGTCGTCCTCTACTCTCATAGATGTCCATAATGGATTGTGTCATCCTGGCGTTACGCGCATGCTACATTTCGTACGATCACGGAATCTCCCTTTTTCTACTGGAGATGTAAAGAAAATATGCTCAGAATGCCGGCTTTGTGCGGAATTAAAACCTCAGTTCTTCCGCCCCTCAGATGGTATACTCATACATGCAACCCAACCGATGCAACGACTTAGCATTGATTTTAAGGGCCCAGTGCCCTCTTCAACTCGGAACACATATTTGCTCACCATGATTGATGAATATTCACGTTTTCAATTTGCCTTCCCCTGCTCCAATATGCTGGCGTCCACAGTAATCTGCTGCCTTGAGCAGGTATTTTCTCTCTGTGGCATGCCGGCTTATATTCACTCAGATCGGGGTCCATCCTTTATGTCAAAGGAACTCAAGGACTACCTCTCAGAACGGGGAGTTGCTACAAGCAAAACAACACCATACCATCCCATCGGAAATGGGCAGGTAGAGAGGTATAACGGTATCATCTGGAATTCCGTACGTCTTGCTTTAAGATCTCGGGGCCTACCAGACCAGCAATGGGAAGCAGTGCTTCCGGATGCATTGCACTCTATACGGTCTCCTCTTTCTACAGCCACAAATACTACACCTCATGAGCGGTTCTTTGGATTCCAGCGTCGCTCATCTCATGGGACATCACTCCCGTCATGGCTAACTACTCCTGGACCGGTACTACTCCGAAGATACGTTCGGACGTCTAAAAATGAACCCCTCGTAGACGAGGTCGAACTAACCGATGCCAACCCCACCTATGCAAACATACGATATCCCGACGGCCGAGAATCTACCGTATCATTACGGGATCTGGCTCCCTGCCCGCCAGGACCTAGTGGGACATCGGGTGATGGTATTTCACCAGGAAACTCTTGGAATCTATCGGGTACCCCTCTCCAGGATCCTGATCGGACACCAACTAGCTTGGTGCCGGTAGAAAACCCCGTACTCAAAGTTGCGACCCTCCCAGTACCGCGCACGAAAGTACTGATCCGCCACAGACCAGCTCTGCACCTCCCTCTGAACAGAGGCAGACCGACTTTGAACCTATTGGGGCTCGTACACGAAGCCATGATCTCCCCGACCCTTCACAGGGTAATCCAGGCCACACAGACTCTGACCAATGGCCAACCGCATGTAAGCGGACCAGCGACCCTCTACGACGGGAACCCAAATGGGTGCGACTCTTCCTCGTTCGGCAGCTGCGGAACAAAAAGAAGACCACAGCCTTCTAATCCTGCAGGAGGGAAGAATGTGATAATAATAATAACTTCCGGGAAGTTATGTGCATCACTTCCTGTGAACTGTGAACTGTGAACTATGAACTGTGAACTTTGTACATACATCACTTCCTGTCATATGTCACTTCCTGTTGGACTGGTATAAATAGTGAACTCCTCAGTATTGTAAGAGGCTTCTACCAGAGGCATGGTGAAGACCTCTCTTGTATATAGTGTGATTATAAGTTGCTTAAAGCTTACTTTAAAGTTACTTAATGTGTGAGACTCCTTTTTCTTACATCATAGACCATATGTTTAACTAGGGAACAGAGCTAGAGAACCCAGTGTCAAAATTAATCGGCTTCAAGTGAGACAGGATATTAGAAGACATTTTTCCTTCCCACTGAGTATTGCATATATGAACAGACTCCCAGCAAAAGTAATTAATGCAGTACTGATAACTTCTTTAATAAAAAAAAGAGCTGGATAAATATCTGGTTATGAATGGAACAGATGTAAAGGTGATTAAATTTTCTATTTTAATCGCGCCACCATTGGCTGCTGTGCCTTCAGATGCCTGGGCCCTAAGCTCTGGAATTCCCTCCCTAAACCTCTCCGTTTCTCTACCTCTCCTCCTTTAAGACACTCCTCAAAGCATAGAAACATAGAAACATAGAAGATAGGAGCAGGAGTAGGCCATTCGGCCCATCGAGTCTGCTCCGCCATTCAATGAGACCATGGCTGATCATCAAAATTCAGTACCCTGTCCCTGCCTTCTCCCCATATCCCTTGATCCCTTTAACCTTAAGAAATATATCCAACTCTTTTTTGAATATATTTAATGAACTGGCCTCCACCGCCCTCTGTGGCAGAGAATTCCACAGGTTCACCACTCTCTGGGTGAAGAAATTCCTCCTCATTTCAGTCCTAAATGGCTTACCCCTTATCCTTAGACTATGACCCCTGGTTCTGGACTCCCCGGCCATCATAAACATCCTTCCTGCATCAAGTCTGTCCAGGCCTGACAGAATTTTATAGGTTTCGATGAGATCCCCTCTCAATCTTCTAAACTCCAGTGAGTATAAGCCCAATCGACACAATCTCTCCTCATACGTCATTCCTGCCACCTACCCCTTTGACCAATATTTTGGTCACCTCTCCTAATCTGTTCCCTATGATTTTTTTTTTGGGTGCGCGGCCCATTTAAAATACGCCGTTTTTCCCATTTAAAAGCCGGTGAGCTGGTGAGCCGGCTGCGCGGGAGCTACAGAGCGCTGCATGGCTGCGCGGCCATCCAGCCTACAGGGAACATTGGTCCTAACATCTCCTTATGTGGCTCGGTGTCAAATTCTGTTTGATAACGCTTCTGTGAAGCGACTTGGGATGTTTTACTACGTTAAAGACGCTGTATAAATACAAGGTGTTGTTGTTGATCATGGTGGTTCCTCTGCTGTTAGGAGTATGGAGATGGTCTGCCATAGAAAGCCAATCATGGTCGATGAATAACATATGTTGTAATTGGATTTAAATGGCTGGCAGTTTTGCTTAACCTGCTCTACATCTGATCCATGCTACGTCTAGAAGTAAAGGGAATTAAGGGTTACGGGGAGCGGGCAGGAATTTGGACATGAGTCTAGGTTCGGATCGGTCATGGCCCTGTGGGTAGCGGAGCGGGCCCAGGGGCCGTGTAGCCTGATCCTGCTCCTATTTCGGGTGTCTAATTCTGTTAGATTCAGGAGATGGTTCTGTGATAGTGGATTGGCGGTTAGGATCAGATCAGCCATGATCTTATTGAATGGCGGAGCAGGCTCGAGGGGCCGATTGGCCTACTCCTGCTCCTATTTCTTATGTTCTTATGTTCTAACCTGTGAGTCATAGAACCAAGGAATCATACAGCACAAAAGGAGACCATTCAGACCACCGTGGCCATGCCGGTTCTTTGAAAGAGCTATCCAATTAGTCCTGCTACCCTGTTCATTCCCCCCAACCCTGTAATTTTTCTTTTCAAGTACATATCCAATGTGATCCATTCTTGACCACTTACATCTCTCAACTCAGCAAGCACAAAAATAACATAGTGGCATTTGTAGGAGTAGGTTTATTCCAATTGGGTCTCTTTATTTGTTTGTCCCAGTGCCAACTTCTTTTCCCAGGACCTCCAAACTGTGGAACTCTTTACCTCTCTCCCCCTTCCCTATCTCTTACAATCTGCAGATTATTTTAAGTGCAGCTTCATGTCACCTATAACTAAATGGTGTCAGCCGTGGCTCAGTGGGTAGCACTCTTGCCTCTGCAGTCTGATGGTTGTGGGTTCAAGTTCTACTCTATAGACTAGAAAGCTCATAATCTAGGCTGATGCTCCAGTGCAGTGCTGAGGGAGCACTGACATTTCTTCTTCATTTTCTTTTTGGCTCATGTGGAGCATAAATACCAGCATGGACCTGTTGGGCTAAATGGCCTGTTTTAAAAAAAAAAAATTCGCTTTTATGGGATGTGGCAAGACCAGCATTTATTGCCCATCCCTAATTGCCCTTGAGAAGGTGGTGGTGAGCTGCCTTCTTGAACCGCTGCAGTCCGTGTGGTGAAGGTACTCCCACAGTGTTGTTAGGGAGGGAGTTCCAGGATTTTGACCCAGCGACGATGAAGGATCGGCGATATACTTCCAAGTCAGGATGGTGTGTGACTTGGAGGGGAACATGGAGGTGGTGGTGTTCCCATGCGCCTGCTGCCCTTGTCCTTCTAGGTGGAAGAGGTCACGGGTTTGGGAGGTGCTGCTGAAGAAGCCTTGGCGAGTTGCTGCAGTGCATCTTGTAGATGGCACACACTGCAGCCACGGTGTGCCGGTGGTGGAGGGAGTGAATGTTTAAGGTGGTGGATGGGATGGCAATCATGCGGGCTGCTTTGTCCTGGATGGTGTCGAGCTTCTTGAGTGTTGTTGGAGCTGCACTCATCCAGGCAAGTGGAGAGTATTCCATCACACTCCTCACTTGTGCCTTGTAGATGGTGGAAAGGCTTATGTGCATCGACCCTTCACATGGGTTTTCCACATGAAAGAACATTAACCCCCTGAGCCCCATTGTGCTCCAGTGTCACTCATCACATCCACGCTGAAGCACACAACACTAAAATAAAGATGTCCATTTATATAGCACCTTAATCACTTCTCTCGGACATTGTTCAGCCTTTCACATGCAATAAATTACTTTGAGGTGCATTCACATCGCTGTGTGGGCCAACATGGAAGCCAATTGGTGCACAGCGGGATCTCACAAACAGCAGTGAGACGAATGGCCAATTAACCCGTTCTTGGTGCCGTTGGACAAGGGCGGGATGTTACGACTGACTGTGGTGCAATCATTATAAAGTTATTGAAGCGTAATTGGTTGTTGGGTAATATGGAGTTAATAGCTTAAACTAAATTGGCTGTCGAATTGCAAAATCAGCAAAGTTAACGCACACTACTCCCCTGTAAACCTTTGAGGAAAGTGTAGTGTATGTACCTTAAAGAAGGAACTATATTCTGCAGCCCCTGTATACTGCAGTACCAGTAGTGACCACCCCTGTATATAAGCCTGTGTAGTAACTTTGTATAGTAGTTCCAGTTTTGTCTCCATTCAGTAAACACCTGTTATAACCAACTTCTGCAGTCCGTGTCTCAATTACACACGGACATTACATTGGCGACGAACAGATCCGAACTTACCTACAGTTCTGCACCACCTCACGGGGATCCATCCCTGAAGCAAAGTTATTAGAGGTCGAAGCCAGAAGGAAGAAATCCAAAAAAAACAACAACAAAAAAAACACACCGAAGAAACGGGCGTCAACCGTGGGCAACCGCCCTCTGATTCATCGAATTCGAAGATTTGCAGGAGAGGCTATCGAGAGCTGGGCTTGGTTATCCAGTCTATGGTGTTCCAGCTAATCGGGCTGGTGGCAAGTAGTACACTGATCCTTCCTGGGCTGCGGCGGGCTAGAGCTCGATCGGGTGGCTTTTCAACGGGGCCAAGCAGCGTTGTCGGGAAGAGGAGAGAGAGAGAGGGTAGAGCACACAGAGCGTGGCCGGTGCTACGAAGCCGGGCAGCGTACAGACCCGAGAAGAGGGAGGGAAGTGTCCCATAGGGTCTGCTCTGATGACGGGAACAGTAACTAAAATAAAAGAAAAAGAAATTAGAAGCGCAGAAAGCCGCGAGGAGCTGCAGTTTGCCACGGGGACCGCGGAGAGCGGCGTTGGCAGCAGCGCGGGGGGAAGTGCGCAAAGACCATAGGGCGTCGCCATCAAGACATAAAAATGCCAGCAACAGCGCTGGCAGCAGCGGAAAAGGCAGAAAGCGCGGGAGGTGCCATCTTAATCCAGCGGGGAAGAAGGCAAAGCGCGGGAGGTGCCATTTTGTTCAATCGGGGAAGAAGGCAAAGTGCGGGAGGCGCCATCTTAGATCTCCAAGATGCCGAAGACTGGCAATATCACTGCCTTCGATAATGCAATAGAAGACTGGACCACGTATGTGGAAAGAGTCGAAGTATATTGCAAGGCAAATGAAGTAGCCGATGAGAAAAAGGCATCGGTACTACTAAACTTAATGGGCGCAAGAACGTACGGCCTATTGCGGAACCTGATCACTCCAGTCAAACCGATGGCGAAGAGTTTTAACGAAATTGTTGATATCCTACAGGAACACCTAAATCCTACACCGCTGCTGATAGCAGAAAGATTTAAATTCCACAAGAGAAATCAGCATGAAGATGAGAGCAATGCTGATTACCTTATGGAACTATGCAAGCTATCAAAGCACTGCCAGTTCGGAGCAGGACTGGCAGATACCCTACGGGACAAATTTGTCTGTGGACTCCTGAGTGAAGGAACCCAGAAGAGGTTACTGTCAGAGAAAGAGCTGACGCTAGATAAGGCTTTCAGCATGGCAGTATCGTACGAAGCAGCAGCAAGGGGAGCTGCAGAAATACAGCAAAAGCCACAGGAATACGACACCCATGAAATGACACGGGGATTTGAAAAATGTTATCGCTGCGGCAGAACAACCCATGACCAGAAGGACTGCTGGTCCAAGGACAAAACATGCAGGCAATGCGGAAAGATGGGACACATTGCACGAGTTTGCAAGTCCGGGAAGAAGACTAACAACAACAAAAAGACTACTAAGGAACGATACAGGAAAGTACAAAAGATGACGGACAGTAGTTCCGAAGACCAGAAGAGCGATAGTGAATCCGGGAACAAGAGACTAAGCTGTCTCAAACTACACAACGTAATCGCAAAAGAGGATCACCGAACCATTTGGGTCACCCTCACGATAGCAGGGTCCCAAGTCAAAATGGAATTGGATACAGGATCAGCCCTGACCGTCATGAATCGACGAGACTACGAGCGGCTATTCTCACACATGCCCTTGAAAGACACATCCATTGTCTTGAAGACATATACGGGGCAGAAAGTATACCCCAGAGGGAAAATAAGGGTGCCTGTCGAATACAACGGCAAGGAAATACAGAAATTGTATCTGTACATACTGCAAGATGGTGGACCACCGTTATTGGGATGTGAATGGATCAGAAAGATAAGTTTAGACTGGCACTCCATTCAGGCACTGACTGTGGCTGGTAAAAAGGATGACGACGTCACACCTGGACGATTGTCAAAAATCTTAGCTAATGCTAAAGAGGTGTTTCAACAAGGACTGGGTTCTCTTAAAGGCGTAACCGCCTCGATAAAAATAGAAGAGAATGCAATTCCCAATTTTTTCAAAGCAAGACCGGTACCGTTGTAAGATTCGAAATTTTCAGCAAAATTCACGCAAGAAAACTGGATAAAATAAGACTGTTTATTGACCAAAGTAAGCTTGCACAAGAAAACCTTTGATAAAAGGGCATACAAAATGGCTGCCAGGCCCCGTGATCAGTTTCTGAACCATTTTATTTCTGTTACTGCAAGCCAGACAGGCTTGTGGATTGAAGACAGTAAGCCCGCGAAAGCCAGTATCTGGGAACTGAAACTCAGAGAAACAGCATACATATTCAATGGATTCTAAGTACAGGATGGGGCCCATCAAGATATGGGCAGACAATGCAAAAACACTTATACCCATTTATTGTACAAAGGGAAAACCGTTTAGCAGCCATCAAGGAAAACCTCCGGACCGATCAATATGCGAACCGAGCCGCGGTGACAATGAAAAAGACATTAAAAGACATTATCGGCCAGGAAGGCCAGTTTAAGTTATCACCGGCTCCGTTACAAGACAAAGCGCCCCTGCAGAGATTTCTGCCCGCCAAAATTAATACAAAGACAGGACTATGATTTGGCGGGAGATAAGACTGTCCCAAAAGAGTATAACTATGGATTGAAAGTCCATCTACAAACTACTTCTTCGACTTCTACGTTACTTCACTTCTACTCGGAACAACTTCGAACTTGACTTTTCTTCAAGGACTTCTCCTACAAGGAACGAACGAAGGACGGACGGTGCCAGGATCGGCGCCTCTTCCACTTCGGCAGATGCAGAATCGATGAAAATGTTTTCGTCTTTTTAAAGACGGACGGTTTCGGTGAAAAGACAACGTGGTCGGTGTTCAGCCAAACAAGGCTCGGCCACGACGAGAAGACGACGAGGGTGGCCCGGGTACTGAGGTCGGGAGATCATCGACGACCCAGGCCGACGGAGAAGAAACCCTCTGGAGGACCGGCGATCCAGGCCGAAAGATTCTCCCATGTGCATGCACTTCTTCAGCAGCCTGCATCTAAGTCTGCTCCATGAACCCAAATAGTGGATCTCAACCTTGACGAGCGCTCATCAAGGCTGTGTCTACCCCACCGCCTCGAGGGAGAGAAAATATCGACTGCGCCAGAAGCTTCCAAATCCACGTGACGACGGAAAGCGGTGCCAAAAGGCTGCGAACCCCCTTTTTCGCGATTTCGAGAGTGGTGAGCATGATCCCAAGTTCCCCAGGTCGAAACTTAGTTTAGGTATAGGGGAGGGAGTTAAGGGTAATCGTAATGTGTTTCCCCCTTTTCGATGTGCCGTGTGTTCCCCATTTCCATAGAGTTACGTTCATAAATTTGTGTATGATTGTAGTAACTTTAATCTGTGCCTATGACATGTATTTTGTAATGCTTCAAACTGTTTAAAAATAAAAGCATCCATTTCATGCTATTTAACCTGGTCTATTGAGTTCTTTCTCTGCACTACTGTTCTCTGCATCTAAGTCCAAGGTCTAGAACCGTAGGGGGAGTGGGTCGAACCACTCAAGGGTAATTATTGCACGAAACCTGGCAGGAGACCAGAACGAGCAAGAGAAACCCCTACACCGTATGCAATTCGCCCAGCCGTCGAGGCAGTGCTGGAGAATCTGGAGAATGCAGGCGTGTTATCTAAGGTAGACTGGAGCGAGTGGGCGACACCCATCGTTCCTGTCATGAAGAAAACTTTAAACAATAAGTCTGAGGAGCCAAGGAAGGTTCGCATCTGTGGGGACTTCAAGGTGACTGTGAACCCAGTCCTTCACACAGTACAGTATCCTCTTCCGAGGATAGAAGATATTTTCACCTCACTATCTGGAGGGAAACGTTTTACAAAAATTGACCTAGCGCAAGCATATTTGCAGATGGAGGTTGAAGAATCCTCTAGGAAGTATCTCACGATAAACACTCACAAAGGTCTTTACCAGTATAATCGACTGGTATTCGGAGTAGCATCAGCTCCGGCTATATGGCAAAGAGCGATGGAACAAGTCCTGCAAGGGATTCCGGGGACTCAGTGCTACTTGGACGACATCCTAGTGACAGGTGAAAATGACAGTGAACATCTTGCCAACCTAGAGCAGGTGCTCACTAGACTAAGAGAACATGGGCTACGAGCCAATCGCCCCAAGTGCGAGTTTTTTAAGAAACAGATATCGTATTGTGGCCATGTGATTGATGAAGAGGGGTTACATAAGTCCCCTGACAAAATTGAAACGGTAGTTAAGGCTCCAGCGCCTGAAAATGTGTCGCAACTGAGGTCATTCCTCGGATTGGTGAATTACTACCATAAGTTTTTGCCGAATTTGTCCACAATTCTGCACCCACTGAACGCCCTGCTACAAACTGGAGTAGCATGGAAATGGAGCGATGAATGTAAGCGGGCCTTTCAGAAGTGTAAAGGCCTGATCACTTCAAGAGAAGTATTGGCTCACTACAACCCATCACTACCGATAAGACTGGCGTGTGATGCGTCTCCCTACGGCGTTGGAGCGGTACTGTCACATAAATCCCTTGATGGTTCAGAGAGGCCGATAGCTTTTGCGTCACGCTCGTTAACTGCAGCCGAGCGTAACTACACCCAGATTGACAGAGAGGCCCTCAGCCTGGTGTGGGGGGTGAAGAAGTTCAATCACTACCTGCACGGACAGAAATTTACTCTACTAACTGATCATCAACCTCTTGTCTCCATTTTCAACCCTAAGAAGGGCGTCCCGATAATGACAGCACAACGGCTACAGAGGTGGTCCCTTTTCCTAGGGGCACACCAATATGACATCGAGTACAAAGGAACTAAACAGCATGGGAATGCTGATGGATTGTCGCGCCTACCGTTGCCAACGGTTGAAGAAGCACCTGCAGTGGATCCTGTGGAGATATTCCACTCGACCATAGTCGAATGTCTACCTGTGACGAATGCAAACATAGAAAAGGAAACACGAAATGACCCGACACTCTCCAGAGTCTATGATTTAACAGTGAAGGGATGGCCAGCACATGGCGAACCACTGTTGCCAGCATTCTCGCCGAGAAGAGAACAGCTGTCAGTGTGCCGAGGAACCTTGATGTGTGGATCCAGAGTAGTAATTCCACCCAAATTGAAGGATAGAGTGCTCAATGAGCTTCATGAGGGTCATCTGGGAGGGGTAAAAATGAAGAACTTAGCCAGAGCGTTTGTGTGGTGGCCGGGAATCGATAGAGAAATCGAAGAGATGACCAAGAGCTGTACAGGATGCCAGAAGGTCCAAAACGCCCCACCACAAGCCCCTCTACATCCATGGGAGTGGCCCTCATCCCCATGGCAAAGGGTACACATTGATTTTGCTGGTCCATTTATGGACTCGATGTTTTTAATTGCGGTGGATGCACATTCAAAGTGGCCAGAGGTAATAAAAATGTCCTCAACCGCCACAGAAAAAACTATCACAGTCTTACGAACCATATTCGCCAGAAATGGGCTGCCTGAACAGATTTGCTCCGACAATGGACCACAGTTTGTGTCTGAAGAGTTCCGGAGGTTCTTAAAGAACAATGGTGTTAAGCATTACACATCCGCCCCATATCATCCAGCCACCAATGGATTGGCTGAGAGGTTCGTTCAAACATTCAAGAAGGCTATCAAGGCAATGTGTAATGAAGACATACCCCTACAACACAAGATGGCTAACTTCTTGTTTGCTTACCGGAATGCGACACATGCGGTTACCAACCAAACTCCAGCCATGATGTTCTTCAATCGAAGACTAAGATGCCGCTTGGATTTGGTTAAGCCAAACATCAGAAGAGATGTGGAGAACAAACAGTTTCAGAATATGAATGAAAGGCCAACCAGGAGTTTCAAGATAGGTCAACCAGTTTTGGCCCGGGACTACCGCACAGAGAAATGGCAGCCAGGAACGATCTGCACACGGCAAGGACCTCTAATGTATACCGTGGACGTTGGAGAGAGCATTGTAAGACGCCATGCTGACCAGATTCTAGAGTCACTGGAAAACGTCAAATCTACACCACGATCCTATACACCTGGTGATGAAACCGAAGTACTAATTGCATCTACCTCAGAATCGGTGATATTGGAAGCAGACGAACCAAACAACAACGTTGATCACGAATCAACTTTGCCAGAAGAACCTGATACCCCAAAGAGGCGTTATCCGGACAGAATCAGGAAGCCTCCTCAAAGACTGAATTTATAATTGATTAACTTCAGCTAATGTATATAGCAACTGTAATTGTAAATATGTTATTTAATTATTAATCGAATGTTATGTACTGTTTAGCTAAAAGGGGAGGAATTGTAGTGTATGTACCTTGAAGAAGGAACTATATTCTGCAGCCCCTGTATACTGCAGTACCAGTAGTGACCACCCCTGTATATAAGCCTGTGCAGTAACTTTGTATAGTAGTTCCAGTTTTGTCTCCATTCAGTAAACACCTGTTATAACCAACTTCTGCAGTCCGTGTCTCAATTACACATGGACATTACAGAAAAGGGCCTTCGGCTTCTGTCAGCAAATACAAAACGTGACAAAGATCCCACAACACTATTGGTAGGACAGCAGGGAGTATTCCTGCTGGCCACTGTCCCATATTTTTCCATCAAAAATAAAACAGACAAACTGGCTATGCAACTCATGGCTGTTTGTGGGTTCTTGCTGTGCTGTCAAATAGCCGCCGAGATTTTTTTTTTACCCTTTCGTGGGATGTGGCCATTGCTGGCAAGGCGGGCATTTATTGCCCATCCCGAGCGGCCCTTGAGAAGGTGGTGGTGAGCTGCCTTCTTGAACCGCTGCAGTCCGTGTGGTGAAGGTACTCCCACAGTGCTGTTAGGGAGGGAGTTCCAGGATTTTGACCCAGTGACGATGAAGGATCGGCCGATATATTTCCAAGTCAGGATAGTGTGTGGCGTTCCTGCGTGCCTGCTGCCCTTGTCCTTCTAGGTGTTAGAGGTCGCGGGTTTGGGAGGTGCTTACATAATGACAATCACTGCACTTGAATGTTTTCTTGAAGCATTTTGAGACATTTCTGAGAGATGCTAAAAAGACACAGGCCTTTTGCTTTGGTTTTAAGATGATGTCAGTCACTGTCTATTCATAGCATTGTACCAGCTACACAGAATGATGTATCACCATTACTCATCCCTCTTTCAGACTTTCCTTTATCTAAAGAGCAATGCTTTATCCTTTAAGAAACTCTTAAACAATGCAAAAGCCTTGAAAAAGTTCTTTCTTCAATGCGTGGTACATTAGATTAGGACTTGTCCTTCAGTGTAGAAGTTTCTGCAGTCTAGTATTATGCTCAGTGTCCCCATGTGTACAATAAGCACTTGGGATACTTTCCTTCATTAGCTGAGGCATAGACTATAAGAGCAGGGGGGTTATGCTTGAACTGTATAAAACACTATTTAGGCCACCTCAAGGGGGGAATTTTGCCAGCCCTGGGGAGGCGGATATGGAGGCGGGACTGCCGGAAAAATGGCAGAAACTGGGAGCGGGCACCGAGCCTGCTCCCAACCCGCCTCCGTGCCATCTTCCCGGGAGGCGAGTCCTCAACTCGCGCAGGGACCCTTCTCCTCGAGTCGGGAAGGGGATTACAGCCAATTAACTGCCTGTTAACAGGTTATTAACAGGCAGTTAAGAGCCTTATCCCCATTTTACCCCTGCAAGTACGGGCTTCCCGATGGCTACGAACCTCGCCAGGGTCAGCAAGGCGAGCAGTGGGTCTGCGGGGGTGAGAAAAGTCGAAAAGTCCGCTGTAGAGGTAAATTAAAAAGGAAGACAAGAAGGGGGAAAATTAAAAGATTGAAACGGGAGGTTCAGAGTGTTTGAACCGAATGTATGTATGTATGTAATAAAAGTGAAATATAAAGATTTGGTTGAGACCAGCAATGCACCCAAAGGCAAAGAAGAAGTAGAATTCGTCAAGAGTAATGTCTCTAGTTTTTAAAGAGACATTAAAGGAGGGAATGTAGATTTCAAAAAAGCCCTGTCAAAATGCTGAAAGCCTGTTTGGCCCAGTGGTAAGGGCATGAAACGGTTAAACTTCGAGGTGCAGAAAAGGTGCCAGTCATCAAAGTCTGCAGTTCTTGGAGAACACATTGATACTGGACAATGAAAGCTTTGACTCATGACTAACTCTGAAAAGGACATTGACATTGAACTGTGAGGCCTTGAATCATGATTGGTTTCGATGGGAAAAATTAACATCTGGACAATACTCTGAGTTTAACTCAAACAATAAGATCACAATCGACTTCCTGACATGAATGGAAGATATACAAGTCCCGAGCAGACAATTAGCCAACCGCCCATCAACAGTAATAGAAATCACATTGAATATGCGTTACAGAAAGCGGGAGGGAACATAAGGAGTTATCTTTGATCTCACAATTCTGTACACCTCCCGTGATTGAATTACAGGTTGACGAGGTGTGAATGTCGGACAATTCAGCAAACCGACAATCGAAACTGGTTGGGGGAGGCCTAGCATGGGGCCAGGTAACAAAAAGAACTATAAGAAGTAACCACACCACAGCTCGCTCTCTCTTTCACTCGGAAGCTCTCTTTGGGAAGCTCTCTCTCTCCCTCGGAAGCTAGCTCTGACTACAGCCACTGCCAGGTGTAAGAAGGAAGGGAAGACGGTCATCTCCAGCTCCCAGCCTGCAATCGACGTTGGCCGGACGGGTGATTGTAAGTATCAGTTGACTCTACAAGGGGTTTGCGCTGTGTAGGCAGCTGCAGTCAGATAAACATAGAAACATAGAAACATAGAAGATAGGAGCAGGAGTAGGACATTCAGCCCCTCAAGCCTGCTCTGCCATTCAATGAGATCATGCTGATCATTCAAATTCAGTACCCTGTCCCTGCCTTCTCCCCATATCCCTTGATCCATTTAGCCTTAAGAAATATATCTAACTCCTTCTTGAATATATTTAATGAATTGGCCTCTACTGCCTTCTGTGGTAGAGAATTCCATAGGTTCACCACTCTTTGGGTGAAGAAATTCCTCCACATCTCTGTCGTAAATGGCTTACCCCTTATCCTTAGACTGTGACCCCTGGTTCTGGACTCCCCGGCCATTGGGAACATCCTTCCTGCATCAAGTCTGTCTACTCTTGTTAGAATTTTATAAGTTTCAATGAGATCCCCTCTCATTCTTCTAAACTCCAGCGAGTATAAGCCCAATCGACCCAATCTCTCCTCATATGTCATTCCTGCCATCCCAGGTATCAGTCTGGTGAATCTTCGCTGCACTCCCTCCATGGCAAGAACATCCTTCCTCAGATAAGGCGACCAAAACTGCACACAATACTCAAGATGTGGTCTCAACAAGGCCCTGTACAACTGCAGCAAGACATCCTTGTTCATGTACTCGAACCCTCTCGCTATGAAGGCCAACATACCATTTGCCTTCTTAACCGCCTGCTGTACCTGCATGCTTACCTTCAGCGACTGGTGCACAAGGACACCCAGGTCTCGTTGCAGTTCCCCTTCTCCCAATCTATTGCCGTTCAGATAATAACCTGCCTTCCTGTTTTTGCCACCAAAGTGGATAACCTCGCATTTATCCACATTATACTGCATCTGCCATGCATCTGCCCAATCATCCAACCTGTCCAAATCATACTGGAGTTTCTCGGCATCCTCCTCACAGCACACACGCCCACCCAGCTTTGTGTCATCTGCAAACTTGGAGATATTAGGGTCATAGAGTCATAGAGTTATACAGCACGGATAGAGGCCCTTCGGCCCATCGTGTCCGTGCCGGCCATCAAGCCCTGTCTAATCTAATCCCATATTCCAGCATTTGGTCCGTAGCCTTGTATGTTATGGCATTTCAAGTGCTCATCCAAATGCTTCTTAAATGTTGTGAGGGTTCCTGCCTCCACAACCCTTTCAGGCAGTGAGTTCCAGACTCCAACCACCCTCTGGGTGAAAAAGTTCTTTCTCAAATCCCCTCTAAACCTCCCGCCCTTTACCTTGAATCTATGCCCCCTAGTTATTGACCCTTCTACTAAGGGAAAAAGCTCCTCAGTATCCATCCTATCTATGCCCCTCATAATTTTGTACACCTCAATCATGTCCTCCCTCAGCCTCCTCTGCTCCAAGGAAAACAAACCCAATCTGCCCAGTCTTTCTTCATAGCTGAAGCGCTCCAGCCCTGGTAACATCCTGGTGAATCTCCTCTGCACTCTCTCCAAAGCGATCACATCCTTCCTGTAGTGTGGCGACCAGAACTGCACACAGTATTCCAGCTGTGGCCTAACCAGTGTTTTATACAGCTCCATCATAACCTCCTTGCTCTTATATTCTATGCCTCGGCTAATGAAGGCAAGTATCCCATATGCCTTTTTTACCACCTTATCCACCTGTTCCGCCACCTTCAGCGATCTATGTACTTGCACACCCAGATCCCTCTGCCCCTCCGTCTTGCCTAGGGTCTTACCATTCATTGTGTATTCCCTTGCCTTGTTAGTCCCCCCAAAGTGCATCACCTCGCACTTTTCCGGGTTAAATTCCATTTGCCACTGTTCCGCCCATCTGACCAACCCATCTATATCGTCCTGCAGACTGAGGCTACCCTCCTCGCTATTTACCACCCTACCAATTTTTGTATCATCCGCGAACTTACTGATCATACCTTTTACATTCATATCCAAGTCATTAATGTAGACCACAAACAGCAAGGGACCCAGCACCGATCCCTGTGGCACCCCACTGGCCACAGGCTTCCAGTCACAAAAACAACCTTCGACCATCACCCTCTGCCTTCTGCCACTAAGCCAGTTTTGTATCCAATGTGCCAAGGCACCCTGGATTCCATGGGCTCTTACCTTCTTGACCAGTCTCCTGTGCGGGACTTTATCGAAGGCCTTACTGAACTCCATGTATACCACATCCACTGCGTTACCCTCATCCACACACCTAGTCACCCCCTCAAAAAATTCAATCAAATTAGTCAGACATGATCTTCCCTTGACAAAGCCATGTTGACTATCCCTGATTAATCCTTGTCTCTCCAAGTGGAGACTAATTTTGTCCCTCAGAATTTTTTCCAATAATTTTCCTACCACTGATGTTAGGCTCACTGGCCTGTAGTTCCCCGGTTTTTCCCTACTTCCCTTCTTGAATAATGGTACTACATTAGCGGTTCTCCAGTCCTCTGACACATCCCCTGTGGCCAGAGAGGTCATGAATATATGTGTTAGAGCCCCCGCAATCTCTTCCTTTGCCTCACACAGCAGCCTGGGATACATTTCATCCAGGCCTGGGGATTTATCCATTTTTAGGCCTGCTAAAACCGCCAATACCTCCTCCCTCTCGATGTTAATATGTTCGAGCATATCACAGTCCCCCCGCCCTATTTCTATGTCTACATCGTCCTTCTCCATAGTGAAAACAGATGCAAAAAATTCATTTAGAACCCCTCCTACATCTTCCGGCTCCACACACAGATTGCCACTTTTGTCCCTAATGGGCCCTATTTTTTCCCTAGTTATCCTCTTACCCTTAATATACTTATAAAACATCTTAGGATTTTCCTTTATTTTGCTCGCCAGTGTTATTTCATGGCCCCTCCTTGATCTCCTAATTTCTTTTTTAATTATCCCCCTGCACTTTTTGTACTCCTCTAGGGCTTCCTCCGTCTTTAGCCTTTTGTATCTGCCAATAGCCCTCCTTTTTTTCCTAATCCATTCTCGTATATCCCCTGACATCCAAGGTTCCCTGTGGTTTTTGGAACCACCCTTGACCTTTACGGGAACATGTTGCCATTGTATGATCTCAATCTCCCTTCTGAAAGCCTCCCATTGCTCCGATGCGGATTTTCCTACAAGTAGCTGATCCCAGTCCATTTTGGCCAGATCCTGCCTTATCCTATTAAAATCGGCCTTCCCCCAATTTAGAACCTTTATTTCCGGCCCATCCCTGTCCTTTTCCATGACCACCTTAAATCTCACCATATTATGGTCACTGTCACCAAAGTGCTCACCTACTAGCACTTTTTCCACTTGGCCGGCCACATTCCCTAGAATTAGGTCCAGTACCGCCCCCTCTCTTGTAGGACTTTCTACATGCTGGCTCAAAAAGCTCTCCTGGATGCACTTTAAGAATTCTACACCCTCTGAGCCTTTCACACTTTGACTATCCCAGTTAATATTGGGGAAGTTGAAATCCCCCATTATTATTACCCTATTATTTGCACATTTCTCTGAGATTTGCCTACATATCTGTTCCTCTATCTCCCCCTGACTGTTTGGAGGCCTATAGTACACTCCCAGCAAAGTGCTTGCCCCCTTTTTGTTTTTAAGCTCCACCCATATGGCCTCATTAGAGGAACCTGCTAATATATCATCCCTCCTTACTGCAGTAATTGACTCCTTAATTAATATTACATCTAGTTCCCTCGTCTAGATCATTAATATATATTGTGAATAGCTGGGGTCCTAGCACCGATCCCTGCGGTACCCCACTAGTCACAGCCTTCCACTTGGAAAAAGACCCGTTTATTCCAACTCTTTGCTTTCTGTCTGCCAACCAGTTCTCTATCCAAGTCAGTACCTTATCCCCAATCCCATGTGCCTTAACTTTACACGCTAATCTCTTATGCGGGACCTTGTGGAAAGCCTTCTGAAAGTCCAAATACACCACATCCACTTGTTCTCCCTTATCTATTTTACCAGTTACATCCTCAAAAAATAAAGGAGGATGGGGACAGGTCATCTCCGATCCAGGCCTACAATCCACAATGGTAATGACCGGCCGTATGGGTGATTGTAAGTTTCAGCCAAATCTCAACAGTTTTTTGTCTGTGTTTTTTTGGTTTTAATAAACTAACAGTTTTGGGTTGAACCTAAACCTTTGTGTCATAAAACCCAGAGTCATAGAACCCTTGTAAGGACGAGGAAACCAAACACCTTACAAAAATTATGCGGGTCCTAGATAGATTAGATAGGAAGGACCTATTTCCCTTAGCAGACAGGCCAATAACCAGGGGGCATAGATTTAAAGTAATTGGTAGAAGGATTAGAGGGGGTTGAAGAGAACTTTTTTCTTTTTTCTTATGTCGCCTTTGGTTCTTTTGCCAATCACCTTAAATCTGAGTCCTCTGGTTCTCGAAACTTCTGCCAATGGGAACAGTTTCCCTCTATCTACTCTGTCCAGACCCCTCATGCTTTTGAACACCTCTATCAAATCTCCGCTCAACCTTCCAAGGAGAACAACCCCAGCTTCTCCAGTCTATCCACATAATTGAAGTCTCTCATCCCTGGAATCATTCTCGTTAATCTTTTCTGCACCCTCTCTAAGGCCTTCACATCCTTCCTAAAGTGTGGTGCCCAGAATTGGGCACAGTACTCCAGCTGGGGTCGAACCAATGTTTTATACAAGTTCATCATAATTTCCATACTTTTGTACTCTATGCCTCTTTTTATGAAGCCCAGGATCCCTTTTTAACTGCTTTCTCAAGCTGCCCTGGCACCTTCAACGATTTGTGCACACATACCCTCAGGTCCCTCTGTTCCCATGCACCCCCTTCAGGATTGTACTATTTAGTTTATATGTCCTCTCCTCATTATTCCTACCAAAATGTGTCACTTCACACTTTTCTGCATTCAATCTCATCTGCCACGTGTCTGCCCATTCCACCAGCCTGCCTATGTTCTTTTGAAGTCTATCACTATCCTCCCTACTGTTCACTATACGTCCAAGTTTTGTGTCATCTGCAGATTTTGAAATTGTGCCCTGTACACCCACATCCAAGTCATTAATATATATCACAAAAAGCAGTGGTCCTAGAACCGACCCCTGGGGAACACCACTGTATCCCTTCCTCCAGTCTGAAAAACAACCGTTCACCACTACTCCCTGTTTCCAGTCACTTAACCAATTATGGATGCTAGCTCAATTAATAATTTTAAATCTGAGCACAATAGATTTTTGCTAGCAAAGGATATTAAGGGGCTATGGAACCAAGGCGGGTGGGTGGTGTTAGGATACAGATCAGTTATGGTCTTATTGAATGGTGGAACTAGCTTGAGGGGCTGAATGGCCTCCTCCTGTTCTTATGTTCCTCATTAGCATGGGGCAAGCGCCACATTGGCGACATGCCGGTATCCACCTGCTCCACTGACTGATTCCACGGCTGGGTGCTCCCGGCACAGTGCAGTGCCGACTGATTCCATCGTAGGGCAGGGGGCGTGGGGTGGGGGGGCGGGGGGGGGTGGCACCTGACACGAAGAGGTCCTTGCAGTGAGCATTAGGTCGGACATGAATGGGAAAGCAGGCTGTAACATGCCCGCGGACTTCAGAAATTTTTAAAAAATGGTTTACAAAAACTTAGAGCGTGGCGCAATGCACTTGCTTCAGTTTCATGCTGCACCTCAGGCCAATTTCCTATTTAAACTCACACCTGCTGCTCCTCCCAGCCCTACAGAAATAAATTGAAACCTACCTTCTGGGCTCCTGTTCGGCTGGAGCGCCAGCTAATACTATGCGGCGTGTGCACGCTCTGCCCAGTCCGATCTACATCACCGGGCACCGATTTGCCTGTTTAACGGGCCTATTGCCTTGACTCAGTAGTAGGCCTTGGGGAAGACGCGCCCCCCCCCCAGCCACGCCTTTGGCAGGGACGGGGCGGTAAGTCACACCCCACCCTGTTCAGGGGGCGCGACCACCCACCCTGCTTCTGCCCGGGGCTGGAAGCCTCAAAACCTTTGCCCCGCACCCCCCCCCCCCACCCTCCCCGCACCCCATAGTGTCTTTCTAGATGGATAAGCAAAGATGGGCGAAATAGCAATCCTCATCTCCACACGATCGCGTTCTCTCTCTCTCATGACGTGTTGTAAGATAGAACGTACCTGCAGGATTTAGTAAACATTATCAAGATTTAAAACCATTATTAAATAACTATAATGTATGACAAAGTGTGTTAAAAGCCTAAAGCTTGCATAAAATGGCAAACAGCTGAGATGCAAAGCATGATGGTAAATTATGCCAAGTTGATGTAATTCTGCAAAATGGGTCTGTTAAGTAAACAAGGAGGAAGTGGGGAACAAGAAATTCAGCAACATTTCAAAAGAAGATAGGGGGCTGGAGACAGTCGCCACTCCCTGTCTTTTCAAAAATGCAGAACCGGCTAAACAGTGAGCTGATTAAAAAGCCAAAAGACATCTGCGAGAACTTAGTGTGTAGGTTGTTCTCAGATAAGGATAGCTTACCTGCTAACTTCCACGTAGGCAAAAGGGAGAAAAAGGGGATAAAAATAGAGATATTGAACACCGAAAGCAGCGCGAAACCAGAGGACAAGAAGCTTCAGTCAACAGAACACAGCAAGAGTTAAAGAGATCGCACCGCAGTCACCCAGAGGGCACGCCGGAGTTTCGAGGAACAGGTTGCGACTATCACCTTGTTAAGTATTACTTCTTTGTAAGAAACCCGTTTTACTTATACACAATATACCTGTCCCCGGAGTGGTTTGTTATGGTCACGGACAAATTAACTCAGAGTGTTTAAAAGCTACAGTGTCACTTCACCAACCTGCTCTTAACATCCGGGCAAATGTACGCAAAAAAAAAAACAAGACAATGCTGTGCAAAAAAATCTAACTGCAGAGGATGAAGTGGTGAGCTGGGCCACATTCATGAGGTGAAACTCTTAAGGTCGGAAATCAATTAGCTATCCAATTAGACACAGACAGGAATAATGCGATCATTATTTTAATCACAATCCAATTAAATTCAACTGCATAATTTTAAGTCAAATGAAGTGGCGATGCTGTAGTTGGTTAATTGCCGTTTAAATTCCAGATGTCCCCAGGCCTCCCTCCTCCCCGCAGAGGTGTTCTGAGGCTCCTCATTTAATGTCCATTGTATTGAAATTACAGTGGACATTCAGTCTGAAGCTGAAATCAAGAGGGTGGTTTGCTCGTGGTGAAGAAATAAATTACGGGCTACAATTTTCAGGGATTGTGAGGGCTGCAGGGTTAGAATGGATGAATTCCATCGAAGATCTAAAACCGAAGTTAAAAAAAGTGATCGTGGGAGGTAGGAAGTCAGGGTGAACACAATTAAAGCTTTCATCTAAAGTTTTTTTCATACAGTTTGGGTTACTGATAAAATAATAAAGTTGCCTATAATATTTGAGGAGCTTTATTAATAAAATATTAACACCGGAATTGAATCAGGAGCTGCGGACTGGAAACATAAAGAAGTAGAAAGTGGACCTCATTGGGCTCATTTCACGGGTGTAAAATGGACGAAATGAGAGCCATTTTCAGGGACAAACGTCCAGCGGCCAAAGACGCCCAACCTGATACAAAAGCAAAACACTGCAGAGGCTGGATAATCTGAATTAAAAACAGAAAATGCTGGAAATACTCAGCAGGTCAGGCAGCATAGAGTAAGGGCTGGATTTTGCCAGCCCCGGGGAGACGGGTTTGGAGGCGGGACTGCTGGGAAAATGGCAGAATTTGGGGGCGGGTGTCCAGCCCGCCTCCATGCCATCTTGCCAGGAGGCGGGTAGCCGACCTGCGCCTCGAGGCGGGACGGGGATTAATGCCAATTTTTTGGCTGATCCCTATTTTGAGCCCTGAAGTGTGGGCTTCCCGACGGCTCCGAACCTCGCCAGGGTCAGCGAGGCGGGCCGTCAGTCTGCGGGGGCCGGAGGGGCCGAGATGTCCGGTGTGCAGGTGAGTAATGGGTGCATGTGTGCAGAGGTAATTGTGTGAGGTGTGTGTAAAGTGTTTTAATAAGTTTTACTTACCTTCACTTCTTCCTGCAGGCTTCCTCCCTTCAGGTCTCGGGAGTCCCTCAGCTCACCAGCACAGAAGGCAGAATGGCCGCTGAACTGTTAAAAGCTGCAGCCTTCTGCTTTCTGCTCAGGAAGGCTTTCTAATTGAGTCTTGAGTAAAGACACAACTTAGAAGACAGATTGTCAGTGTTTGACAGCTTCACAGAGCTGTCAAACGATAACATTTCAGCTGCCAAAAGCTCTTGACAGATGAAATGGCACTCGTTGACGTCACCTGTATCTGGCTTTCCCTTAATTGGCCTGCTAAGCCCGCTGGGCGGGCTTAACAAGGTCAATCAAGGGAAAATAGCGTGGGTTGGCCACAAGTCGATGGAGGCGGGTCTAAAACCCAACAAGTGGGAGTCCCGTCTCCAAAAGCTCCCCATTGGCAAAATCCAGCCCATAGAGTCATAGAAAGAGGCCCTTCGGCCCATCGTGTCCGTGCTGGCCAACAAGCCCTGACTATTCTAATCCCATTTTCCAGCACTTGGTCCGTAGCCTTGTATGCTATGGCGTTTCAAGTGCTCATCTAAGTGCTTCTTGAATGTTGAGGGTTCCTGCCTCTACCACCCTTTCAGGCAGTGAGTTCCAGATTCCAACCACCCTCTGGGTAAAAAAGTTTTTCCTCAAATCCCCTCTAAACCTCCTGCCCCTCACCTTGAAACTATGCCCCCTGGTTATTGGCCCCTCTACTGAGGGGAAAAGTTCCTTTCTATCTACCCTATCTATGCCCCTCATAATTTTGTACACCTCAATCAGGTCCCCACTCAGCCTTCTCTGCTCTAAGGAAAACAATCCCAGCCTGTCCAGTCTCTCTTCATAGCTGAAGTGCTCCAGCCCAGGTAACATCCTGTGAGGTAATAGCCATATTCAGAAAAATACACCATTCTATAAAAAAATTCTAGCCTTATTAAACATGACAAACTGGGTTTGAAAAGCTGGAAGCCTCAACAATCTAAAGCTGTAAACAGCATACAGGCTTTTGAGATAAGATAAGTTGTTGACACTGAGACAATAGCCTTATTGAAGTAGAAGGTTGGAGGTTCCCAAAAGTCTGAAGCCTTGGAAAGAACACAATAGCCATACCCAGTTTAAGTGTTATAAACCAACACTTTGGAAAGAAACACAGAACATTAAAGAAACATGTGCCTTTGTAAAAATGACATCAAGTAAAAGAAACACCTGCCGTCAAATCGTTTTCATGTTAAACTTAGAACACAGGAGACACAATTATGTTGAGGTAGCTAAGAAGACAATGGTGCAACCAGTTAAGGTGTTCTAAATGCAAAAGATACAAACAGGAGACTTTGATAAGAATGACATCAAATAAATGCACCTGTTACAACTGCTTTTGATGATAAGTTTGAGACACCTACACAGCAGACATAATTCTGCAAGCTACCAGCTGAACTGACTGTAAGAATAGCAGGGGTCAACAGAAAAAGGACTAGAGATAATTAGCTTACATCAGCAGAAAACTTCAAAGGATATACCACTGAGAAAGGATATAAAAATTGGACTTTCAAATGGGAAGACAGATTCGCTGAAAGGGGCAAAGCGATTCTTAGGCTTCAGAGGGAAGCTCTGCAAGTCTTCAACTCTTTGTATCTCGGGGATCAAGGTACTTGTATTTGATTTTGGTGGATATCCTGGAATAAGACTAAGAAATGTAAAAATGTAATGAAGTTAAGATTTGAGAATAAGGATCTCTGAATACGAATTGTAATGTTTTTGTATTTAGAACTGTTAATGACATGATTGAATCACCAACTGTAAACTTCATGTCGGTTCTTTAATAAATCTATATTTTTTTTAGAATTGTCTCACATAGTACTTCTGTATCAAACTTGCGAACTCAGCCTCTGTACACTCTTTGGTGAGGAGTTGCAGAATTCTGGGGGAGTTTTCCGGACCCTCATAATATCCGGAAGGTTACAGTCTAGTTAAACTTATTAAAAGTGCTATCTGGAGGACGGTAACATCTTCAGGTCATTCCTTTCCTTTAGGGAGAGATAGTCTGGACCTTTAGACCCAATTAAGCATCTTTAGGATTCGGCTACCTCTAACTTCAGTTGAAGGTGAACGTCTGGGGAATATGCCTGATCTGGGGTAGCCCGAAAGGGGCTAGGACTAGTAATAATCCCTTTCAAACTAACGTTTTGTACAGCTCCATCATAACCTCCCTGCTCTTATATTCTATGCCTCGGTTAATGAAGGCAAGTATCCCATATGCCTTTTTAACCACCTTATCTACCTGTCCTGCTGCCTTCAGGGATCTATGTACATGCACACCAAGGTCCCTCTGATCCTCTGTTCTTCCTAGGGTCCTACCATTCATTGTGTATTCCCTTGCCTTGTTTGTCCTCCCAAAATGCATCACCTCACACTTTTCAGGGTTAAATTCCATTTGCCACTGTTCTGCCCATCTAACCATCCCGCCTATATCGTCCTGTAGCTTGAGGCTTCCCTCCTCGCTATTTACCACTCCACCAATTTTCATTTGCGAACTTACTGATCATACCTGCTACATTCATATCTAAATCATTAATGTACACTACAAACAGCAAAGGACCCAGCACCGATCCCTGTGGTACACCACTGGACACAGGCTTCCAGTCACAAAAACAACCTTCGACCATCACCCTCTGCCTCCTGCCACTAAGCCAATTTTGGATACAATGTGCCAAATTGCCCTGGATCCCATGGGCTCTTAACTTCTTGACCCGTCTCCCATGTGGGACTTTGTCAAAAGCCTTACTGAAGTCCATGTAGACTACATCAACTGCACTACCCTCATCCACATACCTAGTCACCCCCTCGAAAAAGTCAATCAAATTGGTCAGACATGATCTCCCCCTGACAAAGCCATGCTGACTATCCCTGACTAATCCCTGCCTCTCCAAGTGGAGACTAATTCTGTCCCTCAGAATTTTTTCCAATAATTTCCCTGTCACTGATGTTAGGTTCAGTGCCCTGTAATTCCCTGGTTTATCCCTACTACCCTTCTTGAACAATGGTACTACATTAGCTGTTCTCCAGTCCTCTGGCACCTCCCCTGTGGCCAGAGAGGTTCTGAAAATTTGTGTCAGAGCCCCTGCAATCTCCTCCTTTGCCTCACATAGTAGCCTGGGATACATCCCGTCAGGGCCTAGGGATGTATCCACTTTTAAGCCCGCTAAAACTGCTAGTACCTCCTCCCTCTCAATACTAATTTGTTCAAGTATATCACAATCCCCCTGCCTGATTTCTATGCCTACATCACCCTTCTCCATAGTGAACACAGATGCAAAATATTCATTTAAAACTTCACCTACATCTTCCGGCTCTACACACAGATTGCCACTTTGGTCCCTAATGGGCCCTACTCTTTCCCTGGTTATCCTCTTGCCCTTAATATACTTATAAATCACCTTGGGATTTTCCTTTATTTTGCCCGCCAGTGTTTTTTCATGTCCCCTCTTCACTCTCCTAATTGCTTTTTAAGTACCCCCCTGCACTTTCTATACTCCTCTAGGGCTTCCACTGTTTTTAGTCCTTTGTATCTGCCAAAACCTCCCTTTGTTTCCTAATCCATTCTTGTATATCCCTTGACATCCAGGGTTCTCTGGGTTTGTTGGTTCCACCCTTGACCTTTACGGGAACATGTTGGCGTTGTACTCTCTCTATTTCCTTTCTGAAAGACTCCCATTGCTCTGATGTGGATTTTCCTACAAGTAGTTGATCCCAGTCCATTTTGGCCAGATCCTACCTTATCATATTAAAGTCGGCCTTCCCCCAATTTAGAACCTTTATTTCTGGTCCATCTTTGTCCTTTTCCATGACTACCTTAAATCTCACTGAATTATGGTCACTGTCACCAAAATGCTCTCCTACTGACACATCTACCACTTGCCCGGCTACATTCTCTAGAATTAGGTCCAATGCCGCCCCCTCTCTTGTAGGACTTTCTACATGGTGGCTCAAAAAGCTCTCCTGGATGCACTTTAAGAATTCCGCACACTCTAAGCCTTTCACACTCTGACTATCCCAATTAATATTGGGGAAGTTGAAATCCCCTACTATTATTACCCTATTATTTCTACACTTCTCTGAGATTTGCCTACATATCTCTTCCTCTATCTCCCCCTGACTGTTTGGGGGCTGATAGTACACTCCCAGCAAAGTGCTTGCCCCCTTTTTGTTTTTAAGTTCTCCCCATATGGCCTCATTAGAGGAGCCTGTTAAGCTGTCATCCCTCCTTACAGCAGTAATTGACTCCTTGATTAATATTTGCGACACCCCCTCCTTTTTTACACCCCTCTCTGTCTTGCCTGAAGATTCTATACCCCGGAATATTGAGCTGCCAGTCCTGCCTCTCCCTCAAACATGTCTCTGTGGTAGCATCTGTGGTGACCCTTCGTCAGAGCTGGAAAAAGTTAGAGATGCGACAGGTTTTTAGCAAGTACAGAGATAGGGAAAGGGGGAGGGGGGTGGAGTGGGGAAGCGAGGAAAGAAAAAAGGGAAGGTCTGTGATCGGGTGGAAGGCAGGAGAGATTAAATGACAAAAGGGATGAGGGTGCAAAGCGAAAGGGGATGGTAATGGGACAAGTAAAGAAATGATAGATGGCTCTAGAGGAGCTGTAAATGGGGCTATCAGAATTATCAGTGACATGAATCAGTCATTCATGAAAGAAAGACTTATGAAATAATACTGGGTGGCCTACGGGTGGCGCTGTCCAGGGAGAGTATAAATACTCGGGCATGGGCCCAGCTTGCGCAGGACATTCTTAACAGGAACTAGTGAAGGACACAACTAGACCTCCATGTTGTAAAACAGTTGATCAAAGCTTTGTTTAACGCTTAGACCAAGTGCCTAGTAGTTTTCTTACGTCAATCAGCAACTGTTGTCGTCCAAAAAAATGGGGGCAGATGTTGTGATCAACCGGATATTGGGTTGGACGATTTTTCAAGCATCCCCGGTGGTCGCCTAAAACAGGGGTTAGGCCTCTAACATATGTAAATGCGGGTCTAATGCCTATTTTAAGCCCCCTCGCTGATATTTGACATTGCAGAGTTGACTGGCCTGTTCCATTGGGATTCATAAGCCGTCGCTAGGCAACCGCCACCAAAATGTAAGTGTTTTTTACAAAAGATACTAAACACCATTGCTATGGCACCAGGAGAAGCAGGAGAGCTCCCCCGACTCCACAGCATACCAATCACCGCCCCCCACCCACCCGCCACCCCCTTCCCTGTTGTCGCTCTGCACCCCCACTCCCGGGACTTACCTTCGAGCCGCTGCAGGAGAGGCAATCTTCAGCTGCTTCATCAATATCCTTCCCTCCATCATAAAGTCAAGAAGTGGGAATGTTCGCTGATGATTCCACAGTGTTCAGTTTCATTCGCAATTCCTCAGATACAGAAGCAGCCCGTGCCCGCATGCAGCAAGACTTGGGCAACATCCTGGCTTGGGCTGATAAGTGGCAAGTAACATTCGTGCCACATAAGTGCCAGCCAATGGCCATCTCCAACAAGAGAGAGTCTAACCACCTCCCGTGGACACTCAATGCCATTACCGTCATCGAATCACCCATCATCAACATCCTGGGGGTTATCATTGACCAGAAACTTAACTGGACCAGCCACATATATACTATGGCAACAAGAGTAGGTCAGGGACTGGGTATTCTGCAGCGAGCGACTCACCTCCTGACTCCCCAAAGCCTTTCCACCATCTACAAGGCACAAGTCACAAGTGTGATGGAATACTCTCCACTTGCCTGGATGAGTGCAGCTTCAACAACACTCAAGAAGCTCGACACCATCCAGGACAAAGAAGCCAACTTGATTGGCACTCCATCCACCACCTTATACATTCACTCCCTCCACCACTGGCGTACCGTGGCTGCAGTGTTTACCATCTACAAGATGCACTGCAGCAACTCGCCAAGGCTTCTTCGGCAGCACCTCCCAAACCCGCGACCGCTACCACCTAGAAGGACAAGGGCAGCAGGTGTATTGGAACACCACCACCTGCAAGTTCCCCTCCAAGTCACACACCATCCTGACTTGGAAATATATCGCCATTCCTTCATCATCTTTGAGTCAGAATCCTGGAACTCCCTCCCTGACAGCACTGTGGGAGTACCTTTACCACACGGACTGCAGCGGTTCAAGAAGGTGGCTCACCATCACCTTTTCAATGGCAATTAAGAATGGGGTGTAAATGCTGGTCTTGCCAGCGACGCCCACCTCCCGGGAATGAATAAATAAATCGGCCCTAAATTAGTTTCTTCAAATGGGCCAACTGCCTGTGGAGGTGTCAACAGCTCGCCCAATTAATATTAATGAGGCTGAGGCCCAATTTAGGGGCGGCTTCGGGCCTCCTGGTTCGGGCGGACATTGCTGTCGCACCGATGTCCTTGTGCCTGAAACTGAGCACCGATGAATTTATAAATGACTGGCTGGGGAGACTGAAATTTCCCTTGTACCTGTCAACAGCCTAAGGGTTAATTAGTAGAAGGAAAAATACAAATTGAGTAGAAAGACCTTTACAGAGTAAAGGTAAAATCAAACATTTTTCATTACATTTCTAGAGGTTGAGTTGGAGTGTACTTTAAGTGTCCTTCTTTTGTTGGGTTAACATTTCTTCAAATGTCAGGCTTGTAGGTTTTCCTGCCAATTATTGATGTGTATACACCCACAGAGACAGATGCGGTCATACTCGCATTGAGTACCTAAAGGATGGTAGCTGAGTTGTCGTGTGGATTTGTAACGCATTTTATAATCAAGGACAGTCGGCACAGAACTATTAAAGGTAAGTCGTGCTTGACAGGTTTAATAGAGTATTTTTATGAATGACTAATTGGAAAGATTCAGAGAATGTGGTAGATGTGGTGTATATGCAGGAGTTCAATGAGGTATCTCGGAGGAGGCCGGGGAGCCTGCCTATTGTGCTGGAGACATGCCCACCGTGCTGGAGACATGCCACAAATTCCTGAAAGTGGAACACCCAAGCCGGGAAATGTGTGGGATTTTGTGCCACACAAAAGTAGCTGTCTTGTTGTTTTTTTCAATCCGGGCATTTGATTGGTTTGTTTGGCCAGCCGAGTTCCTACAGAACATCCCCTCAACGTTAGTTGTACAAGTATTCCCTTTGGAAGATGAACGGGCAGGATTTTCATTCAGGAATCGGGTGGGAGGCGGGACTACAACTTTTGGGGTTGTAGTCCCGCCTCCATCGAGATGCGGCCAAGCCACGCGATTTTAACTTGATTGACCTTGTTGAGCCCGCCCAGCGGGCTCAGCAGGCCAATTAAGGGCCACCCAGCAACAGGTGATGTCACAGACTGAAATTTCATCTGTCAAGCGGTTTTGACAGATGAAATATCAGTGTTTCACAGCTCTTTGAAGCTGTCAAATACTGACAGTCTTACTTCTAACCTGAGTCCTTCTCCACAGACTCAGTTAGAAATCTCACCGGCACAGAAAGCTGCAGGTTGTCACTTTTGACAGTTCGCAGCCATTCTGCTTTCTGTGCCGGTGAGATGAGGGACTCCCAAGACCTAAAGGAAGGAAGGCTGAAAAGGTAAGAAAAGGTATGTAAAACTTATTTAATCACTTTTGACCCACCAAACACACTTACCTTTGCACTCATGCACACATCACTCATCTGAACACCGACATCTCGACCCCTCCAAATCCTTCAACCCGACGGCCCGCCTGCTCTAACCTGGCGTGGTCTTCAACCTTCAAAATAGGGATTAGGCTAAAAACTGCCTGTTAACTACCTGTTAACAGGCAGTTAATTGGCACTAATCCCTTCCCGCCTCGGGTAGGCGGGTCCCAGTGTGGGGCGGGTACCCGCCTCCTTTGAAACTGGCATGGAGTCGGGTTTGGGTGCGGGATGGGGTCAGGACCCCTGATTTCAGAATTTTAACCCCCCCCCCCCGCCACATGCCTCCAATCCCGACTCCACGGCCCAATGAAAATCCTGCCCGAAGAGCGCGCTGGCGTCCAGGGTGGGCAATCAAGGAAAGAAACTGTGCCTGGTGTGCTGCCTTGCCTGCCCTGGTGAAGTCATTAAATTTCTTGCGGCACTGGTCTGAGTCCCTGCGGATAAGAGAGTTGGCTCTCAGTGCCAGAGCCACCTTCCTTTCAGGTGGTTTGCTGCTCTGGGCACCCAGTTGTCTATGTCTCCTGATGCCAATTTCCTCAAGGGAGACCTGCAGGGCAGACTCTGTGAAATGATGGCATCTTGCTCTCTTCCTGTGTGCCATGTCCTGGTGCCATGTCCTGGTGCCATGTCCTGGTGCCATGTCCTGGTGCCTTCTTTGGCCTGTATCCTGCTGAGCTAAATGTCTCTTTCATCCCTGAGCGATCCTACCATCTCTTTGGCTATTCTTTTACTTTTAAAACACCTATAAAATCCTATACTCTATCCTTTTATATTATGTGCTTGCTCTTTTCATAGTCCGTTGGAACCCTTCTAATCCCTTTTCACTTCCATACTACATTTTCTATTCTGCTCATAATTTTCGTTTGTACTTTAGCCCTAGTTTTTGCCTCCTTTTACTTTCAATCTCTCTACATATCCATTGAACCCTATCCTTTGATGCATCCCATTGGCACCATTTTTTCCAAAGATTCTAGGGCTGGATTTTCCAAGCCCCGAGGAGGCGGGCATGGAGGCAGGACAGCCCGTAAAATCGGAGAAATTGGGGGCGGGTGGCAAACCCGCACCCATTCCGCCTCCGTGCCCTTTTGCTAGGAGGCGGGAGGATGTGCAGCTTCGGGTCCCGTCTCCTGGAGGCGGGAAAGGCTTTTAATCCTTTTAACTGCCTGTTAACAGGTAATTAACAGGCAGAAAAAGGGATTAGTGCCATTTTACCTTCACAGGTGAAGGCTTCCCAACATCGGAGAACCCCGCCGGGTTGGAGGAGACGTGGACGAGGTCTGCGGTGGTCGGAGGCACCTGGAAGTAAGGTGTAGAGGTGAGTGATGGGTGCAAGTGTGGAGTGGTAAGTATGCAAGGTGAGTGATTAGTTTAAAAAAGTGTTCACTTACCTTTTTCCTGCTATAGCTTTAGCCACGGTGGATTGGGAGAGCGGACATCCACCGTGTCAATTTCAGGTAATGGCTGATGGACCCTCCGATCCATCAGACATCTGAAATTTACTAATTTTCAATGTTTGATGAGTCCTCAACACAAAGACTACAGAGAATGTCAGTGTTTGATAGCTTCACAGAGCTGTCAAACGCTGTCATTTCTTCTTTCAAGGAGTGGAGATGCCGTAGTTGGACTGGGGTGGACAAATGTAAGAAGTCACACAACACCAGGTTATAGTCCAACAGCTTTATTTGAAATCACAAGCTTTCGGAGCGCTGCTCCTTCATCAGGTGAAGTGGAGAAATGCATAAAGACACAGCTTATATAGTCAGAGAATCATGTCAGATGTTTACAGGTAACCTTTCCAACTGCCATTTATCACACCTCGGCAGAGAGATAATCACAGCAATCAAAGGTGTGAATGGTGTCCAAACAGGTCAGTCAGGAAAACATTACATCAAAGAACAATGAGGTGGGGTCACAAGGGGTCAAATATTGCAGATGCTGGGGTCTGTATGAAAAACAAAAAACAGACAAAAAACATTTTTTTTTGCTGGAAATCACAGCAGGTCCGGCCGCATCTGTGTAGAGAGAACAAGCCAATGTCGACTCGAGTCTGGATGACCCTACGTCAGGTGGGGTTACATGTAGCGTGACATGAACCTAAGATCTCGGTTGAGGCCGTCCTCATTGTTAAGTCTGTGTGTTCCAGTTATGGTTAATATGAATCACTGCACACAGACCACAAGAACAACTTTAACAGGTCTTTACTAGTCGAAGGTCAGGGCTGAACTACTCAGCAAATTACTACACAGCACTTATATACCGGTGTGGTCACCACCGGTATTACCGTATACAGCAGCCAGAGAAAGTAGTACATCTCTTAAGGTGGAACAGGTTTAAGTTCTCTTAAGGTGGAACAAGTTACATACACCACAATCCTCCCTTTTTAGCTTAACAGTTATATCCCCATTTAACATAACATAATAACATATATACATATACAACTTCATGTAGAAACAGTTCAAAGGTTCAGTCTCTCAGGAGGCCTCCTGATTCGAGTTGGATAACGCCTTTCAGGGGTCTCTGATTCTTGTTGCTGAGGTGACTCCTCTAGTTGGTCTCTTATGTCTTGGACATCATCATCAGGTACATTCACTGCCGAGGTAGATGCTTCAGGTTCACTAACTTCTTCCACGGTTGTCTCTGTCGTAACCATGGGTTCGACCCTTGTTCTCGATTCCACCAGTTGGTCAGCATGACGCCGTATTACATTTTTACCAACATCTACCGTGTACATCAGGGGTCCTTGTCTGGCCCGAATTGTTCCAGATTGCCATTTCTCGTTTCCATAGTCCCTGGCCAACACTGGTTGTCCTACCTCGAAACTCCGAGTGGTCTTGTTATTTATATGCTGGAACTGTTTGTTTTCAACTTCCCTCCACACATTTGGTTTTAACAAGTCCAACCTGGACCGCAACCTCCTGTTATAAAACATCATGGCAGGACTCTGGTTTGTCACTGCATGAGCAGCGTTTCGATATGCCAGTAGAAACTTGTCCACCTTATGTTGTAGTGGAATCTGATCTTCGCTCATGGCCTTTATTGCCTTTTTGAATGTTTGTACAAACCTCTCGGCCAACCCATTTGTAGCCGGATGATATGGGGCAGAGGTATAATGTTTCACCCCATTGTTCTTTAAGAATTTTTGGAATTCTTCTGACACGAACTGTGGTCCGTTGTCGGAACATATTTGTTCTGGCAATCCATTCCTTGCGAATATCGTTCTTAACACCGCAATTGTCTTTTCTGAAGTAGTGGTAGTCATCTTGATCACTTCTGGCCATTTAGAATGTGCGTCCACCGCAATTAGAAACATGGAGTCCATGAATGGACCAGCAAAGTCAATATGTATGCGTTGCCATGGGGCTGAAGGCCATTCCCATGGATGCAGCGGTGCAATCGGAGGTGCATTTTGCACTTTTTGGCACCCTGAGCAGCTTTTCGTCAGCTCCTCTATCTGTTGGTCGATACCCGGCCACCACACATAAGCCCTAGCAAGGCTTTTCATCTTGACTCCCCCCAGATGACCTTCATGCAGTTCCTTTAGAACTCTTTCCCTTAACTTAGGAGGAATAATCACTCTCGTTCCGTACATCAATGTTCCTTGACAGACGGACAGCTGGTCTCGTCTTGCCGAGAATGCCAGTAACAGAGAATCACCATGTGCTGGCCATCCCTTCACTGTCACCTCGTAGACTCGGGACAGTGTCGGGTCGTTCCTGGTTTCTCTTTCAATACTTGCATTGGTGACTGGTAAACACTCGATGATGGTCGAGTGAAATAACTCAACAGGGTCAACCTTCGTTGTCTCCTCTTCTTCAGGTAGTGGCAGGCGCGACAGCCCATCAGCATTACCATGCTGCTTTGTACCTTTGAATTCTATCTGATATTGATGTGCCCCTAGGAAAAGGGACCATCTCTGGAGTCTCTGTGCTGTCATCACCGACACACCCTTCTTAGGGTTAAAAATGGATACCAACGGCTGATGGTCTGTCAGAAGCGTAAACTTTTGGCCCTGCAGGTAATGATTAAACTTCTTTACTCCTCACACAAGGCTGAGAGCCTCCCTATCTATCTGAGCATAGTTGCGCTCAGCGGAGGTCAATGATCTGGATGCGAACGCGACTGGCCTCTCCGTGCCATTTGGCAACTTGTGTGAGAGTACTGCCCCAATACCATATGGAGAAGCATCACAAGCCAAACGAATAGGCAGTGTTGGGCTGAAGTGAGCCAACACTTCCTCTGAGGTTATCAATTCCTTGCTTTTGCGAAAGGCCTTCTTACAGTCCTCGCTCCACTCCCATGGTACTCCCTTCTGCAAAAGAGCGTTCAGCGGGTGCAGTACCGTGGATAAATTTGGCAGAAACTTATGGTAATAGTTAATCAATCCTAGGAACGACCTCAACTGAGATACATTAACCGGAGCGGGAGCCTTCACAACCGCTTCGATCTTGTCAGGAGACTTATGAAGTCCCTCCTGGTCAATGACATGGCCACAGTACGAGATCCGCTTCTGAAAGAACTCACATTTCTGCCGATTAACTCGAAGTCCATATTCTTTCAATCTGATGAGCACCAGTTCCAAATTTGCGAGGTGTTCCTCGTCACCCTCTCCTGTAATCAGAATATCGTCCAGGTAACATTGTGTGCCTGGAATTCCCTGTAATACCTGCTCCATGGCCCTCTGCCAAATTGCTGGAGCCGATGCCACTCCAAAAACAAGCCTCTATGCGTGTTGATCGTGAGGTACTGGCGTGACTCTTCCTCAACTTCCATCTGTAAGTACGCCTGCGCCAGGTCTATCTTGGTGAAGTGTTTCCCGCCCAACAATGAAGCGAAGATATCCTCAATCCGCGGAAGCGGATACTGCACCGTGTGAAGCACCGGATTAACAGTGATCTTGAAATCTCCACAGATGCGAACCTTCCCTGGTTCTCCCGGCTTGTTGCTCGAAGGACGTTTCATCACGGGAGCAATGGGCATAGCCCACTCACTCCAGCCTACCTTAGACAGTACTCCTGAACGTTCTAGCGCTTCCAGCTCCGCTTCCACAGCAGGTCGTATCGCATAGGGTACCGGTCTGGCTTTGAAAAATTTTGGTTGTGCATGTTCTTCAATCTTGATGTTTGCCGTAATTCCTCTCAGTGTTCCCAGTCCCTGCTGGAACACCTCTTTAGCATCGTCCAATATTCTGGACAATCGTTTAGGTTTGACATCTGTTTCCCTGGCATCTACCGTTAGTGCTTTTAAGGAATGCCAGTCCATATTCATTTTTCTAATCCACTCCCATCCCAGTAGTGGTGGACCTCCTTCAGGTAGCACATATAAGTCCATTCCTCGGCTTTCTTTGCCCTTGTGGACCACCTTTACCTCTATCTTTCCGATGGGGTATACTCTTTGCCCTGTGTATGTTTTCAATACAATCTCCGTATCCCGTAGGGGAATATGTGGGAATAACCTTTTGTAATCTTTCTTATTCATGACCGTCAATGCCGATCCAGTGTCCAATTCCATCTTCACTTGGACTCCTGCTATCTGAAGTGTGACCCAAATTGTCTGGAGGTCTGCTTCCTTACCAACGTTGTGTACTCTTAAGCTACCCAGTTCATTACTGCTGGCGTCTGAATCGGACTTCTGTTCGTTCGAACTGTTCTCTGTCACCTTGTGTACCTTTCTGTACTTTCCCTGTGGTGACTTTTTGTTGCTGGTCTTCTCTCCTGACCGGCATACTTTAGCTATGTGACCAAGCCTGCCACATTTTCTGCATTCCTTATTTTTGAACCAGCACTGGTTCTGATCGTGCGTTGTCTTTCCACAACGATAACATTTTACTGTACCCAAGACCATTTGATTTGTGCTGAGTTCCGGTGACCGTAGCTGCATTATCGCCGTGCCTCTCGCTGCGGCTTCGTGCGATGCTGCCATAGCGACAGCTTTATCAAGCGTCAGCTCATTCTCCTCAAGCAGTCGCTTTTGTGTCTCTTCTTTTAACAATCCACACACAAATTTATCTCTTAGCGCATCTGTTAGTCCTGTTCCAAACTGACAGTACTTTGCTAGCTTACGCAATTCAGTTAAAAATTCAGCATTGCTTTCATCTTTCAGCTGCTTTCTGCTGTAAAATTTAAATCGTTCCGCTAGCATCAGCGGCGTGGGACTTAAATGATTTTTCAGGATGGTAACAATATCCGCCAAAGTCTTATCCGCGGTTTCTCTGGTGATAGAAGGTGTTTCAATTGCCCGTATGTCTTTGCACCCATTAAGTTTAATAAGGTTAGTGCTTTATCCTCATCTGATATCTTATTTGCTTTACAATAAACTTCTATGCGTTCTACATACGTGGCCCAATCTTCAACATCGGCATTGAAATCGTTGATGTTACCACGCTTAGGCATCCTTGCAATCTTCTTGAGAAACAAAAAAAAAATTTCTTTTATTTTTTTTTCTTTTATTTTAAAATGGCGGTTTCCCGCGCTTGTCTTCTTCCCCCGCCTATGAAAATGGCGGCTTCCCGCATTTGCCTTTCTCCCCCGCTGGCTGTAATGGTGATTGCCGTATTGCTGCCATTCGCGCCTCCCCAGCGGTTCTCAATTCGTGCCTCCCAGCCCCTCTTGCAGTCCGGTCCTTTCCACTGGCTGCGGCTGAGTTCTCCGCGGTTTTTTAAATTTTCTCCCGCGCCTTACGCTGTCCCGGTCGCTGCGCCTCGCGGCCTCGGTAGCTGCCCGGCCTTTTTCACCGATCGCGGTCGAGCTCTCTCTCGACGCTGTTGCGTCTCCCAGCCCGCTTGCAGCCCGGTCTTTTACACCGGCTGCATTTGCATTCACCGCGGCTCCCATGCCTTACGCTGCCCCAGTCTCAGCGCCTCTGGCCCCGACTTCTGTCCGGCTCTTTTCCCCGGCCGTGGTCGAGTTCTCCGCCCTTATATCCTCCGTTTTCCCTCCCCTACTCCACAGCCAACGTGGCCGACTTGCTGCTCGTCGCTGATCGGCTTACCCACCACCGTGGTAGAAGGGATGATCACTGCCTGTCGCTGATGGAAGGCTTCGTGTCAGGATTCTTCCTTTGCTCTTCAGACCCGAGTCTTTTCTCAGCAGGATGATGAGGGTGGATGCCTCTTCTCGACGCCCGTTAAACTGCCTTGGATGTATCTCTGCCGCAGGGTAAGATCGTCCTCGTCGCCACTGTTAAGGCTGTGTGTTCCAGTTATGGTTAATATGAATCACTGCACACAGACCACAAGAATAACTTTAACAGGTCTTTACTACCGTATACAGCAGCCAGAGAAAGTAGTACATCTCTTAAGGTGGAACAGGTTTAAGTTCTCTTAAGGTGGAACAAGTTACATACACCACACTCATGGGTGCGGAACTTGGCTATCAGTTTCTGCTCGACGATTTTGCGTTGTCATGTGTCTCAAAGGCCGCCTTGGAGAATGCTTACCCGAAGATCGGAGGCTGAATGTCCTTGACTGCTGAAGTGTTCCCCGACTGGGAGGGAACACTCCTGCCTGGTGATTGTTGCGCGGTGTCCGTTCATCCATTGCCGCAGTGTCTGCATGGCCTCGCCGATGTACCATGCTCCGGGGCATCCTTTCCTGCAACGTATGAGGTAGACAACGTTGGCCGAGTCACATGAGTATGTACCATGTACCTGGTGGGTGGTGTCCTCACGTGTGATGATGGTATCTGTGTTGATGATCTGGCATGTCTTGCAGAGGTTGCTGTGGCAGGGTTGTGTGGTGTTGTGGTTGCTGTTCTCCTGAAAGCTGGGTAATTTGCTGCGAACGATGGTCTGTTTGAGGTTAGGCGGCTGTTTGAAAGTGAGTAGTGGAGGCGTGGGGATGGCCTTAGCGAGGTGTTCGCCGTCATCAATGACATGTTGAAGGCTGCGAAGAACATGGCGTAGTTTCTCCGCTCCGGGGAAGTACTGGATGACGAAGGGTACTCTGTTGGTTGTGTCCCGTGTTTGTCTTCTGAGGAGGTCGAAGCGATTTTTCGCTGTGGCCCATCGGAACTGTCGATCGACGAGTCGAGCGTCATATCCCGTTCTTACAAGGGCGTCTTTCAGTGTCTGTAGGTGTCCATCGCGTTCCTCCTCGTCTGAGCAGATCCTATGTATTCGCAGGGCTTGTCCATAGGGGATGGCTTCTTTAACGTGGTTAGGGTGGAAGCTGGAGAAGTGAAGCATCGTGAGGTTGTCGGTGGGCTTGCGGTAGAATGAAGTGCTGAGGTGTCCGTCTTTGATGGAGATTCATGTGTCCAAGAATGAAACCGATTCTGAGGAGTAGTCCATGTAACCCCACCTGACGCAGGGTCATCCAGACTCGAGTCGACATTGGCTTGTTCTCTCTACACAGATGCGGCCGGACCTGCTGTGATTTCCAGCAAAAAAAATGTTTTTTGTCTGTTTTTTTGTTTTTCATACAGACCCCAGCATCTGCAATATTGGACCCCTTGTGACCCCACCTCATTGTTCTTTGATGTAATGTTTTCCTGACTGATCTGTTTGGACACCATTCACACCTTTGATTGCTGTGATTATCTCTCTGCCGAGGTGTGATAAATGGCAGTTGGAAAGATTACCTGTAAACATCTGACATTATTCTCTGACTATATAAGTTGTGTCTTTATGCATTTCTCCACTTCACCTGACGAAGGAGCAGCGCTCCGAAAGCTTGTGATTTCAAATAAAGCTGTTGGACTATAACCTGGTGTTGTGTGACTTCTTACATTCTTTCAAGGAGTCTTGACAGATAGCACGTCTGACGTTGATGTGATCTGTCAGTGACTTCTTCCCTAATTGGCCTGCTGAGCCCGATCAGGGGAAAATCCCTCTGAATGGTCAGGCGAGGATAGAGGCAGGACATTAACATGACAAGCAGCAATCCCGCCTCCAACTCGCCTCCATTCACAAAATTCAGCCCATATCGCTCTCTCGATGATGTTATGGCAGGAGATTGGGACAGCCCCCATGAAATTTAGAGCCCTTAATACCCCTTTGGCTATACACAGGACCTCTACAATATTAATTTACCACTACAGTTAAAAACTGCAGCAGAAAAGCAATAGCGCTCAAACTTCTCCAAATCTTGATATAAACTTGGTGAATCAAATTGAACTCTTAATAATATTCTTGACACAATCACAAACTGGGGGCCGAGATCAAACTCAGGAGAGGAAAGATAAACAGAGAGTTTAGATTTAATCCACAGACAGTGTTAAGCATATGGACACAGTGAAGTTGGATAGTGTCAGGAAATAATAACATAGGAAATAGGAGTAGGAGTAGGCCATACGGCCCCGCGAGGCTGCTCCGTCATTCAATAAGATTGTGGCTGATCTTTGACCTTAACTGTTAGATCCGTGTGTTAATGGAGACACGGAATGCAGGAGTTGATTTAACAAGTGTTTACTGAACAAAGTCTGGAGGTGAACTAACTACACAAGACGCTATACAGGCTTATATACCCGAGTGGTCACTACCGGCACTACAGCATACAGGGGCTTCAAAAACATAGTTCCTCTTAAAGGTACATACACTACAATTCCTCCCCTTTTAGCTAAATAGTGCATAACATTTTAAGTAATCATTAAATAACATTTTTACAAGAACAATAATATACACATTTGCTGAAGTTAATCAATTACAAATTCAGTCTCTCTGGAGGCTTCCTGACTTGGTCCGGATAACGCCTCGGTGGTGTAGTAGGTTCTTTTGGCAAGGTCGATTCGTCTTCAATGCCAGTGTCGGGTTCATCTGGTTCCAGTATCACCGGATCGGAGGTAGATACTATGGGTATCTCTGCTTCATCACTAGGCGTATAGAGTTGTGGTGTAGGTTGTCCTTTTTTGGATGACTCTATGATCTGGTCAGCATGGCGCCTTATTATGCTTTCTCCAATGTCCACGGTATACATCAGCGGCCCTAGTCGTGTGCAAATAGTTCCAGGCTGCCATTTCTCGGTATGGTAGTCCTGGGCCAAAACTGGTTGACCTATCTGGAAGGATCTAGTTGGCCTTTCATTCATGCTTTGAAATTGCCGGTTCTCTACGTCCCTTCTGACGTTTGGCTTGACCAGATCCAGCCGGCATCTTAGGCTTCTATTGAAAAACATCATGGCGGGGGTTTGGTTTGTAACCATATGTGTTGCATTCCTGTATGCAAACAAGAAGTTATCTACCTTATGTTGTAGATTTATGTCTTCATTACCCATGGCCTTTATGGCCTTCTTAAAGGTCTGAACAAACCTTTCAGCCAATCCATTGGTGGCGGGATGGTATGGGGCGGACATGTACTGCTTAACCCCATTGTTTTTTAAGAACTTCCTGAATTCTTCGGATACAAATTGCGGTCCATTATCAGAACAGATCTGTTCAAGCAGCCCATTCCTGGTGAATATGGTCCTTAATACTGTGATGGTTTTTTCCGTGGTGGTGGAGGACATCTTTATTACCTCCGGCCACTTGGAGTGTGCATCCACCGCGATTAAGAACATTGAGTCCATAAATGGACCAGCAAAGTCAAAATGTACCCTTTGCCATGGAGATGAGGGCCACTCCCATGGATGTAGAGGGGCTTGTGGTGGGGCGTTTTGGACCTTCTGGCATCCTAGACAGCTCTTGGTCATTTCTTCGATGTCTCCATCGATACCTGGCCACCACACAAACGCTCTGGCTAAGTTCTTCATTTTCACTCCGCCCAGATGCCCCTCGTGAAGCTCCTTTAGCACTCTATCCTTGAGTTTGGGTGGAATCACCACTCTGGATCCACACATCAAGGTTCCTCGGCACACTGACAGCTGTTCTCTTCTTTGCGAGAATGCTGGCAACAGTGGTTCGCCATGTGCTGGCCATCCCTTCACCGTTAAATCGTAGACTCGTGAGAGAGTCGGGTCATTTCGCGTTTCCTTTTCAATGTTAGAATTTGTCACCAGTAGACATTCCACTATGGTCGAGTGGAACATCTCCACTGGGTCCACTGTAGGCGCCTCTTCCACCGTTGGCAACGGTAGGCGCGATAACCCATCAGCATTCCCATGCTGTTTTGTTCCTTTGTATTCTATGTCATATTGGTGTGCCCCTAGGAAAAGGGACCACCTCTGTAGCCTTTGCGCTGTCATAATGGGAACGCCCTTTTTAGGGTTGAATATGGAGGCGAGGGGTTGATGGTCAGTCAACAAGGTAAATTTTTGTCCGTGTAGGTAATGGTTGAATTTCTTCAACCCCCACACCAGGCTGAGTGCCTCCCTGTCGATCTGGGCATTGTTATGCTCAGCTGAGTTCAATGAGCGTGACGCAAAAGCTATCGGCCGCTCTGAGCCATCAGGGAATCTATGCGATAATACCGCTCCCACGCCGTAAGGGGATGCATCGCACGCCAGTCTGATTGGCGGTGATGGGTTGTAATGAGCCAACACTTCCCTGGACGTGATCAAGCCTTTGCATTCATGGAAGGCACGTTTACAGTCTTCGCTCTTTCCAAACTACTCCCGTTTGTAGCAGTGCGTTAAGAGGGTGCAGAACCGTCGACAAGTTCGGTAAAAATTTATGATAGTAATTTACTAATCCCAGGAATGACCTTAATTGTGAGACATTTTCAGGCGCTGGGGCCTTTACGACCGCTTCAATTTTTTCAGGTGACTTATGCAACCCTTCTTCATTAATGACATGGCCACAATATGATATTTGTTTCTGGAAAAATTCGCACTTGGGGTGATTTGCTCGTAGGCCCCGTTCTCTCAGCCTTGTGAGCACCTGCTCCAAGTTGGCAAGGTGCTCGTTGTCGTTTTCTCCTGTTACAAGGATGTCGTCTAGGTAGCATTGAGTCCCCGGAATCCCTTGCAGGACTTGCTCCATAGCTCTTTGCCAGATAGCCGGAGCTGATGCCACTCCAAAAACCAGTCGATTGTACTGGTACAGGCCTTTGTGTTTGTTTATTGTGAGATACTTTTTAGAGGCCTCCTCAACCTCCATCTGTAGATACGCCTTTGCTAAGTCAATTTTGGTGAAACGTTTCCCTCCGGATAGTGAGGCGAAAATATCTTCTATCCTCGGAAGAGGATGCTGTACCGTGTGAAGAACCGGGTTTACAGTCACCTAGAAGTCCCCACAGATGCAAATTTTTCTCTGTTCTTCAGATTTATCATTATTCAACATTTTCTTCATGACCGGGACGATGGGTGTTGCCCACTCGCTCCAATCTACCTTGGATAACACGCCTGCTTTTTCCCAATTCTCCAGCTCTGCCTCGACGGCTGGACGAATTGCGTATGGCACCGGCCTTGCCTTAAAAAACTTGGGAATTGCCGCATCTTCCACTTTTATTGAGGCGGTGGCGCCTTTCAGGGTTCCTAGTTCCTGTTGAAACACTTCTTTGGCGTTAGCCAAGATTTCTTTTAATCGTCCAGGTATGACGTCATCATCGTTTTTTTTCTTACTGGTCACCGTCAGTGCCTGAATGGAGTGCCAGTCTAAACGTATCCTTCTGATCCAGTCACGTCCCAACAACACTTGACCACCATCTTGCAGAACGTATAAATACAACTTCTGTATTTCCTTGCCGTTGTATACAACAGGCACCCTTATTTTCCCTCTGGGGTACACTTTCTGCCCCGTATATGTCTTCAAGATAATGGATGTGTCTTTCAAAGGTATATGCGGAAATAGCCGCTCGTAATCCCGTCGACTCATGACGGTCAGAGCTGATCCTGTATCTAGCTCCATTTTGACTGGGGACCCCGCTATCGTGAGGGTAACCCAAATGGTCTGGTAATCTTCTTTGGCAATTACATTATGTAATTTGAGACAGCTTAGTCTCTTGTTTCCGGAGTCGCTATCGCTCTTCTGGTCTTCGGAGCTACTGTCCGTCATCATTTGTACCTTTCTGTACTTTTCCTTATTGACCTTTTTACTGTCAGCAGATTTCTTTCCCGATCTGCATACCCGTGCAATGTGTCCCATCTTTCCGCATTGCCTGCATGCTTTGTCCTTGAACCAGCGGGCCTTCTGGTCATGGGTGGATCTGCCGCAGCGATAACATCTCTCGAAACCCCATGTCATTTCATGGGTGCCGAAGTCTTGTGGCTTTTGCTGTATCTCTGCAGCTCCTCTTGCTGCTGCTTCGTACGATACAGCCACACTGAAAGCCTTGTCCAGTGTCAAATCTTTCTCAGAAAGTAGTCTTTTCTGTGTTCCTTCGCTTAGGAGACTGCAGACGAATTTTTCTCGTAGAGAATCTGCCAGTCCTGCCCTGAATTGGCAGTGCTTTGACAGCTTTCGTAATTCGGTGAGGTAATCAGCGTTACTTTCATTCTTGTGCTGATTCCTCCTGAAGAATTTGAATCGTTCCGCTATCAGCAGCGGTGTTGGGTTTAAGTGCTCCTGTAAGGTATCAACAATCTCCTTAAAATTCTTGTCCATCGGTTTGGCTGGAGTGATCAAGTTTCGTAACAGCCCGTATGCCCTTGCGCCCATCAGATTTAGAAGTACCGATGCCTTTTTATCATCTGCTACTTCATTCGCCTTGCAATATACCTCCACTCTTTCCACATATGTGGTCCAATCTTCTATATCACTATCGAAAGCAGTAATATTGCCAGTCTTCGGCATCTTGAAAATCTAAAATGGCGCTTCCCGCGCTTTTCCTCCGTCCCCGATGGATCAAAATGGCGCCTCCCGCGCTTTTCTTTCTTCCCTGCCGAGTTAAGATGGCGCCTCCCGCACTTTCCCGCCGCTGCCGCTGCTGCCAACGCTGTTCTCCGCAGTTCCCGTTGCGACCTGCAGCTTTTCGCGGTATTTCTATTTTTTTTTAAATATATCGCTTCAATAGTTTCTCCGTTACTTGGAGAACCGTTCCCGTCGTGGAGTGGACCCTCTGGGACTTTCCCCTCCCTCTCCTCGGTCTGAATGCCGACCTGCTTTGCAGCACCGGCCGCGCCCTGAGTGCCCCACCCTCTCTCTCTCCTTGCTTCTGCTTCCCGACTCGCTGCCCGGCTCCGTTGCAGAGCCACCCGATCGAGCTCTAGCCCGCCGCAGCCCAGGAAGGATCAGTGCAATACCTGCCACCAGCCCATTTAGCTGGTGAAACCACAGCTTCCCTTTCTTTTTTCTTGCCTCTGGCTTTGACCTTCGTCTGAGGAATCGATCTCCTTGAGGTGCTGCCGCATTGCAGGTAAGTTCGTTTCTAACTCGTTGCCACTGTTAGATCCGTGTGTTAATGGAGACATGGAATGCAGGAGTTGATTTAACAAGTGTTTACTGAACAAAGTCTGGAGGTGAACTAACTACACAAGACGCTATACAGGCTTATATACCCGAGTGGTCACTACCGGCACTACAGCATACAGGGGCTTCAAAAACATAGTTCCTCTTAAAGGTACATACACTACATTAACTCCACCTTCCTGCACTATCCCCATATCCCTTGATTCCCCTAGAGTGCAAAAATCTATTGGTCTTGAACATACTCAAAGACTGAGTATCCACAGCCCTCTGGTGTAGAACATTTCAAAGAATTCAAGAAGAAACTGGATAGATATTCAGCAGAAAACATTACTGAGGGGTATGAGTGACAAAAGAAAGAAAGGAAGACTTGCATTTATATATCACCTTTATATGACCACCGGACGTCCCAGAGCACTGCAATGTAGGGAACGCGGCAGCCAATTTGCGCACAGCAAGCTCCCACAAATAGCAATGTGATAAATGACCAGATAATCTATTTTTGTGGTGTGGAGTGAGGGATAAATATTGGCCCCAGGACACCGGGGATAACTCCCCAGCTCCTCTTCGAAATAGTGCTGTGGGATCTTTTACGTCCACCTGAGAGAGCAGACGGGGCCTCGGTTTAACGTCTCATCTGAAAGAATGCACCGCTGACTGTGCAGCGCTCCCTCAGCACTGCGCTGGAGTGTCATCCTAGATAGGATAGTGTGTGTGATCATTTTCAAACGTTGGTACCACTTTAATGAACTTTACCATTCTTTTCTGATTCGTTCCCACATTCCTATTATCCACCAACACAAAAGCCACATATTGAAAATAGTTGACTGTGACATGAACATTTCCTCAGTCTCCCACAGACTCCAGGTACTTAAACGTTGAAATTAAAAAGGACAAAATGTGCAACATACATTACAGATAATAAGAGATAGAAAGGAGCAATTTCCAAACTGCATTCAAATGTCAGGACTCAAATTATGTTAAAATTGCAAGCTAATTCCCTTCATCTATGCTTCAATGTGTCACCTGGGGGCACTAACGTAGAGTGATGACATGAAAATAGGCTGACACATTCTGCAATCGGTTTAATTTCCGCAACTCTTTTCTTTCCCGTTTCCTTCCGTTCTCTCCCGGTAGGACGGGTATGGTGCGAGGGTACGGCATTGTCACCACTCCGGCATCTCAGTGGGATGACCGCACTGTATCTGCCAACCTGAGTGTTGGCAGACTATGCCACCGTGAAGAGATACCTTGGCACGAGCTTCCGGTCGCCTGTCACTTTAATTCACCGCTTCACTCCCACTCTGATCTCTCAGTCCTCGGCCTATTACATTGTTCCAATGAAGCTCAACGTAAGCTCGAGGAACAGCACCTCAGCTTTCGATTAGGCACTTTACAGCCCTTCCGGACTCAACATCGAGTTCAACAATTTCAGATAATGATCCCTGCCCCCATTTTTCATGCAGTATGAGTTTTGCCATTCCCATTTGCAACATTTTATCTTTCCTGCCTCTTACAAAAGTACAGGATGTTCTTTCAATTCCTTCCTCCCCTCCTAACCCCCCCACCCCCCAACCACTGTCTCTGCACCTGCTTAATATCTGTTACATCTCCAGCTTTTTCCAGTTCTGATGAAGGGTCCCAGACCTGAAACGTTAACTCTGTTTCTCTCTCCACGGATGCTGCTTGGCCTGCTGAGTATTTCCAGCATTTTTTGTTGTTACTACCCAAAAGTATATTTTCCGACTGATATTATTCCCGTATGAATGCTTAAATCCCTCCTGTGTGATTTTCCTGACTCTTGCCCCTGGGAGGGACACCCCTTCACCAGGGGCAAAGGTCAGGACAAAGGGGACAGAGATCCATTACGTTAGATCACTGTGTGTTTTTCCAGAGTTTCCGTGGCTCTTGCGCTAAAGTTACTGTGGACGAGTGGAACAAGCCCTACGGAAAGTAACCCCTATAATTCCTTGAAAATATGAGAGCAGGTAGATACAACTAATAAAAGCCATAGGGGGAAAAACTCAGTATCGCCCCGTTTGGGGTGCCATTATTGGCCGTGCGCAAAGTTTAGCACCTGGCGCTAATTATCACCTCCGACGGCAAACTTGGCTTTTATTGCCCCTGGAGGTGATTGGAGCGCTAAATCAGGCGCTTCACACCTGTCTTAAGGCGCAAAGGACAAGGAGCGAGGCGCTACCTCAAAGCGCTGGCGAAGCAAGGAAGGGCAAATCAAAATGAACCTGCAAAGTGCTGCTCAGTACCCAAAACTCCTTCACACAGTGTTGAATCTCTCCAGAAGTCTCACTCTCTCTCGCTCTCAGACTGCGTGGTGCAAAGATGTCACCAACAAAAAAAGGCAGGAAGTGGTCGCCTTTAAATAGCGTTCCCCCAGTTACTTCCTGACTGCAAAACGCTCCCCTCAACCTGTCGTTGCTAGCGGCAGGCGGTAATGCAGGGGGCGCCACTCAATATCTGGTCCGGGGCGCTAACGGGGCGTTGCGCACTCGACTGACGTCACAATCTGCCGGCGCAGGAGATCGTGGCGGTAGTGTTTAGCGCCGCCGCAAAATGTCTAGTTAATTTCGCAAGCGGCGCAAAAATCGCTGTGCACGGGCGCTAGTTGCTTTGCGCCCAATTAGCACCCTCTTAAGGCATTAACGGGACGCGCAAACCAACTGAATTTTTCCCCCATAGAGTACAATAGAAAAGGGCTAACGATAACTTGGGTTAGTCCATAGTTAGAGTATTACGTGGACCTCATTATCAAAAGAATATTGAAGCCATAGGGAGCACAAAGATTAGACTCATCAGGTTACTACTACACAAATCAATCCCTCTCCTACACCTCTCCCAGCTCCTCCAATTCCGCTATGCTGAGAGGCTGCTTGTCCAACATCCAGATTTGGATGAGCTGCAATTTCCTCCAGTTACAAAACATTGAGAGGCTAAAACCATCGACTTTGGTCCCTCTCAGCCACAAATTACTTTGCTGCTGGCTCTATCCCTTCCCTGGCCACTGACTCAGGCCGAACCAGACGGTTCGCAACCTCGGCATCACATGCAACACCGAGCTGAGTTTCCTCTTCATCAGAAAGATCACCTACTTCCACCTCTGTAACATCAGCTACCTCCTCTCCTACCTCAGCACATTTGCCACAGAAAACCTCGTACACGTCTTAGTCACCTCCAGATCCAATTACCCCAATGGTTTCCTGACCTGTCTCCCATCGTCTCACCTTCATAAACTTCAGTTTGCAAAAAGCTCAGCTGCACATATCCTATCCCATGTTAAAGTCGGCTCATTCAACAGCTACATAACATAAGAACATAAGAATTAGGAGCAGGAGTCGGCCATACGGTCCCTCGAGCCTGCTCTGCCATTCAATAAGATCATGGCTGATCATCGACCTCAACTCCACTTTCCCGCTCAATCTCTATATCCCTTGATTCCCCTAGAGTCCAAAAATTTATCGATCTCAGCCTTGAATATACTCAACGACACAGCATCCACAGCCCTCTGGGGTAGAGAATTCCAAAGATTTACAACCCTCTGAGTGAAAATAACATCGCAATCTCTGCCCCTGCCTGATCTTATCTGCTGCTGACACACTCACCAGTGCCTTTGTTTCCTCTAGACTTGACTATTCCAAAGCTCTGCTGTTTGGCCTCCCATCTTCCACCCCCCATAAACCTGAACTCATCCAAAACGCGACTGTTAGTATCCTAACTCGCACCTAGCACCGCTCACCCATCACCCCTCGTATCCTAACTCGCACCAAGTCCCGCTCACCCAGCACCCCTCGTATCCTAACTCGCACCAAGTCCCGCTCACCCAGCACCCCTCGTATCCTAACTCGCACCAAGTCCCGTTCACCCATCACCCCTCGTATCCTAACTCGCACCAAGTCGCGTTCACCCATCACCCCTCGTATCCTAACTCGCACCAAGTCGCGTTCACCCATCACCCCTCGTATCCTAACTCGCACCAAGTCCCACTCACCCATCACCCTTCGTATCCTAACTCGCACCAAGTCGCGTTCACCCATCACCCCTCGTATCCTAATTCGCACCAAGTCGTGTTCACCCATCACCCCTCGTATCCTAATTCGCACCAAGTCGCGTTCACCCATCACCCCTCGTATCCTAACTCGCACCAAGTCCCGCTCACCCATCACCCCTCGTATCCTAACTTGCACCAAGTCCCGTTCACCCATCACCCCTCGTATCCTAACTCGCACCAAGTCCCGTTCACCCATCACCCCTCGTATCCTAACTCGCACCAAGTCCCGTTCACCCATCACCCATCGTATCCTAACTCACACCAAGTACCGTTCACCCATCACCCCTCGTATCCTAACTCGCACCAAGTCCCGTTCACCCATCACCCCTCGTACCCTAACTCGCACCAAGTACCGCTCACCCATCACCCCGCGTATCCTAACTCGCACCAAGTCCCGTTCACCCATCACCCCTCGTATCCTAACTCGCACCAAGTACCGTTCACCCATCACCCCTCGTATCCTAACTCGCACCAGGTCCTGTTCACCCATCACCCCTTGTACCTAACTCGCACCAAGTCCCGCTCACCCATCACCCCTCGTATCCTAACTCGCACCAAGTACCGTTCACCCATCACCCCTCGTATCCTAACTCGCACCAAGTCCCATTCACCCATCACCCCTTGTATCCTAACTCGCACCAAGTCCCGCTCACCCATCACCCCTCGTATCCTAACTCGCACCAAGTCCCGCTCACCCATCACCCCTCGTATCCTAACTCGCACCAAGTACCGTTCACCCATCACCCCTCGTATCCTAACTCGCACCAACTCCCGTTCACCCATCACCCCTCGTATCCTAACTCGCACCAAGTACCATTCACCCATCACCCCTCGTATCCTAACTCGCACCAAGTACCGTTCACCCATCACCCCTCGTATCCTAACTCGCACCAGGTCCCGTTCACCCATCACCCCTCGTATCCTAACTCGCACCAAGTACCGTTCACCCATCACCCCTTGTATCCTAACTCGCACCAAGTCCCGTTCACCCATCACCCCTCGTATCCTAACTTGCACCAAGTCCCGTTCACCCATCACCCCTCGTATCCTAACTCGCACCAAGTCCTGCTCACCCATCACCCCTCGTATCCTAATTCGCACCAAGTCCTGTTCACCCATCACCCCTCGTATCCTAACTCGCACCAGGTCCCGTTCACCCATCACCCCCCATATCCTAATTCGCACCAAGTCCCGTTCACTCATCACCCCTCATACCCTAACTCGCACCAAGTACCGTTAACCCATCACCCCTCGTATCCTAACTCGCACCAAGTCCCGTTCACCCATCACCCCTCGTATCCTAACTCGCACCAGGTCCCGTTCACCCATCACCCCCCATATCCTAATTCGCACCAAGTCCCGTTCACCCATCACCCCTCGTATCCTAACTCGCACCAAGTACCGTTAACCCATCACCCCTCGTATCCTAACTCGCACCAAGCACCATTCACCCATCACCCCTCGTATCCTAACTCGCACCAAGTCCCGTTCACCCATCACCCATCGTATCCTAACTCGCACCAAGTACCGTTAACCCATCACCCCTCGTATCCTAACTCGCACCAAGTCCCGTTCACCCATCACCCCTCGTATCCTAACTCGCACCAGGTCCCGTTCACCCATCACCTCCCGTATCCTAACTCGCACCAAGTACCATTCACCCATCACCCCTCATATCCTAACTCGCACCAAGTCCTGTTCACCCATCACCCCTCATATCCTAACTCACACCAAGTACCGTTCACCCATCACCCCTCGTATCCTAACTCGCACCAAGTACCGTTCACCCATCACCCCTCGTATCCTAACTCGCACCAAGCACCATTCACCCATCACCCCTCGTATCCTAACTCGCACTAGGTCCCATTCACCCATCACCCCTCGTATCCTAACTCGCACCAAGTCCCGTTCACCCATCACCCCTCATATCCTAACTCGCACCAAGTACCGTTCACCCATCACCCCTCATATCCTAACTCACACCAAGTCCCGTTCACCCATCACCCCTGTGCTCGCTGAGTTACATTGGCCCCCAGTCAGGCAATGCCTCAATTTTAAAATTCTCATCCTTGTATTCACATCCCTCCATGACCTCGCCCCTCCCTATCGCTGTAACCTCCTCCAGCCCTACCACCCTCCCAGATCTCTGCCTTCCTCCAATTCTGGCCTCTTGAGCATCCCCAATTTTAATCGCCCCACTATTGACAGCCATGCCTGCAGTTGCCTGGGCCCTAGGCTCTGGAATTCCCTCCCTAAACCTCTCCGCTTCTCCACCTCTCTCTCTCCTCTAAGGCGTTCCTCAAAACCTACCTCTTTTACTTGTCCTAATATTTATTAATGTGGCTCGTTGTTTGATAACGCTCCTGTGAAACACCTTGGGACGTTTTACTACTGTAAGGGGGCTATATAAATGCAAGTTGTTGTTGAATGGCCTGTTTCTGTGCTGTAAAGTTCTATGAAAGCAGTGAGGCATTTCAACTTGCTGTACGTCATCTTGCAGGGAAAGTCATCGCAAGAATCCTCCTCAATCGCCTTCTCCCAGTGGCCGAAGAGCTCCTCCCAGAGTCGCAATGCGGATTCTGCCCACAAAGGGGCACAATGGAGATGATCGTCAACGCACGTCAATTACAAGAGAAATGCAGGGAACAGCACCAACCGCTGTACACAGCCTTCTTTGATCTCACAAAGGCCTTCGACACTGTCAACTGCGTGGGATTATGGCGTGTCCTCCTCAAATTCGGCTCCCCTCAAAAGTTTGTCACCATCCTCCGCCTGCTTCATGACAACATCCCCAGCATCGAAGCTTTGACCACGCTTGATCAGCTCTGATGGATGGGTCACATTATCCGCTTGCCCGATACGAGACTCCCAAAACAAGCGCTCTACTCAGAGCTCCGACACGGCAAGAGAGCCCCAGGCGGGCAGAGGAAACGCTTCAAGGACACCCTCAAAGCCTCCTTGAAAAAGTGTAACATCCCCATCGACACCTGGGAATCCCTGGCCCAAGACCGCACAAAGTGGAGGAGAAGCATCCGGGAAGGCGCTGAACACTTCGAGTCTCTTCGCCGGGAGCAAGCGGAAGCCAAGCGCAGGCAGCGCAAGGAGCGCACGTCAACCCAAGCACCCCACCCACCCGTCCCTTCAACCACCGTCAGCCCCACCTATGACAGAGACTTTAGGTCCCACATTGGACTCATCAGTCACCTGAGAACTCATTTTTAATTTGGAAGCAAGTCACCCTCGGTTCCGAGGGACTGCCTAAGAAGAAGAAGCTGAGTATGAAAAACAAATGAAAAAGCTTTGCCAGAACTTTTTCACAAAGATAGTATCCCTTTAAATAATAATTTCATTATTCACTTCCAACCCTTTGCGATTCTTCACGTTTGGTAATTATGCAGCAGTAAAGGCCACTGATGCATTTATGCTATTCAATTGTCTCTCATGCATAATTGATTCAGCTTTGGTGACCTGGACTAATTTATCCTCTGCTCCGTCGTCATAGCTACCTGAGTCAACACTCCAGAATTTTAATAATTTGTCACGAGGTTAATCTGACACCAGTCTCCGTCTCAGTAACATTGTAAATAAAATATCTTCTCCCTTGGCCTGCTGGTGAGACCAGGGAAATGTCAGGCTCCCCAGGAGGACCGGTTCTTCACTGAGTTACTGCAAGTCAACCACTCATGCTAAGGAAATAAAGCTTCTCAGATATCAGAAGTTACTTTGTTAAGTGTAGTTTTAACCCCGCAGTACAAAAATAAAATGTTAAATTTAAATAAAAATTACCAATATATGTTTTACAGGGCTGTGCAATGTCTAAACATTTGGCGGCTTAACCGTCATCAATACCACGTCCTTAAAAAAAAGTCCATTCTTGACCCAATTATCATCACATCTCTCTAAAGACCATACTATAAAAAGGACATAGAAGCACTGGAGAAAGTGCAAAAAAGATTTACAAGGATGGTACCAGAACTGAGAGATTACAGCTATTGGGAAAGTTTGAACAAGTTAAAGCTTTTTTCTTTGGAAAAGAGAAGACTTAGAGGAGACCTGATAGAGGTCTTTAAATTGATGAATGGGTTGGACAGGGTAGATGTGGAGAGAATGTTTCCACTTGTGGGAGAATCCAAAGCTAGGGGACATAAATACAAGATAGTTACTAATAAATATAATAGGAAGTAAGGAGAGTGTTCTTTACTCAGAGAGTGGTAAGAATGTGGAACTCGCTACCACAGGAAGTAGTTGAGGCAAATAGCTTAGATGCTTTCAAAAGGAAACTAGATGAGTACATGAGAGTAAAGGGAATAGAAAGATATGCTGAAAGGCTGAGATGAGGTAGATGGAATGGGAGGAGACTGGTGTGGAGAATAAACACCAGCACAGACTAGATGGGCAGAATGGCCTGCTTCTGTGCTGTATATTCTATGCAATTCGGTGTTGTTGCCTCCCAGGTCCTTGCTAACCTTTCGCTGCATCCTCAACTACAGTAGAGCCCAGCACGTGAGTCATCATTAACTTGTACTATTGCTGGGGAAGAACAAAGCTCCCCCCAACACCCCCCCAGCCCCTCTCCCCCCAATTGGCTCAGTAGTAACAATGCTCTGCTTAGGTCCACCGGAAGCACACGACTCCAAATCTCATCATAGTCTTGATTTGGGCACAGACTGAATGCCAGCAGAGAGGCAGGAGATGTTGTTGTGCTCAACATTGAGGCAACATTCAACAGCATTCGATACGAATAAGCCTTAGTAAAGCTGATGTCAATGGAGGTCAGGGGGGAAAACCTTCCAGAGGCTGGAGTCATACCCAACACAAAGGAAGATGATTGTGGCTGCCAGGGTCAATCATCACAGCCCAGGGTTATCGCTGCAGGAGTTCCTTGGGGAAGTGTCCCTAGTGACCAGCTTGAGCTGGTTCAACAATTACCTTCCCTCCATCGCAAGGTCAGGAGTTCTGGTGATCACCAACCATTCCACAATGTTCAGCTCCATTCAATAATTCTCTGATAATGAAGCAGCCCATTCTAGTCTACAGCAGGGCAACATCCAGGTTTGGGCTGATAAGTGGCAGGTAACAATCATGCCACATGAGTGCGAGGTTAACAACAACAAAACGTACATTTATACAGCGTCTTTAATGTAGTAAAACGTCCCAAGGTGCTTCACAGGAGCCATTATCAAACAAATTTTGACACCAAGCCATATAAGGAGTTATTAGGATAGGTAGCCAAAAGCTTGGTCAAAGAGATAGATTTTAAGGAGTGAGTTAAAGGAGGAAAGACAGGAAGAGAGGTTTAGGGAAGGAATTCCAGAGCATAGGGCCTAAGCAACTGAATGTATGGCTGTCAATGGTGGTGCGAAGAAAATCGTGGATGGGCACGAGCCCAGAATTGCAGGATCTCAGATATCTCAGAGGGTGGTATGGCTGGAGGAGGTTACAAAGATATGGAGGGGTGAGGCAATGGAGGGATTTGAAAACAACCATTGAAAACGAGAAAGGCACAACCATCGTGAGTCTCCCGCCATCAATATCCTGCTGGGGTCACCATTGACCAGAAGCTTTACTGGACCAACCATAACGACACTGTGACTACAGGAGCAGGGCAGAAGCTGGATAATCTGCAATGAGTGGCTCAGCTCCTGACCCTCTCAAAGCCTCTTCACTATCTACAAGGCTCAAGTCAAGAGTGTGATGGAATACTCAGCACTCACCTAGCTGGGAAGAAAACTCAACAACATTCAAGAAGCTTAACACTGTCCAGGGCAGAGCAGTCACTTAATCAGTGCCCTTGCTAATGGCTCAATATCCACTGGCACATTATGGCTATATTATGCATGATCTACAGGTACCGGCTGCTGATTCCAAGGGCTGGTTGGAATTATCTTTTATGATATGGTGAAAGGTATAGTGAGAATCTTTATGGGGAGACATTGCATTGCAATGAACTGCTTTCCTTTTCCTAATGCTGAATTTATATCAATTTATATCATGTGACTTGAACACATATTCCAGGCTGACACTTCAAAGCAGTTACTGAGGGAGGGAGTGCTGCACTGCCCCAGGTGCTAACTTTTGCCTGAGATGTTAAACCAGAGCCCGTCTGCTCCCTCAGGTGGACATGAAAGATCCCACGGCCACTACTCGAAGAAGAGCAGGGAAGTTCTCCCCGGTGTCCTGGGCCAATATTTATCCCTCAACCAACACCACCAAAAAGCGATAATCTGCTCATTATCACATTGCTGTTTGTGGGAGCTTGCTGTGTACAAATTGGCTGCCGCGTTTCCTGCATTATACAGTGACGACACTTCATAAAGTACTTCATTGGCTGTGAAGAGCTATGGGATGTCCTGAGATTGTGAGAGAGGCTATAGAAATGCAAAATTCTTTCTTTATATCCGAAGAATAATGTCTCAGGCTTGTGGAGATACCTCAGGAATTGTGTTTGCCATCAGTAGAAAATGGCTGCAGGATAGAATTGGCTGCCATTTATTTTTCACACTGTGGGTGGGCTGAGCTCTTGGGTAACTTGCCTAATGCAGCACTGTGGTTTACGCGTTGCTGGTATATGTGGGCTTCCCCCTGGTTTCCGAGCAGATCTATCTCTGATGAAGTTGACGCATTAAAAAAACAACTCGGCATGTGCAAGCAGGCTGGGCTGATACTCATTGGAGTTTAGAAGAATGAGAGGGGATCTTATTGAAGCATATAAGATTCTGAGGGGGCTTGACAGGGTAGATGCAGAGAGAACGTTTCCCCTCGTGGGGGAATCTAGAACTAGTTTCAGAATAAGGGGGCACCCTTTTAAATCAGAAATGAGGAGGAATTTCTTCTCTCAGCATTTACATCCCGACGATGTGTTCGGCGAGTCGGGCGGAGGCAGCGCAGCGCAACGAGCAGCAGCAGCAGCCACGACGACCCGCTACAGCACGTCGGCCGGCAGCTCCTTGGCGGGAAGCTCGCAGTCCGACTGGGAGGAGGGGAGCCGGGCATGGTGGCCAGAGGTCGGATCGTGAGCGGGAGAAGCAGGCCACCACACGTGGAGCTGGCAACAGTGAGGAGGAGGCCGCGGTGATGAGGAGGACGGAGCGGCTGAGGGACATCGTGCTCCCAGTGCCACTGGATGCCATTAAATTGACTTTCTGAACACGGCGCTGTAAGAATAGCTGACGTGTTCCTACGGGGAGTAAGCATTCCATTGTACTTGTACTTGTACTGGTTACATATGGCAAATAAAATTGAATTGAATTGAATCTTTAGAATTCTCTTCCCTAGAGAGCTGTGGAGGCTGGGTCATTGAATATATTGAAGGTGGAGATAGATAGATTTTTGAACAATAAGGGAGTCACGGGTTATGGGGAGCGGGCAGGAAAATGGGGCTGAGCCCAAGATCAGATCAGCCATGATCTTATTGAATGGCGGAGCCGGCTCGAGGAGCCAAATGACCAACTCCTGCTCCTACGTCTTATGTTCTTATGTAATGAATAATATTAACATTAAAGGGCACCTCATAGAGCAGCCCATTCAAGCCTAAAACTTCCCAATGTGCTTCACAGACTTTCGGAGCTCATTGACTGCTGTTATGTAGCAATTCTACGCCAGCGACATCACACAAACAACAATGAGCTGAATGATTACTTCAATTGTTTTAGGTGGTGTTGGTCAGGACAGCAAGGGTTAAGTTATGAGGACAGGTATGTATAACAACAACAACAACTTGTATATTGACAGCACCTTTAATGCGGCAAAACGTCCCAAGGCGCTTCACAGGAGCGTTATCAAACAAAATTTGACACCGAGCCACATAATGGGCATAGTTTCAAGGTAAGGGGCAGGAGGTTTAGAGGGGATTTGAGGGAAAACTTTTTCACCCAGAGGGTGGTTGGAATCTGGAACTCACTGCCTGAAAGGGTGGTAGAGGCAGGAACCCTCACAACATTCAAGAAGCATTTAGATGAGCACTTGAAACGCCATAGCATACAAAGCTAAGGACCAAGTGCTGGAAAATGGGATTAGAATAGACAGGGCTTGATGGCCGGCACAGACATGATGGGCCGAAGGGCCTCTTTCTGTGCTGTATAACTCTATGTTACATAAAACTGGCTTGTATTCCCTTGAGTTTGGAAGGTTGAAGAGTGAACTAATTAAGGTGCTTAAAACGATAAAAGGTTTCGATAGAAACTGAAAATGCTGGAAACACTCCAGCAGGTCAGGCAGCATCTGTGGAGAGAGAGACAGAGTTACCGTTTCAGGTCGGTGACCTTTCGCCAGAGCGTTAACTCTGTTTCTCGCTCCACAGATGCTGCCTGACCTGCTGGAGTGATTCCAGCATTTTCTGTTTTTAATTCAGATTTCCAGCATCCGCAGTATTTTGTAAAAGGATTCGACAGGGGTAGGTACAGAGAAACTATTTCCTCTGGTGGGGGGCATCTACAGCACAGGGGCATAATCTTAAAATTTGAGCCAGGCTATTCAGAAGTGAAATCAGGAAGCACTTCTTCACACAAAGGGTAGCGGGAATCTGGAACTCGCTCCCCCAAAAGGCTGTGGATGGTGGCGGCCAATTGTAATGTCCAAGACTGAGATCAGTAGAGTTTTGTTAGGTAAGGGTATAAAGGGACATGGAGCAAAGGAGGGCAAATGAAGTTGAGGTACTCATCGGCCATGATCCAATTAAATGGTGGAACAGGCTCAAGGGGCTGAATAGCCTGCTCCTATTCCTATGTTCCTATGTAGCTCGTTGCCCTTTTCTGAAGTATGGGATCTCTAACATCCACCTGAACCATCAGAACAGGCAGATGGAACTTTGGTAGAAGATTGCATCTGCAACCCTCGAAAATGTAACACTCCCTCAGCAGTGAACTGTAGTGTCAGACTGGATTCTCAGCTTAAGGCCGAGTATAAGAACATAAGAAATAGGAGCAGGAGTAGGCCATTTGGCCCCTCGAGCCTGCTCCGCCATTCAATAAGATCATGGCCGATCCTCTACCTGATCTCCACTTTCCTGCACTATCCCCATATCCCTTGATTCCCTTAATATTCAAAAGCCTATCGATCTCTGTCTTGAATATACTCAACGACTGAGCCTCCACAGTCCTCTGGGATAGAGAATTCCAAAGATTCGCCACCCTCTGAGTGAAGAAATTTCTCCTCATCTCAGTACTAAATGGCCAACCCCTTATTCTGAGACTGTGACTCCTGGTTCTAGACTCCCCAGCCAGGGGAAACATCCTCCCTGCATCTACCCTGTCAAGCCCTGTAAGAATTTTGTATGTTTCAATGAGATCACCTCTCATTCTTCTAAACACTAGAGAATACAGGCCTAGTCTACTCAATCTCTCCTCATAGGACAATCCCCCCATCCCAGGAATCAGTCTGGTGAACCTTCGTTTGCACACCCTCTATGGCAAGTATATGCTTCCTTAGGTAAGGAGACCAAAACTGTACACAATACTCCAGGTGTGGTCTCACCAGGGCCCTATATGCCTTGTCCCCACAGCTTTCTGACCCACAGTGCCACCAACAGATCCAAGCCCACGTATGAGTTTCAGCTGTAGTTGCCCTGGCGCCTATGGTTTCGATTAAATCTGCAAATTGGCTGCCGTGTTTTCCACATTGCAACAGTGACTACGCTTCAAAAATACTTCATTGGCTGTGAAGCGCTATGGGGCGTCCTGGGGTCACGAAAGGCGATATAGAAAGGCAAGTTCTTTCTTCATCTCGGAAAAGTAATGTCACAGGCTTGTCGAGACACCTCAGGAATTGATTAAATCCGTCCCTGTGATGTTTTTTCTATTTGTTCTCAGGAAGTGGGCAACGTGGCATTTCTCACCAATGGGTTGCTGCGAGAAGAAGGCGGTCAGCCATCTCGGTGAAATCTATTGCAAGAGTGGCTTGCAAGGTCACCCCAAGAATATTAAGGGCTAGAAATTCACCCCCTTGGGCGCTAACAACATATCGGCCAGGCGCGTTGATGTTACCGCTGCCCGCGAAATTCACCTTGAGGTTTGGTGGCGGTGGTAACACCTAACGCCTGCGCCCAGAGATCGTGACATCATTCGCCCCCCCCCCGCTCCCCGCAGCGTCGCCGGGCGATGACACCGACAGCTGCAGGATGCGTTGTTCGGGAGGCCGGGCGCTTCGCTAATTGAAGATTAGGCCGCTGGTCTGCAGGAAATAAATTGTTTCCATCCCTTAGTTTGCCGTTTTTGAAAATTCTGAACTGCCGCGATTGATCAGCCCCGCGCTCTGTTAGAGTGCTCGGGGCTGATCGTCGCAGATCCCAGCTGCCGTCGGTGATGAGGGACATGGTTGAAATGCAGAGCCTGCGACGATGGCCATTCCCTTTAAGGGAGGGAAGGAGCTCTCGGATCCCGGCAGCACTGCGCGGGACATTGTGCCGCGCTGCGCCTCTACCGCCCCTCCTGCGTGGTTTAGCGTTCCAGAGGGGAAGTGGTAGCGCTTGATTTAGCGCTCGACTTCCTTCCTGGAGCGCTAACAGCCAATATAGAGAAAGCTGAGAATCATTAGCGCCCCCATAATGGGGCGATACCGAATTTCTCCCCCTAAGAGTCAATCCCATAATGTGGGACGGGGATCAGTTGGAGGTCAGCACCTTCCCTGAAGAACATTAGTGAAGCAGTGGCTGCTTTTGTTGTCTTTGTTCCTTTCCTATTCCACAAATTATTAGATTGATAAAATTCGATTTCAATATTGGCCGTGGTGCGATTTGAACTCCTGTGGGTGAAGCTCCATGGGTTAATACATTAGGGGGGAAAAATTGGGTGGCGCCCCGAAGAAGTTAGCGCCCCCCGCGCCGTTAATTAGAGTGGTAGCGCCCCAAGCAGGAGGCGGGCCGCTACTGGAAGCGCTCCCCCTTCCTTCCTGGGGCGCTACCATTCAATATCGCGGCACAACGTGCAACAGCGCCACGCACGTCGACACGTAGCGCCGTGGTATTACAGGCCTCCCTTCCCTGATTAAAGGGGAGGGGCCTAGCGCGGTGCCCACCGGGGCCCTGCTGGGGGCGCAAAGCAGCCCAATTTTCCCCCTAGGAATTCACCTATATCCCAGTGTGAATTACGGAAACACAAAAGTAAGAAAAATAGACTCATCCAGAGGATATTTATGCCAGTGACGCTAGGCAATACCACAACATCAGCCTCAGCTTCAATTGCTCTTGAACCCAAAGGCAGTCAAGAGTGCCAGATCTCGTTAGTGCTCACAGGAGAACGTTTGCTCAGTGTGTTATTATAAAATATTATTGAGCAAAAACCCATGAATCCATGATTCTGTTTCCATGCCAACTCTCTCCCCTCCGCCCCCGTCCTTTCCTGAAGAGGTAGCAGAAGCTCTCACTCAACTTTCTCTGTCACTTCCATCAAGGTTGGTTTGGTGAGAAATGTTTAAAAGTGAGCCACAGAGGCGGGACAGCAAACGTCGACCTTTGTTGGGGTCGAAGGTCGAAGAGGAGTAGATGGCTGAGATGCAATGATCAGACTCAGTCAATTATCTCACAACCGTCTGCATAACCCATTCCTACAGTGAGAAGCACCTGCTCACGGGTATTCCTGGGAAGGGAGATGGAGTCAGTTATTGAGGAGGGAGTACTCTGTGAACCACAGAGCATGAATCAGGAGGAGTAACTAAAGGTCGAACTGGAGGAGCAACAACCTGCTTCCTTGAGGGCAATCCTTTTTTAAAATTCAATCTTGGAATGTTGGGTGTCACTGGCATTTATTGTCCATCCCTAGTTTCTCTTGAGGAGGTGGTGGTGGGCCTTCTTTCTGAACCGCTGCAGTCCGTGTGGTGAAGGAGGTCCCACAGTGCTGTTAGGGAGGGAGTTCCAGGATTTTGACTCAGCGACGATGAAGGAATGGCCGATATATGTCCAAGTCAGGATGGAGTGTGACTTGGAGGAGACGGTGTTCCCATGCGCCTGCTGCCCTTGCCCTTCTAGCAGTGGAGGTTTGGGAGGTACTGCTGAAGAGGCCTTGGCGAGCTGCTGCAGCGCCTCCTGTAGGCAGTACACGCTGCAGCCATGATAAAGCGTTCGGGAGAGGGAGGGGGTGTTCAGGGAAAGGGGTCGATCTGGAATCGGGTGGGAGGGCCACAATCAGGAGAGAGGGTGGTCAGGAGATAATGTGATTGAGTGGGGGCTGAGCCAGAGCCGGCAATGGTCTTCGGCACTGTCGTGAAGCCGGGAAAGGTATTCATGTTGTGAGTTTTTTTTAAAAAACCATGGGGGAAAAATTCAGTTGTTTGCGCCTTCCATTAGCACCTTAAGAGGTCGGTAATGGGGCGCAAAGCAACTAGCGCCTGGGCACGACGATGTTTGCGCCGCTCGCAAAATTAACTAGACATTTTGTGGCGCGCTAAACACTACCGCCATGATCTCCTGTGATGGCAGATCGTGACATCAGTCGAGTGCGCAATGCCCCGAATCGGATATTGAGTGGCGCCACCTGCCTTACCACCTGCCGCTAGCAATGACAGGTTGAGGGGAGCGTTTTGCAGTCAGAAAGGGACTGGGGGAGCGCTATTTAAAGGTGACCACTTCCTGCCTTTTTTTGTTGGTGACATTTTTGCACCACGCAGTCTGAGAGAGAGAGAGAGAGACTTCAGGAGAGATTCAACGCTGTGTGAAGGAGTTTGGGGTACTGAGCAGTACTTTGCAGGTTTATTTTGATTTGCCCTTCCTTGCTTCACCAGCGCTCTGAGGTAGCGCCTCGCTCCTCGGCTTTTGCGCCTTAAGACAGGTATGAAGCGCCTGATTTAGCGCTCCAATCACCTCCAGGGGCGATAAAAGCCAAGTTTGCCGTCGGAGGCGATAATTAGTGCCAGGCGCTAAACTTTGCGCACGGCCGATAATGGCGCCCCAAACGGGGCGATACTAAATTTCTCCCCCCATGCCTTTTTGGTGGAAGCCTCTAGCCGTCCCTTTAAGGAAGGGAGCGAGCGGGCGAGTGGGGAAGCAATCAGGAGAGAGCGGACGATCGGGAGATTCAGGTCCCTTTAAGGCCACGGCACTGCCTGCGTTTAGGACAGACCAATTTTGCAAAGGGGGGGCCTCATACAGGCGTTCAGCCCTTTATTTGCATATACAAAAGGACTAATGTCTGTTTCACAAGTGGGCCCTGGACGCCTCTTTTTCTGCCTTTACCAATATGGCGGGCAGCCCACTTCTGGTGCGGAATTTGTGCGTGCAAGCCAGCCACCATATTGGATGCGTAGGCCCCCATTTTGTGCCTGTACAATGGCTGTGGCACCAATGAATTTCTTGGCATGTGTTTCTGCCTGAAAGGGCGGTCGAGGCAGTAAAACCTTCATCGCATTGAAAAAGTACTTGATGTACACTTGAAGCGCCGTAACCTACAGGGCTACAGACCAAGAGCTGGAAAGTGGGATTAGGCTGGAGAGCTCTTTTTCTGCCGGCACAGACACGATGGGCCAAATGGCCTTCTCCTGTGCCATAAATGATTCTGCTTTAGCTCCACATACAGTGGCCAGAGCAACTCTACGCCAAAAGGACCACAAGACACCAGAAAATAAACGACAGTCTCATCTCGCAGCTTAGAAAGAATCCTTTGTCCTTCCACAGAGGTCACACGCAAGCCTCAGACCGAATCCAATCATTTAACATTTAGTCAAGTCTCCTTCAATACCTTAGGCTATTTTTTTTAAATTGGAATGAATAATGCTAGGCTATTTTTTTGGTGCATAATAAAGAAAATAAATACATCCTAAGGGGATTGAAATATCTTTGTCTATTTTCATTCCTTTCAGAAATCCTTCGAGACAGGCTTTAGGTTGTGGAGTCCAACATTCGAGTGACAGGTTGGAAAAGTGATACAGAGCTCAAGATGGGACTTGTCGCATTAACTCAGACCCAGAAAGCCAGACAGGTCGAGCCGCTGCTCCAAAGTCGAAGCTTAAAAGCATTTGAGGAAGTGACCTGTCATTTATAATCACGTCAAAATGGAAGGTTCCCACGGTTACCTTCTAGAAAGCGCTGAGAAATGTAATGGAACATTTGTTTTCATTCCAAGCTCAGAAAACGAGATTCAGGGCTTCGGCACTCCTATCCTCCACTGGCTTTCGGATGAACAGATGATGGGAGGTGAAATTCAACTTTGGAGGATAGCGAATTGGTTGCCCGTTATAAAACCCCACTCACACCCCACTCGACCCCTTATTTTCCTATACGTTCACTTCGACAGCATCTCCCAAACCCACGACCTCTACCACCTAGAAGGACAAGGGCAGCAGGTGCATGGGAACACCACCACGTCCACGTTCCCCTCCAAGTCATGCATCATCCTGATTTGGAAATATATCGCCGATCCTTCATCGTCGCTGGGTCGAAATCCTGGAACTCCCTCCCTAACAGCACTGTGGGAGTACCTTCGCCACACGGACTGCAGCGGTTCAAGAAGGCGGCTCACCACCACCTTCCCAAGGGCAATTAGGGATGGGCAGTAAAGGCTGGTTTGCCAGCGACGCCCACATCCCAGGAACAAATTTAAAAAAGAAAATAGGGCGGGGTATATAACGAGCGACCAATTCGCAACTGCCCGTTTTGCACCCCTGACGAAGTTGAATTGACCACTGATGAGTGTTGGCCTTGTTCTCCCGGAGCTTCTTGGGCAGCACCTCCCGAACCCGTGACCTCTGCCACCTAGAAGGACAAAGGCAGTAGGTGCACGGGAACACCACCACCTCCAATGTTCCTCCTCCAAGTCATACGCCATCCCGCCTGGCCAGCAACGCTCACATCCCGTGAATGAATAAATATTTTAAAAAAGTCCTGGCCACATTCTTCCCTCAACCAACGCTATAAAAACAGATTAACTGTTCATTCCTCTCATTACTGGGGTCTTACTGGGCAGAAACGAACCGAGTTTCTTGCCTACATAACAGCACTCACTGTACTTTACAAAATAATTTGTTGTGTAGGAAAATTTTCAGAACTGTGACATGTTTCTACATAACCATCAGAGAGACAGATTTTTGAACAATAAGGGAGTGAAGGATTATGGGGAGCGGGCAGGGAAATGGAGCTGAGCCCAAGGTCAGATCAGCCATGATCTCATTAAATGGCAGAGCAGGCTCGAGGGGCCAAATGGCCTCCTCCTGCTCCTATTTCTCATGTTCTTATTAGGTTCTTAAAAAGTACTTGGATATGCACTTGAAGTGCCGAAACCTACAAGGCTACGGACCAAGAGCTGGAAAGTGGGATGAGGCTGGAGAGCTCTTTTTCGGCCGGCACAGACACGATGGGCCGAATGGCCTCCCGCTGTGCTGTAAATTTCTATGATTCTATGATTCTATTAAGGCACAAGCTTGCTGACTCTTCTGAGCCTGGTCGGCCATTGTACTATCGGCCTTCAGGTGTTTTTATATATACAAGGGAACTTCCTGCATAATATTATACTTCACAAAGCAATTAAACATTTGAATTTACCTGGGATCTGCTAGATCTATGGCTGTCTAATAAAGCCGCTATTAAATCACAGTCTTCACGTCCATTAATTATAGAGCAGCCTCATCATCTCAGTTACAGTCAATGAATCTACATGTCATCTGTTAACACTTGTTGTCTAACATCTTCCTCCTGGTCTTCTATTTTAATGTCAAAATAGTTATGTCAAAATTGAAGCCTTCATGTAGCGTCAAGCACTTAACAGTGGCTGCCGATAGCTCCCTGAGGTTATATGCTTAAGGCTCCTTCCGCGCCATCTAACTGCCTTGCATTTTGATTCCCAACATCAGTAGCAGCTGTAAGGGGTGGTGTGTGTGGTCAGCTTTACCTCTGACTCCCTGAGTGGCTCGAATCGCTCCCACTCCTTTGGTTCTAGACTTTGGACTTATTTGGGGATTGTAATGAAATTGCAACAGACACCTGAGTTGGTCAAAAGAACTGAGATCTTTATTTTTATTTTGAGACAGGAAAATATACAATACAATAAATCTTATACTCTAAAAAGGGGGAACACTTCGGAATATGCGAGGGAGAATTACAATAGACAAAAATCCCTTACCCTCCCAACCCCACTATCCTAACTAGGTTGAAAGCCAGAGGGCCAGGAAATGCTCACCAAACGACTTTCTTGACAGATTGTAGAGGTTCACGATTTCGGGGTTCTCTTTTAGTTATGGCGATTGGGGCCTGCCATACCCCGGACGTGGTAGAAGACTGCACCTGCGTTGGGTCTTCAGTCTTGGTTTGTCCGCTGATGCGGTTAGCTGCGTAGTTGGATTTATCGGGTAAGTACCCAATTTTCTTTGGTTAGGTAAAGTTTTTAGGGTCTTTTGTGTCAAACCTTACCCAGGGGTAAGTCAGACTTGCCTGTAGAGTGAAAACAAGTTTGTGATTTCCGAATTCTCGGTGGTTGGTTTCTTGTTGGTCACGGTGACCCACTATTACCTGGTTGGTGGTAATATTGGTAGTTGTTGGTTTCTTGAGGCCTTTGGTTGCCGCGATCTCCTTTTCCTTCTGTTTCGTTCTTCTTTCTTCAAGTCTCCGATTCTCCAACTAAGTACGGTAATGATGATATCTTTTTCTGAACCGTATGTTCTCTCCTGCGCTGAACTTGACATGCTGACTGTGTGCTCTGATCTCTGCTGAACTGACCTGAACTGAACAAGCAGGCCTCAATTATATTGGTTTGAGGCCTGGCTTATCTGACCGCCAAATCTCTGGTTCCTTTGTTAATTTTGGCGGGCTCGTTATTTTTAACATGTTTTAAATCCTCAACGAGCTTCGGGGATGGTCCATCTCATTTTAATTGGCTTGTAACTGGGTTTGGGATTGCCTTGAAACCAGTTTAAAATGTGTAAAGCGTTTTGGAAATCTTTCTGATTGGTGTTAAACTGCTGTTTGATTGTCTTTTCCTGCTGGGGCCAGGTTCTCTCTTTGTTGACTGTTGGCATGCATTGTTTTATTCATGTTCTTGGTGGCTCTGTGAGTTTCGGCGGGAACAGTTTTTATTGCCTTTATCTAAAGGTTGGCGTGGCCCAGAACATTCCCAGATGGCCCAATACTCAAACTGTCTGTGTTTCGAGGGCCCATCCCACCTTCCCTTTGTCACAGTTTTTCGCAGGCCTGAACATGCCTTTTAAAACTAGCCAAATCTTGCTGGGGTTTTGATTTTAAGCCCCTTTGGCCCAATATTAATTCAAACAGTCCAAATCTCTTCTTTCTTACTTTGGGAGGGAATCTGTGTAATTTTGCGAGCCTTACACAGCTGTCATTTTCCATTGAGCGCGTTTCTTTTCTCTTCAGTGGCCTTCCTTGGTAATTTATTATACCTATGGCTCATGGTATGAAACGCTTCTGCCTGAATTGCCTACTGACTCATAATATTATATTACTATTTGAGTAATATTTATGCTCCTTAGTTTTTTAAACCTACACTACTGTGAACAATCTGTCTGGATCAACTTTATCAATCGCCTTCATGATTTAAAAAAAGTCAGCATAGGTCACCTTGAATATGCCAAACTATCTTAACTTTTCTTTATAGCACAGATTATTATAACTGTAGTACAGTGCAGTCATATTTTTACTTCCTTTATACCTTTTTAATGTTCTGTATATCTTATATCCATGACTAGAAGTGAGTAACCAACGCTAAAGAATGAAAGAACTTGCATTTATATAGTACGATAGCAAAACACTGCGAATGCTGGAAATCTGAAATAACAACAGAAACAGCAGTGAGATGAATGTTAGTTTGTGGTTGGTGGAACTGTTTGAGGAAAGAATGTTGGTCAAGATACTGGGGGAACTGCAGAGATTGAGTAGATTGGGCCTGTACTCTCTGGTGTTCAGAAGAATGAGGGGTGATCTCATTGAAACATCTAGGCGGAAAAATTTGGTTGCTTAGCGCCTCCCGTTAGCACCTCCGGGGGGCGCTAACGGGGCGCTAGGAAGTTACCGCCCGAGCGCGGCGATGTTTGCACCGCTCGCAAAATTGACCAGACATTTTGCGGCGGCGTTAAACACTACCGCAGATCGTGACATCAGTCGAGTGTGCAACGCCCTGGTAGCGCCCCGGACCGGATATTGAGTTGTGGCCCCTGCCTTTCCGCCTGCCGCTAGCAACAACAGATAGAGGGGAACGTTTTGAAGTCGGGAAGGGGCTGGGGTAGCGTGATTTAAAGGAGGCTGCTTCCTGCCTTTTTTTGTCGGCGACATTTTTGCACCACGCATTCTGAGAGAGAGAGAGACTTCTGGAGAGATTCAACGCTGTGTGAAGGAGTTTTGGGTACTGAGCAGCACTTTGCAGGTTCATTTTGATTTGACATTCCTTGCATCGATTTAGAAGAGACTATAGGGGCTGCACTGAATCGGGGCGTCGTCTTGCACCTGCAGAATCGGAGGCAGCAGAGACACAGAGAGAGAGTGGCAAACATGGCCAGAGAGAGGAGGGCCAACAGGCCTGTGCACAAGAGACCTTACCCTCCCAGGGTATTCAGGGAGCAGTTCTCATACCTTCATTTGTCTGAGGAGCAGTGTTTGCACAGGCTGCGCTTCAGCAAGGAGGTGGTCATTGAGCTCTGCCACCTGCTGCAACCAGATCTGCAGCCTCAACTGAGGACCAGGATGTCTCTGTCGGTGGCAGTGAAGGTGGCAGTGGCTTTTAATTTTTATGCCAGTGGCTCCTTTCAAGCTTCTACTGGGGACATCGCAAATATCTCCCAGTTCGCTGTCCGTTGCTGTGTCCGGGAGGTGACAAATGCCCTGTATAAAAGGAGACGCCAGTACATCTCTTTCCCCATGACCCGGGCCAAACAGCATGAACGCGCATGTGGCTTTGCTAGGATAGCGGGCTTCCCCGTGATGCAGGACGCCATTGACTGCACGCATGTGGCATTGCGGGCACTGCATGAAAATGCAGAGGGCTACCACTCCTTAAGTGTGCAGTTGATGTGTGACCACAGACAGCTCATACTCGCCGTCAATGCCCGCTATCCTGGCAGCAGCCACAATGCTTACATCCTGCGCCAGACTGCTGTGCCAGACTTTTTCCAGGCACCGCATCACCCAAGTGGATGCTCCTCGAGGACAAGGGTTATCCACTCTGCACCTGGCTGATGACACCGCTCCGTAACCCCAACACCCCTGCCAAGCTGCGGTATGATGAGAGCCATATCGCCACCAGGAACATAATTGAGCAGACGATCGGCATGCTGAAGCAACGGTTCCACTGTCTGGACTACTCAGGAGGAGCCCTGCAGTACTCTCCTGAGCGAGTCTCTCTCTTCATAGTTGTGTGCTGCATGCTTCACAACCTGGCAATCCTGAGGACCCAGCCAATGCCACCAGGGATTGGTGCACCACGAGAGGAGGAGGAGGAACAGGAGGAGGAACAGGAGGAGGATGAGGAGGAGGATCAGCAGCACCAACGTGGGAGGGAGGCGCACAATGTTGCACTGCAAGGGCCGTCCATGAACGGCTGATAAGAAGTCGCTTCTAGGCCCCTACACAGAAGATGGCTTCTGGCATGGAGAACAACATCATGGAATGCAACCCGCAACCCCTATTGCCGGCCAAAGCTGGAATGATTGCAAAGGCCAAAAATGTAAATTTTGAATACAACAACTTTTTTATTTAACAAACGCTGTGTGAGTCATTTATTCAGGACAAACAATTAGAAATAAAAACAGCAAATCGTGAACTAACAGAACTGGTTCTCACAAGATGGAGATAAACGGCAAAACAGTAAACAAATGTAATCACACGATCCTCGACCTTTACCATAAACATTCCCACCATTTATTTAGACCTCCTACTGTTTGTACTTTGAGGGTGATCTCCATCCCCTGCGCACTTCCCCCCTTCCCACCCTACTGCTCCTCCGTAATGGGGCCCCAGTGGCTGCAGCAAGGCTGGTGGAAGGCTGCTGAATGCCAGATGCTGAGACTACAGATGCCCTTGAAGGACGCCCTCGACCAGCTCTGGGCCTGGAGGCCCCGGCTGCAGACTGCACCAACTCTGCATGGGCGGCAGCAGTCTGGGCTGGCTGTGTTGCAGGCGGTGGCAAGTGCAATGAGGAAGTGCCAGTGGTAGGAGCAGGAATGCTGTCATCCTGAGAGAGGACAGCACCTTCCTGCTCGACCGACACACTGCCTGGATCTATGAGGTTAAAGCTTAAGAATAAAGGCTTTTATTAAGTAAGAACATGGCATCAAGTTAACACAGTCATCACCGACCCAGCCCTTGGTAGAACATTCCAGAAGAGGGGCGGGGCTAGGGAGGAGTATTAGTGGTTACACCGGTGGAACATTCCAGACATTAACAAGTACAACAACAACAACAACAATACAAATGCCAGCACAGAGTTATTTCATCACATTCATCACCTGCTATAGATTCAGCCTGTCAGGAGGTCTGATAATCCTCTGGGAACGACGTAACTCTTGCTGAGGCTCTTCCCGGAGTGCTAACTCCAGTTCATTCGAATTCCCAGAATCATCAGTATTTTCCACACTGAGGGTTTGTGTCTTTGAAGGTCCAATACCACGATTGAAAACTCTACTCTCAGAGTCGAACTCTTTTCGAGCTCCAGCAGGTGCAAGATCTTTAATAGAGACCGTATCCTCTCGCCCATCCGGGTATTGAATATACGCATACTGGGGATTAGCATGGAGGAGTTGTACTTCCTCCACCAGTGGATCAGTCTTGTGGCCTCTCACATGTCTGCGCAACAACACAGGGCCTGTGGTCGTCAACCATGTGGGTAACATTACTCCGTTAGTAGCTTTTCTTGGAAAACTAAACATCCTTTCATGAGGGGTGGCATTCGTCGCTGTACACAAAAGAGACCTTATGGAATGCAACACGTCTGGCAGGACATCCTGCCAGCGAGAGGTCGGCAGGCCTCGCGACTTCAGAGACAGTACGATAGCCTTCCACACTGTCGCATTTTCTTTCTCGACCTGCCCATTACCACGAGGGTTATAGCTGGTAGTTCTACTCGTTGCAATCCCTTTCAATAGCAAAAACTGTCGCAATTCTTCGCTCATAAAGGAAGAACCCCTATCACTATGTATATAGTTAGGCATGCCAAACAAGGAAAACAGTTAGCAGAGGCATTTAATTACAACAGCACCAGTCACATCCGGACAGGGGATAACAAAAGGGAACCGAGAGTACTTGTCTATAATATTAAGAAAATAGACATTACGGTCGCTTGATGGAAGGGGGCCTTTAAAATCAAGACTCAAACGCTCAAATGGTCGAGTTGCTTTAATAAGATGAGCTGGCTCGGACGGCTTATAGAAGCGGGGTTTGCATTCAGCATAAACACGACAGGTTCTGGTCATTGTCCGGACCTCCTCAATAGAGTAGGGTAGATTGTGGGACTTAATGAAGTGGTTCATTCTGGTAACCCCAGGGTGGCAGAGTGCATCGTGGAGACTTTGAAGCTTACCTATACCTAGACTAGCACATATTCCTCATGACAAAGCATCCGATGGCTCATTAAATACTCCAGGCCTGTAATGAATATCATAGTCATATGTTGACAGTTCTATTCGCCATCTTAAAATCTTATCATTTTTGATCTTGCCTCTCTGCTTAGTGTTGAACATAAAGGCCATGGACCACTGGTCAGTAATGAGCGTAAAATGTTGGCCAGCGAGATAATGTCTCCAATACCTGACTGCTTCGATAATCGCCTGTGCCTCCTTTTCCACTGAAGAATGTCGAACTTCTGGTCCTTGCAATGTACGAGAGAAGAAAGCTACTGGTCTACCAGCTTGGTTAAGAGTTGCTGCCAACGCAAAATCAGATGCATCACTTTCCACTTGAAAAGGGATCTTCTCATCTACGGCACATACCACTGCCTTCTCAATGTCCCATTTGATATTAAGGAAAGCCTCCTGAGCTTCTGCCGATAACGGAAAAGACGTCGATTTAATAAGAGGTCAGACTTTATCTGAGTAGTTAGCCACCCACTGGGCATAGTACGAGAAGAATCCCAGACACCTTCTTAAAGCTTTTACAGTGTGAGGTAAAGGTAATTCCTTAAGTGGGCGTAATCTTTCAGGATCTGGCCCGATTACCCCATTCTCCACAATGCAACCAAGAATACACAAACGTGTAGTATTGAAGGTACACTTGTTTTCGTTGTAGGTCAGGTTTAACCTCTTTGCAGTCTCTAGGAACTTTGCGAGATTTTGATCATGCTCCCGTTGGTCGCGCCCACAGATAGTAACATTGTCCAGGTATGGGAATGTTGCTTCCAACGCGTATTCATCCACCATACGATCCATCTCCCGTTGGAAGACGGATACCCCATTCGTCACTCCAAAGGGCACCCTAAGGGATTGGTACAGGTGCCCATTAGCTTCGAAGGCAGTATAAGGTTGGTCTTCTATTTTAATGGGCAGTTGATGGTAAGCAGACTTTAAATCAATGGTGGAGAACACACGGTACTGAGCTATCTGGTTCACCATCTCAGAAATACGAGGCAAAGGATAGGTGTCTAATTGGGTATACAAGTTTATAGTCTGGCTATAATCGACCACAAGTCTTTTCTTTTCATTAGTTTTAACCACCACCACCTGGGCACGCCACGGGCTATTACTGTGTTCGATGATTCCCTCCCCTTGAAGCCTGTCCACTTCCTCTTTTATAAATGTTTTATCTTCTGAACTATACCGTCGACTCTTAGTCGCTATGGGTCTACGATTAGGAGCAAGGTTCACGAACAAAGAAGGCGGACTTACTTTTAAAGTAGAAAGGCCACAGACTGTGAGTGGAGGCTGAGATCCACCATACTTAAGGGTAACACTCTCATGCTGACACTGGAAGTCCAAGCCTAAAATTAAGTTCACACACAACTGAGGTAATATGAGGAGTTTAAAGTCCTTATACTCAGTATCCTTAACGGTCAATGTGACTTTACAATATCCAGTTACCTCCGAAGCAAGGGACTTGGACGCCATCACAATTTCACTTCAAGTAGGATACACCTTCAATGAACAGGAGTTAACAAGGTTGGTGTTATGTTCATTAATAACTAGACATTCTTATTATGAACAGCTAGCTTCTAGCTAGTCATTTATTCAGTACACGTTCTCTAGGTATACATCTATAGAGATTCAGCATGTGTACTTCTGTGTGCATGCAGCCATCTTGACTACCGCCTTCTGGGTAGCCTAGTGCATCGTGGGTAGTGTAGTCTTAAACACATACAACTAAATATACAGCTCTATACAGCTCTATGGCTCCATCTAGTGTACCACTCTAGAATGACATGTTATTGATCATTACATCCCCCTTTCTTTGAGGTTAACAAAATCAACATCAACCAACTTTCAAGAAAAACGATAAAGATGATATCAGTAACACTTTTGTTAGTGCTCTATAAACATAAACATTTTCAATATAGTTTTTCTTTGTACTCAAAGATTAAGTCTATCAGGCTTTTTTACTACATGTGTGGATCTTCTCAGCACGGGTAAGCCTGATGTGTTTTCATGAGATTGTTCTGGTGGTGAATGACAAGATTCAGTTGCGGCATTGTCATCAATCTGCTCTTGGATAGTTTCTTGTGTTTTCAGGAGGGAACGGTGGTTCCTCCTGAGAGTCTGTCCTTCCTCAGTTCTAACAGTGTATGACCTTGGTTGTACTTCCTCAAGAACTGTAGCTTTCCTGTTCCATGCATCTGGATCCTCAATCCTGACAACATCATCCCTTGTCAATGGTTTCAGAGTTTTGGATGACTTGTCATAGTATGATTTCTGTTTCAGCTTTAACAGTTGAAGTCTCTGTCTCAGTTCCTTACTTTGCTGTTCTTTTGCACAGCAGGGTAGCATGGTGCGCAACTTGTGACCCATTAGTAGTTCAGCAGGTGAAGAACCAGTGTCTAAAGGTGAGGCTCAGTAGCTCAGCAGGGCGAGATAAGGATCAGACTTGCTTTCTGTCGCTTTCTTCAGTAGCTGCTTGAGAACTTGAACACCTTTCTCTGCCTTACCATTTGACTGAGCATACAAAGGACTGGATGTGATGTGCTGAAAGTCATACTGTGCTGCAAACTGTTGCCACTCCTTACAGTTGAAGCATGGACCATTGTCGCTGATGGCAATCCTGGGAATTCCAAGTCTGGCGAAGATGGATTTAACATGCATTATGACACTGCTTGCTGATGTGCTTGAGAGCAGCGCCATCTCAGGATAGTTAGAATAGTAGTCAATCACTATTAGATATTCTTTACCAGTTAAATGAAAGAGGTCCATACCAACCTTTTGCCATGGTGCTGTTGGTATGTCAGCTACTATCATTGGTTCCTTTGTTTGTTTGTTTTGGTGTTTCTGACATGTCTCACATTTGCCTATCATGTTCTTAATGTCCTTATTTATGCCAGGCCAATAAACAGTGTCTCTTGCTCTCCTTTTGCATTTTTCAATTCCGAGGTGTCCCTCATGAATCCTTTTTCCTGGTACCATGTTATGTTCATTAATAACTAGACATTCTTATTATGAACAGCTAGCTTCTAGCTAGTCATTTATTCAGTACACGTTCTCTAGGTACAGCAAGTGTAGAGATTCAGCATGTGTACTTCTGTGTGCAGGCAGCCATCTTGACTACCGCCCTCTGGGTAGTCTAGTGCATCATGGGTAGTGTAGTCTTAAACACATACAACTAAATATACAGCTCTATACAGCTTTACAGCGCCATCTAGTGTACCACTCTAGAATGACATGTTATTGATCATTACAGTTGGGGTGTATAAAACTTTCAGTACTGTCACAGACTATCAAACACCCAGTAGGACGACCATTAATCTTGATGTCCATCATAGATTTCGACAAGGAACACGATATGGTCTGGTCAACCGTAGCCGAGGCTAGAGTAAAACGATAGGCGGCAGCAGAGAAGACACCGGGTACAGGATTACCCTTACACACTTTACTAAAATGTCCCCGTTTCTTACATTTAAAACAGGTAGCCTCTCTGGCTGGGCATCTTTGCCTGGGGTGTTTAGATTGGCCGCAAAAATAACACTTAGACCCATGGGGTACAGCCACAACAATAGGATTAAGTGGAAGCTCCATTGGTGTTATGGTTGCCTCCATACTCAGAACACACAAGGCTGAGAGGGACGCATGGGCTGATGCGTACACTTCTAAATTCTTCTGGGCTACATCTAACGATCGAGCAGTAGCGACGACCATTTTTAAAACTAACGAGTCGTTCTCGAGGAGTCTCTGTCTAATATAATTAGATCGGAGGCCAGATATGAAAGAATTGCGGATGGCTTCTTCCTGATAAACTATGGCAGAGACAGCCTTGTAGTTGCAATCCTTAGCCAAAGCCTTAAGGTCCTGCAGGAAATCGTCCAGAGATTCCTCGGGTAATTGCCTGCGAGTAGACAAAAGATACCTGGCGTATACTTCGTTAACCGACTTAAGGTACTGGGCCTTAAGGGCTGCGAGGGCCTCTTCATATGTAGTAATATCTTCAATTATCGAGTAAGTTTGATGACTTACCAAGTTGGTTAGAAGACCCAACTTGTTAACCATCGAATCGACCGATGCGATGAAGTGTTCAAAACATCGAAGCCAATGCGTAAATTTCTTCGACGCGTCTGCCGAATGGGGATCGATATCCAGATGCTCTAGTTTCAAAAATCGATCCATCTTCCAAAAGTTGTTACTTAATAAAATTGATGTGCCAAATAACTGCCTGAATCCATGGGGTTAAAGCTTAAGACTAAAGGCTTTTATTAAGTAAGAACATGGCATCAAGTTAACACAGTCATCACCGACCCAGCCCTTGGTAGAACATTCCAGAAGAGGGGCGAGGCTAGGGAGGAGCATTACTGGTTACACCGGTGGAACATTCCAAACATTAACACGTACAACAACAACAACAACAATACAAATGCCAGAACACAGAGTTATTTCATCACAATCTCAGCATCCGGAGCAATCTGCTTGAGCACAGATTGCTGGCCTGCTGCGGCACTGTGAGAGCCCCGGGGCAATGTGTCTGAACCAGCGACGATGGCAGCATTCAGTGCTTGCGTTACCTCAATCTGAGACTGCATGAGAGCAGTCTGAGATTGGATGGCACCAGCCAATGACTCAATTGCAGCACTAAGCTGTTGCATTGCATTGGCCTGTGCTGCAGTGGAGTGCTCCACACTCCTTGCCAGTCCATCAATGTTTTCGGTCACCCTTCCCATTGCACCCATGAGCTCAGTGTGCATGCTCAAGGCCTGGCTATTCATGGCCACGATGGCGCGGTCCTCTTCTGAGTCCTGTGCAGCAGGACTCGCTTGCCTACTCACCCTCCGGGGAGCTGGCCCCCGAGCTTCTCTACCCCCATGGCATTGCTGCAGCCCGCTGGGTCCCGGAGCTTCACTCTCATCAGACCCTATCCCCTGCTCCCCTCCGGGGAAGGTATGGTCCCAGTGTCGGCATGGGCTCCCTTGGGAGACGCTGGCGTTGAGGCTCCGGCTTCCTCTTCCTCCTCGCCTGGGGCGTCGCTGCCACTGGCAGGTTGAGCAACAGGCTGGTCAGCTGGTGGTTCACTATCTGAAAGCAGGGAGGTACAAGAGTGGCTTTAGCATCAGGACAGGGGGGCAGGAAGGGAGCAAGGACTGGAGACAGTTAGTAAGTTGGATTGAAATGGTAAAAGGCTGGTGTTGTGAGGGGCAAGTGGTATGAGAGAGGAGAGAAAGCTGATGAACTTACCATTGCTCTCCCCAAGGGGGTCGACCTCTTCAGTGGCCACGGCACCTATGACCTGGTCAGGGGGTATGTAGGTCAGCCGGTCCTCCTCCCGTGCATTGCTGCTGCCACCTGTTCTGAGAGAGCTTGGCCTGTAAGAAAAAGGACGGCATCTGAGTGAATGTGCAGCCATGTGCTTGCCTGATGTACCTCCCATAGTTGAATAGCCCTTAATGTATGTAAACATGTGCTTGCCTGATGTGCCTCCCATAGTTGAATAGCCCTTAATGTATGTAAACATGTGCTTGCCTGATGTACCTCCCATAGTTGAATAGCCCTTAATGTATGCAGCCATGTGCTTGCCTGATGTGCCTCCCATAGTTGAATAGCCCTTAATGTATGCAGCCATGTGCTTGCCTGATGTGCCTCCCATAGTTGAATAGCCCTTAATGTATGCAGCCATGTGCTTGCCTGATGTGCCTCCCATAGTTGAATAGCCCTTAATGTATGCAGCCATGTGCTTGCCTGATGTGCCTCCCATAGTTGAATAGCCCTTAATATATGCAAGGTGTGGAATGTGCGTGATGTGTTTTATGAGATGGCCGTAGGTCTTGGATGAGTGTTGGGAATTTGGGGTTTTTAAACCCTCTAGCCACAGAGTGAAGTTGAGATGGAGGGATGTCGAGGTATTGAAACGCAGCCACTCACCCTGACCACCCGAGTGAGGTCGTTGAACTTCTTCCGACATTGGGTGTGGGTCTTCGGCACCAGGCTCCTCGAGGAGACGTGCTGAGCCACCTCCCTCCACACTCTTCGGTACTCCCGGGGCAATGGCCTCCACCACTCTGTGGGTAGAGCACTGCCCATCGCCGCTCGACAGCGCCAACCAGAGCCACCAAGGCCTGGTCGCTGAAGCGCTGAGATCTCTCCCTGGGCCTATCCATTAGTGGTTCCAGCACAATTTAATTTACAGGTCTCTCCAGGCCGAGATTCAAGGCTGCAATGAGCAGGGTGTGTCTGGACAGCAACATCAACTCTCCCCTTTAAGAACTGGCCGGTGCCAGTGTGTCTGTGTTCCATAGCTAACTGACATCACCTGAGCTTCGCCAGCACTCTGAGGTAGTGCCTCGCTCCTCGGCGTTAGCACCTTAAGAGAGGTGTGTAGCACCTGATTTAGCCCTCCAATCACCTCCGGGTGCGATAGAAGCCAAGTTTGCAGTCGGAGACGATAATTAGCACCGGGCCCTAAACTTTGCGCCCGGCCGATAATAGCGCCCCAAATTTCTCCCCCATAAGATTCTGAGGGGGATTGACAGGGTAGATGCTGAGAGGTTGTTTCCCCTGGCTGGAGAGTCTAGAACTAGTCCTGAGATCTTAAAACAAGAAGGTAAATTTGTATTTTTATTATGGCTGGCCCTGAAATCCTGTACGGGTTCTCTCAGTTTCCCACCATAACTCCAATGGGACCTTATTCACATGATTTGGACGAGCTGATGGTGCCCGTTGTTGCCTCCACAGGCAGCTCGTCCGTTTTAAATAGGTGAACGCTGGGCCATCCGCCTCGCCGGCAGCAGCTCGATTGTAAGTCGGGGGGTTGGGGTGGGGGGTGGTGGTGGTGGGAGTTGGTGGTCGGAGTGCCACTGAGGAATCCTCAGTGGATTTCAATCAGGGTCCTACAACAGGCGTGGGATCACAACTTTTTATATCTAAGCAGCCTCCTGCCTGTTTTGGCTGGGAGTGGTGGGCACCCATTTAGAGGTCTACTTGAAAGCCAGTTCAGGCTGGGTAATGGGTGCGCAAGGTCCACACTGGACTTTGAAGAGCCTTTGGTCCATTCTTCAGATGAGAAAAGGGCAGTCGGCAGTTCGAAGTCTCCCCTGTGTCTGTTGCACATGGCGTTAAATGTGTTTCTCCAACCTCTTCACTACACTTGGGGAGAGGAGGCCAGATAGAGATCATTATGCTGCTTTATTTCAGGGATAACAAGTGATCATATAGAGTGACAGTCAAAGCAAATTTCACTTCCTTACCTCCATCTCACTTCTAGCCTTGAAAGCAAAATAATAAACCACACAGCCTCTCCCTTCCATGGACTGACTTGCTCGTTTTTGTCATATCGTTCTCGCCAGATAACTTCTACCTGCAAGACACAACTTCCTGCGTTGTTGGCTTTCAACTCCAGGCCATGAGCTGCGTCCTTTGTTCAAAAGGGGACTGCTCCTGACTATGGGTTATATTCTCTTCTTTAGTTCGTTCGGGCCCCAGGGAAGCAGAGGGAGTGACATCGCTGACGTCCTGTGCAGGAATTCACCAACTGCTCCCCATCCCTCCACCCCCAACTCCCCTCAGGATTGTGTTCTATGAGGACACCTCCCGAGATACCTGCAGAGGTGGGTGGGTCTCTGCATTGGGCTAGAACAACACCATTTTTAACCTAAATTTGTAGATCTTGCCCAATGCTTCTGAAAGCCAAGAAAAATAAAAAATACCTCATACGCCTTGTGCAGGAAATGTGTCTTTAAACAAGCTGCTTCAGTGAACCTACAGGGTTGATATCGTGCTTGATGTTAACATATTCACATAAAAGTGCTCTGGGTGCTAAATATTAGCTTGGCTCAGTGTTAAAGCCACTTATGGGGGAGTCCAAAACTTGGGGTCACAAATAAAAGGTGGTCAGCAATAAATTCAAAAGGGAATGCAGGAGGAACTTCTAGAAAGGAAGAAAGGCTTGCATTTCTATAACGCCTTTCAGAAACTCAGGACTTCGCCAAAGCGCTTTACAGCCAATGAAGTAATCTTGATGTGAAGGAGTGTAGGAAACGCAGCTGCCAAATTTGTGCACAGCAAGCTCCCACAAACAGCAACGTGATAATGATCAGATAAAGGGCAGGATTTTCATTGGGCCGTGGAGGCGGGATTGGAGGCGTGTGGGGGGTTAAAATCCCGAAATCGGGGGGCACAAACCCATCCCGCCCCCAACCCGCCTCCATGCCAGTTTCAAAGGAGGCGAGTGCCCGCCCCGCACTGGGACCCGCCTCACCGAGGCGGGAAGGGGATTAGTGCCAATTAAATGCCTGTTAACAGGTAGTTAACAGGCAGTTTTTAGACTAATCCCTATTTTCATTGTTGAAGTGTGGGATTCCCGACGGCTCCAATCCACGCCAAGTTAGCGAGGTGGGCCGTCGGGCTGAAGGGCTTGGAGGGGTCGAGATGTCCGGTGTTCAGGTGAGTGATGGGTGCATGAGTGCAAAGGTAAGTGTGTTTGGTCTGTGTAAAATGTTTAAAGAAGTTCTACTAACCTTTACTTACCTTTACAGCCTTCCTTCCTTCAGGTCTTGGGAGTCCCTCATCTCACCGGCACAGAAAGCAGAATGGCCGCTGTTACGTCCGTGTAATAATAAGAAAAGGACTGCAGAGAACGGTACAACAGGTGTTTACTCAACGTGGTTCAAACTGCAACTGACTGTACAGATCACTACTCAGGGTTTATATACAGGTGTGGTCACTGCCGGTAATACAGGATACAGGAGCTGTAAAAAGTAGTTCTCCCCCTTAAAGGTACATACATTACAATTCCTCCCCTTTTAGATTAACAGTACCATAACACTCATTTAACAATTAAATATCAAACTAATTACAATTAACACTTTTAACATGCAACATTAACAGAAAATAGTCTATTTATAAATTCAGTCTTTGGGGAGGCTTCCTGATTCTTTCTGGATAACACCTTTCCCGAGTGTCTCGCTCTTGGTGCGGAGGCAATTCTAACACCCTGTCGTCAGTTAATTCATCATCTTCCAATGCTATTGTTTCTGAGGTAGATGCGAACTGTACGTCGGGTTCCTCACCAGGTACGTATGGCCGAGACATGGGGTTGACTCGTTTCTGTGACTCTAGGATCTGGTCAGCATGGCATCTCACAATGTTCTCCCCAACATCCACTGTGTACATTAGTGGCCCCTGCCGTGTGCATATCGTTCCTGGTTGCCATTTCTCTGTTCGGTAGTCGCGGGCCAAGACTGGTTGCCCTACATTGAAGCTCCTTGTCGGCTTCTCATTGACGTGCTGGAATTGCTTACTCTCAACATCTCTTCGTACATTTGGTCTGAGCAAATCCAGACGAGATCTCAACCTTCGGTTAAAGAACATCATGGCCGGGGCCTGGTTGGTGACTGCATGTGTCGCATTTCTGTAGGCTAACAGGAAATTGTCCACCTTATGCTGCAGTGGAATGTTGTCATCGCACATGGACTTTACTGCTTTTTTAAAGGTTTGTACGAACCTCTCAGCCAACCCATTTGTGGCTGGATGATACGGGGCGGATGTGTAATGCCTTACCCCATTCCTTTTCATAAATCTTCAAAACTCTTCGGACACAAACTGTGGTCCATTATCAGAGCAAATCTGCTCTGGCAAGCCGTTCCTGGCAAAAATGGTCCGTAGGACTGCAATAGTTTTCTCCGTGGTGGTGGATGACATTTTGATCACCTCAGGCCATTTCGAGTGCGCATCCACGGCTATTAAAAACATTGAGTCCATGAATGGACCAGCAAAATCAATATGCACCCGTTGCCATGGAGATGAGGGCCACTCCCATGGGTGTAGAGGGGCATGTGGTGATGCATTTTGGACCTTCTGGCATCCTCAGCAGCTCTTTGTCAGGTCCTCGATTTGCTGATCGATCCCCGGCCAACACACATAAGCCCTAGCAAGGCTTTTCATTTTCACCCCTCCCAGATGACCTTCGTGAAGCTCATTGAGCACTCTCTCCCTTAACTTGGGTGCAATTACCACTCGGGATCCACACATCAAGGTCCCCTGACATACTGACAGCTGTTCTCTTCTGGATGAGAATGCTGGCAACAGTGAGTCACCACGCGCTGGCCATCCCTTCACCGTCAAATCATATACCCGAGACAGTGTCGGGTCATTTCGGGTCTCCTTCTCTATACCAGCATTAGTTACTGGCAAGCATTCAATTATAGTCGAGTGAAATATTTCGACAGGGTCCACTGCTGGTGCTTCCTCCACAGTAGGCAGTGGCAGGCGTGATAGCCCATCAGCGTTTCCATGCTGTTTCGTGCCCTTATACTCGATTTCATATTGGTGCGCCCCTAGAAAAAGGGACCATCTTTGTAGCCATTGCGCAGTCATCACCGGAACGCCCTTCTTTGGATTAAAGATGGAGACAAGTGGTTGGTGGTCAGTCAGCAAGGTGAACTTCTGCCCGTGCAGATAGTGATTGAACTTTTTCACTCCCCACACTAGGCTGAGGGCCTCCCTGTCAATCTGGGCGTAGTTACGCTTGGCTGAGGTTAGTGACCGAGACGCAAAGGCTACTGGCCTCTCCGAGCCGTCTGGGAATTTGTGCGACAGCACCGCTCCAATGCCATAGGGTGATGCATCACACGCCAACCGAATTGGTAGTGCTGGTTTGAAATGAGCCAACACCTCTTTTGATGCGATCAATGCTTTGCTCTTCTGGAAAGGTCGTTTACATTCGTCACTCCACTTCCATGGTACCCCCGTTTGCAGTAGGGTGTTCAGTGGGTGTAGTACGGTAGACAAATTCGGCAAGAACTTATGGTAGTAGTTCACCAGCCCGAGGAACGACCTCAGTTGTGACACATTTTCCGGTGCTGGAGCCTTGACTACTGCCTCAATCTTTTCAGGGGACTTATGTAACCCCTCTTTATCAATAACGTGGCCACAATACGAGATCTGCTTCTGGAAAAACTCGCATTTGTGGCGATTAGCTCGGAGCCCATATTCCTTCAATCTAGTGAGCACCTGCTCCAGGTTGGCGAGGTGATCACTTTCATTTTCGCCCGTGACCAGGATGTCGTCCAAATAACACTGGGTCCCTGGAATCCCTTGCAGGACTTGTTCCATTGCCCTTTGCCAAATAGCCAGAGCTGATGCTACCCCGAACACCAGCCGGTTGTATTGGTAGAGACCTTTATGAGTGTTGATCGTGAGGTACTGTTTTGAGGCTTCTTCTACCTCCATTTGCAGGTACGCCTGGGCCAGATCAATCTTAGTGAAGCGTTTCCCTGCAGATAGCGAGGCGAAAATATCTTCAATCCGCGGAAGCGGATATTGTACAGTGTGAAGGACTGGGTTCACTGTCACCTTAAAGTCCCGACAGATGCGAACCTTCTTTGGTTCCCCAGGCGTATTACTAAATGACCTCTTCATTACAGGAACGATGGGTGTAGCCCACTCGCTCCAGCCCACTTTGGGCAGTACTCCTGAATGTTTCAAACCTTCCAGCTCTGCTTCGACGGCTGGGCGGATCGCATAAGGTACAGGTAGACTACCCTTTATCCGAACTTCCAAAAACCGAAACCCTCTAAAAACCGAAGGTTTTTTCGGTCAGCGTAAGTCGTGCGCACGACATGACCAGAGTGGCGCACGACTTACAGGCCTAGCCAGATAAGGGATAGTGTAGCATTTTTCCGCACTTCTGAAAACCGAAATCGCTCAGCGTAAGTCGTGCGCACGACCCCGACCCCCGCCGACCCCCACCCCCGACCCCCCGCCGACCCCCCCGCCGAACCCGACCCCCGCCGACCCCCACGACCCCCGACCCCCCGCCGACCCCCACCCCCGACCCCCCCGCCAACCCCGACCCCCCGCCGACCCCCACCCTTTCGGATAAGGGATAGTGTATCCTTTATCCGCAATCCCGCAAACCGAATTACTGTGAAAACCGAAGTGTTTTCGCTCACCTTCCGAAATCCGAAATTTTCCGAAAACCGAAACACGGCTGGTCCCGAGGTTTTCGGATAAAGGATAGTCTACCTGTACCGGTCTGGCCTTAAAAACTTTGGGCTTGCATTTTCCTCTATTTTGATCGTCGCTGTTATGCCTTCCGAGTCCCTGCTGGAACACTTCTTGTGCGTCAGTTAGCATTTTTGACAGTCGGCCAGGTGTGACGTCGTCATCCTTTTTGGCATCTACAGTCAGCGCTTGTATGGAATGCCAATCTAGCTGTATCTTCCGGATCCATTCACGTCCTAGTAGTGGTGGTCCTCCATCTGGCAATACATATAGGTCCATTTTTGGTGTTTCCTTGCCGTTATATATAACGTTCACCCTTATTTTTCCTTTGGGGTAGATTTTTGCCCCGTCTACGTCTTCAAGACAATCTTTGTATCTCTCAAGGGTATATGTGAGAATAGCCGCTTGTAGTCCCTTCGGTTTATGACTGTTAGGGCTGATCCTGTGTCCAATTCCATTTTCACTTGGACTCCTGCTATCTTGAGCGTGACCCAGATAGTTTGGTGATCCTCCGTTTTGATCACATTATGTAGTTTCAGACAACCCAGCTCCTTGCTTCCGGAGTCTGTATCACTCTTCTGTTTGTCTGAACTACTCTCCGTCACCTTATGTACCTTCTTGTACTTCTCCTGTGGAGATTTCTTGCTGCTGGTTTTCTTTCCCGACCTGCAGACTCTTGCTATGTGTTCTACTTTTCCACACTGTCTGCACACTTTGTCCTTGAACCAGCAATCATTATGGTTGTGTGTTGTTCTGCCGCAGCGATAGCACTTCACTGTTCCGTATGACATTTCATTTGTGCCATATTCTTGCGGTCTCCGTTGTATCTCTGCAACGCCCCGTTCTGCTGCTTCGTGTGATACTGCAATGCTGAAAGCCTTGTCCAGCGTAAGATCCTTTTCTGATAGAAGCCGTTTCTGGGTTCCTTCACTTTGAAGCCCACACACAAACTTGTCCCTTAAAGTATCTGCTAGTCCCGTTCCAAACTGGCAGTGTTTCGATAGCTTGTGCAGTTCCGTTAAATACTCAGCATTACTTTCATCTTTATGCTGGTTCCTTTTGTGAAACTTAAATCTTTCTGCTATCAGCAGCGGTGTGGGGTTTAAGTGGTCCTGTAGGATTGACACTATGTTTTCAAAATCCTTTTCTACTGGCTTCTCTGGGGTTACTAGGTTTCGTAGTAAGCCATACGTTTTTGCACCCATTGAATTCAACAATACCAGCGCTTTCTTGTCATCTGGCACTTTATTCGCCTTGCAGTATGCTTCTATGCGTTCGACATATGTCGTCCAATCTTCGACTTTATTGTCGAATGCTGTGATACTGCCACTCTTCGGCATTTTTGGGTGTGGTTAGACTGGCTTAAAATGGCATCTCCCGCGCTTTCTTTTCTTCCCCGCTGCGGCTTAAAATGGTGTCTCCCGCGCTGCTGCCAACGCCGCTCTCGCCGGTCCTCATGGCAAATGGCAACGCCCTGTGGGTTTCGTGCGCTGCTCCTGCGTTGCTGCCAATGCCGCTTTCTGCGGTCCTTGTGGCAATGGCAGCGCCTCGCGTTTTCCTGTGCACCTCTCTCCCCCGTTGACGCTGCTCAGCCCTTGACCACCGGCTGCGCTCTGCTCTCTCTTGTCTCTCTCCCCCGTTGATGCCGCTTGGTCCTGAACACCGGCTGCGCCCTGTGCGCTCTGCCCTCTCTCTCTCCCCCGTCGACGCTGCTCGGCCTTTTTCTGTGCCGCTCGGTCGGGCTCTAGCCTGTCGCTGTCCGGGAAGGGTCTGCGCAGTACCTGTTGCCAGCCCGTTTCGCTGGACCACCGTGACTGGAAAGCCAAGCCTGGCTCTCGACAGCCTCCCCTGCGATGCTCAAATCTCCGCTGGATGACTGGGCGGTTGCCCGTGGTTGATGCACGTGCTTCTGGACTCGACCTTCTTCCACTGTTCTCCAGGAGCGAATCCCTGGGAGGTGATGCAGCGTTGCAGGTAGGTTCGAATCTGCTCATTGCCACTGTTACGTCCATGTAATAATAAGAAAAGGACTGCAGAGAACGGTACAACAGGTGTTTACTCAACGTGGTTCAAACTGCAACTGACTGTACAGATCACTACTCAGGGTTTATATACAGATGTGGTCACTGCCGGTACTACAGGATACAGGAGCTGTAAAAAGTAGTTCTCCCCCTTAAAGGTACATACATTACAGCCTCGAACTGTCAAAAGTTCCAGCATTCAGCTTTCTGTTCCGGGGAGATCTCTAAATCATCCTGAGAGGAAGGAATTAACCTGGAGTGCAGATTGTCAGTGTTTGACAGCTGTCAAATGCTGATATTCATCTGTCAAAAGGTATTGACAGATGAAATGTCAATCTGTAACATCACCTGTTGCCGGGTGGCCCTTAATTGGCCTGCTGAGCCCGCTGGGCGGGCTCAACAAGGTCAATCAAGTCAAAATCTAGAAGTTGGCTAGAACTCGATGGAGACGGGACTACAACCCCAAAAGTTGTAGTCCTGCCTCCTACCCGCCTCCTCAATGAAAATCCAGCCCAAACTGTTTCAGTGAAAAGTGCTACAGAGCTCAAGATGGGGCATGTCGCATTAACTCAGACCCAGGAAGCCAGACAGGTCGAGCTGCAGCTCCTACGTCGAAGTTTAAAAGCATTTGAGGAAGTGACCTGTTATTTACAAGCACGTCAAAAAGGAAGGTTCCCGCGGTTACCTTCTAGAAAGCGCTGAGAAATGTAATGGAACATTTGTTTTCATTCCAAGCTCAGAAAATGAGATTCAGGGCTTCGGCACTCCTGCCCTCCATTGGCTTTTGGATGAACAGGTGATGGGAGGTGAAATTCAACTTCGGAGGATAGCGAATCGCTTGCCCGTTATAAAACCCCACTCACACCCCACTCGACCCCCTATTTTCCTCCACGTTCACTTTAATGGAGTCAAAATAGGGTGGGGTATATAACGAGCGACCAATTCGCAACTGCCTGTTTTGCACACCTGACGAAGTTGAATTCACCACCGATGAGAATTGGCCCTGGTCTCCCGGAGCTTCTTCGACAGCACCTCCCAAACCCAAAACCTTGACCATTTAGAAGGACAAGGCCAGCAGGAGCATGGGAACACCGCGACCTCCAAGTTCCCCTCTGAGTCACACACCATCCTGACTTGCAAATCTATCGCTGATTCTTCATTGTCACTGGGTCAAAATCCTGGAACTCCCTCCCTAACATCACTGTGGGAGTACCTTCGCCACACGGACTGCAGTGGTTCAAGGAGGCAGCTCACCAACACCTTCTCAAGGGCAATTAAGGATGGGCAATAAATGCTGGCCTTACCAGCGACGCCCACATTCCCAGGAACAAATAAAAAAAAAGAAAATAGGGCGGGGTATATAACGAGCGACAAATTCTCCCAGAGCTTCTTGGACAGCGCCTCCCAAACCCACGACCTCTGCCACCTAGAAGGACAAGGGCAGTAGGTGCACGGGAACACCACCACCTCCAAGTTCCTCCTCCAAGTCACACACCATCCTGGCTTGCCAGCAACGCCCACATCCCATGAACGAACAAATATTTTTTAAAAGTCCTGGCCACATTCTTCCCTCAACCAATGCTATAAAATAACTATTCATTCCTCTCATTACTGGGGTCTTACTGGGCGGAAACGAACCGAGTTTCTTGCCTACGTAACAAAACTCACTGTACTTTACAAAATAATTTGTTGTGTAGGAAGATTTTCAGAACTGTGATATGTTTCTACATAAACATCAGCAACACATGTGGGCAATTCTTTTGGGGTACGGGTCCACAGTCAGTGGGATTGATGCTGCCCCAAATCCATTTTACACAAGATCATAGAGCTGGCAGAGAAGGAAGATATCCATCTGAACTCTGAACCTAGGGAAAAAGGCTAGTACTAAACCAAACTGTTGCAAGGTGTCTCATACAATATTCAGTGAGCTTTTATCACTGCACGACATTACCAGATACTGTGCTTATTGTAATGTGTATACCTTTAAGGGGGGAACTATCTTTTACAGCTCATGTATACTGCAGTACCGGCAGTGACCACACCTGTATATAGCACTGAGTAGTAATCTGTACAGATCAGTTCCCGTGTGAGCCACGTTGAGTAAACACCTGTTGTACCGTTCTCCTGCAGTCTGTGTCTTATTATACACGGACACAACATTGGCGGCAAGGCAAGTTCGAACCGACCTGCAACTCTGCATCACCTCCCGGGGATTCGTTCCTGGATTGGAGGTCAAGGCCAGAGACTCGGGCGTCAACCACGGGCAACCGCCCAGTCATCCAGCAGAGACTCGAGAATTGCGGGGGAGGCTGACGAGAGCCAGGCTTGGCTTTCCAGTCGAATAGAGGTATACTGCAAGGCAAATGAGGTGTCAGATGACAAGAAAGCGTCGGTATTGTTAAATTTAATGGGTGCAAAGACGTATGGTTTATTACGAAATCTAGTAACCCCAACGAAGCCAATGGAAAAGAGTTTTGAAGACATAGTAACGATACTACAGGAACATTTAAACCCCACACCGCTGCTGATAGCAGAAAGATTCAAGCTTCACAAACGGAACCAGCATAAGGATGAAAGCAATGCTGATTATTTAACAGAACTGCGCAAACTATCGCAACACTGCCAGCTTGGAGCGGGACTGGCAGATACCTTAAAGGACAAGTTTGTGTGTGGGCTTCAAAGTGAAGGAACCCAGAAATGGCTTTTATCTGAAAAGGACCTTACGCTGGAAAAGGCTTTCAGCATTGCGGTATCATATGAAGCAGCAGCACGGGGCGCTGCAGAGATACAACAGAGACCGCAAGAATATGGCACAAACGAAATGTCATATAGAACAGAGAAGTGCTATCGCTGCGGCAGAACAACACACGACCAGAATGATTGCTGGTTCAAAGACAAAGTGTGCAGACAGTGTGGAAAAGTAGGACACATAGCACGAGTCTGCAGGTCGGGAAAGAAAACCAGCAATAAGAAACCTACCAAAGAAAAGTACAAGAAGGTACATAAGATGACGGAGAATAGTTCAGATGAACAAAAGAGTGATAACGACTCCGAAAGCAGGGAACTGAGTTGTGTGAAACTGCATAATGTGATCACAATGGAGGATCACCGAACCATTTGGGTCACTCTCAAGATAGCAGGAGTCCAGGTAAAGATGGAATTGGACACAGGATCAGCCCTAACAGTCATAAACCGACAGGACTACGAGCGGCTATTCTCACACATACCCTAGAGAGACACAAAAATTATTTTGAAGACGTACACGGGGCAAAAAGTCTACCCCAAAGGAAAAATAAGGGTGAATGTTATATATAACGGTAAGGAAACACCAAAACTAGACCTGTATGTATTGCAAGATGGAGGACCACCATTACTGGGATGTGAATGGATCCGGAAAATACAACTGGATTGGCATTCCATACAGGCACTGCATGTGGCTGACAAAAAGGATGACGACGTCACACCTGGACGACTGTCAAAGATCCTAACTGACGCAAAAGGAGTGTTCCAGCAAGGACTCGGAACAGTAAAAGGCATGACAGCGACGATTAAAATTGAAGAAAACGCAAGCCCAAAATTTTTTAAGGCCAGACCGGTACCTTATGCGATCCGCCCAGCCATCGAAGCAGAGCTGGAGAGTCTGGAATGTTCAGGTGTACTGTCCAAGGTAGACTGGAGCGAGTGGGCTACACCCATTGTCCCAGTGATGAAAAAGTCGTTGAGCAGCTCGCCTGGGGAACCAAGGAAGGTTCGCATCTATGGGGACTTTAAGGTAACAGTGAACCCGGTCCTTCACACCGTACAGTATCCACTTCCGCGGATTGAAGATATTTTTGCCTCGCTATCTGGAGGGAAACGCTACACTAAGATTGATCTGGCCCAGGCGTATCTGCAAATGGAGGTAGAAGAAGCATCAAAAAAATACCTCACAATCAACACCCATAAAGGTCTCTACCAATACAACCGGCTGGTATATGGGGTAGCATCAGCTCTGGCTATTTGGCAGAGGGCAATGGAGCAAGTCCTGCAAGGGATCCCAGGGACCCAGTGTTATTTGGACGACATCCTGGTCACGGGCGAAAATGACAGTGATCACCTTGCCAACCTGGAGCAGGTGCTCACTAGATTGCAGGAATATGGGCTCCGAGCTAACCACCCCAAATGCGAGTTTTTTAGAAAACAGATCTCATATTGTGGCCACGTTATCGATAAAGAGGGGTTACATAAGTCCTCAGAGAAGATTGAGGCAGTAGTCAAGGCTCCAGCACCGGAAAATGTGTCACAACTGAGGTCGTTCCTCGGGCTGGTAAACTACTACCATAAGTTCTTGCCAAATTTGTCTACAATACTACACCCACTGAACACTGCAAACTGGGGTGCCATGGAAGTGGAGTGACGAATGTAGACAAACTTTCCAGAAGAGCAAAACATTAATCACATCGAAAGAGGTATTGGCCCATTACAACCCGGCATTACCAATTCGGTTGGCATGTGATGCGTCACCCTATGGCATTGGAGCGGTGCTGTCGCACAAATTCTCGGACAGCTCAGAGAGGCCAATAGCCTTTGCGCCACGATCACTAACCTCAGCCGAGCGTAACTACGCCCAGATTGACAGGGAGGCCCTCAGCCTAGTGTGGGGAGTGAAAAAGTTCAATCACTATCTGAACAGGCAGAAATTCACCTTGCTGACTGCTCACCAGCCTCTTGTCTCCATTTTTAATCTGAAGAAGGGCGTTCCGGTGATGACTGCGCAACGACTACAAAGATGGTCACTTTTTCTAGGGGCGCACCACTATGAGATTGAATATAAGGGCACGCAACAGCATGGAAATGCTAATGGGCTATCACGCCTGCCACTGCCTACTGCGGAGGAAGCACCAGCAGTGGATCCTGTCGAAATATTCCATTCGACTATAGTTGAATACCTACCGGTAACTAACGCTTGTATCGAAAAGAAACCCCGAAATGACCCGACACTGTCTCGGGTATATGATTTGACGGTGAAGGGATGGCCAGCACATGGCGACTCACTGTTGCCAGCATTCTCGACAAGGAGAGAACAGCTGTCAGTGTGCCGGGGGACCTTGATGTGTGGATCCCGAGTGGTAATTCCACCCAAGTTAAGGGATAGAGTGCTCAATGAGCTTCATGAGGGTCATCTGGGAGGGGTAAAAATGAAAAGCCTAGCCAGGGCTTATGTGTGGTGGCCAGGAATCGATAAACAAATCAAGGACCTGACCAAGAGCTGCTCAGGATGCCAGAAAGTCCAAAATGCACCACCACAGGCCCCTCTACACCCATGGGAGTGGCCCTCATCTCCATGGCAATGGGTGCATATTGATTTTGCTGGTCCATTCATGGACTCAATGTTTTTAATAGCTGTGGATGCGCACTCGAAATGGCCTGAGGTGATCAAAATGTCCTCCACCACCACGGAGAAAACTATTGCAGTCCTACAGACCATTTTTGCCAGGAATAGCTTGCCAGAACAGATTTGCTCCAACAACGGACCACAGTTTGCATCCGAAGAGCTCCGGAGGTTCTTGAAAAAGAATGTGGTAAGGCATTACACATCCGCCCCGTATCATCCAGCCACAAATGGATTGGCTGAGAGGTTCGTACAAACCTTTAAGAAGGCAATAAAGGCTATGTACAATGACAACATTCCGCTGCAGCACAAGGTGGACAATTTCCTGTTCGCCTACTGGAATGCGACACATGCAGTCACCAACCAAGCCCCAGCCATGATTTTCTTTAACCGAAGGTTAAGATCTCGCCTGGATTTGCTCAGACCAAACGTACGAAGAGATGTTGAGAGTAAGCAATTCCAGCACATCCATGAGAAGCCAACAAGGAGCTTCAATGTAGGGCAACCAGTCTTGGCCCGCGACTACCGAACAGAAAAATGGCAGCCAGGAACGATATGCACACGGCAGGGCCCACTAATGTACACAGTGGATGTTAGGGAGAGCATCGTGAGACGCCATGCTGACCAGATCCTAGAGTCATAGGAACAAGTCAACCCCATGCCTCGCCCATACGTACCTGGTGATGAACCCGACGTACAGGTCGCATCTACCCCAGAAACAGTAGCATCGGAAGCTGATGAACCAACCGACGACAGGGGGCCAGAATTGCCTCCGCACCAAGAGCAAGACACTCGGGAAAGGTGCTATCCAGAAAGGATCAGGAAGCCTCCCCAAAGACTGAATTTATAAATAGACTATTTTCAGCTAATGTTGCATGTTAAAAGTGTTAATTGTAATTAGTTTGATATTTAATTGTTAAATGAGTGTTATGGTACTGTTAATCTAAAAGGGGAGGAATTGTAATGTATGTACCTTTAAGGGGGGAACTATCTTTTACAGCTCATGTATACTGCAGTACCGGCAGTGACCACACCTGTATATAGCACTGAGTAGTAATCTGTACAGATCAGTTCCCGTGTGAGCCACGTTGAGAAAACACCTGTTGTACCGTTCTCCTGCAGTCTTTGTCTTATTATACACGGACACAACACTTATAAGGTCACATAACAGTTCACAGGGAGTGTGTACTCACATGTGCTAGTGGCCATTTCCATTGGGTTTGAGCAGAAGTATCTGGTAAAAGCCCAAATTGTCACGCTGCCCAATTAGCAATAGGGAAGAGTGACTATAATATGATAGAATTTTATATTGAGTTTGAAAGTGATTTTGTTTAATCCGAAATAGGGTCTTAAATCTAAACAAAGCAAACTACATAGGTATGAGGGGCAAGTTGGTTAAGGTAGATTGGGAAACTACATTAAAAGATATGATGGTAGATAAGCAATGGCTAGCATTTAAAGAATTAATGCATAATTTATAACAAATATATGTTCCTTTACGGCACAAAAACCCCACAGGAAAAGTGGTCCAACCGTGGCTAACAAGAGAAGTTAAAGATAGTATTGAATCAAAGAAAGAGGCTTATAATGTTGCCAAAAAGAGTAGTAAGCCTGGGGATTGGGAGGATATAGAATTCAGCAAAGGAGGACCAAGAAGTTGATAAAGAAAGGGAAAATAGAATATGAGAGTAAACTAGTGAAAGACATAAAAAGAGACTGTAAAAACTTCTACAGGTATGTAAAAAGGAAAAGATTAGCGAAAGTAAATGTGGGTTCCTTACAGGCTCAGACAGGAGAAGTTAAAATGGGAAATAAGGAAATGACAGAGAAATTAAACAAATACTTTTTGTGTCTGTCTTCATGGAAGAAGTCTTCTGGAAATAGTGGACAATCAAGGGTCTAGCGAGAATGAGGAACTTAAAGAAATTAGTATTAGTAAAAACATAATACTGGAGAAATTAATGGGACTGAAAGCCGATAAATGCCCTGGACCTGATGGCCTACTTCCTTGGGTTTTGAAAGACGTGGCTATAAAGATAGTGGATGCATTGGTTGTCATTTTCCAAAATTCCATAGATTCTAGAATGGTTCCCATGGATTGGAAGGTAGCAAATGTAATCCCACTATTTAAGAAAGGAGGGAGAGAGAAAACGAGGAACTACAAACCATTTGGCCTGACATCAGTAGTAGGGAAAATGCTAGAATCTATTATTAAGGACGTGGTAACAGGGCACTTAGAAAATAATAATAGGATTGGGCAGAGTCAACATGAATTGATGAAAGGGAAATCGTGTTTGATGAATCTGTTAGAGTTTTTTGAGGTTGTAACTAACGGAATAGATAAGGGGGAACCAGTGGATGTGGTGTATTTGGATTTTCAGAAGGCATTCGATAAGGTGCCACACAAGAGGTTATTAAACAAAATTATGCCTCATGGGATTGGGGATAATATACTATCATGGATTGAGGATTGGTTAACAGACAGAAAACAGAGAGTAGGAATAAACAGGTCTTTTTCGGGTTGGCAGGCTGTAACTAGTGGGGTACCACAAGGATCAGTGCTTGGGCCTCAGCTATTCACAATCTACATCAATGATTTGGATGAGGGGACCAAATGTAATCCATCCAAGTTTGCTGATGATACAAAGCTGGGTGGGAATGTAAGTTGTGAGGAGGATGCGAAGCGGCTTCAAGGGGATATAGACAAGCTAAGTGAGTGGGCAAGAACATTGCAAATGGAATATAATGTGGAGAAATGTGAAGTTATCCACTTTGGTAGGAAAAATAGAAAAGCAGAGTATTTTTTAAATGGTGAGAGATTGGGCAATGTTGATGTTCAGAGGGACCTGGGTGTCCTTGTACACAAATCACTGAAAGTTAACATGCAGGTACACCAAGCAATTAGGAAAGCAAATAGTATGTTGACCTTTATCACAAGAGGATTTGAGTATAAGAGTTAAGACGTCTTACTGCAATTATATAGGGCCCTGGTGAGACCACACCTGGAGTATTGTGTACAGTTTTGGTCTCCTTACCTAAGGAAGGATATACTTGCCATAGAGGGGGTGCAACAAAGGTTCACCAGACCTGTTCCTGGGATGGGGGATTGTCCTATGAGGAAAGGTTGAGTAGACTAGGCCTATATTCTCTGGAGTTTATAAGAATGAGAGGTGATCTAATTAAACATACAAAATTCTTCCAGGGCTTGACAGGGTAGATGCAAGGAGGATGTTTCCCCTGGCTGGGGAGTCTAGAACTAGGGGTCACAGTCTCAGAATAAGGGGTCGGCCATTTAGGACTGAGATGAGGAGACATTTCTTCACTCAGAGGGTGGTGAATCTTTGGAATTCTCTACCCCAGAGGGCTGTGGAGGCTCAGTTGTTGAGTATATTCAAGACAGTGATCGATAGATTTTTGAATATTAACGGAATCAAGGAATATGGGGATAGTGCAGGAAAGTGGAGTTGAGACAGAAGATCAGCTATGATCTTATTGAATGACAGAGCAGGCTCGAGGGGCTAAATGGCCTACTCCTGCTCCTATTTCTTATGTTCTTATGCAGGGTGCCATTGACTGCACCTACATGGCTTTGCGGCTACTGCATAACAATCTTGACATCTTCATAACCGCAAAGGCTACCATTCACTTAATGTGCAGTTGGTGTGCGACCACAAATTCTCAATGTGAATACCCATTATCCTGGCAGCAGTCACGATGCCTTCATCCTGCGTCAGACAGGCGTGCCAGCACATCAAGCACGTGGCTGGCTGGTCGGAGACAAGGGCTACCTGCCCTCCACCTGGCTTATGAATCCCCTCCGCTACCCCAACACACTCCTGCCCAGCACTCATATAATGAGAGCCATGCCGCCACCAGGAACATCATCGAACAGACCAGCGGGGTGCTCAAGCAATGGTTCCACTGCCTTGACCGCTCGGGAGGAGCCCACTAGTACTCGGCTGAGCGGGTGTCCCATTTTGTCATCGTCTGCTGCATGCTCCACAACTTGGCCACCGTGAGGGCCCAGCCCTTGCCACCAGGGATTGCGGGACCACCTCAGGAGGAGGAAGAGGGAAAGGAGGAAGACGAGGAGGATGAGGATGAGGAGGAGAAACAGGAGCGAGGGAGGAGGCAGCCACTCAATCGGCCTTCCAGACGGGTGGTCCATGACCCCAGGTTAAATGAAACCCCAGATCCCCAATGCTCACCACATCCCCATCATTCCATCCGTCGCAGGCCATTTCACAGCGTAAAGCTGAAATGAAAGGCACCACAAAATAATCCAAACTGCATTAATAAATTTATCAATAACCAGTGAACACATACTTACAACAACGATATTGGGCCAGAAATTTGGGTCGGGGGCTTCCCGCGGGTGCAAGCCTCCGACCTGCATTTACCTAGCGTGCCTGCCGTTGTGTTGTGGGCCCGCATGGGATTCCGATCCTGGGTCTCCTCCAGCTGCCAGCGCGCTTTGCTTGTGTATCCCAGGTCGCAGTTAGTTTGAAGCGTCCCCTGGGATCACATTGGCCATGGAGAGCCAATTGTAGCTGAGAAACTCTATTCATAAATTTGACAGGAAGATCTGTCAAATCTATTAATAGAGATCAGCCCCAAAACCTAACTAAAACTTCAAATAATTTTTTTTTTTATCACATTTTTAAAATGACTATAAATTACATAAAATAACTATTTTAAACAATAATTTAAATGTTTGAAAAATTAATTATAGTTTTTAACAGGGCTAAAAATAAACTTACCTTTCTTTAAAGTATTTAAAAATAATAAACCTGTGGAAAAAATATTTTAATTTTACTTAATTCACCATTTACCTTGTTAAAAGCAGGCCTTGCGACTGTTTTTTACAAGCGTCGCTCCTGGAGACTTACCCTCCCGGAGAAACCTGTAAAAATATCGGAAGTTCCAGGCGTACGCGCTGCCTCTCTGGTGCACGCGTTTGACCTCCGAACTCCTTCCTTCAAGGGAACGGAAGTTCCGGTTTCCAGCGCATGCGCAGTGCATGCACGAAACCGGCACTTTCATTGGCCCTACGCGTGAGTACCCATAGAAACATAGAAACTTAGAAGATAGGAGCAGGAGTAAGCCATTCAGCCCCTCGAGCCTGCTCCGCCATTCAATGAGATCATGGCTGATCATCCAAATTCAGTACCCTGTTCCTGCCTTCTCTCCATACCCCTTGATCCCTTTAGCCTTAAGAAATATATCCAACTCCTTCTTGACTATATTTAATGAATTGGCCTCTACTGCCTTCTTTGGCAGAGAATTCCACAGGTTCATCACTCTCTGGGTGAAGAAATTCCTCCTCATCTCTGTCCTAAATGGCCTACCCCTTATCCTTAGACTGTGACCCCTAGTTCTGGACTCCCCGACCATCGGAAAAATTCTTCCAGCATCTAGTCTGTCCTGTCAGAATTTTATAAGTTTCAATGAGATCCCCTCTCATTCTTCTAAACTCCAGCGAGTACAAGCCCAATCGACCCAATCTCTCCTCATACGTCATTCCTGCCATCCCAGGTATCAGTCTGGTGAATCTTCGCTGCACTCCTTCCATGGCAAGAACATCCTTCCTCAGATAAGGTGACCAAAACTGCACACAATACTCAAGATGTGGCCTCACCAAGGCCCTGTACAACTGCAGCAAGACATCCTTGTTCCTGTACTCAAACCCTCTTGCTACGGAGGCCAACATACCATTTGCCTTCTTAACTGCCTGTTGCACCTGCATGCTTACCTTCAGTGACTCACCCGTGGGGACCCGACTTTCTGGCCCATTAACTATTCACCCTTGTGCAATCCCTTAGTGCCTCTCGTTATTGTGCCTTTGCCTACTCTACTGCTCCTACAAAGTGTTGGCCCAGTGGTTGCAGCAGGGCTGGTGGAAGGCTGTTGAGTGTCCATGCGGGAGACTTCAGAGGGCCTTGCAGGATGCCCTCGACCAGCTCTGGGCCTTGAAGGCCCGGCTGCAGACTGCACCACCTCATCATGGGCGGCAGCAGTCAGGACTGGCTGGATGACAGTCAGCGACAAAAGCAATGGCGGTGTGCCAGTGGTGGGAGCAGGAATGCTGTCAGCTGTATTGATTTCTTTTTGGGTTCAATGACGACACATTCATGAAAGAGAATGAGTTTTAATCTAAAGTCTGTTCAACTCTTTATAACAGCTTTACAGGTGACATCATGCTAGTGATCCATCTAGAACGAAACTGAAACTAAACTCCTCTGCTTGTCTCTCACATGACCTCTGCTGGTCAGGCATAAGTAATCAATACATGCAAACCTGCTGGTAAGGCATCATAATCAAACAGGCAAATAACATCACTATTTGCTGATATCATTACATCTCCTTTTCTTAAAACAAAAGTATTTTACTTTTAACTAACAACATGTTTTCTTTGTATTAATCTGCATTTTAACTGTAACACTTAATGAACTTACATTATCATTATCATGATCAAGGTTTTTTAACCTTGCTTTGTGTGTTCACATGAAATATGTAAATACACTAGAACTTGAAGAAAGAATAAGATAACATTACTTCCTTCTATAACAATAGTCCTTAAATTTGCTCAATGAGTCTCTCAGGAGGTTCACGTGTCTTGAGGATTTTCTGATTGATTGTCCTTGAATCTGAGTTGTTGCCTCAGATGATTGATTCTCAGCTGTGTGATCGGGTTGTTCAACAGTATCAGTCTTTTGACTTGCTGTGGCTGGTCCCATGAGAAGATCTCGACGATTTCTTCTCAGAATAGCACCCTCATCTGTCTGAATGGTGTATGATCTTGGTTGAACTTCACTCAGGACAGTTCCCTTCTGAGTCCATGTGTTTGTTTTGTCTTTGAACCTTACTTGGTCACCAGTGTGGAGTTCAGGTAGGTTTTGTGTTCCTCTGTCATAGTAGTACTTTTGCTTTTCTTTCTGGTGTTCTTTGAACTTCCTCACTTTCTCCCCCTCTTTTGTTTTCAGGAGGTTCTCCGGGATGGGTAGGTTTGACCTTAGCCGACGTCCCATAAGGAGTTGGGCTGGTGACATACCACACTCGAGCGGCGTTGTGCGGTATACAAGCATGCTCTGGTAGAAGTCAGTTCCACTGTCTTTTGCCTTGTACATCAGTCTTTTCACTGTGTTTGCGGGCTCTCCTGGGTCAACAGCTCTGGACAACGTGTCTGCTGTATACATCAGCTTACTCGGTGTGTACGCAACATTCAGTTCATCATAGACTGTCTCTCCTTCGCTTTCCACAATGAGGACTCTCTTTACCAGGTTCAGTCTCTCACAGGCTTTTAAACCTAGTATGGCTTGCACATCCTTTGGCACCACGATTAATGCTAGCGTGTGCTCTCTGTCCTTGTGTGTTACTTTGACAATGCATCTTCCTTTCACTGGTATTTCAGTACCTGAGTATCCTGTCACTTTCACTTTGATTCCATGCATCTTTGGTCTGGGCCTAATTTTCTTAAAATCAGTCTCTGATATCACATTAACTTGTGCTCCAGTATCCAATTTAAATGGAATGTGTATGTCATTCACTTTTAGTGTCAACATCCAGTCACTTTCTTCTTTTTTGTTTTCAGACACAACATCTACATTGAACTCCTCTATCTCGCTTTCATCTACTGCATGGACCTTGCTTTGTTGCACTTGGTTCTTGCAGCAACGGGCATAATGGTTGTTTTTGTTGCATCTATTGCATGTTTTACCATATGCTGGACACTTTCTTGGTGTATGCTGTGTACCGCATCGACTACATGGCTTTCGATTGTCCCTTTCATATTTGTTCACTGGCCACGCCTCTTTTTTCACATTGGCGCTCTTTTTGTTAAACGGTTTGTATCCGTTCTTTCTCACTGCATCCACGTTGCAGCTACTGTCACTGAACAGCTCCTATGCCTGCGACTTCACAGTCTCTGTAGCCCTACATAGTGCTATGGCTTTTCCCAGGCCTAGATTTTGCTCTCTTAGCAGTCTTTCCCTTAGACCATTATCTGGAATACCACACACCAGTCTGTCTTTTATCAGCGAGTCTGTCAGTCCCCCAAATTCACACGATTTGCTTCTGTTTCTCCGTTCAGTCACATACTGATCAATAGTCTCTCCCGTTTTCTGTACACATGTGAAAAATCTGTGCCTCTCAAACGTCACGTTACGTTTAGGTATGCAGTAGGCCTCAAAGTGTTCCATTATTTTATCTAGCTTCATTTTGTCTCCATCAGCAGCGAATGTGAAGTTATTATACACCTCCAGCGCTTCATCACCCACGACATGTAAGAACAGTGACGATTTCTTTTTATTACTTTTCTCGTCAGCTCCGATTGCCGCTAAATACAACCCCACACATTGTTTGAACCTCCTCCAATTTTCAGCCACATTACCTGTCAACTGAAGCTTCGCCGGTGGGTGTAATCCTTCCATTTTTTCACTTCGTTAGCTATTCTCCAAGGTAAGTAACGATTTTCTCTTTTGGCTTGCTAATATGTGGAGAGCTGATTTAACTTCAGATTTTTCTCTTCATCTCTTTCAGCCACTTCTGACACCATGTACTGATTTCTTTGTGGGTTCAATGACGAGACATTTATGAAAGAGAATGTCTTTTAATCTAAAGTCTGTTCAACTCTTTATACAGCATTTACAGGAGACATCATGCTAGTGATGCATCTAGAATGAAACTGAAACTAAACCAAACTGCTTGTCTCTCACATGACCTCTGCTGGTCAGGCATAAGTAATCAATACATGTAAACATGCTGATAAGGCATCATAATCAAACAGGCAAATAACATCACTATTTGCTGATAGCATTACATCAGCCTGAGAGAGGACAACAGCTTCCTGCTCCACTGACCCACTGCCACTCCCCCGGGGCAGCACCTCAGCATCCCGAGCAGTCTGCTGGAGCACAGATTGCTGGCCTGCTGCGATACCGTGAAAGCCCCAGTTGACGGTGGTAGACCCAGCCACGATGGCAGCAGTCAGAGCTTGCGTGGCATCAAGCTGAGACTGCATGAGAGCAGTCTGAGATTGGATGCCACCAAGCATAGACTGCATTACATCACTAAGACGTTGCATCACTTCTCCCTGTGCTGCAATGGAAGCTGCCAGATTGCCCATCACACGCGACATCAGGTCTGGGTCACCACGGTCTCTCTGGGAGTCGACCATCCTTTGCAGACTGGAAATGATGGGCTCCATGGTGTGTGCAGAGCCTTGTGCAATGTTGGAGGTGGACTCCTCCACGCTCCTTACCATTGCTGACAGGCTCTCAGGCACACTTGCCATTGCACCTATCATCTCCGTGTGCATGCCTATCACCCTTCTTCTAAACGCCTCCTCATCAAGGTTCTCATCTGAGTCCTGTGCAGCAGAACTCGCCCTCCGGGAAGCTGGACCATGAGCTACCCTTTCACCTTGGACTGGCTGCAGCCCACCCGTCCCCGGTGCCTCACCCTGTGCAGATCCCACTACTATGCTAACCTCTAAAGAACGGATAGTGCCAGTATCTGAGCAGGTCTCTGCAGGTGAGACATGCAGTGATGCGGTGTGTTCTTCCTCCCCCTCTTCTCCCACCTCGCTCTCTATGGTGCTCTCAGGGACAGGCTGCTCAGGTGCTTGCTCATTTTCTGAAAGCATAAAGCCACAAGATGAGGGGAGGGGGGCAGGAAGGGAGAAATGCATGCATACAGCACGATTAGCTGGAAAGTGCAAAAGGCTTGTAAGGTGAGGGGGAAGTGGGATATGAGAAGAAGGAGTAGGGATGAACATACCGTTGTTATCCCCAAGGGGGTCAACGTCGCCGGTGGCCACGGCGCCCACCACCTGACGCCCAATAATCTGCAGCATTCGAGCCTCCAGCTCAGACAGTGGTTGGGTGTCGGCTTGTCCCCCACCTGTGCGCTCCTGCTCCCTCCTGTTGTGAGCCAGCTTGGCCTGCAAGAGAAAGGAATGTGTGTGTGTGAGTGTGGAGCAATGTGTTTGGGTGATGTGCCTCCCATGGTTGAATAGCTGTCATTGTGTGCAAGGTGTGAGATGTGGGTGTGAGCGTTGGTAGGTGGAGATTGTTGGAGGGTGAGTGCTGGGGGTGTGGTGCTTTGGGCTGTGTGTGCAGACTGTGGTACAGATGGCGGTATGTAGCATTTGTTGAAGCATTGACTCCCCCTGGCCACCCGAGTGAGGTTGTTAAATTTCTTCCTGCACTGTGTGTGGGTCCTGAGGACCACAGTGCTGCCCGAGACCTGCTGGGCTACCTCCCTCCACATGGTGTGGAAGACTTGCGGCGAGGGCCTCCTGTCACTTACTGGGTACAGCACCGCCCTCCGTCTCTCCACAGCGAACACCAACGCCTCCAATGCTTGGTCCGAAAATCTGCGGGCTCTCTCCCTGGGGCGTGGATCTGCCATCAGTACAGCTGCTTGATTCTCCCGGCTCCTTGGACTTGGCCTGCTCCTGCTTGCTGGCACAGGTTCATGGGCAGCAATGCTGAGAAGGAGGTTCTGCAGCATGATTGAACCTCCCCTTTAAGAACTGGAAAGAGCCTGTGGCAATGATGACTTGCGATTAGACTGCACCTGATATTGGTCAGCGCTTTGAGTGTAACGCCACTGAGCTAGGCCGCTAGCACTTGATTTAGTGCTCCCATCCTTTCCGTGAGTGATGACACTGAATTTTGCGTGCAGCGAGACTCATTCGGGCCTGGCGCTAAATCTCAAACATAAGAACATAAGAACATAAGAAATAGGAACAGGAGTAGGCCAATCGGCCCCTCGAGCCTGCTCCGCCATTCAATAAGATCATGGCTGATCTGATCCTAACCGCCAATCCACTGTCACAGAACCATCTCCTGAATCTAACAGAATTAGACACACGAAATAGGAGCAGGATCAGGCTACACGGCCCCTGGGCCCGCTCCGCTACCCACAGGGCCATGACCGATCCGAACCTAGACTCATGTCCAAATTCCTGCCCGCTCCCCGTAACCTTTAATTCCCTTTACTTCTAGGAAACTGTCTATTTCTGTTTTAAATTTATGTAATGATGTAGCTTCTGCAGCTTTTTGGGGCAGCATATTCCATGGACCTACCACCCTCTGAGTGAAGTAGTTCCTCCTCATCTCAGTTTTGAAAGAGCAGCCCCTTATTCTAAGACTATGCCCCCTAGTTCTAGTTTCACCCATCATCGGGAACATCTTCCCTGCATCCACCCGATCCAACCCCTTCACAATCTTATGTGTTTCAATAAGATCGCCTCTCATTCTTCTGAACTCCAATGAGTAGAGTCCCAATCTACTCAACCTCTCCACATATGTCCATCCCCTCATCCCCGGGATTAACCGAGTGAACCTTCTTTGTACTGACTCGAGAGCAAGTATGTCCTTTCTTAAGTATGGACACCAAAACTGTACGCAGTATTCAAAGTTAGCGCCCATTCCTGGGCGATAATGATTTCCTCCTCCAAGGTGTCCCACACATTTGAAGTTGAGGAAATAATGAGTCCGTGTTAGGAGATGGTGAGATGAGCCTTGATTTCAACACAAAGACCTCATTAAAATATTTAAATGCCTTTATAAAAAGAGGGGGGGCAGTCAAATTTAATGAGTTCGAGTGAGACTCTGCTCACAGCACGGGCCTTGCCCATAAGAAATGGGCACATGACAGTTTTGGGACCTTAAAGCAAGAAGGTAAATTTGTATTTTTATTATGGTTGGCCCTCAAATCCTGTACGGTTTCTCCCAGTTTCCCACTGTAACTCCAACGGGATCTTATTCACATGATTTGTATTTTTATTCTGCTTGGCCCTGGAATTCTGCACCTGTTTCCCACCATAACTCCAACGGGAGCCCTTACAGTAGCAGCATAAATGCTGAATAACGGCCGTTTAGGGCATTTCTCTGAGGGGTTCTGCCAGCCTCCTGGCGGAGCTTACAGTGGGAGGTTCCCTCTGCAAATTCAGGGCCTTTGTGTTTCGGTGCCGCATTTGGCGCTCCAGGCGTTAGTTTATATGGGCTGGTGCTCCACTTTTGCATTCTGGCTTCCTTCATTATTCTCGGTTTCTGCTGGCTTTGATGTAATACCTTACGAACAATCCCTCCCTAAACCTCTCCACCTCTCCACCTCTCTCTCTCTCTCCTCCTTTAAGACGCTCATTAAAACCTACCTCTTTGAACAAGCTTTTGGCCACCTGTCCTAATATCTCCTTATGTGGATCGGTGTCTATTTTTGATGGATAACGCTCCTGTGAAGCGCCTTGGGACCTTTTACTACATTAAAGGCACTGTATAAATACAAATTGTTGCTGTACAAACAGGCGACAAGGGATATTCCCCTGGGGATTCCGTACTTGCTGCATAATTGACGAGGAGAAAGATGAGTTTGTGTGAAGCCAGTCAATGGAGGTGCAAGGACCCCAGAGATGTTTTGGCCAAACCAGATCCCAGGGCCTGTACCTGGACAGGTCAGAGGTCATATATCTTTGCCACCTCCACTTCACAAGACAGGCCGCCTCAGAGTTGTGCCACCTTTTGCGCCGTGACCTCTGCACGACATCTGGATTAGGGGTGACGGCCCTTCCCAGGACAAGTGAAGCTTCCGCGCGACTCGATCCTTCCAAGTCATCCCAGGAAACATGCAGCAGGGAAGGGGACCAGGGGGCGACACCGTCGTCACCTTCCCTGTGGAAAGGAGGCATCAGCCGGACAGGGCGCACATTTTTCACCAGGTATCAGGGTTCCCTTGAGTGCAAAGAGTGACACATTGGGCAAGGTAGGCTGGTGAGGGAGGAGGGGGGTGGGGGGGTTGGTGGAGGTGGGGAATGGGCTGAAATTGCTTTAGGCCCATAAAGGTTAGTGCTCGCCCCAACCGGGAGGCAGGAGGCTAGCCCGAAATTGGACTTCGGGCCTCATTGGCATTATTTGGGCGAAGTGATGGTGCCCATTACGCCTCCACAGGCAGCTCACCCATTTTAAATAGATGAACGATGGGCCATCCGCCTCGCTGGCAGCAGCCCGAAGATAAGTGGGGGGTGAGGGGGGCACTGAGGAATCCTCAGCGAATTTCAATCAGGGTCCTACAACAGGCATGGGATCACGATTTGTATATCTAAGCAGCCTCCTGCTTGTTTTGGCTGGGAGTTTTGGATGCCCCTTTAAAGAAAGAAAGATAGACTTGCATTTCTATAGCGCCTTTCACGACCACCGGACGTCCCAAAGCGCTTTACAGCCAATGAAGTACTTTTTGAAGTATAGTCGCTGTTGTAATGTAGAAAACGTGGCAGCCAATTTGCACACAGCAAGCTCCCACAAACAGCAATGTGAAAATGAGCAGATAATCTGTTTCAGTGATGTTGGTTGAGGGATAAATATTGGCCCAGGACACCGGGGAGAACTCCCCCGCTCTTCTTCGAAATAGTGCCGTGGGATCTTTTACGTCCACCTGAGAGAGCAGACGAGGCCTCGGTTTAACGTCTCATCCGAAAGACGGCATCCTCCGACAGTGCAGCGCTCCCTCAGCACTGCACTGCAGTGTCAGCCTGGATTTTTGTGCTCAAGTCTCTGGAGCGGGACCTGAACCCACAACTTTTTGACATAGAGACGAGAGCGCTACCCACTGAGCCACGGCTGACCTCTTCACCATGCGAGTGGTTGGAATGTGGAACTCGCTACCGCAGGGAGTAGTTGAGGTGAATGGCAGAGATGTATTTAAGGGGAAGCTGGATATGCAGATAGGGTGAGATGAGTAGGGTGGGTGGAGGCTCGTGTGGAGCATAAACACCAGCATAGACCGGTTCTGCCTGTTCCTATGCTGTGTAATTCTATGTATGAGGTACTTTTTCTAGGACAACACTGGGCCTCGCACAAGAGCAAGCGACTTATCGGAAAGTCACGGGTGCGCTATGTCTCTATGTGCTCACGATTTCCTGTTTAGCCGCCCTGCTGGATCTCATAAAAGTTACCCCGTAACTATATTAGTTCACTATAACAACAACAACAACAACTTGTATTTATATAGCACCTATAACATAGTAAAATGTCCCATGATGCTGCACAGGAGTATTTTAAGACAAAAAATTTGACACCGAGCCACATAAGGAGAAATTAGTGCAGGTGACCAAAAGCTTGGTCAAAGAGGTAGGTGTTAAGGAGCGTCTTAAAGGAGGAAAGAGAGGTAGTGAGGCGGAGAGGTTTAGACAGGGAATTCCAGAGCTTAGAGCCTAGGCAACAGAAGGCACAGCCACCAAAGGTTGAACAATTATAATCAGGGATGCTGAAGAGGGCAGAATTAGAGGAGCGCAGATATCTCGGGAGGCTGTGGGGCTGAAGGAGATCACAGAGATAGGGAGGGGCGAGGCCATGGAGGGATTTGAAACAAGGGTGAGAATTTTGAAATGGAGGCACTGCTTAACCGGGAGCCAATGTAGGTCAGCGAACACAGGGGTGATGGGCGAACGGGACTTGGTGCGAGTTTGGATGAACTCAAGTTTACGTAGGGTGGAATGTGGGAGGCCAGGCAGGAGTGCGTTGGAATAGTCAAGTCAATGTCAATGGACATGATCTTCACCGCACGTCAATTACAAGAGAAATGCAGGGAATAGCACCAACCGCGTTCTTTGATCTCACAAAGGCCTTCAACACTGTCAACCATGAGGGAATATGGCGTGTCCTCCTCAAATTCAGCTGCCCTCAAAAGTTTGTCACCATCCTCCGCCTGCTTCACGACGACATGCAAGCCGTGATCCTGACCAATGGTTCCGCCACAGACCCAATTCACGTACGAACCGGGGTCAAACAAGGCTGTGTCATCGCACCAATGCTCTTCTCGATCTTCCTTGCTGCAATGCTCCAGCTCACCCTCAGCAAGCTCCCCACTGGAGTGGAGCTAATTTACAGAACAAATGGGAAACTGTTCAACCTCCGTTGCCTCCAGTCCAGATCCAAGGTCGCCCCATCCTCTGTCATTGAATTACAGTATGCAAACGACGCTTACGTCTGCGCTCACTCGGAGGTCAAACTCCAAACCATCGTCAACACCTTCACCGAAGCGTACGAGAGCATGGGCCTTACACTAAACAGCCGTAAGACAAAGGTCCTCTGCCAACCTGCCCCCGCCACACAGTACTGCCCCCTGATTATCAAAATCCACGACAAGGCCTTGGACAATGTGAACCATTTTCCATACCTCGGGAGCCTACTGTTAACAAAGGCAGACGTTAATGACGAAGTCCAACACCGCCTTCAGTGTGCCAGTACAGCCTTCGGTCGCCTGAGGAAAAGAGTGTTTGAAGGCCAGGATCTCAAACCCTGCACCAAGCTCATGGTCTACAGAGCAGCAGTGATACCAACCCTGCTGTATGCCTCAGAGACATAGACCATATACAGCAGGTACCTCAAAGCACTGGAGAGGTGCCACCAACGCTGCCTCCGCAAGATCTTGCAAATCCATTGGCAGGATAGGCGCACCAACGTCAGTGTTCTTGCTCAGGACAACACCCCAGCATCAAAGCTTTGACCACGCTCAATCAGCTTCGATGGACGGGTCACATCATCCGCATGCTCGATACGAGACTCCCAAAACAAGCGCTCTACTCAGAGCTCCAGCACGGCAAGAGAGACCCAGGTGGACAGAGGAAACACTTCAAGGACACCCTCAAAGCCTCCTTCAAAAAGTGTAACATCCCCATCGACACCTGGGAATCACTGGCCCAAGACCGCACAAAGTGGAGGAGAAGCATCCGGGAAGGCGCTGAACACCTCAAGTCTCTTCGCCGGGAGCAAGCAGAAGCCAAGCGCTGGCAGCGCAAGGAGCGCACGTCAACCCAAGCACCCCACCCACCCGCCCCTTCAACCACCGTCTGCCCCACCTGTGACAGAGACTGTAGGTCCCGCATTGGACTCATCAGTCACCTGCAAACTCATTTTTAATGTGGAAGCAAGTCATCCTCGGCTCCGAGGGACTGCCTAAGAAGAAGAAGGAATAGTCAAGTCTAGAGGTAACAAAGGCATGGATGAGGGTTTCAGCAGCAGATTAGCTGAGGCAAGGGCGGAGACGGAGGTGGAAGTAGGCGGTCTTTGTTATGCTGCGGATATGTGGTCGGAAGCTCATTTCAGGCTCAAATATGACACCAAGGTTGCAAACAGTGTAGTTCAGCCTCAGACAGATGTTAGGGAGAGGGATGGAGTTAGTCGCTGGGGAACGGAGTTTGTGGCGGGGACCGAAAACAATGGTCTTCCCTTTATTTAATTAGAGAAAATTTTTGCTCATCCAGGACTGTGAGTCAGACAAGCAGACTGACAATTTAGACACCGTGGAGGGGTCGAGAGAAGTGGTGAGGTAGAGCTGGGTGTCGTCAGCGTACATGTGGAAACTGAAGCTGTGTTTTCGGATGATGTCACCAAGGGGCAACATGTAGATGAGAAATAGGAGGGGGCCTAGGATAGATCCTTGGGAGACACCAGAGGTAACGATGCGGGAGCGAGAAGAGAAGCCATTGCGGATGATTCTCTGGCTACGATTAGATAGATAAGAATGGAACCAGGCGAGTGCAGTCCCACCCAGCTGGATGATGGCGGAGAGGTCTTGGAGGAGGATGGAGTGGTCAACCATGTTAAAGGCTGCAGACAAGTCAAGAAGAATGATTTTTTGTCTTAAAATACTCCTGTGCAGCACCTTGGGATGTTTTACTACATTAAAGGCGCTATATAAATAGAGGTTGTTGTTGTTGTTGTTTGTCACAGTCACAAAGGATTTCATTTGTGACTTGGATGTGATATAGGGGCAATTCTCCAATGCAGCGATCCCGGCAAGCTGCCTCGCTTACTGGGAGCATCAGTTGGATATCCGGGCGCACGCTGCCCACAATTGTCCCAATTTCCAGCATGAACTCCCAAGGAGCAAGGTTCCCACCTTGGGTGTGAAAAGTCAGAAACTTACCTCATTATCTCCAGCAGTTCGTCAAAAGGTTCCGTCAAGATTAAACTTCATTCTTCAGGAAAAACTTACTGAAATTTGCAATTCCAGGTGTTTTCTGCATTCAAAACACAGAACAGGAACCCTGCAACAAACAACACTGAACTTCAAAGCCTGCTGTCAATGTAACTGTGCAGATTTAAATTATAAATTAGTGTCTCCTCACTGCAGAACCAGTGCTTTACTTGTGTAGACAGGTCGAACTTTCAAAAACCTGCAGTGTTTCTGCTCAGAACAATGGTGGCTGTCAAGACTCTCGAGAAGAGCTCCATTGCCAGATCAGCCGACTTAAATACCACTCATCTGCAGTTCCTCCATGCAGATTAGCAAGATTGTTGGCAAAACTGAAACCCGTGGGATTAAAGGGACAGCGGCAGCGTGGATACAAAATTAGCTAAGGGACAGAAGCAGAGATTAGCGGTGAGCGGTTGTTTTTTCAGACCGAAGGGAAGTGTGCAGTGGTGTCCCCCAGGGAGTCAGTGGGACCACTGCTATTTTTGATATATGTTAACGACCTGGACTTGGGTCATAATTTCACAGTTACAGCAGGTGACACAAAACTTGGAAATGAAGTAAACAGTAAGGAGGATAAGAACAGACTTCAGGAGGAGAAAGAGAGACTGGTGAAATGGGCGGACGCGTGGCAGATTAAATTTAACACAGAGAAGTGTGAAGTGATGCATTTTGGAAGGAAGAATGAGGAGCGGCAATATAAAATAAAGAGTGTGACGTAAGAAAACTACTAGGCACTTGGTCTAAGCGTTAAACAAAGCTTTAATCAACTGTTCTACAACATGGAGGTCTAGTTGTGTCCTTCACTAGTTCCTGTTAAGAATGTCCTGCGCAAGCTGGGCCCGTGCCCGAGTATTTATACTCTCCCAGGACTGCGCCACCCGTAGGCTGCCCAGTATTATTTCATAAGTCTTTCTTTCGTGAATGACTGATTCATGTCAGAGTGTATAATGAGTGAGGAGCAGGAACAGAGAGACCCGTGGGTTCACATACACAAATCTTTGAAGGTGGCAGTACAAGTTGATAAGGCTGATGTAAGATGTGCGGAATTACCCCTCGCCCCTGTAATGATCAGTAACCTGTCATTCTGGAATGGTACACTAGGTGGTGCTGTATGTATGTAAGAGTGGGCTACCCACGATGCACCAGGCTACCCACAAGGCAGCAGTCAAGATGGATGCCTCTATAGATACTGTACCTAGTCCACATGTGCTCAATAAAGTGTCTAGCAAAAGCTAGCTGTTCTTAATAAAAACGACTAGTTATTAATGAACATAACATGGTACCAAGATTGGTAAGATCTGCTGAATATTGTGCAACGCGACATGGAGAATTTGAAGCCACCAGAGCGTTTGAAACTCTCAGGAAATATCGACTACAATTGGCAGACTTTTAAACAACAATTCGAACTCTACATTGCTGCCATCGGGTACGGTACGAAGCCAGATGCAAGGAAAATAGCGTTGCTGCTCACGGTTGCAGGCCCACAGGTGATAGAGGTATTTAATATATTTGTATTTAATCCTGAGGAGAACAGAGAAAAATTAGATGATGTGCTAAAGAAGTTTGATACACATTGTTCTCCCAAAAAGAATTAAACCTATGAGAGGTATATCTTCTGCTCTCGGACACAGCAGCAAAATGAGACTTTTGATAGCTTTATGACTGATCTGAAACTGAAAGCACAGACATGTAATTTCTCTGAGCTGAAAGCATCCATGATTCGTGACCAGATTGTGTTTGGTATTCATGATAAAAAAGTCAGGGAACGTCTGTTGAGAGAAACCGAACTAACATTGGAAATTGCTGTGAAAATATGCCAAGCCAGCGAGCTAGCTCGAAAGCACGCGAAGACTTTCAGTGAAATCAATAATGATGCGATTGTAATCAGTGATAATGCTGCTGTCAGTGCTGTGTCCTCCAAGGGGAAGAAACATGGGCAGAACAGAAAGGAAAAGCAATCGGAGGATGAAATTTTTAATTGTAAATGCTGTGGTTATAAACACCAGTTAAGACAATGCCCAGCGTTTGGAAAAATGTGCACAAAGTGTCATGGAAAGAATCGCTTTGCCAAACAATGCTTTTCAAAAGTAAAAACTAAGAAAGGGCAACGAGTTAATGTAATTGAGGACACTGATTTAAGTGAGGCATGTTTTGTAGGAATGGTGTCATGTGACAATATCAAAAAGGATACAGAAAATGTGCAGCCCTCAGGAATTAACAATGCTGAACATAAAGTTAATGCAGTAAAAGAGGACAAATGGGTGATCCCACTGCAGATAAATGGAGCATTAGTTACATTGAAACTAGACACTGGGGCAAAAGCAAACTTAATCAGTATGAGTGACATTAACAATATGAAAGAAAAGCCCAAAATACAGAAAAAGTCAGTACTACTGAAGGACTATAATGGACAGAAAATAGATAGCTTAGGTGTATGCAGACTTAAAGTGACAGTCAAAGACAAAGTGCATCATCTCATGTTTTCCGTTGTGGCTGAAGGACTTGATTCACTACTGGGTGACAAAGCTTGTGAGGACTTAGAACTTGTCAAGAGAGTCTACTGTATAAACTGTGCCATAAGCAGACCAGATGACTCGGTGGATTCTGTAGTGAACAATTTCCAGGATGTGTTCAAAGGATTTGGAGTTCTACCATTCACTTACAAGATCCAGCTAAAGGAGGATGCTCAGCCAGTGGTACATGCTCCACGAAGAGTTCCAGCACCCCTGCGTGACCGGCTCAAGAATGAACTGGACAGAATGACCACACTAGGAGTCATCAGGAAAGTCGAAGAGCCAACAGACTGGGTTAACTCCATGGTATGTGTAAAGAAAAAGAACAATGATCTAAGAATATGCATGGATCCAAAGGACTTAAATGCAAACATAAAACGTGAACACTACCAGGTTCCCAAGCGAGAAGAAATCACCAGTGAAATGTCAGGTGCCAGATACTTTACAAAGCTCGATGCCTCACAAGGATTTTGGCAACTAAAACTGGATGAAGAGAGCACCAAATACTGTACCTTCAACACACCATTTGGCAGGTATTGTTTCCTCAGAATGCCTTTCGGGAAAATATTTGCATCTGAAATCTTTCATAGAGTGATGGAACACATAATTGAAGGTCTGGAAAGAGTTCGGGTCTATGTTGATGACATCATCATCTGGGGCTCCACACTGAAAGAACACAATGAGAGACTGACTAAAGTGCTACAGAGCATACGCCGGAATGGACTGAAGCTCAACAAAGCCAAGTGTCAGTTTGGCGTCCAGGAAGTCACTTTCCTAGGAGATAATCTATCTGGTAAAGGAATAGAGCCAGATATGGAAAAAGTAAACGCCATGCTCAAAATGCCCCAACCCACTGACAAAAAAGGAGTGCTACGCATCTTGGGGATGATAAACTTCATTGGAAAGTTCATTCCTAACTTGCCAGCCAAGACAGCCTGTCTGCGAGACCTGCTACGTAAAACAAATGAGTTCGCATGGACAGAAAGACATGAACAAGAGTGGATGAACCTCAAAACTGTATACAGTTTTGGTGTCCATACTTAAGAAAAGACATACTTGCTCTCGAGTCAGTACAAAGGAGGTTCACTCGGTTAATCCCGGGGATGAGGGGGTGGTCATATGAGGAGAGGTTGAGTAGATTGGGACTCTACTCATTGGAGTTCAGAAGAAAGAGGCGATCTTATTGAAACATATAAGATTGTGAAGGGGCTTGATCGGGTGGATGCGGTGAGGATGTTCCCAATGATGGGTGAAACTAGAACTAGGGGGCATAACCTTAGAATAAGGGGCTGCTCTTTCAAAACTGAGATGAGGGGAAACTTCTTCACTCAGAGGGTGGTAGGTTTGTGGAATTTGCTGCCCCAGAAAGCTGTGGAAGCTACATCATTAAATAAATTTAAAACAGAAATAGATAGTTCCCTAGAAGTAAAGGGAATTAAGGGTTACGGGGAGCGGGCAGGAAATTGGACATGAGTCTAGGTTCGGAATGGTCATGGCCCTGTGGGTAGTGGAGTGGGCCCAGGGGCCGTGTAGCCTGGTTCTGCTCCTACTGTGTTCTAATTCTGTGTTAGATTTCAGGAGATGGTTTTATTCCTGTTCCTGGCTGGGGTGGAGATCGCCTTTACAGAAGGTAAGTACTGTAGAAAATATAGGGACAGAGTGATCTCCTGGAAGAATTTCGATTGCCTAGATGGGTCGGAGAGGAATTTCCCAGATTTTTTTCTCCCAAATTGGCCATTGGGTCTTTTATCTGGTTTTTCGCCTCTCCCCGGAGATCACATGGGTTCGGGTGGATGGAGAGTGATAGAAGATTTGAGGTTAGGATCAGATCAGCCATGATCTTACTGAATGGTGGAGCAGGCTCGAGGGGCCGATTGGCCTACTCCTGCTCCTATTTCTTATGTTCTTATGTTCTTAAAACAGTGCTGACAACCACACCTGTACTCACCTTCTTTGACCCAACAAAAAGAATCAAAGTGTCAACGGATGCATCAAAAGATGGCCTAGGTGCGGTCTTGCGACAAGCAGAGGGTGAAGATTGGAAGCCTGTTGCCTATGCCTCCAGGTCTATGACTGATACTGAGTGTCGATACGCCCAGATTGAAAAGGAATGTCTAGGCTTGGTAGTTGGACTAGAGAAGTTTCATGGCTACATATATGGACTTCCCACCTTCACAGTTGAGACAGACCACAGCCCTCTGGTTGCCATCATAATAAAGAACCTGAATGAGATGTCTCTAAGAATTCAACGACTCATGATGAAGCTGCAAAGATATGACTTTGAACTGATCTACACACCAGGCAAACACATAGTGTTAGCAGATGCACTATCCCGAGCAGCCAAAATGAGTCATGTGAGCTCTACTGAAGAAGACGTGGATGTTCATGTGAGTATGGTCACTGCTGCGCTGCCCGTGTCAGACACAAAATCAAAGCAAATAGCAGAAGAAACAGTAAAAGATACAGTATTACAAACAGTAATAGAGAACATTCATCATGGTTGGCCAAAAGGTTCCTGTCCAAAATATTTTCACATAAGGTCAGAATTGAGTGTCGCAAGTGGACTATTACTAAAACAGAACAGAATAGTCATTCCACAGGCTCTACGTCAAGACATGCTCAAAAGGATTCATGAGGGACACCTCGGAATTGAAAAATGCAAAAGGAGAGCAAGAGACACTGTTTATTGGCCTGGCATAAATAAGGACATTGAGAACATGATTGGCAAATGTGAGACATGTCAGAAACACCAAAACAAACAAGCAAAGGAACCAATGATAGTAGCTGACATACCAACAGCACCATGGCAAAAGGTTGGTATGGACCTTTTTGATTTAAATGGTAAAGACTATCTAATAGTGATTGACTACTATTCTAACTATCCTGAGATGGCGCTGCTCTCAAGCACCACAGCAAGCAGTGTCATAATGCATGTGAAATCCACCTTCACCAGACATGGAATTCCCAGGATTGCTGTTAGCGACAATGGTCCGTGCTTCAACTGTAAGGAGTGGCAACAGTTTGCAGCACATTATGACTTTCAACACATCACATCCAGTCCTATGTATGCTCAGCCGAATGGTAAGGCAGAGAAAGGTGTTCAAGTTCTCAAGCAGCTACTGAAGAAAGCGACAGAAAGCAAGTCTGATCCTTATCTCGCCCTGCTGACCTACCGAGCCTCACCTTTAGACTCTGGTTCTTCACCTGCTGAACTCCTAATGGGTCGCAAGTTGCGTACCACGCTACCCTGCTGTGCAAAAGAAAAGCAGAGTAAGGAACTGAGACAGATACTTCAACTGTTAAAGCTGAAACAGAAATCATACTATGACAAGTCATCCAAAACTCTGAAACCATTGACAAGGGATGATGTTGTCAGGATTGAGGATCCAGATGCATGGAACAGGAAAGCTACAGTTCTTGAGGAAGTAGGACCAAGGTCATACACTGCTGGAACTGAGGAAGGACAGATTCTCAGGAGGAACCGCCGTTCCCTCCTAAAAACACAAGAGACTATCGAAGGGCAAATCGATGACAATGCCGCAACTGAATCTTGTCACTCACCACCAGAACAATCTAACACAAATACACATACAGGCTCTCATGAAAACACATCAGACTTATCTGTGCTGAGAAGATCCACACGTGAAGTAAAAAAGCCTGATAGACTTAATCTTTGAGTACAAAGAAAACTACATTGAAAATGTATTGACTGTTGAAGATGTTTATGTTGTTATTGATTGATATTGATTGATACTGATTTTGTTTAACCTCAAAGAAAGGGGGATGTAATGATCAGTAACCTGTCATTCTGGAATGGTACACTAGGTGGTGCTGTATGTATATAAGAGTGGGCTACCCACGATGCACCAGGCTACCCACAAGGCAGCAGTCAAGATGGATGCCTCTACAGGTACTGTACCTAGTCCACATGTGCTCAATAAAGTGTCCAGCAAAAGCTAGCTGTTCTTAATAAAAACGACTAGTTATTAATGAACATAACAGCCCCGTCCAACAGGTTAGAGAGTTCGGACTTGAGGCTTATGAGAAATTACACCAGACACGCGGGTTCTGTCTTTAACCTTTTATTGTTCCTAAGACAGATTCAAAACCCCAACCACTGTTCGAGCAGTTCACCAATAATATTACAGGAAATCAGACATACAATCACCCGCCGATGATCGGTCCAGCATTGATTGTAGGTCCTCGTAAACATAGAAACATAGAAGATAGGAGCAGGACTAGGCCATTCGGCCCTTCGAGCCTGCTCCGCCATTCAATGAGATCATGGCTGATCATCCAAATTCAGTACCCTGTCCCTGCCTTCTCCCCATATCCCTTGATCCCTTTAGCCTTAAGAAATATATCCAACTCTTTCTTGAATACACTTAATGAACTGGCCGCCACCGCCCTCTGTGGCAGAGAATTCCACAGGTTCACCACTCTCTGGGTGAAGAAATTCCTCCTCATTTCAGTCCTAAATGGCTTACCCCTTATCTTTAGACTATGACCCCTGCTTCTGGACTCCCCGGCCATCAGAAACATCCTTCCTGCATCTAGTCTGTCCAGGCCTGACAGAATTTTATAGGTTTCGATGAGATCCCCTCTCATTCTTCTAAACTCCAGCGAGTATAAGCCCAATCGACACAATCTCTCCTCATACGTCATTCCTGCCATCCCAGGTATCAGCATGGTGAATCTTCGCTGCACTCCTTCCATGGCAAGTACGTCCTTCCTCAGGTAAGGTGACCAAAACTGCACACAATACTCAAGGTGCGGTCTCACCAAGGCCCTGTACAACTGCAGCAAGACATCCTTGTTCTTGTACTCGAACCCTCTTGCTACGAAGGCCAACATACCATTTACCTTCTTAACCGCCTGCTGCACCTGCATGCTTACCTTCAGTGACTGGTGCACAAGAGCACCCAGGTCTCTTTGCACTTCCCCTTCTCCCAATCTATTGCCATTCAAATAATAATCTGCCTTCCTGTTTTTGCCACCAAAGTGGATAACCTCACATTTATCCACATTATCGTGCATTTGCCATGTTTCTGCCCAATCACCCAACCTGTCCAAACCACAGGCCACTCATTGGCTTTTACAGTGTAAATACCGCCATGCGCAGCAATTTAAAGGGACCCCACATTAAAAGAAACAGGCCGCGCAGAATAAAGTGCAGCTTAAAGGGGACATTGTTCATGACCTCAGGACTTCCCAAAGCGCTCTACAGCCAATGAAGTACCTTTTGAAGTGGAGTCACTGTTGTAATGTAGGAAACGCAGCAGCCATTTTGGGCACAGCAAGCTCCCACAAACAGCAAGGTGGAAATGACCAGATAATCTGTTTTCGTGATGTTGATTGAGGGAATAAATATTGGCCCAGGACACTGGGGATAACTCCCCTGCTCTTCTCCGAAATAGCGCCATGGGATCTTTTACGTCCACCTGAGAGAGCAGACGGGGCCTCGGTTTAACGCCTCATCCGAAAGAGCAGAGGTTAAGAGGCGATTTAATAGAGGTGTTCAATTATGAAGCGTTTTAACAGAATAAATAGGGAGAAACTGCTTCCATTGGCATTAGGTTGGGTAACCAGATAACATAGATTTAAGTTAATTGGCAATAATATCCTTCCAATAGTATGGGGACCAGGGCTGCTGCCAGTTCCATCTTTCCATGACAGCTGTGACTGGGAAAGAGCCCCAAATCGGGATAGGTAAGAGGTCATTTCCAGACTTGGCACTGCCTCGCCTGTTGAGAGGGCCTATTGGAGATTTGGGCACACGCTGCCCACCATTCTCTGATTATTATTTTAAATAAGGGCAGCGGGCACTCGAATTTCTGATGTGCGGCCCAAGTGGGCGAGACTCCCCGTCAAGAGTGGAGAATCGGAACATTATCCCTGATGTGGGAGCTTTGGCATTAGTATTCCGTGCAGTCAAAGCTAATCCATTACAAGCCATCATTTTTTTTTTTGCACGAAGTATAATGTTCTCATTGCCAAAATGTCCAATGGACCTGATCAACTAATGAAAAAAAAATGATTGCATGAGTGAAGTCAATGCGTTTCGAATATTAAAACTCACCGAGTGCCTCTGATCTTTTCAAGTTAAGAAGAAAAGAAAACATTTTATAATTAAAAATCAAATGTAAAATAAAAGCTTTCAATGTGACGCATCATGCTTTAGTCAAAAACCTTCGAGGAGTGAGGTACCTTTGGAAACAAGAGGCTGGTATTTGAGCAAGTATATTACAGCTATTTTCTCCAGAAACATTAACAATTAGAAGGAAAAATTTGCATTAATATAGCGCCTTTCACGATCTCAGGACATTCCCAAACGCTTTACACCCATTGAAGTACTTTTGAAGTGTAGTCACTGTTGTAATGTAACAAACGCAGCAGTCAATTTGCACCCAGCAAGCTCCCCAAACAACAATGAGATAACGACCGGATCATCTGTTTTTAGTGATATTGGTTGAGGGGTAAATATTGGCCCAGGACACCGGGGGATAACGGCCCTGGCTCTTCTTCAAAATAACGGCCTGGGATCTTTTACATCCACCTGAGAGGGGAAACGGGGCCTCGGTTTAACGTCTCATCCGAAAGGCGACACCTCCGACAGTGCAGCACCCCCTCAGCACGGCGCTGGACTGTCAGCCTGGAATATGTGCTCAGATAATTGCCATTTTGTTTTTACGCTGAGGGAGAAATAACAACGTGACGGAGAAATCAACAGAGACTGAAACCAGCAATAGGACGAGATTGGACTAAATCAATTCTATTTTTTGCGGAACTTAATTAAAACTGTGCTGGTCTGCCTCTCAGCCTTGTGATTGATGAGGTTTCAATGGGAAACTTCATTCGGTTTTTTTTCTTCCCCTCTCTCGTGGCAATTGATTCTGCTCAAGGACAGATAGGATTCACGTCTTCCTTCAAAAAGACTCGAGACTCCGGCTTCTTGTGCTTTTTGTCCTCCACTGGCAAAGAAACAATATGCTATGCCCTCGATTTGCAGAATAGATGGGGAATTGAGAGAACTGAGCCAGAGAAATTCATGTACTGGAGTGAAGGGTTCGAATAGTGGGGGACACAATAAAATGGGAAAGGTAGGAGTGCGAAGGGAAGTCAAGTGGAGCTTTTTCGCACAAAGTGTAATAACGGCTCGTAGAACCAGTGAGCACTGAAGTGAGCAGTGCCAATGAGTTTGAGCTTTTATTGCATGTTTTTTTTAATTTATTTGCTCTTGGGATGTGGTCGATACTGTCACCCATGATGACTGCTGTGCCCTTATTGCACGCTTCTTTAATTTCCCTTTTAATGTCATCCACAACCTCCGCCTTACTGTTTGGAGGTCTATATACCACTCCAACTAACGTTTTCTGCCGCTTAGTATTTCTCAATTCTACCCATACAGATTCCACATCATCATAAGGGCATGGGTGACTTTAATCTACATATAGATTGGGCTAACCAAATTAGTAACAATACCATGGAGGAGGAATTCCTAGAATGTCTACGGGATGGTTTCCTGGACCAATATGTCAAGGAACCAACCAGAGCTCAGGCCATCTTAGACTGGGTATTGTGTAACGAGAAAGGATTAATTAGCAATCTTGTTGTACGAGGCCCCTTGGGTTGGAGCGATCATAAGATGATCGAATTCTTCATTAAGATGGAGAATGAAGTAGTTGACTCAGAGAGAGGGTCCTAAATTTAAATAAAGGAAACTACAATGGTCTGAGGCGTGAGTTGGGTAGGATTGATTGGGGAATGTCACTCAAAGGGTTGACGGTGGATTGGCAATGGCTAACATTCAAAGACTGAATGGATGATCTACAGAATTTGTTCATCCCAGTTTGGCGTAAAAATAAAACAAAAAAGTTGACTCAACCATGGCTAACAAGGGAAATTAGGGATAGCATAAGGTCCAAGGAGAGCACATATAAATTGGCCAGAAAAAGCAATAATCCTGAGGATTGGGAGCAGTTTAGGATTCAACAAAGGAGGACAAAGGGATTAATTAAGAAGGGGAAAATAGAATATGAGAGTAAGCTTGCCAGGGAACATAAAAACTGACTGTAAAAGCTTTTATAGATATGTGAAGAGAAAAAGATTGGTGAAGTCAAGCGTAGGTCCCTTGCAGTCAGAATCAGGGGAATTTATAATGGGGAACAAAGAAATGGCTGACCAACTAAATACATATTTTGGTTCTGTCTTCACAAAGGAGGACACAAATAACCTCCCAGAGATGCTGGGGAACATAGGGTCTGATGAAAGGGTGGAACTGAAAGAAATCAGTATTTGTAGGGAAATGGTGTTAGGAAAATTGATGGGACTGAAGGCCGATAAATCCCCAGGGGCTGATAATCTACATCCTAGGGTACTTAAGGAAGTGGCCCGAGAAATAGTAGATGCATTGCTGGTCATCTTCCAGAACTCGATAAAATCTGGAACAGTTCCTGTAGTGTCCGTGTGTTGATAAAGACACTGAAGACAGGAGTTGGTTCATAGGTGTTTACTAAGCAAAGTCTGGGGGGGGTTCTAACGGATATACACAATATACAGGCTTATATAGCCCGAGTGGCCATTACCGGCATTACAGCACACCTGGGGCTCTTAAAGGCACATACACTACAATTCCTCCCCTTTTAGTTAACCAGTACATCATATTTTAAGTAATTATTAATTACAAGTTATAAGAAAAATAATACACACATTACTGTAGTTAATTAATTATAAGTCAGTCTCTCAGGAGGCTTCCTGACTCGGTCCGGATAACGCCTCGGGGGTGTAGTAGTTTCTGGTGGTGTAGTAGGTTCTTTTGGCAAGGCTGATTCGGCTTGAATGCCAGTGTCAGGTTCATCGGGTTCCAGTATCACTGGATCGGAGGTAGATATGGGTATCTCTACTTCATCGTTAGACGTATAGAGTTGTGGTGTAGGTTGTCCCTTTTTGGATGACTTTATGATTTGGTCAGCATGGCGCCTTATTATGCTTTCTCCGATGTCCACGGTATACATCAGTGGTCCTAGTCGTGTGCAGATAGTTCCAGGTTGCCATTTCTCGGTACGGTAGTCCCGGGCCAAAACTTGTTGACCTACCTGGAAGGTTCTAGTTGGCCTTTCATTCATGCCTTGAAACTGTCGGTTCTCCATGTCCCTTCTGATGTTGGGCTTGACCAAATCCAGCCGGCATCTTAGGTTTCTACTGAAGAACATCATGGCGGGAGTTTGGTTGGTAACCATATGTGTTGCATTCCTGTATGCGAATAAGAAGTTATCCACCTTGTGCTGAAGTTTTATGTCTTCATTACCCATGGCCTTTATGGCCTTCTTGAAGGTCTGGACAAACCATTCAGCCAATCAATTGGTGGCGGGATGGTATGGGGCGGACGTGTAGTGCTTAACCCCATTGTTTTTTAAGAACTTTCTGAATTCTTCGGACACAAATTGCGGTCCATTATCAGAACATATCTGTTCCGGCAGCCCATTCCTGGCAAATATGGTCCTTAATACTGTGATGGTTTTTTCCGTGGTGGTGGAGGACATCTTTATTACCTTCGGCCACTTGGAGTGTGCATCAACCGCAATTAAGAACATTGAGTCCATAAATGGACCAGCAAAGTCGATGTGCACCCTTTGCCAGGGAGATGAGGGCCACTCCCATGGATGTAGAGGGGCGTGTGGTGGAGCGTTTTGGACCTTCTGGCATCCTAGGCAGCTCTTGGTCATTTCTTCAATGTCTCCATCGATACCTGGCCACCATACAAACGCCCTAGCTAGGTTCTTCATTTTCACTCCACCCAGATGCCCCTCGTGAAGCTCCTTTAGCACTTTATCCTGGAGTTTGGGTGGAATCACCACTCTGGATCCACACATCAAGGTTCCTCGGCACACTGACAGCTGTTCTCTTCTTTGCGAGCATGCTGGCAACAGTGGTTCGCCATGTGCTGGCCATCCCTTCACTGTTAAATCGTAGACCCGTGAGAGAGTCGGGTCATTTCTCGTCTCCCTTTCAATGGCAGAATTTGTTACTGGTAGACTTTCCACTATGGTAGAGTGGAACATCTCTACTGGGTCTTGAGGGAAGTGGTGGTAGGGATTGTGGATGCATTGTTAATAATTTTCCAAAACTCCCTGGACTCGGCAAAGGTCCCAGCAGACTGGAAAACTGCTAATGTAACACCCTTATTTAAAAAGGGCAGTAGACAGAAGGCTGGAAACTATAGACCGGTTAGCCTAACATCTGTGGTTGGTAAAATTTTGGAGTTCATTATTAAGGAGACAGTAACAGGACATTTGGATAATCATAATTTAATAGGACAAAGTCAGCATGGTTTTATGAAGGGGAAGTCATGTTTGACAAATTTTCTGGAGTTCTTTGAAGAAGTAACATATAGGGTGGATAAAGGGGAACCAGTGGACGTAGTGTATTTAGACTTCCAAAAGGCATTTGATAAGATGCCTCACAAAAGATTATTGCTTAAGATAAAAAAATCACAGGATTGGGGGTAATATTCTGGCATGGATAGAGGATTGGCTATCTAACAGAAGGCAGAGAGTTGGGATAAATGGTTCATTCTCAGACTGGCAATCAGTAACTAGTGGTGTTCCACAGGGGTCAGTGCTGGGTCCCCAACTCTTTACAATCTATATTAACGATTTGGAGGAGGGGACCGAGTGTAACATATCAAAGTTTGCAGATGATACTAAGATGGGAGGGAAAGTAGTGAGTGAGGAGGACATAAAAAACCTGCAACGGGACATAGACAGGCTAAGTAAGTGGGCAGAGATTTGGTAGATGGAATACAATACTGGAAAGTGTGAGGTTATGCACTTTGGCAGGAAAAATCGTAGAGCAAGTTATTATCTTAATGGCAAGAAACTGGAAAGTACTGAAGTACAAAGGGATCTGGGGGTCCTTGTGCACGAAACTCAAAAGGTTAGTATGCAGGTGCAGCAAGTGATTAAGAAGGCCAATGGAATGTTGGCTTTCATTGCTAGGGGGATAGAATATAAAAATAGGGAGGTATTGCTTCAGTTGTACAAGGTATTGGTGAGACTGCACCTGGAATACTGCGTACAGTTTTGGTGTCCATACTAAGAAAGGACATACTTGCTCTCGAGTCAGTACAAAGAAGGTTCACTCGGTTAATCCCGGGGATGAGGGGATGGACATATGAGGAGAGGTTGAGTAGATTGGGACTCTACTCATTGGAGTTCAGAAGAATGAGAGGCGATCTTATTGAAACATATAAGATTGTGAAGGGGTGGGATCGGGTGGATGCGGGGAAGATGTTCCCGATGATGGGTGAAACTAGAGCTAGGGGGCATAGTCTTAGAATAAGGGGCTGCTCTTTCAAAACTGAGATGAGGAGGAACTACTTCACTCAGAGGGTGGTAGGTCCATGGAATATGCTGCCCCAAAAGGCTGTAGAAGCTACATCATTACATAAATTTAAAACAGAAATAGACAGTTTCCTAGAAGCAAAGGGAATTAAGGGTTACGGGGAGCGGGCAGGAATTTGGACATGAGTCTAGGTTCGGATCGGTCATGGCCCTGTGGGTAGCGGAGCGGGCCCAGGGGCCGTGTAGCCTGATCCTGCTCCTATTTCGTGTGTCTAATTCTGTTAGATTCAGGAGATGGTTCTGTGATAGTGGATTGGCGGTTAGGATCAGATCAGCCATGATCTTATTGAATGGCGGAGCAGGCTCGAGGGGCCGATTGGCCTACTCCTGCTCCTATTTTTTATGTTCTTATGTTCTTATGGGTCTACTGTAGGTGCCTCTTCTACCGTTGGCAACGGTAGGCGCGATAAACCGTCAGCATTCCCATGCTGTTTTGATCCTTTGTATTCTATGTTGTATTGGTGTGGCCCTAGAAAAAGGGACCACCTCTGTAGCCTTTGCGCTGTCATAATGGGAACACCCTTTTTAGGGTTGAATATGGAGATGAGGGGTTGATGGTCAGTCAACAAGGTAAATTTTTGTCCGTGTAGGTAATGGTTGAATTTCTTCACTCCCCATACCAGGCTGAGTGCTTCCCTCTCGATTTGGGCATAGTTACGCTCAGCTGAGTTTAATGAGCGTGACGCAAAAGCTATCGGCCGCTCTGAGCCATCAGGGAATTTATGGGATGATACTGCTCCTATGCCGTAAGGGGATGCATCGCATGCCAGTCTGATTGGCCAAAACTTCTTCGGATGTGATTAAGTCTTTGCATTTATGGAAGGCACGTTTACAGTCTTCGTTCCATTTCCAAATCACTCCTGTTTGTAGAAGTTCATTAAGGGGGTGTAGAAGAGTTGATAAGTTCGGTAAAAATTTATGATAGTAATTTATTAATCCCAGGAACGACCTTAATTGTGAAACATTTTCAGGTGCTGGGGCTTTTATGACTGCTTCAATTTTTTCAGGTGACTTATGCAACCCTTCATTATTAATTATGTGGCCACAATATGATATCTGATTTTGGAAAAATTCACACTTGGGGCGATTTGCTCGTCGGCCCCATTCTTTCAGCCTAGTGAGCACCTGCTCCAAATTGGCAAGGTGCTCGTTGTCGTTTTCTCCTGTTACAAGGATGTCGTCTAGGTAGCATTGAGTCCCCGGAATCCCTTGCAGGACTTGCTCCATAGCTCTTTGCCAGATAGCTGGAGCTGATGCTACTCCGAAAACCAGTCGATTGTACTGGTACAGGCCTTTGTGTGTGTTTACCGTGAGATACTTTTTAGAGGCCTCCTCAACCTCCATCTGTAGATATGCATGTGCCAAGTCAATTTTGGTGAAACGTTTCCCTCCGGATAGTGAGGCGAAAATATCTTCTATCCTCGGAAGAGGATATTGTACTGTGTGAAGGACCGGGTTTACAGTCACCTTGAAGTCTCCACAGATGCGAATTTTCTCTGTTCTTCAGATTTATCATTATTTCATGCTTTTTTCATGACTGGAACGATGGGTGTTGCCCACTCGCTCCAATCTATTTTGGATAATACGCCTGCCTTTTCCAAATTCTCCAGCTCTGCCTCGACTGCTGGACGAATTGCGTATGGCACCGGTCTTGCCTTAAAAAATTTGGGAATTGCTGCATCTTCCACTTTTATTGAGGCGGTGATGCCTTTCAAGGTTCCTAGTTTCTCTTGAAACACTTCTTTGGCGTTGGCCAAGATGTCTTTTAATCGTTCAGGTATGATGTCATCATTGTTTATTTTCTTACTGGTCACCGTCAGTGCCTGAATGGAGTGCCAGTCTAAACGTATCTTTCTGATCCATTCACGTCCCAACAACGGTGGACCACCATCTTGTAGAATGTATCAATACAACTTTCATATTTCTTTGCCGTTGTATACAACAGGCACCTTTATTTTTCCTTTGGGGTATACTTTCTGCCCCGTATATGTTTTTAAGATAATGGATGTGTCTTTTAGAGTTATATGCGAAAATAACCTCTCGTAATCCCGTCGATTTATTACGGTTAGAGCTGATCCTGTATCTAGCTCCATTTTAACAGGGGACCCTGCTATCGTGAGGGTAACCCAAATGGTTTGGTAATCATCTTTGGCAAGTACATTATGTAATTTGAGACAGCTTAGTCTCTTGTTTTCGGAGTCACTATCGCTCTTCTGGTCTTCGGAGCTACTGTCTGTCATCATTTGTACCTTCCTGTACATTCCTTTATTAATTTTTTTTTCCTGTCTGTGGATTTATTTTGTCCAGATCGGCATACCTGTGCAATGTGTCCAGTCTTTCCGCATTGCCTGCATGCTTTGTCCTTGAACCAGCAGTCCTTCTGGTTATGGGTGGATCGGCCGCAGCGATAACATCTTTTGAAACCCTGTGTCATTTCATGGGTGCCGAAGTCCTGTGTCTTTTGTTGTATCTCTGCAGCTCCTCTTGCTGCTGCTTCGTATGATACAGCCATACTGAAAGCTTTGTCCAATGTTAAATCTTTTTCAGAAAGCAGCCTTTTTTGTGTTCCTTCACTTAAGAGACCGCAAACGAATTTGTCTCGAAGATAATCTGCTAGTCCTGCTCGAATTGGCAGTACTTTGATAGCTTTCTTAATTTGGTTAGGTAATCAGCGTTACTTTCATTCTTGTGTTGATTTCTCTTGAAGAATTTGAATCGTTCTGCTATCAGCAGCGGTGTTGGGTTTAAGTGCTCCTGCAGAGTATCAACAATTTCTTTAAAATTCTTGTCCTTTGGTTTGGCTGGAGTGATTAAATTTTGTAACAGCCTGTATGCCTTTGCGCCCATTAGGTTCAGCAGTACTGAAGCTTTTTTTTCATCTTCTATTCCATTTGCAGTGCAATATACCTCTACTCTTTCCACGTATGTGGTCCAATCCTCTATTTTGCTATCAAAAGCATCAATATTGCCAGACTTAGGCATTTCAGAAAAGATATGGCGCTTCCCGCGCTTTCCCGCCGCTGCTGCCGATGACAACGCTGTTTCCCGCGGTTTCCGTTCTTTGTTTTTTTTATTTGTTTACAGTTGGAGACTCGTTCCCGCCGGACTTTCTCTGCAGGTCTGAACGCTGACCTGCTTGCCGCGCCGGCCGTCTCCCGAGTGCTCCCTCCCAGTCCGTTATTGCTTGCCTCTGATTTCGCTGCCTGTCTCAGCTGTAGAGCCAGCTGCTGGAGCCCCAGCCTGAAGCCCAGGAAGGATTAGCGCAGTACCTGCCACCAGCTTGGCCAGCTGGTGAAACCACAGCTTCTCTCACTTTCTTGAGTCTTCTGGACGCCCGAGGAATCGATGTCCTGGAGGTGCTGCCGAATTGCAGGTAAGTCCGTTTCCACTTCGTCACCACTGTAGTGTCTGTGTGTTGATAAAGACACTGAAGACAGGAGTTGGTTCATAGGTGTTTGCTAAGCAAAGTCTGGGGGGGGTTCTAACGGATATACACAATATACAGGCTTATATAGCCCGAGTGGCCATTACTGGCATTACAGCACACCTGGGGCTCTTAAAGGCACATACACTAAAGTTCCCATGGATTGGAGGGTAGCTAATGTTACCCCACTATTCAAAAAAGGTGGTAGAGAAAAAGCAGGGAGTTATAGACCGGTAAGCCTGACATAGGAAGTGGGAAAAATGCTAGAGTCCTTTATAAAAGATGTAATAGCAGAGCACTTGGAAAGCAGTGACAGGATCGGACAAAGTCAACATGGATTTACAAAAGGTAAATCGTGCTTGACTAACCTACTGGAATTTTTTGAGGATGTAGCTGGTAAAATAGATAAGGGAGAACCAGTGGATGTGGTGTATTTGGACTTTCAGAAGGCTTTCGATAAGGTCCCGCATAAGAGATTAGCGTGCAAAATTAAGGCACATGGGATTGGGGGCAAGGTATTGACTTGGATAGAGAACTGGTTGGTGGACAGAAAGCAAAGAGTTGGAATAAACGGGTCATTTTCCGAGTGGCAGGCAGTGACTAGTCGGGTACTGCAAGGATCGTTCCTAGGACCCCAGCTGTTCACAATATATATTAATGATCTGGACGAGGGAATTGGATGTAATATCTCCAAATTTGCAGACGACACAAAGCTGGGTGGGAGGGTATGCTGTGAGGAGGATGTCGTGAAACTCCAGTACGATTTGGACAGGTTGGGTGATTGGGCAGAAACATGGCAAATGCACTATAATGTGGATAAATGTGAGGTTATCCACTTTGGTGGCAAAAACAGGAAGGCAGATTATTATTTGAATGGCAATAGATTGGAAGTAGGGGAACTGCAAAGAGACCTGGGTGTTTTTGTGCACCCGTCGCTGAAGGTAAGCATGCAGGTGCAGCAGGCGGTTAAGAAGGCAAATGGTATGTTGGCCTTCGTAGCAAGATGGTTCGCGTACAGGAACAAGGATGTCTTGCTGCAATTGTACAGGGCCTTGGTGAGACAGCACCTTGAGTATTGTGTGCAGTTTTGGTCACCTTATCTGAGGAAGGACGTACTTGCCATGGAAGGAGTGCAGCGAAGATTCACCAGGCTGATACCTGGGATGGCAGGAATGACGTATGAGGAGAGATTGTGTCGATTGAGCTTATACTCACTGGAGTTTAGAAGATTGAGAGGGGATCTCATTGAAACCTATAAAATTCTGTCAGGCCTGGACAGACTAGATGCAAGAAGGATGTTTCCAATGGCCAGGGATTCCAGAACCAGGGGTCATAGTCTAAGGATAAGGGGTAAGCCATTTAGAACTGAGATGAGGAGGAATTTCTTCACCCAGAGAGTGGTAAACCTGTGGAATTCTCTGCCACAGAGGGCGGTGGAGGCCAGTTCATTAAATATATTCAAGAAGGAGTTGGATATTTTTCTTAAGGCTAAAGGGATCAAGGGATATGGGGAGAAGGCAGGGACAGGGTACTGAATTTGGATGATCAGCCATGATCTCATTGAATGGCGGAGCAGGCTCGAGGGGCCGAATGGCCTACTCCTGCTCCTATCTTCTATGTTTTTTCTATGTTTCTGGGCACCACACCTTAGGAAGGCTATATTGGCCTTGGAGGGAGTGCAGCGTAGTTTTACCAGAACGATACCCAGACTCCAAGGGTTAAGTTATGAGGAGAGATTACACAAATTAGGGTTGTATTCCCCAGAATTTTAAAGGTTAATGGTTGATCTGATCGAAGTTTTCAAGATATTAAGGGGAAGAGATAGGTGTAGAATTTGCAAAATTGAACATTGTATTATAAGGGTCCTTTGGCAGAAGAGGCCCTGTTTTAAAGACTATTTTAAAAGAAGTCCAGGAAAAGGGGCACATAAAATGGCCGCCAGACCCCGTGACCGACTAATTGGGACACTTTAAAATGGTTCCTGCAGTCCACAGACAGCCTTTGTGGATTCAACCCACAGTAAGTTCGAAGCCGTTTCGGAGAAAACGAAACCAGACACGAACACATACATATAGATTGGATGCAGATCCAGTCAGATCGGCCTGTAGATAAAGGCCATCCAAATGTTTACCCAGACAAAGGGAAACAGTTTCATATTCATAAGGGGAGCATCAAAGACCCATTAAAGACATCAAGAAGACATTCAAAACAATGCGGGGTCGTTCCAGACCAGAGATGGCCATCACCGGCCATCCCGAAAGCAGTTTAAATATAATAACTACCCCGCTGTGCTTTCAGCCTGCCAAAAGTTAAACAAAGGCTAACTTTGATTTGGGCGGGCGATAGAGGCTTCTCCTGAGAAGTATATCTGGGGGAACCCGGGGTAGCTAGAAGATGGTATTCAGAGGCATCAGCATCCTCCTTCGCAGTACACCAGCTCGGAAAGATTGAAGAAGAAGAAGAAGACGAAGGTGATTCGAGTCTGCATCCTGCCCCGGGGTAACCATCGGGAGATCGTTGACAAACCCCGGGCCGTTGACGAGACAAAAGTGCAGCAGCCTACAGAAGAAACCTATATGAAAGCCGGCTAGAGGCTTCCAACCGTGGTCAAGCAGATGGTCTCTGTCCCCGCCGACGTCCAGGCCCGCCAGTGTCCAGCCTGCCTGTGACCTTCACCTCGAGAGAGAGAGAGAGAGAGAGAGAGAATTGTGGCGCAGCTCGCTGTGGCTCCACTGACCACAAGGAAACAGGATGCCTGAGGGGATCAAAACGCAGACCTGTTTCAAAACTCTATACTTTTCCAACTGGATTGGTGAGCATGTTTCTGGCCCTTCATAATCGGATCTAGATAGGTTTAATGGGGTGGGCATTTTGGGTATAATTAACATGTGTTATTGTCCCTCGATGTTCCATGTGTTTCCCCATTTCGTGATGACTTTTGTAAAGTATAATATGCCTGTATCTATTTTAGTTAGTACTGTATTTTGATTTGTTTTTCCCTCCCATGCACCCTCTTATTTGCTTGCATTTGATTTGTTTTTCCTTATGCAATAAAATTCCATTTTGTTTCATTAAACTTGGTCTATAAGAGTATTCTCTGAATTGCAGTTCCTGCACCTAAGTCCAGTGTCTAGAACCTAAAGGGCGAGTGGGTCGAACCACTCAAGGTTTTACTGTGCAAAAGAGAGAGAGAGGCCTCTGGCGAGAGAAACCTCTGTGATCTCGGAGAGAAAACCCCTTACATAGGGTAGATAGAGAGAAACTATTTCCACTGGTCGGGGATTCTAGGACTAGGGGGCATAGTTTAAAAATTAGAGCCAGATCATTCAGAAGTGAAATTAGGAAACACTTCTACACATAAAGGGTGGTAGAAGTTTGAAACTCTCTTCCGCAAATGGCAATTGATGCTAGATCAATTGTTAATTTTAAATCGGAGATTGATAGCTTTCTGTTAACCAAAGGTATTAAGGGATCCTTCTTCTTAGGCAGTCCCTCGGAACCGAGGAAGACTTGCTTCCACATTAAAACTGAGTTCTCAGATGACTGATGAGTCCAATGCGGGACCTACAGTCTCTGTCATAGGTGGGGCAGACGGTGGTTGAAGGGGCGGGTGGGTGGGGTGCTTGGGTTGACATGCGCTCCTTCCGTTGCTTGCGCTTGGCTTCCACTTGCTCCAGGCGAAGAGACTTGCGGTGTTCGACGCCTTCCCGGATGCTTCTCCTCTACTTTGTGCGGTCTTGGGCTAGGGATTCCCAGGTGTCGGTGGGGATGTTGCACTTTTTCAAGCAGGCTTTGAGGGTGTCTTGAAGCGTTTCCTCTGCCCATCTGGGGCTCTCTTGCCATGATGGAGCTCCGAGTAGAGCGCTTGTTTTGGGAGTCTCGTATCGGGCATGCCTACTGTCAACAAGGGTAGATGTCGATGACGAAGTCCAACACCTCCTTCAGTGTGCCAGTGCAGTCTTTGGTCGCCTGAGGAAGAGAGTGTTTGAAGGCCAGGACCTGAAACCCAGCACCAAGCTCATGGTCTTCAGAGCAGTGGTGGTACCCGCCCTCCTGTATGCCTCAGAGACATGGACCATGTACAGCAGGCACCTCAAAGCACTGGAGAGGTGCCACCAACGCTGCCTCAGCAAGATCCTGCTAATCCATTGGCAGGATAGGCGCACCAACATCAGTGTTCTCGCTCAGGCCAACATCCCCAGCATCGAAGCTTTGACCACGTTCGATCAGTTCTGATGGACGGGTCACATCGTCCGCATGCCCGACACGAGACTCCCAATACAAGCCGTATTAAGGGATATGGGCCAAAGGATATGGAGTTTGGTCACAGATCAGCCATGATCTCATTGAATGGTGGAACAGGATCGAGGGGCTGAATGACCAACTCCTGTTCCTATGTTCCTTCAACACAGGGACTGCAACGGTTCAAGAAGGCAGCTCACCACCACTCTCTCAAGGGCAATTAGTGATGGGCAATAAATGCTGGCCTTGCCAGTGATGCCTGCATCCCATGAACGAAAAGAAAACTTTGTTCACTAATGTCCTTTAGGGAAGTAAACCTGCCGTCCTTGCCCGGTCTGGCCTATGTTTGACACCGAGCCCACAACTGTAAGGAAACGGTCAATTCTTAACTTTCAGCTTTTGCTTGTTCAGGAAGTTTTTGTTTGAAGGACAGTTTAAATTAAAAGGATTTTCAGCCAGAGAGCTTCAGTTGATAACAAGTTACTGCACAGACACAGAAGCAGGGACACCCTTTGCTGATAAGAGATTCAACAAAGCAACAGACTTTGGTAGTTCCAGCCTTGAAGAGGCACCTGCCATAGATCTGGAAAATTAGGGAATGTGCCAAGTAATGGGGAGTTATTCTTGTTAAAACTGAAGTCCAGCTAATTGGATGAGGTTGTAGGAATGTCTAGTTCCTATCCAAAGACTGAGGTCCACTCAGGCGCTTAAACAAAACGAAGTTTAATGGAAACTAACAGGTTTAAACAAGTAACTGCAGGAGAACATCGAGTGTAGGTCTATTCAGTTCGGAGGCTCCACGAGGACTGCTGGCTGGTCCCGTGGTTGACGTCATGATGTCATCACGTTCTTCCCGCCAGTGGGGGATCACGTGATGTACGGCGTGACGTCATCGCGTTTACCCGCGCTGTTAAAGTAATCACGCTCTATACAAGTAAACAGTATAAATAAAGATACAGACTCAGGCTGTAGCTAACATGTTGTTAAAGGGAATTATACACAAATGATCTGAGTCCTTTAGTGGCTCCGCCACATGCGCCCCCCCAGAATTGTCTTTAACAGCAAAAGTGAGACGGCGAGGAGGCCTGACAAGCCTGTCCCAGCGACTTCTGTAACCCTGAAGTGGAAGCTGATGGCCGGTGGTCGAGCTGTTGGGTGGTTGTGCTGGAGCTGGCACGGTGACTGTGGGCGGTCGGCCCCGTTTTGGCGGTTGAGCGATTTCGACTGGGCTGTCCAGGTCTAAGTGCGCTGGCTTCAGCCGGTCAACTGATATGTGGTCCGGCTTACCTCCGATATCGACCGAAAAGGATTTGTCTCCCGGCTCTATGACGCAGAAGGGACCAGTGTAAGGAGGCTTGAGCGGGTCCCGGTGAGCGTCGTGGTGGATAAACACGTACTCGGCGCTTTTCAGCTCAGTTGGAACATGGGAGCTCTGTAAGCCGTGATGCGACGTAGGCACTGGAGCGAAACATCTGGCCGCTTCCTGGTGGCTGACGAGTTGCTGGGATGCGGAGCATGGCTCTGTTGGAGACAGGAGGAAATCCCTGGTACTCGTAGTCGTTGGCCATATACGAGTTCCGCCGAGGAGGACTGAATATCGTCTTTGGGCGCCGTACGAAGACCCAAAAGGAACCAGGGAAGTCTGTCCACCCATCCCGCGCCTTGAAGACTGGCCCACAGAGCGGCTTTGAGCGACCTGTGGAATCGCTCGCACAGGCCGTTCGCCTGTGGAAGATAGGCAGTGGTGCGATGTAGTTTGGTGCCGAGCCCCTGAGCCACAGCGTTCCAGAGCTCAGAGGAAAACTGCGGTCCACGATCGGAAGAGATGTCCGCCGGTACGCCGAAACGAGCAACCCAAGAGGAGATGAAAGCTCTGGCCACATCTGCCGAAGTGATGGAAACCAAAGGAACTGCCTCTGGCCATCTAGTGGTGCAGTCTACCATTGTGAGGATGTGTGTAAAACCTTGAGAAGGTGGAAGCGGCCCCACGAGGTCCACATTCACGTGGTCGAATTGACGCTCCGGAACAGCGAAGGTGGCCAATGGAGCTTTTACATGACGCTGTACCTTGGCCTTTTGGCAGACCACGCAGGTGTTGGCCCAGTCGCGGACATCCAGGTGCATACTCCTCCAGACGAATTTTGACGACATCAGCCTTTGCGAGGCCCTCATGCCAGGGTGTGACAAACCGTGTATGGTGTCGAACACTGAAAAACGCAAGCAGTTGCCACGTCCCATTCACCCACTGTTCCTGCACTGCGCCGATTGCGTAGTCCAACGCGTCGGTGGTAAGGGCAATGGTGGCACCTGGAAGCGGGTGCGCCAGCATGGTTGCGTTGGCCAAGGCGCCTTTGGTGTCGACGAACGCCCGGTCCAGCTCGGCCATCCAGCTGATCGGATCCTTACCGGACTTGGCCTTGAGGGCCTCGTACAAGGGCTGCATAAGCAGAGCTGCCTTAGGGACGAACCGGTGATAAAATTTACCATCCCGAGGAACTCCTGTAGGGCCTTGACAGTCTGCGGGCGCGGGAAAGATGTAACCGCCTCGACCTTCGTCTGTAAGGGAATTGTGCTGTCTGATGTAATGCGATGGCCCAAGAAATCAATCTGCTGCAGGCCGAACTGGCACTTGGCCGGGTTGATAATCAAACCGTGTTGACTGAAGTGTGTGAAGAGGGTACGCAAATGGCAGAAGTGCTCCTCTTTGCTAGGGCTGGCGATGAGGATGTCGTCGAGGTAGGCGAAGAGGAATTTTAGGTCCCGAAGCACGGAGTCCATTAAGCGCTGGAAAGCCTGTGCAGCATTCTTTAAGCCAAACGGCATCCGCAGAAATTCGAACAGGCCGAATGGAGTGATGACTGCGGTTTTTGGGACGTCTTGCGGGTGCACGGGGACCTGGTGGTAACCGCGGACGAGGTCGACTTTCGAAAAAAAGGTATTTCCCGCCAAATGGGCCGAGAAATCTTGGATATGCGGGATCGGGTACCGATCAGGAGTGGTGGCGTCATTCAGGCGTCGGTAGTCGCCGCATGGCTGCCATCCGCCGCCAGGTTTCGGAACAATGTGGAGAGGCGAAGACCAGGGACTATTCGACCGGCGAATAATCCCCAGCCGCTCCATCGTGTCGAACTCTGCTTTCGCAGCCACGAGCTTGCCGGGTTCGAGTCGTTGGGCCTGTGCGTAAACCGGGGGGCCGGTGGTGGTGATGTGATGTTCCACACCATGTTTAGTAGCCGAGGAGGAGAAAGTGAGCCTGGTCAGATCTGGGAACTCTCCGAGGAGCCGAGTGAAGTCGTCTGGAGGTGGGAACGCACAGAAGACAGTGCGCGGCACGGCGTTACCGCGGTGGCATGGGATGGAGTGGAACGTGGCCGCGTTGATCAACCGGCGGTGCCTGACATTGACCAGGAGGCCGTTGGCGCACAAAAAATCCACCCCAAGGATGGCCTGCGTGACTTTGGCCGTGATGAATTCCCAGTGGAAACGCTGGCCGCCGAAACACACCTGGACCCTCCGCCTTCCGAAGGTCCGAACGGCCGCGCCATTAACCGCCGCGAGGGCGGGGCCGTGGCTCCCAGCTAGTATATCGAGATTTGACGCAGGTAAGATGCTACACTGCGCCCCGGTGTCGCAAAGGAAACATCGACCAGATAGGGAGTCGGTGATGAGGAGAAGCTTCCCTGAGTCTCCGATGGCCATCGCAGCCACGGGCCGCTCGTTAGACCCGGTCCTCTTTCACCAGGGTGTCTGTAGATGGTTTTTTTTTGTGCGATAAACTGCAGGGAGGGCGGCAGCATCTTGCTTTTGTGCCAAAACAGGCATGGTAAAAGCACAACCCCGCTGATTGAGGAGCTGGAGCAGCATCTGTGGGAGAGGGGTGCCTCGTGGCCACACAGTGCTGTTGTGTCACCACGAAGATCTTGTCCGCTTCGGCAGCAAGCTCCGCGCAGTCTGTGACTTTGGACCTGGCTAGGGCAGCCTGAACTTGCTCCGGGAGTAGGCTGAGGAATAGCTCCCTGAAGAGGAAGCATTCCTGCTCGGACCCGAGAAGCGTGAGCATCTGGCTCATGAGCTCGGACGGCTTGGCGTCCCCGAGGCCGGGCATAGCGAGCAGCCGGCGGGCGTGCTCCGACTTCATGAGCCCGAAAACCTGCAGCAACCGCGCCTTTAAGGTGTCATACTTGCAATCAATAGGCAGACTACCGAGTAGGCTGACGATCCGCGAGGCTGTGGCACTGTCGAGGACGGAGACCATGTAATAATAACGGGTCTGATCCACAACGATGTCCCTGATGGCGAACTGGGCTTCAGCCTGGATGAACCACGCGGCTGGTTGTTGCTCCCAGAACTGCGGTAGCTTCAAGGTAACAGCGTTCGTTTCCATGTTGATTATCTTCTGCGAAAACCGTTCGCAAAAGTCGGGGTCACCAATGTAGGAATGTCTAGTTCCTATCCAAAGACTGAGGTCCACTCAGGCGCTTAAACAAAACGAAGTTTAATGGAAACTAACAGGTTTAAACAAGTAACTGCAGGAGAACATCGAGTGTAGGTCTATTCAGTTCGGAGGCTCCACGAGGACTGCTGGCTGGTCCCGTGGTTGACGTCATGACCTCATCACGTTCTTCCTGCCAGTGGGGGATCACGTGACCTACGGCATGACGTCATCGCGTTTACCCGCACTGTTAAAGTAATCACGCTCTATACAAGTAAACAGTATAAATAAAGATACAGACTCAGGCTGTAACTAACATATTGTTAAAGGGAATTATATACAAATGGTCTGAGTCCTTAAGTGGCTCCGCCACAAGGTAAGACTTTGAAACATGTGGATCCTCACGTAGCCAGAGTGAAAGAAAGGTGTAAAAGAGGAGTGTTAGGATAGATACTTCAGAATTCGATAAGACTTGCCTAGCCGTTCCCGTCGAGCTCGAAACCTGTGACATGGTGAATTCCCCGGTCTTGTACTGCAAGTGTGACCCTGAGTATATGTGTAATTATTATTACTAATAGTTAGCATTGTATATGTGTGATTATTGAATATAATAGTTATTGTAATTCCTACGAAAGCATTTGAACCTTACTATCTTGTGGAATAACGCATAAATTGATAAGTAAGAACACCCATTCCCCAACACAACAATCTGAGTGACTCTAAACCACAACTCTGAACTGGCCTAGCAAGCCATTCAGTGGGATCAAAACCTGGGGTTCAAGATCCAACATCTTCTCAGGGCATCTAGGGATGGGCATTAAACGCCAGCGATGCCCACATCATGAAAACTATTTCAATAAAAAAAGAAGGGGGTAATTTTCCGAGTATTCACCAGAGAGAGGAACCCTTGCCCACCCCTGGCTGATATTGGAAAATCTCAAGTACGCTGACAGTGGGCAAGGATCTCTGGCACTGGCACACACACACACGGTGAAAAGTGGGCAAGGTTCTCTGGCACCGGCACAAACACACACGGTGAATTACCCCAGGGTCTTTCAAATGGTACAAGGAACGAATCTCACTGAGAGAAAGAACAAACATAGTCCTAGTACCACCAAATAGAAGTTGGGTTAAGCAGTTGGAAAGTTGTGCTGAAGCATCCAATTTCAATTTGCTTATCCTGCACTTTCTACTGATGAGAAACTTGGCACTTCCTAACCAGAACAGCTTGAGAATCTAATCTTAATTGGATCTGAATCATGCCATTTGAACTGCACCCAAACCACTCCAATAAGCCATCCAAAACAAAAGTGGAAGATTATATCCACAGGAACACTAGCAGGGTCCTTAGGTCAGACTTCTGTGTTGAAACACAAGCCTTGTTGCAGCTGCAGCTTATCACTCTCGACATATCCTGCAGATGATATCAGTTGATGATGGCTTGTTGATTAAATTAAGGCACATGGTATTAAAGAGAGTGTGGCAGCATGGGTAGGAAGTTGGCTAAGTATATGTCAGATGAACTTTAACCTGGAGAAGAGTGACGTGGTACACTTTGCGAGGAAGAATGAAGATACAGTAGATGGTATAACTTTAAAAGGGTGTAGGGGTTGTTGGTTGGGTGGTCGGTTTGGCCCCGGGCCTGACCCAGTGGACGTTTTCGAGGCGTCCCCACACTCCCACTCAGTTCTGACACTGGGATCCTACCAGGCAGCTGATGCGCAGGATAACAAGCTCGAGACAGACAAGCAGGTGAAAGGTTCAAATAATAACGGTTTTATTGAGAGAAAAATAAAACAAAACAAGCAAGCAGAGAAATTAATTGGTTCAACGATACTAAACCAAGGCTACAGCTCTATACACTTTAAAAAGAGAAAAATAAAAAGGAATACTATATATTCAAAACAGAGGGCACGCGAGTGCGGGAAGGAGTACAACACATCGAGGGGTATCACACATTAATACTCCCCTTAGCCTTATCCCCACCTCCTACACTATCCCTAACCTAGGTCGAACTAAAGGGGGGTCAGACTCTCATGCTCACCCAACGCATTGGAACAAAGGCCTTTAGGTTGTCCTGGGACTGCAGCTTTAGTTGGTCTGGCCTGGTAAAGTTCAGTGTACACTGGCCACACACTCTCCCGTCAGTCAGGTAGTGGATCTTCCTCCTTGGCTGGGCGAAAAGGCTTCCCTCCTGGGTCAGGCTGCGCCGTTTAGCGAGGCCCGCTCTGGGCTCCGGTCCGTACCGGGATGGTGCACTCCGTCCTGTGTCTTCCTGGTTCCACTCTGAATCCCTGCCTGAGGTGGTGGGCACGGGGGGGGGGTGGGGGCGGGGGAACAGTCAGGTTTAAATCGGGAGGCAGTACGGACCGGGAGCTTCGCCTGCTTACCAAAGCATGGGCCTGCTGCGCATAGCCTTCCCGTCTTGGAGACTGCTTCTCCCAGTAGAGTCCTCGAAGTTTCCCTTTTGCAGCGAAGTCCCAGGATGAAATTGAAGTGAAGTGTAGAAGCTGTCTCTCCCGAAGTGTGTTCCAAGTCGAAATGTCTCGAACTGCTCTTTCTGTCTGCTTACTAAAAACAGTTATACTCTCTCGATCTGCCTTGCCTCCCCCAGATCGAGAGGTGTCCCAGGTTACTTCGTTAACTGCAAATGGCTGCAAAACGGCCGATTTCCCACTAACGGCCTTATCACCGGCCCTCATTGTTTTTGGTTTCAGTCACACAATGGTGTCTCTGGTGCCTAGTCCTCTAAAACGGTTTCTGATATGATTGGATCTGTTAGGATGGGCCCGATGATGGTTTTAACTAGCTTAACCCTGATTGCAGTGCAACCAGGTTCATTGTTCTTACTGGCCTACTGGCGACTTGCTATTACATATTCAATTCCATGTCTGGCCTGGAATCCACATCGGGACTGTGGAATTCCAGGCCCTGTCTCCAGTCTTGTTGCTGGGGAGAAAAATGACTCACTTCCAGCAGCTTTCTGGTCACGTGTCCCAGAACTCCATTTTGTACGTTTAAAAAGTGGCCAACTTTGTTTGATTCGGAAAGCAGGCGAGGTGGGGGAATTTTGCAAACTCCCTACAAGGGCTAGAAGAGCAGAGGACATTCAATGGGTTCCAATAAACAACTCTGAAGATAAGACTATTACGTAGGATCTGTTGTTTTAGAAAGAAAGTAAAAGAAAAGAAGGAAAAGAAAGAAGGAAAGAAAGAAAGAAAGAAAGAAAGAAGATGGCTCTATGGTGCTTGCCTGAGTGCGATGAAGTGCTGAACCTAATACAAATTGATGGTTGGTCTGCAGTTATTGACCATGGAAATTCAACAACTGCCCAAAAACGGGCTCGAAGTCCGTTGAGTGGCGGTTTGTGCGGCGTGAGGCCAGAATCAGTTTCGGGTTTGGGCCTGGTTTAAATACCGTCAGTGAGCTATAAATTCTTATGTCCACATTTATAATAGAAACTGCCTTTGTAAGCTTGTCACGCTGCAGTGTGTGCCAGGAGTGGCTCAGTGGCAGCACTATCGCCTCTGAAGCCTGTGGGTTCAATCCCCACTCCAGGGACTTGTGCACATAATCCAGGCTGACGCTCCCAGTGCAGTGCTGAGGGAGCGCGGCACCACTGGAGCTGCTGTCGTTCGGATGAGACGTTAAACCGAGTCCCTGTCTGCACTCTCGGGTGGACGTAAAAGATCCCATGGCACCATTGGAAGGAGTCCCTAGGGCCATATGAGTTGCATCAATGAGACCTTGCAATTCTGGGAATCTTGCCACTTGGAAAAAGTGAAGAGCCCTTTCCCGGTGACGTTCCTCATCCTTTGAAAGATTACATCGTATAGTATTTACAGCAAGGAAACAGCCAATTCGGCTCAACAGTACTTGCCAGTGTTTATGCTCCACGCGAGCCTCCTCCCACCCTACTTTATCTAACCCCATCCACATATCCTTCTATTTCTTTCTCACTCATGTGTTAATCTAGTTTTCCCTTAAATACAACTATGCTATTCGCCTCAACTGCTCCCTGTGGTAGCGAGTTCCACATTCCCACCACTCTCTGGGTAAAGAAGTTTCTCCTGAATTCCTATTGGATCTATTTGTGGCCATCTTATATTGATGGCCCCTAGTTCTGGTCTCGCCTGCAAGTGGAAACACCTTCTCTACGTCTACCCTATCAAACACTTTCATAATCTTAAAGACCTCTATCAGGTCACCCCTCCGTCTTCTCTTTTTTAGAGAAAAGAACATAAGAAGTAGGAGCAGGAGTAGGCCATACGGCCCCTCGGGCCTGCTCCGCCATTCAATAGGATCATGGCTGATCCGAATCTAGACTCACGTCCACTTCCCTGCCCTCTCCCCAGCCTGTTCAATATCATTGGCCCTGCCAAATAATTCCTCATTCACCTGCTATTGTAGCAATGCATTGCACACCGGCTGGTCTGCCGGATATCACCCATGCCAGCTGGAAAGGAGCAGTGGTACTCAAGTTCAAGGCAGTTGTGACTTTCAGTGCCATGGTCAGAGCTGTGGCAGTGGTTGAGGAGGTTTGGAGGTCCCTGGTGGCCAGAATGAGTTGGGTGAACACAAACCCTGATTCCAAAACTGACAGGCGACTGTAACAACCTTGTTCCCTCTCCTCTTAAAAAAGTTGAAGAGTATGACCATGTATTTAATTCAATAAATAGTTGGAGTAGCATTGTATGAAGTTAATTTGCAATGAAGTAAATTGCCAAAGGGAATCTCCTTTTTTAAGATTCTTATTCAAACTGCTTCCTGGCATTTGCAACTTAGTGCAAATTGCAAGTGAAACGGCGAAGAACTATGTTTAGAAATGTATGAGCCATTGGAGCGACCTGTTCTGATCTACGCTGGTGAAAGGTTGTGCCTCAGGGTAGATAATAGACAAAGATTGTTGGTGGCTGATCTAGCTTAGTTAAGAAGCAGCGTAGGCACGTCTTGACTTTCTCAAAAAGGAAGTGGATGCTGGTCAATTGAGGTGGGTAAATGGTATCGTGGTACAAATTAGCCACGATCTGATTGAATGGTGGAACAAGCTCAAGGGGCTGAATGGCCTCCTCCTCTTCCTATGTTCCAAAGTGTTAAAGACTATGAAAGATTTGGACAAAGTGGATCCAAGTAAGAATTTAAGTACAAGGGGTCATATTTACAAATTAAAGTGAACAAACGAAAATAGGAAATGCAGGAGGAACTTATTTATTAAAAGGATGTTGTTAAGTATGTGGAACAGATTATTGGCATGGGTGGTAGGTTTCGAGAAGAAACTAGACAGGTCTTGTGAACAAATGGGACTCAGCATTAGTGGAAATGCACCAAAGGAGTACAGTATAGGTGGGCTAGATGGACCAAAGATCTTCTCCTGCCCGAAACCATTACATTGGCCTGTATTTTCCGATGCCTACGGGTGTGTACGTGCTGTGTACACACCTGTAGGGACATTGGAAATGCCGGTTTCAGGCATGCGAAGAGCATGCACTGAAAAACGGCATTTCCGATCTGTCAAGAATGCTCTTGACAGATCCTCCGCCTGCCCTGGAGAAGGGCCTCTGCAGGCGGAGAGCACCTCCGCCCGCAGAAAACACTTAGAAATCTTACGCCTGGTAAAAGCATGAGAGTTGAAAAAAGTTTTAAAAAATAAATATTTTCACTCATTTATAATTTAAAAATACTTTTAAAAAAGGTAAATTTATTTTCAGCCCCGTAAAAATCTTTAATTTTTTTTTCAAAAAATTAAATTTTTGTTTAAAATATTTAATTTAATGTAATTTTAACTTATTTTAAAAACGTGATTAAAATAAAATTATTTAAAGTTTTAGTGTGTTTTTGGGGTGATCTCCATTCATGGGGCAGTAATTCCTCCCCAAACGCGTGAGTACGGAAGGGGTGCTCACGCGTCTGGCCGGAGGAAATGCCGGTTTTCAGCATGCACAGCGCATGCGCTGAAAACCGGCATTTCCTCTCCTCTAACCCAAGAGGTGAAGAGGCTAGCGCGTGCGCTGTAGGGGGCAGCGCGTGCGTCTTGGATTTCCTCTGTTTTGGGGGATTTGCGCATGTGTAAAGGCCTCCGGTCTTTACGCTTGTAAAAAGCACACGTAAGTATTTATTTTTACAGGTAAGTGGTGTTTTAGTGCAATTTAGACATTTTTTTTCCACAGGTTTATTATTTTAAAGAATCTACAATAAGGTAAGTTTAGTTTTAGACCCTTTTTATTAAAAATTTATTTTTTTCAAAAAAAAAAATTATTGTTTAAATTATTTTTTTTAACTTATTTATACTTAATTTAATGATTGGGATGTTTTTTAAAATTTTGTTTAAAGTTTAAGTAGTGTTTTGGGGTGCAGTACTTTTCATGAGTTTGACAGTTCTTACTCTCAAACTTATGAATGAAGTTTCCCCTCCCCTGATTGGCTGAACAGTGCTCACCTGATCCCAGCCGGCACATCGCACTAACTACGCCGTTGGGTCAGGTTAGCACAGCGCACCGACATCAGAACCGGGCCACTGACAGGAAATCCACTGCGGGCCAGGTTTCAGATGTAGGCGCGCCGGGTAAGTGCACATCGGGGGCTTGCACGCGCAGCAAGCCCCCGACACCAAGTTCTGGGCCCATATATTTGACAGGTCTATCTGTCAAAAGTATGAAGAGAGATACCATTCTCCTATTGGCTGGCCTGGCCCACGTGATCCCAGGGACGCTTGCGAACCACCTGTAGCCCCTGGGATACGTGGGCCCTGCGCATTTTGAATGTGGACAGGCCCAGGAGCCAAAGTGTCCAGACCTCGGGAGCTCTCGGGTAAGGGCGCAGATTGTTTTCTGATAGGAGGCCTCCGCACGCAGGAAGCCTCCTATCAGAAATCACAGGCCTATGTTGCCATTGTAACCCAGCGAGAGTGGAAATTAAATAGTTGGATCTTCCGGAGCTGAGCGGCGGACCTGCGAGAGGCACAGAGTCAGTGAGAGGAGGATAAACAGAGAGCAGAGAGGAGGCCTGGGACCGGAACTGAGCGGCGGACCTGCGAGAGGCACACAGTCAGCGAGAGGAGGATAAAAAGAGCGTGGAGAGGGGGCCTGGGACTGGAGCAGAGCTGCATAGTAAGTGCGCACTGAAAGTTATGCCGGTTGAGAAGCTTACCAACTGCAAAGTTATGTTCAAAAGGCTAAAGTTACTCAGCCAGTGCTGGCTCACTGCAGGAATGGCTCTCGGTTTGTCTCTGAGCAACTCTCTCTCTCTCTCTCACAGAAGGTGTGGTCCAAAAATGGCTACCACTAATAATCCAGGAAGAGTCCCCTTTAAATAGCGCCCCCCCAGCCCGACAGCAACTGGGAAACGTTCCAGGTAACCTGTCGTTGGTAGCGAAAGGCGGAACGGAGGGGGGCGCCACTGAATTTCAGGTCAGGGGCGCAACAAGGGCGTTGCACACTGAAATGACGTCATGATCTGCGTGCGCCGGTGAGCGGGCGCTACAGTTTAGCGCCAGCGCTAAATGTCCGCTCAATTTGGGAAGAGGCGCAGGGTTCGCTGCACCCGGGCGCTAGTTGGTTAGCGCCCCACTTCTTGACCTCTTTAGGCGCTAATGGGTGGCGCAACCAACCAAATTTTTCCCCCTATGACTCGATAATGGATTCACCATCGCCAAATCTCCCATCATCAACATCCTGAGGGTCACCATTGACCAGAAACATAACTGGACCAGCCACATAAATACTGTGGCAACAAGAGCAGGTCAGAGGCTGGGTATTCTGCTGTGAATGACTCATCTCCTGACTCCCCAAAGCCCTTCCACCCCAAACAGGGAATACGTCAGGAGTGTGATGCAATATACTCCACTTGCCTGGGTGAGTGCAGCTCCAACAACACTCAAGAAGCTGGACACCATCCAAGAGAAAGCAATCCATTCACCACCTTAAACATTCACTCCCTCCACCACCGGCGCACTGTGGCTGCAGTGTGTACTATCTACAAGATGCACTGCAGTAACTCGCCAAGGCTTCTTCGAGAGCACCTCCCAAACCCGCGACCATCGTCGCTGGGTCAAAATCCTGGAACTCCCTCCCTAACAGCACTGTGGGAGTACCTTCACCACACGGACTGCAGTTGTTCAAGAAGGCGGCTCACCACCACCTTCTCAAGGGCAACTAGGGATGGGCAATAAATGCTGGCCTCGCCAGCGACGCCCACACCCCATGAATGAATAACAAAAAGTTGAAACATAGAAACATAGAAGATAGGAGCAGGAGTAGGCCATTCGACCCCTCGAGCCTGCTTCGCCATTTAATGAGATCATGGCTGATCATCCAAATTCAGTACCCTGTCCCTGCTTCCTCCCCATATGCCTTGATCCCTATAGTCTCAAGAAATATATCCAACTCCTTCTTGAATATATTTAATGAATTGGCCTCAACTGCCTTCTGTGGTAGAGAATTCCACAGGTTCACCACTCTCTGGGTGAAGAAATTCCTCCTCATCTCAGTCCTAAATGGCTTACCCCTTATCCTTAGACTGTGACCCCTGGTTCTGGACTTCCCCGCCATCGGGAACATCCTTCCTGCATCTAGTCTGTCTAGTCCTGTTAGAATTTTATAAGTTTCAATGAGATCCCCTCTCATTCTTCTAAACTCTAGCGAATATAAGCCTAATCGACCCAACCTCTCCTCATGCGTCATTCCTGCCATCCCAGGTATCAGCCTGGTGAATCTTCGCTGCACTCTGAAAGGATTCGCAAATTTCATGCCTCCCTCAAAGATTTACTTTTGGTTTATTAAAGAAACCCTGGTTGGACTGAGTTTAAAATCCAGGGCACAACAAGATGGCTGCGGTCAGCCTCATGGCAAAAGCCTGTAAGTTTCAGTTTGGACTGACAGCTTGTATTCTGATGACTGTGAGAAGGAACTTTCCAGAACTCGAATGCAGACAGACCTTCTGCATTTATGCATTAGAAGCAAACCCAGTGGCATTCGGGCCTCTGATTAAAAGCCATCAAGTTTGTTTGCACAAACAATCAACAGCAGTCAGGGCCTATTGAATATGTAGTGGGACAAGCTCAGCAGCATTCAGGCCTTCGCTTAGAGAACATCAACACTGTTTACAAACGATCAATGGGGCATTCAGACTGGAATGGCCCCATCACGAAACCAGTTGAACAAAGGGGAACACTGATGAGATCAGTAAAACCGATTACCGGCCATCCAGGTCGATGGGCCCAGATCGGTACCTTTTGTATGAGTTTCAATACGTCCAGATTAGACAAAAGAAATGAGCTGATCTGGCGGGAGATAAGGGCTAACGGGAAGGGTATAACTAGTCCCTCGGGAAGCAATATCTCGCTCGCTCTCTGTCTCTCTCCCGCCTCGCCTCCAGTGCCCTGCCGTACCATCAACCCAGCGAGAAGATCGTCGACGAAGAGCCCATCCAGGGAAGTAGGGTACCCGCAGTTACGTTTGAATTACTGGGGTATCTCTGCTTTGGGGCGGTGAAACACCTAAGACATCGACAGGCAACAGGGCATGAAGCAGGCATTTCAACACCCTAGACTGGTGAGCATCAATTTTCTGGCCCATCACAAGACAACCTAGATAGGTGTAAAGGGTGGGAATTAAGGGGAATTGCTAAAGTGTCATTTTAGTCATTTTCCCTCGATGTGTCCGTTTCTCCTCCCCCGTTAAGTGTAATTGTGTTGCATCCATAGTGATTTTTCTCTGTATATTAATTGTTTCTCTATTTTAATAAACATTGGTTTTCTTTGCACCAAACCACTGGTCTCATTTGTCTATATCGCTACTTGTAAACAAGTCCGGTGGTCAGAAGCAAAGGGGAAGCGATTCGAACTGCACGGGCTGGAGCAGATCAGACATGACTGACTGGCCAGACACAAAACCCCAAACCAAAACCCCCTACAACTCCCTCCATGGCAAGAACATCCTTCCTCAGGTAAGGTGACCAAAACTGCACACAATACTCAAGGTGTGGTCTCACCAAGGCCCTGTATAACTGCAGCAAGACATCCTTGCTCCTGTACTCGAATCCTCTCGCTATTAAGGCCAACATACCATTTGCCTTCTTAACCGCCTGCTGCACCTGCATGCTTACCTTCAGCGACTGGTGCACAAGGACACCCAGGTCTCATTGCACTTCCCCTTTTCCCAATCTATTGTCATTCAGATAATAATCTGTCTTCCTGTTTTTGCCACCGAAGTGGATAACCTCGCATTTATCCACATTATACTGCATCTGCCATGTATCTGCCCAATCACCCAACCTGTCCAAATAATACAGGAGTTTCTCTGCATCCTCCTCACAGCACACACACCCACCCAGCTTTGTGTCGTCTGCAAACTTGGAGATATTACATCTAGTTCCCTCGTCTAGATCATTTATATATATTGTGAATAGCTGGGCTCCTAGCACCGATCCTTGCGGTACCCCACTAGTCGCTGCCTGCCACTCGGAAAAAGACCTGTTTATTCAACTCTTTGCTTCCTGTCTGCCAACCAGTTCTCTATCCAAGTCAGTACCTTACCCCCAATCCCATGTGCTTTAACTTTGCACGCTAATCTCTTATGCAGGAAGAATTGCCATTTGGATGAGGTACAGAGGAGAGGGGCTTCCAGCAACTGTAGTACCTCAGCATGAATAAGCTTCGAAAAGGGGGGAGGGGGTTGAATAAAACTGGAGAAAGTTAGAAAAAAAAGTCTTTGAATCATGGAACAGTCACCCACAGCAGGAGGGCGAGAGCAGTAGTAGATTTTCCTCCAGTCACTGAACGGGCAGCTGTATAAAAGTTTTTTTTAATTTATTCGTTCATGTGATGTGGGCGTTGCTGACAAGGTCAACATTTACTGCCCCATCCCTAATTGCCCTTGAGAAGGTGGTGGTGAGGTCATTTCAGAGGGCAGTTAAGAGTCAACCACATTGCTGTGGGTCTGGAGTCACATGTAGGCCAGACCGGGTGAGGACAGCAGATTTCCTTCCCTAAAGGACGTTAGTAAACCAGATGGGTTTTCATGACAATCCGATAGTTTCATGGTCGCCATCACTGATACTAGCTTTTTTTAAATTCTGTTTTTTTTTAAACTGAATTTAAATACTCCAGCTGTTGTGGTAGGCATTTGAACTCATACTTTGTCTCATTATTTGTCTCAGGACTTCAGGATTACTAGTCCAGTAACATCACCACTATGCTACCGTACCTTGAAAAAGTCATGGAACAGTCACCCTCAACAGTAGGGTGAGAGCAGTAGTAGATTTCCCTCCAGTCACTGAACGGGCAGATGTATAAAAGTCACGACTGTGACTCCCATTTCTGGCTGAAAGTACTCAGGCAGTGACTTACCACATCCTCGGGGCATCACGGAGCACTGCACAACCGAAGAACTACTTTTGCAGTGTAGTCATTGTTATAGTGAAGCTAAAGAAAGCAGACAGTATGGTCCCACAAACAGCAAAGGAGATGAAAGGCCAAATAATCTGTGTATTGGTTTTGGTTAAGGAAGGCATGTTGGCCAAAAACACAGTGGGGGAAAAATTCAGTATCGCCCCGTTTGGGGCGCCATTATCAGCCGTACGCAAAGTTTAGTGCCTGGCGCTAATTATCGCCTCCGCCGGCAAACTTGGCTTTTATCGCCCCTGGAAGTGATTGGAGCGCTAAATCAGGCGCTTCACACCTGTCTTAAGGCGCAAATGCCAAGGAGCGAGGCACTACCTCAGAGCGCTGGCGAAGCAAGGAAGGGCAAATCAAAATGAACCTGCAAAGTGCTGCTCAGCACTCAAAACTCCTTCACACAGCGTTGAATCTCTCCAGAAGTCTCTCTCTCTCTCTCAGAATGCGTGGTGCAAAAATGTCACCAACAAAAAAAGGCAGGAAGTGGTCGCCTTTAAATAACGCTCCCCCAGTCCCTTCCTGATGGCAAAACGCTCCCCTCAGCCTGTCGTCGCTAGCGGCAGGCGGTAAGGCAGGGGGCGCCACTCAATATCCAGTCCTGGGTGCCAACGGGGCGTTGCGCACTCGACTGACGTCAAGATCTGCCGGCGCAGGAGATCGTGGCGGTAGTATTTAGTGCTGCCGCAAAATGTCCAGTTAATTTCGCGAGCGGCGCAAACATCGCCGCGCCCGGGCGCTAGTTGCTTTGCGCCCCATTAGCGCCCTCTTAAGGCGCTAACGGGAGGCGCAAGTGACTGAATTTTTCCCCCCAGGAGTGTTCCCTGCTCTTGTCCAAGAAGTGCCATGGGATAATTTACACCCATCTGCATAGGCAGGCAGAACCTTAGATTAACAGAGGAGCAAAATAAAAAACAGAAAAGGCTGGAAATACTCAGCAGGCCAGGCAGCATCTGTGGAGAGAGAAACAGAGTCAACGTTCCAGGTCGATGGCCTTTTGTCAGAACTGGAAAAAGTTCGAGATGTAACAGGTTTTAAGCAAGTACAGGGGCAGGGGAAGGTGGGGAGGGGGAGGAAAGAACAAAAGAGAAGGTCTGTGATAGGGTGGAAGGCAGGAGAAATTAAATGACAAAAGGGATGATGGTACAAGGCAAAATGAGATGGTAATGGGACAAGTAAAGAAACAAATGATGGGTCCAGAAGAGGTGTAAATGGGAATAGCAGAACCATCATCAGTTACCGTCTGAAAAAATGGGGGCAGAGGTTATGATCTGAAATTGTTGAACTCTATGTTGAGTCCAGAAGGCTGTAAAGTGCCTAACCGAAAGATGAGGTGCTGTTCCTCGAGCTTACATTGAGCTTCGTTGGAACAGTGCAGGAGGCCAAGGACGGAGAATTACTCATTTAATCTCTCCTACCTTCTTTTTGTTCTTTCCCCCTCTTTCCCCACCTCTAAACTTGATTAAAACCTGCTACATCTCTAACTTTTTCCAGTTCTGCTCAAAGGTCATCGATCTGAAACGGTGGGCTGGATTTTAATTCAGGGGCGGGCTGGGGTCGTGTAATCCGCATTTCGTGTTATCCACCCGAATCTAAATCGATGTGGGAGATTGATGTGATTTTAACTTAATTGGCCAATTGAGTTCCAACGTGTGGGAACCCATGGATCATATAACTAGGGCTGTAGAGAGGGCTTTAAATTAACCAGTGGGGGGGACGTTCCTAGAGAGCAAATAATAAAAATGACAACAGAGAAGGTCATAGACTTAGGTAGCAGTGGGGAAATTAAAAACCAGAGCGTGTCAGGAAGGGGCAGAAGGTATGGAGTAAAAGGTAAAGTAATAAAAAGGGCAAAAGCAGGAACTAAGTGTCACAAAACATATTTGAAAGTTCTCTATCTGAATGCACGTAGCATTCATAACAAAATAGACGAATTGATGGCCCAAATAACTACATATGGGTATGATCTTGTGGCCATTACAGAAACATGGCTGCAGGGTGACAATGCCTGGGAATTAAACATACCAGGTTATTTAACAATCAGGAAGGACAGGCAGGAAGGAAGGAGAGGTGGGGTGGCTATGTTAATAAAGGAAGGAATCACTGTAATACAGAGAAATGATATTGGGTCAAAGGATCAGGATAATGAAACAGGTTGGGTGGAGGTAAGGAATAATAAGGGGAAAAAAAACTAGTGGGCGTAGTCTATAGGCCTCCGAACAGTTGCAACTCTGTTGGACGGAGTATCAATCAGGAAATAGTTGAGGCTTGTAATAAGGGAACATCTATAATTATGGGGGATTTTAACTATCATATTAATTGGACAAATCAAATTGGGCAGGGCTGCCTTGAGGATGAGTTCATTGAGTGTATTAGGGATGGGTTTCTTGAGCAGCATGTAACTGAACCGACCAGGGGGCAAGCAACTTTAGATCTGGTCCTGTGTAACGAGACAGGATTAATTAAAAATGTCTTAGTAAAGGATCCCCTTGGAATGAGTGACCATAACATGGTTGAATTCCATATTCAATTAGAGGGTGAGAAGGTTGGATCTCAAACAAGCGTGCTAAGCTTAAATAAAGGAGACAATGAAGGTATGAGAGCGGAATTGAGTAGAGTGGATTGGGAAAATAGATTAAAGGGTAAGACGATACATGATCAGTGGTGTACATTTAAGGAGTTATTTTACAACTTCCAAAAAATATATATTCCACTGAGAAGAAAAGGGTGCAAAAGAAAAGACAGCCATCCGTGGCTAAGTAAAGAAATTAAGGATAGTATTCGACTAAAAACAAGGGCATATAAGGTAGCCAAATCTAGTGGGAGGATAGAGGATTGGGAAAACTTTAAAAGACAGCAAAAAATAACAAACAGATTGATTAAGAAAGGGAAGATAGATTATGAAAGTAAATTAGCAAAAAATATGAAAACAGATAGTAAGAGTTTTTATAGTTATATAAAAAGAAAAAGGGTGGGTAAAGTAAATGTTGGTCCCTTAGAGGATGAGACCGGGAACTTAATGGTGGGAAATATGGAGATGGCAAAAACACTGAATGAATATTTTGTATCAGTCTTTACAGTAGAGGACACTAAGGCCTAGAAATTGGGTTGGGGCACCAAAGTGGCGCAAAAGTCGCCTGAGCGCAGGATTTAGCGCAGCGATCGGAGTAATACCGATCGCCAGAAATTCAGTTTCAGTGCCGCTCGAGGGACACGGGGCGAGGCTCGAGGCGCTCCGCGTCCCTCTTAGGGCGCTGAAACTGATTATCGCAGCGCAACGTGCCGCAGCGCCACACACTGTGGCACGGCACGCTGAGGTACTGCAGGCCTTCATCCCACTGTTAAGGGGGAGGTACCTGCAGCAGCGCGATCCCCGCTCGCGAGTGCCGGCAAATGAGCCCGGCACCATGGAGAAGTGCCGGGCTCTCGGGAAACAGCCGGCAATGCGGCGGGGGGGTGGGTTAGGAGGCCGGGGACGGAGGTGATGGCAGGGGGCCGCCGAAAAAGCGGCCGCCCCGCACCTCCACCATAACTTGCGCCGCTGCCGGCACAGTAAGGCCCCGTGAACCGGACACGGGTAGCGAACGGCGCAACTGCGCCAAATATCACGAACGGGGCACGAATGGGGCGCTGCGCACACCGATGATGTCATCGGTGGTGGCGCAGCGCAACAGGCTAACGCCACCATTAGCGCCCCTCCTGAATATCGCGGGAGGCGCAGCCAGTGGCGCTACAGCCACTTCCTGCCTCTCTAGGCGCTAACAGGTGGCGCTACTCACCCAATTTCTCCCCCTAAGGATATCCCAACACTGGACAAACAGGGGGCTATAGGGGGGGAGGAGCTAAACATGATCAAAATCACTAAGGAAGTGGTACTTGGTAAAATAATGGGACTCAAGGCGGATAAATCACCTGGACCTGATGGCTTACATCCTAGGGTCTTGAGGGGAGTGGCGGTAGGGATTGTGGATGCATTGGTAGTAATTTTCCAAAGCTCCCTGGACTCAGCAAAGGTCCCGGCAGACTGGAAAACTGCTAATGTAACACCCTTATTTAAAAAGGGCAGTAGACAGAAGGCTGGAAACTATAGACCGGTTAACCTAACATCTGTGGTAGGTAAAATTTTGGAGTCCATTATTAAGGAGACAGTAACAGGACATTTGGACAATCATAATTTAATAGGACAAAGTCAGCATGGTTTTATGAAGGGGAAGTCATGTTTGACAAATTTGCTGGAGTTCTTTGAGGAAGTAACATATAGGGTGGATAAAGGGGAACCAGTGGACGTAGTGTATTTAGACTTCCAAAAGGCATTTGACAAGGTGCCACACAAAAGATTATTGCTTAAGATAAAAAATCACAGGATTGGGGGTAATATTCTGGCAGGGATAGAGGATTGGCTATCTAACAGAAGGCAGAGAGTTGGGATAAATGGTTCATTCTCAGACTGGCAATCAGTAACTAGTGGTGTTCCGCAGGGGTCAGTGCTGGGTCCCCAAATCTTTACAATCTATATTAACGATTTGGAGGAGGGGACCGAGTGTAACATATCAAAGTTTGCAGATAATACTAAGATGGGAGGGAAAGTAGTGTGTGAGGAGGACATAAAAAACCTGCAAGGGGACATAGACAGGCTAAGTAAGTGGGCAGAGATTTGGCAGATGGAATACAATACTGGAAAGTGTGAGGTTATGCACTTTGGCAGGAAAAATCATAGAGCAAGTTATTATCTTAATGGCAAGAAACTGGAAAGTACTGAAGTACAAAGGGATCTGGGGGTCCTGGTGCACGAAACTCAAAAAGTTAGTATGCAGGTGCAGCGAATGATAAAGAAGGCCAATGGAATCTTGGCTGTCATTGCTAGGGGGATAGAATATAAAAATAGGGAGATATTGCTTCAGTTGTACAAGGTATTGGTGAGACCGCACCTGGAATACTGCATACAATTTTGGTGTCCATACTTAAGAAAAGACATACTTGCTCTCGAGTCAGTACAAAGAAGGTTCACTCGGTTAATCCCGGGGATGAGGGGATGGACATATGAGGAGAGGTTGAGTAGATTGGGACTCTACTCATTGGAGTTCAGAAGAATGAGAGGCGATCTTATTGAAACATATAAGATTGTGAAGGGGTTGGATCGGGTGGGTGCGGGGAGGATGTTTCCGATGATGGGTGAAACTAGAACTAGGGGGCATAGTCTTAGAATAAGGGGCTGCTCTATCAAAACTGAGATGAGGAGGAACTACTTCTCTCAGAGGGTGGTAGGTCCATGGAATATGCTGCCCCAAAAAGCTGTAGAAGCTACATCATTACATAAATTTAAAACAGAAATAGACAGTTTCCTAGAAGTAAAGGGAATTAAGGGTTACGGCGAGCAGGCAGGAATTTGGACATGAGTCTAGGTTCGGATCGGACATGGCCCTGTGGCTAGCGGAGCGGGCCCAGGGGCCGTGTAGCCTGATCCTGCTCCTATTTCGTGTGTCTAATTCTGTTAGATTCAGGAGACGGTTCTGTGATTGGCGGTTAGAATCAGATCAGCCATGATCTCATTGAATGGCGGAGCAGGCTCGAGGGGCCAATTGGCCTACTCCTGCTCCTATTTCTTATGTTCTTATGTTCTTACAATGAGTTTTTCCAGTCTGAAAGTCGCCGCCGATGACGTCATCATTGCTACTGCATTTCAGGTCTGCAACAAGCCTTGCTTCTTCTGCAGACTGCCAACCTTTTGGCCTTTCATGCTACAGGGACCTGGAGGAAGAATGGCCAGCCAGAGAGCTAGGGCTGCTCTGAGGTTTGATGATGTTCCCTTGCAGGCTTTAGTTGAGGGAGCAAGAGCTCATAAAGAGGTGCTCTCCCCTTCTTCAGGGAGGATGAAGACTCCCCAGCAGACCAAGGCTGTGTGGGTCCAGGTGGCAGAGGAGGTCAACTCATTATCAGTAACCCGCAGAATCTGGCTTCAGTGCAGGAAAAGATTTCATGACCTTCTGCGCACTGGAAAAGTGAGTATGAATTTCCCATCACCCTCAATCTGATCCCCATTGCCTTTCCTCACCAGCACTCAGCTTTAGCAATCTCTTCCTCCACATCCCACTTGACACTGACATCCATGCACCCTTACCCATTCCCTCTCTCTCTATGGTCACATTCACCTAACTATTCGACTATGCAGCCCTCACACTCCCTATCACTGTGATGCTATGAAAACATCTGACAACACACAGGGAGGGCCCTTGGTCTTGTCACCTCACTCCATCTTTGTCTCCTTCTAAGTATCTATGCTATGGAATCTCTGCACTCACTCCTTCATTCTCACTCAACCTCCACTTGTCTCCCTCATTGCAGGAACAGAGAGCTTACAATAAGCGATAAAGAGCAAGGACAGGAGGAGGGCCACCCTCAGTAGCCCACCTCACCCCCTGGGAGGAGGCGGTCCTGGAGATCGTAGGAGTGGAGGAAGATGCACAAGTGGGGGACGGACAGAGGGGTGCATCACAGCAAGCTGGTGACAGAATAGTTTTCCATCTCTCTCATTGACATTGCATGAGTCACTGATAATGATTCTGAAGCTCTAATAAATGGACTAATGATCATCTACAATATGCAATCTGCATGTAACCTTGGCATCACATCTCTGACTCTTTCCTTTACTCCCCCACAGGACCATCGCAAGCACCCATCCCCACTAGCCAGGAAGAACAGCATGAGCCTCAAGACTCCTCAGAGGAAGCTGCAACCTCTGAGGGCACAGTGTCAGCAGAATTCAGCGCACCCAGCACCAGCGCAGACAGTCACACCTCGGTGGGACCTTTGGGACATAGATTAGTGTTGTCACCTGGTGTATCACAGCTCACAAGGGAGCATCAGCAGATTGTGGAGACAGGGAAAGCAGTGGAGAGCCTAGTCAGAGGGCGCAGGACTCTGCCAGCTCAGCTCAGCTGCATGTCGACCCTCTGCCTCTGGGTCCATCCATAAGATCAGCGGTGCTGGAAATCCAGGAGCAGATGCAGGAGTCTCTGGCAGGTTTTGTCTCCAGGGTCGCAGCGAGTGTGGAGCGAATGGAGGAGTCCATAGCGAACATGAGCAGAGCCTTTGTGGAGTCATTGGCACATGAACGCATCACTATGGAAAGGATGGCAACCTCCATGGAGGTGATAAGTTGCCAGAGTGCAGAAAACATGGTGAGAGTTCAGAATAGAATGACATCTCTGGAGGAGCGATGGTCATTTATTGAACAGAGAAATCAGACCTTCATGAAGTCCTTCTGAGTAGGACTGCCAGTGCAGATATGGGTCCCCATGGCCCCCCTGATGTGCAGCAAGGTGCTCTCAAGCCACTTGCAAGTGCTGAGGGAAGTTGGTGGCAGAAATCAAGCAAGTGGGGGCTCCACTTCAAGCGCTCATACTTCCATGCCACTGCAGAGCCCTCGGTCAGAGCCCCACCAGAGTCCACACCCATTTGAGATCGGCGTCTCAAGCCCTGCGCAGCCGCAGGAGCAGCAAACTGTTGACAAGCCCTCACAGGTTTGTAACCCCAGAGGACGCCCGCCAAAGGTGTCGCGACAGGAGCAGCAGGAAAGTGAGCAAGGGGCCTCCACATCTGCTGAAGCCACAGGGGAAGCACCACGTAGGAGCACGCGTAAGAGAAAGATACTGCACAAATAGTCACTTGGGTGAAATTTGATGTTTTATGTGAAAAAGCCATCAGATGAATAATGTAAATGAAAAATCTGATGGCTACTGCTGTAGTTGTGGCGCCTGTTATTTCACGATTGGACTTTCACATTGAGGGCTTAGGATTACTTGCAATTGTCAGTACGGTGGTCAAATTGCTAGGAATCCGCTGGTCCTTGGCGATTGTCGATGCTCACGTAAGAAGCTGTGAGGCAAAAGTGCTTGATTGGCTAGGCTAAGAAAATCTGGCCAGGATGAATGCGTTCCTTGCATCCCGGGCAGCAACGTTCTTGCGTACTGCTGCCGCTGGTTGATGGGCCTCTGCAGGATGTTCGTTTTCGCTCTCCTCCTCCTCCTCATCTGAGGAGGATACGTGAGGAGCCACTTGGTCCTCAGGAATCTGCAAGCCATGACACTGTGCCATGTTGTGACGTGCACAGCAAACCACGACGATTCTGGAGACCCTGGCTGCTGAGTACTGCAGGGCTCCACCTGATCTATCCAGGCATCTGAAGCGCATCTTCAGCAAACCAATGGTTTGCTCAATTATGGCTCTGGTGGACATATGACTGGAGTTGTAGCACTCCTCAGCTTCGTTGGATGGGCTCCTCAATGGCGTTATTAGCCATGTCCTCAGGGGATAGCCCTTGTCTCCAAGTAACCATCCGTTAAGTTGGTCTGGCGGACTGAATAGCGGAGGCACACTAGACTGGCACAGTATGAAGGAGTCATGGCAACTGCCAGGGTACTTGGCACAAACATGCAAAATTTCCTTCTTGTGGTCACACACCAGCTGAACGTTAAGGGAGTGGAAGCCCTTGCGGTTGACAAAAATACCTGGATTGCGATGGGGTGCCTTAAGGGCCACATGTGTGCAGTCAACGACGCCCTGCACCCTTGGAAAGCCTGCCAGATTAGCTAATCCAACCGCACGCGCCGTAACACTTGCTTGATCCTTGGTGAAATGGATGTGATTGTGCAGGATGGCAAAGAGGGCACCGGCTACCTGCGTGATGCAAGTGTGTGCGGCCGCCTGGGAGATGTCGCTGATGTCTGCTGCTGATCCCTGGAATGAGCCTGAGGCAAAAAAGTTGAGTGCGGTGGTGACTTTGACGGCTACTGGTAAGGGTTGTCCACCTAGTCCTCTGGGCTCCAGGTCTTGTTGCAGCATTGCGCAAATGTCACCCACGACCTCTCGCGAAAGTCGGAGCCGCCTTTGGCACTGCTGCTCAGACATGTTGAGATAGCTGACCCTGTGTCTGTAGACCCTGTTTGGGGGGTATGTCCTGCGCCGATGGGCTTCCATGCGCTGGCCCCTTCTGGCCTGTGCAGCTTCAGGTGGGTGAGCAGCAGCTTGGCACTCCTGTTGTTGCTGCTGCTGTTGTTGCTGCTGCTGTTGGTGCTGCTGCTGTTGGTGCTGCTGTTGTTGGTGCTGCTGCTGTTGGTGCTGCTGCTGTTGGTGCTGCTGCTGTTGGTGCTGCTGTTGGTGCTGCTGCTGTTGGTGCTGCTGTTGTTCCTGGTTCTGCTGGTGCTGCAGCTGGTCTTCGTGCTCATCTAATGTCCAGAAGGGAAGGAAATAAATGCCTCCCATACTTCTGGTATATGCTTCAGTTGAGGAAGCGCTCAGTGAAGGTGGCGAGAGGAGTTTCCCAGGAGGTCACACTGGAGATGGGTGTCAGGCTCCAAACTTCCACAGCTGTGGTTATGCCTTCTAAAGGTTCCCCCAGACCTGAGACTACAAAGTCCTGCCACCTGCAAATGATGGCTGATCAAATCTCCTCTTTAATGGTGGAGCTGCAGCTAATAGTCAGCAATCCAATTGTGCTCCCATCAGGTTTCACCATCGTGTTTCAGAACAGGCGTGTTTCACGTGGGAAAAGGGTTAAAATCACAAAGGCCTTTCAAAATGGCGTTATAGAGGCAATTTAGTGCTTGTTAAGGGCCTTAACAGCCTATCCTGCCTCTTGGAGGCGGGACGGAGACGGGACCATTAGACACGAATTAATGAAAATTGCTTGGAGGCGGGATGGAGGCGGGGTTGGGCCCGCCCGCCAGTTTTTGCAATTTTAACCCCCCACACGCCTCCAATCCTGCCTCAATGGCCCGATGAAAATCCTGTCCGTTAACTCTGTTTTTCTCTCCACAGATGCTGCCTGACCTGCTGAGCATTTCCAGCATTTTCTGTTTTTATTTCAGATTTCCAGCATCCACAGTATACTGCTCCCTGAGTACTGCACAGCCTTCATTATTTTCTTAAATCCTAGAGTGGAGTTTAGAAAGAAAGAAAGACTTGAATATCTGTAGCGCCTTTCACAACTTCAGGACGTCCCAAAGCGCCTTACAGCCAATCAAAGTACTTTTGAAGTGAAGTGACTATTGTACTGTAGGAAATGAGGCAGCTATTTTATGCACAGAAAAACTCCACACACAACAATGAGATACTGACCAGATAATCTGTTTTAGTGACGTAGATTGAGGGATAAATATTGACCAGGAGTCCAGGAGAACTCCTGTGCTCTTCTTCAAAATAGTGCCATGGGATCTTTTGGGCTGGATTTTGTCAATGGGCGCACGTTGGGGGCGGGACTGCTACTTTTTGGGTTTTAGTCCTGCCCCCAATGACGTCTGACCAACCCACGCTATTTTCCCTTGAATTACCTTATTAAGCCTGCCTTACCAGCCAATTAAGGGAAAGCCGGTGACAAAGGACATCAGCGTATGACGTTTCATCTGATGAAAATTTTTTGACTGATGAATTGTCAGTGTTTGACAGCTTTGAGAAGCTGTCACACACTGGCAATCTCTGTTCTATGGTGAGCCCTTGCACAGAAGGCTCACCAAAACCTCTCTCCTCAGCAGAAAGCAGATGGCTGCTGCATCTGAGAATGCAGCAACCATTCTGTCATCTCTGCCGTTGAGATGAGGCACCTCCGGATCCCCAAGGGTTGAAGCCTGCAGAAAGAAACAAAGGTAAGGAAACTTTTTCCAACACTTTATACTCACCTCTCACACTTACCTGTCCACACTTGCACCCATCACTCGCCTCTACTTTTCGACCCCTCTCACCCCCACAGACCCACTGCTCGCCTCCCTGACCCTGGCGAGGTTTGCAGCCATCGGGAAGCCCACACTTGCAGGGGTAAAATGGGGATAAGCCTCAAAACTGCCTGTTAACTGGCAGTTAATTGGCTCTAATCCCCTTCCCGCCTCGAGGAGATGGGCTCCTGCGTGAGTTGGGGACCCGCCTCCCGGGAAGATGGCACGGAGGCCGGTTGGGAGCAGGGTCGGTACCCGCTCCCAGTTTCTGTCATTTTCCTGGCAGTCCCGTCTCCATACCCGCCTCCCCAGGGCTGGCAAAATTCCCCCCCTTTGTGTCCACCTGAGAGAGCAGACGGGGCCTCGGTTTAATATCTCATCCGAAAGACACTGGAGTGTCAGCTTAATATTTATTGTTTGCAAGTCTCTGGAGTGGGACTTAGAACCTACAACCTTCTGACTCAGAGGCGAGAGTGCTGCCCACTGAGCCACGGCTGACACAGGAATTGAAAGCCGAGATCTGAAAAATAATCTAAAAAGCACAAATTCTGGAACACTAAAACAAGAAAAAATATCCCACAGGAAGTGCTGGAAACATCGAGCAGATCTCTCAGCATGTGTAGAGAGAACAGACTGCTTAATGTTTTAAACAGTGTCAGTCTTCATAAATGATGAATGAAAGATGAACAAGCATTTTAATGAAATTTGGAAGAAGGGAAGGAGAAACACTCCAGATGCTGCAGTCACAGAAAATAACTGAAATCACTGATGATTTCCCTCTCATTCATGCATATATTATTTTTCATATTTTCTCGCTTCTCCTGTTTAGTTGGCAGTACAGGCAAAAAACTCTGACATTCGAAATACATTTGGAGGGCCTAATGCAGACTTGCATTTATATAGCGCCTTTCACAATCTAAGGCATTCCCAAAGCGCTTTACAGCAAATTAAGTGCCTTCGAAGTGTAGTCACCATTGTAATATGGGAAACGCGGTAGCGAATCTGCGCACAGCAAGCTCCCACAAACAGCGAAGTGATAATGACCAGATAATCCGTGTTTTTTTTTTCCCGGTGTTGGTTGAGCTCTGTCTTGTTTTGGTCTGGTAGCGGTCCCTTTAAATCAGAAGCAGTACCTTAGCTTCTAAAAAGACACCTGCACATTGTTTGATATATTGTGAAGCTTTTCTTTTGCCAGATCTCCCTGGTAACAGGCTTCAGAGGCAGCGCAACACATGATTTGCATGATTAAGTGTGCAGGTTTAGTGAATGGTTCAGCTTGTATACGGCTGACAGTTGCTTTTTTTTAAGTTTGATTGGTTGATTGGCAAGATATCCAAAGGCATGGTAACTCTTCTCTGCAATGCAAATGAGTGTTCTGTTTAAATCAAGAGGCAGTTGACACGTTCCATGAGATGAGGTGGTTGAGATCTCGCAGAAGCAATCAGTACGAGTCAGTTTGACATTCCAACAAGTGAAACGAAGCACTCAGCGTTTGAAACGATTGGGGTAGAGTTTCCACTTAGGGCGCAGCTTAACTTAACTGGACCAGCCACATAAATACTGTGGCTGGGTATTCTGCGGCGAGTGTCTCGCCTCCTGACTCCCCAAGGCCTTTCTAACATCTACAAGGCACAAGTAAGGAGTGTGATGGAATACTCTCCAATTGCCTGGATGAGTGCAGCTCCAACAACACTCAAGAAGCTCAACACCATCTGGAACAAAGCAGCCCGCTTGATTGGCACCCCCTCTACCAGCTTAAACATCTACTCTATCCACCGCTGGCGTACCGTGGTTGCAGTGTGTACCATCTACAAGATGCACTGCAGCAACTCGCCAAGGCTTCTTCGGCAGCACCTCCCAAACCCGCGACCTCTTTCACCTAGAAGGACAAGGGCAGCAGATGCATGGGAACACCACCACCTCCAAGTTTCCCTCCAAGTCACACACCATCCTGACTTGGAAGTATATCGGCCGATCCTTTATCGTCGCTGGGTCAAAATCCTGGAACTCCCTCCCTAACAGCACTGTGGGAGTACCTTCACCACACGGACTGCAGCGGTTCAAGAAGGCGGCTCACCACCACCTAGGAGACACAGGCTGCAAACAGAAATACAGGCTTCTGAGGTAAAGATCAGTTGTTAAACAAAGTTGTAAAAAACCACAAGCTTTGAAATGGGAATTAGTTAAAAATACTAAAACAATGAAAGATTGAAGCAAACCATTGGTGCTTCCGAAAGGTCTGGTGTTTGGAGGGAACACAATGAAAATGCCCAGTTTAAGGTGTTACCAGCTAACACATTGAACAGAAACACAAACATTAAAAGAGGCATGTGCCTTTGAAAAGATGACATCAAGTAAAAGAAACACCTGCTGGTCAAATAGTTTTTATGTTAAACTAGGAAGACAGGAAACACGATTAAATATGCAACCAATTGAGATAGCTAGAAATGCATGAAACACTCTGGTCAAAGTGTCTTTAATATATACATAGTAAATATGATACCAACAAGAACAGTTTGAAGATATGACTTCAATAGATGCACCAAGCAATTACATTGTGTTTGCATTAAACTTGGATCACCACAGAGTCACAATGTCTGCTAAAACCAGCAAAGCCAATATTAAGAATTAAATGGAAAATCTTTGATAATGGCATCAAACAGAAATCATTGTTGTCATTGTTTTTATGATGGTTTTTGAAACACCTAAAGGTAGAGACATAATTATGCATGCAATAGTTGAATTGACAGTAAGATAAAAAAGCATTCAACAGAGGTCTCAATAAAGACAATTAGCTGACATCAGCAGAGAACTTCAAAGAATAAACCACTGCAAAAAGGGTATAAAATGAGAGCTTTTCAAACAGAAAGTCAGAAGTCGCTGAACAAACCAAGCATTTCTCAACTTCACAGGCACGCTCTGTAACTTTTTAACTATGAGTCTCGGGTAATCAAAGTAATTGATTTTGGTGGATATTCTGGATTTAGAAATAAGTAAGAAATGTAGAAATGTAACAAAGTAAAGATTTGAAAATAAGGATCTCTGAGAAATAAGAAATGTAAGAATCTGTATTTTGAATTGTTAATGTTGCGGCTGATTCAACAGCTGTTAAATGAATGTCGGCTCTTAAATAAAACTATATATTTTTAGAATTGTCTCAAAGAGTAATTCTGTATAAACTCGCAAACCCAATTTCTGTACACTCTTTTGTAAAGAGTTGCAGAATTCTGGGGGTTATTCCGGACCCTCAAAATATCCGGAAGGTTACAGTCTAGTTAAACTTATTAAAAATGCTATCTGGAGGGTGGTAACATCTTCAGCCGTTCCTTTCCTTTAGGGAGAGATAGCCTGAACCTTTAGACCCAATTAAGCGTCTTATGGGATTTGGCTATCTCTAACTTAAGTTGAAGGTGAATGTCTGGGGAATATGCCTGATCTGGGGTAGCCCGAAAGGGCTAGGACTTGTAATTAACCCTTCAGGTGAACCATCAAGTGTGGTGGGTAAATTGGCCAAAACATTTGTGGATGCAAATAATGATTGTTTTTTTTTAACTCAACATGTTAGTGGTGTGACTAGTAGTTGGCAAATTCCTGACCAAATTTTCAGTACTGACCTTGCAGCTGCATCATAACTCCATGTGGAGAAACACCTGGGCAGCAGTGATCATAACATAATCAGATTTAATCTTATTAGCTAAGTAAAGGCCATTCCCAATATAATGTTGGTTCCTGACTGTAGGAGGGCTTGTAAGATTTGAAATTTTCAGTAATTAATCACGCAAGAAAATAGGGTTAATAAGACAGTTTATTGACCAAAAGAAGCTTGTACAGAAAAACCTTTGATAAAAGGGCATACAAAATGGCCGCCGGACCTCGTGATCAGTTTCTGGGACCATTTGATTTCTGTTACTGCAAGCCAGACAGGCTTGTGGATTGAGGACAGTAAGCCCGCAAAAGTCAGTATCAGGAAAACGAAACTCAGGGAACTGAGCATACATATTAATTGGATTCTAAGTACAGGACAGTCTTGGGTTACAGGATGAGGCCCATCAAGAAATGGGCGGACAATTGAATGAACACTTAAACCCATTTACTGTACAAAGGAAAACCGTTTGACAGCCATCAAGGGCAATCTCCAGACCGATCAATATACGAACCGAGTTACGGTGACAAAGTAAAAGACATCATCGGCCCAGAAAGGCCAGTTAAGCTATCACCGGCTCCCGTTACAAGACAAAGCGCCCCTGCAGAGATTTCTGCCCGCCAAAAATATTACAAAGACAGGACTATGATTTGGCGGGAGATAAGACTGTCCCAAAAGGGTATAACTATGGATTTGAAAAGTCCATCAGTAGGATGACGATTACGACTACGATTACGCTTCGCTTCACCTCGACCGCTACGATTCACAATTCATTTCTTCAGTACGATTCGTAACTTCGGTGCGGAACGGAAGACGACGAGAAGACTTCGGCTCGGAAGCCAGCTCGGCCAGGCAAGGCCCGGCCACGACGGGAAGACGACGAGGTTGGCCCGGGTACTTTTGTCGGGAGATCATCGACGACCCAGGCCGAAGGAGAAGACACCCTCGGGAAAACGACGATCCAGGCCGGAGAAAAGGACACTCCGGGCCTAGCACTCCAGTGCCTCAACATCCCATTCGACCAGGAACTTCCCATGTGCAATTCTACAACATCACATCGGTGGTGGAGTCTTCCATGGGCATCCAGTTCTTAAAGTCACGTCGGTAACGGATTCATCCATGACGAGCGCTCATCAAGACTGTATCTGCTGCTCCATCGCGTAAGAAAAAAACAAACTGCGCCAGAAGTTTCCAAATCCACGTGACGACGGAAAGCTGTGCCAAAAGGCTGCGAACCCCTTTTTGCGAATCTGAAAGTGGTGAGCATGATCCCGAGTTCCTCAAGTCGAAACTTAGTTTAGGTCTAGGGGAGGGGGTTAAGGGTAATCGTAATGTGTTTCCCCTTTTATGATGTGCCGTGTGTTCCCCATTTCCATAGAGTTAAGTTTATAGATATGTGCATGATTGTAGTTATTTTAATCTGTGCTTATGACATGTATTTTACAATGCTGCAAACTGTTTTATAATAAAAGCCTCCATTTCGTGCTATTCAACCTGGTCTATTGAGTCTTTCTCTGCACTACAGTTCCCTGCACCTAAGTCCAAGGTCTAGAACCGTAGGGAAGAGTGGGTCGAACCACTCACGGGTAATTATTGCACGAAGCCTGGTAGGAGACCAGAACGAGCAAGAGAAACCCCCTACAGGCTTATTTCAATAAACTTTCTATAGACTTCATAGAACCATACAGCACAGAAGGAGGCCATTTGCCCCATCGTGCACCGGCTTTTTGAAAGAGCTCCCCAATTAGACCCACTCCCCTGCTCTTTCCCCATAGATTTGGAAGAAATTGATTGGACAATGCTATTGAGTCAGGAAATAGATGCTGGGAATTAATGGCTAGTTTTTAAAACCATCCTCAAGCGTAGAAGAGATATTGTTGAGTTTTGGTTGCCTATCGTTTGAGGGTCAAGGAGGAATCTTGCTGGACTTTCCGACAGGAGACAGTGGTGTTCCCCAAGGGTCAGTGCTGGGGGCCACTGCTTTTATTGATATATATAAATGTCCTGGATATTGGAATACAGAGTAGAATTTCTAAATTTGCCGATGACACCAAGCTTGGGGATGTGGCAAAGAGTGAGGATGATACCAATCGACTGCAATAGGACATAGAAAGGCTGGCAGAATGGGCAGACAAGTGACAGATGGAATTTAATACAGAGAAGTGTGAGGTGATGCATTTTGGCAGAAGGAACAGGGAGAAGCAATATACACTTAATGGCACAGTTTTAAAGAGTCTGCAGGGACAGAGGGACCTGGGAGTTAATGTGCATAGGTCCCTGAAGGTGGCAGGACATATTGAGAGAGTGGTTAGCAAAGCATATGGGATCTTGAGCTTCATAAATAGAGGTATTGAGTACAAAAGTAGAGAAGTTATGCTGAAACTTTATAAAGCACTGGTTAGGCCACAACTGGAGTATTGCATCCAGTTCTGGTCACCACACTTTAAGAAGGATGTGAAGGCCCTTGAGAGGGTGCAGAGGAGATTTACCAGAATGGGTCCGGGGATGGGGGATCTTAGCTACAAGGACAGGTTTTAGAAGCTGGATTTGTTTTCTTTGGAGCAAAGGAGGTTGAGGGGTGATTTGATAGAGGTGTACAAGATTATGACGGGTTTGGATAGGCTAGACGGGGAAAGGCTGTTCCCACTAGTTGATGGTACAAGGACTAGGGGACACAGATTTAAGGTTTTGGGCAAGAGATACAGGGGGGACGTGAGGAAAAACTTTTTTACACAGCGTGTGGTGAGGACCTGGAACTCACTGCCGACGAAAGTGGTGGAAGTGGAGACACTCAATGTTTTCAAGGGGAGACTGGATAGGCACTTGAGGGAAATAAACTTGCAGGGCTACGGGGATAGAGCGGGGGAATGGGACTGACTGGATTGCTCTACAGAGAGCTGGCACAGACTCGATGGGCCGAATGGCCTCCTTCTGTGCCATTATGACTCTATGACTCGAAGGCCGTGATTTTACTAATGGAGGCGGTTTGAGTACTGGTCCGCTGCTCGGAGCCTTTCCGACCAGCTCTCGGCCGCCGCCTCCCACAACTTACGATTTTTCCTTGATTGGCTTCGTTACGGCCGACGTGCGGGTCCCTCCAGGCAATTGCTTGGAGGCTGTCAGTTTCTCGCGTCTGATGATGCATTGTTTGGATGAAAATTTAAAGGGGCTATGTCCCCTTTGGGAAAAATGTCAATGTGATGGTTTGGTGCTGTAAAATATAGAAAGGGGAGTTGACAGCATCTGTTCTGAACTAAATTTAATGAATGAAAGTGCTGGTCAAATTATTCCAGGAAGATTTTTATGATTTTTTTTTTATGCATCAATTTATTATCTGACTATGAAATGAAAAAGATGCCAGATTTGTTCCAATCATTGGCTGAGTAATATTAATGCTTTTTTCTCTTAAAGGTGCTGGCTGCTGCAGGAACGGCAGCCCCAATAACTAAGGCTGCACCCAGGTTCAATGACGGCTCTCTCCATGCTCTTGTTGAGGGAGTTAGAGGACATCAGGAGCTCCTCTTCCCTGGAAACGGAAGGAGGAGGCCTCCTCAGCAAACCAAGGCAGCTTGGCTGCAAATTGCTGTGGAGGTGAGCTTGAGGTCTGTGTGCAGACACACATGGGTTCAGTGTGGAAAAAGGTTTAATGCTCCGCTGAGATCACCTAAAGTGTGGCCTCTATGTTCTGGGAAATGGAAGATCAAGGGTGAGGGCTCAGGGCGATTTCCATGTAGAATCTTGGTGGTGACACTGAGCGCAACCCACTGTTTATTGGACAGATGATGCCTGGGGTTTTGAGAATGTCAGACTTATATTCATCTCCATGTGCCAACCACCTGTGGTTGAAGCATAAGATTACGCGAATCTGGCATGGATGTATGCATCCCTTGCCTGACGACCAACAATGTGGTCATCTGCTGCTGGATTGGCCACATCTGGCCCCACAAGGCGTCACTCCCCGTCCTCCTCCTCATCCTCTTCCTCATCCTCTTCATTTTCCTCCAAGGAGGCTGTGTACTGAGCCACTTGTTAATCCGGCAGCACTAAGCCGCGCTGCTCTTCCTCCGAACCTGGCGACCGGGACGAGAGGATGTAAATGGTTCCCATCCCATTGTTATAGATTACAGTTGAGGCAAGAAGCTTGCAAGCGCACACTCAAAGTGGCCTGAAATTATTCCAATCAGTTCAAACAGCAGATGTGTGTCAGCTTGACCAGTCACAGGGTCAGTAGATTAGCAAAATCTTATCCCAAACCTCCAACAACAAAGTTGTTGCATTTGAATGTCAGTCATGTTACAGGAGGGCTTTTAAAGTTCTGCACCAATAATGACTACAGATCATGTCCTCCACCAACTCCTCTCCTTGTAGCAGGACTGTTTCTGACACGACGGGAAACAGGAGCCAGAGGTAGGAAAATGGGAAACCTCTGTCAAATTAGGATTATCAAGGCAGTTAACAGGCTCTTAGTTGCCTTAACTACCTGTCCCACCAGTTGGAGTCAGGTCAGTTTGGGAGCAGCTGAACAGACACTCAGGAAAATCACGTGGGGGCGGGATGGAGGCGGATTGGGTGTCTGAAGCCATTTTTTTCCAATTTTACCAGCTGACCCGCCTCCAAACCCACCTCCTCAGGGCTGGTAAAATCGAGCCCTATGATACTATAAATAAATTGGAAGAATTTGAGGCAGTTCGCTCATTCATGGTCTTTGAGAGAAGCTGGTTCAATGGGACGAATGGCCTTTTCCCATTGGCATTCCGTTAACAGGCTTGAGTTAGAGTGAGAAGTAACTTGGGGAGCAGGTTACACATTTGCTTAGAACACTGCCAGTTTATGTCTCAGGCATGACTTTGCATCCAGTGAAGGCGAATAGAGATGAATATCTCCTCCCTCCCTGGGGCTGCAATGCTCTTAAGCAAAATTAATTTGGGGTTGTCTTAACCCAAGTCCTGTTGGGCAGAAGTCATCAGCACATTGCCTGTAATGTTATGCAAATTAAATTTAAATGGGTATCATGATAGAATACCACACTGTAAATGTATTGAATGGGAAAATCAGGCAGTGTAATGACATGTAATGTAATGGGAATGAAACTAGATTTTGTTTTTGTTTTATATTTAATGTACTAGAACTTGAGAGGCTGTAAGGTTGAAATAATAAGATACTTCTACATCTCGTCAACTCGTAATGTTTAAATATATCGTAGTTATTCTCGAGTGTGTTGTGAACCGAGGGAAGTGTTTAACCCCCATCTCAGCACAAAGCACCAGCAACCAGGAGACAAATAGTACAGAGAAAGGAAGGAAAACTGCTACAGCTGGGAGTGTGAAATTTTATTAAAACTTGCATTTGTAAAGCACCTTTCACAACCTCAGGACGTTCCAAAGTACTTTACAGTCAATGAAGTGCTGTTGAAGTGTAGTCACTGTTGTAATGTAAGAAACGCGGCAGCCAATTCGCACAAGGCAAGGTCCCACAACCAGCAATGTGATAATGACCAGATAATCTGTTTTTTAGTGATATTAAGAACTTAAGAACATAAGAAATAGGAGCAGGAGTAGGCCATTCGGCCTCTCGAGCCTGCTCCACCATTCAACAAGATCATGGATGATCTTCTACCTCAACTCCACCTTCCCGCACTATCGCCATGTCCCTTAATTCCCTTTAGTTCCCAAAAATCTATCGACCTCTGTTGTCTTGAATATATTCAATGACTGAGCATCCACAGCTCTCTGGGGTAGAGAATTCCAAAGATTCAAAACCCTTTGAGTGAAGAAATTTCTCTTCATCTCAGTCCTAAATGGCCGACCACTTATTTCTGTGACTGTGACCCCGTGTTCTAGATTCCCCAGCCAGGGGAAACATTTTCTCAGCATTAACCCTGTCAAGCCCCTTAAGAATTTTATATGTTTCAATTAGATCACCTCTCATTCTTCTAAACTCTAGGGAATATTGGCCCAGTCTACTCAATCTCTCCTCATGGGGCAATCCCCTCATCCCAGGAACCAGTCTAGTGAACCTTCGCTGCACTCCCTCTAAGACAAGTATGTCTTTCCATGGGTAAGGAGACCAGAACTGAACACAGTACTCCAGGTGTGGTCTCACCAATGTCCTGTATAATTGTAGTAAGACTTCTTTACTCTTCTACTCTAATCCCTTTGTAACAAAAGATAACATAACATTTGCTTTCCTAATTGCTTGCTGTACCCGCATGTTAACTTTCAGTGATTCATGTACAAGGACACCCAGGTATCCTCTGAATGCAAACATTTCCCAGTCTCTCACCATTCAAAAAATAGTCTGCTTTTTTGTTTTTCCTACCAAAGTAGATAACTTCACACTTCCCCACATTTGCCATGTTCTTGCCCACTCAGTCAACCTGTCTATATCTCTCTGCAGCCTCTTTGCATCCTCCTCACAACTTACTTTCCAACCTAACTTTGTATCATCAGCAAACTTGGATACATTACACTCGGTCCCTTCATCTAAGTCATTAATATAGATTGTAAATAGCTGAGGCCCAAGCACTGATCCTTGCGGTATTCCACTAGTTGCGGCCTGCCAACCCAAAAAAGTCCCGTTTATTCTTACTCTCTGTTTTCTGTCCATTAGCCAATCTTCAATCCATGCTAATATATTACCCCCAATCCCATGAGTCCTAATTTTGTGTAATAACCTCTTGTGTGGCACCTTATCGAATGCTTTTTTAAAATCCAAATACACCACATCTACCAGTTTCCCCTTATCCATCCTACTAGTTACATCTTCAAAAAACTCTAACAGATTTGTCAAACATGATTTCCCTTTCATAAAAGCATGTTGACTCTGCCTAATCTTATTACAATTTTCTAAGTGCCCTGTTACCATGTCCCTAATTCTAGCATTTTGCCTACTACTGATATCAGGCTAACTGGCCTATAGTTCCCGGTTTTTTCTCTTCCTCCTTTCTTAAATAGCGGGATTATGTTTGCTACCTTCCAATCCTTGGGAACTGTTCTAGAACCTAGGGAATTCTGGAGGATTGATACCAGTGCATCCACTATCTCTGCAGCTACCTCTTTTAAAACTCTAGGATGCAGGTCGTCAGGTCCAGGGGATTTATCGCCACTTAGTCACTTTAATTTCTCCAAACGATGTCTTTACTTATACTGATTCCTTTAAGTTCCTCATTCTCTCTAGATCCTTGGTTCCCCATTATTTCCAGAATCTTTATTGTGTCTTCTGCATTGAAGACAGATACATAGGGCTGGATTTTCTCAGCGGTGTCGGGATGGTGACGGGAGAGTTGGTTTCCGGGTTCCAGTCACAAACCTGGCTGCAGCCGCTCTATCAAAGGGATTTTCCCTTGATCGGCCTTGTTCGGCCCGCCCTGCGGGCTTCCCGGCCAATTAACAGGAAGCGGGTCTAATGACGTCATTTGATGACGCATCATCAGTCGGTTTCCTTGAAGGGACCACGGCCACATTGAGTTTGACAGTTGATCTGTCAGTGTTTTACAGCATTGAGGTGCTGCAAACACTGACAAGCACTGCACAAAGGTGCAGGGCTGCACCCATGCTCTCCAATGACTCACTCCATATGCTTATGGAGGGAGTCACAGCATGCAGGGTGGTTCTCTTGCCTTCCAAGGGCGGAGGAGACTCCCCAGGACACCAACGCAGCCTGGTTGCACATTGCACAGGAGGGCTAAAGCAGGGATGTCGTCAGGGGTCCCTGGCTGCAGTGGCGCAAGCCTTTCAATGATCTCAGTAGATCACAAAACGTTACTGCAAAGCCACACCCAACCTCATCCTGCTGTGCTACTCATCACATCCCCATCACTCTGCTTTCCCTACCCTACTCCTGCACATCCTTACTCACACCAACTTACCTTGCACCTCCACCCAACCCTCTGTATCGACATTATCACTTCCCCATCTCACTAGCCACCCCTCACACTCACTCTCATCCTACTGCAAGCATACCAACTAACACCACACAAGAGTAGGCACTTGAGAGGTTTAGCCAATGTCCATGTGAAGTTTCTGGTAATGTGTTGTCATACAGTGAAATCTATATTTTCAACACTGCCCCTTATTGGACAGATCTGTGCACAACTTGAGAAGTGTCTTACTGAGTTTCAATGAATGTTGAGACATAACTTCCCCCAGCCCCCGCACCCACACCCCGCTATAGTGATGAGTGTTGCATGGAATGGCTTGGACATTGTAGGGATGCTTTATGGTGTTGGTGTGGGATGGTGTCAACCTGGCGCATCATGTGGCAGCCAGGGTTTACAGCATCAAGTGAAATAAATCGGGCCATGGTGATGCCATCGCTGGCTTCCCGGGCAGTAATGTTGTCAGGGGCTGATGCCCTGTGTCCTGTGCAGCATCAGGTGATGGCGGAGAAGGTTGGTGATGTTGGTGTGCCTGGTGATGTTGGTGTTGGGGCTGATCATGGAAGGATTCAGAGGACCAAGGTCTGATTTTTTTCAAGGGCTCTGATGTTGCTGCAATAGATGGCAGCTGCAGGTGAGATAAAAAGTAAGAATTGCATTTATATAGCGCCTTTCACAACCACCAGACGTCTCAAAGCGCTTTACAGCCAATGAAGTACTTTTTTTTAAAGTGTAGTCACTGTTGTAATGTCGGAAACGCGGCAGCCAAATTAGCAGTTCAAGCTCCCACAAACAGCAATGTGATAATGACCAGATAATCTGTTTTTGTTATGTTGGACGAGGGATAAATATTGGCCAGGACACCGGGGATAACTCCCCCTGCTCTTCTTCAAAATTGTGCCATGGGATCTTTTAAATCCACCTGAGAGAGCAGACGGGGCCTCGGTTTAATGTCTCATCTGAAAGATGGCAAATCCGACAGTGCAGCACTTCCTCAGCACTGCACTGGAGTGTCAGCCTAGCTTTATGTGCTCAAGTCCCTGGAGTGGGACTTGAACCCACAACATTCCTGAGTCAGAGGCAAGAGTGCTACCCACCAAGCCACAGCTGACAGAAGCAATCTGTCAATGGTAAGCGAGGTTCTCCCAATGAGGTGGCAAGGACATACAGTTGCCTCTAAACACTTGCAAGTTAAAGAAATCTCTATAAGATGGAGAGTGAAGTAGTTGACTCAGAGACTATGGTCCTGAATTTAAATAAAGGAAACTATGATGGTATGAGGCACGAGTTAGCTAGGATGGATTAGGGAACATTACTTAAAGGGTTGACGGTGGATAGGCAATGGCAAACATTTAAAGATCGCATGTACGAACTGCAGAATTTGTTCATCACAGAATCACAACAGTGCAGATAGAGGCCATTTCGGCCCATCGAGCCTGCACCGACACATATCCCACCAGATCCCCGTAACCCCTACACCAACACATATCCCACCCTATCCCTGTAACCCCACGTATTTAATCCCCCTAACACTAAGGGTCAATTTATCATAGCCAATCAAACTAACTCACACATCTTTGGACTGTGGGAGGAAACCGGAGCACCCGGAGAAAACCCACACAAACACGGGGAGAATGTGCAAACTCCACACAGACAGTCGCCCGAGGTTGGATTCGAACCCGGGTCTCTGGCGCTGTGAGGCAACAGTGCTAACCACTATGCCACCATGCTGCCCTGTTTGGCATAAAAATAAAACAGAAAGGGTGACTCAACCATGGCTAACAAGGGAAATTAGGAATAGCATAAGACCCAAGGAGAGGACATATAAATTGGCCAGAAAAAGCAGCAAAACTGAGGATTGGGAGCAGTTTAGGATTCAGCAAAGGAGGACAAAGAGAATAATTAACAGGGGGGAAATAGAATATGAGAGTAAGCTTTCAGGGAACATAAAACCTGACTGTAAAAGCTTCTATAGATATGTGAAGAGAAAAAGATTGGTGAAGTCAAGCATAGGTCCCTTGCAGTCAGAATCAGGGGAATTTATAATGGGGAACAAAGAAATGGCAGACCAATACATACTTTGGTTCTGTCTTCACAAAGGAGGACACAAATAACCTTCCAAAGATTTCGGGGAACATAGGGTCTAATGAGAGGGAGGAATTGAATGAAATCAGTATTTGTAAGGAAATGGTGTTAGGGAAATTGACAGGTTTGAAGGCCAATAAATCCCCAGGGCCTGATAGTCTACATCCTAGGGTACTTAAGGGAGTGGCCCTAGAAATAGTAGATGCTGACATGAATCAGCCATTCATGTGGAAATGACTTATGAAATAATACTGGGCGGCCTGCTGGTGGCGCTGTCCAGGGAGAGTATAAATAATCGGGCATGGGCCCAGATTGCACAGGACATTCTTTTACAGGAACTAGTGAACTAGGAACTAGACCTACATGTTGTTTAACAGTTAGACCAAGTGCCTAGTAGTTTTCTTACGTCAGATGCATTGCTGGTCATCTTCCAAAATTCGATAGACTCTGGAACAGTACCCATGGATTGGAGGGTAGCTAATGTTACCCCACTATTTAAAAAATGTTGTAGAGAGAAAACGGGAAATTATAGACCAGTAAGCCTGACATCGGTAGTGGGGAAAATGCTAGAGTCCATTATAAAAGATGTAATAGCAGAGCACTTGGAACACAGTGACAGGATCGGACAAAGTCAACATGGATTTACAAAAGGTAAATCATGCTTGACTAAGCTACCGGAATTTTTTGAGGATGTAACTGGTAGAATAGATAAGGGAGAACCAGTGAATGTGGTGTATTTGGACTTTCAGAACGCTTTCGATAAGGTCCCGCATAAGAGATTGGCGTGCAAAGTTAAAGCACATGGGATTGGGGGTAAGGTACTGACTTGGAGAGAGAACTGGTTGGCAGACAGGGAGCAAAGAGTTGGAATAAACGGGTTTTTTTCCGAGTGGCAGGCAGTGACTAGTGGGGTATTGCAGGGATCAGTGCTAGGACCCCAGCTATTCACAATATATATTAATGATCTAGACGAGGGAACTAGATGTAATATCTCCAAGTTTGCAGATGACACAAAGCTGGGTGGGCGTGTGTGCTGTGAGGAGGATGCAGAGAAACTCCAGTATGATTTGGACAAGTTGGGTGATTGGGCAGATGCATGGCAGATGCAGTATAATGTGGATAAATGCGAGGTTATGCACTTTGGTGGCAAAAACAGGAAGACAGATTATTATCTGAACGGCAATAGATTGGGAAAAGGGGAAGTGCAACGAGACCTGGGTGTTTTTGTGCACCAGTCGCTGAAGGTAAGCATGCAGGTGCAGCAGGCGGTTAAGAAGGCAAATGGTATGTTGGCCATCATAGCAGTTGTACAGGACCTTGGTGAGACCACACCTTGAGTTTTGGGCACCTTATCTGAGGAAGGACGTTCTTGCCATGGAAGGAGTGCAGCGAAGATTCACCAGACGGATACCTGGGATGGCAGGAATGACGTATGAAGAGAGATTGAGTCGATTGGGCTTATATTCGCTGGAGTTTAGAAGAATGAGAGGGGATCTCATTGAAACTTATAAAATTCTAACAGGACTAGACAGACTAGATGCAGGAAGGATGTTCCCGATGGCAGGGGAGTCCAGAACCAGGGGTCACAGCCTAATGATAATGGGTAAGCCATTTAGGACTGAGATGAGGAGGAATTTCTTCACCCAGAGAGTGGTGAACCTGTGGAATTCTCTACCACAGAAGGTAGTCGAGGCCAACTTATTAAATATATTCAAGAAGAAGTTAGATATATTTCTTAAGGCTAAAGGGATCAAGGAATATGGGGAGAAGGCAGGGACAGGGTACTGAATTTGGACGATCAGCCATGACCTCATGAAATGGCGGAACAGGCTCGAGGGGCCGAATGGCCTACTCCTGCTCCTATCTTCTATGTTTCTATGTTTCTATATGCATGACAAATGCAGTATCCAACAGTTTCTGAGCTCTGAAACTGACCATCTGCAACATGCCATCCTTTACACTACTGCAGCTGTCAGCTTATCAGATACATCAGAGCAGGCTCAACTCATGCCAGCTTGAGCTGGTGTGTTCCCCGAGCAGTGGGTAACCCATGAGGGAGCACGTAAAATTGGAAGGAAGCCTCAAAATAGCATTAAATTGGCTGTTAACAAGCCATTTAGTGAGCTCAATTGTCTCCCCCGCCGCTTGGTGTTGGGTCAGTTCTGCACAGACAGACCCGACACCTGGGACACTCACGTGGAGGCAGGTTGACAGCTGGTTTCCTACCCGCTGGCAATCTTTGCTTATTGACAGCGGACCCGCCTCCATACCTGCACTCTGAGCGCCGGCGAAATTCTGGCCAATGTGTTTGTTTAATGTCTCTGTCATTTCTTTATTGCCCATTATAATTTCCCCGCTCTCTGTCACAGTGTCAGCTGTGACTCAGTGGGTATCACACTAGCCTCTGAGTCAGAAGGTTGTGTGTTCAATTTCCACTCCAGGGACATAAGCACATAAAGCTAGCCTGACACTCCAGTGCAGTGCTGAGGGAGCGCTGCATTGTCAGAGGTGCCATCTTGTGGTATAGGTTTGGCTTGTTCCTGTGACTCTAGAATCTGGTCAGCATGGCATCTCACGATGCTCTCTCCAACGTCCACTGTGTACATTAGTGGTCCCTGCTGTGTGCATATCGTTCCTGGCTGCCATTTTTCTGTTCGGTAGTCGTGGGCCAAGACTGGCTGCCCTATCTTGAAGCTCCTGGTTGGCTTCTCATTTATGTGCTGGAACTGCTTATCCTCAACATCTCGTCTTATGTTTGGTTTGAGCAAATCCAAGCGACATCTTAGTCTCCGGTTGAAAAACAGTACGGCTGGAGTTTGGTTGGTTACTGCATGTGTCGCATTCCGGTAAGCAAACAAGAAATTATCCACCTTGTGTTGTAGTGGTATGTCGTCATTATACATTGCCTTTATGGCCTTTTTAAAGGTCTGAACAAACCTCTCAGCCAATCCATTTGTGGCTGGATGATATGGGGCAGATGTGTAATGTTTCATCCCATTATTCTTCAGGAACCTCCGGAAATCCTCAGACACAAACTGTGGGCCATTGTCAGAGCAAATCTGTTCTGGCAACCCATTCCTGGCGAAGATGGTCCTTAGGACTGCAATCGTTTTCTCCGTGGTGGTGGAGGACATTTTAATGACCTCTGGCCATTTCGAATGGGCGTCCACAGCGCTTAGAAACATTGAGTCCATAAATGGACCAGCGAAATCAATGTGTACCCATTGCCATGGAGATGAGGGCCACTCCCATGGATGTAGCGGGGCCTGTGGTGGAGTGTTTTGGACCTTCTGGCATCCTGTGCATCTCTTGGTCATATCCTCGATTTCTTTATCGATTCCCGGCCACCACACAAACGCCCTGGCTAGGTTCTTCATTTTTACCCCTCCCAGATGACCCTCGTGAAGCTCATTGAGCACTCTATCTCTCAACTTGGGTGGAATTACCACTCGGGATCCACACATCAAGGTTCCCCGGCACACTGGCAGCTGTTCTCTCCTTGGCGAGAATGCTGGCAACAGTGAGTCGCCATATGCTGGCCATCGCTTCACCGTCAAATCATAGACCCGAGAGAGTGTCGGGTCATTTCGGGTTTCCTTCTCAATATTTGCATTTGTAACAGGCAAACATTCAACTATGGTCGCATGGAATATCTCCACAGGGTCCACTGCAGGTGCTTCTTCCGCCGTAGGCAACGGTAGGCGCGACAGCCCATCAGCGTTTCCATGCTGTTTCGTACCTTTGTACTCTATGTCACACTGATGTGCCCCTAGAAAAAGTGACCATCTTTGCAGCCGTTGCGCCGTCATCACCGGAACGCCCTTCTTTGGGTTAAAAATTGAGGCCAGGGGTTGATGATCAGTCAGTAGGGTGAATTTCTGCCCGTGCAGATAGTGATTGAACTTCTTCACCCCCCACACCAGGCTGAGGGCCTCCCTATCAACCTGGGCGTAGTTACGCTCGGCTGAGGTTAGCGAGCGCGATGCAAAGGCTATTGGCCTCTCTGAACCGTCACAGAATTTGTGTGACAGCACCGCTCCAATGTCGTAAGGTGACGCATCACATGCCAACCGAATCGGTAGTGTTGGGTTGTAGTGGGCCAATACTTCTTTGGAAGTGATTAGGCATTTACATTCCTGAAAGGCACGCTTACACTCATCACTCCATTTCCATGTTACACCAGTTTGAAGCAGGGCATTCAGTGGGTGCAGAATTGTAGATAAATTCGGCAAGAACTTAAGGTAGTAGTTCACCAACCCGAGGAACGACCTCAGTTGCGACACATTTTCCGGTGCTGGAGCCTTGACTACAGCCTCAATCTTGTCCGGCGACTTATGCAACCCTTCCTCATCAATCATGTGGCCACAATACGAGATTTGTCTCCTGAAGAACTCGCATTTGGGGCGGTTGGCTCATAGCCCATATTCCTGCAATCTCGTGAACACCTGTTCCAGGTTGGCAAGGTGTTCATTGTCATTTTCGCCCGTAACCAGGATGTCGTCCGAATAACACTGGGTCCCCGGGATCCCTTACAGGACTTGTTCCATTGCCCTCTGCCAAATAGCCGGGGCCGATGCTACCCCGAATACCAGTCGATTATACTGGTAAAGGCCTTTGTGAGTGTTTATTGTGAGGTATTTCCTAGATGCTTCTTCCACCTCCATTTGTAGATACGCTTGAGCCAGATCAATCTTTGTAAAACGTTCCCCTCCAGATAGTGAGGCGAAAATATCTTCTATCCGCGGAAGTGGATACTGTACTGTGTGCAGGACTGGGTTCACAGTCACCTTGAAGTCCCCACAGATGCGAACCTTCCTTGGCTCCCCAGGCATGCTGCTCAATGCTTTCTTCATTACAGGAACGATGGGTGTGGCCCACTCGCTCCAGTCCACCTTAGACAGCACCCCGAATGCTCCAGACTCTCCAGTTCAGCTTCAACGGCTGGGCGGATCGCGTATGGCACTGGTCTGGCCTTGAAAAATGTTGGGGTTGCGTTATCCTCAATCTTTATGGTTGCCTTTACTCCTTTTAGAGTCCCAAGTCCTTGTTGGAACACCTCTGCAGCGTCAGATAGAATTTGTGACAGACGTCCAGGTGCGACGTCATCATCCTTTTTGTCAGTCACAGTTAGTGCCAGAATGGAATGCCAATCCAATTGTATTTTTCGGATCCATTCACGTCCCAATAATGGTGGTCCTCCATCTCGTGGTATATACATGTATAGTTTCTGTGTTTCCTTTCCGTTATATTCAACTGGCACTCTTATTTTTCCTCTGGGGTAGACCTTTTGCCCCGTGTATGTCTTCAATACAATGGACGTGTCCTTTAAGGGTATGTGTGAGAATAGCCGCTCATAGTCTCGTCGATTCATGACAGTTAGGGCTGATCCTGTGTCCAATTCCATCTTTACTGGGGACCCTGCTATCATGAGGGTGACCCAAATGGTTCGGTGATCTTCCTTTGCGATCACGTTGTGTAACTTTAAACAACTTAGTCTCCTGCTCCCGGAGTCCTTATCACTCTCCTGATCTTCTGAACTACTGTCTGTCAGTTTCTTTACTTTCCTGTACTGTTCCTTAGTAGTTCTTGTCGTGTTTGTTTTCTTTCCCGACCTGCAGACTCTTGCTATATGTCCCATTTTTCTGCATTGCCTGCATATTTTGTCTTTAAACCAGCAGTCCTTCTGCTCATGGGTTGATCTGCCGCAGCGATAGCACTTTTCTGCTCCATACACCATTTCATTAGCGCTGTATTCTTGTGGTTTCTGTTGTATTTCTGCAGCTCCCCGTGCTGCTGCTTCGTAGGATACTGCCACGCTGAAAGCCTGTTCTAGCGTCAGGTTCTTTTTTGAAAGTAGTCATTTCTGGGTTCCTTCACTCTGGAGCCCGCAGACAAACTTATCCCGTAAGGTGTCTGCCAGTCCTGCTCCAAACTGGCAGTGCTTCGATAACTTGCGTAGTTCCGTAAGATAGTCAGCATTGCTCTCATCTTTGTGCTGGTTTCTTTTATGGAACTTGAATCTTTCTGCTATCAGCAGTGGTGTAGGGCTTAGGTGTTCCTGTAAGATACGAACAATCTCCTCAAAACTTTTCTCCATTGGTTTAGCTGGGGTAATTAAATTCCACAATAGGCCGTACGTACTCGCACCCATCAGATTTAATAATACCAACGCCCTCTTTCCATCGGCCACCTCATTTGCCTTGCAGTACACTTCAATTCTTTCCACATACATGGTCCAGTCTTCTACCTCGTTGTCGAAAGCAGTGATACTGCCACTTTTCGGCATCTTGGGTGATTTAAAATGGCGCCTCCCGCGCTTTTGCTTCTTCCCCAATGGAATAAAATGGCGCCTCCCGCGCTTTTGCTTCTTCCCCAACGGGATAAAATGGCGCCTCCCGCGCTTTTGCTTCTTCTCCTTGCTGCCACGCTGCTCCTAGCGTTCTACGGGGTAATGGCGGCGACCCGCAGCTTCGGCGCGTCTCACTTTCCTTCCCCCCCCGTTTAGTTCCTCTCCGCTGCCCTGTTCTTGAGCACCGAGCGCGCCCTGTGCGCTCCACCCTCTCTCTCTCTTGTTTTCTTTTCCCGGCGACGCTGCGCGGCCCGTTTTGTAAAGCCGCTCGATCGAGCTTGAGCCCGCCGCAGTCCGGAAGGGTCAGCGCACTACCTGCTACCAGCACGATTTGCTGGAACACCTTAACTGGGGAGCCAAGCACAGCTCTCCACAGTCTCTCCCGCAATTCTCCGAACACCGATGAATTCTTTGGGCAGTTGCCCTTGGTCGATGCCCGTTGCTCAGACTACGACCTTCCAGAACCCTCCTCTCAGGGCGAAATCCCCGTGAGATGATGCCACACTGCAGGTGAGTTCGAACGTACTCGTCGCCACTGTAAAGTCCGCGCCTCAATAATACACGGACTTCGGGAGAACAGTTTAACAGGTACTTTACTGAACAGGAGGCAGCGTCAGACTGAAATACAGAAGCCTGCTAGGGCCTTTTATACAGGGGTGGTCACTGCCGGTACTGCAGTCTAAAACCAGTTATTCCCTTAAAGGTGCATACACAACAGTATTCATTCTTTAAATGCTAGCCATTGCTTGTCTACCATCATGCCTTTTAATGTAGTTTCCCAATCTACCTTAGCCAACTCATCCCTCATACCTACGTAGTTTGCTTTGCTAGATTTAAGACCCTAGTTTTGGACTTAACTAAATCACTTTCAAACTCAATAAAAATTTCTATCATATTATGGTCCCTCTTCCCTAAAGGCCCCTTTACTACAAGGTTATTAATTAACCCGTTCTCATTGCACAATACTAGATCTAATATAGCCTGTTCCCTAGTTGGTTCCTCAATATACTGATTTAGAAAACTATCTTGTATATATTCCATGAATTCGTCCTCCACACTATTACTGCAAATTTGGTTTGCCCAGTCTATATGTAGATTTAAATCCCCCATAATTATTGTATTACCCTTGTTACATGTGCCTCTAATTTCCTGATTTATACTCTGCCCTACATTACAAGTACTGTTTGGGGGCCTATAAACAACTCCCACCAATGTTTTCTGCCCCTTGCTGTTTCTTAGCTCCACCCAAACTGATTCCACGTCTTGATTTTCAGAGCTAAGACCCTTTCTTTCTACTGTCTTTATTCCATCCTTTATTATCGGGGCTACCCCTCCTCCATTTCCATTTTGCATATTTCTTCTAAAAGTTAAGTATCCTGGAATATTTAGTTCCCAACCTTGGTCACTTTGCAGCCACATTTCGGTAATGGCTATTGGATGAAACCTATTAATTTCTATCTGCGCTATTAATTCATCTATTTTGTTGCAAATGATTCGCACATTCAGATATAATGCCTTTAGCTTTGACTTTAGAATATAAGAACATAAGAAATAGGAGCAGGAGTAGGCCATTTGGCTCTTTCAGCCTGCTCTGCCATTCAATAAGATCATGGCTGATCTTCTACCTCATCTCCACTTTCCTGCACTATCCCCATATCCCTTGATTCCCTTAATATTCAAAAACCTATCGCTGTCTATCTTGAATATACTCAATGACTGAGCCGCCACAGCCCTCTGGGGTAGGGAATTCCAAAGATTCACCACCCTCTGAGTGAATAAATGTCTCCTCATCTCAGTCCTAAATGGCCGACCCCTTATTCTGAGACTGAGACTCCTGGTTCTAGACTCCCCAGCCAGGGGAAACATCCTCCCTGCATCTACCCTGTCAAGTCCTGTAAGAATTTTGTATGTTTCAATGAGATCACCTCTCATTCTTCTAAACCCTCGCGAATGTAGGACTAGTCTACTCAATCTCTCCTCATAGGACAATCCCCCCATCCCAGGATGCAGTCTGGTGAACCTTCGTTGCACTCCCTCTATGGCAAGTATATGCTTCCTTAGGTAAGGAGACTAAAACTGTACATAATACTCCAGATGTGGTCTCACCAGGGCCCTATATAACTGCAGTAAGCTGTCTTTACTCTTATACTCAAATCCTCTTGTAATAAAGGCCAACATACTATTTGCTTTCCTAATTGCTTGCTGTACCTGCATGTTAACTTTCAGTGATTTGTGTACAAGGACACCCAGGTCCCTCTGAACACCAACATTTCCCAATCTCGCACCATTTAAAAAGTACTCTGCTTTTCTATTTTTCCTATAGATTTTTTTCTATTTTTCCCTGATGTCACCTTAGTCACTGATGCCCTAATACCTTTGTTACTCTCTCTGTCCCTTCCTGAACGACTCTGCTTATTTTTACCCAAAGCTCTGCTCTGCTCTAGAGCCTTGACGTTTCCCTTGCTGCTTTTAACTTTACACTTTCCAGAATCCTCTCGCCGCACCACCTCCCTTGCCCCCCGTCCCCCACTTCATTAGCTTATATTGATTGAGAGATAAATATTGGCCAGTACACCAGGGATAACTCCCCTGTTCTTCTTCGAAATAGTGCCAAGAGATCTTTTTACATCCACCTGAGAGGGCTGACGGGGCCTCGGTTTAACGTCTCATCCGAAAGACTCCCCCAGCACTGCGCTGGAGTGTCAGCCTAGATTATCTGCTCAAGTCTCTGGAGAGGGAGTTGAATCCACAACCTTCTGATTCAGAGGTGAGAGAGCATGACCACCTGAGCCATAGCTGACACACAAAAACAAGAATTTGCTGCAATTACTCAGCATGTCTATCAGAAAGAAAGAAGATGGGTTAATATTTTGCATGGGATTCATTATCAGAGCAGAGTTGTGATGGGGGGTCTCCATCTCAAATTTCCCAAATGTTATTTTTTTTATTGCTCAGACGCAAATGTTTCTTCAAATGGCGATCTTGTGTTTCTAAAATCTTTCCTCTGAATTTGTTCATTTGTTAAAATTTTGCATCACGTGGGGGTTGAATGTAGGAATGTAGACCTAGAAATTCGGGAGCAGGCCACTTGCAAACTAACGTTGTCGCGATATAATACACAGCTTGGAGGAGAAAGGAGAATAATAGCAGCAAGTTGCACTTGATATGTTACCTTTAACATGCAAAGTGCCCCAACGTTCCTCATTAGGTAGATTGGACAATGAACAGCAGTTGGGAACGGAGTTAGGGGATAAGTTAAGGCATAGCCAAAGAGGTTTTTAAGGAGACTTCACAAGGTGTAGCACATTAGAGGGGTTTAAAAAGAGAAATTAAACACTGTAAAAAGCAAAACACAACAACTTGCATTGATATTGTGCCTAAGCCTTCACAGAGGAGAGATACAGATTAAGGGGTATATAGAAATAGACAGACTTTACAGCATAGAAACAGGCCATTCAGCCCAGGTGGTCTATGCCGGTGTTTATGCCCCACACGAGCCTCCTCCCACTCTGCTTCATCCAACCCTTTGATTCCTTTCTCCCTCATGTGCTTACCTAGTTCCCCTTAAATGCAGCGTAGGGTAGTAGGAAAATTAGGAGAGTCACGAAATGTATGGTTAATGTGATGCAATTTTGAGGAGACTTTTAAAGGAGGGGAGGGAAGTAGCACTGAGGATGGGTTCAAAGAGGGAGCTCCACCACCATGGGCTAGAAATTCCCCTCGAGCCATGTTTGGGGTGCTGATGTGCCTTCAATAACTCAAAGACAAGGGGCTAGGGGCTAGATTTTCAGTTGCTTGCGCCAGCAGTTAGCGCCTTAAGAGAAGTGATTTTCGGGCGCTATGCGTGTAGCACCCGGGCGCAGCGCAGTTTGCGCCCCGCCCCAAATTAAGTTGCCCGTTAGCGCCGGCGCAAAGTTTAGCGGCCGCCCGGATGCGCGCGCAGAAAATGACATCACATCCTCGTGCAACGCCCTTTGGCCGCCCCGAATCCAAACTTCAGTCGGACCGCCCCATTGTGCGGCTGGCGTCCAGAGCGTTTGTAAAATGGAACGCAACACACCCTGGGGAGCGCAAAATTAAAGGGCACTCCTCCTGCACTATAAAAGGCAGTCTGCATGTGTTGTGTGGAAGGATCCAGTGTGTTGTTGTGAACGGTGTCTCCTCCTCCTCCTCCTCCTCCTCCTCCTCCTCCTGTTTTCCCCTCCAGACTCTGCCTTTGAAAAAAACACATGCACCCTTCCCCTTTAAGAGCTCACTAGCACCACAGTGTCTGCCGTGCGCTGCGCCCAAGCTCGGGTGTTGCGCTCTGCACCGCCGGCTTAGCGCCTAAAGATAGTAGTGGAACGCCTCTTTTAGCGCTCCACCAACCTCTTAGGGCGAAGCCACTGAATTTCCGGCAACGGGGCGCTACTTTGGGGCGGGCGCTAACTTCGGGCGGGCGCTAAGGTTAGCGCCCCAAAACTGTCTATACTGAAAATCTGTCCTCCCAGCTGTACCGCCTACTCTTGGTCGCTATGGGTCGACAGTTGGGTGCGAGGTTGGTGAACAGAGAGGGCGGCTTGACCTTCAGGGTAGCCAGACCGCACACTGTGAGGGGCGGCTGGGACCCACCGTAGGTAAGCGTGATACTTTGGTGGTGGCACTGGAAGTCCAGACCCAAGATCACGCTCACACAGAGATCTGGCATTATCAATAGTTTAAAATCTCTGTAATCATTGCCTTTTACCGACAACATAACCGCGCAGAAACCTGTAATTTTTGAGGTATGAGTCTTATCGGCCATGGCGATTTGTAGGGGGTTTCTCTTGCTCGTTCTGGTCTCCTACCAGGCTTCGTGCAATAATTACCCTTGAGTGGTTCGACCCACTCTTCCCTATGGTTCTAGGCCTTGGACTTAGGTGCAGGGAACTGTAGTGCAGAGAAAAACTCAATAGACCAGGTTGAATAACACGAACTGGAGGCTTTTATTATAAAACAGTTTGCAGCATTGTAAAATACATGTCATAAGCACAGATCAAAATAACTACAATCATGCACATATCTATAAACTTAACTCTATGGAAATGGGGAACACACGGCACGTCGTAAAAGGGGAAACACATTACGATTACCCTTAACCCCCTCCCCTAGACCTAAACTAAGTTTCGACTTGAGGAACTCGGAATCATGCTCACCACTTTCAGATTTGCAAAGGAGGGGGTTCGCAGCCTTTTGGCACAGCTTTCCGTCGTCACGTGGATTTGTAAGCTTCTGGCGCAGTTTGTTTTTCTCTCAGGCGATGGAGCAGCAGATACAGTCTCGATGAGCGCTCGTCATGGCTGAATCCGTTACCGACGTGCCTTTAAGAACTGGATGCCCATGGAAGACTCAGTCACCGATGTGATGTTGCAGAACTGCACAGGGAAAGTTCCTGGTCGAATGGTATGTTGAGGCCCTGGAGGGCTAGGCCCGGAGTGTCCTTTTATTTCTCCCTCCGGCCTGGCTCGTCGGTTTTCCTGAGGGTGTCTTCTCCTTCGGTCTGGGTCGTCGATGATCTCCCGACAAAAGTACCCGGGCCACCCTCGTCATCTTCCCGTCGTGGCTGAGCCTTGCCTGGCCGAACACCGACCACGCTGCCTTAACCGAAGAGTCCGTCCCGAAACGTCCTACTTGAATTCCGAAGCCACCGAGGTAGAAGATGCGTGTCCCGAAGCGTGAATCTGAAGCGAAGCTGAAGCGAAGCCCCTGATGGACTTTTCAATCCACAGTTATACCTTTTTGGGACAGTCTTATCTCCCGCCAAATCATAGTCCTGTCTTTGTAATATTTTTGGCGGGCAGAAATCTCTGCAGGGGTGCTTTGTCTTACAACAGGAGTCGGTGATAGCTTAACTGGCCTTCCTGGCCGATAATGCCTTTTACTTTGTCACCGTAACTTGGTTCGTATATTGATCGGTCTGGAGATTGCCCTTGATGGCTGTTAAACGGTTTTTCCATTGTACAGTAAATGGGTTTAAGTGTTCATTCAAATGTCCGCCCATTTCTTGATGGGCCCCATCCTGTTACCTGAAACTGTCCTGTACTTAGAATCCAATTAATATGTATGCTCAGTTCCCTGAGTTTCGTTTTCCCGATACTGGCTTTCGCGGGCTTACTGTCCTCAATCCACAAGCCTGTCTGGCTTGCAGTAACAGAAATCAAATGGTCCCAGAAACTGATCACGAGGCCCGGTGGCCATTTTGTATGCCCTTTTTATCAAAGGTTTTTCTGTACAAGCTTCTTTTGGTCAATAAAACTGTCTTATTAACCCTGTTTTCTTGTGTGATTAAGTTACTGAAAATTTCGAATCTTACAGATTTTGCCCTGTGTGGGGACTATCGTTAGTGAAAGTAATTTTACCAGGCTAGGATGAATAAAGCTTTCGGTGCTCCCGCAGTCAATCAAGCATTTAACCTTATTCCCGTTTACCTCTATGTCCATCATCGATTTAGACAACGGATGCGGCCTGGACTGATCCACTGTGATCGAGGCCACCAGTGGGTCCTGGAGGTCCGTGTAGTCGGGGCAAGATGGTGGACTCCATGAGGGTGGACAAGATGGCTTCCAAGATGGCCGCTCCCACGGCGCGCACGCGGTGGTGGTGGAGTTGGAGGCGGGGTTCCCTCTGCAGACTTTGCTGAAATGTCCTTTCTTCCCGCATTTAAAACAGGTGGTGCCCTTTGCTGGGCACAGATGCCTGGAGTGTTTGTCCTGGCCGCAGAAGTAGCATTTCGGGCCCCGATGCATCGCGGCAGTAGTGGGGCTCCTGGGTGGAGGCTGGGGCTCCGATGGTGCTGGGCTGGCCTGAGACCTGGGAGGTGAAGATGGCTTCCAAGATGGCGGCCCCCACGGCGTGCACGAGGCGGATTGGGCCGCGTGGCCTGGGGAACAGGATTCAGAGTTCTTCTGGGCCATATCCAGCGATCGCGCTATGTCTATAGCCTGTTTTAAGTCCAGTCCCTCCTTTTCAAACAGTTTCTGCCGAATGTAATTTGAACTGAGGCCCGCAATAAGGGAGTCTCGAATCAGCTCCTCCGTGTACACGATGGCAGACACGGCCTTACAGTTACAGTCTCTGCCCAGTACTTTTAGGCTTAGTATAAAGTCCTCTAGTGACTCACCATGCCGCTGCGTGCGAGTAGTCAGAAGATGCCTGGCGTACACCTCGTTTATTGGCCGCACGTAGTGGGCCTTCAGAATGGTGCAGGCATCCCCGTAGCTGGTGGCATCTTGGATGAGAGGGGAGACCCGATGGCTCACCCATTTTCTTAGGATTCCCAGTTTCATGTCTCTGGTAGCGGTTGCGGCTGCTATGGTTGTGGATGAGTTTGCAATGAAAAATTCGAAGCATTGGAACCAGTGTCCAAACTGTGTGGCTGCGTCTGAGGCATGGGGGTCCAGATCCAAGTGCTCTGGTTTCAGGAGTCGATCCATCCTGGTGTTTTAGTGATTAAAATTGATGTGCCTTCAATAACTCAAAGACAAGGGGCTAGATTTTCAGTTGCTTGCGCCAGCAGTTAGCGCCTTAAGAGAAGTGATTTTCGGGCGCTATGCGTGTAGCGCCCGGGCGCAACGCAGTTTGCGCCTCGCCCCAAATTAAGTTGCCCATTAGCGCCGGCGCAAAGTTTAGCGGCCGCCTGGATGCGCGCGCAGAAAATGACGTCACATCCTCGTGCAACGCCCTTTGGCCGCCCCGAATCCAAACTTCAGTCGGACCGCCCCATTGTGCGGCTGGCGTCCAGAGCGTTTGTAAAATGGAACGCAACACACCCTGGGGAGCGCAAATTAAAGGGGCACTGCTCCTGCACTATAAAAGGCAGTCTGCATGTGTTGTCTGGAAGGGTCCAGTATGTTGTTGTGAACGGCGTATTTATGTTTCCCTCCTCCTCCTCCTCCTCCTCCTCCTCCTCCTCCTCCTCCTCCTCCTTTTTTCCCCCCTAGACTCTGCCTTTGAAAAAAACACATGCACCCTTCCCCTTTAAGAGCTCACTGGCACCAGAGTGTCTGCCGTGCGCTGCGCCCGAGCTCGGGTGTTGCGCTCTGCACCGCCGGCTTAGCGCCTAAAGATAGTAGTGGAACGCCTCTTTTAGCGCTCCACCAACCTCTTAGGGCGAAGCCACTGAATTTCCGGCAACGGGGCGCTACTTTGGGGCGGGCGCTAACTTCGGGCGGGCGCTAAGGTTAGCGCCCCAAAACTGTCTATACTGAAAATCTAGCCCAAGGAGTTTAAAGGATTCAACTAAGGCTTTTAATCACTAAGAACATTGCAGCATTACAGGTCTTCCAACATCGGGTTCGTCTGGTAGGAATGACTCATACAGCTCTTGAGACCTTTATATGGCAAAAGACAGGGGCGTAGCCAATACACACAATAGGAACAAAAGGGGGCGGTTCACACAATACAAGCAGATAAAACACACAGGTAAAACACATGGGCTGATGAAGGCATATATTTAATCACAGGTGCTAAATCAGAAAAGCTGCATAAGTTAGCGCCAGACACTAACCTCGTCCAGCCTTTCTAAAATTCCCACTTTTTGTTTCAAGGGCAGTCACTCTCATCTCACCTCTGGAATTCAGCTCCTTTGTCCATGTTTGGACCAAGGCTGTAATGAGGTCAGGAGCAGAGTGGTCTTGGCGGAACCCAAACTGGGCATCAGTGAGCAGGTTATTGGTGAGTAAGTGTCGCTTGATAGCACTGTCGATGACACCTTCCGTCACTTTGCTGCTGATTGAGAGTAGACTGATGGATCAGCAATTGGCTGGGTTGGATTTGTCCTGCTTTTTGTGGACAGGACATACCTGGGCAGTTTATCCACATTGTCGGATAGATGCCAGTGTTGTAGCTGTACTGGAGATCCTGCAAATCCATTGGCAGGATAGGTGCACCAACGTCAGTGTTCTCGCTCAGGCCAACTTCCCCAGCATCAAAGCTTTGACCACGCTCGATCAACTCTGATGGACGGGTCACATCGTCCGCATACCCAATACAAGACTCCCAAAACAAGTGCTCTACTCGGAGCTCCGACACAGCAAGAGAGCCCTGTAAAGGAAATAGTCATATTCCAAAAGATACACCATCCTATGAACAGATTTCTGATGTTATTAATACATGACATACTGTACTGGGTTTAAAAGTCTGGAAAGCCTCAACAACACAGGCTGTCAATACAGGCTTCTCAGATAAAATGAAGTGTTAACACAAAGGTTGTAAACACCACACAAGCTTTTGAAATGGGAATTGATTGTTAATACTGAGACAATGGCCCTATTGAAACAGCAAGTTGCAGCTTCCAGAATGTCTGCAGTTTGGAACCAACACAATAGCAATGCCCAAGTAAAGTGTTAAAACTGACACTTCGAACAGGAACACAGAATATTAAAAAGCCATGTGCCTTTGTAAAAGTAACATCAAATGAAACAGGAAACACGATTATATCTACAACCAATTGAAGTAGCTAAGAAATGCAAAGAACACCCTAGATGAAGTGTTTTTAATTTACACATTGTAAAAGATACCTACAGAACACTTTGAAAATATGATATCAATAGATGACATCAAGCAATCACATTGCATTTGTGTTGAACTTGGAACATATAGGAGTCATGACGTCTGATTATAACCAGCTAGGTGATATTAAGAATTGGAATGGAAGACTTCAATGAGAATGGCATCAAATAGATACATAAGTTATACATAAGTTATAACAAATGTAAGAAATCACACAACACCAGGTTATAGTCCAACAGCTTTATTTGAAATCACAAGTTATAACAGTAAGAATAGAAAATAATTCAATAGAGAATGACTAGAGATAATTAGCTTACATCAGCAGAAAACTTCAAAGGATAAACCACTAAAAAGGGTATAAAAATAGAGCTTTTCAGATGGAAAGTCAGAAGTCACTGGAAAGGGCAAGCGATTCTCAACTTCAGAGGCACGCTCTGTAAGTTTTTAATTCTTTGAGTCTCGGGGATCAAAAAGGTACTCTTATTTGATTTTGGTGGATATTCTGGATTATAAATAATAAGAAATGTAAAAATGTACGAAGTTAAGATTTGAGAATAAGGATCTCTGAGAATAAGAAATGTAAGCAGTTTGTATTTTGAACTGTTGAAGTTGTGATTGACTCAACAGCTCTTAACTGTGTGTCGGCTCTTAAATAAAACTATATATTTTTAGAATTGTCTCAAGTAGCATTTCTGTATCAAACTCACAAACTCAATTTCTGTACATTCTTTTGTGAGGAGTTGCAGAATTCTGGGGGGGGTTTCTGGACCCTCATAATATCCAGAAGGTTACAGTCTAGTTAAACTTATTAAAAGTGCTATCTGGAGGACGGTAACATCTTTACATCACTCCTTTCCTTTCGAGAGAGATAGCCTGGATCTTTAGACCCAATTAAGCATCTTATAGAATTCGGCTATCTCTAACTTTAGTTGAAAGTGAACGTCTGCGGAATACGCCTGATCTGGGGTAGCCTGAAAAGGGCTAGGACTAGTAATTATCCTTTCAGTCCCAGGCGGGCAGAGGAAACGCTTCAAGGACACCCTCAAAGCCTCCTTCAAAAAATGTAACATCCCCACTGACACCTGGGAATCCCTGGTCCAGAACCGCACAAAGTGGAGGAGAAGCATCCGGGAAGGCGCTGAATGTGAAAGCAAGTCACCCTCGTTTCCGAGGGACTGCCTAAGAAGAAGAAGAAATGTACTGGAACAGCTTGGCTAGAGGAGCGGCTAGTTCTGGAGCACAAGTCTTCAGCATGATAGCTGGGATGTTGTCAGGACCGATAGCCTTTGCTGTGTCCAGTGCGCTCAGCCATTTCTTGATATCACGTGGAGTGATTCGAATTGGCTGAAGACTGGCTTCTGTGTTAGTGGGGACCTCAGGAGGAGGCCAAGATGGATCATCCACTCGGCACTTCTGGCTGAAGACTGTTGCAAACGCTTCAGCCTTGCCTTTCGCAATCACGTGCTGGGCTCCACCATCATTGAGGATGGGGATATTCTTGGAGCCTCCTCCTCCCGTTAGTTGTTTAATGGTCCACCACCATTCACGACTGGATGTGGCAGGACTGCAGAGCTTTGATCTGATCTGTTGACCGTGGGATCGCTTAGCCCTGCCTATAGCATGCTGCTTCCACCTTTTAACCTGCATGTAGTCCTGTGCTACAGCTTCCCCAGGTTGGCACCTCATTTTTAGGTATGCCTGGTGCTGCTCCTGGCATGCTCTTCTACACTCCTTGTTGAACCAGTGTTGGTCCTCTGGCTTGATGGTAATGGTTGAGGGAGGGATATGCCGGGCCATGAGGTTACAGATTGTGTAGGAATGCAATTCTGCTGCTGCTGATGTCCCACAGCGCCTCATGGATGCCCAGTTTTGAGCTGCTAAATCTGTTCTGAATCTATCCCATTGAGCACGGTGGTAGTGCAACACAACCCGAGGGAGGGTGTCCTCAGTGTGAAGACGGGACTCCATCTCCACAATGACTGTGCGGTGATCACTGCTACCAATACTGCCATGGACAGATGCATCTGCAACAGGTAGTTTGGTGAGGACGAGGTCAAGTAGGTTTTTCCCTCGTGTTGGTTCTCTCACCACCTGTCGCAGGCCCAGACTTGCAATTATCTCCTTCTGGACTCGGCCAGCTCGGTCAGTAATGGTGCTACCGATGCACTCTTGGTGATTGTGTCATAAAGTCACAGAATCATGGAGTCATAACGGCACAGAAGGAGGCCATTCAGCCCATCAATATGTCCTGCCACCTTCAGGGACCTATGCAGATTAACTCCCAGGTCCCTCTGTCCCTGCACTCTTTAAAACTGTGCCATTAAGTGTATATTGCCTCTCCAAATTCCTTCTGCCAAAATGCATCACCATAAACTTCTCTGCATTAAATTCCATCTGCCACTTGTCTGCCCATTCTGCTAGCCTTTCCATGTCCTGTTGCAATCGATTGGTATCATTATCACTGTTTGCCACCCCCCCCCAAGTTTGGTGTCATCGGCAAATTTAGAAATTCTACTCTATATTCTAATATTCAGGTCATTTATATGTATCAAAAAAAGCAGTGGCCCCAGCATTGACCCTTGCGGAACACCACTGTCTACCATCCTCCAATCTGAAAAGCAGCAATTTACCAAAACTCGCTGTTTTCTGTCCTTAAGCCAATTCCTTATCCAAGCTGCCACTGACCCACCTATTCCATGAGCCTCAAATTTTTTAACCAGCCTTCTATGTGATACTTTGTCAAACACCTTCCAAAAATCCATGTAGGCAACATCCATTGCATTCCCTTTATCAATCAATACTTCCTCAAAAAAATCAATAAAATTAGTCAAACATGATCTGCCTTTTACAAATCCGCGTTGGCTCTCCTTAATTACTAAAATCTCTCCAAGTGCCGATTAATTTTTTCCTTGATTATTGTTACTAAAACTTTATCCACCACTGATGTTAAACTGACTGGCCTGTAGTTACACCCTTCACTTCATCTTCACTTCCCCTCTCAACTTATTGTATTTGGTCTGGTTCTCCCTTGAATAATTCACCTGACATGCATCATACACCCTCTTTTTTTGTTTCATCATCTTCTCTAACTCCCTCGTCATCCAAGGAGCCCTTGCTTTGGTTCCCTTACCCTTCTCTCTTGTTGGAATGTACCTAGCCTGTACTTGGAACATCTCCTCCTTAAAGATCTCCCATTGTTGCCTTACAGATTTTCCTGTCAGTCTTTGGTTCCATTTTACCCTGGCTAGATCCTTTTGCATCCCATTAAAGTTAGCACTATTCCAGTTTAAATATTCCACTCTAGATTGTTCCTTGCTCCTCTCCATTGCTAATCTAAATCTTATGATCACTCGTACCCAAGTGTTCTCCCACAGACACTTGGTCGACCTGGCCCACCTCATTCCCCAGCACCAGATCCAGCAATGGCTCCTTCCTCGTTGGGTCAAGAACATATTGGTCAAGGAAATTCTCCTGAACACATTTCAGAAATCCCTCCCCATCCTTTCCCTTTACCCTAGCATTATCCCAATCGATATTTGGGTAATTAAAGTCCCCCAATATCACCACTCTATAGCTCTTGCAAATCTCTGCGATTTCCTTCTCTACCGATTTGGAGGCCTATAGAATACCCCCTCTAACGTGATCATACCCTTTTTGCTCCTCAACTCTAACCAAATGGATTCTGGCCTTGTCCCCTCAAGAACATCCTCCCTTTCCAACACTACAATGTCTTCCTTAATCAGCACTGCTACCCCACCTCCCTTTATTGAACATTGATGTCCCCCACACAGAGTACATTCTGTGCCCTTGCTACTCTCAGTGCTTCTTCCAAGTGATGTTCAACATGGAGGAGTATTGATTCATCAACTGAGGGAAGGCAGTAAGTGGTAATGAGCAGGAGGTTTCCTTGCCCATGCTTGACCTGAAGCCATGAGACTTCATGGGGTCCAGAGTCAATGTTGAGGACTCCCAGGGCCACTCCTTCACGACTGTATACCACTGACGCCACCCCTGGTGGGTCTGTCCTGCTGGTGGGACAGGACATACCCAGGAATGGTGATGGAGGAGTTTGGGACATTGGCTGAAAGGTATGATTTTGTGAGTATGACTATGTGTCAGGCTGTTGCTTGTCTAGTCTGTGGGACAGTTCTCCCACAGACACTTGGCACAAGTTCCCAGATGTTGGTGAGGACATTTCAGGGTCAACTGGGCTGGGTGTAGCCGGTGCCAAGGTCGATACCGGGTGGTCTGTCCGGTTTCATTCTTATTATTATTGTTTTTCGTAGCGGTTTGATACAACTGAGTGGCTTGCTAGGCCATATCAGAGGGCAGTTAAGCGTCAACCACATTACTGTGGTTCTGGAGTGACGTATAGGTAAGGACGGCAGATTTTCTTTCCTAAAGGGCATTAGTGAACCAGATGGATTTTTACGACAATCCGATAGTTTCATCGTTACCAATACTGACACTAGCTTGTTATTCCAGATTTATTTAATGGAATTTAAATTCCCCAGCTGCCGTGGTGGGATTTGAACTCACGTCTTTGGATCATTAGTCCAGGCCTCTGGATTACTAGCCCAGTGACATTACCACTACACTACCGTTCCCGTAATTAAAGGGAAGGGTCCCATGCTGCGAACTCTGAGGCCGGCCACCTCACCTTTAACTTCCACCCCATTTGTGGCCGGCTGCCCTGCTCACGTCCCCTGCAGCAGTGTGAACACAACAGTACAGTTTAAAACAGTACAACCCTGACATGTCCAACAAGCCGCTGCCGTGCTGACTTACACGGCCTAAAACCACCCTCCTGTGAACTAAACTATCACAGGACCCTTCCAATGCTAAACCCCCTCTGGTTTGGTAGGAACATACAGGCACCCCCTCACACAGCTAAGTGATCTTGTGGGTGTGCAGGCTTGGCAATGCTCACATAGATTACCCTTGATCTTGCTTGCAGCTTCCTCCCGTATGTCTCGGCTACCTGGTTCCGTAGCGGCCTTGCGGCATGCGAGTCCCAGTCTGAGTCGAAGTCCGTCTCGGTTGGAAGAGCAAGGCTCAGCTCCTCTTGACGTTCCATTGTGGAGAGGGCAGGAGAGGGAGAGATCCAAAACAGCTCTCTGATATACCCCCCCCCCCAATAGGCAGACTGCTGTCTGTTGTTTTAATGGACACATGGCATCAGGGAAATGGTTTCCAGGCCTCCTCCCAGGTTTGGATGGTTTAGATCTCGCTTCGATCTCCCAGCCGATTTAACTTAACAAGCTCATCTTCTTCAGAAACAATGAGTCGCCAGCCTCATTATTCATGACTTGGGAGTGGGCCTCTCGGGCCATTGTTCCCAAGGACAGTCCGTTACCATAGGGATGCAACTTGGTTACGTCAGCCACCTTCAGCTTGAGTGTTTTTCCACAGCTTCCCCCCCAAACAGCCTATCCAGTTTTTAATAAGAGTATGTTCATAATCTAAAAATCCATGGAGTCTGCGCCAACTGCTACATCCCTTAATACCTTTGGTTAATAGAAAACTATCAATCTCCGATTTAAAATTAACAATTGATCTAGCGTCAATTGCCATTTGCAGAAGAGAGTTCCGAACTTCTACCACACTTTGGGGGTGATTTTGCCAATGGGAAGGTTTTGGAGGCGGGACTCCCACTTGTCGGGTTTTAGTCCCGCCTACAACAACTTCTGGCCAACCCACGCTATTTTCCCTCGATTGACCTTGTTAAGCCCGCCAGGTCAATTAAGGGAAAGCCGGTTACAGAGAACATCAACGTATGACGTTTGATCTGTCAAAAATTTTTGACAGATGAATTTTCATGGTTTGACAACTCTGTGAAGCTGTCAAACAGTGACATTCTCTGTAGTTTGACAAGGTCATTAATTCAAGACCCCATCAAACGTCTTTCCTTTACAGAAATGAGATGGTTGTTGCATCTGAGAATGCAACAGCCACCTGTCATTCCCAACACGGAGGTCCGAGACTCTCCGCATACTCACCGACTGAAGCCTGCAGGAAGAAACAAAGGTAAGTACACTTTTAATAACACTTTGCACTTACCTCAGATACTCACCTCTACACTCTTGGACCCATCACTTACCTTCACAGTGCACTTTTGCAACCCGACCCCCACAGATCCACTACTCGCTGAGCTGAGCTGGCAGGGTTCGGAGCCTTCGGGAAGCCCGCACTTGTGAGGGCAAAAAGGTGATAATCCTATTTTCTGCCTCTTAACTACCTGTTAACAGGCAGTTAATAGGCTTTAATCCCTTCCCGCCTCCAAGGAGACGGGACCCGGCGCGGGTCGGCTACCCGCCTCCTGGGAAGATGGCATGGAGGCGGGTTGGGCACCCGCCCCCAAATTCTGCCATTTTCCCGGCAGTCCCGCCTCCATACCCACCTCCCCAGGGCTGGCAAAATCACCCCCTACGCGTGTAGAAGTGTTGCTTAATTTCACTCCTGAAAGGCCTGGCTCTAATTTTTAGACTACGCCCCCTAGTCCTAGAATCCCCGAACAGTGGAAATAGTTTCTCTCTCTCTCTACCCTATCTGTTCCTCTTAATATCTTGAAAACTTCGATCAGGTCACCCCCTTAACCGTCTAAATGCTAGGGAATACAAGCCTAATTTGTGTAATCTCTCCTCGGAACTTAACCTTTGAAGTCAGGGTATCATTCTGATAGAGAAACTTCTGTTTTTCTGAACAGGTTTTATCGGCCTCTACCTTTTTAGCTGCTGTGAGATCATGCTTGAAGGTTTGGTTCGTTGACAGAATTAAGGACGAGTGTTATCACTGGTTACATTCATTTTGCTGCATTGAAATGTCACAAGAGATGAAAACAAACAGTGCCAGCAAACTGAAGACAAGGACAGCTGGCTGTTCAACGTGACGTGCAGAGTCTGAATAACCTGGCCATGCTCCTCAAGACAACTGAGTGCATCACAAAGTACGCTCACTTCAACAGCTTCTGGTTATTGGGGAATAGACAATGGTGCATTTGACCCACATTTCATCACATTCCCTTATCAAAATTGCATCGGCCGCAGTTAGAGTACTGAGTACAGATACACAGATCACTACAAGTAGCGACGCAGGTAAATAAGGCAGTAGAAATGCAAGCCCTGTGGTTCATTTCTTGAGGGATAGAATTGGAAAGCAGAGAAGTTATTTTAACACAAAAAGAAAATACTGCAGTGTTGGAAATCTGAAATAAAAACAGAAAATGCTGGAGATACTCAGCAGGTCAGGCAGCATCTGTGAAGAGAGAAACAGAGTTAACGTTTCAGGTCGATGTCCTTTCGTCAGAACTGGAAAAAAGCAGGAAATGGAACAGATTTTTAAGCAAGTTCAGGGGCTGGGAAAGGGGGGAGGGGATGAAAGAACAAAGGGAAGGTCTGTGATAGGATAGAAGGCAGGAGAGGTTAAAATACATTGAGAGATATTCAAGGCGAGAGGAGATGGTAATGGGACAGGTTAAGAAACAAAGGATGGCTCTAGATGAAGTGTGAATTGCGCTGACAGAATGAACGACAGCTGCCATGTGGGAGAGAAGAACAGAAGACACAAACAAAAAGTGTGGATGAAAAATATATATATGATAGGGGCCAGGTTATGATCTGAAATTGTTGAACTCTATGTTGAGTCCAAAGGGCTGTAAAGTGCCTAATCGAAAGATGAGGTGCTGTTCCTTGAGCTTACACTGAGCTTCAGTGGAACAATGCAAAAGGCCGAGGTCGGTGAGGTGGGAATGGTGCGAAGAATTAAAGTGACAGGTGACCGGAAGCTCGAGGTCCCCCTTATGGACTGAATGGAGGTTTTCTGCAAAGCGTTATGTTAACGTTGTACAGAGCCTTGGTTAGACCGCACTTGGAGCACTGTGCACAGTTCTGCTCTCCATATTATAAAATGGATACAGAGGCACCGCAAAAGGTGCAAAAAATATTTACAAGGATGATACCAGAATTGAGAGGTTATACCTATCAGGAAAAACTGACAGGCTGGGGCTCTTTTCTCTAGAAAAGAGAAAGCTGAGAGGTGACCTGATAGAGGTCTTTACAATTATGAAAGGGTTTGATAGGGTAGACGTAGAGAAGATGCTTCCACTTGTTGGGAAGACCAAAACTAGGGGCCATAAATATAAGACAGTCACTAATAAATCCAATAGGGAATTCTGGAGCAACTTCTTTACCCGGAGAGTGGTGAGAATGTGGAATTTGCTACCACAAGGAGTAGTTGAGGGGAATAGTGTAAGATTCGCAAAATTTCCGCATTTCCCCCAATTAGTAAAAGGGACCCTGCATGGACATTTTAAAAAGGGTAGCCAAAGATGGCGTCCGCACCTCGTGACCAAAAGCCTGCAAGATTTTAAAGTTTGGACTCTGTGGCACAAGCAGCTTTTGGGGAAATCGAAACCTAAAACGCAGTTTCTGTGAAGAAGGACTTTTGTATTTTGAAAAGCAGACAGCAGGACTTTGAATATGCATTAAACCAAATCGGAGACAGATCAAAACCAGTTAGGCCTATACTTGAGGCCATCAAGTTGTTTGCATAAATAATCGGAAACAGCTTAAGGAAGCCATCAAGGCTGGACAGGCTGTACTGGCCCCGCTAGACGTGCTCCTATCTAGTTATCCAGCAAGTTAAACACTTATTCAAAATAATTCTTCGTGAAGCCGTTTGCTGTTTGAAGCCTTTACTTGAACAATTTTTGTGAAACTGTAAACAAAGACAAAGTATGTTTTGTACATAAACTGAGTACTATACATTCGATATTACATAAGATATAACATATTTACAACAGTAGAATAGACTAATTGTATAACTAACTAACATTTGGACTAACTTCTGTAACTATCAAATATTAACCTTTTATAAACATAGTGTTATCAAAATACTACTCTGACAACGTTGCTATTATGCTAACAAACAAAGATACTCATAGATATTGTGCTTGGCCTAACATATGAAATCAGATTACATTGGATTGTGAATCCCTTATGGAATCCTCCATTACTGCCAGGTTCTTCCTGGAATTCTACTTCCTGGGATTCTACTTCCTGGGTTACACAGGAAGAAAGGTACGAAGGTCAAATGACCTCTCACAGGAAGAAAGGTACGAAGGTCAAATGACCTCTCACAGGAAGAAAGGAACAAAGGTCAAATGACCTCTCACAGGAAGAAAGGAACAAAGGTCAAATGACCTCACACAGGAAGAAAGTAACAAAGGTCAAATGACCTCTGTTTCATACAAACACACTGCTAACACAATAACCACCACCAGAGGGTGCTACTGCATGTAAAAATGTCCAGAATGTCACATAATGTCCAGAACACAGGCCGATAAAGATGCATTAATAACAATACAGCTCAGATATCAGGCCAGTAGGTGCGATCAATGGCCATCTAAAAACAGTTAGTTTAGATTGCTACAATTATTTAAACTAGCCCACCAAGATTGGGACAATGAACTAACCTGATTTGGCGTGCAGATAAGGGTTTTCGTGAGAAGTATAACTGGAGGCCCCGGGTAGCAATTGCTGTCTTGACTCTTGACTCTGCTCTTCTTGGCTCTTGCTCTGCTCTCGTGGCTCCGGCCTCTTGGGCTGCCGCTCATACTCGTGCCCTAGCCTTATGGTGGGTTCTCTCCCCGTAGCAGATTTTCAGTAGCCAGTTACACCATACCAACTGCAGGGAAGGGGAACAAGACTCAAGTCCATAGCCATCCAGGACGCCCAGGCCGCAGAAAGGGGCGAGACGAAGTTGAGCAGGTAGCCCAGGGCTTGTATAGTAGTCCGATGAGATGAGACGAGTAGAGCCGAAGAAGACGATAATAACTCGATAAGGGCAGAGCAGAGCAGCGAAAACCGTATCGATAAGAAAACCCAGTGCCTAGTTATTAGCTGGAGCTTGGGAAGACAAGTATCTCGTTGAACACTGCGAAAACGCAGGTGGCCACACCACGACGAGTAGACTGGCGTTCTTAAGCTTGGGTAGGAAATTCTAGGCAGTTAAAACTGTCAACTGCCCTGCAGGCACAACGGTGCCGCTGACGACCGCCCGAGGGAGAAGAAGAGGAGAACCCATCGTGACGAGACGACGACGGCAGCGGAGGGGAGAAGGTGTGTTGCAGTAGCAGACCCAGCACCGCGCCCCTGAAGACCACGTGGCGACGGGGTACCTAGAAGGACCAGAAACCAGACTTCAAATCTCGCACTCGTAAACAGTTGGTTTTATTGTGGATTGGTGAGCATGAATTCTGGCCCCTCATAGCTTAATCTAGTTAGGTATAGGGGTGGGATAAGGATAAGGGGATTGTTAAGATAGTTGTTTTCCCTCGATGTGCCGTGTGTTCCCCATTCCCTGTATAAGTATAGTTATTTTGTATTTGCCTGTAATTATATACTAGTAACTTCTCATAAGATTGTGTTAATTTCTATTTTTAATAAAATCTTGGTTTTCTTACATCCAAACCACCTGTCTACTTGAGTCTTTTCTGTATCACCGCCTGTACCTAAGTCCGGTGTCTAGAACCCAGGGGCGTGGGAGCGATTCGAACTGCTCACAAACAGTCAGAGGCATAACTGACTGGGCAAATGCGCCAACCACACACCACCCCCTACAATAGCATAGATATATTTAAGATGAAGCTAGATAAACACATAAGGTTATGCTGTTAGAGTTAGATGAAGTAGGGTGGGAGGAGGCTCGTGTGGAGCATAAACACTGGCATAGACCAGTTGGGCTGAATGACCTGTTTCAGTGCTGTACATACTATGTAATTCTGTGCAAGTTTGAGTGCCCCATTATGGAAACCACATTGGCCCAGAAATTCCGGTCGGAGGCTTCCCGCGGGCGTAAGCCCCCGACCTGCACGAACGAACCGCGCCGACCGTAATGCACTGGGCCGGCGCAGAATTCCATTGCTGCGCCTCCTCAAACTGCCGGTGTGTCGGGCACGTGTGTCCCAGGGGCGCAGGTAGTTCGCAGCGTCCCTGGGATCATATGGGCCATGGGGAGCCAATCAGAGCAGGGAATCTCCATTCATAGATTTGACAGGAAGACCTGCAGTGTCTTTCACGACCTCAGGACGTCCCAAAGCGCTTTACAGCCAAAAAAGTACTTTTGAAGTGTAGTCACTGTTGTAATGCAGGGAAGCGCGGCAGCCAATTTGTGCACAGCAAGCTCCCAGAAACAGCACTCCATGTTTTGTACACCAGTGCATTGCGATCAAGGCATCCAATGATAGGTTTGGGAGAACAGGAAAGGGAATTCACGTTAAAGTATCTGGCCAGTTGAGGTCAGAAGTGAGCGAGAGCTGCAACAAATCGTTTGTCCAGACGCGGCCTCTTTGACGCGCTCTGTGACTTTAAGGGTAAGTTTTAACGAGTTAGCAAGGTTGGCGCAGAACCTCGCCCAACGGGAGGACAGATTGGACACAGAGGTCAGCGTACCCGATTGGCTGGCCTCCCAATAGCCTGGTTGTTGATTTTAATGCTTGGAAGATCTGGCTGGGCGCGAATCGAATGCGCTGACCTGCGTGCCCGGTCTACTGATCTTTTCTCCCATCGAGCGCTAACTCGTAGAATTTATTCCTTTATTCACTGTGGAGACTACCTCAGAAATCAGATAGCAGCCCAGTTGGGATAGAAAGTAGCACTGGAATACCACGGAAGTAAGAACGATTGGGAGATTGGCTAGATTGAAAACACACAGCGCTATAAAAACAGCAATAGATAGAAAGTGCAAAATTACCTGCCTTGCCATTATAGGAGGCCCACAGCGAGGGTTATTAATCACTACCCTTACTGGACAGCATCAATCATACGCTTTGGGCTGTTTATATCACTGTTTCTGCTTTTTCTAAAATTTAGCTCAGATTAAATCAATTTGAACAGATTTTTTTTTAACTTAAAGAGGAAACATAGAAACATAGAAACATAGAAGATAGGAGCAGGAGTAGGCCATTCGGCCCCTCGAGCCTGCTCCGCCATTTAATGAGATCATGGCTGTTCGTCCAAATTCAGTACCCTGACCCTGCTTTCTCCCCATATACCTTGACCCTTTAGCCTTAAGAAATATACAGAAACATAGAAACATAGAAGATAGGAGCAGGAGTAGGCCATTCAGCCCTTCGAGCCTGCTCCGCCATTCAATGAGATCATGGCTGATCATCCAAATTCAGTACCCTGTCCCTGCCTTCTCCCCATATCCCTTGATCCCTTTAGCCTTAAGAAATATATCCAACTCTTTCTTGAATATATTTAATGAACTGGTCTTCACCGCCCTCTGTGGCAGAGGATTCCATAGGTTCACCACTCTCTGGGTGAAGAAATTCCTCCTCATTTCAGTCCTAAATGGCTTACCCCTTATCCTTAGACTATGACCCCTGGTTCTGGACTCCCCGGCCATCAGAACCATCCTTCCTGCATCTAGCCTGTCCAGGCCTGACAGAATTTTATAGGTTTCGATGAGAACCCCTCTCAATCTTCTAAACTCCAGTGAGTATAAGCCCAATCGACACAATCTCTCCTCATACATCATTCCTGCCATCCCAGGTATCAGCCTAGTGAATCTTCGCTGCACTCCTTCCATGGCAGGAACGTCCTTCCTCAGGTAAGGCGACCAAAATGGCACACAATACTCAAGGTGCGGTCTCACCAAGGCCCTGTACAACTGTAGCAAGACATCCTTGTTCCTGTACTCGAACCCTCTTGCTACGAAGGCCAACATACCATTTGCCTTCTTAACCGCCTGCTGCACCTGCATGCTTACCTTCAGCGACTGGTGCACAAGAACATCCAGGTCTCTTTGCACTTCCCCTTCTCCCAATCTATTGCCATTCAAATAATAATCTGCCTTCCTGTTTTTGCCACCAAAGTGGATAACCTCACATTTATCCACATTATAGTGCATTTGCCATGTTTCTGCCCAATCACCCAACCTGTCCAAATCATACTGGAGTTTCACGACATCCTCCTCACAGCATACCCTCCCACCCAGCTTTGTGTCATCTGCAAATTTGGAGATATTACATCCAATTCCCTCGTCCAGATCATTAATATATATTGTGAACAGCTGGGGTCCTAGGCCCGATCCCTGCGGTACCCCACTAGTCACTGCCTGCCACCCGGAAAACGACCCGTTTATTCCAACTCTTTGCTTTCTGTCCGCCAGCAGTTCTCTATCCAAGTCAATACCTTGCCCCCAATCCCATGTGCCTTAATTTTGCACGCTAATCTCTTATGCGGGACCTTATCGAAAGCCTCCTGAAAGTCCAAATACACCACATCCACTGGTTCTCCCTTATCTATTTTACCAGTTACATCCTCAAAAAATTCCAGTAGATTAGTCAAGCATGATTTACCTTTTGTAAATCCATGTTTACTTTGTCCGATCCTGTCACTGCTTTCCAAGTGCTCTGCTATTACATCTTTTATAATAGACTCTAGCATTTTCCCCACTACCGATGTCAGGCTTACCGGTCTATAATTCCCCGCTTTTTCTCTACCACCCTTTTTGAATAGTGGGGTAACATTAGCTACCCTCCAATCCATGGGTACTGTTCCAGAGTCTATCGAGTTCTGGAAGATGACCAGCAATGCATCTACTATTTCTAGGGCCACTTCCTTAAGCACCGTGGGATGTAGATTATCAGGCCCTGGGGATTTATCGGCCTTCAGTCCCATCAATTTTCCTAACACCATTTCCCTACAAATACTGATTTCTTTCAGTTCCACCCTTTCATCAGACCCTATGTTCCCCGGCATCTCTGGGAGCTTATTTGTGTCCTCCTTTGTGAAGACAGAACCAAAATATGTATTTAGTTGGTCGGCCATTTCTTTGTTCCCCATTATAAATTCCCCTGATTCTGACTGCAAGGGACCTACGCTTGACTTCACCAATCTTTTTCTCTTCACATATCTATAAAAGCTTTTACAGTCAGTTTTTATGTTCCCCGCAAGCTTACTCTCATATTCTATTTTCCCTTTCTTAATTAATCCCTTTGTCCTCCTTTGTTGTATTCTAAACTGCTCCCAATCCTCAGGATTATTGCTTTTTCTGGCCATTTTATATGTCCTCTCCTTGGATCTTATGCTATCGCTAATTTCCCTTGTTAGCCACGGCTGAGTCACCTTTTTCGTTTTATTTTTATGCCAAATTGGGATGAACAAATTCTGTAGCTCATCCATTCGGTCTTTGAATGTTTGCCATTGCCTATCCACCATCAACCCTTTGAGTGCCATTCCCCAATCAATCCTACCCAACTCAGTCCTCAGACCATCATAGTTTCCTTTATTTAAATTGAGGACCCTAGTCTCTGAGTCAACTGCTTCATTCTCCATCTTAATGAAGAATTCGATCGTATTATGATCGTTCCGACCCAAGGGGCCTCGTACAACAAGATTGCTAATTAATCCTTTCTCGTTACATAAGTCTAAGATGGCCTGATCTCTGGTTGGTTCCTCGACATATTGGTCCAGGAAACCATCCCGTAAACACGCCAGGAATTCCTCCTCCACAGTATTGTTACTAATTTGGTTGGCCCAATCTATATGTAGATTAAAGTCACTCATGATGACTGCTGTGCCCTTATTGCACGCTTCTTTAATTTCCCTTTTAATGCCATCCCCAACCTCCGCCTTACTGTTTGGAGGTCTATATACCACCCCCACTAATGTTTTTTTCCCCTTAGTATTTCTCAATTCTACCCATACAGATTCCACATCATCAGAGCTAATATCCTTCATTACAATTGTGTTAATCCCTTCTTTAACCAGTAATGCTACCCCACCTCCCTTTCCTTTTTAGAGTCATAGAGTCATAGAGTAATACAGCACGGATAGAGGCCCTTCGGCCCATCGTGTCCGCGCCGGCCATCAAGCCCTGTCTAATCTAATCCCATATTCCAGCATTTGGCCTGTAGCCTTGTATGCTATGGCATTTCAAGTGCACATCCAAATGCTTCTTAAATGTTGTGAGGGTTTCTGCCTCCACAACCCTTTCAGGCAGTGAGTTCCAGACTCCAACCACCCTCTGGGTGAAAAAGTTCTTTCTCAAATCCCCTCTAAACCTCCCGCCCTTTACCTTGAATCTATGCCCCCTAGTTATTGACCCCTCTACTAAGGGAAAAAGCTCCTCAGCATCCATCCTATCTATGCCCCTCATAATTTTGTACACCTCAATCATGTCCCCCCTCAGCCTCCTCTGCTCCAAGGAAAACAAACCCAATCTGCCCAGTCTCTCTTCATAGCTGAAGCGCTCCAGCCCTGGTAACATCCTGCCTATCTTTCCTGAATATCGAATACCCCTGGATGTTGAGTTCCCAGTCTTGGCCATCCTTGAGCCACGTTTCTGTAGTCCCAACCAAATCATATTCGTTTACCTCTATTTGCGCAGCCAATTCATCCACCTTATTACAAATGTTCCTCGCATTAAGACACAAAACCTTCAGGCTTGTTTTTTTAACGCTCTTAGACCTATTAGAATTATTATTTACTGTGGCCACATTTGATTTAAACCGTTGATTTCTCTGACTGCCACCTTTGTTTTTCTCCTTCCTATTTTTTGCTTTTATCCTTGTTTCCCTTTCCTCTGTCTCCCTGATCAGGTTCCCAACCCCCTGCCATTTTAGTTTAAACCCTCCCCCACAGCACTAGCAAACACTCCCCCTAGGACATCGGTTCCAGCCCTGCCCAGATGCAGACCCTTCGGTTTGAACTGGTCCCACCTCCCCCAGAACCAGTTCCAATGTCCCAGGAACTTGAATCCCTCCCCCTGGCACCATTCCTCTAGCCATGTATTCATCTGAAGTATCCTTCTATTCCTACTCTGACTAGCACGTGGCACTGGTTGCAATCCTGAGATTACTACCTTTGAGGTCCTGTTTTTTAATTTATCTCCTAACTCCCTATATTTCGCTTTTAGGACGTCATCCGGCTTTTTACCTATATCATTGGTGCCTATATGCACCACGACAACTGGCTGTTCACCCTCCCCTTCCAACATGTTCTGCAGCTGCTTGGAGATATCCTTGACCCTTGCACCAGGGAGGCAACACACCATCCTGGAGTCTCGCTTGCGGCCGCAGAAACGCCTATCTATTCCCATTACAATAGAATCCCCTAATACTATAGCTCTACCCCTCTTTTTCCTCCCATTCTGTGCAGTAGAGCCACCCCAGGTGCCAGGAAGTTGGCTGCTACTGCCTTCCTCTGATAAGCCATCCCCCCCAACAGTACTCAAAGTGGTGTATCTGTTGGAGAGGGGGATGGCCACAGGGGACCCCTGCACTACCTGCCTGCGCCTAGTACTCTGCCTGTTGGTCACTCGTTCCCTTTCTTCCTGTCCAACCTCTACCTGCGGTGTGTCCAACTCCGTAAACGTGATATTCACGATGCCCTGAGCATCGTGAACACTCCAGTATGCATCCAATCGCAGCTCCAGTGCCGCAATGCGGTCTGTCAGTAGCTGCAGCTGGATGCACTTCCTGCACATGTAGTTGTCAGGGACACAGGAAATTTCCCTGAGTTCCCACATAGTGCAGGAGGAGCATACTACGGGGCTGGGCTGTCCTGCCATGACTTACCCTTTAATTAATTAATTAAAATTAAATGAATCCCACCAATTTCACTTCAATTAAATGATATACTCAAAGGCCCTTGCTTAACAGTAGTCCCCGCTACACAACAGAGACCTTAGAAACCACAAAATTTAAGTTTAGAAAAATTTAGAAAGAAAATACTCACCAACCAATCACTTACCTGCTTCTTGGTGACATCACACTTCGATTACTTTTTGCTTCCCTCTCCCGGAACCTGGATTGGTACGCCACCTCTGGTGCTCCCTCGCAGGTCCGCCGCCTTTCCGCTCTCTTGGGGCTCTGTGCCTCGCTGCTCGCTGCCTCGGGGCTGCTCCTTATGTACCACCGCTGCCTCTGGTGCTCCCTCGCAGTTCCGCCGCCTCTCCAGTCTCTCGGGGCTCTGGGCCTCGCTGCTCGCTGCCTCGGGGCTGCTTCTTATGTACCACCGCCGTCTCTGGTGCTCCCTCGCAGGTCTGCCGCCTCTCCGCTCTCTCGAGGCTCTGGGCCTCCATATCTAACTCCTTCTTGAATATATTTAATAAGTTGGCCTCAACTGCCTTCTGTGGTAGAGAATTCCACAGGTTCACCACTCTCTGGGTGAAGAAATTCCTCCTCATCTCAGTCCTAAATGGCTTGCTCCTTATCCTTAGACTGTGACCCCTGGTTCTGGACTCCTCCGCCATCGAGAACATCCTTCCTGCATCTAGTCTGTCTAGTCCTGTTAGAATTTTATAAGTTTCAGTGAGATCCCCTCTCATTCTTCTAAACTCTAGTGAATATAAGCCTAATCGACCCAATCTCTCTTCAGATGTCATTCCTGCCATCCCAGGTATCAGTCTGATGAATCTTCGCTGCACTCCCTCCATGGCAAGAACATCCTTCCTCAGATAAGGCGACCAAAACTGCACACAGCTTCAAGCCCCCCCTCCCATTCCGGCCCCTTCAGCAATGCCTCACTAGGTAAATACCTGATAGTACACTGAATCATACCACAAACTGTTCCAGCTCCTTTCATTGTAACTTTTCAATAGAAGAAGGTCAGGAAGCAGTTGTTCACACGAAGAGCGATTAGTCACTGACAGGGACGGTGGGGGTGGCGTGGGGATGGGGGAACTGCAAAAGCTGGCAATCTGAAAGAAAAACAGAAAATGCTGGAAAGGCACAAGAGGGCCATCAGAGTCTAGAAAGAGAAAATAAAACAGGTTAACCTTTCTCAGAACGTCCCAAAGTGCCTTACAGCCAATGAAGTACTTTTGACAGTAGTCACTATTGTAATGTAGGAAATGCGGCAGCCAATTTGTGCACAGCAAGCTCCCACAAACAGCAATGTGATAATGACCATTGACCAGAAACTTAACTGGACCAGCCAAATAAATACTGTGGCTACAAGAGGCTGGTTATTCTGCGGCAAGTGTTTCACCTCCTGAGCAACATTTGTTCATAGGATGTGGATGTCGCTGGCAAGACCAGCATTTATTGCCCATCCCTAATTGCCCTTGAGAAGGTGGTGGTGAGCTGCCTTCTTGAACCACTGCAGTCCGTGTGGTGAAGGTGCTTCCACAGTGCTGTTAAGGAGGGAGTTCCAGGATTTTGACCCAGCGATGATATACTTCCAAGTCAGGATGGTGTGTGACTTGGAGGGAAACGTGGAGGTGGTGGTGATCCCATGCACCTGCTGCCCTTGTCCTTCTAGGTGGAAGAGGTCGCGGGTTTGGGAGGTGCTGCCGAAGAAGCCTTGGCAAGTTGCTGCAGTACATCTTGTAGATGGTACACACTGCAGCCACGGTACGCCAGTAGTGGAGGGAGTGAATGTTTAAGGTGGTGGATGGGGTGCCAATCAAGCAGATAGCTTTGACCTGGATGGTGTTGAGCTTCTTGAGTGTTGTTGGAGCTGCACTCATCCAGACAAGTGGAGAGTATTCCATCACACTCCTGACTTGTGCCTTGTAGATGGTGGAAAGGCTTTGGGGAGTCAGGAGGCGAGACACTTGCCACAGTCAACGGTGACCCCCAGGGTGTTGATGGTGGGGGATTCGGCAATGGTAATGCCATTGAGTGTCAAGGGGCAGTGTTTAGACTCTCACTTGTTGAATATAGTCATTGCCTGGCATTTGTGTGGCGCAAATGTTACCTGCACTTATCAGCCCAAGCCTGAACGTCATCCAGGTCTTGTTGCATGCAGTCATGGACTGCTTTATTAACTTGAAAATATATCGCTGTTTCTTCATCGTCGCTGGGTCAAATCCTGGAAATCCCTCCCTAACAGCACTGTGGGAGTACCTTCACCACACGGACTGCACCATTGGCGGACATGCCTTCAACTGCCTAGGCTCTATGCCCCGGGATTCCCTCCCTAAACCTCTCCGCCACTCTCTTCTTTTAAGATGCTCCTTTGACCAATCATTTGGTCACCTGTCCTAATGTCTCCTTATGTATCAAATGATGTTTGATAATCGCTCCTGTAAAGCACCTTGGGAAGTTTTACAACTTTCAAGACACTATATAAATGCAAGGTGTTGTTGCTGTAGTGTGATAGAATGTTTCAAACCTTTTTTCCCCATTTCCTGCTCTGTGCATACATCATTCTTTGAAAGGAAGGAACATAGGAACACAGGAACAGGAGGAGACCATTCAGCCCCTTGAGCCTGTTCTGCCATTCAATGAGATCATGGCTGATCTGCAATCTAACTCCATATCTGAGGAAGGATGTTTTGCCATGGAGGGGGTGCAGTGAAGATTCACCAGACTGATACCTGGGATGGCAGGAATGACGTATGAGGAGAGATTGGGTCGATTGGGCTTGTATTCGCTAGAGTTTAGAAGAATGAGAGGGGGTCTCATTGAAACTTATAAAATTCTAACAGGACTAGACAGACCAGATGCAGGAAGGATGTTCCCGATGGCGGGGGAGTCCAGAACCAGGGGTCACAGTCTAAGGGTAAGGGGTAAGCCATTTAGGACAGATATGAGGAGGAATTTCTTCACCGAGAGAGTGGTGAACCTGTGGAATTCTCTACCACAGAAGGCGGTTGAGGCCAATTCATTAAATATATTCAAGAAGGAGTTAGATATATTTCTTAAGGCTAAAGGGATCAAGGGATATGGGGAGAAAGCAGGGACAGGGTACTGAGTTTGGATGATCAGCCATGATCTCATTGAATGGCGGCGCAGACTCGAGGGGCCGAATGGCCTACTCCTGCTCCTATCTTCTATGTTTCTATGTTTCGATATATCTGCCTTTGGCCCATATCCCTCAATACCTTTAGTTAACAAAAAGCTATCTATCTCTGATTTAAAATTAACAATTGCTCTCGCATCAATTGCCATTTGCGGAAGAGAGTTCCAAACTTCTACCACCCTTTGTGTGTAGAAGTGTTTCCTAATTTCACTCCTGAAAGGTCTGGCTCTAATTTTTAGACTATGTCCTCTAGTCCTAGAATCCCCAACCAGCGGAAATAGTTTCTCTCTATCTACCCTATTTGTCCCCCTTAATATCCTGAAAACCCCTTAACTTTCTAAATTCTAGGAATACAACCCTAATTTGTGTAATCTCTCCTCGTAACTTAACCCTTGAAGTCCGGGTATCATTCTGGTAAACCTACGCTGCACTCCCTCCAAGGCCAATATATCCTTCCTAAGGTGTGGTGCCCAGAACTGCTCCCAGTGCTCCAGGTGTGGTCTAACCAGGGTTTTGTATAGCTGCAGCATAACTTCTGCCCCCATTTTTTTTGTCTTATAATAATCCTGTGAAGCGCCTTGGGAAGTTTTACTATGTTAAAGGCGCTATAGAAATACAAGTTGTTGTTGTTGTACTCTAGTCCTCCAGATATAAAGGCCAGCATTCCATTAAACTTTTTGATTATTTTTTGTACTTGTTCATGACATTTTATCGAAATGCTAGGAAGTGAAACATATTTGCATAAAGGAGAACATATTTCTGCCATGAGATGGATCTAGCAGCTGGCCACTCTTGTCTAATAATATCCCTGTATCCCTCCTCCAAATGTAACGTGTTCCCAAATCCACTGGCCATTTGCTACGGTCTGTAACTATTGGGCAGTGTTGCACTGTGAGGCCAGGCATAATGAGAAGTGGATTAAAGTCTATCCAAGCTCACCTCAAGCAGGACTTTGAAAAATAATCACAAAGGGGAGGTTTTTTTTTTAACCCCCTTTCTGCGTGGACCCAAGTCCTTCATATTTCTAACCCGCTGCTTCATTCTGCTTTACAATGAAACACTTCATTGTTGTCAGATAAGTCGTTAAAATTCCCAGTGCTTTTGAATAACCTTGGTTGATTTATCTTGGCACTTCTTTTCAGTATTCTCTAATAGCAAAGATATCTTCTTACCCAGCAATCAGACACCTTGGGCAGGATTTTCATTGGGCCGTGGAGTCAGGATTGGAGGCGTCGGGGGGGGGGGTTAAAATCCTGAAATCAGGGGACCCGACCCCATCCCACACCCAAACCCGCCTCCATGCCAGTATCAAAGGAGGCGGGTACCCGCCCCGCACTGGGACCCACCTACCCGAGGCGGGAAGGGATTAGTGCCAATTAACTGCCTGTTAACAGGTAGTTAACAGGCAGTTTTTTGCCTAATCCCTATTTTGAAGGTTGAAGTGTGGGATTCCCGATGGCTCCAAACCACGGCAAGTTAGAGGAGGTGGGCCGTCGGGTTGAAGGACTTGGAGGGGTCGAGATGTCAGTGTTCAGGTGAGTGATGTGTGCATGAGTGCAAAGGTAAATGTGTTTGGTGTGTCTAAAGTGTGTAAAGAAGTTTAAATTACCTGTACTTACCTTTACAGCCTCCCTTCCTCTAGGTTTTGGGAGTCCATCATTCAGCCGGCACAGAAAGCAGAATGGCTGCGATCTGTCAAAAGTCACAGCCTGCAGCTTTCAGTGCCAGCGAGATTTCTAACTGAGTCTACGTAGAAGGACTCAGGTTAGAAGTAAGACTGTCAGTATTTGACAGCTTCAAACAGCAGTGAAACACTGATATTTCATCTGTCAAAAACTTTTGACAGATGAAATTTCAGTCTGTGACATCACCTGGTGCCGGGTGGCCCTTAATTGGCCTGCGGAGCCCGCTGGGTGGGCTCAACAAGTTCAATCAAGTGAAAATCGCGTGGATTGGCCGCATCTCGATGGAGGCGGGACTACAACCCGCAAATTGTAGTCCCGCCTCCTTCCCGACTTCTGAATGAAAATTCCCCCCCGAGGTTTTTTTTTAACCCCCTTTCTGCATGGACCCAAGTCCTTCATATTTCTAACCCGCTGCTTCATTCTGCTTTACAATGAAACACTTCAATGTTTTCAGATAAGTCGTTAAAACTCCCAGTGCTTTTCAATAACCTTAGTTGATTTAACTTGGCACTTCTTTTCAGTATTCTCTAATAGCAAAGATATTTCCTTACCCAGCAATCAGACACCTTGGGCAGGATTTTCATTGTGCCGTGGAGTCAGGATTGGAGGCGTCGGGGGGGGGGGTTAAAATCCCGAAATCAGGGGACCCGACCCCATCCCACACCCAAACCCGCCTCCATGCCAGTTTCAAAGGAGGCGGGTACCCGCCCCGCACTGGGACCCGCCTACCCGAGGCGGGAAAGGATTAGTGCCAATTAACTGCCTGTTAACAGGTAGTTAACTGGCAGTTTTTAGCCTAATCCCTATTTTTGATGTTGAAGTGTGAGATTCCCGACGGCTCCAAACCACGCCAAGTTAGAGGAGTCGGGCCGTCGGGTTGAAGGACTTGGAGGGGCCGAGATGTCGGTGTTCAGGTAAGTGATGGGTGCATGAGTGCAAAGGTAAGTGTGTTTGGTGTGTCTAAAGTGTTTAAAGAAGTTTAAATTACCTTTCCTTACCTTTTCAGCCTTCCTTCCGTTAGGTCCCGGGAGTCCCTCATCTCACCGGCACAGAAAGCAGAATGGCTGCGAACTGTCAAAAGTGACAGGCTGCAGCTTTCAGTGCTGGTGAGATTTCTAACTGAGTCTGTGGAGAAGGACTCAGGTTAGAAGTAAGACTGTCAGTGTTTGACAGCTTCAAACAGCTGTGAAATGCTGATATTTCAGCTGTCAAAGCCTCTTGACGGATGAAATTTCAGTCTGTGATGTCACCTGTTGCCGGGTGGCCCTTAACTGGCCTGCTGAGCCCGCTGGGTGGGCTCAACAAGGTCAATCAAGTTAAAATCGCGTGGATTGGCCGCATCTCGTTGGTGGCGGGACTACAACCCCGAAAGTTGTAGTCCCGCCTCCTACCCAACTCCTGAGTTAAATTCCTGCCCCTTAATTTAAATATATTTCCTTCATTTTCATTGCCTGGATGTGAATTGCATAAATCATGAGACAGACACTAAGGGCAACCTGGCTTAAATGACTTTGACTGTGTTGACTTCCTATGATGGCACCCCTGCAGTTCATCTTCCACAGCACCTCCCAAACTCCACGACCTCTGCCACTTAGAAGGATGAGGGCAGCAGGCGCATGGGAACACCACCACCTCCAAGTTCCCCTCCAAGTCACACACCATCCTGACTTGGAAGTATATCGCCGTAACTTCATGGTCGCTGGGCCGAAATCCTGGAACTCCCTCCCTAATGGCACTGTGGGAGCACCTTCACCACACGGACTGCAGCGGTTTAAGAAGGTGGCTCACCAACACCTTCTTGAGGGCAATTAGGGATGGGCAATAAATGCTGGGCCTTGCCAGCAACACCCATATCCTGTCAATGAAAAAAATATCTAGAAGATGCAGCACAGTCTGATGTCAGAGGACACTGATGGACACAAGAGGTGACAGGTGTTGACATCCGCTGCCCTTCTTTATCAGTGACAAGTATGTGCTGAGACACCACGAGGCATGGTATTAGTCATAGAGCATCTGTTTCCTTCTTCTTTCTAATGTTAATTCTATTTGGTGTTAGTTTGCCAAACACTGAAAGGAATCAAGGCCAGCTCATGAGTGGTAATGAGCAACTGGGACTCGCTTAAAATACAAGCGACTACAATCATGTGATACTGAGTTTTCAAGTGTCAAGAATTTAAGTCATGATGAAAGTTGAAGGGAGGTGAGGGTCGATTTGAATGGTGGTTGCATAGTGTTCACTGAATACTAGATGGCGCCCCGATAGGAACATAAGAAATAGGAGCAGGAGTAGGCCATAGAAAGAAAGAAAGGCTTGCATTTATATAGCGCCTTTCACGACCACCAGACTGCTCAAAGTGCTTTACAGCTAATGAAGTGGAGTCACTGTTGCAATGTGGGAAACGCAGCAACCAATTTGCACACAGCAAGCTCCCACAAACAGCAATGTGATAATGACCAGATAATCTGTTTTTGTTATGTTGGTTGAGGGATAAATATTGGCCAGGACACCAGGGATAGCTCCTCTGCTCTTCTTCGAAATAGCGCCGTGGGATCTTTTACGTCCACCTGGGAGAGCAGACGGGGCCTCTGTTTAACGTCTCATCCGAAAGACGGCACCTCCGACAGTGCAGCACTCCCTCAGCACTGCACTGTCAACCTAGATTTATGTGCTCAAGTCCCTGGAGTGGGACTTGAACCCACAACCTTCCAATTCAGAGGCGAGTGTGCTACCCACGGAGCCACAGCTGACACACGGCCCCTCTAGCCTGCTCCGCCATTTAGTAAGATCGTGACTGATCTTCGACCTCAACTCCACTTTCCCGCCCGATCTCCATATCCCTTGATTCTTCTAGAGTCCAAAAATCTATCGATCTCTGCCTTGAATATACTCCGATGGGAGTAAGCACATCGTAGTAATTACACTACAAGGTCTTCTCTTGTATTACAGGTAGACTATGCTTTATCCGAAAACCTCGGGACCAGCCGAGTTTCGGTTTTCGGAGAATTTCGGATTTCGGAAGGTGGGTCGGCGGGGGTCCGCGGGGGGGTCGGCGGGGGTCGGGGCCGGCGGGGGTCCGCGGGGGGGTCGGCGGTTGTCGGGGCCGGCGGGGTCCGCGGGGGGGTCGGCGGTTCGCGGGGTCCGCGGGGGGGTCGGGGCCGGCGGGGTCGGCGGGGGGGGGTCGGCGGTTGTCGGGGCCGGCGGGGTCCGCGGGGGGGGTCGGCGGGGGGGGTCGGCGGTTGTCGGGGCCGGCGGGGTCCGCGGGGGTGTCGGCGGGGGTGTCGTGCACACGACTTACGCTGAACGAAAAAACCTTCGGTTTTTAGAGGGTTTCGGTTTTCGGAAGTCCGGATAAAGGGTAGTCTACCTGTACTTTGTTATTCCTTGACAGAAGATTCCAGAGGGCCTGGAAATAAAAGCAACTGGTTAATGCCCCACCAATTTGAGTGTTTATTCGAACGTAACAATGATGACAAGGATAAAGAACAGTGTATTGTTAAAAAGATTGAATATTGGACATCATTGTTACTTAGGTTGTGGTGTAACTTAGTCACTGAAATCTTTTTTATCATGCTGGCATTAATTGGAAAACTCATGAAGAGTATCGAATGGAGCCCAGCTGGAGTGAGTGTACAGAAAGAATTCATTTTTATTTTGAGGCAAATGAACTTGCAATAGATGTCAAAAATAGAGCAGTTTTGCTGACTATTTGCCGACCTTTTCCGGGGTGGAGTTTCGGCAGAAGGCTTCTCCACCCCAAGGTATTTTTCTCAACCGATGAAAAGGAAAGGTTTCTTCAGGTAAAATCCAGGCCCGAACACGACCGTGGCGGCCCTCAACTTCCTTGGAGCAGCTCCCGCTTCGAACAGTAACTCCGCCATAGCCGGGGTTTCCGCCGGACTTCCGGGGAAGTTACGGCGATGGAGTGGGAGAATATTCCAGGCATGTCGTTTGTAAAGAAAAGAAAGACTTGCATTTCTATAGCGCCTTTCACGACCACTGGATGTCCCGAAGCACTTTACAGCCAATTAAGTACTTTTTGAAGTGTAATCACTGTGGTAATGTGGGCAAGGCGGCAGCCAATTTGCGCATAGCAAGCTCCCACAAACAGCAATGAGATAACGGCCTGGTAAATTGTTTTAGCGATATTGGTTGAGAGATGAATATTGGCCCGGACACCAGGGAGAACTCCCCTGCTCTATAATAGAAATATAAAAACACAGCCTGAACATGTAACTTTAAAATAGGCATTGAATTGTCTCGCGCACCCTGATCCAATTATTCCGCCGCTCTCGAACCACCACTTCAGCGGAAGACTTCACTTGGCCTGGGCTCCCCTGTATGCAATGCCGTGTGAGATCAAATTAGCTTCGATAAAATAAAGAGCGAGAGATTGGAGGCAAGAGAAGGATTGGCGACCAGCCAATCAGCTTTGTCTTGCGCCTATCCAGGCCTGTGAGAGGTCATTGAAGAGCCTGCCCAGATTATCGGAGCAGGCGTCGGATTCAATGCAGGCGTTGCTCTTTCAATAAAACTGCGACCGCCCTCAACCTCTAAAGGACTATCTCCTGAATGTAATAGCTTTAAGATTCTCTTTGGAAAGAATAGGACCAGTGGCACTTAAACTTATAAAATTCTAACAGGACTAGACAGACTAGATGCAGGAAGGATGTTCCCGATGGCGGGGGAGTCCAGAACCAGAGGTCACAGTCTAAGGATAAGAGGTAAGCCATTTAGGACTGAGATGAGGAGGAATTTCTTCACCCAGAGAGTGGTGAACCCGTGAAATTCTCTGCCACACAGGGCAGTTGAGGCTAATTCATTAAATATATTCAAGGCGTTAGATATATTTCTTAAGGCTAAAGGGATCAAGGGATATGAGGAGAAAGCAGGGACAGGGTACTGAATTTGGATGATCAGCCATGATCTCATTAAATGGCGGAACAGGCTTGAGGGGCCGAATGGCCTACTCCTGCTCCTATCTTCTATGTTTCTATGTAACGGAAGGAAATGTTTGCCACTCTTCTAATTGGGGCGGAGTGGTTAGAATGAGCAACTTGCTGCCACAGGGAGCGCTTGGGCTGAATGACATCGATGCATTTGAGGAGGAGCTAGATAAGTACATGAGGGGAAAAAGAATAACAACAACAATATCTTGCATTTATACAGCGCCTTTAGCGTAGTGAAAACCTCCCAAGGCGCTTCACAGGGGCGATTATCAAACAAAATTTGACATCGAACCACATAAGGAGACATTAGGGCAGATGACCAAAAGCTTGGTCAGAGAGGTGGAATTTAAAGGGGGGGGGGTGGGAGAGGTAAGAGAGGTGGAGAGGCTTAGGCAGGGTATTCCAGAGCTTAGGGCCCAGGCAACTGAAGGCACGGCCACCAGTGGTGGGGTGATGAAAATCGGGGATGCGCAAGAGGACAGAATTGGGAGGAGCGCAGAGATCTCGCAGGGTTGTAGGGCTGGAGGAGGTTACAGAGATAGGGAGGGGGCAAGGCCGTGGAAGAATTTGAAAACAAGGATGAAAATTTTAAAATCCAGGCTTGGCTGGACCGGGAGCCACTGTATGGGTTGTGAGGACGGCAGAAAAGATCATCGGGTGTGCACTTCCGTCCATCGAGGAGATCTTCCAGACCAGGTGTCGGAACAAGGCCCGCTCCATCATCCAGAACCCCAATCACCCCGGGCACGAACTGTTCTCCCTCCTGCGGTCCGGCCATCGGTACCGCAGCATCCGAAGCAGGACCAGCAGGTTCAAGAACAGTTTCTACCCACAGGCAGTGCGCCTACTGAACTGCTAACCGCACTGCCCCACATACCATAGTCACATTCTCCCCCCCACCCTGGAACTGTATATCACATGAACCGTGAGCGCACAAGAACAGTCTTGATCACTGGACTGTGTGCACATAGGACTCTTGTACCTCAACCTTAACTTATATAACTTATAACTCATTTGTACATTGCACACTGCATTTTAACTTATACTTATTTATATATAAATATGTATATTGTGCTTATGCTACCATATACTTATCATATTATATTACTATTACTACCAGTGGTAATGGAGGCTTTTTGCACTATTCATCATATCCTGCAACTTGGACTGTCATTGCTATACTTATTTGCTTATTTTCTTGTTGTTTCTATATTTATACTTGTTTTTACTTTTGCTTTTTATATTTATACTTATACTGTGGGAGTGAGTGGGGAGTAAGCATTCCATTGTACCAGTTACGTATGGCAATAAAATAATCTTGAATCTTGAATCTTGAATGCTGTGATTAACTCGACTTCAGTAGCTGCTTGTGTGAATTTAGTAATTCCCTCTTTATTCTTCTTATGCTATCTGTCCTCTCAAAATTTTGAACAGTCCTGTCAGATCTCCGCTAGTGCCTCCTGTCTTCCATTGAATACACACCCAGTTTTAGAATCTCTCATCGTTACTAATACCTCTCAACCCTAGTATTGCCCTACTGAATCTATATTGCTCCTTTTCCTATAGCACCACTAACATTTCTATAACAAGAGGCTCGAGGTTGCGGTCTAGTACTCCCAGCTGTGGCCTAACCAATATCTTGGAACAATTCACCATCCCCTCTTTTGTATTCAGGAACCCTATACACCAAAATCTCATTCCACCCTTTTTTATGGCGTTTTCCAAAATATCCAGGGTAATGTTACAAATTGCCGATCCCAACGCAGAGATTTGACCACCAGAAGCACGTACCAGCAATTCAGGTATGGCCCCCCCCCGCCCCCCTCCCCTGTCATGATGGTCCACCCCTAATTGAACCCTTAGTTCCTGCTATCCCTGTGATTGGTGCACATTAACACAGAAGTCAAAATCAAGGTTGATAATGTTGGCAGCACAGTTTGTCTTTTTAATCTCCTTTGACGAGCGTGATCCTAGTCAGCGCCAGTGTTCCTTTGTTCCCTGCTCATTCTTAAGGCTACGTGAACCAGATGGTAGATGATAGATCTGCTTAGGGAAGAGACACTTGCTGAATTTCTTGACCAGTCTGTCTGGCACAGGTTGGCACTAGAGAGGGTACAGAGGAGATTTACGAGGATGTTGCCAGCACTGGAGAATTTTAGCTATGAGGAAAGATTGGATAGGCTGGGGTTGTTTTCTTTGGAACAGAGGAGGCTGAGGGGAGACTTGATTGAGGTGTGTAAAATTATGAGGGGCCTAGATAGAGTGGATACAAGGATCTAATTCCTTTAGCAGAGAGGTCAATAACCAGGGGACATAGATTTAAAAATAACTGGTTAGCGGGGAGTTGAGGAGAACTTTTTTCACCCAGAGGGTGGTGGGGGTCTGGAATTCACTGCCTGAAAGGGTGGTAGAGGCAGAAACCCTCAGCGCATTTAAAAAGTACTTGGATACTCACTTGAAGTGCCGTAACCTACAGGGCTACGGACCAAGAGCTGGAAAGTGGGATTAGGCTGGATAGCTCTTTTTCTCTGCTAAGGGAAATAGGTGCTTGCATTTCCTAACTTCTCCCGCAGAGCGGCGGCGGACCTGAGCGGGAGCGAACCAAGGCCCAAGAGCGGGGATAAAAGCAGCAGCAGACCTGTATCAACAAGAGAAAACGGCAGTGTGACATCACAGGTAAGGCAGGTAAGTGATTGGTAGTGACTGTGGGCTAAGTTTTAAGTTAACATATAACATATAGCTAAATTTTAAAAACTAAACTTAATTTAATTAATTTAATAAACTAAACGAGGTAAATCATTTGATTAACACTAAACTAATTAATTGAATAAATAAAATAATGGGAGAACAGGAGATGTGTTGCTGCTGCAATATGTGGGAGCTTGTGGATATTTTTGTCCAGAGTGACTACATCTGCGGTAATTGTCTGCGGCTCGAGTGACTTCTGCTCCGAGTTGAAGAGCTGGAGTCCGAGCTGCAGACATTGCGAGACATCAGGGAGGGAGAAAGTTACCTGGACCTTTTGCTCCAGGAGGCAGCCACACCCCTTAGATTAAATACTTTAGAATTGACACGTGGTCAGGGACAGGAGGATGTTGTTAAATCCGTGAATCTTAAGGTATGGTGTTCTTCAATAAATAGACGGAGACTGCAGATCAACAATCAACAGGTGTTTACTGGAGGAGGGTAGTCTAAAAAACTAACAGTACAGAAGCCTGCTCTGGGCTTATATACAGGTGTGGTCACTGCCGGTACTACAGTATACAGGAGCTGTAAAAGTAGTTCTCTCTTAAAGGTACATACACAACAATTCCTCCCCTTTTAGATTAACAGTACCATAACATTCATTTAACAATTAACACTTTTAACATGCAACATTAACTGAAAATAGTCCATTTATAAATTCAGTCTTTGGGGCGGCTTCCTGATCCTTTCTGGATAGCGCCTTTCCTGAGTGTCTTGCTCTTGGTGCGGAGGCGATTCTGGCCCCCTGTCGTCGGTTGGTTCATCAGCTTCCGATGCTACTGTTTCTGGGGTAGATGCTACCGGTATGTCGGGTTCATCACCAGGTACGCGAGACATGGGGTTGACTCGTTCCTGTGATGCTAGGATCTGGTCGACATGGCGTCTCACAATGTTCTCCCTGACATCCACTGTGTACATTAGTGGCCCCTGTCGTGTGCATATCGTTCCAGGTTGCCATTTCTCTGTTCGGTAGTCGCGGGCCAAGACTGGTTGTCCTACATTGAAGCTCCTTGTCGGCTTCTCATTGATGTGCTGGAATTGCTTATTCTCAACATTTCTTCGCACACTTGGTCTGATCAAATCCAGACGAGATCTCAACCTTCGGTTAAAGAACATCATGGCCGGAGTCTGGTTGGTGACTGCATGTGTTGCATTTCTGTAGGCTAACAGGAAATTGTCCACCTTATGCTGCAGTGGAATGTCGTCATCGCACATGGCCCTTACTGCCTTTTTAAAGGTTTGTACGAACCTCTCAGCCAATCCATTTCTGGCTGGATGATACGGGGCGGATGTGTAATGCCTTACCCCATTCCTTCTCATAAATTTCCGAAACTCTTCGGACACAAACTGTGGTCTGTTATCAGAGCAAATCTGCTCTGGCAAGCCGTTCCTGGCAAATATGGTCCGTAGGACTGCAATCGTTTTCTCCGTAGTGGTGGAGGACATTTTGATCACCTCAGGCCATTTCGAGTGCGCATCCAAAGCTATTAAGAACATTGAGTCCATGAATGGACCAGCAAAATCAATATGCACCCGTTGCCATGGAGAGGAGGGCCACTCCCATGGGTGTAGAGGGGCATGTGGTGGTGCATTTTGGACCTTCTGGCATCCTGAGCAGCTCTTTGTTAGGTCCTCGATTTGTTGATCGATTCCCGGCCACCACACATAAGCCCTAGCAAGGCCTTTCATTTTCACCCCTCCCAGATGGCCTTCATGAAGCTCATTGAGCAATCTCTCCCTTAACTTGGGTGGAATTACCACTCGGGATCCACAAATCACTGTCCCCTAGCATACTGACAGCTGTTCTCTTCTGGATGAGAATGCTGGCAACAGTGAGTCGCCATGTGTTGGCCATCCCTTCACCGTCAAATCATATACCCGAGACAGTGCCGGATCATTTCAGGTCTCCTTCTCTATATCCGCGTTAGTTACTGGCAAGTGTTCAATTATCAACGAATAAAATATTTCGACAGGGTCCACTGCTGGTGCTTCCTCTGCAGTAGGCAGTGGCAGGCGTGATAGCCCATCAGCGTTTCCATGCTGTTTCGTGCCCTTATACCCTATTTCATATTGGTTCGCCCCTAGAAAAAGGGACCATCTTTGTAGCCATTGCGCAGTCATCACCGGAACGCCCTTCTTTGGATTAAAGATGGAGACAAGTGGTTGGTGGTCAGTCAGCAAGGTGAACTTCTGCCCGTGCAGATAGTGGTTGAATTTTTTTACTCCCCATACTAGGCTGAGGGCCTCCCTGTCAATCTGGGCGTAGTTGCGCTTGGCTGAGGTTAGTGACCGAGACGCAAAGGCTACTGGCCTCTCCAACCCGTCTGGGAATTTGTGCGACAGCACCGCTCCAATACCATAGGGTAATGCATCACACGCCAACCGAATTGGTAGTGCTGGGTTGAAATGGGCCAACACCTCTTTTGATGTGATCAATTCTTTGCACTTCTGGAAAGCTCGTTTACATTCGTCATTCCACTTCCATGGTACCCCCGCCTGCAGTAGGGTGTTCAGTGGGTGTAATACTGTAGACAAATTTGGTAAGAACTTATGGTAGTAGTTCACCAGCCCGAGGAACGACCTCAGTTGTGACACATTTTCCGGTGCTGGAGCCTTGACTACTGTCTCAATCTTTTCAGGGGACTTATGTAACCCCTCTTCATCAATAACGTGGCCACAATACGAGATCTGCTTTTGGAAAAACTCGCATTTGTGGTGATTAGCTCGTAGCCCATATCCCTTCAATCTAGTGAGCACCTGCTCCAAGTTGGCGAGGTGATCACTGTCATTTTCGCCCGTGACCAGAATATCGTCCAAATAACACTGGGTCCCTGGAATCCCTTGCAGGACTTGATCCATTGCCCTTTGCCAAATAGCCGGAGCCGATGCTACCCCGAACACCAGCCGGTTGTATTGGTAGAGACCTTTGTGAGTGTTGATCGTGAGGTATTGTTTCGAGGCTTCTTCTACCTCCATTTGCAGGTACGCCTGGGCCAGATCAATCTTAGTGAAGCGTTTTCCTCCAGATAGTGAGGTGAAAATATATTCTATCCGCGGAAGCGGATATTGTACCGTGTGAAGAACTGGGTTCATTGTCACCTTAAAGTCCCCACAGATGCAAACCTTCTTTGGTTCCCCAGGCGTATTACTCAACGACCTATTCATTACAGGAACGATGGGTGTAGCCCACCCGCTCCAGTCCACTTTGGACAGTACTCCTGAACGTTCCAAACCTTCCAGCTCTGCTTCGACGGCTGGGCGGATCGCATATGGCACCGGTCTGGCCTTAAAAAACTTTGGGCTTGCATTTTCCTCTATTTTAATCGTCGCTGTTATGCCTTTTAGTGTTCCGAGTCCCTCCTGGAACACTTCTTGTGCGTCAGTTAGCATTTTTGACAGTCGTCCAGGTGTGACGTCGTCATCCTTTTTGGCCTCTACCGTCAGTGCCTGTATGGAATGCCAATCTAATTGTATCTTCTGGATCCATTCACGTCCTAGTAGTGGTGGTCCTCCATCTGGCAATACATATAGGTCCATTTTTGGTATTTCCTGGCCATTGTATATCATGTTCACCCTTATTTTTCCTTTGGGGTAGACTTTTTGCCCCGTCTACGTCTTCAAGACAATCTCTGTAGCTCTCAAGGGTATATGTAAGAATAGCCGCTTGTAGTCCCTTCGGTTTATGACTGTTAGGGCTGATCCTGTGTCCAATTCCATTTTCACTTGGACTCCGTCTATCTTGAGCGTGACCCACATAGTCTGGTGATCCTCCATTTTGATTACATTATGTAGTTTCAGACAACCCAGCTCCTTGCTTCCGGAGTCTGTATCACTTTTCTGTTCGTCTGAACTACTCTCCGTCACCTTATGTACCTTCTTGTACTTCTCCTGTGGAGATTTCTTGCTGCTGGTTTTCTTCCCCGACCTGCAGACTCTTGCTATGTGTCCTGCTTTTCCACACTGTCTGCACACTTGGTCCTTGAACCAACAATCCTTCTGGTCGTGTGTTTTTTTCCACAGCGATAACACTTCCCTGCTCCCTATGACATTTCACTGGTGCCATATTCTTGCGGTCTCCGCTGTATCTCTGCAGCGCCCTGTGCGGCTGCTTCATGTGATACTGCCATGCTGAAAGCCTTGTCCAGCGTAAGATCCTTTTCTGATAGAAGCCGGTTCTGGGTTCCTTCACTTTGAAGCCCACACACAAACTTGTCCCTTAACATATCTGCTAGTCCCATTCCAAACTGGCAGTGTTTCGATAGCTTGCGCAGTTCCGTTAAATACTCAGCATTACTTTCGTCTTTATGCTGGTTCCTTTTGTGAAACTTAAATCTTTCTGCTGTCAGCAGCGGTGTGGGGTTTAAGTGGTCCTGTAGGATTTCCACTATGCTTTCGAAATCCTTATCCACTGGCTTCTCTGGGGTTATTAGGTTTCGCAGTAAGCCATACATTTTTGCACCCATGGAATTCAACAAAACCAGTGCTTTCCTGGCATCTGGCACTTCATTCGCCTTGCAGTACACCTCAATGCGTTCCACATATGTCGCCCAATCTTCGACTTCATTGTCGAACGCTGTGACACTGCCACTCTTCTGCATCCCTGGGTGTGGTTAGACTGGCTAAAATGGTGTCTCCCGTGCTTCCCTTTCTTCCCGCGCTCGCCCTTCTTCCCCGCTGCGGCTTCAAAAATGGCATCTCCCACGCTCGCTGCTCAGCCCTTAAGCCCTGGCTGCGCTCTGCGCGTTTTCCTGTGCACCTCTAATGTTGCCACCGCTCAGTCCTGAACCCCGGCTGTGCTTTACCCTCTCTCTCTTTTTGTTTTCCCGTCGACGCCGCTCGGTCTTCAAACCCCGGCTGCGCCCTGTGCGCTTTACCCTCTCACTTACCCCGTCGACACTGCTCGGCCTTTTCTGTGCCATCGGTCGGCTCCAGTCGCCGCTGTCAGGGAAGGGTCTGCGCTGTACCTGTTGCCAGCCTGTTGCTGAATCGTCGTGGCTGGAGAACCAAGCCCAGCTCTCAACAGCCTCCCCTGCAATGCTCACTCTCTGCCGGATGACTGGGCGGTTGCTCATGGTCGACGCCCGTGCTTCTGGCCTCGACTTCTTCCACTGTCCTCCAGGAACGAATCCTTGGGAGGAAATGCAGAGTTGCAGGTAGGTTCGAATCGACCTCATCGCCACTGCTAAATCCGTGAATCTTCAGGTATGGTGTTCTTCAATATATAGACGGAGACTGCAGATCAACAATCAACAGGTGTTTACTGGAGGAGGGTAGTCTAAAAAACTAACAGTACAGAAGCCTGCTCCGGGCTTATATACAGGTGTGGTCACTGCCGGTACTACAGTATACAGGAGCTGTAAAAGTAGTTCTCTCTTAACGGTACATACACAACAGATGTGACTGCGAGTGAGGCAGGTACGGGGATCCAGGAGGTAGTATTACAGGAGCCTCAGTCCCTGCACTTGTCCAATAGATTCGTGGTTCTTGCAACCCTTGTGGACAAGTGCGGGGACAGTGGGGAGGACAAGCAAACTGACCACGGCACCGTGGTACAGGAAGCCGTTCAAGTGGGGGGAGTAAAAAGGAAGGTGGTTGTAGTAGACGACAGTATAGTGAGGGGGTTAGACACTGTTCTCTGCAGTCAGGAGCATGAGTCCCAAAGGCTATGTTGCCTACCCGGTGCCAGGGTAAAGAACATCTCCTCCGAGCTGGAGAAGAACTTGGAATGGGAGGGGGAGGATCCGGTTGTCGTGGTCCACGTAGGTACCAATGACATAGGTAGGACAAAGAAACAGGTTCTGCTGAGAGAGTTTAAGCAGCTAGGGACTAAATTAAAAAGCAGAATCACAAAGGTCATAATCTCTGGATTATTACTAGAGCCATGAGCAAATTGGCATAGGGTCAATAGGATCAGGGAGATGAATGCGTGGCTCAAAGGTTGGTGTGGGAGAAGTGGGTTTCGATTCGTGGGGCACTGGCACCAGTACTGGGGAAAGAGAGAGCTGTTCCGTTGGGACGGACTACACCTGAACCCTGCTGGGACCAGAGGTCTAGCAAATCGAATAACTAGGGAGATAGATAGGGCTTTAAACTAAATAAGGGGGGTGGGGGTCCCAGTGGAGAGAAATCTAGAATGCTAAAGAGAAAAGACAAGGAAGCAGTGCAGAAAAGTGATTGGGGTAAGGATAACCAGATTGTGTCAGGAAGGGACAGAGCGTACAAACAAAGGAGTGCACTAACAAATAGGGTCCGGGTAAGAAAAAATGGTAAGACACTTTATTTGTCTTACCATTTTTTCTTTCCCGCAATAGTACAAAAAAATGTTAAGATGTCTAAAAATGTTAAATGTTAAAAATCTAAAGGCACTGTATCTGAATGCACGAAGCATTCGTAATAAGGTAGATGAATTAACAGCGTAAATAGATGTAAACGGATACGATATAATTGCGATTACGGAGATATGGCTGCAGGGTGACCAAGGCTGGGAGTTGAATACCCAAGGATATTCGATATTTAGGAAGGACAGGCAAAAAGGAAAAGGAGGTGGGGTGGCGTTGTTAGTAAAGGATGAAATCAGAGCAATAGTGAGAAAAGATATTGGCTCAGAAAATCAAGATGTAGATTCAGTCTAGGTGGAGCTAAGAAGCACCAAGGGGCAGAAAACATTGGTGGGAGTTGTCTATAGGCCTCCAAACAGTAGTGGTGATGTAGGACCGCTCCCTCCGCGACACCCTGGTCCACTCCTCAATCACCCCCAACAGCCCTGCTCCTTCACCTGGCACCTTCCCGTGCCAGCGCAGGAGATGCAACACATGCCCTTTTACCTCCTCCCTTCCCACTATCCAGGGCCCCAAACACCCCTTCCAGGTGAAACAGCGATTTACTTGTACTTCCTGCAATTTAATATACTGTATTCGCTGCTCACGATGCGGTCTCCTCTACATTGGGGAGACCAAACGCAGATTGGGCGACCGCTTTGCGGAACACCTCCGTTCAGTCTGTACAGGTGACCCTGAGCTTCCGGTCGCCTGTCACTTTAATTCACCGCTTCACTCCCACTCTGATCACTCTGTCCTCGGGCTATTGCATTGTTCCAATGAAGCTCAACGTAAGCTCGAGGAACAGCACCTCATCTTTCGATTGGGCACTTTGCAGTCTGCCGGACTCAATATTGAGTTCAACAATTTCAGATAATTATCCCTGCCCCCATTTTTCATGCAGTATGATTTTTGCCATTCCCATTTGCAACATTTTATCTTTCCTGCCTCTTACAAAAGTACAGGATGTTCTTTCTACTCCTTCCTCCCCTCCTAACCCCCCCCCCCGCCCCCTGTCTCTGCACCTGCTTAATATCTGTTACATCTCCAGTTTTTTCCAGTTCTGATGAAGGGTCCCAGACCTGAAACGTTAACTCTGTTTCTCTCTCCACGGATGCTGCCTGGCCTGCTGAGTATTTCCAGCATTTTCTGTTATTTCAGATTTCCAGCATCCGCAGTATTTTGCAATTATATTGTGGTAATGTAGGAGTTGGCATCAAACAGGAAATTATAGATGCATGTAACAAGGGTACTACAGTAATCATGGGTGACTTTAATCGACATATAGACTGGCCAAACCAAATTAGCAATAATACTGTGGAGGATGAATTTGTGGAGTGTGTACAAGATGGTTTTTTAGATCAGTACGTTGAGGGGCCAACTAGGGAACAGGCTAACCTCGTTGGGTATTGTGCAATGAGAAGGGGTTAATTAATAACCTTGTTGTGCGGGGTCCTTTAGGGAAGAGTGACCATAACATGATAGAATTCTTCATTAAGATGGAAAGTGAAGAAGTCCAATCCGAAACTAGGGTCCTAAATCTAAACAAAGGAAACTACGAAGGTATGAGGAGTGAGTTGGCTATGATAGATTGGGGAGCTTCATTAAAAGGCATGACGGTGGATAGGCAATGATTAACATTTAAGAAACGAATGCATGAATTGCAACAGCTACACATTCCTTTCTGGCACAAAAACACTAAAGGAAAAGCGGCCCAACCATGGCTAACAAAAGAAATTAAGGATACTATTGGATCCAAAGAAGAGTCATATAAAGTTGCCAGAAAAAGTAGCAAGCCTGAGGGCTGGGCGCAGTTTAATGTTCAGCAAAAAAGGACCAAGACCAGAAACAGGAGAATTTATAATGAGGAACAAGGAAATGGAGGAGCAATCAAACAAGTACTTTGGTCCTGTCTCAACAGACGGAGACACAAATAACTTCCCAGGAATGTTAAAAGGGTCTAGGGAGAAGGAGGACTTAAAGGAAATTAATATTAGTAAAAAAAATAGTGCTGGAGAAATTAATGGGACTGAAAGCCAATAAATCCCCAGGGCCTGATAATCTGCATCCCAGAGTACTAAAAGAGGTCGCCATGGAAATAATGGATGCATTGGTTGTCATCTTCCAAAATTCTATAGATTATGGAACAGTTCCTGCAGATTGGAGGGTGGCAAATGTAACCCCACTATTTAAAAAAGGAGAGAGAGAAAACAGGAAATTACAGACCGGTTAGCCTAACATCAGTAGTAGGGAAAAATCAAGAGTCTATTATAAAGGATGTGATAACAAGACACTTAGAAAATATCAACAAGATTAGACAAAGTCAACATGGATTTATGAAAGGGAAATTGTGTTTGACAAACCTACTGGAGTTTTTTTGAAGATGTAACTAGTAGAATAGATAAGGGAGAACCAGTGGATGTGGTGTATTTGGATTTTCAGAAGGTCTTTGATAAAGTCCCACATAAGAGGTTAGTGTGCAATATGAAAGCACATGGGATTAGGGGTAATATACTGGCATGGATTGAAAATTGGTTAACAGACAGGAAACAGAGAGTAGGAATAAATGGGTCTTTTTCAGGGTGGCAGGCGGTGACTAGTGGGGTATCACAGGGATCAGTGCTTGGGCCCCAGCTATTCAGAATACACATGAATGATTTGGATGAGGGAACCAAATGTAATATTTCCAAGTTTGCTGATGACACAAAACTAGGTGGGATTGTGAGTTGTGAGGAGATGCAAAGAGGCTTCAAGGTGATTTAGACAAGTTGAGTGAGTGGGCAAATACATGGCAGATGCAGTATAACGTGGATAAATGTGAAGTTATCCACTTCGGTAGGAAAAACAGAAAGGTAGAGTATTATTTAAATGGTGATAGATTGGGAAATGTTGATGTGCAAAGGGACCTGGGTGTCCTTGTACACCAGTCACTAAAGCAAACATGCAGGTGCAGCAAGCAGTTAGGAAGGCAAATGGTATGTTGGCCTTCATTGTAAAAGGATTTGAGTACAGGAGCAAGGATGTCTTACTACAGTTATACAGGGTCTTGGTGAGACCACACCTGGAGTGCTGTGTGCAGTTTTAGTCTCCTTACCTAAGAAAGGATGCACTTGCCATAGAGGGAGTGCAGCGAAGATTCACCAGACTGATTCCTGGGATGGCAGGACTGTCGTATGAAGAGAGATTGGGTCGACTAGGCCTGTATTCGCTAGAGTTTAGAAGAATGAGAGGGGATCTCATCAAAACATATAAAAATTCTGACAGGGCTAGACAGACTGGATGCAGGGAGGATGTTTCCCCTGGCTGGGGGCTCTCGAATGAGTGGTCACAGTCTCAGGATACAGGGTAGGACATTTAGGACTGAGATGAGGAGAAATTTCTTCACTCAGAGGGTGGTGAACCTGTGGAGTTCTCTACCACAGAGGGCTGTGGAGGCCAAGTCACTGAATATATTTAAGAAGGAGATAGATAGTTTTCTAGACACAAAAGGCATCAAGGGGTATGGGGAGAGAGCGGGAATATGGTATTGAGATAGAGGATCAGCCATGATCATATTGAATGGCAGAGCAGGCTCGAAGGGCCAAATGGTCTACTCCTGCTCCTATTTTTCTATGCTTCTTTCGGCCAGCACAGATGCGGTGGGCTGAATAGCCTCCTCTGTGCTGTAAATTTCTGATTCTATGATTTGTAACGCCTAGTTGACAATGAGTGCGAATGGGTTTTGAGGAAAGGTGAGTGAGACCAGAACACTGAGCTCTAATAAGAAACTGATGCATGTTTGCATGAGACACTGGGGTTGGTACACGGGAAGTACCCCCCGACCCAGCCTCCGTGCTCGCTGACCTACACTGGTTGGCTCCTAACTGCCCTCTGAAGTGGCCTAGCAATTGCTCAGTTGTAACTGGGATGGTGTTGGGGTATCGTTTGTCTCCATGGGAAATATTATGTACTGTGATGCCAGCTCTCAAGTCCCAGGAACATAAGAACAGAAGTAGGCCGTTCAGCCACTCGAGCCTGTCTCGCCATTCAATGAGATCATGGCTAATCTGTATCTTAACTCCACCACCCACCTTGGCTCCATATACCTTCATACCTTACCTAACAAAAATCTATCGATCCCAGATTTTAAATTATTAATTGAGCTAGTATCTCCTGTTTTTTGTGGCAGAGGGTTCCACACTTCTACCACCCTTTGTGTGATGAAGTGTTTCCTAACTTTTCTCCTTAATGGCCTAGCTCTGATTTTATATAATCTCTCCTCATAATCTAACCCTTGGAGCCCTGACAACATTCTGGTGAATCTGCGCTGCACTCCTTCCAAGGCCAGTATACCCTTTCTAAGATGCGGTGCCCAGAACTGTACACAGTGCTCCAGATGTGTTCTAACCAGGGCTTTGTATAGCTGAAGCAAAACTTCCTCCACTGTACATTCTAGCCCTCTAGTTATAAAGACTAACATTCCATTGGCCTTTTTGATTATTCTTTATAGCTGACCACTACATTTTAGTGAACTGTGTACATGGACCCCTAAGTCTCTCTGGACCCCCACTGTTCCTAGCTTTTCACCATTTAAATAATACTGGGTGTTATAAATCTCATCATCAATCAACTACTTATGAAATAATGCTGGACGGCCAGCTGGTGGCGCCGTCCAAGGAGTATAAATACTCGGGTGTGTGCCCCAGCTTCCCAGGGACATTTTGTAAGACAAGGAGCTAGTGAAATACAACTAGACTTCCATGTTCTGAAACAAGTTGTTTAAAGCCTTGGTTTATACTCAAACCAAGTGCGTAGTGAGTTTTATTACGTCACTGGGATCTATCCTTTTGTGGTCCAAAATGGATGACCCCACACTTACCTGCATTGAAGTCCATCTGGCACAGTTTCACCCACTCACTTACATGCCTCTTTGTAATATTATGCTCCAGTCTACACTGCTTACTATGCCACCAATCTTTGTCATCAGCAAACTTGGATATTTTGGCTCGCTATTATCTAGGTCATTAATAAATATACTGAATAGTTGAGTCCCCGGCACAGATCCTTGTGGGACACCACTCGTCACTTCCTTCCAATTCGAGTACATATCCCTACTCTCTGTCTACTACCGCTTAATGAATCTCCTATATTATGCCTTCAATTCCATGAGCTTTAATTTCAGCTAACAGTCTCATGTGGAACCTTATCGAATGCCTTCTGGAAGTCCATATAAACTACATCCATAGACATTCCCTTGTCTACTACAGGAAACTTTCGATTTACCGGCACCTAAATAACCGGAAATCTCAGTTGACCGGCAAAATTCAGGAGTAGGTTCAGGTAACTTTTATTACTTTTTTTACTCCATTTTTTGCTGTGCAAGGGTGTGGCTGCAGCTGTTGCTAAGCTACAGAGATGCTTGCAACTTGTGCCCATTGTTCTGAAGAAGCAACAGGGTTTGTTGCTTTATACGGAGCTCTCAGCTCTCCCTATCTTTTACTATAGCGTTCGGTTAACCGGAATTTTTGATGAACCGGCACCACATCGGTCCCGTCCGTGCCAGATAAAAAAAAGTTTCCTGTACTTTAGTAACTTCCTCAAAAAATTCAGTTAGGTCCGTTAGGCATGACCTACCCTTTACAAATCCATATTGGCTCTCTCTAATCAGCTCAAATTTCTCTAGGCGCTTAATCACTGTCCTTAATTATAGGTTCCAATAACTTCCCCACAACAGATGTTAGGCTAACAGGTCTATAATTTCCTGGTTTCTTTCTCTCACCTTTCTTAAATAATAACAAGCTAACAATCAGCGAGCCCACATCCCGAGAATTAATATATTTTTTTAAAAAGCTACACTCTTTGTCTTCGATAAAATATACAGGAATAAATCACGCCTTTCGCTAGCATACAAAAAGGTTTATTTCACAGATGACAACATTTCACATTTTGCAGGTCAAAGCTTCTGACTTTCTAACACAAGTCAGAAGAAACAGAAGCAAATATTATAGATGAATAATAATTATTCAGATTTACAATAGCAGGGCAGATCATGAATTTGATGAGGTTGATTCAACAGTCGTGGTGTCAGCCGTGGCTCAGTGGGTAGCACTCTCGCCTCTGGGTCAGAAGGTTGTGGGTTCTAAGCCCCACTCCATGAGACTTGAGCACAAAAATCTAGGCTGATACTCCCAGCGCAGTACTGAGGAAGCCCTGCATTGTCAGAGGTGCCGTCTTTCAGATGAGATATTAAAACGAGGTTTTGTCTGCTCTCTCAGATGGACGTAAGAGATCCCATGGCACTATTTTGAAGAAGAGCAGGGGAGCTCTCCCTTGTACCCTGGCCAATGTTCAACCCTCAACCAACACCATTAAAAACAGAATAGCTGGTCGTTATCACATCACCACCAAGTTGGCGGAGTACAGCTAGACTGGATATGCTGACTCAACCGAGGCAAGATAAGTTGAGGTTTGAATGTTTTAACGTGATTTTGTTACATTTCTGTGCACATTACTTTGGGAATATGAATACAGCTGATGCTGGAAATCGGAAAGAAACACAGAAAATGCTGGAGACACTCAGGAGGTCGGGCAGCAACTGTGAGGAGAATAGAATTGAGTCGATGTTTCGGGTGTGGAACCTTTCATCAGAACGAAAAGCATTGGCTGTTTTTTTTTAGCCACTTTTGGTACGGCGAACCCATTTATTTTAAAAGGGATAACACCAATGATCCCTCTAATTTTTTTCGCACGCAGTCGCTTTAAATATGCTGCACGGCCGCGCATGCGCGGTATCACTTCCAGCTTGTGAGCGGCCTACGCGGGTCCTCCCAATTGCAGCGCGGCCTGCGCACCCGCGCAGCTCAGAGGGAACGTTGGTTACACCTGCCAAAAGGCAATGCGCAAAGGAATGCAGCGTGAGTGTGTTTATTTGTGGATAGAGGATATGATAATCGGGGGGGCAGTACTGTGTGGCGGGGGCAGGTTGGTAGTAGAGGACCTTTCTCTTACGGATGTTTAGTGTAAGGCCCATGCTCTCGTGCGCTTCGGTGAAGGTGTTGACGATGGTTTGGAGTTCGACCTCGACAAGGCCTTGGACAACGTGGACCACTTTCCATACCTTGGGAGCCTACTGTCAACAAGGGCAGACATCGACGACGAAGTCCAACACCGCCTTCAGTGTGCCAGTGCAGCCTTCGGCCGCCTGAGAAAGAGAGTGTTTGAAGGCCAGGACCACAGAGCAGTAGTGATACCCGCCCTGCTGTATGCCTCAGAGACATGGACCATGTACAGCAGGCACCTCAAAGCACTGGAGAGGTACCACCAACGCTGCTTCCGCAAGATCCTGCAAATCCATTGGCAGCATAGGCGCACCAACGTCAGTGTTCTCGCTCAGGCCAACATCCCCAGCATCGAAGCTTTGACCACGCTCGATCAGCTCCGATGGACGGGTCACATTGTCCGCATGCCCGATACGAGACTCCCAAAACAAGCGCTCTACTCAGAGCTCCAGCACGGCAAGAGAGCCCCAGGTGGGCAGAGGAAATGCTTCAAGGACACCTCAAAGCCGCCATGAAAAAGTGCAACATCCCCACTGACACCTGGGAATCTCTGGTCCAAGACCGCACAAAGTGGAGGAGAAGCATCCGGGAAGGCGCCAAACACCTCGAGTCTCTTCGCTGAGAGCAAGTGGAAGCCAAGCGCAAACAGCATGTCAACCCAAGCACCCCACCCACCCGCCCTTTCAACCACTGTCTGCCCCACCTGTGACAGAGACTGTAGGTCCCGCATTGGACTCATCATTCACCTGAGAACTCATTTTTAGTGTGGAAGCAAGTCATCCTCGGTTCTGAGGGACTGCCTAAGAAGAAGGGAGGATATGTACAACTCTGTCCCTCTTACTGCCCTGCAGTAATAATTCTGGTTAAATAAGTGTTCACATTTGTTGGAGATCGTTCAAGTTTCACTGTGGCTAAGCTACATCCTAGGTTCCTATCTGAAATTCTTACCTTCACTAATATTAACAACAAAGTTGGCGTGAGTTTTAAGTATGCTCACTCTGGCTTTTGTCTCTCCACTTTGTTGGGAGTCTTTAAAGCAGCAAAGTCTTCATCAAAAAATATCTTTGGCAAATCTTGAGACACTTGAGGGCTGATTTTAACGGTTGGCGGTAGCAGATCAGGGGCCCATCATACACCCCGCCCGGTGTTCCTTCCCACTGGGAAGACGTCCAGAACGTGATTGCAGAAATCTTGCCTTTGCGTCACTTGTTTCCGACATCGTTGTGTAGTGAATGACGCCGATCTTCTTTCCGTTTTCCGAAGCCAAAATGGGCGGGAACAAACGGCCGGTCCTGAGAACATGAAGGCGAGAGCCCCTTCAATTAGCTCCGTGGAGCTAGCTGCTTGCTTTGGAGGGGCGACGTGGAAGATTTCTCTTTACCTCGCTCGCACTCGTTTAATTCGACAGTGCTTTGCTGAAGGAGATTTTCGGAAGTGTAATATCTGCTCCCAACATTGCTTTTTGTCCCTTTCTTCAGCAAAACTACCATCAGAAGTCCAGCAATAATGAGGAAGAGCAACGATGCAGAGACGACAGCACCTATCATTGGGAACAAGAAAAATGGATGTCAAGAAGACATTCAGCATCCATTCCGCAGAAAATAATCTATGCTCCTGATTTCCATGTGTTGCCAAAATGAAAAATTCTATTTCCCAACCCCGACACTTTCTTTTTCTGCCACTTTTCCATCTGCCCTCCCTCTGCCCTTGAAGGCACTTCCTGCTAAGGTTCCAAGGACAACTGGCCTCCTCCACGTGATGCATGATCTAGACGGCGGGTGTTGACAATAGGAGAGCATTACAACCAACCCGAGCTGATTTTCTCTATCCTCAGCCTAAGGCCAATAGCAATGCTCTTACTAGTTACTCCAACTGAAAACAGCTAACTCAGCACATAACACATATTGACTGTGGGACCTTCTTAGTCTGTACGTCTCGCCTACTCACTATTTTAACTAACTAGACTTGATGACACTAAAAATGAAACCCAAGTGTGAAGGAACAGAGAAATGGTTAGTTCCTACGAGGGTAAATTCGCCGATCCTGCACTCTGAGTGGACAGCCTCCCTCGAAAGGAGCATCAACTCTACAGTAGTGTAGTCCTCTCTCCAATCCGCACTCCCTTAAAGGGGTGGCTCCCCACTGGAAGTGTATGATTGGTGAATTTACCTAATACAATCGCAGAAATTACAGCCTAGAAGGCGGCCATTTGGCCTATCCTGTCTGAGCTGGTTCTAGCTTTTTAACTGTATCTAATCCCATTTCATTGCCCTTTCTATCCTTTTATGTTCTTCTCAAATACTAATCCACTTCCAGTTTAAATGATGTTCCAAGCTCTGCCCGAATAGCTTCGTGTGGGAAAATATTCCATGTCCTAATAATCTTTAGTGTGAGGGCAAAAAGTCTTCTACCTTCCCCCTTTGTTCTTCATAGAATCATACAGCACAGAAGGAGGTCATTCGGCCCATCGTGGCTGTGCCAGTTCTGTGCCACTTCGTTGCTCTTCTCCCATAGCCCTTATATTTTTCCTTTTCAAGCATATCTCCAGTTGCCCTTTGCAATTTACTATTGAATCTACTTCCACCGCCCTTTCAAGCAATGCATTCCAGATCATAACAACTCGCTGCCTTACAAAGAATTCTCTTTATCACCCCTCTGGTTCTGTGTCCTCTGGTTACCAACCCTCCTGCCAGTGGAAACATGTTTCTTCTTATTTACTCTATCTGGTGATCATGCTCATTTTCTGCCCCCTTGTTACCCAGACATGTACTTACCAATTTTATAGTTCTTCGAGGTATCATCATTTACTAAGGAGACTGTGATATTCTGAGAAAACAAAACAATGAAACCAGTTACCTTTGGTGCCGTCACTGTCTCAAAATAAACTCACATCCAGGGACGCAGCCTTTAGGCTGGGATGGGGAAGCTCAGACAGGGTACCGCGGCTGATCAGAGTGGGGGAGAGAGCAGACTCTGGCGAACCGCTGAGTTAATGAAGGGTCAGAGGATGAGCCTCAACTACTTCACCAAAGAGCCATTTCAGAGGAAATTAGAACAGGTTTGGTGGGAGACCATTGGTGGAAACTCGTTTTGAAGTTCATGGTACCAAGCCCTTGGAGAGGTAAGTCAATGGCCGATGATTGACCACAAGATCAGAGTTCCAATATAGGGAACAAGTCCACCAGTAAAATGGCCATGCCAGAAACCATACTGTCAATGATGGATTAGGCCAGAGCCTTCAAGGCGATGGATAATTTGAGAGTTAATAGCAGCTTCCATACTTTTTAAAAAGTAAAGGGAATAGGGCAGGGGTTTGAAGAGTGAAAGGTACAGGTGAACACAGGCATGTTTCCGAAAAGGTGGACGGGAAGTGAAAGAGATTGAAGAAATAGAACAGTACAGGTGTGTAGGACATATATCTTAACCCAAGGGGCCATTTGGACCGGAGGTCTTCCTGGAATCTGGGATGCAGCAGACTCATCAGAGCAAATGATTCCAATCCTAATGATCCAATGGAATGCAGCAGTGGAGGGTCTTTACCAAGGTCAGTGTGAATGGAGTTGGGGGAATAAAATGGTCAGCTTTCCCTTTAGCAGAACTATCGACTGCACTGTCAGGATAGAAAGGAGGGTTTACTAAAGTTAGACACTTTGGGAAGAGACCCAAAGGACTATCTGCTGCCAGGAACAAGGGAACTGTAGTGTAGGATTTCGCAATAATTTTGAAATTTTCTACCGTTCCGAAGATTGATTTTTGATTAAAGAATACCTGGGTAGAATATACCTTTAAAAATCCAGGGATCAAAATGGCCGTCAGACCTCGTGGCAGAAGACAAAAGACAGTCTCTGTTCAAAGCATGGGCTGACAAAAAGGACTTGAAAGGCAACCTGTGTGTGTCTGTGAAAAAGGATAACCAAAGGTGGCTGTCTGACCTCATGGCAGAAGACACCACACAGTCTGTGTGCATATGAAAAGGGAAAATCAAAGATGGCTGACAAAGGATTTAGAAAAAAAAAACAGCCCCTGAAGTAAACTGTCAATCAAAGGCAGTTCAGGGAGTTTCCCTGCAGGACAATCGATGTTTGTTTACGGAGAGTCTACAATGTTGACACAAAGGATTAACCACTTGAGACTGCCAATCAATTGCGGTTGGGCGTGACCACAGGACAATCAGATTGTTTACACTAACATCCAAGGGCTGTTTACTCAGCAATTAAGGAAATAGACATGTTTTTTTCAAACCAAGACAGCTCTATTCAAATCCATCATGATGAATGGGGATACATTCAAAAACCCATCATACATTCAAAAACCCATCACAAGGGAAATGGGTAATTCATCCAAAACCCATCACAGTCAATGGGGACAGTTTGGATCCCTTTTGTTTAGCCCAGATACATCCGGATTTGTGCGGGAAGATTTTGATAGCTTTAAGATAGCTTCGCAAGAAGCCATCTCTCTCTCTCTCTCTCTGCAGCCTCACCTCCGTGCCCCATCTACTATTCAGGAGCCTGCCCAAGGGCATGGAATACCAGCAGTTACTTTTAAACACTGGGGTATTTCTATTTTCAGGGTGGTGAAGAATCTAAGACCGCAAGGGCACGGAGCAGGCATTTCACTGGTGAGCATACATTTTCTGGCCCATCACAAGGCAACTTAGAATAGGTATTAAGGGGTGGGAATTAAGGGGAATCTTGTTAAACTGTAATTTTAGTCAATTTTCCCTCGTTGTGTCCGTTTTCTCCTCCCCTATTAAGTAACAGTGTTGTACTAAGCAAAAGAGTGCTGTAGTAGACACTAAAGTGTACTGTGAGAAGTAAAGTGCTGTATTTAAGTAACAGTGTTGCACTAAGCAGAAGAGTGCTGTAGTGGACACTACGTAGCTGTATTAAAAGTGCTGTATTTAAGTAACAGTGTTGTACTAAGCAAAAGAGTGCTGTAGTAAACGATAAGTGAACTGTGTTAAGCAAAAGTGCTGTACCAGGCATAGGTGTGTTGTATCGATTATTTTTAAATTGTTTCTTTCTTTTTGTTTCAATAAATACTGGTCTGTTTTGCACCCAACCACGAGTCACGTTTTTCTGTCTACATCGCTACTGAATAAGTCCGGTGGTCAGAACCAGGAAAAGGGGAGCGCTTCGAAACCGCACGGGGGTCCCTGGAGCAGCTCAGAGGCTTCTGACTGGCCAGAGACAATAACCCCATCCCCGCTAATAATTCCTACAGTAGCATAGTGGTTATGTTATCCAGAGGCCTGGACTAATGATTTGGAGACTGTAATGATATCAGCAAATAGTGATGGTATTTGCCTGTTTGATTATGATGCCTTACCAGCATATTTGCCTGTTTGATTATTTATGCCTTACCAGCAGAGGGCATGTGAGAGAGGCAGAGTTTAGTTTTAGTTTTGTTTTAGATGGATCTCTAACATGGTGTCTCCTGTAATGCTGTTAACTTAGATGAACAAACGTTAGATTAAAAGACATTCTCTTTCTTCAATGTGTCGTCATTGAACCCACATAGAAATCAATACAGAGACGTGGATTCAAATCCCACCATGGCAGCTGGGGAATTTAAATTCAATTAATTAAATAAATCTGGAATTTAAAAGAAAGCTAGTACCTGTAACGGTGACCATATATCTACCGGATTGTCGTAAAAACTCATCTGCTTCACTAATGTCCTTTAGGGAAGGAAATCTGCCGCCCTTACCCGGTCTGGCCTATATGTGACTCCAGGCCCACAGCAATGTTGTGACTCTTAACTCCCCTCTGAAATGGCCTAGCAAGCCACTGTGTTATCAACTGTGACGACTCACCACCACCTTCTCAAGGGCAATTAGGGATGGGCAATAAATGCTGGCCTTCCCAGTGACGCCCATCTTCCGTGAATGAATAATTAAAAAAATGGATAGGGAAGGGAGACAGCTGTTGATGCTTCAAATAAAGTCACATTTAGAAACACTAAAAGCAAATTTTCGAGCAGATATGTAGTTGGCCCCGGAGGCTGAGATTTAACAAGGGATATAGAATGACAGGCAGGATTGGGCCAAGACATGGCATCAGATCTGAAGGAGGGCAAGAGCGAGTTGGAAAATCTTCCATGCCAACGAAAATAACAATAGCTGCTATACTGGCAGAGACAGAGGAGTCAGCAGAGGGAAAGTTAAACTGGAGATAGAATTATCTAAGACCATTCCCAATTGCCTGCCTTGCCAAATAAGGTGGAACTGGTTATCTGAGTGGGATTTATTTTTGTTGAATCAATCTGAGATATCCTCACTCACCATGGAGATATCTGGTTGATCCATTAAACAGCGGATGTCATGCTGTTTCAAGAACTGGTTGAGGAATTCTTTACTGCAGTCACTGAATATCGGATTCATCACCCACCTGCGGGAAAAGCAAGCATGTTTTTAGAAAAAAAATTATTTTAGGGAAACTAAGACAGTAAACAAATGAAAATAAACAGAGCTTGCATAAATCTTTTATCATTATTGGAGAGTGTGCAGAGGAGATTCACCAGAATGGTACCAGGGATGAGGGACTTCAGTTATGTGGAGAGATTAGAGAAGCTGGGATTGTTCTCCTTAGTGCAGAGAAGATTAACAACAACAACTTGTATTTATATAGCGCCTTTAACGTAGTAAAACATCCCAAGGCACTTCACAGGAGTATTAAAAGACAAAAAATTTGACACTGAGCCACATAAGGAGAAATTAGGGCAGGTGACCCAAAGCTTGGTCAAAGAGGTAGGTTTTAAGGAGCATTTTAAAGGAGTAAAGAGAGGTGGCGAGGCAGAGAGGTTTAGGCAGGGAATTCCAGAGCTTAGGGCCTAGGCAACAGAAGGCACAGCCACCAATAGTTGAGCGGTTATAATCAGGGATGCTCAAGAGGGTAGAATTAGAGGAGCGCAGATATCTCGGGGGGGTTGTGGGGCTGAAGGAGATTACAGAGATAGGGATGGGATATTTAATAGAGGCGCTCAAAATCATGAAGGGCTTTTGATTGTTTCCATTGGCCGGAGGGTCAGTAACCAGAGGACACAGAATTAAGGTAATTGGCAAAAGAACCACGGAAAAGGTGAGGAGAATTTTTTCGTCGGTTTGGCCTGATTGATAGCAGTCTCATTGGGTTTTAATCACACACTAGGGCTTCACCTTATAGCAGAGGCTAACACGCCAGAGCAGTACTGAGGGAGTGCCGGATCATTGGCAGTGCCACCAGCTGATGAGGTATTAGAACTAAGGCCCTGTCTGCTGTGTGCATGCCATCTCAATGGAAATGAGAATCGAAAAGAATCTTAACCTACAGGGTCTCCAATGGATTGCCATTCTGGCCCACCGAAGCCTCTGCCCTGCTGAGAGTGAAGGTGCAAAGTGCTTGGGGGAAGAAAGGATCACTAAAACTATCTTCATCTCTTACATGAGATATATACGGTGCTCCTGCCACTTCAAGAGGGTAGGTCCTTCTCCCATCTACACTTGGGTTCTTTACAGTTTTGGACAAGTGTTTTTTTTTGGTTGAAATGGAAATGAGCCAATTGTGCCGGGCATCATTGTCATCACGATGACAACATGTGCCAATCAAGTGATGGTCTGTTTTTGGTGCTATTTTTGCCATCACTGAATGGTGGTCACAGTCGCTTACATAAACATTGGTCACTGCACTTCAAAGGATACCTCGCCGCGCGAAGAGTTTTGAGGCATCTCGGCAATGTGACAAGGTGCTACACCAGCACACATTTCGCCACACGATAGGGGCAATTTTACCTGTGGCCGATAGTCAGTGGCAGTCAATATCGTTGAAGTCAATGGAAACGGGAATCGGGAGAAGTGTACAAATGGGCGGATTATTTCATATCGCCCATTTTACACTTTCGCCCAAAGTTAAAATGACTCCCAATGTGTTTACGAGTAAAGTTTACAAAGAAGACATTAAAAAAAATTTTTAGGAAGGCAACGTTCCTTTAATGACCATAATGTAAAGTGTCAAGCCAGCTACCTGACATTCAAAAGCTCATTAAATGGAATGAGGTAAATGTTAATTGTCCTTACACAGTTGATATTGCCAGTAAGCACTTCCCAGAGGTGACAGGGCAGTGACAAGTGGGTTGATCGTGATACATTCCCAGATTGTGACCTATCTCATGAGCAATATAGTTAGCCACCTTCCTGGTACCATCCCGTGTATCCTGCAAATGCACCAAAAAAAGGAGTTCATTAGCGTGGTACCTCATGAGCCATACAACAGCATCCACACCTTGGTATGAATGCATAAATCTTTTTGTACACTGTGCTTTCATCTATAGAACCATAGAGGTTTACAGCACAGAAGAAAGGCATTCAGCTCATTCAGACTCTTCACTAGAGCAGTCCAAAACTAATGCCATTGTCCCGCTCGCTCCCCTTAGGCCTGTGCCTTCCGCTGCTTCAAATACCTATTTACTTTTCTCTTGAAAGACGCAATAGTTTCTGCTTCATTCTCTCCCTGTGGAAAAACATTCCATGCTCCCACAATCGTCGGTGCAAATAAATTTCTCTTAACCCATCTCATAGAACCAGAGACATTTACGGCACAGAAGGAGGCCATTCGGCCCAGCGTGTCTGAGCCGGCCATAAAAGAGCTCTCCAGCCTAATCCCACTTTCCAGCTCTTGGTCCATCGGTTACGGCACTTCAAGTGCATATCCAAGTACTTTTTAAATGTGATGAGGGTTTCTGCCTCTACCACCCTTTCAGGCAGTGAGTTCCAGACCCCCACGACCCTCTGGGTGAAAAAAGTTCTCCTCGACTCCCCTCTAATCCTTCTACCAATTACTTTAAATCTATGCCCCCTGGTTATTGACCTCTCTGCTAAGGGAAGTAGGTCCTTCCTATCCACTCTATCTGGGCCCCTCATAATTTTATACACCTCAATTAAGTCTCCCCTCAGCCTCTTCTGTTCCAAAGAAAACAACCCCAGCCTATCCAATCTTTCCTCATAGCTAAAATTCCCCAGCCCTGGCAACATCCTCATGAATCTCCTCTGTACCCTCGCTAGTGCAATCACATCCTTCCTGTAATGTGGTGACCAGAACTGTACGCAGTACTCTAGCTGAGGCCTAAATCAAATCAAATCAAATCAACTTTTATTGTCATTGTTAGTGCACAAGTGCAGTACAACGAAATGTAGGCTTGCGGCTCCCGAGAGTGTACATTTGGATTAAGACATTTAAACATTCAACATACATTTGGCTTGTAGTATATTAACATAAACATAACCATAATAAAGTGCATTGGCAGATGTGCAGGCTTTAGAGTTTATTTGTGGAGTTCAGTAGGATGACAGCCCTGGGAAAGAAGCTGTTCCTAAATCTGGTCGTACGGGTGCAAATGCATCTGTAGCGTCTCCCAGATGGCAGGAGGGCGAACAGGCTGTGGCTGGGGTGGGTAGGGTCTTTGATGATGGACCGTGACCTCCGTAAACAGCGTTTCTGGTATATGTGCTCTATGGTCGGTAGCCGGGTGCCGGTGATGCGTTGGGCAGTTTTGACTACCCGCTGCAGGGCTTTCCAGTCATAGTAGCTACAGCTGCCATACCATACTGTGATACAGTTCGTTAGGATGCTCTCTATTGTGCAGCGGTAAAAGTTAGAGAGGATCAGGGGTGACAGGTTACATCCCTTCAGCCTCCTTAGGAAATATAGGCGTTGCTGGGCCTTCTTCACCAGAGAGGAGGTGTTGAGGGACCAGGAGAGGTCTTCCGTGATGTGGACTCCGAGGAACTTAAAGCTGTCCACCCTTTCCACCACAGCCCCATTGATGTGGATGGGGGTGTGACTTCCGCCTTTAGACTTCCTGAAGTCCACAATGATTTCTTTGGTTTTCTTGATGTTAAGGGCCAGGTTGTTATCGGCGCACCACTTCACGATATGCTGGACCCCCTCCCTGTAGGCTGACTCATCGTTGTTGGTGATCTGGCCTACTACCGTGGTGTCATCCGCAAACTTGATGATGGTGTTGGAACCATGAACAGCCACACAATCGTGGGTGAAGAGGGAGTAGAGGAGGGGGCTCAGCACACATCTTTGTGGGGCCCCCGTGTTCAGGCAAATAGTCTCAGCACATTTCTTACAGACAATCTTAAACTGATCTTGCCACTGACTCCGCAACTAGAGGAAATAGTCTTTCTCTATCTACCCTATCAAAGCCCTTCATTGTTTAAACAAATCTCAATTAAATCTCTTTTTAGTCTTTGATTCAGTGAAAATAGTTGCTTTATGTCTTTAGCGATAGCAAAATACTGCGGATGCTGGAAATCCAAAATAACAACAGAAAACGCTGGAAAAACTCAGCAGGCCAGGCAACATCCGTGGAGAGAAACAGAGTTAACGTTTCAGGTCGAAACCCTTCGTCAGGGCTGAGAAAAAAGCAGGAAATGGAACGGATGAAAAAGGAAGTTTGGGGGCTGGGAAATGGGGGAGGGGATGAAAGAACGAAAGGGAAGGTCTGAGAGGTGAAGAGACATTAAGAGATATTCAAGGTGAGACGAGATGGTAATAGGACAGGTAAAGAAACAAACAATGGCTCTAGATGAAGTGTGAAATGCGCTGGCAGAGTGAGAGACAGCTGCCATGTGGGAGAGAGAAAAAGGAAAAGGCACAAACCAAAAGTGTGGATAAAAAATATATAAAAATATGATAGGGGCCGAGGTTATGATCTGAAATTGTTGAACTCGATATTGAGTCCGGAAGGCTGTAAAATACCTAATCGGAAGATGAGGTGCTGTTCCTCGAGTTTACAGTGAGCTTCCATGGAACAATGCAAGAGGCCAAGGATGGTGAGGTCTGAGTGGTTGTGGGGCGGTGAATTGAAATGACAGGCGACCGGAAGCTCGGGGTCCCCCTTACGGACTGAACTTAACTCTGTTTCTCTCTCCACGGATGTTGCCTGGCCTGCCGAGTTTTTCCTGCATTTTCTGTTGTTATTTTGCTTTATGTCTTGAACTTGCATCACACTCAGGCGAATGGGTGTGAATCTGCCCTCTCTCTCTTTGCTGGCCCCTAAATGAGAAGAGTTTCACCGTCTTAATCCAGTTCCAAGTGGGAACACACCTACAGCACAAAATTGGCCATAATTCTACACTATTTGGCAAAACTAGTGAGAGAGGTCACGAGGTCAGCAGGTGTGAGAATTGGAAGTGTCACACTTTCTTAATGTTAGTGTCAGGGCATGTTGTAAGGGGGAAGCTAAGAGAGCTTGACTCTGCACCTGCATCAACCCGTGCTACATCTAACTCATGCTTTATCCAATCCTACATCTGACCAGCGTAGTTGTGCTATTTCTGTCCCGTGCTATCTCTGCCTCTGCTATATTTAACTCGTGCTATGTCTGATTTGTGATGCATCTGATCCTAGCTATATTGAACTTGTGATACATCTGACCCATGCGGTGTCTACCCTGTACTATTTCTAGCTGGTGCTTTATCTGACTCGTGCTATGTCCAAGCTAGGTGATAGCCTGCCCATGTTATATCCTGGCTTGTAAGATGTCTGGCCCATATTATGTCTAACCTGTGTTATATCTGTTAGAAGAATGAGAGGGGATCTCATTGAAACTTATAAAATTCTAACAGGACTAGACAAACTAGATGCAGGAAGGATGTTCCCGATGGCGGGGGAGTCCAGAACCAGGGGTCACAGTCTAAGGATAAGGGGTAAGCCATTTAGGACTGAGATGAGGAGGAATTTCTTCACCCAGAGAGTGGTGAACCTGTGGAATTCTCTACCACAGAAGGCAGTTGAGGCCAACTTATTAAATATATTCAGGAAGGAGTTAGATATATTTCTTAAGGCTAAAGGGATCAAGGGATATGGGGAGAAAGCAGGGACAGGGTACTGAATTTGGATGATCAGCCATGATCTCATTAAATGGCGGAACAGGCTCGAGGGGCCAAATGGCCTACTCCTGCTCCTATCTTCTTTGTTTCTATGTTTCATGTTATTCCTGACTGGTCCTATATCTAACCTGTACTATATCTTGCTTGTTGGGTATATCTCACCCCTGCTACATCTGACACATACTTTGTCTGTCCTGGGCTATATTTGTCCTGGGCTATAAGCAACTTGTTGGGTATATCTCACCCATGCTATATCAGAACCACACTTTAACTGGCTTGCCCTATATCTAACTCCTTCTATATCTAACCCCTGCTATATCTGACCCACAATTTATTGACACATGCTATATCTGATCCATGCTATATCTGACCCACGATTTATCTGACCAACACTTTCTCTGATCCATGCTATACATGATCCAGGCCTTACCATACCCACAAATTATCTGACCCATCGCTGACACTGGTTGAAGAAGTCTCCAATGTTGCCAGCATTCACCTCAAAGAACACAACAATTCACCCAAAAGATCTGCTGAACAAGCAACATCCGGCCATACCTTGACAACTCCTCCACTTCTCTCCTTCGAGCACATCTCGTTCAGGTAGGCTTGCCCTACCGACTCTTGAAAAGGCACACCACTGGGGAGAAAAAAAAAACAAAAAGGGAAAACTGTTCAGCGAAAGGCAAACCAAGCTGGCTCTAAAGCACTATTGACAGCAAGACATCCCCTTTAAATAACATCCGAAAAGTAAACATTTCCAATAAAGTCTCGTTGGGCCAGCTACTACAGCAGTGTGCAGAGATCTGTATCGAGGATCTTGCTGCCTGAAGTCTATTGTAAGAAGAATGCAAAGCTAGAGCTCCCCTCGGTGGCACAGTAGAGAAATGCATCGCCATACAATCCAAGAACATAGGTTCATTGTCCTATGAGCAGAGATTGAGTCGATTGAGCCTGTACTCTCTGGAGTTTAGAAGAATGAGAGGTGATCTCATTGAAACATATAAGATTCTGAGGGGGATTGATGGGGTAGATGCTGAGAGGTTGTTTCCCCTGGCTGGAGAGTCTAGAACTAGGGGGCATAGTTTCAAGATAAGGGGTAGGCCATTTAAAACCGAGATGAGGAGGAAGTTCTTCACTCAGAGGGTTGTGAATCTTTGGAATTCTCTACCCCAGAGGGCTGTGAATGCTGAGTCGTTGAGTATATTCAAGGCTGAGATCGATAGATTTTTGGACTCTAGGGGAATCAAGGGATATGGAGATCAGGCGGGAAGGTGGAGTTAAGATCGAAAATCAGCCATGATCTTATTGAATGGAGGAGCAGGCTCGAGGGGCCGTATGGCCTACTCCTGCTCCTAATTCTTATGTACCATGGCGCAATGCCAATATGATAAGCATGGTTAATATGTAGATGTACAAACATTCTTCCCCCACTCCCCCACCACCAAATATGCAGTAATTCAAGATGTAGAGGGACAGGTATTAAGTAAGGGAAGTTATTAAGAGCTGTGGGAGTTGAAAGAAATCAAGGGATATGGGGATCGGGCAGAAAAGTGAAGTTGAGCTCAAAGATTAGCCAAGATTTTATTGAATGGCAGAGCAGGCTCGGGGGGCCGAATGGCCGACTCCTGCTCCTGATTCTTATGTTCTTATGAAAGGCTGAGATGAGGTAGATGGGAATGGGAGGAGACTTGAGTATAAACAGCAGCACAGACCAGTTGGGCCGAATGGCCTGTTTCTGTGCTGTATATTCTGTGCTATAATTGAGGGGTGTGGGAGATATTTTCCAGACTTTGGGATCAGATAGTGGACTAAAACGGGTCCTTTCTGGTCCAGAACTTACCTGATGTGCAACTTTTCATGGGCAATGATGCCCCTTTGAAACCAGCGGCACCCCTCCCCCTCCCCCACAGGTGGTAGTTGTACAATGGCACAGCCTCAAAGCTACCTGACAAGTTGGGCGTTATCGTGGTGTTTCCTGGGCAGAAGATCTTCACTTCTCCATTTCATGAACTTTAGCAGAGCCTCTGAGGTGTCCCGGCTGGAGCTGATCTTGTTTTCAGTTGTCCAGATTTCTATGCCAACTAGAAAAATCTGGATATTTAACTGCTTGTAGTAGATCTGAAAAACATAGAATCCCAACAGTGGGCTTAGAACCTGTAAATCTTCCTTGGAATTTCTCACTGAGACCCTCTTTAAATTTATCCCTCGCTTCATTCAATCATCCATGGCACTATTTCGAAGAAGAGCAGGAGAGTTCTCCCCGGTGTCCTGGCCAATATTTATCCCTCAATCAACATCACTAAAAAAACAGATTATCTGGTCAATATCACGTTGCTGTTTATGGGAGCTTGCTGTGCGCAAATTGGCTGCCGCGTTTCCTACATTACAACAGTGACTACAGTTCAAAAAGTACTTCATTGGCTGTAAAGCACTTTGGGATGCCCTGAGATTGTGAAAGGCGCTATAGAAACGCAAGTCTTTCTTTTTATTTTCCAATGGCACAGCCTTCAGGGAGTTGGGCCCCACACCCATCCTATATCCGTCCGTCTTGCTACCTCACTCTTCAACTCATTCTCAAACCCTACACTCTTGACCCAATACTTGATTGCAGTTCTGCGAAATGCCTTGGGACGTTTCCCATGTTAAATGCGCTATCTAAATGCAAAATTTGTTATGGTTCTTGTTGCCAAAAGCACTACCGTGGGAGCACCATCACTACGAGGGACTGCAGCGATTCAAAAAGAAGGCCCACCGGCACCTTATCTGGATGACTGGCGATGGACAACAAACGCCGGCCTTGCCAGAGTCGCTCGCAACCCGAGATCAAAAAAAATTAACTGTTTTCGGATAAAACAGGAGTCCCTATTGAGGATTGTCTCCCATGTCATACAGTGGCACATTACGGAGCTTGCCGGTTGCCATGGCTACATTGAGTGGAGGATTATTGTGAGGAATGTAAGTGCCTAGTGACCTACAATGGTGGTGCTTGGTAATCACAAGAGGGAGGCAGCACTTGGCTGTTGCTGGGCAGGAGGCGGAGGTTGTAAAATTTGATTTATTTCACTTTGTCTGACTGCCCTATCACTCTATTGCTGCACTAGCCATTGCACTGTTTTTATACCTAATAAAACAAGTATTAAACATAGAAACATAGAAGATAGGAGCAGGAGTAGGCCATTCGGCCCCTCGAGTCTGCTCCGCCATTCAATGAGATCATGGCTGATCATCCAAATTCAGTACCCTGTCCCTGCCTTCTCCCCATATCCCTTGATCCCTTTAGCCTTAAGAAATATATCCAACTCCTTCTTGAATACATTTAATGAATTGGCCTCGACTGCCTTTTGTGGTAGAGAATTCCACAGGTTCACCACTCTCTGGGTGAAGAAATTCCTCCTCATCTCAGTCCTAAATGGCTTACCCCTTATCCTTAGATTGTGACCCCTGGTTCTGGACTCCCCGCCATCGGGAACATCCTTCCTGCATCTAGTCTGTCTAGTCCTGCTAGAATTTTATAAGTTTCAATGAGATCCCCTCTCATTCTTCTAAACTCTAGCGAATATAAGCTCAATCGATCCAATCTCTCCTCATATGTCATTCCTGCCATCCCAGGTATCAGTCTGGTGAATTTTCGCTACACTCCCTCCATGGCCAGAACATCCTTCAAATAAAATGTAAAAAGAAGCACAATTCTTTTTAGTGCCCCGATGATTTTTCTCCCCGTTTGCTTGCAGCATTGTTCGTCCTTCTCCCTGCAGTCAGCGTCATGCCATCAAGACTCTTCGGGCCGTCTCCCATTCTAAACCATCCCTTTCCAGGGCCTCAACTTCTTAACTCCCTCGTTCTTCCCTTCCTCTTACGATCTATGATCTAGGATGTCAGCCATGGCTCAGTGGGTAACACCTCTCACCTCTCTGAATCAGAAAGTTGTGGGTTCAAGTCCACCTCCAGAGACTTGAGCACAAAAATCTAGGCTGACACTCCCAGTGCAGTGCTGAGGGAGCGCCGCACTGTCGGACAGGTGCCGTCTTTCGGACGAGACGCTAAACTGATGAGACCCTGTCTGCTCTCTCAGGTGGATGTAAAAGATCCCATGGCACTATTTCAATAGAAGAGCAGGGGAGTTATCCCTGGTGTCCGGGCTAATACTTATCTCTCAAATCAACATCACTAAAAACAGATTATCCGGTCATTATCACACTGCTGTTTGTGGGAGCTTGCTGTGCGCAAATTGGGTGCCGTGTTTCCTACATTACAACAGTGACCACATTTCAAAAAGTACTTCATTGGCTGTAAAGCACTTTGGGGCGTCCTGAGGTCGTGAAATGGCGCTATGGAAATGCAATTCTTTCTTGACAGCCTTTTAAAACCCAAGGTTGGCTGTTTTGAGTGTCGCCATCTTCTGCCCTACTCTTTCCATCCTCATTAGAGTGCTGCATTATGGGCCTTGACCTTTCGGCTGAGCTTTCCAAGAAGAAACGTTTCATTTCCGTTACCTGATTAACGTGATGGGCAAGAGTAATTAAACGCTCCGTCATCTTCCTGAGGTCCCCTTCGTTTTGGAGAAACTGTGGAAAACAAGATGACAGTGAGCGGTTAAGTCGTGTTTATGAAGAGAATGTCAACAATGCACTTTCGAAAACTGGAACAAACCAACGATTTTGGGGTTTTTTTTTGCTCTCATGCTCTTTTCTCCCTTCCTGGCCTGAAGGTGCAAGGAAGCCCAGTAGCCCCAACAAGCCTGTCCTTCTCTGAAAGATTTACTCCCCGTACACACCGTCCCACCCCTTCCCCCTGCCCCGCCCGCCCCTCCAACTTCTCACCGTACCGCTCAATTCATTTTCTCTCTGAAACGAGTAATTTCCTCAATTTTTGCCACTGCCGGGGTGTCTACCCCTGGGCAGCCCGTATGGGAAAATCTGCCTTAGGTGGTGCCCGGTCATTTAATGGTTGGATAATCGAACGTCATGCACACCCAAATTTCCAATATGCACTTCTGGCAGACGTGGCTCCCTACCTGCAACAGAAAATCAGGGAATAGCCCCTCGAATCCTGTCTTGAACCCATTTGCATTGATTGTTTCCCTGTCCTTCACGGTAAATTATTCCCACAAACACTTTACTTGACTAAGTTCTACCCGACCTCCCTTTTTACTCTTCGCCTTCTAATCCTTTAACTTGTGTCTCTCTCTGTTGTTTGAACTCTTCACCATGGTGAGTAATTTGCCTGGATCAATCTTGCCAGACCCCACCATGAACTTGGGACCTTTGGTTACATCACTCCGAAGTCTCCTCTTTTCCCCAGTTTCAGCTACCGTATAAAACACCGTGCAGGGCTTTATTGTCCCGAATGTTCTGCCGTTCTCTCCTGAGGTTGCTGACTAATGGAAGAGTGTGGTTTCACAGAGCCAAACAGGCCTCTAATACCTCCCCCGAGTGGCAACCCTTGATGTGTGCTAGCCTGGAGATTAATGTATTTCTCCATTTGGCAGTTGTCATGAATCTTATCATGACACATGAAGTAACACTGGGTGGCCAGCTGGTGGCGCCGTCTAAGGAGTATAAATACTCGGGCATGGGCCCACTTGTTTCTGTAACCAGGAACTAGTGATGTAACTAGAAATCTCATGGTTTTGAAACAGTTGATTAAAGCCTTGTTTTATACTCAAACCAAGTGCCCAGTAGTCTTTTTACATCAGCGGTCACAGCCAAGATGGACCCTGATGTCCGCACACTCACTTTCCAGCAGATGGGGTAACTGGGCAGTGATCTGGAACATCAAACCTGGGACATCCCTGGCCTGGATGGTTGGGCACCATAACCGGGGTGTTGCAATTTACCCATTCAGTCATCGAGACAAAGCTCCTTGAGGGGAAGGGGATGGGTATCAAGGGACATTGAGCTGAAGTGCAGATCAGCCATGATCTGATTGAATGGCGGAACAGGCTCGAGGGGCATGAATGGCCTGCTCCTGTGTTCCAATGAAAAATCTTACCTCCTCTCTGTCAGCCACCAGGAAGAGCTCAATGCTGAGATTGGTGTTGCGACTCTAGTAAAAAAAATGAAGAAAAAGAACACAATGATGTATGCCTGTCCCTGCAGTTCTCTTATTACTTACACAAAGAAAGAAAAGCCTGCATTGATAGAGCACCTTATTATATCTCTCAAAAACATCCCAAAGCACGTCACGTACAATTACTTACGCTGAAGTGACTGCTCCATTTAGCAAGATCACACAAACAGTAATGAGAAGAAGTTCTGCTCTTCTCTTCGAAGGGATTTCCGTTTGTCTCTTCAACCTTGTTTAATGTCTCTTAATCTCTCCTGCTTTCTATCCTATCACTGACCTTCCCTTTTGTTCTTTCAGTCCCTCCCAGGTGCAGCAGGCGGTTAAGAAGGCAAATGGTATGTTGGCCTTCGTAGCAAGAGGGTTCAAGTACAAGAACAAGGATGTCTTGCTGCAGCTGTACAGGGCCTTGGTGAGACCGCACCTTGAGTATTGTGTGCAGTTTTGGTCGCCTTACCTGAGGAAGGACGTTCTTGCCATGGAGAGAGTGCAATGAAGATTCACCAGACTGATACCTGGGATAGCAGGAATGACGTATGAGGAGAGATTGTGTCGATTGGGCTTGTACTCGCTGGAGTTTAGAAGATTGAGAAGGGATCTCATCGAAACCTATAAAATTCTGTCAGGCCTGGACAGGCTAGATGCAGGAAGGATGTTCCCGATGGCCGGGGAGTCCAGAACCAGGGGTCACAGTCTAAGGATAAGGGGTAAGCCATTTAGGACTGAGATGAGGAGGAATTTCTTCACCCAGAGAGTGGTGAACCTGTGGAATTCTCTACCACAGAAGGCAGTGGAGGCCAATTCATTAAATATATTCAAGAAGGAGTTGGATATATTTCTTAAGGCTAAAGGGATCAAGGGATATGGGGAGAAAGCAGGGACAGGGTACTGAGTTTGGATGATCAGCCATGATCTCATTGAATGGCAGAGCAGGCTCGAGGGGCCGAATGGCCTACTCCTGCTCCTATCTTCTATGTTTCTATGTTTCTCCCCCTTTTCCCAGCCCCTAAACTTGCTTTCCTTTTCCTGCTTTTTTCCTGTTCTGATGAAAGATCTTTGACCTGAAACGTTGGCTCTGTTTCTCTCTCCATGGATGCTGCTGTGGCCTGCTGAGTTTTTCCAGCGTTTTCTGTTGTTATAAGGAGAAGAGTGACCAATTTATTTGTTTTTTGACGGTGATGGAATGAGCAAGGAATGTTGGCCAGGACACTAGGTGACTTCCCTGCCTTTCTTCAGGCAGCCCCATGCCATCTGTAGTATCCACCTTTACAGCACACAGGCCTCAGCCTAATTCCTCATCCAAAGGAGAGAACTCCCTGCACTTTTGTACAGAGTGTCAGCCTCGATTGTGCGCTCAAGCCCTCTGGTGGGACTCGAATACAAGCCTCCTGCCAACTGTAGCAAGTTAACTGTCCAACTGAAAGCAGTCACTCCAACAACAACAACAACTTGTATTTATATAGCGCCTTTGACGTGGTAAAACATCCCAAGGCGCTGCACAAGAGTATTGTAAGACAAAAAATTTGACACCGAGCCACCTAAGGGTAAAATAGAGGTGACCAAAAGCTTGGTCAAAGAGATAGATTTTAAGGAGCGTCTTAAAGGAGGAGAGAGAGGTAGAGAGGCGGAGAGGTTTAGGTAGGGAACTCCAGAGCTTAGGGTCGAGGCCACAGAAGGCACGGCCACCAAAGGTTGCGCGATTATAATCAGGGATGCTCAAGATGGCAGAGTTAGAGGTTATATTTAAAAAGTTATTCACTATTCTAAGCCTTCAGCTCTTCCAACTCTGGTCTACTGCACACACCCTCTTCCTCACCATCAATGGAGAAGCCTTCAGCCAACTTGCCTTTGTCTTATTACATCTCTCTCAAACTTCAAATGTCCCCTCTTCAACCACACTACTCTTCTGCTTCCTCATCCTCCTACTATCCTCACCACTTTTTGGGTAAAGAGGTTTCTCCTGAATTCCCTATTAGAAACATAGAAACATAGAAGATAGGAGCAGGAGTCGGCCATTCGGCCCCTCGAGCCTGCTCCGCCATTCAATGAGATCATGGCTGATCATCCAAATTCAGTACCCTGTCCCTGCTTTCTCCCCATATCCCTTGATCCCTTTAGCCTTAAGAAATATATCTAACTCCTTCTTGAATATATTTAATAAATTGGCGTCAACTGCCTTCTGTGGTAGAGAATTCCACAGGTTAATTAGATTAGTGACTATCTTATATTTATGGCTCCTAGTTTTTGAATCCCCTACAAGTGGAAATATCTTCTCTATGTCTACCCTATCGACCCCCTTCACCATTTTAAAGACCTCTATCAGGTCACTTCTCAGCCTTCTCTCTTCTAGAGAAAAGAGCCCCAGCCTGTTCAGCCTTTCCTGATAGTTATAACCTCGCAGTTCTGGTATCACCTTTGTGAATCTTGTTTTCACCTTCTCCAGTGCCTCTATATTCTTTTAGTAATACAGAGACCAGAACTGTTCACAGTGCTCCGAGTGTGGTCCAACCAAGGTTCTATATGTTTAACATAACTTCTCTGCTTTCAATTCTATCCCCTCTAGAAATAAGGGTTAACCTTGGTTTCTTACCATGAGATTCACGGGGGCCAGGGGAAGGTGCCTCTTTGTCCGGACGTGCTCTGACCTGCTCACTTTGTGTTTGTGGCTGCCATCTTCCACGGGGTCAATGGAGTAGCCTTGGTCTCCGATCGATATGTAGCCGCTGCAATGAAAGGCATTCATGGGTTTCTCAAAATGACAGGCACCTAGCAGTGCTAGCTGTGGCTCAGTGAATAGTATACTTGCCTGCTAATGTCAGAAAGTTGTGGGTTCAAATCCCACTCCAAGGGACTTGAGCACAAAAATCTAGGCTGACACTCCAGTGCAGTGCTGAGGGAGTGCCGCACTGTCAGAGGTGCTGCACTGTCAGATGACACATTAAACCGAGGCCCCGTCTGCTCTCTCAGGTGGTGTAAAAGATCCCACAGCCGCTATTCTGAAGAAGAGCAGGGGAGTTATCTCTGGTGTTCTGGCCAATATTTATCCCTCAACCACAAAAACAGATTATCTGGTCATTATCACATTGCTGTTTGTGGGAGCTTGCTGTGTGCAAATTGGCTGCCGCGTTTCCCACATTACAACAGTGACTACACTTCAGAAAAGTACTTCATTGATTGGAAAGCACTTTCAGACGTCCGGTGGTCGTGAAAGGCGCTATAGAAATGCAAGTCTTTCCTTTTGATAAAGGCTGGTATCGCATAAAAAGAAAGGACTTGCATTTATATAGCACCTTTCATGACCCCAGGACATCCCATTCAGACAGCCGTTGAATCACTTTTGAAGTGTAGTCACTCTTGTAATTTAGGAAACACCGCAGCCAATTTGCGCACAGCAAGCTCCCACAAACAGACAGCAAATATTTTTTTAGCGATGTTGGTTGAGGGATAAATGTCGGCCAGGACACTGGGGAGAACTCCCCTGCTCTTCTTCGAAATAGTGGATCTTTTACATCTACCTGAGAGAGCAGACGGGGCCTCGGTTTAACATCTTATCTGAAAGATGGCACCTCTGACAGTGCAGCACTCCCTCAGCCTAGATTGGGACTTTGAACCCACGAGAATATGACTCGGAGGCGAGAGTGCTACCCATTGAGCCACAGCTGACATTTTAATTCATCAGGTTGTGTGTGCTGGTTCACTCATTGACTGAACGTCGAGGCTACAATTCCTACCTGAGACCCTGGCAGGTGCAAAGAGACAGCGAAGAATCTTCTACTCCCTCGACAAAGCCCGTGTAGCAGCAGTGATTCTGGAACAGAATTGAGAAGTGTCTGATTGAATGCGTTAATTGTCTGATAACTTTTAATACCTTGTTACATCATGCACACTGTAAACCTTTGCTTTAATGGATGTCTGCATCGTAAAATTAATGTTTCTTCTATTTCCCGGCTAGTTTATTACACCATTCCGCGGTCCTGTGTCACAGGCACTGAATGTAAAGTAGCCACAAGAAGCCACAAGAACATAAGAACTTGGAGCAGGAGTAGGCCATTCAGCCCCTCGAGCCTGCTCTGCCATTCAATAAGATCATGGCTGATTTTCTACCTTATCTCCAATTTCCCACCCGATCCCCATATTACTTGATTCTCTCGGTGCCCAAAAATCTATCGATCTCAGTCTTGAATATACTCAACGACTGAGCATCCACAGCCCACTGGGATTCACAGAGATTCACAACCCTCCGAGTGAAGCCATTTTATACGGTTCAATGAGCCATGTGTGAGCCTCGGCTATTTGCCTGCATGATTCATCACAGATCATCCCCATATATGCCCTCTCAGCAGGGGTCGCTGGGCAGTGATGAGGATCGGGTACGGCGGGTGTTTTTTGCCCCGTTCCCTAGTACAGGAACATTGGAGACAATTGTAGCTTCACCTTTCAACCTCCCTAACAAACCTCAGCCCAACTCAGTACAGGCCGGGGAACAAGGCTGGAGATCTCCATGATGTACATGACTCAGCTGCTTCTACAACCGACTCACTGAATCATGTGGATGGCTCTTTACATTGGAACAGAGTGAGATGGGATAGAGTCATAGAGTCAAACGGCACAGAAGGAGGCCATTCGGCCCATCGAGTCCGTGCCGGCTCTCTGTAGAGCAATCCAGTCAGTCCCATTCCCCCGCTCTATCCCTGTAGCCCTGCAAGTTTATTTCCCTCAAGTGCCTATCCAGTCTCCCCTTGAAAACATTGAGTGTCTCCGCTTCCACCACTTCCGTCGGCAGCGAGTTCCAGGTCCTCACCACTTGCTGCGTAAAAAGTTTTTCCTCACATCCCCCCCTGTATCTCTTGCCCAAATCCTTAAATCTGTGTCCCCTAGTCCTTGTACCATCAACTAGTGGGAACAGCCTTTTCCCGTCTAGCCTATCCAAACCCGTCATAATCTTGTACACCTCTATCAAATCACCCATCAACCTCCTTTACTCTAATGAAAACAAATCCAGCTTCTCCAACCTGTCCTTTGTAACTAAGATCCCCCATCCCCGGAACCATTCTGGTAAATCTCCTCTGCACCATCCCAAGGGCCTTCACAACCTTCCTAAAGTGTGGTGACCAGAACTGGACGCAATACTCCAGTTGTGGCCTAACCAGCGCTTTATAAAGGTTCAGCATAACTCCTCTACTTTTGTACTCAATACCTCTATTTATGAAGCCCAAGATCCTATATGCTTTGCCAACCACTCTCTCAATATGTCCTGCCACCTTCAGGGACCTATGCACATTAACTCCCAGGTCCCTCTGTCCCTGCACACTCTTTAAAACTGTGCCATTAAGTGTATATTGCCTCTCCCGGTTCCTTCTGCCAAAATGCATCACCTCACACTTCTCTGTATTAAATTCCATCTGCCACTTGTCTGCCCATTTTGCTAGCCTTTCTATGTCCTGTTGCAGTCATTTGGTATCAACCTCACTGTTTGCCACCCCCAAGTTTGGTGTCATTGGCAAATTTAGAAATTCTACTCTGGATTCCAATATCCAGGTCATTTATATATATATCAAAAAAAGCAGTGGACCCAGCACTGACCCTTGGGGAACACCACTGTCTACCATCCTCCAGTCTGAAAAACAGCCATTTACCGCAACTCACTGTTTTCTGCCCTTAAGCCAATTCCTTATCCAAGCTGCCACTGACCCACCTATTCCATGAGCCTCAATTTGGTTAACCAGCCTTTAAGGGGAACTTCTCCCACTCGAGCCTCCTCCCATTCTTTCTCATCTAACTCTATCAGCATAACCCTCTATTCCCTTCTCCCTCATATGCTCGTCTAGCCTCCCCTTAAATGCATAAACCAGTTTGGCCGAATGGCCGGTTTGTGTGCTGTAAACACTATGTAATTTAATGTTAGTGTCAAGACTCACTAGGCGATGTCGTCCCTCCGTTACCATGGATCCATCCGCTAAGTAGTGGGATTCACTGTAGGTCTTGGCCAATAGGTCTCTGAGGAAATGAAACACAAAAATCTGCGCTGTAACATGTGCTAATTATTATTTGAATGATTTACATAGAATTACATAGAATATACAGCACAGAAACAGGCCATTCGGCCCAACCAGTCCATGCCGGTGTTTATGCTCCACTCGAGCCTCCTCCCGTCTTTCCTCATCTAACTCTCTCAGCATAACCCTCTATTCCCTTCCCCCTCATATGCTTATCTAGCCTCCCCTTAAATGCATCTATTTAATGAGGTTGGTCAAGCAAATTATTAAATATATGTAATGGTGCCTCTGCTATCACTTCCCTAGATTCTTTTAAAATGCATGGATGCAATCCGTCCGGACCAGGGGGGGGTTTATCCTCTTTGTGTTTGATTAGTATATTTAATATTCCTCCTCTTTTTATTTTAAATGCGGTTATATCATTTCCAATGTCATGTCCAACTGATCCAATTCACTGCTAAATACTGAAGCAAAGTCATTATTTAACACGTCTTCTCTCCTTCTCTTTTCAACCTTGGTGGTGCCCTGTAGCTGAATAATGTCTTTCATTGACTTGTGTAACAGGCCACCCACTCAAAATATTGTCATCGCTCCACCATTGGCGGCCGTGCCTTCAGCTGTCTAGGCCCTAAGCTCTGGAATCCTCTCCCTAAAAATCTCCGCCTCTCTCTCTTTCCTCCTTTAAGACGCTCCATAAAACCTACCTCTTTGACCAAGCTTTGAGTCACTTATCCTAATATATCCTTATGTGGCTCAGTGTCAAATTTTGTTTTCCAATCGCTCCTGTGAAGCGCCTGGGGATGTTTTACTACATTACAGGCACTATATAAATGCAAGTTGTTTTGATTCGATGTGAGGTGGTGTCTATGTAAAAGAGCCTTGGCCCTTACCCATGGTTTTCAATTGAATTTTAAAAAGGCCAAATTAGTGATAAAGTAAGAATTGGAAGTAAGAATTTGGTTTAGTGGAGGTAGGACTCTTGACTGTTAACTGACACATGTTTCTATAGGGTACTGAATTTGGATGATCAACCATGATCGCATTGAATGGTGGAGCAGGCTCGAGGGGCCGAATGGGCTACTCCTGCTCCTATCTTCTATGTTTCTATGACACCTTTCTGTTAGGGAAAGAAAATAGAGACAAGGCTGAAGTAAGGACATTCCCTTCACGGACAATAGGGGGCGTTTGTACACTACATCACAACTATCTGACTGAAATTCTCAGTTCATTATGGATTCAACTCCAATTATCGACTGGTCGCCGTCCGAACACGGGGCATTCCTTGCGCAATCAAGTCTAGTTTGTCTACCCGTAAACATACTTTGGTATGCTACTTTCTAAAAACAAATTAAGAAAGAAAGATTTGCATTTCTACAGCGCCTGTCATGACCACTGGACGTCCCAAAGCGCTTCACAGCCAACGAAGCAGTTTTTTTGAAGTGGAGTCACTGCTGTAATGTAGGAAATGCGGCAGTCAATTTGCGCACAGCAAGCTCCCACAAACAGCAATGTGATAATAACCAGATAATCAGTTGTAGTGATGTTGGTTGAGGGATAAATATGGGCCAGGACACTGGGGAGAACTCCCCTGCTCTTCTTCGAAATAGTGTCATGGGATCTTTTATGTCCACCTAAGAGAGCAGACGGGACCTCGGTTTAACGTCTCATCCGAAAGTGGGCACCTCCAACAGTGCAGCACTCCCTCAGCACTGCACTGGGAGTGTCAGCCTTGATTGTTGTGCTCAAGTCTCTGGAGTTGGGATTTGAACCCACAAACTTCTGACTCAGAGGCACGGGTGCTACCCACTGAGCCACGGTTGAATAATGCCTTTCTTTGACTTACGTAATAGACCACTTACTCAACATGTTTAGAGTCGGCATGAGGTGGTGTCTGCCTTTGCACCTCTGGAAAATGTGATGCAAGGCTGCCTGAATCAGATGTGGCCAAGAGGTGTGAGACTGCCTTCCAGGGCAGTTTGGCATCACCTCAGCTTTCCCCAAACTAACACCACCCTGGCGGGCACCATCACCGCAACAACCTCAATGGCTCAAGGACAAGGCCCATGCTCGCCAGCACCACCATTCAACCCCCTCGAGCCTGTTCCGCCGCCATTCAATTAGATCAGGGCAGATCTGCATCTCAACTCCATTTACCCGGGCAACTATAGGTCAGCAAAGTAAGTACTATCTTGGCAGCGTCGCCACATCCTGAGTATAAATAAAACTATGGTATAACTGCAACTGGTGCAAAGTGAAGGATAAAAAATTCCCAGGTGAGTTTGGAACGGCTTTAAAGTTCATTTTTAATTGCGCTAATCTAATAGGAGAGCAGACTGTTCCTTGGTTCTCTGTTGAGAAACTTTACCCTGTGTTCTGATACAGGTGAGGAAAGCTCTGTATAATCTGTGATTTCTCACATCTGTAGAGCTCGGCTTGTCCTGGTCTTAAAATTACGTGATGCGTTGAGTTGCCTCTTCCCTTCGCTGGCTGCAAGGGTCCATTGCAAAATGAGTTTGGGCACCAATTCCGCGTGGGCGTGGGCACACAGCACCAGAACTGACTCAGTTTGTTCTAATCATAGAATTATAGAATCATAGAATCTTACAGCACAGAAGGAGGCCATTCGGCCCATCGTGTCTGTGCCGGCTCTTTGAAAGAGCTCTCCAATTAGTCCCATTCTGATGCACTTTGCCCACAGCCCTGCAAATCATTCATTTTCAAGTATTGAAAGTTACTATTGAATGTGCTTCCATCGCCTTTTTAGGAAGTGCATTCCAGATCATTACAACTTGATGCGTAAAAAAAGGATTCTCCTCGTCTCCCCGCCTGGTTCTTTTGCCAGATTATCTTAAATCTGTGTCCTCTGGTTATCGACCCTCCTGCCAGTGGGAACAGTTTCTTCCCCATCTACTCTATCAAAACCCAAATCAGTTTGGCAATCTTACTCAGAGAGCCCACAATATGGCTCAATGGAAAAATGTCACACCAATGCAGTAGGGCACACTTTTTTTTGCTTCCCAGAATGTGATCATTTTTTCTCCCCAATTTCTTCCCCCTCTTTTTCCTGAAGGTGCTGACTCAAGTTGGGGTACAGTCCCATTGACCATAGTACCCTGTTGGAGTGACCATTTTTCCACTGTGAGCCCAGCGGTGAGCGATGGAAGGACATGCGTGATTGCGAAAGGCATAGAGGCCAAGCTGGGCTCTGTCCGCAAATGGAATTCATACACGCACACTTCCTTCACAGCAGACACTGGATGGTAACCAGGAGCTTGAACCTTGGCCCACCTACCTACCTGACCCATTGTAAATGTTTTTAGATTAGTTCAGGATGTGGGTGATGCTTGCAAGGCTGCAGTTACTGCCCATTCTTGTTTTTACAAGTGAATGGCTTGTTCGGCCTCCTCAGAGTCACTTCATAGAGTCATAAAGTTATACAGCACAGAAAGAGGCCCTTCGGCCCATCGTGTCCGCGCCGGCCATCAAGCCCTGCCTATTCTAATCCCATTTTCCAGCACTTGGTCCGTAGCCTTGTATGCTATGGCATTTCAAGTGCTCATCTAAATGCTTCTTGAATGTTGTGAGGGTTCCTGCCTCGACCACCCTTTCAGGCAGTGAGTTCCAGATTCCAACCACCCTCTGGATGAAAAAGTTTTTCCTCAAATCCCCTCTAAACCTCCTGCCCCTTACCTTGAAACTATGCCCCCTGGTTATTGACCCCTCTACTAAGGGGAAACGCTCCTATCTATCTACCCTATCTATGCCCCTCATAGTTTTGTACACCTCAATCAGGTCCCCCCTCAGCCTTCTCTGCTCTAAGGAAAAGAACCCCAGCCTGTTCAGTCTCTCTTCATAGCTGAAGCGCTCCAGCCCAGGTAACATCCTGGTGAATCTCCTCTGCACCCTCTTCAATCACATCCCTCCTATAACGTGGCAACCAGAACTGCACACAGTATTCCAGCTGTGGCCTAACTAGAGTTTTGTACAGCTCCATCATAAACTCCCTGCTCTTATATTCTATGCCTCGGCTAATGAAGGCAAGTATCGCATATGCCTTTATAACCACCTTAGCTACCTGTCCTGCTGCCTTCAGCGATCTATGTACATGCACACTAAGGTCCGTCTGATCCTCTGTCCTTCCTAGGGTCCTACCATTCATTGTGTATTCCCTTGCCTTGTTAGTCCTCCCAAAATGCATCACCTCACACTTTTCAGGGTTACATTCCATTTGCCACTGTTCTGCCCATCTAACCAACCCGTCTATATCGTCCTGTAGTCTGAGGCTTCCCTCCTCACTATTTACCACTCCACCAATTTTTGTGTCATCTGCGAACTTACTGATCATACCTCCTACATTCATATCTAAATCATTAATGTACACTACAAACAGCAAAGGACCCAGCACCGATCCCTGCGGTACACCACTGGACACAGGCTTCCAGTCACAAAAACAACCTTCGATCATCACCCTCTGCCTCCTGCCACTAAGTCAATTTTGGATCCAATGTGCCAAATTGCCCTGGATCCCATGGGCTCTTACCTTCTTGACCAGTCTCCCATGTGGGACTTTGTCAGAAACATTACTGAAGTCCATGTAGACTTATAGGGCCAAACCAGGTAGAGGTGACAGGCTCCCTCCTTGAAGGGTGTTGGTGAACCAGTTGGGCGTTGGACTGTTTACAACAACCTGCCAGCTGTCAAGATCAATTTTTCCAGGTGCCAATTACCACATTTTTTGGAATTTATTATCATAAGTTAACAAAAGAACCAGAGGGTAGAGAAAGAGCATTTTTTTTATACAGAGTGAGTTGTGGTGATCCGCAATGCACTGCCTAAAAGGGTGGTGGAAGCAGATTCAATAGTAACTTTCAAAAGGGAATGGGATAAATACTTGAAAAGGAGAAATCATCAGGGAAAAGAGTGGGGGGGGGGTGGAGTGAGACTGATTGGAAAGCACTTTCAAAGAGCCGGCACAGGCATGATGGGCCGAACGACCTCCTTCTGTGCTGTACCATAATAACTTGCCACAGTGCGTTTTGAACTCACAAACCCTGTTCCTTTGTTGCGAGCCCATAACCACGTTCGCTACATCCCAAATGAGCTGTTGCAGTGGTTGAAATCAACAGACGAGATAATGGAACATCTGGCACCTTCTGGCCCAGAATGCAATCCTTGTGTCACTGCCATTGTTCCCTCGACGATCTGCAAGGCACCGCCGCAGGCCGCTCACAAGCATTTCCATGGGAAATGGAGATGGAGATGGACCCAGGAGACTCCTGCACTACCTTCCTAGTTCTTTTACTCTGTCTGGCAGTCACCCATTCCCTGTCTACCAATCTTGAGAGTGATGTAGTCCAATCTGAAACTAAGGTCTTTAATCTAAACAGAGGAAACTACAAGGGTATGAGGGACAAGTTGGCCATGGTAGATTGGGAGACTACACTGAAAGGTATGAAGGTGGACATACAATGGCTAACATTCAAGGAAATAATGCATAATTTGCAACAAACATATATTCCTCTAAGGCATAAAAACCCAAAAGGAAAAGTGATCCAACCATGGCTAACAAAAGAAATTAAAGCTAGCATTAAGTCAAAGGAGGAAGCTTATAATGTTGCCAGAAAAAGCGGTCAGCCTGAGGATTGGGATCTTTTTAGAAATCAGCAAAGGGGGACCAAGAATTTGATAAAGAAAGGGAAAATGGAATATGAGCACAAACTAGCAAAAAATATAAAATTGGGTTGTAAAAGCTTCTATAGGTATGTGAAAAGGAAAAGACTGGCGAAGGTAAATGTAGGTCCTTTACAGTCAGAGACGGGAGAATTTATAATGGGGAATGAGGAAATGGCAGAGAAATGAAATAAATACTTTGTTTCTGTCTTCATGGAGGAAGATACAAAAAACCTCCCAGAAATACGAGAAAACCAAGGGTATGATGAGAATGAGGAACTTAAATAAATTATTATTAGTAAAAAAACAGTACTAGCAAAATTAATGGGACTAAAAGTCAACAAATCCCAAGGACTGGATGACCTACATCCTAGGGTTTTGAAAGAGGTGGCCATTGGAATGGTGGATGCATTGGTTATCATCTTCCAAAATTCTATAGATTCTGGAACGGTTCCTGCAAATTGGAGGATAGCAAATGTAACCCCGCTATTTAAGAAAGGAGGGGGCGAGAAAGCGGGGAACTACAGACCTGTTAGCCTCACATCAGTAGTTGGGAAAATGCTGGAATCTATTATAAAGGATGCAATAACTGGACACGTTGAAACTATTAGTAAGATTGGGCAGAGTCAACATGGATTTATGGAAGGGAAATCTTGTTTGACAAACCTATTGGAGTTCTTTGAGGATGTAACTAATGAAGTAGACAAAGGGGAACTGGTAGATGTGGTGTATTTGGATTTTCAGAAGGCCTTTGATAAGGTCCCACACAAGAGGCTGGTGAACAAAATTAGGGCACATGGAATTGAGGGTAATATACTAGCATGGATTGAGAATTAGTTAACAGACAGAAAACAAAGAGTAGGGATAAACGGGTCTTTTTCAGGATGGCAGGCTGTGACTAGTGGGGTATTGCAAGGATCAGTGCTTGGGCCCCAGCTATTCACACTCTATATCAATGATTTGGATGAGGGGACTAAATGTAACATTTCCAAATTTGCTGATGAAAGAAAGTTAGGTGGCAGTGGCAGTGTCAGTTGTGAAGAGGATGTGAAAAGGCTTCAAGGGGATCTCGACAGGCTCAGTGAGTGGGCGAGAATATGGCAGATGGAATATAATGTGGATAAATGTGAAGTTATCCACTTTGGTAGAAAAAACAGAAAGGCAGAGTATTTCCTAAATGGTGAAAGATTGGGGAATGCCGATGCTCAAAGGGACCTGGGTGTCCTTGTACATGAGTCACTGAAAGTGAATGTGCAGGTGCAGCAAGCCATTAGGAAGGCAAATGGTATGCTGGCCTTCATTACAAGAGGATTTGAGTATAGGAGTAAAGAAGTCTTACTCCAATTATATAGGGCCTTGGTGAGACCATACCTGGAGTACTGTGTACAATTTTGGTCACCTTACCTAAGGAAGGATATACTTGCCAGAGAGGGAGTGCAACGAAAGTTCACAAGATTGATTCCTGGGATGGCGGGACTGTCGTATGAGAAGAAATTGAGTGAACTAGGCCTGTATTCTCTTGAATTCAGAAGAATGAGAGGGGATCTCATTGAAGCATACAAAATTATTACAGGGCTTGATAGGATGGATGCTGGGAGAATGTTTCCCTTAGCTCTGGAGTCTAGAACCAGGGGCCACAGCCTCAAGATAAAGCGTGGGCCATTCAGGACTGAGATGAGAGGAAATTTCTTCACACAGAGGGTGGTGAATCTTTGGAAATCTCTAGAAACATAGACACATAGAAGATAGGAGCAGGAGTAGGCCATTCGGCCCTTCGAGCCTGCTCCGCCATTCAATGAGATCATGGCTGATCATCCAAATTCAGTACCCTGTCCCTGCCTTCTCCCCATATCCCTTGATCCCTTTAGCCTTAAGAAATATATCCAACTCTTTCTTGAATATATTTAAAGACTTGGCCTCAACCGCCTTCTGTGGTAGAGAATTCCACAGGTTCACCACTCTCTGGGTAAAGAAATTCTTCCTCATCTCTGTCCTAAATGGCTTACCCCTTATCCTTAGACTATGACCCCTGGTTCTGGACTCTCCGACCATCGGGAATATTCTACCTGCATCTAGTTTGTCCAGACCTGTCAGAATTTTATAAGTTTCGATGAGATCCCCTCTCATTCTTCTAAACTCCAGCGAGTATAAGCCCAATCGACCCAATCTCTCCTCATACATCATTCCTGCCATCCCAGGGATCAGCCTTGTGAATCTTCGCTGAACTCCTTCCATGGCAAGAACATCCTTCCTCAGATAAGGTGACCAAAACTGCACACAGTACTCAAGGTGTGGTCTCACCAAGGCCCTGTACAACTGCAGTAGGACATTCTTGCTCCTGTACTCAAACCCTTTTGCTATGAAGGCCAACATACCATTTGCCTTCTTCACCGCCTGCTGCACCTGCATTCTTACCTTCAGCGACTGGTGCACAAGGACACCCAGGTCTCGTTGCACTTCCCCTTCTCCCAATCTATTGCCATTCAGATAATAGACTGCCATCCTGTTTTTGACACCAAAGTGGACCTTGCATTTATCCACGTTATATTGCATCTGCCACGTTTCTGCCCAATCACCCAACCTGTCCAAATCATACTGGAGTTTCTCGGTATCCTCCTCGCAGCACACATGCCCACCCAGCTTTGTGTCGTCTGCAAACTTGGAGATATTACATCTAGTTCCCTTATCTAGATCATTAATGTATATTGTGAATAGCTGGGGTCCAAGGACCGATCCCTGCGGTATCCCACTAGTCACTGCCTGCCACTCGGAAAAAGACCCGTTAATTCCTACTCTCTGCTTTCTGTCCGCCAACCAGTTCTCTATCCAAGTCAATACCTTGCCCCCAATCCCATGTGCCTTAACTTTACACGCTAATCTCTTATGCGGGGCCTTATCGAAAGCCTTTTGAAAGTCCAAATACACCACATCTACTGGTTCTCCCTTATCTATTTTCCCAGTTACATCCTCTAAAAATTCCAGTAGATTAGTCAAGCATGATTTACCTTTTGTAAAAATGTGGGCTGTGGAGGCTCAGTCATTAGGTATATTCAAAACAGAAGTTGATAGATTTCAGACTAGTAAGGGCATCAAGGGATATGGCGATAGGGCCGGTGAATGGAGTTGAGGCAGAAGATCAACCATGATCTCATTGAATGGCGGAGCAGGCTTGAAGGCCTACTCCTGCACCTATTTCTTATGTTCTTACAAAATACTGCACACGCGCAGAAATATAAAAGGACCGCGCGTTGAAATAAACAAGGCCGCGCAGAACAAAGGACAATGTAGAGGGAGCTCTGGTGCCCACCTCTTTATAATAAGAGAGGTGCTTACCGTGCTTTCACCAGGTGCAAGAGGTGGTCCTTGCCTCTGAACCGCAGCAAGTACCGCACTTGTTTCTCCTGGTCACTCTGCCATTCCCACCGAAAAAGAAAAGAAATAGAAATGACCATCAGTGTGCAGTACAGTCCCACTGAAAGGGACAACACGTCAAACTACCTGAAGCAAAATACCGCAGATACTGGAAATCTGGAGTAAAAACAGCAAATGCTGGGCAATGCTCAGAGGGTCAGGGAGCCTCTGTGGAGAGAGAAACAGAGTTGGGGATGATTTTAACCCGACTCGCTCAGCAGAAACCTGGCGGGTGGGTGGTTAAAGTCACCCCCGGCTCTTACCTGTCCGAAAGCCGCCATGATCGCAACACCTGCAGTTTTAACCTGCTCTCCTGAGCAGGCGGCAAGGACACAGGCCCGGAGCCAACCTGGGTCCTTCTTTACATACGCATCTTGCAGCCCCGATGACATCATTGAGACCCGACTGAAATTTTAACTCGGGCCTGAGCGGGGAATCCACCTGGAGTTAAAATCGGGGCCGTGCCAACGGTTCAGGTTGACAAAAGGTCATCGACCTGAAACGTTATCTCTGTTTCTCTCTCTCCACAGATGCTGCCTGACCTGCTGAGTGTTTCCCAGTATTTCCTGTCTTACGTCCAGTTGCATGGAATTCCATATTACAAACCCTGGTCTCAGGTGACACTCTCGTTGGATGTGGCAATCGGCAGCAATGCCCCTAGGGCTAAGTGGAGTGAGGGGTGGTAAATCAAACTCCTGATCACGATTCAGTGCACACCTTTGGATGTTGTTTGAGGGCTCTGAGTCCCTCCATTATTGAATAACCCATCGACACTCCTGGTCTCGGCTACCGGCACCCGTGAAACTTTACCCCAGCAAGAGTGAGCATTTTTGATGGAGTAGAGGAAGGAAAATTCTAAATTACATAGAATTTGCAGCAGAGAAACAGGTCGTTCGGCCCAACTGGCCCATGCCAGTGTATATGCTCCACAAGAGCCTCCTCCCACCCTACTCCATCTAACTCTATCAACACAGGCTTCTATTCCTTTCTCCTTCACGTGTTTATCTAGCTTCCCCTTAAATGGTCTGCACAGAGCGGGATTAAACGGAGTGGACTTAAACAGGGTGTTTTATTTGGGAATTTAGAAAGTGTGGGAATTCGGAGAAAAGGAGGAAGGAGTTGCTGATTTTTGCCTACACTACTTGTAGTGCTTTGTGTTACAGGTAGATATATAATTTTATTACCCATAACTTAATCTAGATCAATTAAGTCATCAAGAAACTAAACTGTAAACTAAGTTACCCAAATACAAATTTAATTAAATTTAATTAAATAGAACAAGGTCATATAGGGATGGCAGTGCAGCTGGTGTGCCTCAACTGCAGCACGTGGGAGTTTGTGGACAGCATTGTGATCCCGGACAACCATGTTTGCAGTAAATGCCTGCATCTTGAGGAACTTCAGCTCAGAGTTTTTGAGCTGGAGTCTGAGGTGCAGACATTGTGGGGCATCAGGGATGGGGAGAGTTACCTGGACACTTTGATCCAGGAGGCAGTCACACTCCTTAGGTTAGGTAGTGGTACAGGTCTGGTTAGTGGTCAGGGCCAGGAGGGTGTGACTGCAACTCAGGCAGGTAAGGGGACCCCAGGTGCAGTGCTGGAGGAGCCTCAGCCTTTGCCCTTGTCCAACAGGTATGAGGTTCTTGCTGCCTGTGTGGATGAGGGGAAAGCCTGCAGAGTGGATGAGCAAGCTGACCATGGCACCATGTTGCAGGAGGCCATTCAAGTGGGGGGAGTGAAAGGGAATGTAGTGGTGGTAGGGGACAGTATAGTCAGGGGGATAGATACTGTTCTCTGTAGCGGCGACGGGGAGTTCCGAAGGTTGAGTTGCCTGGTGCTAGGGTTAAAGACATCTCCTCGTGGCTGGAGAGGAACTTGGAGTGGGAAGGGGAGGATCCAGTTGTCATGGTCCACGTAAGTACCAACGACCTAGGAATGAGGTTCTGCTGAGAGAATTTGAGGAGTTGGGGTCCAAATTAAAAAGCAAAACCTCAGTATGTATCTAGATCGGTATGTTGCGGAACCAACTAGGGAACAGGTTATTTTTTTAAATATTCGTTCGGGGAATGTGGGCGTCGCTGACAAAGCCAGCATTTATTGCCCGTCCCTAATTGCCCTTGAGAAGGTGGTGGTGAGCTGCCTTCTTGAACCGCTGCTGTCCGTGTGGTGAAGGTACTCCCACAGTGCTGTTAGGGAGGGAGTTCCTGGATTTGGACCCAGCGACAATGAAGGAACGGCAATATATTTCCAAGTTAGGATGGTATGTGACTTGGAGGGGAACTTGGGAGGTGGTGGTGTTCCCATGCACCTGCTGCCATTGTCCTTCTAGGTGGTAGAGGTCACAGGTTTGGGAGGTGCTGCCGAAGAAGCCTTGGCGAGTTGCTGCAGTGCATCTTGTAGATGGTACACAATGCAGCCACAGTGCACCAATGGTGGAGGGAGTGAATGTGGAATGAGAAAAGGTTAATTAATAACCTTGTAGTAAAGGGGCCCTTAGGGAAGAGTGACCATAATATCATAGAATTTTATATTAAGTTTGAAAGTGATTTAGTTAAATCCAAAACTAGGGTCTTACATCTAAACAAAGCAAACTACGTAGGTATGAGGGGTGAGTTGGCTAAGGTAGATTGGGAAATTACATTAAAAGGTAGACAAGGTAGACAAGCAATGGCTAGCATTTAAAGAATTAATACATAATTTACAACAAATATACATTCCTTTAAGACAAAAAAACCCCACAGGAAAAGTGGTCCAACCGTGGCTGACAAGAGAAGTTAAAGATAGTATTAGATCAAAGGAAGAGACTTATAATGTTGCCAAAAAGAGCAGTAAGCCTGAGGATTTGGAGCATTTTAGAATTCAGCAAAGGTGGACCAAGAAATCCAAAAAGCTAAATGAACGAACTAGCTGGCAGAAGGTGGCGATGTCCTCTGACACACCGCACAAATGCAACCAGAATCCAAAATATGTGATTTGCATATAAGAAGAGAATCTCTGCCAATACCCTGGGGTCCTGAACATGTTGATCTAATTTCAAGGCTCCAGAGGAAGCTCAGCCAGTTATTGGGAGTGCCGCCTGAGGGGGGAGGTTAGGAGAATTATTTTTAGTCAGTGAGTTGTTGTGATCTGCAATGCGCTGCCTGAAAGGGCGGTGGAAGCAGATTCAATAGCAACTTTCAAAAGGGAATTGGATAAATACTGAAAAGGAAAAAAATTGCAGGGCTATGAGGAAAGAGCAGGGGGAGTGGGGCAAATGTGATAGCGAAAGAGCCGGCACAGGGAAGATGGGCCAAATGGCCTCCTTCTGTGCTGTATCATTCTATGATTCTATGATTATGCTGCAGCACCAAGTAACTCATTTTTATTCAACAACAGAAAATGCTGGAAACACTCAGCAGGACAGGCAGCATCGTGGAGAAACAGAGTTAATGTTTCAGGTCGATGACCCTACATCCTCGGGTTTTGAAAGACGTGGCTATAGAGATAGTAAATGCATTGGTTGCCATTTTCCAAAATTCCATAGATTCAAGAAGGGTTCCCATGGATTGGAAGGTGGCAAATGTAACCCCACTATTTAAGAAAGGAGGAAGAGAGGAAACAGGAACTACAGACCAGTTAGCGTGACATCAGTAGTAGGGAAAATGCTAGAATCTATTATTAAGGGTGTGGTAACAGGGCAATTAGAAAATAATAATAGTATTGGGTACAGACAACACGACTTTATGAAAGAAAAATCATGTTTGACAAATCTGTTAGAGTTTTTTGGGGTTGTAACTAACAGAATAGATAAGGGGGAACCAGTGGATGTGGTGTATTTGAATTTTCAGAATGCATTCGATAAGGTGCCACACAAGAGGTTATTAAACAAAATTAGGGCTCATGGGATTGGGGGTAATATACTAGCACAAACTGAGGAGTGGTTAATGGACAGAAAACAGAGAGTAGGAATAAACAGGTCTTTTTCGGGTTGGCAGGCTGTAACTAGTGGGGTATCGCAAGGATCAGTGCTTGGGCCTCAGCTATTCACAATCTATATCAATGATTTGGATGAGGGGACCAAATGTAATATATCAAAATTTGCTGATGATACAAAGCTGGGTGGGAATGTAAGTTGTGAGGAGGATGCAAGGAGGCTTCAAGGGGATATAGACAGGCTAAATAAGTGGGCAAGAACATGGCAAATGGAATATAATGTGGAGAAATGTGAAGTTATCCACTTCAGTAGGAAACATAGAAAAGTAGAGTATCTTTTAAATGGTGAGAACATAAGAACATAAGAAATAGGAGCAGGAATAGGCCACTTGTCCCCTCGAGTCTGCTCCGCCATTCAATAAGATCATGGCTGATCTTGGGCTCAAAGCCACTTCCCTGCCCGCTCCCCATAATCCTTCACTCCCTTATCTTGCAAAACCTGTCTATCTCCACCTTAAATGTATTTAATGACCCAACCTCCACGGCTCTCTGGGACAGAGAATTCCACAGATTTACGACCCTCTGAGAGAAGAAATTCCTCCTTATCTCAGTTCTAAAAGGGCGACCCTTTATTCTGAAACTATGCCCCCGAGTTCTAGATTTCCCCACGAGGGGAAACATCTTCTCTGCATCTACCCTGTCGAGCCCCCTCAGTATCTTATATGTTTCAATAAGATCACCTCTCATTCTTCTAAATTCCAATGAGTATAGGCCCAACCTGCTCAACCTTTCTTCATAAGTCAACCCCCTCATCTCTGGAATTAACCTAGTGAATCGTCTCTGAACTTCCTCCAATGCAAGTATATCCTTCCTTAAATAAGGAGACCAAAATTGTACGCAGTACTCAAGGTGTGGCTTCACCAATACCCTGTACAGTTGTAGCAGGACTTCCCTGGTGTTATACTCCAACCCCCTTGCAATAAAGGCCAACATTCCATTTGCCTTCTTGACTACTTGCTGCACCTGCATGCTAACTTTTTGTGTTTCATGCACAAGGACCCCCAGGTACCTCTGAACTGTAGCATTTTGTAATCTCTCTCCATTTAAATAAGAGATTGGAAAATGTTGGTGTTCAGAGGGATCTGGGTGTCCTTGTGCACGAATCACTGAAAGTTAACATGCAGGTACAGCAAGCAATTAGGAAAGCAAATGTTATGTTGGCCTTTATTACAAGAGGATTTGAGTATAAGAGGAAAGACATCTTACTGCAATTATATAGGGCCCAGACCACACCTGGAGTATTACACACAGTTTTGGTCTCCTTACCTAAGGAAGGATATACTGGCCATAGAGGGGGTACAACGAAGGTTCACCAGACTGGTTCCTGGGATGAGGGGGTTGTCCTATGAGGAGAGATTGAGTAGACTAGGCCTATATTCCCTAGAGTTTAGAAGAATGAGAGGTGATCTCATTGAAACATACAAAATTCTTACAGGACTTGACAGGGTAGATGCAGGGAGGATGTTTCCCCTGGCTGGGGAGTCTAGAAGCAGGGGTCACAGTCTCAGAATAAGGGGTCGGCCATTTAGGACTGAGATGAGGAGAAATCTCTTCACTCAGAGGGTGGTGAATCTTTGGAATTCTCTACTCCAGAGGGCTGTGGAGGCTCAGTCGTTGAGTATATTCAAGACAGAGATCAATAGATTTTTGAATATTAAGTGAATCAAGGGATATGGGGATAGTGCAGGAAAGGGGATACGATGTAGAAGATCAGCCATGATCTTATTCAATGGCAGAGCAGGCTTCAAGGGCCAAATGGCCTACTCCTGCTCCTATTTCTTATGTTATGGTTAAGGTGGTGGATGGGGTGCCAATCAAGCGGGCTGCTTTGTCTTGGATGGTGTCGAGTTTCTTGAGTGTTGTTGGAGCTGCACTCATCCAGACAAGTGGAGAGCATTCCATCACACTCCTTACTTGTGCCTTGTAGATGGTTGCAAGGCTTTGGGGAGTCAGGAGGTGAGACACTCGCTGCAGAACACCTAGCCTTTGATCTGCTCTTGTTGCCACAGTATTTATGTGGCTGGTCCAGTTAAGTTTCTGGTCAATGGTGACCCCCAGGATGTTGATGGTGGGGGATTCGGCGATGGTAATGCCGTTGAATGTCAAGGGGCGGTGTTTAGACTCTTGCTTGTTTGAGATAGTCATTGCCTGACACTTGTGTGGCGTGAATGTTACTTGTCACTTATCAGCCCAAGCCGGAATGTCGTCCAGGTCTTGTTGCATGGGGCATGGACTGCTTCATTATCTGAGGAGTTGCGAATGGCACTGAACACAGTGCAGTCATCAGCGAACATCCCCATTTCTGACCTTATGTTGGAGAGAAGGTCATCTTTACCCCAAAGGCCTGTGGATGCTGAATCATTGAGTATAGCCAAGGCTGAGAAAAATAGATTTTTGAAATCTAGGAGAATTAAGTGATATGGGGATCGGGCGGGAAAGTGGAGTTGAGGTCGAAGATCTGTCATGATCTTATTGAAAGGCGGAGCAGGCTCGAGGGGCCGTATGCGCTACTCCTGCTCATAGAAACATAGAAACATAGAAGATAGGAGCAGGAGTAGGCCATTCAGCCCCTCGAGCCTGTTCTGTCATTTAATGACATCATGGCTGATCATCCAAATTCAGTACCCTGTCCCTGCTTTCTCCCCACATCCCTTGATCCCTTTAGCCTTAAGAAATATATCTAACTCCTTCTTGTATATATATATTTAATGAATTGGCCTCAACTGCCTTCTGTGGTAGAGAATTCCACAGGTTCACCACTCTCTGGGTGAAGAAATTCCTCCTCATCTCATTCCTAAATGGCTTACCCCTTATCCTTAGACTGTGACCCTTGGTTCTGGACTCCCCCGCCATCGGGAACATCTTTCCTGCATCTAGTCTGTCTAGTCCTGTTAGAATTTTACAAGTTTCAATGAGATCCCCTCTCATTCTTCTAAACTCTAGCGAATACAAGCCCAATCGACCCAATCTCTCTTCATACGTCATTCCTGCCATCCCAGGTATCAGTCTGGTGAATCTTCGCTGCACTCTCTCCATGGCAAGAACACCCTTCCTCAGATACGGCAACCAAAACTGCACACAATGCTCAAGGTGTGGTCTCACCAAGGCCCTGTACAACTGCAGCAAGACATCCTTACTCCTGTACTCGAATCTTCTCGCTATGAAGGCCAACATACCATTTGCCTTCTTAACCGCCTGCTGCACCTGTATGCTTACCTTCAGCGACTGGTGCACAAGGACACCCAGGCCTCATTGCACTTCCCCTTTTCCCAATCTAGTGCCATTCAGATAATAACCTGCCTTCCTGTTTTTGCCACCAACGTGGATAACCTCGCATTTATCCACATTATACTGCATCTGCCATGCATCTGCCCAATTACCCAACCTGTCCAAATCATACTGGAGTTTCTCGGCATCCTCCTCACAGCACACAAGCCCACCCAGCTTTGTGTCGTCTGCAAACTTGGAGATATTACATCTAGTTCCCTCATCTAAAACATTAATATATATTGTGAAAACTAGGGTCCTGGCACCGATCCATGCGGTACCCCACTAGTCACTGCCTGCCACTCGGAAAAAGACCCGTTTATTCTAACTCTTTGCTTCCTGTCTGCCAACCAGTTTTCTATCCAAGTCAGTACCTTGCCCCCAATCCCATGTGCTTTAACTTTGCACGCTAATTTCTTATGCGGGACCTTAGCGAAAGCCTTCTGAAAGTCCAAATGCACCACCTCCACTGGTTCTCCCTTATCTATTCTACCAGTTACATCCTCAAAAAATTCCAGTAGCTTAGTCAAGCATGATTTACCTTTTGTAAATCCATGTTGACTTTGTCCGATCCTGTCACTGTTTTCCAAGTGCTCTTCTATTACATCTTTTATAATGGACTCCTATTTCTTTTGTTCTTATGTTCTTAAGTCAGAATGTTCAAACTATTTTTAAGCAAGCCCTGTCCACAGCTTCCTTTTTCTTTGCAAACAAGGGGAGAGAACAAAGGTAGGCAGCCTCACCTCCGTGGTATTCTTCGATAAAAAACTTAAGGGCTCAGTCAGCTTTTCCGCCATGGCTATTTCATACTTTTGGGATTGGACAGAGCGCCCCTTCCGACTCTTTGTGCAGCATCTCCCTGCAAGGGATAAGTCAGCGTTATCAAAACTGGAACAAGGCAACGGGTTAAGCAAGTTAAGCGCTGGAAACACTCAGCAGGTCAGGCAGCATCGAGGAGAGAGAAACAGAGTCAATGTTTCAGGTCGACCCGAAACGTTGACTCTATTTCTCTCTCCTCGATGCTGCCTGACCTGCTGAGTGTTTCCAGCACATTCTGTTGTTATTTCAGATTTCCAGCATCCACAGTACTTTTCTATTGGGTTAGGCAAGGTGCTGGGTGAAGGCTTCCAGCTGGCCTCATGGGTGTAAAGGCATGGCCCACTGTCGAACTGACCCACGCAGGGCAGATGCTCACGGGTTTGATCAGTGGAACTGGGGTAGTAGTTGAGGATTGGTAGCATAGTGATAATTTTACTGGACTAGTAATCCAGAGGCCTGAACCAAAGATCCAGAGAGGTGAGTTCAGAATCCCACAACAGCAGCTGGGGAATTTAAATTCAATTAAATAAATCTGGAATAAAAAGCCAATATTGGTAATGGTGACCACGAAACTACTGGATTGTCATAAAAACCCATCTGGTTCACTAATGTCCTTTAGGGAAGGAAATCTGCCGTCCTTACCCGGTCTGGCCTATATGTGATTCCAGTCCCACAGCAATGTGGTTGACTCTTAACTGCCCTCTGAAATGGTCTAGCAAGCCCCTCAGTTGTCCAGAAGGCAGCTCACCACCACCTTCTCAAGGGCAATTAAGGGCGGGCAATAAATGCCAGCCTTGCCAACGACGCCCACAGCCCGTGAATGAATAAATAAAAATAAGGTTAGAATTAGAATCACAGGCCCCGATGTTAACTCCACACCGATGCGCGGGAGGAGGTCGGGGTTGGGGGGGGGCGGGTTTAAAACCTAAAAATCACGACCCCCAACCCGATCCTTGTGCAATTGGAGCCTGATTTATATTTAACTGCTGCTGGCTGGGTGTCCCGGGGCTCAGGAAAACCCAGCAGCGAAATGGAGGTGGGAGCTGCCGGCTCCAGACTGTAAGTGCCTTTTTACAGCACTCCCTGTGGGCCAGGAGAAGCAGGAGTGCTCCCCACCCCCCACACCCCCCGGCCTCTCAAGGAAAACTTCAGTCTCCCCCCTCCCGATCGTGGCTCCTCTCTAGCCTCCTCCTGCGCTCGACGACCACCCACCACCCCCCAGTCCCGATCTGCAACCTGCTGTCCCCTCGATTGCCGGGGACCGTACCCCCCACCCCCCGCCCAAGGGTCCTCCTGCCGCTGGTCTTCCCACACAGCAACTGGTCAACCTTGTCAATTTGGCCGGCTGCCGGGCAGGAAACGGAAGAAAATGAATTATAAAAAAATTATAAACTCGGCAGGGCCTCTGTGTCCCCGGCCTTGTCCAGATTTCCCCGTGCTACCGCGCTCCCCACACCTACCCCGTCTCCCTGTAAATATAGGAATCATAGATTCATACAGCACAGAAGTAGGCCATTCGACCCAATGTGCTTGTGCCAGCTTTTTGAAAGAGCGATTCACTTAGTCCCACTTCCCTGTCCGTTCCCCATCGCACTGCAAATTTTTCACTTCAAGTATTTATCCAATTCCCTTTTGAAAGTTATTGGTGAATCTGCTTCCCCCGCCCTTTCAGGCAGCGCGTTCCAGATCATAACAACTTGCTGCGTAAAATAATATCTCCTCATCTCCCCTCTGGTTCTTTCGGTGGATTTTTCTTTCGTTGCTTTACTTACTTTAGTTTTATTTATAAATTTGGATAAGTAGGAACATCATATTTCTGGTGAATGGACTCCAGGGACTTGAGCACAAAAATCTAGGCTGACACTCCCAATGCAGTACTGAGGGAGCGCTGCACTGTAGGAGGTGCCATCTTTCGGATAAGACGTTAAACCAAGGCCCGACTGCTCTCTCAGGTGGACGTAAAAGATCCCATGGCACTATTTTGAAGAAGAGCAGGGGGAGTTATCCCCGGTGTCCTGGAGCCAATATTTATTCCTCAGTCAAATCACTAAAACAGATTATCTGGTCATTACCACATTGCTGTTTGTGGGAGCTTGCTGTGTGCAAATTGGCTGCCGCATTTCCTACATTACAGCAGTGACTGCACTTCATAAAATACTTCATTGGCTGTAAAGTGCTTTGGGACATCCTGAGCTCCTGAAAGGCGCTATATAAATACAAATCTTTCTTTTTTTTCTCTGACAGGCCCACCACTTCTTCAGAGATCAACCTTGTCTACTCTCCCTCTCACTGTATCTCTTGGTCGCTTCTTACTACAGCAAAACATGGAAATGCATCTCTGTGCTACTTTTAGCAAAGCCATTAAACAGCTCCTACCCCCTAATTGTCTCTGCAATCCATTTGTACAGTGTAAATACCCATCCCTGGTAACATATTCCACAATCCTTTAAGTGACAAAGTTCTGCCTGATTTGCCAATCACAGTACGACACTGAGAAACTTCAGTGCGAATATTTTTGGCACTGTGGCACTCACAGGTCATGGTTTAAAATATCATCTAATGCAGAGTTCTTACTTTAAAATAGGACAGAAATCTCGAGGTGAGGAAGCCGTTTTGAAGGGATTTTAATGTTCGGAAGATTTGTTTTGTTTTTTTGCAAATTCTGTTCCAATTTCAAAGTGCGTCACAGAGCGCAACAGCACAAATAATGTTCAGAGCAGCTTTAAAAAACTGCTTTAAAAAAAAATGCTTGGAAAGAAGTTCACAATGCAATCTAAATGAACATTAACACAACAGCAGCAATTGGCAGTTTAACATCGAAGCACAAACATACACGCACACAAATACAAACACAGTCACACACAAACATAACAATCCCTGACACATTCATTCAGCTGAAACCAAACTACCGCAGTCTTTCCGTCAATAAATGTTTAGGGTGAGCTGGCTTTATGTATTCATTTTAAATACAGGAATCCCTCCCCAACCGCGGGGAATACGTCCCTGAAAATCCCCGTGGTTAGTAAAACCGCGGTTGGCAAATTCACTATAAACACAATAAAAAAGAATATAAAAAACATCTAAATACAGGAAACTCTCTTTTAACTGGCACCTAAAAAATCTCTCTTAACTGGCGAAAAATCGCATAGACCTCCTCAGAAGACAAACACGGGACACAACCTTCGATAAAGTCCCGCACAGGAGACTGGTCAAGAAGGTAAGAGCCCATGGAATCCAGGGTGCCTTGGCACATTGGATACAAAACTGGCTTAGTGGCAGAAGGCAGAGGGTGATGGTCGAAGGTTGTTTTTGTGACTGGAAGCCTGTGGCCAGTGGGGTACCACAGGGATCGGTGCTGGGTCCCTTGCTGTTTGTGGTCTACATTAATGACTTGGATATGAATGTAAAGGGTATGATCAGTAAGTTCGCGGATGATACAAAAATTGGTAGGGTGGTAAATAGCGAGGAGGGTAGCCTCAGTCTGCAGGACGATATAGATGGGTTGGTCAGATGGGCGGAACAGTGGCAAATGGAATTTAACCCGGAAAAGTGCGAGGTGATGCACTTTGGGGGGACTAACAAGGCAAAGGAATACACAATGAATGGAAAGACCCTAGGCAAGACGGAGGGTCAGAGGGATCTGGGTGTGCAAGTACACAGATCCCTGAAGGCGGCGGAACAGGTGGATAAGGTGGTAAAAAAGGCATATGGGATACTTGCCTTCATTAGCCGAGGCATTGAATATAAGAGCAAGGAGGTTATGATGGAGCTGTATAAAACACTGGTTAGGCCACAGCTGGAATATTGTGTGCAGTTCTGGTCGCCACACTACAGGAAGGATGTGATCGCGTTAGAGAGGGTGCAGAGGAGGTTCACCAGGATGTTACCAGGGCTGGAGCGCTTCAGCTATGAAGAGAGACTGGGCAGGTTGGGTTTGTTTTCCTTGGAGCTGAGGAGGCTGAGGGGGGACATGATTGAGGTGTACAAAATTATGAGGGGCATAGATAGGATGGATGCTGAGGAGCTTTTTCCCTTAGTAGAGGGGTCAATAACTAGGGGGCATAGATTCAAGGTAAAGGGCGGGAGGTTTAGAGGGGATTTGCGAAAGAACTTTTTCACCCAGAGGGTGGTTGGAGTCTGGAACTCACTGCCTGAAAGGGTTGTGGAGGCAGAAACCCTCACAACATTTAAGAAGCATTTGGATGTGCACTTGAAATGCCATAGCATACAAGGCTACGGGCCAAATGCTGGAATATGGGATTAGATTAGACAGGGCTTGATGGCCGGCGCGGACACGATGGGCCGAAGGGCCTCTATCCGTGCTGTATTACTCTATGACTCTATGACTCTAACCAACAGAGTACCCTTCGTCGTCCAGTACTTCCCCGGAGCGGAGAAACTACGCCATGTTCTTCGCAGCCTTCAACATGTCATCGATGACGACGAACACCTCGCTAAGGCCATCCCCACGCCTCCACTACTCGCTTTCAAACAGCCGCCTAACCTCAAACAGACCATCGTTCGCAGCAAATTACCCAGCTCTCAGGAGAACAGCGACCACGACACCACACAACCCTGCCACAGCAACCTCTGCAAGACATGCCAAATCATCAACACAGATACCATCATCACACGTGAGGACACCACCCACCAGGTACATGGTACATACTCATGTGACTCGGCCAACATTGTCTACCTCATACGTTGCAGGAAAGGATGCCCCGGAGCATGGTACATCGGCGAGACCATGCAGACACTGCGACAACGGATGAACGGACACCGCGCAACAATCACCAGGCAGGAGTGTTCCCTCCCAGTCGGGGAACACTTCAGCAGTCAAGGACATTCAGCCTCTGATCTTCGGGTAAGCATTCTCCAAGGTGGCCTTCGAGACACACGACAACGCAAAATCGTCGAGCAGAAACTGATAGCCAAGTTCCGCACCCATGAGGACGGCCTCAACCGAGATCTTGGGTTCATGTCACGCTACATGTAACCCCACCTGATGCAAGGTCATCCAGACTCGAGTTGACATTGGCTTGTTCTCTCTACACAGATGCGGCCGGACCTGCTGTGATTTCCAGCCAAAAAAAATGTTTTTTGTCTGTCTTTTTGTTTTTCATACAGACCCCAGCATCTGCAATATTTGACCCCTTGTGACCCCACCTCATTGTTCTTTGATGTAATGTTTCCCTGACTGACCTGTTTGGACACCATTCACACCTTTGACTGCTGTGATTATCTCTCTGCCGAGGTGTGATAAATGGCAGTTGGAAAGGTTACCTGTAAACATCTGACATGATTCTCTGACTATATAAGCTGTGTCTTTTTGCATTTCTCCACTTCACCTGAAGAAGGAGCAGCGCTCCGAAAGCTTGTGATTTCAAATAAAGCTGTTGGACTATAACCTGGTGTTGTGTGACTTCGTACATTTGTCCACCCCAGTCCAACTCCGGCATCTCCACACCATTAGTAAACTGGGGAGGTGTATAATGATAGGTCGGGAGAAATATTTTCTTTAACTTTAAAACACAGTAAAAAGTTATACCCCATGCACTGGGACAAAGAAGGGGGAGAAACAAGCCAATAGCACAAGGCAATGGGGAAAAGGCAATGGGCAAAAGACAATGGGCAAAAGATTTATCAATCCCATTCCTTCCATTGACCAGACAGCTCATTTTCTATCATTTCTACTGAACCCAGTTATTTACCTGAGGAAAGATTCTTGTTACCCCCTCCTCTAAAAGTAGTGAAACTCCAGAATACAGATTCATTCTTATATCCTAAATCCTTGCCCAGTTGCTTTTTTGTGGCATAACTTTACTTGGCTGCTGACAAAAACTGATCATCTCTATCTGTACTTATCCTTCTAACTCTCGTTTCCAGTAAGTTTTCACCCTTCTCTCTTTTCAAGATGTTGATTGACACAGTATCAAACGGCTCCAACCAGGAGCAGTGTTTGGCATTGTGCTTTTTTCTCCTGATCAATAATTAGGAATCGCAGTGGCTATGCCATCAGCTGCAAGTTGGTGCGAAAGCTGAAAGTTTCGCTGACACAACATTCTGCGGGTCTGCGCCGTGCAGAAAGCCCAGAACTTTTCTTACGGTTGTGTTACATTGAAATATCTATTCGCGCTCATCGCCTATTGTTCACCATTCCTAACACAACTGGGCAGAAATTGGGGCAGCGTGCTTTCAGCAAGAACTCTCCATCTGTCAAGAAGCGTGAAGTTTCTCCATCTTTAACAAAGGTGTTGATCTATTTAAAAGAAATGGGTTAAAATCTTCACCAAAAAAGCAGATAAGGGATGTCAAAACATTTGTCACTCAGAACAATATTATTCTAATAGATGATATGCTTCTTCGGGCTGAATATATATAATGTGCATGGTTATTCAATATACTGAGAAGTCAAGCATTAGAATTCAGTTTCCACAATAATGTACAGTATGTCACTAGAGCACTGTACATATAATATATATATAAAATATATAGCCACGCATATGTATACACACAGGTCTCTCAATCACAGTATGACGGGTGAAACTGTACATTGCTGGGAATACTGAATTACACTTTCAAACCCATGACACTGGATTTTAAGTATTCTTTCTCGTTTCATTTTCCCATCTTTCAACTCTTTAAAATTACATATTAAGATAATCAATATTTCTAAACAGTCTATTTAAAAAAAAATTAATTTGTTTATGGGATGTGGGCATCGCTGGCAAGGCCAGCATTTATTGCCCATCCCTAATTGCCCTTGAAAAGGTGGTGAGCTGGGTAAATAGCGAGATTCACCCAGAAACAAGTTTTCCCTTTCACACATTAATATATAATCAGTTATTGCCCCCTTTGAGATATATAAGTATGCCTATGGTTAGTGAGTGTTCGCTAGGTGTTATACAATAAATACGCATTTAAACCACTTTCCATTGCTTACACATATCAGTTACTTCTTGATCCAGGACTGTGTTGTACACTAATACAAAAAGAAAATACTGCAGATGCTGGAAATCTGAAATAAACACAGAAAATGCTGGAGACACTCGGCAGGTCAGGCAGCATCTGTGAGGAGAGAAACAGAGTTAACGTTTCAGGTCGATGACCTTTCGTCAGAACTGGAAAAAAGCTGGAAATGTTGTACACTGCCTGAATTGTACTGTACCTCTGAGAGCCGTGCAAAGCAGTAGGATGAGGGTGAGCGGCTGTATTGGTTGCATTGCAGCTCCAACTTCAGAGGGCTATCACTCTCTGAACATCTGAGTTGAGAGTTCCGATTGATCTTGTCTCTTTCAGTCATATATGATGGCTCCCGCTTGCATTTTATAAGATCGATGGGAGTCTCGGGAGTTAGGCAACAGATTCTCTAAAACTTAACTCCACCCACCATGAAATCTGATTCCTAGAAATAGCTTAATCTTAATCTTCCTGTAAACATAACTGGGTCATAGGATTGCGTAAGTACAATACAATACAATACAAATCGCTTTATTGGCATGATAAGGTACATCTTATGTTGCCAAAGCATCAAAATACATTTATGGTTGAACACATAAACGCGGTTCCATTCATACAGTGTATAAACAGGTATATCCCTGAGTTTATAAATATATTTTTGCCTTGTTTATATATATTCTTGTCTTAGTTTACTGGTTGTCCCTCTGTTCATGGCAAGCTGTAACATAGTGTGCCGCCAGTGTTACACAGCTTCTCTCCTCCCCCAGTAGGAATGGGAGTTTTTGGTTGTCAGTCAGATTTCTGAATTCAGGGCATATTTGTGAGAATTTTTGATAGAAATTCTCTCTGATGCCCTGATATTTTCCACAGGCTGTGAGGAAGTGCATCTCTGTCTCAACTACTCCCTGACTGCAGTGAGAGCATATCCTGTCTTCTCTTGGCAGCCTGGTCTGCCTGTGTCTGCCTTTTTCGATCGCTAGGCTATGTTCGCTAAGTCTGTACCTTGTCAAGGTTCTTCTCAGTTTGTTATCCTTTACCATGGTCAGGTAATCAGCTATGTTGTATTGTCTGTTTAGGGCCAAGTAGCAATTGAGTTTGCTTTGGGTTTTTGTTGTTTCTGCCCAATATGACAGATATTTTTCCTTTTGCTTAGCGACGATTGTGTTGGGTCGAATTCTTTGTGTTACCCTGTCACTGTCCTGGGGCTGGTTATTGTTAGTATTGTTATTAGTTACTTTATTGAGTCCCAGGACTAGTTGACTGAGGGTATTCTTCTTTATGGTCAGCTCTTGGCATTTCAGGGCGTCGTAGTGATAGCATTGGGGGTTGCTCATTTGTAGGTGATTCCAAAATTTGGTGGCTCTTTTTTGGATAGTGATTATTAATGGGTATTGGCCTAGTTCCGCCCTGCATGCGTTGTTTACTGTTTTCCTTTGAGTCCGGAGGATACTTTTACAGAATTCCGCATGTAGGATCTCAATTGGGTGTTTGTCCCATTTTGCAAAATCTTGTTGTGTTAGTGGTCCCCAGACCTCACTGCCATAGAGTGCAATTGGTTCAATTACTGATTTGAAAATTTTGAGCCAAATGCTAATTGGGATTTCTATTTGGATTGATTTTTTGATGGCATAGAAAGCCCTTCTTCATGGAACCTAGGATCACCCGTCCCACGAATATCTACAAAGCTCCAACCCCCGCCCGCTCCACAATCACACCATTCAACCCGTCATCTTAAAGTGGATTTCTATTGTGTACATTGAGGAACTCATTTAAAAAAATAACTACTGGCTGGAGATTGCCTGTCTGTCACCTCAGCATTTCAGTGCTAGTTGTCTGTGTTACACTCTCACTGTTTGCATTGGTGTGCATAAAAAAGATACACTTCGCAACTCAAGACGTCTCAAAGCGTTTTTTAACAGCACTCCCCTACTCCTCTTTGAGTACATCCACCTGAGAAGGCCAATGGGCCCTCGGTTCAAAGTCTCATCTGAAAGGCAGTTAAACCATTTCAAGGCGATGCTGGATTGAATCCAGCCCTTACCCCAGAGGTTAGTCCCGCCAATTGTCGACTATTAGCATGAAGAATAATCTCTTGGCACCATGTGCTTTTCACTGCAACAGAAATGGCCACGACATTCAACCTGCACATATATTAGCATCTTTAACAGCCTTTCAGATCAGATATTAAACTGACGTAAAAGAGCCCCTGGCACTATTCAAAGAAGAGTAGGGGAGTGCGGGCCAACACATCCTGTAATGATCAGTAACATGTCATTCTAGAATGGTACACTAGGTGGAGCTGTATGTTTAGTAGGGGGCTACCCACAGGGCAGTAGTCAAGATGGATGCCTGTACACTACTCCACATGGCTGAATAAATGACTAGCTCAAGCTAGCTGTTCACAATGAAAACGTCTATTTATTTATGAACATAACATGGTACCAGGATTGGTAATATCTGCTGAATATTATGAAACGTGACATGGAGAATTTGAAGCCACCGGAGGGTTTGAAACTCACGGGGAATGTCGACTGCAATTGGCGGACTTTCAAACAACAATTCGAACTCTACATTGCCGCCATCGGGTTCGGTACGATGCCAGACGCAAGGAAAATAGCGTTACTGCTCACGGTTGCAGGCCCACAGGTGATAGAGGTATTTAATATGCTGTATTTGATCAAGAGGAGGAGAGAGAAAAGATGGACGATGTGCTAAGGAAGTTTGATACACATTGTTCTCCCAAAAAGAACGAGACCTATGAGAGGTACATGTTCCGTTCACGGACACAGCAGCAAAATGAGACTTTTGATAGCTTTGTGACCGATCTGAAACTGAAAGCACAGACATGTAATTTCTCTGAACTGAAATCATCCATGATTCGTGACCAGATTGTGTTTGGTATTCATGATAAAAAAAGTCAGGGAACGTTTGTTGAGAGAAACCGAACTAACATTGGAGGATGCTGTGAAAATATGCCATACCAGTGAGCTAGCTCAACAGCACGCAAAGACTTTCGGTGAAATTAATAATGATGCGACTGTAATGAGTGACTGTGCTGCTGTCGATGCTGTGTCCTACAAGGGGAAGAAACATGGGCAGAACAGAAATGCAAAGCAATCAGAGGATGGAACTTTTAATTGTAAACGCTGTGGATACCAGCACCAGTCAAGACAATGACCTGCGTTTGGGAAAATGTACACAAAATGTAATGGAAAGAATCACTTTGCCAAACAATGCTTTTCAAAAGTAAAAACAAAGAAAGGGCAACAAGTCAATGTGATTGAGGGCACTGATTCAAGTGAGACATTTTTTGTAGGAATGGTGTCATGTGACAATATCAAAAAGGATACAGAAAATGTGCAGCCCTCAGGAATGGACAATGCTGAACATAAAGTTAATGCAGTAAAAGAGGACAAATGGATAATGCCACTGCAGGTAAATGGAGCATTAGTAACATTGAAACTAGACACTGGGGCAAAAGCAAACTTAATCAGTATGAGTGACATTAAAAATATGAAAGAAAAGCCCAAAATACAGAAAAAGTCAGTACTACTGAAGAACTATAATGGACAGAAAATAGATAGCTTAAGTGTATGCACACTTAAAGTGACAGTCAAAGACAAAGTGCATCATCTCATGTTTTCTGTTGTGGCTGAAGGACTTGATTCACTATTAGGTGACAAAGCTTGTGAGGACTTAGAACTGGTCAAGAGAGTCTACCGTATAAACTGTGCCATAAGCAAACCAGATGACTTGCTGGATTCTGCAGTGAATAATTTCCAGGATGTGTTCAAAGGATTTGGAGTTCTACCATTCACTTACAAGATCCAGCTAAAGGAGGATGCTCAGCCAGTGGTACATGCTCCACGGAGTGTTCCAGCACCCCTGCGTGACCGGCTCAAGAAAGAACTGGACAGAATGACCACACTAGGAGTCATCAGGAAAGTCAAAGAGCCAACAGACTGGGTTAACTCCATGGTATGTGTAAAGAAAAAGAACAATGATCTAAGAGTATGCATGGATCCAAAGGACTTAAATGCAAACATAAAACGTGAGCACTACCAGATTCCCAAGCGAGAAGAAATCACCAGTGAAATGTCAGGTGCCAGATACTTCACAAAGCTCGATGCCTCACAAGGATTTTGGCAACTAAAACTGGATGAAGAGAGCACCAAACACTGTACCTTCAACACACCATTTGGCAGGTATTGTTTCCTCAGAATGCCTTTCGGGATAATATCTGCATCTGAAATCTTTCATAGAGCGATGGAACACATAACTGAAGGTCTGGAAGGAGTTCGGGTCTATGTTGATGACATCATCATCTGGGGCTCCACACTGAAAGAACACAATGAGAGACTGACTAAAGTGCTACAGAGCATACGCCGGAATGGACTGAAGCTCAACAAAGCCAAGTGTCAGTTTGGCATCCAGGAAGTCACTTTCCTAGGAGATAATCTATCTGGTAAAGGAATAGAGCCAGATATGGAAAAAGTAAATACCATACTCAACATGCCCCGACCCACTGACAAAAAAGGAGTGCTACGCATCATGGGGATGATAAACTTCATTGGAAAGTTCATTCCTAACTTGTCAGCCAAGACAGCCTGTCTGCGAGACCTGCTACATAAAACAAATGAGTTCGCATGGACAGAAAGACATGAACAAGAGTGGATAAACCTCAAAACAGTGCTGACAACCACACCTGTACTCACCTTCTTTGACCCAACAAAGAAAATCAAAGTGTCAACGGATGCATCAAAAGATGGCCTACAAGCAGAGGGTGAAGATTGGAAGCCTGTTGCCTATGCCTCCAGGTCTATGACTGATACTGAGTGTCGATACGCCCAGATTGAAAAGGAATGTCTCGGCTTGGTAGTTGGAATAGAAAAGTTCCATGGCTACATATATGGACTTCCCACCTTCACAGTTGAGACAGACCACTGGCCACTGGTTGCCATCATAAAATAAAATCTGAATGAGATGTCTCCAAGGATTCAACGACTCATGATGAAGCTGCAAAGATATGACTTTGAACTGATCTACACACCAGGCAAACACATAGTGTTAGCAGATGCACTATCCCGAGCACTCACAATGAGTCATATGAGCTCTACTAAGGAAGACGTGGATGTTCATGTGAGTATGGTCACTGCTGCGCTGCCCGTGTCAGACACAAAATCAAAGCAAATAGCAGAAGAAACAGTAAAAGATACAGTGTTACAAACAGTAATAGAGAACATTCATCATGGTTGGCCAAAAGGTTCCTGTCCAAAGTACTATCACATCAGGTCAGAGTTAAGTGTCGCAAGTGGACTATTACTAAAACAGAACAGAATAGTCATTCCACCGGCTCTACATCAAGACATGCACAAAAGGATTCATGAGGGACACCTCGGAATTGAAAAATGCAAAAGGAGAGCAAGAGACACTGTTTATTGGCCTGGCATAAAAAAGGACATTGAGAACATGATAGGCATATGTGAGACATGTCAGAAACACCAAAACAAACAAGCAAAGGAACCAATGATAGTAGCTGACTTACCAACAGCACCATGGCAAAAGGTTGGTATGGACCTCTTTCATTTGAATGGTAAAGACTATCTAATAGTGATTGACTACTATTCTAACTATCCTGAGATGGCGCTGCTCTCAAGCACATCAGCAAGCAGTGTCATAATGCATGTTAAATCCATCTTCACCAGACATGGAATTCCCAGGATTGCCGTTAGCGACAATGGTGCGTGCTTCAACTGTAAGGAGTGGCAACAGTTTGCAGCACATTATGACTTTCAGCACATCACATCCAGTCCTTTGTATGCTCAGTCGAATGGTAAGGCAGAGAAAGGTGTTCAAGTTCTCAAGCAGCTACTGAAGAAAGCAACAGAAAGCAAGTCTGATCCTTATCTCGCCCTGCTGAGCTACCGAGCCTCCCCTTTAGACTGTGGTTCTTCACCTGCTGAACTCCTAATGGGTCACAAGTTGCGCACCACGCTACCCTGCTGTGCAAAAGAAAAGCAGAGTAATAAACTGAGACAGAGACTTCAACTGTTAAAGCTGAAACAGAAATCACACTATGACAAGTCATCCAAAACTCTGAAACCATTGACAAGGGATGATGTTGTCAGGATTGAGGATCCAGATGCATGGAACAGGAAAGCTACAGTTCTTGAGGAAGTAGGACCAAGGTCATACACTGTTAGAACTGAGGAAGGACAGATTCTCAGGAGGAACCGCCGTTCCCTCCTGAAAACACAAGAAACTATCCAAGAGCAAATCGATGACAATGCCGCAACTGAATCTTGTCACTCACCACCAGAACAATCTAACACAAACACACATACAGGCTCTCATGAAAACACATCAGACTTACCTGTGCTGAGAAGATCCACACGTGAAGTAAAAAAGCCTGATAGACTTAATCTTTGAGTACAAAGAAAACTATAATAAAAGAATGAAAAGCTTAGAGTTCATTAAGTAAAGCTTTGAAAATGTGTTGACTGTTGTGAAGATGTTTATGTCGTTATGATTGATTGATATTGATTTTGTTTAACCTCTGAGGAAGGGGGATGTAATGGTCAGTAACATGTCATTCTAGAATGGTACACTAGGTGGAGCTGTATGTTTAGTAGGGGGCTACCCACAAGGCAGTAGTGAAGATGGATGCCTGTACACTAGTCCACATGGCTGAATACATGACTAGCTCAAGCTAGCTGTTCATAATGAAAATGTCTATTTATTTATGAACATAACACATCCCTCATCCATTGGCACTAAAATAGATTATCAATAACAACAACAACAAGTTGCATTTGTATAGCGTCTTTAACGTAGTAAAACGTCCCAAGGCGCTGCACAGGAGTATTTTAAGACAAAGAAATTTGACACCGAGCCACGTAAGGATAAATTAGGGCAAGTGACCAAAAACTTGCTCAAAGAGTTAGGTTTTAAGGAGCGTCTTAAAGGAGGAAAGAGAGGTAGTGAGTTGGAGAGGTTTAGGCAGGGAATTCCAGAGCTTAGGGCCGAGGCAACAGAAGGCACGGCCACCAATGGTTGAGCGAATATAATCAGGGATGCTCAAGAGGGCAGAATTAGAGGAGTGCAGAGATCTCGGGGGGTTGTGGGGCTGGAGGAGATTCTTCTTCTTCTTCTCCTTCTTCTTAGGCAGTCCCCTGGAACCGAGGATGACTTGCTTCCACGTTACAAATGAGTTCTCAGGTGACTGATGAGTCCAATGCGAGACCTACAGTCTCTGTCACAGGTGGGGCAGATGGTGGTTGAAGGGACAGGTGGGTGGGGTGCTTAGGTTGACGTGCGCTCCTTGTGCTGCTTGCGCTTGGCTTCCGCTTGCTCCCAGCGAAGAGACTCAAGGTGTTCAGCGCCTTCCCGGATGCTTCTCCTCCACTTCGTGCGGTCTTGGGCCAGGGATCCCCAGGTGTCAGTGGGGGTGTTGTACTTTTTCAAGGAGGCTTTGAGGGTGTCTTTGAAGCAGTTCCTCTGCCCACCTGGGGCTCTCTTGCTGTGTCGGCGCTCCGAGTAGAGGCGCTTGTTTTGGGAGTCTCATATCAGGCATGTGGACGATGTGACCCATCCATCGGAGCTGATCGAGCATGGTCAAAGCTTCAGTGCTGGGGATGTTGGCCTGAGTGACAACACTGACGTTGGTGCACCTATCCTGCCAATGGATTTGCAGGATTTTTTTTTCATTTGTTTATGGGATGCGGGCATCGCTGGCAAGGCCAGCATTTATTGCCCATTCCCAGTTGCCCTAGAGAAGGTGGTGGTGAGCCTCCTTCTTGAACTGCTGCAGTCCGTGTGGTGATGGTACTCCCACAGTGCTGTTAGGTAGGGAGTTCCAGGATTTTGACCCAGCGATGATGAAGGAGCGACGATATACTTCTAAGTCAGGATGGTGTGTGACTTGGAGGTGAACTTGGAGGTGGTGGTGTTCCCATGCGCCTGCTGCCCTTGTCCTTCTAGGTGGAAGAGGTCACGGTTTTGGGAGGTGCTGCCGAAGAAGCCTTGGCGAGTTGCTGCAGTGCATCTTGTAGATGGTACACACTGCAGCCACGGTATGGGGAGAGCATCGGCGGGAATCTCAGCGGCAGCAGCGGGGCTATAAAAGGCTCCAAGTGACCAGGTAGGCCTCACAGTGTCGGCGGGAATTTCAGCAGCAGCAGCGGGGCTATAAAAGGCTCCAAGAGACCAGGTAGGCCTCACAGCGTCAGCGTGAATTTCAGCGGCAGCAGCGGGGCTATAAAAGGCTCCAAGAGACCAGATAGGCCTCACAGCGTTGGCAGGAAACTCAGCAGCGGCAGCAGGGCTATAAAAGGCCCCCAGAGACCACGTAAGCCTCACAGCGTCGGCGGGAAACTCAACGGCGGCTGCGGGACTATAAAAGGCTCCAAGAGACCAGGTAGGTCTCACAGCGTCGGCGGGAATCTCAGCGGCGGCAGCGGGGCTATAAAAGGCTCCAAGAGACCAGGTAGGTTTACAAATCTCCAATCTCACAGAGAGGGAGAGAAGTAAAAAGCAATCGAAGTGTGACGTCACCAGAAAGCAGGTAAGTGATTGGTTGGTGAGTATTTCTCTCTTTTTAAACTTTAACTCTGTGGTTTATAGTTTCTAAGCTCTCTGTGGTGTAGTGGGGACTGTTTGTAAACCAGGACTCTTAAATATATCATTTAACTGTAGTGAAATTGGCGGGATTGATTTGATTTAATTTAATTGCAATTCACTAAAGGGTAAGTCATGGCAGGACAGCCCGGTGCCATGGTATGCTCCTCCTGTGAGACGTGGGAACTCAGGGACACTTCCTGTGTCCCTGACAACCATGTGTGCAGGAAGTGTGTCCAGCTGCAGCTACTGGCAGACCGCATTGCGGCGCCGGAGCTGCGATTGGATTCATACTGGACCATTCGCAATGCTGAGGACGTCGTGGATAGCACGTTTGATCAGTTGGTCACACCGCAGGCAAAGGTTGGACAGGCAGAAAGGGAATGGGTCCCTTTCCAAAATGCTCCACAGCCGCTCTGAGACATCCTTGACCCTTGCACCAGGGAGGCAACACACCATCCTGGAGTCTCGTTTGCGGCCGCAGAAACGCCTATCCATTCCCCTTACAGTAGAATCCCCTATTACTATAGCTCTACCCCTCTTTCTCCTCCCGTCCTGTGCAGCAGAACCACCCCTGGTGCCAGGATGTTGGCTGCTGCTACCTTCCTCTGATAAGCCATCCCCCCCAACAGTACTCAAAGTGGTGTATCTGTTTGAGAGGGGGATGTACACACGGGACCCCTGCACTACCTGCCAGTCTAAGAGCGTTAAAAAAACAAGCGTGAAGGCTTTGTGTCTTAAAGTGAGGAGCATTCGTAATAAGGTGGATGAATTAGCTGCACAAGTAGAGGTAAACAATTATGATTTGATTGGGATTACGGAAACATGGCTCCAGGGTGGCCAAGGCTAGGAACTCAACATCCAGGGGTATTCAATATTCAGTAAAGATAGGCAAAAAGGAAAGGGAGGTGGGGTAGCATTGCTGGTTAAAGAAGGGATTAACACAATTGTAAGGAAGGATATTAGCTCTGATGATGTGGAATCTGTATGGGTAGAACTGAGAAATACCAAGGGGCAGAATATGTTAGTGGGAGTGGTATATAGACCTCCAAACAGTAATGCGGAGGTTGGGGATGGCATTAAAAGGGAAATTAGAGAAGCGTGCAATAAGGGCACTGCAGTCATCATGGGTGACTTTAATCTACATATACATTGGGTTAACCAAATTAGTAACAATATTGTGGAGGAGGAATTCCTGGAGTGTTTAAAGGATGGTTTCCTGGACCAATATGTCGAGGAACCAACATTAGACTGGGTATTATGTAACGAGAAAGGATTAATAAACAATCTTGTTGTACGAGGCCCCTTGGGTCGGAGCGATCATAATATGATAGAATGCTTCATTAAGATGGAGAATGAAGTTGTTGACTCAGAGACTAGGGTCTTGAATTTAAATAAAGGAAACTACGATGGTCTGAGGCGCGCGTTGGGTAGGATTGATTGGGGAATGTCACTCAAAGGGTTGACGGTGGATAGGCAATGGCAAACATTCAAAGACCGCATGGATAAACTACAGAATTTGTTCATCCCAGTTTGGCATAAAAATAAAACAAAAACGGTGACTCAACCGTGGCGAACAAGGGAAATTAGGGATAGCATAAGATCCAAGGAGAGGATATATAAATTGGCCAGAAAAAGCAGTAAACCTGAGGATTGCAAGCAGTTTAGGATTCAACAATGGAGGACAAAGGGATTAATTAAGAAGGAGAAAATAGAATATGAGAGTAAGCTTTCAGGGAATATAAAAACTGACTGTAAAAGCTTTTATAGATATGTGAAGAGAAAAAGATTGGTGAAGTCAAGCATAGGTCCCTTGTAGTCAGAATCAGGGGAATTTATAATGGGGAACAAAGAAATGGTGGACCAATTAAATATTTATTTTGGTTCTGTCTTCACAAAGGAGGACACAAATAACCTCCCAGAGATGTCGGGGAACATAGGGTCTGATGAAAGGGAGGAACTCAAAGAAATCAGTATTTGTAGGGAAATGGTGTTAAGGAAATTCATGGGATTGAAGGCCGATATATCCCCAGGGCCTGATAATCTATATCCTAGGTTACTTAAGGAAGTGGCCCTAGAAATATTAGATGCATTGCTGATCATCTTCCAACATTCGATGGAATTTGGAACAGTACCCATGGATTGGAGGGTAGCTAATGTTACCCCACTATTCAAAAAAGGTGGTAGAGAGAAAACGTGGAATTACAGACCGGTAAGCCTGACATCGGTAGTGGGGAAAATGCTAGAGTCCATTATAAAAGATGTAATAGCAGAGCACTTGGAAGGCAGTGACAGGATCGGACAAAGTCAACATGGATTTACAAAGGGTAAATCGTGCTTGACTAACCTACTGGAATTTTTTGAGGATGTAACTGGTAAAATAGATCAGGGAGAACCAGTGGATGTGGTGTATTTGGACTTTCAGAAGGCTTTCGATAAGGTCCCGCATAAGAGATTAGCGTGTAAAGTTAAGGCACATGGGATTGGGGGCAAGGTACTGACTTGGATAGAGAACTGGTTGGCAGACAGAAAGCAAAGAGTTGGAATAAACGGGTCTTTTTCTGAGTGGCAGGCAGTGACTAGTGGGGTGCCGCAGGGATCGGTCCTTGGACCCCAGCTATTCACAACATATATTAATGATCTAGACAAGGGAACTAGATGTAATATCTCCAAATTTGCAGATGACACAAAGCTGGGTGGGCGTGTGCGCTGTGAGGAGGATGCCGAGAAACTCCAGGATGATTTGGACAGGTTGGGTGATTGGGCAGAAGCATGGCAGATGCATTATAACGTGGATAAATGTGAGGTTATCCACTTTGGTAGCAAAAACAGGAAGGCAGATTATTATCTGAATGGCAATAGATTGGGAGAAGGGGAAGTGCAACGAGACCTGGGTGTCCTTGTGCACCAGTCACTGAATGTAAGCATGCAGGTGCAGCAGGCGGTTAAGAAGGCAAATGGTATGTTGGCCTTCGTAGCGAGAGGGTTTGAGTACAGGAACAAGGATGTCTTGCTGCAGTTGTACAGGGCCTTGGTGAGACCACATCCTGGGTATTATGTGCAGTTTTGGTCGCCTTATCTGAGGAAGGATGTTCTTGCCATGGAAGGAGTTCAGCGAAGATTCACCAGGCTGATACCTGGGACGGCAGGAATGGCGTATGAGGAGAGATTGGATCGATTGGGCTTGTACTCGTTGGAGTTTAGAAGAATGAGAGGGGATCTCATTGAAACTTATAAAATTCTAACAGGACTAGACAGACTAGATGCTGGAAGGATGTTCCCGATGGTCGAGGAGTCCAGAACCAGGGATCACAGTCTAAGGATATGGGGTAGGCCATTTAGGACAGAAATGAGGAGGAATTTCTTCACCCGGAGAGTGGTGAACCTGTGGAATTCTCTACCACAGAAGGTAGTAGAGGCCAATTCATTAAATATATTCAAGAAGAAGTTGGATATATTTCTCAAGGCTAAAGGGATCAAGGGGTATGGGGAGAAAGCAGGGACCGGGTACTGTATTTGGATGATCAGCCATGATCGCATTGAATGGCGGAGCAGGCTCGAGGGGCCGAATGGCCTACTCCTGCTCCTATCTTCTATGTTTCTGTTTCTATGTTTCTATGCTGGTGGTGCAGGGAGTGAATGTTTAAGGTGGTGGATGGGGTGCCAATCAAGCGGGCTGCTTTGTCCTGGATGGTGTCGAGCTTCTTGAGTGTTGTTGGAGCTGCACTCATCCAGGCAAGTGGAGAGTATTCCATCACACTCCTTACTTGTGCCTTGTAGATGGTGGAAAGGCTTTGGGGAGTCAGGAGGTGAGACACTCGCCGCAGAATACCTAGCCTCTGGCCTGTTATTTTTGCCACAGTATTTATGTGGCTGGTCCAGTTAAGTTTCTGGTTAATGGTGACCCCCAGGATGTTGATAGTGGGGGATTCGGTGATGGTAATGCCATTCAATGTCAAGGGGGGGTGGTTAGACTCTCGCTTGTTGGAGATAGTCATAACCTGGCACTTCTGTGGTGCGAATGTTACCTGCCACTTATCAGCCCAAGCCTGAACGTCATCCAGGACTTGTTGCATGCGGGCATGGACTGCTTCATTATCTGTAGAGTTGTGAATGGTGCTGAACACTGTGCAGTCATCAGCGAACATCCCCATTTCTGACCTTATGTTGGAGGGAAGGTCATTGATGAAGCATTTGAAGATGGTTGGGCCTAGGACACTGCCCTGAGGAACTCCTGCAGTGATGTCCTGGGGCTGTGATGATTGACCTTCAACCACCACAACCATCTTCCTTTGTGCTAGGTATGACTCCAGCCAGTGGAGCATTTTCCCCCTGATTCCCATTGACTTCAGTTTTACTAGGGCTCCTTGATGCCACACTCGGTCAAATGCTGCTTTGATGTCAAGGGCAGTCACTCTCACCTCACCTCTGGAATTCAGCTCCTTTGTCCATGTTTGGACCAAGGCTGCAATGAGATCGGGAGCTGTGTGGTCTTGGCGGAACCCAAACTGGGCATCAGTGAGCAGGTTTTTGGTGAGTAAGTGCCGCTTGATAGCACTGTCGATGACACCTTCCATCACTTTGCTGATGATTGAGAGTAGACTGATGAGGCGGTAATTGGCCGGGTTGGATTTGTCCTGCTTTTTGTGGACAGGACATACCTGGGCAGTTTTCCACATTGTCGGATAGATGCCAGTGTTGTAGCTGTACTGGAACAGCTTGGCTAGAGGCGCGGCTAGTTCTGGAGCACAAATCTACAGCACGATAGCTGTGATGTTATCAGGGCCCATAGCCTTTGCTGTATCCAGTGCGCTCAGCCATTTCTTGATATCACGTGGAATGAATCGAATTGGCTGAAGACTGGCTTCTGTGATGGTGGGGACCTCGGGAGTAGGCCGATATAGATCATCCACTCTGCACTTCTGGCTGAAGTTGGTTGCAAACGCTTCAGCCTTGTCTTTTGCACTCACGTACACTCACATTGAGGATGGGGATATTCTTGGAGCCTCCTCCTTCCGTTAGTTGTTTAATGGTCCACCACCATTCACGACTGGATGTGGCAGGACTGCAGAGCTTTGATCTGATCCATTGATTGTGGGATCGCTTAGCCCTGTCTATAGCATGCTGCTTCCGCTTTTTAGCGTGCATGTAGTCCTGTGTTGCAGCTTCCCCAGGTTGGCACCTCATTTTTAGGTACGTCTGGTGCTGCTCCTGGCATGCTCTTCTACACTCCTTATTGAACCAGGATTGGTCCCCTGGCTTGGTGGTAATGGTAGAGTGAGGGATATGCTGGGCTATGAGGTTACAGATTGTGGTGGAATACAATTCTCCTGCTGCTGATGGCCCACAGTGCCTCATGGATGCCCAGTTTTGAGCTGCTAGATCTGTTCTGAATCTATCCCATTTAGCATGGTGGTAGTGCCACACAACACGATGGAGTGTGTTCTCAGTGTGAAGATGGGACTTTGTCTCCACAGTGACTCTGCGGTGGTCACTGCTGCCAGTGCTGTCATGGACAGATGCATCTGCGACAGGTAGATTGGTGAGGACAAGGTCAACTATGTTTTTCCCTCGCGTTGGTTCTCTCACCACCTGTCGCAGGCCCAGACTGGCAGTTATGTCCTTCAGGACTCCGCCAGCTCGGTCAGTATTGGTGCTACCGAGCCACTCTTGGTGATGGACATTGAAGTCCCCCACCCAGAGTACATTCTGTGCCCTTTCTACTCTCAGTGCTACTTTCACATGGAGGAGTACTGATTCATCGGCTGAGGGAGGGCGGTAGGTGGTAATCAGCAGGAGGTTTCCTTGCCCATGCTTGACCTGAAGCCATGAGACTTCATGGGGTCCAGAGTCAATGTTGAAGACTCCCAGGGCCACTCCTTCCCAACTGTATACCACTGTGCCACCACCCCTGGTGGGTCTGTCCTGCCGGTGGGATAGGACATACCCAGGGATTGTGATGGAGGGGTTTGGGACATTGGCTGAAAGGTATGATTCTGTGAGTGTGACTATGTCAAGCTGTTGCTTGACAAGTCTGTGGGACAGCTCTCCCAATTTGGGCACGAGTCCCCAGATGTTGGTGAGGAGGACTTTGCAGGGTTGACTGGGCTGGGTGTGCCGTTGCCATGTCCATAGCTGGTGCCGAGGTCGATGTCGGGTGGTCCGTCCGGTTTCATTCTTATTATTTTGTTTCGTAGCGGTTAGTTACAACTGAGTGACTTGCTAGGCCATTTCAGAGGGCAGTTAAGAGTCAACCACATTGCTGTGGGTCTGGAGTCACATATAGGCCAGACCAGGTGGAGGCAGCGTTGGTGGTACCTCTCCAGTGCTCTGAGACGCCTGCTTTACATGGTCCATGTCTCTGAGGCATACAGCAGGGCGGTTATCACTGCTGCTCTGTAGACCATGAGCTTAGTGCCGGGTCTGAGGTCCTGGTCTTCATGGAGGAGATTACAGAGATAGGGAGGGGCAAGGCCGTGGAGGGATTTGAAAACAAGGATGAGAATTTTTAAATCGAGGCGCAGCTTAACTGGGAGCCAATGTAGTTCAGCGAGCACAGGGGAGATGGGCGAACGGGACTTGGTGCGTCTTGGTATCTGGTCATTTATTTCACTGCTGTTTGTGGGGCCTTCCGGTGCATAAATTTGGCTGCCGCGTTTCCTACCTTACAACAGTGACTACACTTCAAAAGTACTTCATTGGCTGTAAAGCGCTTTGGGACGTGTTCCGGTCGTGAAAGGCGCTATAAAAATGTAAGTTATTTCTTTCTTTCTTCCGTATTTCTTTAGAAAAATATCCCGTAGTACTTTACAGATGCAGAATGAGACAAAAATTGACACCGAGCCAAAGAAGATTAGATGGGTGATTAAAAGCTTGGTCAAAGAGGTAGGTTTTAATTAGAAATAACAACAGGAAATGCTGGAAATACTCAGCAGGCCAGGCAGCATCCGTGGAGAGAGAAACAGAGTTAACGTTTCAGGTCTGGGACCCTTCATCAGAACTGGAAAAAGCTGGAGATGTAACAGATATTAAGCAGGTGCAGAGACAGTGGGGGGGGGGGGTTAGGAGGGGAGGAAGTGATAGAAAGAACACCCTGTACTTACATTAGGTTTTAAGGAGGGCCTTAAGGGAGAAGAGAAAAATGAGAGCTTAGGACCTAGACGGCTGAAGGCAACACCACCAAAGTTAGAGCGAGGGGGTGGGGGGGGGGTGATCGACAAGAGGCCAGAATCGGAGGAATGCACTGTTCTTGGAGGGTTACAAAGATAGGTGAAGTCATCAGAGAAATGCACTCAGCTTGGCTCGCTGAGTAGCATCTCCCTTTGGAGCACTGTGGGTACTAAGTGCAGTGCTGACAGAGTGCTGCAGTGTCGGAGGTGCTGTCTTTCGGATGAGAGGTTAAACCGAGGCCCTGTTTACCGTCTCAAGTGAACATAAAAGATTCCATGGCACTATTTGAAGAAGAGCAGGCGAGCTCTGCCCGATGTCCTGGCCATGATTTTTTAACCCCTCAATAAACATCACTCAAACAGATTATCCGGTCATTGTCACATTGCTGTTTGTGGGAGCTTGCTATGTACAAATTGGCTGCCGCGTTTCCTAAATTACAACAGTGACTACACTTCAAAAAGTACTTAATTAGCTTTAAAGCGCTTTGGGACATCTTGAGGTCGTGAAAGGCGTCAAGTCTTTCTTCTTCTTTCAGGGAGAGCATCGCGAGAGTCACGAGATGCATAAATACAGTGCAGGCGCGACGAGAGTGACAGAGAGCATCGCAAAAGAATCCGCAGGGAGAAAGACGGAAGACATGGTGTCACAACCAGCAGGGAGCGTGGAGCCCGAGGAATTACAGATAAGCATTTCGGATAAGTATTTTGTGGTTAGCGTTATTAGTTTAAGTATTTAGTTTATTGGTTGGTGTTTTTTTTTAGTGGTAGGGGTCAGGAGTGGCGCAGCGTGGACCAACAGCGGGGTCGGGGCCCAGGGAAGGTGCGGCACGGGCCAACAGCGAGGTCGGGAGGACCACAATGCATCCTACGAAACCCAGGCAGAGAGGACCTGTGGGAAGGAGGAAGGAGGACAGTAGGAGTATGTTGGTGTGTGTGTACTGGGCCATTGTAGCAGAGCCTGGTCTCCAATCGTCTTGGATCCCCTTGCCATTAGACCAAGGCCTTGCTCTGTCAAGCCCGTGTGGTGGCTGGTGTGCAACGGCCACCCCACTTTAAAAGAATTCACGCACAGGCATCTTCCACCCCTTTAAAATGACATTCGGGACCTGGAACATCAGGACCCTCATGGCTCGCATTGGACTCATCAGTCACCTGAGAACTCATTTTTAATGTGGAAGTGAGTCATCCTCGGTTCCGAGGGACTGTCTAAGAAGAAGAGAGTTTGATGTTTTGTGTTCGCTAAGCTTTTAAATAGCCTTAAAGCGAAACCAACAGTTTTAAATAACTGTTAGCGGACATGACAGGACAGCTGAAGCCCATCGCATGCACATCTTGTATCATGTGGGAACTCTTTGTATATCCCGGAAAACCATATATGCAAGAAGTGCTGCCAACTGCTTGAGCTTTAGCTTGGAGTTTCTTATTTGTTGGAATGCATGTGGGTTAATGCGAGGAGTTTTATAAATAAGGATGATGAGCTATAGGCACAAGTTGCCACGTGGAGTTATGATGCAGCGGCTATAACGGAGGCTTGGCTGAAACATGGGCAGGAATGGGAATTAAACATTGCTGTCTACAATGTATTCAGGAGGGATAGGGAAGGGAAAAAGACAGGGTGGGTGGGGGTGGCAGCATTGATCCAGGATCGATATACTAGAGGATTCAAAGACTGAACTTTTTTCGTTAGAGATAAGGTTACAGAAAATGAGCTGTTACATTGCTGGGTGTTGACTATAGATGCCTAAATAGTGAGAGCGGGATAGAGGAGCAAATATGTAGGCAAATTTCAGAGAAATGTAAAAATAACAGTAGGAGACTTCAACAGACTGGGGGGAAACAGAGAAATAGACAAGGAGGGTGAAGAGTTCCTAAAATGTATACAGGTGAACTTTCTTAATCTATGTATTTAGTCCAATGAGGAAGGAGGAAGTGTCTAATCAAGATTTGGGAAATGAATAGGTCAAGTGGAGTGTATTTTTTTTATTCATTCATGGGATGTGGACGTCACTGGCAAGGCCAGCATTTATTGCCCATCCCTAGTTGCCCTTGAGAAGGTGGTGGTGAACTGCCTTCTTGAACCGCTGCAGTCTGTGTGGTGAAAGTACTCCCACAGTGCTGTTAGGGAGGGAGTTCCAGGATTCTGACCCAGCAACGATGAAGGAATGGCAATATACTTCCAAGTCAGGAGGGTGTGTGACTTGGATGGGAGCTTGGAAGTGGTGGTGTTCCCATGCGCCTGCTGCCCTTGTCCTTCTAGGTGGAAGAGGTCACGGGTTTGGGAGGCGCTGCCGAAGAAGCCATGGCAAGTAGCTTAAGTGCATCTTGTAGATGGTACACACTGCAGCCACGGTACGCCGGTGGTGGAGGGAGTGAATGTTTAAGGTGGTGGATGGGGTGCCAATCAAGCGGGCTGCTTTGTCCTGGATAGTGTCGAGCTTCTTGAGTGGGAGAACATCTGGGTCACAGTGATCAGAATACAATTAGGTTTAAGGTAGTTACGAAAAGGGACAAAGAAATGTCAAAGGTGAAAATACCCAATTGGAAGAGAGAATATTAGTGATTTGAGAAGGGATCTGGCACAGGTGGACTGGAAACAAACATTGGCCAGGAAAACAGTGAACAGAGATAGTTTGGGTACAAACCAAGGGTACTCCCATAAGGAGGAAAGGTGGGGCATCCAAAGCTAGCACTCCCTGGATGATGAAGGAAACAGAGGTTAAAATAAAACAGGAAAAGGAGGTTTATGACAAATGTCAGGTACAGAATACAACCGAAAACCAGGCAGAATACAGAGTGCAGGGGGAAGTTGAAAAAAGGATACAAGAGGAGCAAAGAGAGGGTATGAGAAATGATTAGCAGGCAACATAAAAGGAAACCCAAAAATCTTTTATAAACATATAAAAAGGAAAAGGACAGTTAAGGGAATGATGGGGCCGATTAAGGGCAAAAAAGAAATCTTCTTGTGGAGACCGAGAGTATGACTGAGGTACTGAATGAGTACTTTGCATCTGTCTTCACAAAGAAGGGGATGAAGTTCATGTCAGAGTTGAGAAGGAGGGAGTAGAGATATTGGATAGGATAAAAATAGATGGGTGCATCCTAGCTTGCTGAGGGAAGCCAGGGTGGAGATAGCATGAGCTCTGACCACGATCTTTCAAATCCTCCTTGGATATTGGAATGGTGCCAGAGGACTGGAGGATTGCAAATGTTACACCCCTATCAAAAGAGAGGGGGATAAACCTGGTAACCACAGGCCAATCAGTCTAATGTCAGTGGTGGGAAAATTACTAGAGACTAAGGGTGGAATTTTGACGGTGCTCAGGGGGTGGGTTTGGAGGCGGGACTGCTGGTAAAATTGCAAAGATTGAGAGCGGGTCCTGAACCCGCTGTCAACCTGCCTACATACAATCTTCCCAAGTATTGGGTCCCCAATTTGCGCAGGGACCCGACACCTAGCAGCAGGAAGAGGATTATAGGCACTTAACAGCTTGTTAACAGGTAGTTAACAGGCAATTAAGAGGCTTTTTTCAATTTTGACAGGTCGACTGCGGGCTTCCCGACATCCGGACAACACGCCAGGGTAAGTGCGGTGTGCTGTGGGTCTACTGTAAGGTTTGTGCATTGATGACAGCTGCATAAGTGGTGTGAAGTATCCAATGGTACGCTTGTGAGTTTCAGAGGTAAGGAAATGTTGGGAAAATCATTTTTAATGTATTTAGACTTTTCTGTAGGTAACAAAGTTTGAAGTGTTTGTGTAGTCCCACCTCTTTGGGCGAACCTCTCTCACCAGTGACAGATCGCTTTTGTAACCTCACCTGCAGCTGCCATCTGTTTTATCATAAGGAGAGAGTCACTGGAGAGCCTGGGTGCAAGGGCTCACCTTTGTACAGTGATTGGCAGTGTTTGCAGCACCTCAATGCTGTCAAACACTGAAAAAGTATCTATCAATATTAAATGTGCGCGGCCCCTTTAAGAAAACCAGCAGATGACACGTCATCAACTGACATCATCTGACACTGGCTTTCTCTTAATTGGCTGGCAAGCCCGCAGGGCGGGGCTTAACAAGGCCAATTGACGCAAAATAGCGCCTGTGCGTCGGGCGTCGTTGGGGGTGGGATTGGAACCCGGAGGTCAGCTGACCCGCTCCCAACTCGCACCAAAAGGTAAGATCACGGCCTAATTCTCACTTGGCGAAGCATGGGTAAATAAGGGACAGCCAACACGGATTTGTTAAAGGCAAATTGTGTCTGACTAACCTGATTGAGCTCTTTGATGAAGTAACAGAGAGGGTTGATGAAGGTAGTACGATAGATGTTTTATGTATGGACTTTGTATTTGATAAAGTACCACATAACAGACTTATTCAGAAATTAGGGACGGTTGTAACGTGGGTACGTACTTGGCTAAGGGATTGAACGCAAAGAGTAGTGATACACGGATGTTTTTCTGACGGGAGAGAAGCATGCAGTGAGCAGGAGAGCAGGAGGACATAGACAGACTGGTGAAATGGGCAGACACATGACAGATGCAAATTAATCCGGATAATTGTGAAGTGATGCACTTTGGGAGAAACAACATGGAGATGCAGTATAATCTAAATGGTACTATCTTAAAGGGAGTGTAAGAGTAGAGGGACCTCCCTATCTCTGTAACCTCCGACAGCCCTACAACACTCCGAAATCTCTGCGCCCCTCCAATTCTGGTCTCTTGCGCATCCCCGATTTTCATCGCTCTACCATTGGCGGCCGTGCCTTCAGCTGCCTAGGCCCTAAGCTCTGGAATTCCCTCCCTAAACCTCTCCGCCTCGATACCCCTCTCTCTCCTCCTTTAAGAGTGCGTACGGTTCTGGTCACCACATTACAGGAAAGATGTGATTGCACTAGAGAGGGTACAGAGGAGATTTACGAGGATGTTGCCAGGACTGGAGAATTTCAATCTGTGGAAGGATTGAATAGCCTGGGGTCATTTTCTTTGGAACAGAGGAGGCTGAGGGGAGACTTGGTTGAAGTGTATAAAATTATGAGGGACTTGGATAGAGTGGATAGGAAGGACCTATTTCCCTTAGCAGAGAGGTCAATAACCAGGGGGCATAGATTTAAAGTAATTGGTCGAAGGATTAGAGGAGAGTTGAGGAGAACTTTTTTCACCCAGGGTGCTGGGGGTCTGGAACTCACTGCCTGAAAGGGTGGTAGAGGCAAAAACCCTCATCGCATTTAAAAAGGACTTGGATATGCACTTGAAGTGCCGTAACCCACAGGGCTACGGACCAAGAGCTGGAAAGTGGGATTAGGCTGGAGAGCTCTTTTTTGACCAGCACAGGCATGATGGGCCGAATGGCCTCCTCTGTGACGTAAATTTCTATGATTCTAATGAAGACACTCCTTAACACCTCCCTCTTCGACCAAGCATTTGGTCACCTGTCCTAACATCTCCTTACGTGGCTCGGTGTCAAATTTTGTCTGATAATCGCTCCTGTGAAGTGCCTTGGGATGTTTCGCTATGTTCAAGGCGCTATATAAATACAAGTTGTTGTTGAAACAATGTAAAAGGTGGAAATCTGGATTAGAAATAGAAAATGTTGCGAATACTCGGTAGGTGCTTATCATTGGAAGAAAAACAAAAAAAGCAAAGTTATTAATGGCCCAGAAATTCGGGTCGGAGGCTTCCCATGGGTGCAAGCCCCCGACCTGCACTTACCTAGCGTGCCAGCCGTTGTGTTGTGGGCCCGCATGGGATTCCGATCCTGGGCCTCCTCCAGCTGCCGGCGCGCAGTGCTTGCGTATCCCAGGGGCGCAGTTAGTTCGAAGCGTCCCCTGGGATCACGTGGGCCATGGAGAGCCAATGGTAGCAGGGAATCTGTATTCATAGATTTGACAGGAAGAGCTGTCAAATCTATGAATACAATTCAGCCCCAAAACATCACTAAAACTTCAAATAATTTTTTTTTAAATCACATTTTTAAAATAACTATAAATTACATAAAATAACTATTTTAAACAATAATTTAAATTTTTGAAAAAATTAATTACAGTTTCTAACGGGGCTAAAAATAAACTTACCATTCTTTAAAGTATTTAAAAATAATAAACCTGTGGAAAAATGTTTTAATTTTACTTAATTCACCACTTACCTTGTTAAAAGCAGGCCTTGCGACTGTCTTTTAGACGCGTAGCTGCTACAGACTTACCCTCCCGAAGAAACCTGCAAAAACAACGGAAGTTCCAGGCGCACACGCTGCCTCTCCGGCGCACGCGTTCGACCTGTGAACCCCTTCCTTTAAGGGAGCGGAAGTTCCGGTTTCCCGCGCATGCGCAGTGCATGCACAAAACCGGCACTTTCGTTGGGCTTACGCGTGAGTACCCAGCGCGTACTCACCCGTGGAGGCCCAAATTTCTGGCCCACTGTTTTTGGTGTGTCCTTCACCAGAACCATTCTGCACAAAACGATAAACTCACATTTTCTATTATTTTCAGATGTCAACAGAGCTGCTTTGTGTTGTTATAATTACTACTATTATTGCATAGTTTGGGTGATATTAATGCCACTGGCTTCTGGTTTTCCGGTATAGCTCAGTATTACGTGTCTAGACAACTGAATTGATTAGTTGTGATGATTCAGTATTGCACAATCCTGCAGCTCCAACCTGTCTTTGTTTTTTTAATTCTACGGCAAAGTTTACCGTAAATTTTGGTTGGATGGACTTTAGATTATTGTTCTGAAATTTCTGTTGCAATTCATCTTAGCTATGAGGAAAGATTGGATAGGCTGGGGTTGTTTTCTTTGGAACAGAGGAGGCTGAGGAGAGACTTGATTGAAAAATCGTAGAGCAAGTTATTATCTTAATGGCAAGAAACTGGAAAGTACTGAAGTACAAAGGGATCTGGGGGTCCTGGTGCACGAAACTCAAAAGGTTAGTATGCAGGTGCAGCAAGTGATTAAGAAGGCCAATGGAATGTTGGCTTTCATTGCTAGGGGGATAGAATATAAAAATAGGGAGGTATTGCTTCAGTTGTACAAGGTATTGGTGAGGCCGCACCTAGAATACTGCATACAGTTTTGGTGTCCATACTTAAGAAAAGACATACTTGCTCTCAAGTCAGTACAAAGAAGGTTCACTCGGTTAATCCCGGGGATGAGGGGATGGACATATGAGGAGAGGTTGAGTAGATTGGGACTCTACTCATTGGAGTTCAGAAGAATGAGAGGCGATCTTATTGAAACATATAAGATTGTGAAGGGGTTGGATCGGGTGGATGCGGGGAAGATGTTCCCGATGATGGGTGAAACTAGAACTAGGGGGCATAGTCTTAGAATAAGGGGCTGCTCTTTCAAAACTGAGATGAGGAGGAACTACTTCACTCAGAGGGTGGTAGGTCCATGGAATATGCTGCCCCAAAAAGCTGTAGAAGCTACATCATTACATAAATTTAAAACAGAAATAGACAGTTTCCTAGAAGTAAAGGGAATTAAGGGTTACGGAGAGCGGGCAGGAATTTGGACATGAGTCTAGGTTCGGATCGGACATGGCCCTGTGGGTAGCGGAGTGGGCCCAGGGGCCATGTAGCCTGATCCTGCTCCTATTTCGTGTGTCTAATTCTGTTAGATTCAGGAGATGGTTCTGTGATAGTAGATTGCCGGTTAGGATCAGATCAACCATGATCTTATTGAATGGCGGAGCAGGCTCGAGGGGCCGATTGGCCTACTCCTGCTCCTATTTCTTATGTTCTTATGTTCTTATGTATAAAATTATGAGAGGCCTAGATAGAGTGGATAGGAAGGACCGATTTCCCTTAGCAGAGAGGTCAATAACCAGCGTGCATAGATTTGAAGTAATTGGTCGGAGGTTTAGAGGGGAGTTGAGGAGAACTTTTTCACCCAGAGGGTGGTGGGGATCTGGAGCTCATTGCCAGAAAGGGTGGTAGAAGCAGGAACCCTCATTGCATCTAAAAAGTACTTGGATATGCCCTTGAAGTGTTGTCACCTACAGGGCTACAGACCAAGAGCTGGAGAGTGGGATGAGGCCGGATAGCACTTCTTCAGCTGGCACAGGCACGATGGGCTGAATGGCCTCCTTCTGTGCCGTAAATTTCTATGATTCTTTGATTCTAATGCGTTTGATCTTCTCCCTTGCATTAGCACCAACAGGTAGGCTCAAAGGCTACACTGCGCGTTACCCTGACCTGTATCAGCTTACAGATGCTTAACGCATTTGCATGGCATTCCAAACATTTTAACAGAAGTGTTGGTCTGTAGCTTGAGGTCTCCGTTAAAATGATGGCGAAAGGAATTTCATACGAACATGTTAATTGTTCATGCGCTACTGTCATTTCAAGGCCATATTCTCATGCAAGAATCCTCCTCAATCACCTTCTCCCAGTGGCCGAAGAGCTCCTCCCAGAGTCGCAATGCGGATTCCGCCCACTAAGGGGCACGATGGACATGATCTTCACCGCACGCCAATTACAAGAGAAATGCAGGGAACAGCACCAACCGCTGTACGTGGCCTTCTTTGATCTCACAAGGGTCTTCGACACTGACAACCGTGAGGGATTATGGAGTGTCCTCCTCAAATTCGGCTGCCCTCAAAAGTTTGTCACCATCCTCCACCTGCTTCACGACGACGTGCAAGCCGTGCTCCTGACCAACAGTTCCACCACAGACCCAATTCACGTACAGACCGGGGTCAAGCAAGGCTGTGTCATCGCACCAACGCTCTTCTCGATCTTCCTTGCTGCAATGCTCCATCTCACCCTCAGTAAGCTCCCCACTGGAGTGGAGCTAATTTACAGAACAAACGGGAAACTGTTCAACCTCCATCGCCTCCAGACTTGATCCAAGGTCGTCCCATCCTCTTTCGTCGAATTACGGTATGCAGACGACGCTTGCATCTGCGCTCACTCGGAGGTCGAACTCCAAGCCATCATCAACACCTTCACTGAAGCGTACGAGAGCATGGACCTTACACTAAACATCCGTAAGACAAAGGTCCTCTACCAACCTGCCCCCACCACACAGTACTGCCCCCCGATTATCAAAATCCACGACCAGGTCTTGGACAACGTGGACCACTTTCCATACCTCGGGAGCCTACTGTCAACAAGGGCAGACATCGACGATGAAGTCCAACACCGCCTTCCGTGTGCCAGTGCAGCCTTCGGTTGCCTGAAGAAAAGAGTGTTTGAAGACCAGGACCTCAAACCCGGCACTAAGCTCATGGACTACAGAGCAGCAGTGATACCCGCCCTGCTGTAAGCCTCAGAGACATGGACCATATACAGCAAGCACCTCAAAGCACTGGAGAGGTACCACCAACGCTGCCTCCGTAAGATCCTGCAAATCCATTGTCAGGATAGGCGCACCAACGTCAGTGTTCTTGCTCAGGCCAACATCCCCAGCATCGAAGCTTTGACCGCGCTCGATCAGCTCCGATGGATGGGTCACATTGTCTGCATGCCCAATACGAGACTCCCAAAACAAGCGCTCTACTCGGAGCTCCGGCACGGCAAGAGAGCCCCAGGTGGGCAGAGGAAACGCTTCAAGGACACCCTCAAAGCCTCCTTGAAAAAGTGTAACATCCCCACTGACACCTGGGAATCCCTGGCCCAAGGCCGCACAAAGTGGAGGAGAAGCATCCGGGAAGGAGCCGAACGCCTCGAGTCTCTTCGCCGGGAGCAAGCGGAAGCCAAGCGCAGGCAGCGCAAGGAGCGCACGTCAACCCAAGCACCCCACCCACCCACCCCTTCAACCACCGTCTGCCACATCTGTGACAGAGACTGTAGGTCCCTCATTGGACTCATCAGTCACCTGAGAACTCGTTTTTAATGTGGAAGCAAGTCATCCTCGACTCCGAGGGACTGCCTAAGAAGAAGATATTCTCACAGAAAGAGACAAAATGATTGTGGTAGGAATGATCTGCTGGTAGGTTGGTTGGGGTGCGGTGGTGCGGTGGCAGGGGGGAATGCTCCGAGGCAGTCGGGAGACCCAGGAGGCCAGGTTTCCCGCAGGCCCTGCCAACTTTAACGGCAGGGCCTGATTTGCATGTGAGGCCTCAGAATCTCTCAATCTAGCTGCCTAGGGGCGGGTAGGCCTGCAGATGCGGAGAGGGAGCAAGGGGTCAGTCTGGGGGAGGGATCGCGGGGGAGGGCGGGAGGGGTATCGGCGGTGGGGGGAGGGATTGGTCGGGGATCTGGGGGATCGGGGGGATCGGGGATTGGCGGGAGAGGTGGGGAGGGGGATCGGCAGTGGGGGGAGGGATTGGTCGGGGATCGGGGATCGGCGGGAGAGGGGGGGATCGTCGGCCAGAGCATCGGTAGGAGTGGAGAGAAGTTTGGGGCCGGCCTCGGCATCATCGGTGGGGTGGGGGGGTGCGAGGCCTCATGGTGGGGATTGCAGGCCTGGGGAGGTGATCGGAGGCCTCGTGAGGGGGCTCTCCAATCGTGAGGATGGCTATGGTCGGGACCCTGATCCAGGAGGTAGATATAAAGCCAATTACCTCCTGGGTGCAGCAGTCCCTGCCTCAGTTTAACTGCCGGGTTTCATGAATTGTGTGAAACCCGTTCACAGGCAGTTAAACACAAAATGAAGGTGAAAAAAGAGGCTTCCAGCCTCATTATAATATTTAAACTGATGTACTGCCCCCCCGAGAGCAGGTTGGTCACCCGCCCCCAACCTGCCCCCGGCCCATCTCCGTTAAAACCAGAAGTGGGAGGGTTGGAGACGGGATCAAGTCGGGAATCCCATTTTTAGCAATTTAACTGCCCCCACGCTCCAAACCCACCTGGTTTTTTTTAGGGGGAAATTCCGGCCTGTGTTTCTGTCTATCTGTGATATTCAGATGCTCTGAGTGCCGTATGCATCCCGTATACACAGCCCATCAGTTTCCCACATAGATTTCCGATGTCACAAATAACTTTACAAATCTGTAAGAAAATACTAATCATTAACTGTGTGTTTGTTTAGGGAGCGGGAACTTCTCCACACTTAAAGGGCCTGTACACTTATCATAGAATCATACAGCACAGATGGAGGCCATTCGGCCCATCATGCCTGCGCCATCTCTTTGAAAGAACAAGAAAAAAAGAAAGAACTGCATTTCTATAGCGCCTTTCACCACCTCAGGGAGTCCCAAAGCGCCTTACAGCCAATGAAGTACTTTTGAAGTCCAGTCATTGTTGTAATCACAGAATCACAGAAACCCCACAGTGCAGATAGAGGCCATTTCGGCCCATCGAGCCTGCACCGACACATATCCCACCCGATCCCCATAACCCCTACACCAACACATATCCCACCCTATCCCCGTAACCCCACGTATTTAATCCCCCTAACACTAAGGGTCAATTTATCATAGCCAATCAACTTAACTCGCACATCTTTGGACTGTAGGAAGTGATGCAATAAGTCCCACTCCCCCTCGCTCCCCGTTACCCTGCAAATGTTCCCTTTTTTGTCTCTTGTCCCCGATATTTCCAGCACAGCCCTGGCGTTAACAAAATGAACACTGCTAAACACAGCAGGAAGACGGCAACATTGAGTTTGCTCCTGTCACAGCGCCAAAAAAAAATTCCCACTCGGACCTCACCGTCCTTGGCCTCTTGTATTGTTCCACGGAAGCTCAATGTAAACTCGAGGAACAGCACCTCATCTTCCGATTAGGCACTCTGCAGCCTTCCGGACTCAATATCGAGTTCAACAATTTCAGATCATAACCTCGGCCCCTATTACACATTTTTTCTCGTAATTTTTCCACTCCTTTCCCCCCCCCCCTTTCCTTTTGTTTCTCTCTCACACCTGGCAGCTATCTCTTACCCTGCCAGTACACGTCACACCTAATCTCAGCCTATTACCATCTCGTCTAGCTCTTTTACTTCTTTTGTTTCTTTCACTTCTTTTGTCCGATCGCAGCCCTGCCTTCGATCTATTTTCTTTTCTTTCCAGTTTTGAAGAAGGGTTTCGACCCGAAACGTCAACTCAAATTTCTCTCCATGGATGTTGCCTGACCTGCTGAGTTTTTCCAGCATTTTCTGTTGTTATTTCGGATTTCCAACACCTGCAGTATTTTGCTATCGTAAAAAGGTACGTGGTTTGACCCGCAGTTAATGCTAAGTACAACTGATTCAATAAGGCGAGTTAAAATACTATAATTCACCTCAGTGAATTACGGACCGCAATATCAACCAGGGCTCCCAGTCCTGAGGCTGAGCCAGTGACCACGGCTGGAAGTCCCCATGGATATTGGCTTAGGATAGTGGCTGTGTCAGTCACTGCTCAGTGGGTAGCTCACTCTCACTCTGAAATCAGCAGGTTGTGGGTTCACTGTCTCCACCTTCATTTACACTGACACCCCTAGTGCAGTGCTGAGGGAGTGTTGCATTGTCGGAGGTGCCGTCTTTTGGATGTGACATTAAACCGAGACCCCGTCTTTTCTCTCGGGTGGGCGGAAAGTTCTCCCCGGTGTCCTGGGGCCAATATTTATCCCTCAATCCAAATCACAAAAAAAACCCAGATTGTCTGGTCATTAACACATTGCTGTTTGTGGCAGCTTGCTGTGTGGATATTGGACACCGCGTTTCCCACATTGCAACAGCGACTATACCTCAAAAAGCGCTTTGTGACGTCCTGTGGTTGTGAAAGACGCTTATAGAAATGCAAGTCTTTCTTTCTTCTTTAGGACAGGATCGAGCTCAGCTGTCCCGCTCCACCCATGGTGATCAAATAGCCTGGCGACACTCGCTGTTAAGCCTCACGTGTGAACAGTGGGTTTGGATGAGGTACAGGGGACGGTTGAAACCTGTGAAACCATGGCCAGTCAAAGAGAGAATGACTTTGGGAGAAGAGGATGAAAGGATAAAATGAGAAATGCAGCCTTTGTCTTCACCTATTCACATGAAGCATAACATCTTATTCACATGCTGATCAACCTGCTGTGCATTTTTATATTTTATTGTCTGGTAACCCTTTATATTAAATACAGCTTGCCTCCAATTCAATTTTTTCTCTCTTATCAAAAACTATGCGGAATTGATTCTGCAGTGCCAACTGGCCTCACTAGCTGTCCCTGTTGCCTCTGGGCCTAGAACGTGTGGGTTCAAGCCCAAGAACTGGAACTAAGCTAACACCTCTTTTCAAATATTTGTCAAAGGTGCCTTATGCTAGGTGGCAATCCAGGTAAAGCAGGTTGTGTCTCAGCCATCTAACACTTAAAGGGCAGTTCACCTGTTACTTATATGTCCAGCTCAGACCTGGTGCTAATGGGATGAACATCACATAAGAACATAAGAAATAGGAGCAGGAGTAGGCCACTTGGCTCCGCCATTCAATAAGATCATGGCTGATCTTGAGCTCAAAGCCACTTCCCTGCCCGCTCCCCATAACCCTTCACTCCCTTATCTTGCAAAAATCTGTCTCTCTCCACCTTAAATGTATTTAATGACCCAGCCTCCACGGCTCTCTGGGGCAGAGAATTCCACAGATCACTGAACGTCAACACTGATTTTTCTCCAGCATCTACCCCAATGGTTTATTGGGTTAACACATTAAATCGAGGTCACATCTTTGTGTTGAGGTAAAAGTTAAATAACTCTGCTTCAAATGCTTGTTCTCCGGGTATCCTGGCCAACTTTCCCCCCTCAACAAAATACCACCAAAAACAGATTAACTGGTTATTTATCTCAGTTTTTGTTTGTTTGTGGGGTGCTGTGTTCACCTTGGGAACAAAAGATCCAAAGTCACCTGTTCTTCCCAAGTACGCTATACTAACCACACGTCATGTCTCAAATGACTCATATATTGCTTTCTGAAGGAAATCTATCTCATTTGTATTCAAGCTTTTTTCTGTTTTAGCTTACACATTCTTCTGCAGGGGTTACTTAAGAGCAATCCACTTTATTTCCTGTTGGCAATGCTGGAAATACTCCAGAATTTTACTCAGATAACTCGGGCACCCAGCGTTGCTAGGCTGTGCCTTTGAATGGAAAGGATTTTAAACAGCCAGACCTTTTAAGATTTTTCAAAAGTATGGAGAATTTAGAGCCAAGAAAATACTTCTGTTGTGCTTAGAATTTGAGGATCATGAACACAAGCAGAGGGATATGATGGGAATGGTAGCATAGTGGTTTTGTTACTGGACTAATCATCTCCGAGGCCTGGACTAATGATCCATACGACATGAGTTCAAATCCCACCACAGCAGCTGGGGAATTTTAATTCAATAAATCTGGAACAAAAAACTTAATACCACAAAACTATCGGATTGTTGTAAAAACCCATCTGGTTCACTAATGTCCTTTAGTGTCAGCGGTGGCTCTGTTGGTAGCACCCTTGCCTCTGGTCAGAAGGTTGTGGGGTTCAGGTCCCACTCCAGGGACTTGAGCACATAAAGCTAGGCTAACACTCCAGTGCAGTGTTGAGAGAGTGCTGCACTGTCGGAGGTGCCGTCTGCCCACTCAGTTGGATGTGAAAGATCCCAAGGCACTATTTCGAAGAAGAGCAGGGGAGTTATCCCTGGTGTCCTGGGGCCAATATTTATTCCTCAATCAACATCAATAAAAATACAGATTATCTGGTCATTATCACATTGCTGTTCGTGGGATCTTGCTGTACGCAAATTGGCTGCCGCATTTCCCACATTACAACAGTGACTCCACTTCAAAAAAAATGTACTTCATTGGCTGTAAAGCGTCTGGTGGTTGTAAAAGGTGCTATATAAATGCAAATCTTTCTTTAGGGAAGGAAATCTGCCACCCTTACCCGGTCTGGCCTATATGTGACTCCAGACCCACAGCAATGTGGCTGATTCTTAACTGCCCTCTGAAATGGCCTAGCACTCGGTTATACACAACCGCTATGACCTTCACCACAAGGACGGCAGCGGTTCAAGGAGGTGGCTCACCACTACCTTCTCAAGGAGAATTAGGGATGGGCAATAAATGCCGGCCTTGCCAGTGACGCCCACATCCCAGGAACGAATAATAAAAAAATATGGGCCTCAAAAGAAAATAGGAAGGGTGGGGGGGTGATAAAAAAGGAAGAATTTTTCTAACAGGGCTGTAGAACAGAAACTTAAGAAAGGTATTAAAAGAGGACTGGATGAATTTCCTTTGGTGAAAATAATACAGAGCTCTTAGTTTCAGGAAACTGCTGGTTTGTGTCAATGGTCTCCAGCTGCCCAAAACATTCTAATTACAGGAAACTCTCGATTTACCGGCACCTAAATAACCGGAAATCTTGGTTAACCGGCAAAATGCAGGAGTAGGTTCAGGTAAGTTTTACTTCATATTACTGGCCGTTCCTCGATCTGTGGCTGTGCAATCGGGTGTGGCTGCAGCTGTTGCTAAGCTACAGAGACGCTTGGATCTTGTGGCCATTGTTCCTGCACCTGTTGCTAATCAACAGGGAAGCCTGGGTTTGTTGCTGTATATGGGGCTCTCAGCTCTAGTACCTTTTAAACTATAGCTCTCGGTAATCCGGACTTTTTGATAAACCGGCGCCACGCCGGTCCCGTCGGTGCCAGATAAAAAAGAGTTTCCTGTATGTTAATATCCTATTTGTTGTTTTAGAAGCATAGTGAAATTCTCCTCTATCCACAATAGTAACTATTCTGCCCTTGCAGCGCGTTCCTATGCAGAGCTAGACAGGTAGCTAACAACTTGATATCTTCCCATAAAAATCACAAGGCTTGACTTTTCTTGTAAACTTTACTGAAAGATTCTTATTGTGAAACTGAAATACAATACAGAAATGGAAGCACACATTAGTATACAAGCACATAACTGATATGCATACACAAATTTAGGTAAGCCTGAGCAACACAGTGCATTTGGCATGTAACTTACCAAAACACGTGGAAACACAGCTTACTGTGAATATACATTTAGCAAACTGAAAGGCATTCTCTTACATTCACTTTAAATTAGCCCTGTACATAGTGCATCAAAATACAGCTACAAGTTAACCAGCTAGATGCAGAGAGCGAGCACTTCACGGCTAGCTGTGCAGGTTTGCTTACAGAGAAAGGTTACAAACTAAACATTTTCTGCAAAATATAGTGTACACTAATCATCTATAACATTCTCAAGTACTTACAGACAAATAGTGTCCAAGGCCGGAGCGTAACAAGAAAATAACTGCCAGACCATGTGTCGAGCTGCAGGTCTTGTGCTATACAGTAGTTTACTTTACTGCACTTTACTGCGCTTTACTGCACTTGCTAGGTACCAAATATCCACTAGGTGGTGGCACACAATGGAAATCGACCCAAGTTACTCAAACTCCTGAATTAACTTGAAACTAACATAAATTCCTAAAGGGAGGCAGCACAGTAACAAATATATTCCTTTAAAATTGCTACAATTTCAGCAATGCCCATCCATAAACGAGCGCGCTCTCAATGAGAGGCATTAGTCATGGCAAGAGCTCACCTACAAAATGCCAATTAAGCTGGCTTCAGATGGGGTCATCATGTCAACATCACCTTAACCTCCATACCATTCAGAAATAGGTCCGATCAGATAATTCACAGTACTAACTCGAGGAAGTTCAATCTTGAATGGCAGCAGATACTACATCATTAACCCTGTGTGCATCAATGATCTCACTGTGTTCATTTTGGTCCTTTACTCTCTCAGGCTCAATAACCCCGCCAAACCCAGAGATTTCATAAGTAGTGTTTAAATAGAAAGACTGGAAATGTCAATAAAAATAGATCTTTGGAATATCAAAAAAAGACTTACATTTTTTAGTACCTTTCACTTTACAGCCAATGAGGTTCTCTTTGAAGTGTAGTCACTGTTGTAATGTAGGAAACCTGACAGCCAATTTACGCACAGCAAGGTCCCACAAACAGCAATGCGATAATATAAGAACATAAGAAATAGGAGCAGGAGTAGGCCATTCGGCCCTTCGAGCCTGCTCCGCCATTCAATGAGATCATGGCTGATCTTCTGCCTCAACTCCATTCACCGGCCCTATCGCCATATCTCTTGATGCCCTTACTAGTCAGAAATCTATCGACTTCTGTTTTGAATATACCCAATGACTGAGCCTCCACAGCCCTTTGGGGTAGAGTGGCCCCTGGTTCTAGACTCCCCAGCCAAGGGAAACAATGACCAGATAATCCTGTTTTTGTTATGTTAGAACATAAGAACATAAGAATTAAGAGCAGGAGTAGGTCATACGGCCCCTCGAGCCTGCTCCGCCATTCAATAAGATCATGGCTGATCATGTTGATTGAGGGGTAAACATTGAGCCAGTACACCGGGAATAACTCCCGTGCTCTTCTTGAAAATAGTGCCATTGGATCTTTTAGGTCCACACAAAAGGTGCCACACAAAAGATTATTGCTCAAGATAAAAAATCACGGGATTGGGGGTAATATTCTGGCGTGGGTGGAGGATTGGCTCTCTAACAGAAGGCAGAGAGTTGGGATAAATGGTTCATTCTCAGACTGGCAATCAGTAACTAGTGGTGTTCCACAGGGGTCAGTGCTGGGTCCCCAACTCTTTACAATCTATATTAACGATTTGGAGGAGGGGACCGAGTGTAACATATCAAAGTTTGCAGATGATACAAAGATGGGACGGAAAGTAGTGAGTGAGGAGGACATAAAAAACCTGCAAAGGGACATAGACAGGCTAAGTAAGTGGGCAGAGATTTGGCAGATGGAATACAATACTGGAAAGTGTGAGGTTATGCACTTTGGCAGGAAAAATCATAGAGCAAGTTATTATCTTAATGGCAAGAAACTGGAAAGTACTGTAGTACAAAGGGATCTGGGGGTCCTGGTGCACGAAACTCAAAAAGTTAGTATGCAGGTGCAGCAAGTGATCAAGAAGGCCAATGGAATGTTGGCTTTTATTGCTAGGGGGATGGAATATAAAAACAGGGAGGTATTGCTGCAGTTGTACAAGGTATTGGTGAGACCGCACCTGGAATACTGCGTACAGTTTTGGTGTCCATACTTAAGAAAAGACATACTTGCTCTCGAGTCAGTACAAAGAAGGTTCACTCGGTTAATCCCGGGGATGAGGGGGTGGTCATATGAGGAGAGGTTGAGTAGATTGGGACTCTACTCATTGGAGTTCAGAAGAATGAGAGGCGATCTTATTGAAACATATAAGATTGTGAAGGGGCTTGATCGGGTGGATGCAGTGAGGATGTTCCCAATGATGGGTGAAACTAGAACTAGGGGGCATAATCTTAAAATAAGGGGCTGCTCTTTCAAAACTGAGATGAGGAGAAACTTCTTCACTCAGAGGGTGGTAGGTTTGTGGAATTTGCTGCCCCAGAAAGCTGTGGAAGCTACATCATTAAATAAATTTAAAACAGAAATAGATAGTTTCCTAGAAGTAAAGGGAATTAAGGGTTACGGGGAGCGGGCAGGAAATTGGACATGAGTCTAGGTTCGGAATGGTCATGGCCCTGTGGGTAGTGGAGTGGGCCCAGGGGCCGTGTAGCCTGGTTCTGCTCCTGCTGTGTTCTAATTCTGTGTTAGATTTCAGGAGATGGTTTTATTCCTGTTCCTGGCTGGGGTGGAGATCGCCTTTACAGAAGGTAAGTACTGTAGAAAATATAGGGACAGAGTGATCTCCTGGAAGAATTTCGATCGCCTAGATGGGTCGGAGAGGAATTTCCCAGATTTTTTTCTCCCAAATTGGCCATTGGGTCTTTTATCTGGTTTTTCGCCTCTCCCGGGAGATCACATGGGTTCGGGTGGATGGAGAGTGATAGAAGATTTGAGGTTAGGATCAGATCAGCCATGATCTTATTGAATGGTGGAGCAGGCTCGAGGGGCCGATTGGCCTACTCCTGCTCCTATTTCTTATGTTATGTTTTTTTTTCTTATGTTAAGCCCACCTGAGAGAGCAGACCGGGCCTCAGTTTAACATCTCATCTGAAAGACGGCACCTCCAACAGTTCAGCACTCCCTCAACACTGCACTTGGAGTGTCAGCCTAGATTTTTGTGTTCAAGTGCTGCTGGAGGTGGGACTTGAACCCACAACTTTCTAACTCAGCGGCAAGGGTGCTAACCACTGAGGCACAGATGACACTGAAATAAAGTGAAACAATTGCTACAAGGCTCAGAATTACCAGCAGACACCAAGTACCCAGTTATCAAAATGGAGACTGAGGACAAAAAGCAGGGGGCTGACATTACCTCTGAAGATGCACGGCATCAAGAAGTCAAAACAGAACTTAATATCACAGAACTCCCAAAAATGAAAGTGGAGCCTGAAAGCACTGAATCACAGATTGTAACTGAGTCAAAAGACCTAACTAGTGTGTTCAAACACCCAAACTGTCTGTGGAAATGAACAGCTACCCTCAGTAAACCCAGATTTGCATGAGTAGCAACAGACCTTTTCTTACTGATTCTTTGGAGCTTTTACAACTGAGCTCGGGCACCGCAGGGACTGGAGTGTACAGCGGATAGTTGTAATAACATCATGATTTAATGATTAAAGTTTCCTTTGGTCTGGTGATTAAGTTATCAGTTGTGCTTTTTAAAAAAAAAAAAAGTGTGGTGGGGAGGGGGGGCAATTTTTGTTTAGTTTTTGCTGCAGTTGTACAGGGCCTTGGTGAGACCACACCTTGAGTATTGTGTGCAGTTTTGGTCGCCTTATCTGAGAAAGGATGTTCTTGCCATGGAGGGAGTGCAGCAAAAATTCACCAGACTGATACCTGGGATGGCAGGAATGACGTATGAGGAGAGATTGGGTCGATTGGGCTTATACTCACTGGAGTTTAGAAGAATGAGAGGGGATCTCATTGAAACTTATAAAATTCTAACAGCACTAGACAGACTAGATGCAGGAAGGATGTTCCCGATGGCCGGGGAGTCCAGAACCAGGGGTCACCGTCTCAGGATAAGGGGTAAGCCATTTAGGACCGAGATGAGGAGGAATTTCTTCACCCAGAGAGTGGTGAACCTGTGGAATTCTCTACCACAGAAGGCAGTGGAGGCCAATTCATTAAATATATTCAAGAAGGAGTTAGATATATTTCTTAAGGCTAAAGGGATCAAAGGATATGGAGAGAAGGCAGGGACAGGGTACTGAGTTTGGGTGATCAGCCATGATCTCATTGAATGGCGGAGCAGGCTCGAGGAGCCGAATGGCTTACTCCTGCTCCTATCTTCTATTTGCTTATGTTTCTATGTAACTCCCAAAAATGAAACTGGAGCCTGAAAGCACTGAATCACAGTTAGTAACTGAGTCAAAAGTCCTCGTGTATTCAAACACCCAAACTGCCTGTGGAAATGAACAACAGCTACCCTCAGTAAACCCAGATTTGCATGAGTAGCAACATAACTTTTCTTACTGATTCTTTGGAGCTTTTACAACTGAGCTCGGGCACCGCAGCGACTGGAGTGCACAGCGGATAGTTGTAATAACATCATGATTTAATGTTTAACGTTTCCTTTGGTCTGGTGATTAAGTTATCAGTTGTGCTTTTTTTTAAAAAAGTGTGGTGGGGAGCGGGGGGGGGGGGCAATTTTTGTTTCATTTTCGGTGCCTGGGTGACAACCCAGTGTCTCCTGGTGAGTCATTTTAGAAAAGTGCAGCAGAGGCTCCAGCCAACCAGCACAGGGATGATGGGCAGAATGGCCTCTCCTCCTTGAAGGTATCATCACCAACTACAACAACTATGGAGCAGGTGCGGCGCATAGCCTGCCGGGAGCTGTAGTTTCCGGTCGGCGCCTGGCTCCAGCCTGGCGGGCGGGGCGGGGGCCGAGAGGAACTACAAGACCCAGAATGCCGTTCACCGGAAGCGCGGTTGCCAGGGCGATGAGAAAACAATATGGCGTCGCTCGGCTGGGTTCGGCGCAAAAGGACTCTGGAGTTGTCTGGGAGAGTCGGAGATTAAATATATAGATATATACATATATATATATTTTAACGATTGTAACTATCAGGAAAGTGTTTTTATTTTTGGGTGGGGAAGAGATTGGAGCTGCCTGGGGAGGCTATGGCTGCGGGGATGGACGAGGAGAACCTGCAGGACCTATACTCCTGGGTGGACACCATCCACCTGTCCAGGGCCAAGCGCAACATCGCCAGGGACTTCAGTGATGGAGGTGAAAGAAAGAAAGAAAGACTTGCAATAACTTATACTTGTCAGCTGTGGCTCAGCTGGTAGCGCACTCGCCCCTGAGTCAGAAGGTTCTGGGCTCCAAGTCCCACACCAGGGTACTCGAGCACATAAAGCTAGGCTGACATAGAAACATAGAAGATAGGAGCAGGAGTAGGCCATTCGGCCCCTTGAGCCTGCTCCGCCATTTAATGCGATCATGGCTGATCATCCAAATTCAGTACCCTGTCCCTGCCTTCTCCCCATATCCCTTGATCCCTTTAGCCTTAAGAAATATATCCAACTCCTTCTTGAATATATTTAAAGAATTGGCCTCTACTGCCTTATGTGGTAGAGAATTCCACAGGTTCACCACTCTCTGGGTGAAGAAATTCCTCCTCATCTCTGTCCTAAATGGCTTACCCCTTATCCTTAGACTATGACCCCTGGTTCTGGACTCCCCGACCATCGGGAACATCCTTCCTGCATCTAGTCTGTCCAGTCCTGTCAGAATTTTATAAGTTTCAATGAGATCCCCTCTCATTCTTCTAAACTCCAGCGAGTATAGACCCAATCTCTCCTCATACGTCATTCCTGCCATCCCAGGTATCAGCCTGGTGAATCTTCGCTGAACTCCCTCCATGGCAAGAACATCCTTCCTCAGCTAAGGCGACACTCCCAGTGCAATGCTGAGGGAGTGCTGCACTGTCGGAGGTGCCGTCTTTCGATGAGACGTTAAACCGAGGCCCCGCCTGCTCTTTCTCAGGTGGACGTAAAAGATCCCATGGCACTATTTCGAAGAAGAGCAGGGGAGTTATCCCCTGTGTCCTGGTCACTGTTGCAATACAGAAAACGCGCAGCAAATTTGCGCACAGCAAGCTCCCGCAGGCAGCAATGTGATAATAAGCTTTTTTTTAGTGATATCGATTGAGGGATAAATATTGGCCGGGACACCGGGGATAACTCCCCCGCTCCTTTTTTTTCCGCAGCGAGTGGTTAGGATCTGGAGTGCGCTGCCTGCAAGGGTGGTGGAGGCAGACTCAATCGTGGCAGCTTTCCAAAGGAAATTGCATAAGTAGCTGAAGGAATTTTTTTTTTGCAGGGCTAAGGGGAAAGGGATTAGCCAAGCACTAGGGTTTATTTCTAGAGGGATAGATTTGAAAAGTAGGGACGCTATGCTAAAACCTGTATCGACCCTTGGTTAGACCACACTTGGAGTACTGCGTACAGTTCTGGTCGCCGTACTTTAAAAAGGATTTTGAGGCGCTGGAGAGGGTTCAGAGAAGATTTACAAGGATGATACCAGAAATGCGAGGGTATACATATCAGGAACGGATGAATAGGCTGGCTCTCTTTTTTCTCTTGAAAAACAAAGGCTGAGGGGTGACCTAATAGAGGTCTTTAAAATTATGAAAAATTTTGATGGAGTGGATACAGAGAGAATGTTTCCACTTCTGAGGAAGAGTATAACTAGAGGCCATCAATATAAGATAGTCACCAAGAAATCCAATAGGGAATTCAGAAGAAATGTCTTTACCCAAAGAGTGGTGAGAATGTGGAACTCGCTACCACAGGGAGTAGTTGAAGTGAATAATATAGATGCATTTAAGGGGTGGTTAAATAAGCATATGAGGCAGAACGGAATAGAGGGTTATGCTGATAGATTTAGATGAGGAAAGATGGGAGGAGGCTCAAGTGGAGCATAAACACCGGCATGGACTGGTTGGGCCGAATGGCCTGTTTCTGTGCCGTATCTCCTATGTAATGTAGCTGAAGTGCTCTTGCAGAGAGCTGGCACAGGCTCGACAGGCCGAATGGCCTTCTGTGCTGTAACCATTCTATGATTCAATAAGTACCATGGGATCTTTTACACCCACCTGAGAGGGCAGACGGGGCCTTGGTTTAATGTCTCATCTGAAAGACGGCACCTTCCGACAGTGCAGCACTCCCTCAGTACTGTGCTGGAGCATCAGGCTAGATTTTTGTGCTCCAGTCTCTGGAGTGGGACTTTGAACCCAGCAGCCTTCTGATTCAGAGGCGAGGGTACTACCCACTGAGCCACAGCTGACACTCGCAACCGCCCCTTCACTGTGCTGCTGCCCAATCAGCAGCTTCACCCGCACCCAACAACAGAACTTTACTCTGTCGAGCCTATTTTAATGTGATTTAATGTATTTAAAATGTGACCAAGTTTAATATATGTGCAAAAGAAAACAATGGAAATGCTGCAAATCTGAAACAAAAGCAGAAAGTGTTGCTCACGCACCTATATACAGGCACAGACACACACATAACACATACAGGAAACTTTGGTTTATCTGGAGGTTAACTGTCCGGAATGCTCGAGCCACCAGCAAAAATAAGGAGCTGTTTCGTTAGGTTTTTTTTCTTTTCGTTGCTTTTTTTTCACCAGTCAGGCTCTGCAAGGTCTCGCTGAAGCTGTTGCTAAGCTACAGAGACGCTTGCAAGGTACGGCCGACTGTTTAGAAGCTGTTGCTAAGCAACAGAGTTTGTTGCTAGATACGGAGCTCAAAATCTCTGTATGTTTCAACATTAGCGCTGGTTTGTCCGGCAGTTTTGATGGGACGGCAACAGCTCGGTCCCATCGGTGCCGGATAGCACAAAGTTTCCTGTACATACACACACCTATATACAGGCACACACAACACATACATACACACACCTATATACAGGCACAGGCACACACAACACATACATACACACACCTATATACAGGCACAGACACACACAACACATACATACAAACACCTATATACAGGCACAGACACACACATAATACATACACGCACCGATATACAGGCACACACATACATAATACATACACACACCTATATACAGGCACAGACACATACATAACACATACATACACACCTTTATAGAGGCACAGACACACACAACACAACATACACCTTTATACAGGCACAGACACACACAACACGTACATACACACACCTATATACAGGCACAAACACATACATACACACCTTTATACAGGCACAGACACACACAACACATACACACACCTTTATACAGGCACAGACACACACATAACACGTACATACACACTTTTATACAGGCACAGACACACAACACGTACATACACACACCTATATACAGGCACAGACACGTACATACACACACCTATATACAGGCACAGACACACACATAACACGTACATACACACCTATATACAGGCACAGACACACACATAACACGTACATACACACCTATATACAGGCACAGACACACACATAACACGTACATACACACCTTTATACAGGATCAGACACACACGCATATATACAGGCACAGACACACACATAACACATAAATACACACACCCCCTTTCCCCCCCACTCCCCCCCTTCCCCCCCACACACACACACCCTTTCCCCCCCACACACCCCCTTTCCCCCCCACCCACTCCTTCCCCCCCACACCCCCGCTTTCCCCTGCACACCCCACCTTTCCCCCCCACACCCCACCTTTCCCCCCCACACCCCACCTTTCCCCCCAAGACCCCTTTCCCCCACCCCTTTCTCTCTCTCCTTCCCTCTCTCTGTCTCTCTCCTTCCCTTTCTCTCTCTCTCTCTCCTTCCCTCTCTCTCTCTCCATCCCTCTCTCTCTCCTTCCCTCTCTCTCTCTCTCTCTCCTTCCCTCTCTCTCTCTCCTTCCCTCTCTCTCTCTCTCCTTCCCTCTCCCTCTCTCCCTCCCTCTCTCTCTCCTTCCCTCTCTCTCTCCTTCCCTTTCTCTCTCTCTCTCCTTCCCTCTCTCTCTCTCTCCTTCCCTCTCTCTCTCCTTCTCTCTCCTTCCCTCTCTCTCTCTCTCCTTCCCTCTCTCTCTCCTTCTCTCTCCTTCCCTCTCTCTCTCCTTCTCTCTCCTTCCCTCTCTCTCTCCTTCCCTCTCTCTCTCCTTCCCTCTCTCTCTCCTTCTCTCTCCTTCCCTCTCTCCGTCCCTCCTTCCCTCTCTCTCTCTCTCTCCTTCCCTCTCTCTCTCCTTCCCTCTCCCTCTCTCTCTCCTTCCCTCTCTCTCTCTCCTTCCCTCTCTCTCTCTCTCCTTCCCTCTCTCTCTCCTTCCCTCTCTCTCTCTGTCTCTCTCTCCTTCCCTCTCTGCTTCCCTCTCTCTCACACACTCCCAGTCTCTCTCTCTCTCTCCCCCAGTCTCTCTCTCCTTCCCTCTCTCTTTCCCTCTCTCTTTCCCTCTCTCTCTCCTTCCCTCTCTCTCTCTCTCCTTCCCTCTCTCTCTCCTTCCCTCTCTCTCTCCCTCCTTCTCTCTCCTGCCCTCTCTCTCTCCTTCCCTCTCTGCTTCCCTCTCTCTCTCTCTCACACACTCCCAGTCTCTCTCTCTCTCTCCCCCAGTCTCTCTCTCTCTCTCTCTCCCAGTCTCTCTTTCTCTCTCTCCCCCAGTCTCTCTCTCTCTCTCCCCCAGTCTCTCTCTCTCTCTCTCCCCCAGTCTCTCTCTCTCCCCCAGTCTCTCTCCCCCAGTCTTTCTCTCTCCCCAGTCTCTCTCTCCCCCAGTCTCTCTCTCCCCCAGTCTCTCTCTCTCCCCCAGTCTCTCTTGCTCCCCCAGTCTCTCTCGCTCCCCCAGTCTCTCTCTCTCCCCAGCCTCTCTCTCTCCCCCAGTCTCTCTCTCTGCCCAGTCTCTCTCTCTCCCCCAGTCTCTCTCTCTTCCCCCCAGTCGCTCTCTCTCTTCCCCCCAGTCGCTCTCTCTCTTCCCCCCAGTCGCTCTCTCTCTTCCCCCCAGTCGCTCTCTCTCTTCCCCCCAGTCGCGCTCTCTCTCTCTTCCAACAACAACATGCCCTCAAAAAAGTCTCAGCACCGCCGGGCACCCCTAGCTAGTCTATATATATAAAAGAGCTCTTCTGTCTGTCCCGATGTCTGTCCCGATGTCTGTCTGTCTGTCCGTGTTCTATACGTTTGAAAGTTATAGAGCGTACCGACGCGCGCGTCGCCTCAAAAGAAAGCTTGCGATTCCGGACCGGTCATAGGCGTATTTACGTTTCGGCCGGACAAAAATCGCGCCCGCGGTATCCGAAAAACGTTCAGCGTTCCGCTCATTAGCATCTCATTAGCGACCGTGTGACGTCGAGGTCGACCAATCGGACGGCGGGTTCCTGGCGCGTGCCATCCTACAGTTGAGTGTCGAGTGACTCGACGATTGACCAATCCTACGCTTCGGTGACCTGACCGGTCGACCAATCGGTGCGTGTGTGGGCGGGCCTTATCCTTCTGAACCGAGGTGAGTGGCCGCCATCTTGATTTTTCACGATTTTTTTCCCACACTTTCAGTGTGTTAGGGAACTAAGGTAAATATTTGAATTATGTGTTAGGGAATTAATTAACAATTTATTTGAGTTTTATATTGGGCCAGAAATTCCAGGCCAGAAGCGTGAGTACGGTCGGCTTACTCACGCTTCTGGCCGTTGGAAATGCCGGCGTTCAGCATGAACAGCGCATGCGGGGAACGCCGGCATTTCCAGACCTCGAGCGCGTGCGACTGCACAGGCAGCGCTTGCGCAGTGAACTTCGTGGATTTCATTCATGAAATCCGTGAGGGTAAGTCCTTAGAAGTTGCACTTGGAAAAAGCAAGTGTAAAGTTGTTCATTGGCTGCGGAGGAAGATATATTTTATCGTGGAGCTTTTGAAATGCAATATTTTTGTTTGGGAAAGGGAGGGAAGTTATTTTAAGAAATTTTAAGTAAGTTTTAAAGTTTAAATTTTTTTTTTAAAAGGGTTTTCAGAACGGTAGGTAGAAGGAGCAATTGTGGCTGTGTGAATGGAATGTGAGAATGAGTTATGTATGTATGTCCACATATATTCCTTTACGTATATGTATGTATGTTTTATATTCCTTTACTAATGTGTATGAATGTATGTTTTTAATTATGATTTTCCAATAAGTTACTTTCTCTGAAAGTCATAATTAAATAATACATTCATACACATAAATAAAGGAATATATACATAACACGCAAAGGAATATATACAGACATACATACTTTCAGAAGCTCCACGATAAGAAATAGCTTCCTCCGCAGCCTGTGGAGCAACTGTACCCATGCTTTTTTCATGTGTAAGTTGTAATGACTGGACCTCACTGAAAGCATTAATGAAAGCGGCGAATTATACTGCGCACGCGCTGCCTGTGCAGTCGCACGCGTTCTGCCTCTGAACCCCTTCGTTCAGAGGACAGGAAATGCCGGTTTTCCCCACATGCACTGTGAATGCTGAAAACCGGCATTTCATCCGGCCAGATGCGTAAGTACCCCGACCGTACTAGCGCATTTGGAAGGGAATTACTGGGCCAACATTTTACATGTCAATAAAATAAAAAATTTAACAATTGCACGACTTGCCCCCTTGCACCTGCGACTGAGGGCCCAAGGAGGTGCATTGCGCAAGAGGTCATCATCGTACGTATCCTCACACTGTTCCCTTTGGGGAACTGTATGAAGTGGTGGAAGGAGTTATGGCCGTGATTAACGCTCATTCCGTGACCGTAACCATCTTTGAACCAGCCATTAGGGTGGTTAGTCCTATGGCGGGAGGGTTTTACGGGCTCCCACAACCCATCTGAGGGGGGGGGGCCACCAACACCCACGGACGCAAGTATCCCGCTGGATGTCCACCCAGAATTTAAAGTTGGAGCTCCGACTCCACTTGCCGGGACTGTCTGGAGTGGGGTTCAAAACCCTACTCCTTCTGGCCCAGCGGCGGGGATGCTTACTGCTACGCAAAAGGCCCACTCCGCACAAAAGGTGACACCCATACGTTTCCTGCGCCTTTTCCCTCCCCGTGACTGGAGCCCTATGCTGCCATTTCACGTTGCTAATTGGATTGGGCCTTTGTCATAGCGGTAGGATCCCCGCCGCTGGGCCAGATTAGGGTAGGGTTTCGAACCCCGCTCCAGACAGTCCCGGCAAGTGGAGTCGGAGCTCCGGCTCTAAATTCTGGGTTGACATCCAGTGGGATATTTGCGTCCGTGGGTGTGGGTGGACCCCCCTCCTTGTATAGCTTGTGGGAGCCCCTAAAACCCTCCCGCCATAGGACTAACCGCCCTAATGGCTGGTTCAAAGATGGTTACGGTCACGGAATGAGCGTCAATCATGGCCATAAATCCTTCCACCACTTCATACAGTTCCCCAAAGGGAACAGTGTGAAGACACGTATGACGACGACATTGCTAAATAAATAAATGGAATTAAAAAAATTCTTTTAGGGCTTTTAAAAGTCTTTAAATTGCTTTAATTCTCTTTAAAACTACTTCAGATTACTCAAAATAATGTAAACATTTAAAAAAGTTTATAAAAGTTACCAAAATCTTCAAAAAACTTCCAAAAACCTATTTAAACTGCTGCTTTGCATGTAAAAATCCTTAGCAGCTTGACAGAAACATTGGGGGCGTGTCCAGTGAAACTGAGACCTCAAGGGGCGTGTCTCACTTACACTGCACGCTCCTGGCTTCGCGCTGGCTGCACTCCTGGGCGGCGTGACGTCATACGCTGCCCGGGAATGTGCTTTCTATTTCTGCAAGTTCAGGCGTCCCAGAAGCTGATCGGCACGAGCGCGGGGTAAGTGCAAATACGGGGCTTGCACGCGCTGCAAGCCCCGTTCTGGAATTTCTGGGCCATTGTGTTTAGCAACCCCCCCCCTCCTCCTCACCCTCGCGCAGGGGGGACTCGGTGCTGCTCTCCAGGCCCGCTGCAGGCAGGCCTGAAGCTCAAAAAATTTCTCTCTCTCTCTCTCTCTCTCTTCCCTCTCTCTCTCTCCTCCTCTTCCCTCTCTCTCTCTCCTTCTCCTCTTCCCTCTCTCTCCTCTTCCCTCTCTCTCTCTCTCTCTCTACTTCCCCCTCTCAGGTTTGACGGTGTCGGGGCAGGAGCGGGCGGGCCGCCCGAAGTGAGCCGCTCGCTAACGGCTGCCAGCCCGCAGGGTTTCCCTGCCTACTCCCCGCGGGCCGCCTCGCGCCGCTGGCACTGACCGCGCATGCGCCGCCCGCCCGCGAGAGCCCGCTCTGGCTTTTTTTTTAAACGGCTGTCCCCGATCTCAATCGGCATCAGCCACGAGGGTCAAGGTGCGCGTGCAGCAGGAGCAGCTGAGACGCGGCCGTCTCTCTGTTCTGCGCTCGGCTCGGGCGGGGGGGCGGGTCTCTCAGCCGCAATCAGCGATCTGGAGGGCGGGGCTCCGGAGAGCGGGAGGGCGGGGCTCCGGAGAGTGGGACGCCGCTGCTCGGGAGGGCGGGGGGCGGGAGGCGGGACATCGGGGGGCGGGAGATCGGGGGGCGGGACATCGGGAGATCGCGGGGCGGGACATCGGGAGATCGCGGGCCCGGACTACAGATCGGGGGGGGGCGGGGCTCGGGATATCGGGGGGGCGACCCTCAGGGGGGCGGGGCTCCAGAGATCGGGGGCGGGGGCTCGGGGGGTCGGGGCTTAGGAGATCGGGGGGGGCGGGGCTCGGGGGGTGCGGGGCTCGGGAGATCGGGGGGGGCGGGGCTCGGGAGATCGGGGGGGGGCCGTGCTCCTGAGATGGGGGGGGCGGGGCTCGGGAGATGGGGGGGCGGGGCTCGGGATATCGGGGGGGGGCGGTGCTCGGGAGATGGAGGGGTGGGGCTCGGGAGATCGGGGGGGGCGGGGCTCGGGTGACTGGGGGGGCGGGGCTCGGGGACTCTCCCCCTTCCCTCCCTCCCCTCTCCCCCTCCCCTCCCCTTCCCCCTCCCCCCTCCACTCCCCCCTGAAAAAATTTCTCTCTCTTCCCTCTCTCTCCCAGTCTCTCTCTCTCTCCCCCAGTCTCTCTCTCTCTCCCCCTCAGTCTCTCTCTCTCTCTCTCCCCCATTCTCTCTCTCTCTCCCCGTCTCTCTCCTCTCTCTCCCCCCATCTCTCTCCTCTCTCTCCCCCCAGTCTCTCTCTCTCCCGTCTCTCTCTCTCTCCCCCAGTCTCTCTCTCTCTCTCCCAGTCTCTCTCTCTCTCCCCCAGTCTCTGTCTCTCTCTCCCCCTCAGTCTCTCTCTCTCTCTCTCCCCATTCTCTCTCTCTCTCTCTCTCTCCCCGTCTCTCTCCTCTCTCTCCCCCCAGTCTCTCTCTCTCTTTCTCTCTCTCCCGTCTCTCTCTCTCTCCCCCAGTCTCTCAGTTCAGTTTTCAGTTCAGTTCAGTTCAAATGCTTTATTGGCATGAAAGTTTACAGAGAACCATATTGCCAAAGCTTACATAGCAAAAAGGTACAGTTTTCCAACATTCTGTAGGTGTCAATCGATTTGACATTTGTTGGGTATATACAATATTACTTTTAAACAATATTAATTTTAAACAGTCTTTCTACTTCATTTGGTATGTTCAATATTAATTTTAAACAGTCTTACTTTTAAACAGTCCTCAGGTTGTGACATGTTGTTACATATTTAGCCCCAAGGTATGGTCTGTCTCCTTCTCCTAGGACTAATCTCAATTTTGACAGATCATCCAATTCCTTGAAATCTGGGGTTGTTTGGCTTAGCTTGTTGAATAATATGTTTCTTGATGTGTTGAATTTTTCGCATTTTAGGAGGAAATGCATTTCTGTTTCAACCTCGCCAGCCAGACATTGATCGCATATTCTATTCTCTCTAGGCTGCCAGGATTTCTTGTATCTGCCTTTTTCAATTTCCAGTTGGTGGTCGCTTAGTCTGTACCTGGTGAGGGTCTGTCTCTGTTTTGTGTCTCTGATGGTCGTGAGGTAGTCTGCCAGTTTATATTCTCTTTTTAGGGCCCGGTAACATTCTAATCTGCTTTGGCTTTCGGTTATTTTGTTCCAATGTTCCAGGTAGGTTTCTTTGCATTTTTTAATGATTTGGTTCACTCGGATTGGTGTTTGGACGGCTGTGTTGGTCTGGGGCTGGTCAGGGTCCGGCTGAGTACTTAGTTTCAGTAGCAGCTGACTCAGGGGACTCTTTTCTGGGTTTAGCTCTTGGGTCTGAAAGGCTTCTGAAAGTCCAAATACACCACATCCACTGGTTCTCCCTTATCTATTTTACCAGTTACATCCTCAAAAAATTCCAGTAGATTAGTCAAGCATGATTTACCTTTTGTAAATCCATGTTGACTTTGTCCGATGCAGTCACTGCTTTCCAAGTGCTCTGCTATTACATCTTTTATAATGGACTCTAGCATTTTCCCCACTACCGATGTCAGGCTTACCGGTCTATAATTCCCTGCTTTTTCTCTACCACCTTTTTTGAATAGTGGGGTAACATTAGCTACCCTCCATTCCACGGGTACTGTTCCAGAGTCTATCGAGTTCTGGAAGATGACCAGCAATGCATCTACTATTTCTAGGGCCACTTCCTTAAGTACCCTGGGATGTAGATTATCAGGCCCTGGGGATTTATCGGCCTTCAGTCCCATCAATTTTCCTAACACCATTTCCCTACAAATACTGATTTCTTTCAGTTCCACCCTTTCATCAGACCCTATGTTCCCCGGCATCTCTGGGAGTTTATTTGTGTCCTCATTTGTGAAGACAGAACCAAAATATGTATTTAGTTGGTCTGCCATTTCTTTGTTCCCCATTATAAATTCCCCTGATTCTGACTGCAAGGGACCTACGCTTGACTTCACCAATCTTTTTCTCTTCACATATCTATAAAAGCTTTTACAGTCAGTTTTTATGTTCCCTGCAAGCTTACTCTCATATTCTATTTTCCCTTTCTTAATTAATCCCTTTGTCCTCCTTTGTTGAATCCTAAACTGCTCCCAATCCTCAGGATTATTGCTTTTTCTGGCCAATTTATATGTCCTCTCCTTGGATCTTATGCTATCCCTAATTTCCCTTGTTAGCCACGGTTGAGTCACGTTTTTTGTTTTATTTTTATGCCAAACTGGGCTGAACAAATTCTGTAGCTCATCCATTCGGTCTTTGAATGTTTGCCATTGCCTATCCACCGTCAACCCTTTGAGTGCCATTCCCCAATCAATCCTACCCAACTCGCTCCTCAGACCATCGTAGTTTCCTTTATTTAAATTGAGGACCCTAGTCTCTGAGTCAACTACTTCATTCTCCATCTTAATGAAGAATTCGATCATATTATGATCGCTCTGACCCAAGGGGCCTCATACAACAAGATTGCTAATTAATCCTTTCTCGTTACATAACATCTTGTTCATCAGCCTATTATGGCCTTTTGAAAATCCAGGTAAATTATATCTACTGCATTACCATTGTCTGCTCTCTCTGTTACCTCTCCAAAAAATTTAATAAGGTTGGTCAAGCAAGACATTTCCTTTTGAAACCCATTGATGATGAAGATAAATCTGGCATCCTCAGGAATCCCAGTTAGAAAACCTATGATTTAAATTAAATTAAATTGAGTCTTCCCCTAAGAAAGTGTCACTACTTGTGCTACTTATTAAGGGTTCAGGCCAATTACTAAAATAACCCTGAAAATTCCAGGTAGCATAGAATCATCGAATGATACAGCACAGAAGGAGGCCATTCGGCCCATTGTGCCTGTGCCTTTGCATGTTGGATTTCGTATGCAAGCTACATTATGGCAATGCTATTACTGTTGTAGCATGTATTTCATCATGGAGTTTAACACATTTTTCTGTCAGCTCTTGTCTTCCATTCAGTTCAGTGCTGCTCTCCCATATAGTACTTTTTCCCTTGTATATGTGTGTTTTTTAGGGTCATAAGGTGGCATTGTATAACATTGTATTCTGCAGAATTTATCTATCTATGCCAGAATGATTTGTTGTAATAGCGGCAATGGTTTTCATTAAAATTCATTATAAAGTGTGCACGTATGTAGACCTCAGGCTGCAGGATTAAGGGATTGTGGTGACTCCCACACTTGAATAGGCTGCCAATTTCTCACAGTTTAAGCTCACAAATGCAAAGTGATTAATTGGCCGAGGTAGCAGAGGGCTGCCTGTATCTGTGAAACCGCAGCCTATTCAGGAGTGAGATAGCAGGAGATAAAAATGAAATTCAAGATCCAGCATGTCCCTTCTATATTGTGAATCTAGAGGAACAGGTAGGCTTTGCGCTTGTGATATTACTTCAGAGTCATAAATCCTAAAATTCTGTCTTCTTTGATTCCAGTTTTAATTGCCGAAGTGGTGAAGTTTCATTTCCCGAAACTGGTTGAAATGCACAACTACACACCGGCCAGCTCAACACAGCAGAAACTGAACAACTGGGCTCATCTGAACAGGTAACAGATTAATGTCACCAAAGAATGTGCAAAAGAAAGACAGTCAGTCACGGTTGGGCGTAGCACACTAAAGCAGTTGGCATAGGCTTTTGTCTCTTCCCCCACCCGCCTACACCACTATACCCAACTAAGTGGAGTGCATCGCCAGTAGGGTGTGACTTCTGGTCACCCCAGACATGCCCCACTGACCCTGGCTATATTTCCAGTCCTGGTTCATTTACATATGGGAGGTGACTTAGGTTGAAATGGCCCCAAATTACTTTCAAGTTCCTCTCCAAGTCAATTGCAAAATACTGCGGATGCTGGAAACCTGAAATAACAACAGAAAACGCTGGAGAAACTCAGCAGGCCAGGCAGCATCTGTGGAGCGAGAAACAGAGTTAACGTTTCAGGTCGAAGACCTTTCGTCAGAACTGGAAAAAAGCAGGAAATGGAGCAGATTTAAAAGCAAGGTTAAGGGCTGGGAAATGGGGGAGGGGATGAAAGAACAAAAGGGAAGGTCTGTGATGGGATGGAAGGCAGGAGAAGTAAAGAGGCATTAAGAGATCTTCAAGGCAAGAGGAGGTGGTAATGGGACAGGTTAAGAAACAAAGGATGGCTCTAGATGAAGTGTGAATTGCGCTGGCAGAATGAAAGACAGCTGCCATGTGGGAGGGGGAAAAAAAACACAAACAAAAAGTGTGGATAAAAAATATAAATATGATAGGGGCTGAGGTTATGATCTGAAATTGTTGAACTCTATGTTGAGTCCGGAAGGCTGTAAAGTGCCTAATCGAAAGATGAGGTGCTGTTCCTCGAGCTTACGCTGAGCTTCCATGGAACAATGCAAGAGGCCGAGGACGGTGAGGTCTGAGTGGGAGTGGAGCGGTGAATTAAAGTGACAGTCGACCGGAAGCTCGGGGTCCCCCTTACGTACATCCTGACTTGGGCATACATCACCGTTCCTTCATCATTGCTGGGCTAATATTGTGGAATTCCCTATCTAGCACCATTGTGGGGGTACCATCACCACAAGGACTGCAGCGGTTCAAGAATAAGGTCCTTCCACACCTTCTCGGGGGCAGCTACGCATAAGTCATAAATGACACCTTGCCAGCATCATCCACATCCTGAGTTTAAAGTTTTCTTTGGTAGAGCTATCCAAGTAATCCCACTCACCCTGCTCTCTCCCCATAGCCCTGCAAATTTTTCCCCTTGACGTATTTATCCAATTCCCTTTTGGCAGTTAACAATGAATCTGCTTCCATCGCCCTTTCAGGCAGTGCATTTCAGAACAACTCGCTGCCCAAAAAAAAAAATTCTCCTCATCTTCCCTCTGGTTCTTTTGCCAATTACCTTAAATCTGTGTCCTCTGGTTACCCACCCTCCTGTTACTGGAAACAGATTCGGCATGAGAAAGAGCAGTGTTAGTGCAATATTATAATTATATTTCATGTGCGATCTTGAACTGTGCAGATATTGTTCTCATCTCCACACTGATGCTGGCAGTTCATTAATTTGCTTCAGTCTTTTGAGTTCCTCTTTGCCATGGCTGCACAACACTGGCTTCTTTGGTGCAGGGAGGGAGGCCAGCATCTTCCATGTACTGAGAAGAATTTTTTTTTTAAATGTAAAGATCTACCATGGAATTCAGAGCACCTCCTATTAAAATGAATGCAGTAAGGTCAATGGGAGTGTCGTGTAGTTTTTGCTTTGCAGGTAAACAACATGTCCGTGAAGAACCTGTCATTTAATTTTTCACACAGTGGCATATCTCGATACCACGTGAATCACACACAGGCACTTTATTGTAAAGCAAGAATATTTTAAAATAATTTAAATGAACTGGGGGTAACTTTGACTTTGGGTGATAGTCAATGCTCCCGCTAAGGTGCGCGCGCGGCCAGGCAGTGATCTACAAGGTCGCACGCAGGCTGCTCACTGGTATTTACTGCGCATGCCGCGCAGAACAATGCGCAGCTTACAGGGAACATTGGCAACAGTGTAAAATGGGCGATATTGATCCAGCCGCTAGTTATACACCTCTCCCTAGTTGCATTTCCATGGACTATTCCAATGCACTCCTGGCTGGCCTCCCACGTTCTACCCTACGTAAACTTGAGGTCATCCATGATCTCATTGAATGGCGGAGCAGGCTCGAGGGGCCGAATGGCCTACTCCTGCTCCTATCTTCTATGTTTCTATGTTTCTAAAGGCCTTCGACACTGTCAACCGTGAGGGATTATGGAGTGTCCTCCTCAAATTCGGCTGCCCTCAAAAGTTTGTCACCATCCTCCGCCTGCTTCACAACGACATGCAAGCCGTGATCCTGACCAACAGTTCCACCACAAACCCAATTTGCATATGGACCGGGGTCAAGCAAGGCTGTGTCATCGCACCAACGTTCTTCTCAATCTTCTTTGCTGCAATGCTCCATCTCACCCTCAGTAAGCGCCCCGCTGGAGTGAAGCTAATTTACAGAACAAACGGGAAACTGTTCCACCTCCGTCGCCTCCAGTCCAGATCCAAGGTCGTCCCATCCTCTGTCGTCGAATTACAGTATGCAGATGACACTTGCGTCTGCGCTCACTCGGAGGTCGAACTCCAAACCATCATCAACACCTTCACCGAAGCGTACGAAAGCATGGGCCTTACACTAAACATCCGTAAGACAAAGGTCCCCTACCAACCTGCCCCCACCACACAGTACCAGCCCCCGATTATCAAAATCCACAACGCCTTGGACAACGTGGACCACTTTCCATACCTCGGGAGCCTACTGTCAACAAGGGCAGACGTCGACGACGAAGTCCAACACCACCTTCAGTGTGCCAGTGCAGCCTTCGGTCGCCTGAGGAAGAGAGTGTTTGAAGACCAGGACCTCGAACCTGGCACTAAGCTCATGATCTACAGAGCAGCAGTGATACCCGCCCTGCTGTATGCCTCAGAGACATGGACCATGTACAGCAGGCACTTCAAAGCACTGGAGAGGTACCACCAACGCTGCCTCCGCAAGATCCTGCAAATCCATTGGCAGCATAGGCGCACCAACGTCCGTGTTCTCGCTCAGGCCAACATCCCCAGCATCGAAGCTTTGACCACGCTCGATCAGCTCTGATGGACGGGTCACATCGTCCACATGCCTGATACGAGACTCCCAAAACAAGCGCTCTACTCGGAGCTCCGGCATGGCAAGAGAGCCCCAGGTGGGCAGAGGAAACGCTTCAAGGACACCCTCAAAGCCTCCTTGAAAAAGTGTAACATCCCCACTGACACCTGGGAATCCCTGGCCCAGGACCGCACAAAGTGGAGGAGAAGCATCTGGGAAGGCGCCGAACACCTCGAGTCTCTTCGCCGGGAGCAAGCGGAAGCTAAGCGCAAGCAGCACAAGGAGCGCACGTCAACCCAAGCACCCCACCCACCCGCCCCTTCAACCACCGTCTGCCCCACCTGTGACAGAGACTGTAGGTCCCGCACCAGTCACCTGGGAACTCATTTTTAATTTGGAAGCAAGTCATCCTCGGTTCCAAGGGACTGCCTAAGAAGAAGAAGTGGTGGCTGGAGAGCAAGATCGACCCTCCCCTTTAAGAACTGGCCGACGCCAGTGTGTCTGTGTTCCATTGCTAACTGACATCAAATGAGCTTCACTGGCGATCTCAGGTAGCGCCTCGCTCCTCGGCGTTAGCACCTTAAGAGAGGTGTATAGCGCCTGATTTAGCGCTCAAATCACCTCCAGGGGCGATAGAAGCCAAGTTTGCAGTCGGAGGTGATAATTAGCGCCAGGCGCTAAAATTTGCGCCCAGCCGATAATTGCGCCCCAAACGGGGCGATACCGAATTTCTCCCCCATTTTGTCAGCATCCACCTCCTTAGTAAACACCGATACAAAGTACTTATTGAGTATTCTAGCCTTGCCCTGCGCCTCTAAGCATATCTCACCTTCTTTGTCCCTAATAGACCCCACCCCGCCTCTTACTACCCGCTTACTGTTTACATGCCGGTAGAAAAATTTTGTGTTCCATTTTATGTTAACCACCATTCTACTCTCAGATCCACTCTTTGCCAATCTTATTTTCATCTTCACTTCCCCTCTCAACTTATTGTATTTGGCCGGGTTCTCCCTTGAAGAATTCACCTGACATGCATCGTACACCGTCTTTTTTTGTTTCATCACCTTCTCTATCTCCCTCGTCATCCAAGGAGCCCTTGCTTTGGTTCCCTTACCTTTCTCTCTTGTTGGAATGTACCTAGCTTGTACTTGGAACCTATCCTCCTTAAAGATCACCCATTGTTCCGTTACAGTTTTTCCTGTCTGGAAGACACATGGGATGTCCTGTGGCTGATATCGCAATAAAAGGGTAATTGCTAATCCTGAGCGAGCTATTTCAGACACCGCAGATATAGAATGTTGGTTTTTGGTCTATAGGATACTTGGCCTGCTTATGAAAACCACTTTTTAGCTGACGAATGTGTGGAGACAAAGCTCGAGCTGCAACAGTGATTGATATTTCACATTATAAAGTGTCTCATCTTTAGTTCTGCAAACACTATACTTGGCCGCTGGCCATTTTATTTCAGCTTTTCTTTCTTTTTTTAAATTAATTCACGGGATGTGGGCGTCGCTGGCAGTAAGCATGCAGGTGCAGCAGGCGGTTAAGAAGGCAAATGGTATGTTGGCCTTCGTAGCGAGAGGGTTTGAGCACAGGAACAAGGATGTCTTGCTACAGTTGTACAGGGCCTTGGTGAGACCACATCTTGAGTATTGTGTGCAGTTTTGGTCGCCTTATCTGAGGAAGGATGTGTTAGATCCGTGTATCTTAATGTTGTGTCCTTCAATAATCAGACAAAAGACTGCAGGGAACGATCAACAGGTGTTTACTGAATGAGGGTTACTCTAGAACTAACCGTACAGATCACTACTCAGGGTTTATATACAGGTGTGGTCACTGCCGGTACTACAGTATACAGGAGCTGTAAAAAGTAGTTCTCCCCTTAAAGGTACATACATTACAATTCCTCCCCTTTTAGATTAACAGTACCATAACACGCATTTAGCAATTAAATATCAAACTAATTACAATTAACACTTTTAACATGCAACATTAGCTGAAAATAGTCTATTTATAAATTCAGTCTTTCGGGGGGAGGCTTCCTGATCCTTTCTGGATAGCGCCTTTCCCGAGTGTCTTGCTCTTGGTGCGGAGGCGATTCTGGCCCCCTGTCGTCGGTTGGTTCATCAGCTTCCGATGTTACTGTTTCTGAGGTAGATGCGACCTGTACGTCGGGTTCCTCACCAGGTACGTATGGCCGAGACATGGGGTTGACTTGTACCTGTGACTCTAGGATCTGGTCAGCATGACGTCTCACAATGTTCTCCCCAACAGCCACTGTGTACATTAGTGGCCCCTGCCGTGTGCATACCTGGTTGCCATTTCTCTGTTCGGCAGTCGCGGGCCAAGACTGGTTGCCCTACATTGAAGCTCCTTGTCGGCTTCTCATTGATGTGCTGGAATTGCTTACTCTCAACATCTCTTCGTACATTTGGTCTGAGCAAATCCAGACGAGATCTCAACCTTCGGGTAAAGAACATGATGGCCAGGGCCTGGTTGGTGACTGCATGTGTCGCATTTCTGTAGGCTAACAGGAAATTGTCCACCTTATGCTGCAGTGGAATGTCGTCATCGCACATGGCCTTTACTGCTTTTTTAAAGGTTTGTACGAACCTCTCAGCCAATCCATTTGTGGCTGGATGATACGGGGCGGATGTGTAATGCCTTACCCCATTCCTTTTCATAAATCTTCAAAACTCTTCGGACACAAACTGTGGTCCGTTATCAGAGCAAATCTGCTCTGGCAAGCCGTTCCTGGCAAAAATGGTCCGTAGGACTGCAATAGTTTTCTCCGTGGTGGTGGAAGACATTTTGATCACCTCAGGCCATTTCGAGTGCGCATCCACGGCTATTAAAAACATTGACTCCATGAATGGACCAGCAAAATCAATATGCACCCGTTGCCATGGAGATAAGGGCCACTCCCATGGGTGTAGAGGGGCATGTGGTGGTGCATTTTGGACCTTCTTGCATCCTGAGCAGCTCTTTGTCAGGTCCTCGATTTGCTGATCGATCCCCGGCCACCACACATAAGCCCTAGCAAGGCTTTTCATTTTCACCCCTCCCAGATGACCTTCGTGAACCTCATTGAGCACTCTCTCCCTTAACTTGGGTGGAATTACCACTCGGGATCCACACATCAAGGTCCCCTGGCATACTGACAGCTGTTCTCTTCTGGATGAGAATGCTGGCAACAGTGAGTCGCCATGTGCTGGCCATCCCTTCACCGTCAAATCATATACCTGAGACAGCGTCGGGTCATTTCGGGTCTCCTTCTCTATACCAGCGTTAGTTACTGGCAAGCATTCAATTATAGTCGAATGAAATATTTCGACAGGATCGACTGCTGGTGCTTCCTCCGCAGTAGGCAATGGCAGGCGTGATAGCCCATCAGCGTTTCCATGCTGTTTCGTGCCCTTATACGCGATTTCATATTGGTTCGCCCCTAGAAAAAGGGACCATCTTTGTAGCTGTTGCGCAGTCATCACCGGGATGCCCTTCTTTGGATTAAAGATGGAGACAAGTGGTTGGTGGTCAGTCAGCAAGGTGAACTTCTGCCTGTGCAGATAGTGATTGAACTTTTTCACTCCCCACACTAGGCTGAGGGCCTCCCTGTCAATCTGGGCGTAGTTACGCTCGGCTGAGGTTAGTGACTGAGACGCAAAGGCTACTGGCCTCTCCGAGCCGTCCGGGAATTTGTGCGACAGCACCGCTCCAATGCCATAGGGTGATGCATCACACGCCAACCGAATTGGTAGTGCTGGGTTGAAATCAGCCAACACCTCTTTTGATGTGATCAATGCTTTGCTCTTCTGGAAAGCTCGTTTACATTCGTCACTCCACTTCCATGGTACCCCAGTTTGCAGTAGGGTGTTCAGTGGGTGTAGTACGGTAGACAAATTCGGCAAGAACTTATGGTAGTAGTTCACCAGCCCGAGGAACGACCTCAGTTGTGACACATTTTCCGGTGCTGGAGCCTTGACTACTGCCTCAATCTTTTCAGGGGACTTATGTAACCCCTCTTTATCAATAACGTGGCCATAATACGAGATCTGCTTCTGGAAAAACTCGCATTTGTGGCGATTAGCTCGGAGCCCATATTCCTTCAATCTAGTGAGCACCTGCTCCAGGTTGGCGAGGTGATCACTGTCATTTTCGCCCGTGACCAGGATGTCGTCCAAATAACACTGGGTCCCTGGAATCCCTTGCAGGACTTGTTCCATTGCCCTTTGCCAAATAGCTGGAGCTGATGCTACCCCGAACACCAGCCGGTTGTATTGGTAGAGACCTTTATGAGTGTTGATCGTGAGGTACTGTTTCGAGGCTTCTTCTACCTCCATTTGCAGGTACGCCTGGACCAGATCAATCTTAGTGAAGCGTTTCCCTCCAGATAGCGAGTGAAAAATATCTTCAATCCGCGGAAGCGGATATTGTACAGTGTGAAGGACTAGGTTCACTGTCACCTTAAATTCCCCACAGATGCGAACCTTCTTTGGTTCCCCAGGCGTATTACTCAACAACCTCTTCATTACAGGAACGATGGGTGTAGCCCACTCGCTCCAATCCACTTTGGACAGTACTCCTGAACGTTCCAAACCTTCCAGCTCTGCTTCGACGGCTGGGCGGATCGCATAAGGTACCGGTCTGGCCTTAAAAAAGGCTGTTATGCCTTTTAGTGTTCCGAGTTCCTGCTGGAACACTTCTTGTGCGTCAGTTAGCATTTTTGACAGTCGTCCAGGTGTGACGTCGTCATCCTTTTTGGCATCTACAGTCAGTGCTTGTATGGAATGCCAATCTAGCTGTATCTTCCGGATCCATTCACGTCCTAGTAGTGGTAGTCCTCCATCTGGCAATACATATAGGTCCATTTTTGGTGTTTCCTTGCCGTTATATATAACGCTCACCCTTATTTTTCCTTTGGGGTAGACCTTTTGCCCCGTGTACGTCTTCAAGACAATCTTTGTATCTCTCAAGGGTATATGTGAGAATAGCCGCTTGTAGTCCCTTCGGTTTATGACTGTTAGGGCTGATCCTGTGTCCAATTCCATTTTCACTTGGACTCCTGCTATCTTGAGCATGACCCAGCATGATCCTCTGTTTTGATCACATTATGTAGTTTCAGACAACCCAGCTCCTTGCTTCCGGAGTCTGTATCACTTTTCTGTTCGTCTGAACTACTCTCCGTCACCTTATGTACCTTCTTGTACTTCTCCTGTGGAGATTTCTTGCTGCTGGTTTTCTTTCCCGACCTGCAGACTCTTGATATGTGTCCTACTTTTCCACACTGTCTGCACACTTTGTCCTTGAACCAGCAATCATTATGGTCGTGTGTTGTTCTGCCGCAGCGATAGCACTTCACTGTTCCGTATGACATTTCATTTGTGCCATATTCTTGCGGTCTCCTTTGTATCTCTGCAGCGCCCCGTGCGGCTGCTTCGTGTGATACTGCAATGCTGAAAGCCTTGTCCAGCGTAAGATCCTTTTCTGATAGAAGCCGTTTCTGGGTTCCTTCACTTTGAAGCCCACACACAAACTTGTCCCTTAATGTATCTGCTAGTCCCGTTCCAAACTGGCAGTGTTTCGATAGCTTGCGCAGTTCCATTAAATACTCAGCATTACTTTCATCTTTATGCTGGTTCCTTTTGTGAAACTTACATCTTTCTGCTATCAGCAGCAGTGTGGGGTTTAAGTGGTCCTGTAGGATTGACACTATGTTTTCAAAATCCTTTTCTACTGGCTTCTCCGGGGTTACTAGGTTTCGTAGTAAGCCATACGTTTTTGCACCCATTGAATTCAACAATACCAGCGCTTTCTTGTCATCTGGCACTTCATTTGCCTTGCAGTATACTTCTATGCGTTCGACATATGTCGTCCAATCTTCGACTTCATTGTCAAACGCTGTGATACTGCCACTCTTCGGCATTTTTGGGTGTGGTTAGACTGGCTTAAAATGGCGTCTCCCGCGCTTTCCTTTGTTCCCCGCTGCGGCTTAAAATGGCGTCTCCCGCGCTTTCCTTTCTTCCCCGCTGCGGCTTAAAATGGCGTCTCCCGCGCTGCTGCCAACGCCGCTCTTGGCGGTCCTCGTGGCAAATGGCGACGCCCTGTGGGTTTCATGCGCTGCTCCTGCGCTGCTGCCAATGCCGCTCTCTGCGGTCCTCGTGGCAATGGCAGCGCCTCGCGTTTTCCTGCGCGCCTCTCTCCCCCGTTGACGCTGCTCGGCCCTTGAACACCGGCTGCGCTCTGCTGTCTCTCGCCTCTCTCCCCCGTTGACGCTGCTCGCCCCTTGAACACCGGCTGCGCTCTGCTCTCTCTCGTCTCTCTCCCCGTTGACGCCGCTCGGTCCTGAACACCGGCTGCGCCCTGTGCGCTCTGCCCTCTCTCTCTCCCCCGTCGACGCTGCTCGGCCTTTTTCTGTGCCGCTCGGTCGGGCTCTAGCCGCCGCTGTCCGGGAAGGGTCTGCGTAGTACCTGTTGCCAGCCCGTTTCGCTGGACCACCGTGACTGGAAAGCCAAGCCTGGCTCTCGACAGCCTCCCCTGCGATGCTCAAATCTCCGCTGGATGACTGGGCGGTTGCCCGTGGTCGACGCCTGTGCTTCTGGACTCGACCTCCTTCCACTGTTCTCCAGGAGCGAATCCCTGGGAGGTGATGCAGAGTTGCAGGTAGGTTCGAATCTGCGTCGTCGCCAATGTTAGATCCGTGTATCTTAATGTTGTGTCCTTCAATAATCAGACAAAAGACTGCAGGGAACGATCAACAGGTGTTTACTGAATGAGGGTTACTCTAGAACTAACCGTACAGATCACTACTCAGGGTTTATATACAGGTGTGGTCACTGCCGGTACTACAGTATACAGGAGCTGTAAATAGTAGTTCTCCCCTTAAAGGTACATACACTACAGGATGTTCTTGCCATGGAAGGAGTTCAGTGAAGATTCACCAGGCTGTTACCTGGGATGGCAGGAATGACGTATGAGGAGAGATTGGGTCGATTGGGCTTGCACTCGCTGGAGTTTAGAAGAATGAGAGGTGATCTCATTGAAACTTATAAAATTCTGACAGGACTGGACAGACTAGATGCAGGAAGGATGTTCCCAATGGTCGGGGAGTCCAGAACCAGCGGACACAGTCTAAGGATAAAGGGTAGGCCATTTAGGACAGAAATAAGGAGGAATTTCGTCACCCAGAGAGTGGTGAACCTGTGGAACTCTCTACCACAGAAGGCGGTGGAGGCCAGTTCATTAAATATATTCAAGAAGGAGTTGGATATATTTCTTAAGGCTAAAGGGATCAAGGGGTATATAGAGAAAGCAGGGACCGGGTACTGAATTTGGATGATCAGCCATGATCGCATTGAATGGCGGAGCAGGCTCGAGGGGCCGAATGGCCTACTCCTGCTCCTATCTTCTATGTTTCTATGTATTCTATGTTATTGCCCATCCCTAATTGCCCCTGAGAAGGTGGTGGTGAGCCGCTTTCTTGAACTGCCTCAGTCCATGTGGTGAAGGTACTCCCACAGTGCTGTTAAGGAGGGAGTTCTAGGATTTTGACCCGGCGATGAAGGAACGGCGATATATTTCCAAGACAGGATGGTGTGTGACTTGGAGGGGAACTTGGAGGTGGTGGTGTTCCCAAGCGCTTGCTGCCCTTGTCCTTCTAGGTGGTAGAAGTCGTGGGTTTGGGAGGTGCTGTTGAAATTTCTTTTACACATCATTTTTTTTCTTTGTTTTATTAAAGACTTTGATAAAAGTCTTACTGCTGAGAGGGTTTCCTTGTCCTTTCTCTGTACCCGGTTGGGTTTTTTCCTAGCCGAGGGAATTTTTGCTAACCCCCTATTAATTGCATCTGTTCCCGCCCGTACGAGCCCAAGGGGGAACCTGTGCTTCTGGCAGGTGGGATGCGCCGGCTATTGCTCTGAATGCATTATTCTAAAACATAGCCTGAAACCCTCTCTACCCCCACCCGCTTCCCACCAGCCAGCTGGAGATAGCAGTGTCTAACATTAGTCACTCTCCAGCTCAGGTAATAGTGACCAATCTTTAGTTCTGGCTGCTGAATGGTGAAAGAGAGTGCTAAAGACCAAGGAATGGGACCTCTGCTGGCCTACTGCTTAAAAAAAAAAAATTGTGTGAGCACATGCCTTTTGTGTGGTGGCCATTTGTCCATCAAGTACAAGTTGTAATGTTCACCTGTCACCTCTGTGCTTGCTGAATTATATTGGCCCCCCGGTCCAGTAATGGCTCGATTTTAAAATTCGCATTGTTGTTTTAAAATCCCTCCATGGTTTTGCATCCTCAATATTTCTGTAACCTCCTCCAGTCCTACAACCCTCCGAGATCTCTGCCCTCCTCCAATTCTGGCCTCTGGCGCATCCCTGATTTTAATCGCTCCACCATTGAAGATGACAGCTGCCTATGCCCTAAGCTCTGGAATTCTCTCCATAAACCTCTCTACCTATCTCTCTTGCTTTAAGAAGTTCCTTAAAACCTACCTCTTTGACCAAGCTTTTGATCACCTGTCCTAATATCTCCTTATGTGGTTCGGTGCCAAATTTTGTTTGATAACGCTTCTGTGAAGTGGCATGGGATGATAAGGCGTTATATAAATGCAACTTTATGTAGGTGAGGGTTTGGCTGGTGACTTCCGCTAGTCGAGGCTTGTGGGAAGTGTTGTTGGGACAATTGGATGGTGAGATGAGTACGTTTGTGGTTTGGCTGTTTCTTTTGTGAATTTTTAATGATTATTTAGTGATTAAAATTTAATTTGATGGTATATTGTGGGATGGTGAGTAACTCCATGTCAAAGAAAATGCTGTATGACTGGGCTTTAATATAATTCGGTAGAAATTGTTTTTTGGGAGAAAAGCCTCGTGCAGTGCTATTGATGATAACACAAATAGAAAACAATCAATTAGAAAGCAGAAGAAATGTCTATCTGCACCAGTTCAGACCAGGGAGCAGCGAGGCGAGGAGCGCGGTATAAAAACCGGCGCGAGCAGCGAGGCCCGGCCAGTTCGGACCAGGGAGCAGCGAGGCGAGGAGCGCAGTATAAAAACCGGCGCGAGCAGCGAGGCCCGACCAGTTCGGACCAGGGAGCAGCGAGGCGAGGAGCGCAGTATAAAAACCGGCACGAGCAGCGAGGCCCGACCAGTTCGGACCAGGGAGCAGTGAGGCGAGGAGTGTGGTATAAAAACCGGCGTCAGCAGCGAAGCCCGACCAGTTCAGACCAAGGAGCAGCGAGGCGAGGAGCGCGGTATAAAAACCGGCACGAGCAGCGAGGCCCGGCCAGTTCGGACCAGGGAGCAGCGAGGCGAGGAGCGCGGTATAAAAACCGGCGCGAGCAGCGAGGCCCGACCAGTTTGGACCAAGGAGCAGCGAGGCGAGGAGCGCGGTATAAAAACCGGCGCGAGCAGCGAGGCCCGACCAGTTCGGACCAGGGAGCACCGAGGCTTGCCAACGGGGAGAGAGGTAAAAAGTAATCAGAGTGTGACGTCACCAGGGAGCAGGTAAGTGATTGGTTGGTGAGTATTTCTCTATTTTTTAAACTTTAACTCTGTGGTTTATAGTTGCTAAGGTCTTTCTGGTGTAGCGGGGACTGTTGGTAAACCATGCAAGCACCCTAGAGTTTATCTTTAATTGGCGGTAGTGAATTAATTTAAATTAATTAAAGGGTAAGTCATGTCAGGACAGCCCAGCCCCGTGTTATGCTCCTCTTGCTCTATGTGGGAATTCAGGGACACTGCCGGTGTCCCTGATGACCATGTGTACCAGAAATGCATCCAGCTGCAGCTACTAGCAGACCGCATTGCGGCGCTGGAGCTGCGGATGGATGGGCTTTGGAGCATTCACGATGCTGAGAGGGTCGTGGAAAACACATTTACTGAGTTGGTCACACCGCAGGTAAGGGCTGCACAGGCAGAAGGGAAATCGGGGACCATCAGGCAGAGCAGTAGAGGCAGGCAGGTAGTGCAGGGGACCCCTGTGGCCATCCCCCTCTCAAACAGGTATACCGATTTGGAAACTGTTGAGGGGGGTGACTTACCAGAGGAAGGCAGCAGCAGCCAACTTCCTGGCACCAGGGGTGCTTCTGCTGCGCAGGAAGGGAGGAAAAAGAGTGGGAGAGCAATAGTGGTAGGGGATTCTATCGTAAGGGGAACAGATAGGCGTTTCTGTGGCCGTAGACATGACTCCAGGATGGTTTGTTGCCTCCCTGGTGCCGGGGTCAAGGATGTCACTGAACGGCTGCAGGGCATTCTGAAGGGGGAGGGTGAACAGTCAGAGGTCGTGGTTCACATTGGGACCAATGACATGGGTAGGAAGAGGGATGAGGTCCTGCAGCAAGAATTTAGAGAGCTAAGTAGCAGATTAAAGAGCACGACCTCAAAGGTTGTAATCTCTGGATTACTCCCGGTGCCACGTGCCAGTGAGTGTAGGAATAGGAGGATAGAGCAGATGAATGCGTGGCTAAAGAGTTGGTGCAGGAGGGAGGGCTTTAGTTTCCTGGATCACTGGGCCTGCTTCTGGGGAAGGTGGGACTTGTACAAGTCGGACGGGTTGCACCTGAACCAGAACGGGACAAATATCCTTGCGGGGAGGTTTGCTAGCACTGTTTGGGGGGGTTTAAACTAAAATGGCAGGGGGTTGGGAACCTGAGCAGGGAGACAGAGGAAAGGGAAACAGGGATAAAAGCAAAAGATAGGAAGGAGAAAAACAAAAGTGGCAGTCAGAGAAATCAACGGTTTAAATCAAACGTGGCCACAGTAAATAATAATTCTAATAGGTCTAAGAACGTTAAAAAAACAAGCCTGAAGGCTTTGTGTCTTAATGCGAGGAGCATTTGTAATAAGGTGGACGAATTAGCTGCACAAATAGAGGTAAACAAATATGATTTGGTTGGGATTACGGAAACGTGGCTCAAGGATGGCCAAGACTGGGAACTCAACATCCAGGGGTATTCGATATTCAGGAAAGATAGGCAAAAAGGAAAGGGAGGTGGGGTAGCATTACTGGTTAAAGAAGGGATTAATACAATTGTAATGGAGGATATTAGCTCTGATGATGTGAATCTGTATGGGTAGAATTGAGAAATACTAAGGGGAAAAAAACATTAGTGGGAGTGGTATATAGACCTCCAAACAGTAAGGCGGAGGTTGGGGATGGCATTAAAAGGGAAATTAAAGAAACGTGCAATAAGGGCACAGCAGTCATCATGGATGACTTTAATCTACATATAGATTGGGCCAACCAAATTAGTAACAATACTGTGGAGGAGGAATTCCTGGAGTATTTACGGGATGGTTTCCTGGACCAATATGTCAAGGAACCAACCAGAGATCAGGCCATCTTAGACTGGGTATTATGTAACGAGAAAGGATTAATTAGCAATCTTGTTGTACGAGGCCCCTTGGGTCGGAGCGATCATGATATGATCGAATTCTTCATTAAGATGGAGAATGAAGTAGTTGACTCAGAGACTTGGGTCCTCAATTTAAATAAAGGAAACTACGATGGTCTGAGGAGCGAGTTGGGTAGGATTGATTGGGGAATGGCACTCAAAGGGTTGACGGTGGATAGGCAATGGCAAACATTCAAAGACCGAATGGATGAGCTACAGAATTTGTTCATCCCAGTTTGGCATAAAAATAAAACAAAAAAGGTGACTCAACCGAGGCTAACAAGGGAAATTAGGGATAGCATAAGATCCAAGGAGAGGACATATAAATTGGCCAGAAAAAGCAATAATCCTGAGGATTGGGAGCAGTTTAGGATTCAACAAAGGAGGACAAAGGGATTAATTTAGAAAGGGAAAATAGAATATGAGAGTAAGCTTTCAGGGAACATAAAAACTGACTGTAAAAGCTTTTATAGATATGTGAAGAGAAAAAGATTGGTGAAGTCAAGCGTAGGTCCCTTGCAGTCAGAATCAGGGGAATTTATAATGGGAAACAAAGAAATGGCAGACCAACTTAATTCATACTTTGGTTCTGTCTTCACAAAGGAGGACACAAATAACCTCCCAGAGATGCCGGGGAACATAGGGTCTGATGAAAGGGTGGAACTGAAAGAAATCAGTATTTGTAGGGAAATGGTGTTAGGAAAATTGATGGGACTGAGGGCCGATAAATCCCCAGGGCCTGATAATCTACATCCCAGGGTACTTAAGGAAGTGGCCCTAGAAATAGTAGATGCATTGCTGGTCATCTTCCAGAACTCGATAGACTCTGGAACAGTACCCATGGATTGGAGGGTAGCTAATGTTACCCCACTATTCAAAAAAGGTGGTAGAGAAAAAGCAGGGAATTATAGACCGGTAAGCCTGACATCGGGAGTGGGGAAAATGCTAGAGTCTATCATAAAAGATGTAATAGCAGAGCACTTGGAAAGCAGTGACAGGATTGGACAAAGTCAACATGGATTTACAAAAGGTAAATCATGCTTGACTAATCTACTGGAATTTTTTGAGGATGTAACTGGTAAAATTGATAAGGGAGAACCAGTGGATGTGGTGTATTTGGACTTTCAGAAAGCTTTCGATAAGGTCCCACATAAGAGATTAGCGTGCAAAATTAAGGCACATGGGATTGGGGGCAAGGTATTGACTTGGATAGAGAACTGGTTGGCGGACAGAAAGCAAAGAGTTGGAATAAACGGGTCGTTTTCCGAGTGGCAGGCAGTGACTAGTGGGGTACCGCAAGGATCGGTCCTAGGACCCCAGCTGTTCACAATATATATTAATGATCTGGACGAGGGAATTGGATGTAATATCTCCAAATTTGCAGACGACACAAAGCTGGGTGGGAGGGTAAGCTGTGAGGAGGATGTTGTGAAACTCCAGTACGATTTGGACAGGTTGGGTGATTGGGCAGAAACATGGCAAATGCACTATAATGTGGATAAATGTGAGGTTACCCACATTGGTGGCAAAAACAGGAAGGCAGATTGTTATTTGAATGGCAATAGATTGGGAGAAGGGGAAGTGCAAAGAGACCTGGGTGTTCTTGTGCACCAGTCGCTGAAGCTAAGCATGTAGGTGCAGCACGCGGTTAAGAAGGCAAATGGTATGTTGGCCTTTGTAGCAAGAGGGTTCGAGTACAGGAACAAGGATGTCTTGCTACAGTTGTACAGGGCCTTGGTGAGACCACACCTTGAGTATTGTGTGCAGTTTTGGTCGCCTTACCTGAGGAAGGGCGTTCTTGCCATGGAGGGAGTGCAGCGAAGATTCACCAGGCTGATACCTGGGATGGCAGGAATGACGTATGAGGAGAGATTGTGTCGATTGGGCTTATACTCACTGGAGTTTAGAAGATTGAGGGGGGATCTCATCGAAACCTATAAAGTTCTGTCAGGCCTGGACAGACTAGATGCAGGAAGGATGTTCCCGATGGCGGGGGAGTCCAGAACCAGGGGTCACAGTCTAAGGATAAGGGGTAAGCCATTTAGGACTGAAATGAGGAGGAATTTCTTCACCCAGAGAGTGGTGAACCTGTGGAATTCTCTGCCACAGAGGGCGGTGGAGGCCAGTTCATTAAATATATTCAAGAAGGAGTTGGATATATTTCTTAAGGCTAAAGAGATCAAGGGATATGGGGAGAAGGCAGGGACAGGGTACTGAATTTGGATGATCAGCCATGATCTCATTGAATGGCAGAGCAGGCTCGAGGGGTCGAATGGCCTGCTCCTGCTCCTATCTTCTATGTTTCTATGTTTCTAACGATTTAATGACATTCAATTGCGTTACCATCACCGAATCCCCCACCATCAACATCCTTGGGGATCACCATTGGCCAGAAACTCAACTGGACCAGCCACATAAATACTGTGGCTACAAGAGTCGGTCAGAGGCTGGGAATTCTGCAACGAGTGACTCACCTCCTGACTCCCCAAAGTCTTTCCACCATCTACAAGGCACAAATAAGGAGTGTGATGGAATACTCTCCACTTACCTGGATGAGTGCCGTGCCAACAACACTCAAGAAGCTCGACTCCATCCAGGACAAAGCAGCCCGTTTGATTGGCACCCCATCCACCACCTTAAACATTCACTCCCTCCACCACCGGCGCACTGTGGCTGCAGTGTGTACCATCTACAAGATGCACTGCAGCAACTCGCCAAGGCTTCTTCGGCAGCACCTCCCAAACCCATGACCTCTACCACCGAGAAGGACAAAGACAGCAGGCTAAGGGAGCACCACCACCTCCAAGTTCCCCTCCAAGTCACACACCATCCAGATTTGGAAATATGTCGCCGTTCCTTCATCGTCGCTGGCTCAAAATCCTGGAACTCCCTCTCTAACAGCACTGTGGAAGTACCTTCACCACATGGACTGCAGCGGTTCAAGAAGGGGGCTCACCAGCACCTTCTCAAAGGAAATTAGGAATGGGCAATAAATGCTGGCCTTTCCAGCAACGCCCACATCCCATGAACGAATAAAAAAAATCTTGGAAATAGATTGCTGTTCCGTTATCTTGTTGGTTCAAAATCCTGGAACTCCGTACCTAACAGCACTATGGGAGTACCTTCATCTCATGGACTGCAGCGGTTCAAGGAGCCGGCTCACCACCACCTTCTCAAGGGCAGTTAGGGATGGGCAATAAATGCTGGCCTTGCCAGTAATGACCACATCTCATGAATGAATGAAAAAAGTCAGAAGGAGCCAGTTAACAGACATTCGTGACGAGGGACATATTCACTACAGATACAAAACTTTTTATTATACAGATACTTTTAAAATTTACAATGAGGATAACACCTGCAGATCTTATCTGAACAGCTTTTGAATATTTTTCCAAAAACTCTTATCAAGGTTTGTTTGAGGGTTGGCCCTCTGCCAGACTTTTCTGATTTTCATCCGTGTACGTGTGTTTGTAATTTGCATCTCTCGGTCTTTGGATGAGATAACAACTGATACCCTTATTTACCTGTTTCAGTGAACTTCCTGTGGCACATTTCGAAGAGCTGCAGTAGCCTGGCTAACATTCCTACCTCAACTAACACCACCAAAATCAGATTAACTAATTCTTGCTGTTTGTGGGTTTATGCGAGACACAAAATGGCTGCTTTGTTGGCCTACATAGCAATAGTTACTGGACTTCAAAGTACCTTTATAGGTAAACAACGCCTCGATTTTAAAATTCTCATCCTCGTTTTCAAATCCCTCCATAGCCTTGCCCCTCCCTGTCTCTGTAACCTTCTCCAGCCCTGCAATCCTCTAAGACATCTGCGCTCCTCTAATTCTGTCTCTTGAGCACCCCTGATTTTAATTGCTTAACCATTCTTGACCGTGCCGTCAGCTGCCTAGGCCCTAAGCTTTGAAATTCCCTCCCTAAACCTCTCCGCCTCTTTTTCCTACTTTAAGACGCTCCTTAAAACTTACCGCTTTGACCAAGTCCGCCATAATTTCTCCTTATTTGGCTTGGTGTCAAATTTTGTTTTATAACCCTCCTGTGAAGCTCCTTGGGAAAGTTTTACTATGTGGCACTGTATAAATACAGGTTGTTGTTGTAAAGCACTGAGAGATATTTCTGACAGATGTGAGAAGGTCCTATATAAATGCAAATCTGTTCTTCCCTTTTCTTTCTTTCCTCAGCATCTGCATTGAGTGACTCTTCATCCTTGGTGATTTAAATCTCTGTCTTAGTTCCCCTTGCCCTCTTTCATCTGAATTTATTGCCTTCCTGCCCACCCTAAACCTGTCCCTCCATATTACCTGTCCTACCTATATTCGCAGCTACCATTCGTAGGTAGAGCATCTCCATCGATGGTTTCACTCTCCAGCAATGCCCCCCCATAATATTACCTCCTGAAGTCCCCAAAATTCTATTCCTTGGCCCTCCTCTTCCACAACTACATGCAGTCCCTTGGCGATATCATCCACAGACATGGGATCAGCTTCTACATGTACGCTGATGACACCCAACTCAATCTCACCACCACCTGTCTCAGCGCCCCACTGCTGCTGAGTTGTCAGGCTTTTTGTCCGAATCAAATCTTGAATGATCTGCACTTTCCTCCTGCTAAACATTGGGAAGACCGAAGCCATTGTCTTTGACCCTCGCCAATAACTCCATACCCTTGCCAGCGATTCCATCCCTCTCCCGGCCACTATTTCGGGCTACACCAGACTGTTTACAACCTTGACTCTGAGTGAGTTTCCGTCCCCATATCCTCTCCATTACAAAGACTGAGGACTTCCACTTCCATAACACCGCCCACCTCCACCCCATCAGAGCCCATCTGCTGCTGAAACATTCATCCATGATTTTGTCACTTCCAGACTACACTATTCCAGTGCTCTCCTGGCCGGCCTTCCATCCTCCAACCTCCATCAACTCCAACTCATCCAAAACTCTTCCGCCTGTATCCTATTCCGTGCCAAAGCTTTAGAAGGATATGCTAAGCGGGGTGGGAGGAGGCTTGTGGAGCATAAATGCCGGCATAGACTAGTTGAGCCGAATGGGCTGTTTCTTTGCTCCAGACTCTATGTAACGTTATGTGACTTGATTGCCATCACCCCTCACTGACATTGGCTCCTGGTCCCCCAGTGCCTCAAATTTAAAATTCCCATCCTTGTGTTTAAATCCCTTCATGGTCCCATATCTCCCAATCTCTGTCACCTTTCTCTTGAACTCCCTGTTCCTCCGACTCTGGCTCTTGTACATCCGCTGCTCCCTTTGCCCCACCATTGGGACCCATGCCTTCAGCTGCCTAGGCATCACACTCTGAATGACCTCTCAAAATTCTCTCTGGCTTTCCAACCCACTCTCCTCCTTTAACACCCTCCTTTAACCCACCTCACCCACCTCAAGATAATTTCTTTGGCTCGGCATCTAGTTTTTGATTAGGCATCTGTGAGATACTTTGGGGAATTCTTCTGCATTAAAGGCATTATGGGCCAGAAATTCGGGTCTCCACGAGTGAGTACGCGCTGGGCACTCACGCGTAGGCCCAACGAAAGTGCCGGTTTCATGCATGCACTGCGCATGTGCGGGAAACCGGAACTTCTGTTCCCTTAAAGGAAGGGGTTCACAGGTGGAACGCGTGCAGCGGAGAGGCAGTGCGTACGCCTGGAACTTCCATTTTTTTTGCAGCTTTCTCTGGGAGGGTAAGTCTCCAGCAGCTACACTTGTAAAAAGCAGTTGCAAGGCCTGCTTATAACAAGGTAAGTGGTGAATTAAGTTAAATTAAAACATTTTTTCCACAGGTTTATTATTTTTAAATACTTTAAAGAAAGGTAAGTTTATTTTTAGCCCCGTTAGAAACTATAATTAATTTTTTCAAAAATTTAAATTATTGTTTAAAATAGTTATTTTATGTAATTTATAGTTATTTTAAAAATGTGATTAAAAAAAAATTATTTGAAGTTTTAGTGATGTTTTGGGGCTGAATTGTATTCATAGATTTGACAGCTCTTCCTGTCAAATCTATGAATACAGATTCCCTGCTACCATTGGCTCTCCATGGCCCACGTGCTCCCAGGGGACGCTTCAAACTAACTGCCCCCCCTGGGATACGCAAGCACTGCGCACCAGCAGTTGGAGGAGGCCCAGGGTCGGAATCCCACACGGGCCCACAGCACAACGGCCGGCGCGCTAGGTAAGTGCAGGTCGGAGACTTGCACCCGCGGGAAGCCTCCGACCCGAATTTCTGGGCCATTATATCAATACAAGTTGTTGTTTCTCATATTGAAAAAGGAAGTCCCATTAACTCTACTCCCTTTGGGATTCAAACAATTAAAATAGGCATTGTTAACTCAGCAATATTGATTCCTGTTTTTCTAATAGTTACAACTTAACAATCATAAGGTAGAAATCATCACTGTTTGCTGGCATTTTGGATTTCAGCACTCTCAATCCAGTTCCTAGTGTTTGCGAGCTAAAAGACAAAATGGCGACTGAATCCACACAATTGGTGCTTAAAGTGAGATGTAATTCAGAAAGACTTTGGAATGGCTGGCATAGGAAATGGCAAATTGGTACAGTATGAGGTGTTTTTCAGAGGTTGGGCAAAGCAGAAGGATGTTTACTCTGTATCTGTGTGCCCTGCCTGACTTGGGATGGCTTGATCCTGACACTGGATAGTTGAGGTGGGGCATGTTCTATTACTCAGTATTGTTGTCTCTCAACTTGATGATTACCAACACCCCCCACTACCCCCAGAACATTTTCCTGCTAGAGTGAATATAGCATCTCTGAGCAGGTTGTTCTGGGATGTTGTACTGTCTCTTTAAAGGTGTGTGCTACTTTCTGCAGCTTCTTGCTGCAGCTGGCTCTGCCCCTTTTCTTACAATCATAGAACGCTCCAGCACAAAAGGAGGCCATTTGGCTCGTTGCGCCTGTGCCAGCTCTTTGAAAGAGCTAGCCAATTAGCCCCATTCCCCTGCTCTTTCCCATAGCCCTGCATTTTTCCCTTTAACTATTTATCCAGTTCTCTTTTGAAAGTTACTATTGAATCCTCTCCACTTGCCTGGATGAGTATAGCTCCAACAACACTCAAGAAGCTCGACACCATCCAGGACAAAGCAGCCCGCTGGATTGGCACCCCATCCACCTCCTTAAACATTCACTCCCTCCACCACCGGCGCACAGTGGCTGCAGTGTGTACCAACTGCAAGATGCACTGCAGCAACTCACCAAGGCTTCTTCGGCAGCACCTCCCAAACCCCTAGAAGGACAAGAGCAGCAGGCGCAAGGGAACACCATCACCTCCAAGTTCCCCTCCAAGTCACTCATCATCCTGACTTGGAAATATATCCATGATGTGGAGATGCCGGTGTTGGACTGGGGTGGACAAATGTAAGAAGTCACACAACACCAGGTTATAGTCCAACAGCTTTATTTGAAATCACAAGCTTTCGGAGCGCTGCTCCTTCGTCAGGTGAAGTGAAATATATCGCCGTTCCTTCATCGTCGCTTAGTCAAAATCCTGGAACTCCCTCCCTAACAGCACTGTGGGAGTACCTTCACCACACGGACTGCAGCGGTTCAAGAAGGCGGCTCACCACCATCTTCTCAAGGGCAACTAGGGATGGGCAATAAATGCTGACCTTCCCATAAAAACAAATTAAAAAAATCAAAAAAAATCTGCCAGCACCCTTTCAGGCAGTGCATTCCAGATCACAACAACTCAGTGTAAAATTGTTTTTCCTCATGTCACCACAAGTTCTTTTGCCTATCATCTTAAATCTGTGTCCTCTGGTTACCAACCATTCTGCCAGTGGTAACAGTTTCTCCTTACTTACTCTATCAAAACCATTCATGATTTTGAACACCTCTATCAAATCTCCTCTTAACCTTCACTGTTCGAAGGAGAACAAGCCCAGCTTCTTCAGTCTCTCCACATAACTGAAGTCGCTCATCCCTGGTACCATTCTAGTAAATCTCTTCTGCACTCTCTCTAAGGCCTTGACATCCTTCCTAAAGTGTGGTGCCCAGAATTAGCCACAGAACTCCAACTGGGGCCTAACCAGTGATTTATAAAGGTTTAGCATAACTTCCTTGCTTTTATACCCTATGCCTCTATTTATAAAACCAAGGGTCCCTTGTGCCTTTTTAACAGCCTTCTCAACTTGTCCTGCCACCTTCACAGATTTGGGTACGTGCACCCCCAGGTCTCTCAGTTCCTGCACCCCATTTAAAATTATACCATTTAATTTATATTGCCTCTCCTCACTCTTCCTACCAAAATGAATCATTTCACACTGGAACGCAAAACAGGCCAGGGCCGACCAAGCGCATGCACCGAAGGACACAAACATGTTTGTGGAGATAATTACTTTGTGCTTCAAATCACTTTTTTTTTTAAATTTGCATACAGCAAGCCTGAATTTCCTGTTACTGTGGTGTTGCACAGTTAGTCAAGAAGAAGTAATTAACACCGAAGCAAAATACTGCAGATGATGGAAATATGAATAAAGAAGTAATTAACCTCTTACTTCTATTAGCCAAGTTACAATGCTGAATCTAAAGACTTGCTGCATTTTTTTTTTCCGTACATGTCAAGGCATGGGCAAGTTGCCATAGACTCCTTCGGCAAAAAATACCTCCTCCTCATCGTAGGCTCCTTCACCAAGTTACAGGACACGGCATAATTCCCCTCACTACTTCTTCGAAATAGTGCCGTGGAATATTTTACATCCACCAGAGAGAGCAGACGGGGCCTCGGGTTAACGTCTAATCTGAAAGGCGGCACCTCCGACAGTGCAGCGCTCCCTCAGCACTGCACTGAAAGTGTCAGCCGAGCTATTGGCCAGTTAGATGGCCTACTGGATGGCGACTGCCATTTGTGGTACCGTACTCCTGAAATTATTGTCTTTGTTGGTGTCAGGAGAAAGAAAAATGCAGCTACGCTGGCACAAAGCTGCGCTTATTGCTTGGATTTGTGTCTTTAGACAAACAAAAATTCTCCCAGTGGTACGTATCAATCAGGAGTACAAGTTGATTCCTGTTAAGCAAGTAATCTGATTGCTGCAATGTTTATCATCCGAACCAGAGGAGGCCATTCAGCCCCTCGAGCCTGTTCTGCCATTCAATGAGATCATGGCCGATCTGTCTCCTAACTCCTTAGACCCACCTTTGGCCCATATCCCTTAATACCTGTGGTTAACAAAAATCTATCAATCTCAGATTTAAAATTAACAATTGACCTGGTATCAATTGCTGTTTGCGGAAGAGAGTTCCAAACCCCTACCACCCTTTGCGTGTAGAAGTGTTTCCTAATGTCACTCCTGAAAAGCCTGGCTCTAATTTTTAGACCCTTGTCCAGCGGAAATAATGTCCGGCTGCCATGATGCTGCGGTGCCACTCAGTTGCTTCAAGTTTTAAGATAACCTGTTCCAACCTACAGTGTCCATTCCCACCTGCCACTGTCACCTGCTGAGCTTCAGGACTATACTTCAATGCATTGCTAGCTTCTCGGCTTTACTCTGCTTCTGTGTTGGGCCCTGGAGAGAAATCAGGTTTTCTCCTGGGCCAAAGTCCATTATTCCCCTGGTTTCTGGTCTTTACTGTCACCTCCACCTGCGCCGCCACTTCCTACCGAGACTGTATTGCCTGCTGGATCGCCTCTACTCGAGTACCTGGTCTGCTCCGCTCCTGCAGCCTCAGTTCTGTGTTCTTCAGCTGGAACTTTTCACTATGCTGTTCTAGTTCATTACATAGGATTACATAGGATATACAGCACAGAAACAGGCCATCCGGCCCAACCAGCCCATGCTGGTGTTTATGCTCCACTCGAGCCGTCATTCCTCACCTAACTCTATCAGCATAACCCTCTATTCCCTTCTCCCTTATATGCTTATCTAACCGCCCCTTAAATGCACCTATACAGTTCGCTTCAACCACTCCCTGTGAATCAGAAGTTTACAGCACAGAAGGAGGCCATTCGGTCCATTTCGGCTGACAAAGAGCTATCCACCCTAATCCCACTTTCCAGCATGTGGCCCATGGCCTTGTAGGTTATGGCACTTCAAGTGCACATCCAAGTACTTTTCAAATGTGAGGAGGGTTTCTGCCTCTACCACCCTTTCAGGCACTGAGTTCCAGACTCCCACCACCCTCTGGGTGAAAAAAGTTCTCCTCAAATCCCCTCTCAACCTCCCACCAATTACTTTAAATCTATGCCCCCTGGTTATTGACCCTTAATCCTTCTTATCCACTCTATTTAGGCCCCTCATAATTTTATACACCACAGGTCACCCCTCAGCCTCCTCTGTTCCAAAGAAAACAACCCGAGCCTATCCAATCTTTCCTCATAGCTAAAATTCCACAGCCCAGGCAAGATCCTCGTAAATCTCCTCTGCACCCTCTCCAGTGCAATCACATCCTTCCTGTAATGTGATGACCAGAACTGCACGCAGTACTCTAGCTGCGGCTTAACTAGTGTTTTATACAGTTCAAGCATAACCTCCCTGCTCTTACATTCTATGCCTCGGCTAATAAAGGCATGTATCCCATATGCCTTCTTAACCACCTCATCTACCTGTCCTGCTACCTTCAGGGATCTGTGGACATGCACTCCAATGTCCCTCTGATCTTCTGCACTTCTCAGTGTCCTACCATTTATTGTGTATTCTCTTGCCTTGTTAGCCCTCCACAAATGCATTACCTCACACTTCTCTGGTTTGAATTCCATTTGCCACTGTTCTCCCCACCAGACCAGTCCATTGATATCTTCCTGCAGTCTACAGCTTTCTTCTTCATTTTCAACCATATGGCCAATTTTTGCATTATCTGCAAACTTCTTAATCATACTTCCTACATTCAAGTCCAAATCATTGATATATACCACAAAAAGCAAGGGATCCAGTACTGAGCCCTGTGGAACCCCACTGGAAACAGCCTTCCAGTCACAAAAACACCCTTCGACCATTACCTTTTGTTTCCTGCCTCAGCCAATTTTGGATCCAACATGCCTCTTTGCCTTGGATCCCATGGGTTTTTACTTTCATGACCAGTCTGCGATGCAGGACCTTATCAAAAGCCTTGCTAAAATCCATATAGACTACATCAAACGCACTACCCTCATCGACCCTCCTTGTTACCTCCTCAAAAAGTTCAATCAAGTTAGTCAGACATGACCTTCCCTTAACAAATCGAAGCTGACTGTCCCTGATTAATCTGTGTCTTTCTAAATGAAGATTTATCCTGTCCCTCAGAATTTTTTCCATTAATTTTCCAACCACTGAGGTTAGGCTAACTGGCCTGTAATTATTCAGTCTATCCCTTTCTCCCTTTTTAAACAACAATACCACTTTAGTAGTCCTCCAGTCCTCTGGCATCACACCTGTAGCCAGAGAGGGTTGGAAAATGATGGCCAGAGCCTCAGTTTTTCCTTTCTTACTTCTCTTAACAGTCTGGGATACATTTCATCCGGGCCTGGGGATTTATCATAAAAACATAGAAAAATAGGAGCAGGAGGAGGCCATTCGGCCCTTCGAGCCTGCTCCGCCATTCAGTATGATCATGGCTGATCCTCTATCTCAATACCATATTCCCGCTCTCTCCCATACCCCTTGATGCCTTTTGTGTCTAGAAATCTATCTATCTCCTTCTTAAATATATTCAGTGACTTGGCCTCCACAGCCTCCTGTGGTAGAGAATTCCACAGGTTCACCACCCTCTGAGTGAAGAAATTTCTCCTCATCTCAGTCCTAAATGTCCTACCCCATATCCTGAGACTGTGACCCCTTGTTCTAGACCCCCCAGCCAGGGGAAACATCCTCCCTGCATCCAGTCTGTCTAGCCCTGTCAGAATTTTATACGTTTCAATGAGATCGCCTCTCATTCTTTTAAACTCTTGTGAATACAGGCCTAAACGACCCAATCTCTCCTCATACGACAGTCCTGCCATCCCAAGAATCAGACTGGTGAACCTTCGCTGCACTCCCTCTATGGCAAGTATATCCTTTCTTAGGTAAGGAGACGAAAACTGCACACACCAAGGCCTTGTACAACTGTAGTAAGACTTCCTTGCTCCTGTACTCAAATCCTCTTGCAATGAAGGCCAACATACCATTTGCCTTCCTAACTGCTTGCTGCCCCTGCATGTTAGCTTTCAGTGACTAATGTACAAGGATACCCACTTCCCTTTGTACATCAGCATTTCCCAACCTATCACCATTTAAATAATACTCTACCTTTCTGTTTTTCCTACTGAAGTGGATAACTTCACATTTATCCACGTTATCCTGCATTGGCAACATATTTGCCCACTCACTCAACTTGTTTAAATCGCCTTGAAGCCTCTTTGCATCCTCCCCACAACTCACAATCCCACCTAGTTTTGTGTCGTCAGCAAACTTGGATATATTACAATTGGTTCCCTCATCCAAATCATTGATATATATTGTGAATAGCTGCGGCCCAAGCACTGATCTCTGCAGTACCTCACGAGTCACCGCCTGCCACCCCAAAAAAGGCCCATTTATTCCTACTCTCTGTTTCCTGTCTGTTAACCAATTTTCAATCCATGCCAGTATATTACCTCCAATCCCATGAGCTTTATTTTTGCACACTAACCGCTTATGTGGGATTTTTCAAAGGCCTTCTGAAAATCCAAATACACCACATCCACTGGTTCTCCCTTATCTATTCTACCAGTTGCATCCTCAAACAACTCCAGTAGGTTTGTCAAACACGATTTCTCTTTCATAAATCCATGTTGACTTTGTCTAATCCCGTTGATATTTTCTAAGTGTCCTGTTATCACATCCTTTATACCTGTAATAGACTCTAGCATTTTCCCTACTACTGATGTTAGGCTAACTGGTCTGTAGTTCCCTGTTTTCTCTCTCCCTCCTTTTTTAAATAGTGGGGTTACATTTGCCACCCTCTAATCTGCCAGAACTATTCCATAATCTATAGAATTTTGGAAGATGACAACCAATGCATCCACTATTTCCATGGCTACCTCTTTTAGTACTCTGGGATGCAGATTATCAGGCCCTGGGGATTTATCAGCTTTCAGTCCCATTAATTTCTCCATCACTATTTTTTTACTGATACTAATTTCCTTTAATTCCTCCTTCTCACTAGACCCTTTCTTCCCTAGCAATACTGGGAAGTTATTTGTGTCCTCTTCTGTGAAGGCAGAACCAAAGTATTTGTTTAATTATTCAGCCATTTCCTTGTTCCCCATTATAAATTCTCCCGTTTTTAACTGTATCCACTTTCAAAGATGCTAAACCCCTTAATACTTCCTCTTTCACTATTGTAGTGGTGCTTCGTAATTTCCAAACATGCAGCCACTGAGCTTTGAGGCTTTTAACAACGAGTAGACGCGTGTCGAAATAAAACGTTCCAAAACATAACTTTGTCTTTAAACTGTTTACTGTAACACCTTACAATCAGAATTACAAAGCAAAACACGTTTAAACAAACACGGTCAAAAACTGTATTGCTCCAGCCATCAAAGCCTTTACCTTCTCTCTAGCCTCGTGGAGCTTGAACTGTAAAATGGCTGGATACCATGTGACAAGCTTAAGGACTGTACCATTGTAGCAAGAATAAAGGGGGTATCTCAGACTATACTACTGGAACAAGAAAATAGGGGGTTTCTCAATACAATAAGTCAGTCAGGTAAATTAACTGTATTATACTATTTAACCAATATTTTAAAGTATTTTCTTTCTTAAACTTTCATGACTCTTACATTCCGGCCCCTAATTGACTAGGCACATGAAGCATATCAATTACTCAAACATTCTTAAGAGTCATAAACTAATGAGTTCAACATATTTACAATATAAATGTCCACTTTTTTCGTTCAGGAACCTTTCACGCTGCTTCTTGTAGCAGGCAGAGCTTTGTGATCGGTCTTTCCAGGGTACTGGTCTTGGTTTGCAAACAAACGCGACGAACAACGCCTCTGGAGTCTGGCATGGTCTTAATTATTTTTCCCATCAACCAAGAATTTCTAGGGGCTGAATCATCCACGATTAAGACGATGTCTGCGGCAATGAAGTTCCTCTTTACTTTGGACCATTTTTGACGCTCCTGTAGCAGAGGTAAGTATTCTCTTGTCCATCTGGTCCAGAAAAGGTCTGACATATACTGAACTTGCCTCCACTTCCGACGTGCATACAGATCTTTTTTGAAGACTCCCGGGGGCATGACTGGCTGTGTTTTCAACAACAACAGGTGGTTCGGGGTCAGGGCTTCGAGGTCATTGGGATCATCTGATGTCTTAGTTATCGGTCGGTCATTAATGATGGCTTCAACCTCACACAGAACGGTTTGAAGTCCCTTGTCGTTAAGCACTTGCAGCTTCAGTACAGAACTGAGTAGTTTTCTTATGGTGCGTATCTGTCTTTCCCAGACACCTCCATGGTGGGATGCAGCCGGTGGATTGAAGATCCACTTAATTCCTGTTTGCATCATGGCTTCCTGTATTTTAAGCTGATTCCAACCTTCAATAGCTTCCCGTAGTTCACTCTCTGCTCCGACAAAATTAGTGCCTTTATCAGAACGCATAATGGACACCTGTCCTCTTCTACAGACAAAGCGCCGCAGGGCGTTAATACAGGAATCAGTGTCAAGCGTGTGTACCACCTCAATATGAACTGCTCTGATGGTCAAACAATTGAAAAGCACACCATATCTCTTGACAAGACTCCGTCCTCGCTTTACCTCGAAAGGCCCGAAATAGTCCACCCCTACGTTTGTTAATGGGGGCTTTGTAAAGTCTGTGGGTTGTTTAGTTAATTAATACACAGACTCCAAGAGTAACTTAAAACAGGACTTTACTATTCGAAGGTCAGGGTGAATCTGCCCAATAACTCCTGGCACAACAGTTATATACTGGTGTGGTCACCGTCAGTATTACCGTATACAGAAGCCAAACAAAGTAGTGCCACACCTAAAATAGTTCTCTTAAAGGTGAACGGTTACATACAATAGTTCTCTTAAAGGTAGACGGGTACATACACTACAATCCTCCCTTTTTAGCTTACAACATACTTATTCCCCATTAAACATAACATATAATCAACTTCATGTAAAACAATTCACAGATATAGTCTCTGCGGGAAACAGTTCACAGATTCAGTCTCTGCGGGAACAGTTCACAGATTCAGTCTCTGGTCTTGACTCGGTCCGAACAACATCTCTGTGGTGTAGCCGGTTCACATTTCTAGCGTGACTCATCCAATAGTCTTTCCCTTGGCTTAACAGCTTGAACTTCCGTCCTGCTGACCCAGCAGTGCTGACTTTTACAAACAGCTGGACTGCCTTGGTAATTTTTCCTACTTTCCAACTGATTTGGCCCCCCTTCGTGGGGCCCACGTGCATGATCTGATAGAAGTGATAATGATTTAGATGGTTATCGTCTTCTGCTTCGTCTTTTTCTTTTCTGCTTCTTGGAGACTCTCGGGGCTCCCTTATCCGCTGCCAGCTGTAGCGCCACCATCTCCCTATGTTCCTTAGACTTTAAGTGCTTCATCCTGATTTCTGCACTTTGGGAGTTTTCATCACAAGCTGGGCAGACCAAGTCATCGTAATATTCCGTGTCACTCAACAGGTCATGGTAATATTCGGTGTCGTCCTGAGCTAGTCGAGCGAGAGGGCCTGCTACTTCTTCCGTACCCAACTGGACGTTAGCCGACTGTTGTTCCCTCCCTAGACATCTTTCCTGAAGAGACTTCTTCATGCGTTCATATTCATCCCGCTCTTCCTGGGTTTCCTGCAAATCCTTCACTAATGACCTCGTTTGTGATTTCAATACTTCCCCTTCCCTCGGGGATTGATTGATCAGGCTATTCAATCCTTCTACTGGAGCAGCTGTTTCAACATTCTGCTGTTCACATTGACGTGATTCAGCGTACTTTTGGCATCCCTGTAAAATCTGTGTTGCAACCTCAGCTATTTCCATAACTTTTGAGAGCTCCGAACTCCTTCCCTTTGAAGATTGAAGCTCGTGTTCAGATTGTTCCCATTGTAGAGTCTTGTCCTTCAACATATGAAGGAGTTGGCTGACCGTTAACTCTTCCACGGGAACACTGTGGGTCAGAGTCTTCTCCATTTCATCCACCTTTTCCTCCAATGCTTTCACCTCCTTTTCCTCTTGTACTTTGGCTTCCAGCGCTCGGAGAAGTTGCGCCTTGATGCTCTCGAGCTCATGTTCAGAGGCCATTCTTACAGTCTCTGTGTTTCTTACAGTTCCCTTTTCTTCCACTGAACGGATTCCCAGTTGAATCTGTTCTTCAAGTTGTTGAATCTCGGTCATTGCCGCCCCATATTTGTCTTGGGTTTCCTTTAATATTTTTATGAGTTCTTGTACATCTTGTCTTTCATGTTCTGCCATGTCTTTCACCTCTAATTTCTCATCTATGGATGGAACTTCTACTGATGAGTCTGTCTTGGCCTTGAGCTCATGAAGAATTTCCTGCAGCCTTTGGACTTCTTGCTCATGTTCAACCTTCAGTTGCTCATATGCTTCCACTGAAACTAGCTTTTCGGAGGTTGCCGAGTTAACCCCTTCCAGAATTGTAGCCTGGGCCTGTTCATACTGTTCTTTCAACTTCTCACACTCTGCTTGTAAGGAGTCGTAGAGATGAACTGGAATAAAATCCTGGCTTCCTGAAGATTCCTCTTCATTTGCTTCTTCCTGCAAATATTCTAACTCCTGAACAGCATAAGGGAGATGTGATCGGTAATTGGTCACGATGGCTCTATGGTCGCTCTCTGCTTGAGCTAGCTGCTTCTGTTGTCTTTCCAGATTCTCCCATTCGGTGTCATAGAACTTTTTCATTGTTTTCATCTCTTGTACGAGACGGTAACTCAATTGTTCTAATTGTTGTCGTAATTTGAAATAAGTTTGAGTCCGAGCTCGGTGTTCTTCCGTCATGGATATGTCCATAACTTGAACAGGCTCAGAATTTTCTGTCAAACTACGTTGTCGTTGTTCGGTGGAGTTCTGTTCTGAAACTTTGTTCTTCTCTGGAGCATAAGCCTTTATGCATGCCTTCGTTTTTCCAACCTTCGTCGGCAAGTCCATTTCAGCCTTGTCTTTCATATTTGGGTTGGTCTTATCGTCATCCGTTTCAGAATCTGAGCTGATTGTCTGCCCCGAGTCCTCACTCGTTATGGCTTTTAGATAGTGCCATTCCATGTCTATTTTCTTGATCCACTCCCGTCCTAGAAGTGGTGGTCCTCCCTCATGTAGTACGTATAAGTTCATTCTTGGGTGTTCTTTACCCCTATCTCTCACTTTGACTCTTATCTTTCCCATGGGGTATACTTTATGCCCCGTGTATGTCTGCAATACGAACTTGGTATCTCTTAAGGGTATATGTGAGAATAGCCGGTGGTAATCCCTTCGATTTATGACTGATAGAGCTGATCCAGTGTCCAACTCCATTTTCACTTGGATTCCAGCTATTTTTAGCATGACCCAGATAGTTTGTAGGTCAGCTTCCTTACTCACATTGTGAATTCTCAGACTACCCAGCTCCTGGCCGTTTGGGTCTGAGTCTGAATTCTGTTCGTCTGAACTCTTCTCAGCCACCTTGTGTACCTTGTTGTACTTTTCCTGTGATGGCTTCCTTTGGTTGTTGGTCCTTTGGTTGTTGGTCTTCTTCCCTGACCGGCATACCTTAGCTATGTGACCCAGTTTGCCACATTTCCCACATTCCTGGTTCTTAAACCAGCATTGGTTCTGGTCGTGTGTTGTCTTCCCACAACGATAGCATTTTGTTGTTGTCGAGGTAATTTGATCCACACTTAGTGCTGCTGTCTTTAGCTGCATTTCCGCAGTTCCCTTCACTGCGGCTTCGTGCGATGCTGCAATAAGGACAGCCCTGTCAAGTGTAAGGTCGTTCTCTTCGAGTAGTCGCTTTTGCATTCCTTCCTTTGCCAACCCGCACACGAACTTGTCTCGCAATGCCTCTGTCAGATTCCCTCCAAACTGGCAGTATTTCGCTAGTCTACGCAGTTCGACCAAGTATTCTGCGTTGCTTTCGTCTTTCCGTTGCGTTCTCGCATAGAATTTGAATCGTTCCGCCAACATCAACGGTGTGGGGTTCAAGTGATCCTTCAGAACAGCCACAATATCATCGAAAGTCTGATCCGCCGGTTTAGCTGGTGACAGTAGATGCTTCAAGAGCCCGTATGTCTTCGCGCCCATCGAGTTTAGCAAGGTTATAGCTTTGTCATCTTCTTCTATTTTATTGGCCTCACAATAGATCTCGGTGCGTTCCACGTACGTGGCCCAGTCTTCTACCTCGGCATTAAAATCGTTGATGTTACCACGCTTAGGCATCTTCCTCTCTTCCTGATAACACCCCGAATTATTTCTTTAACTTATTTTTTTTTTTCTAAGATGGCGGTTTTCCCGCGAAAATGGCGGTTTCCCGTGCTTATCTTCTCTCCCCGCCCACTTCAATGGCGGTTTCCCGCTTCTGTCTTCTTCCCCGCCTAATGGCGGCTTCCCGCGTTTCTTCCCTTGCGGGAGGGGTACACTTTCCCCCACAGGCGACGGCCGCTGGCTTTCAGATTCACAGCCTGCGCGTCGGCTTCAGTGCTTTCCCTTTTCTCGGCAAGGCAACCGGCGCTGGGTACACCCCGTTGACGGCGAACAGGTTCAGCCGCTGGGTTGGCTCTCGCTCAGTTCCCCTTGCTCGGGCTCGGTCTCTCTCCCGCTCTCTCGGCTCTACCGGCGCTGGGTACACCCCGTTGACGGAGAACAGTTTCAGCCGCTGGACTGGCTCTCGCGCAGTCTCCCTTGGTCGGCTCTGCCTCTCCCGCTCGCTCGGCTCTACCGGCGCTGGGTACACCCCGTTGACGGAGAACAGTTTCAGCCGCTGGACTGGCTCTCGCGCAGTCTCCCTTGGTCGGCTCTGCCTCTCCCGCTCGCTCGGCTCCCAAACGCCTCTCCCAGCCGTCTCGCAGTCCGGTGCTTCCCTCCCTGGCTGCGGCTGAGTTTTTATATCTTCCCGCGCCTACGCTCCCGGTCGCAGCGCTTCGTGGCTTCGGTCGCTGCCCGGCCTTTTTCGCCGGTCACGGTCTAGCTGTCTCACGACGCCGCTGCGTCCCCAGCCTGTCTGTACCGCGGCTTCCTTGCTCCACGCTGCCCCAGTCTGTAGGGGGTTTTTTCCTGCTCTCTTGCCCATTCTGGCCTCCTGCCAGGCTTCGTGCAAGAATTACCCTTGAGTGGTTCGACCCACTCCCCCTACGGTTCTAGACCTTGGACTTAGATGCAGAGAACAGTAGTGCAGAGAAAAGGACTCAATAGACCAGGCTGAATAGCACGAAATGGATGCTTTTATTTTTAAACAGTTTGAAGCATTACAAAATACATGTCATAGGCACAGATTAAAGTAACTACAATCATGCACAAATTTATGAACTTGATTCTATGGAAATGGGGAACACACGGCACATCGTAAAAGGGGAAACACATTACAATTTCCCTTAACTCCCTCCCCTATACCTAAACTAAGTTTCGACCTGGGGAACCTGGGATCATGCTCACCACTCTCGAAATCGTGAGAAAGGGGGGGGTTCGCAGCCTTTTGGCACCGCTTTCCGTCGTCACGTGGATTTGGAAACTTCTGGCGCAGTCGATGTTTTCTTTCCCTCGAGGTGGTGGGGTAGACACAGCCTCGATGAGCGCTCGTCAAGGTTGAGATCCACTAAGTGCATGCACATGGAAGAATCTTGCCGGCCTGGATCGCTGGTTTTCCAGAGGGGTTCTTCTCCGTCGGCCTGGGTCGTCGATGATCTCCCGACCTCAGTACCCAGGCCACCCTCGTCGTCTTCTCGTCGTGGCCGAGCCTTGTTTGGCTGAACACCGACCACGTTGTCCTTTTACCGAAACCGTCCGTCTTTAAAAAGACTAAAACGTTTTCATCGATTCTGCATCTGCCGAAGTGGAAGAGGCGCCGATCCTGGCCCCGTCCGAAGAAGTGGAAGAAGCAGCCGTCGTTCAGTCAAGCAAAGTTGCTCAAGTAACCCGAAGTCCGAAGTAACTTAGATGGACTTTCAATCCATAGTTATACTCTTTTGGGACAGTCTTATCTCCCGCCAAATCATAGTCCTGTCTTTGTATTAATTTTGGCGGGCAGAAATCTCTGCAGGGGCGCTTTGTCTTGTAACGGAGCCGGTGATAACTTAAACTGGCCTTCCTGGCCGATAATGTCTTTTAATGTCTCTTGCATTGTCACCGCGGCTCGGTTCGCATATTGATCGGTCTGGAGATTTTCCTTGATGGCTGCTAAACGGTTTTTCCTTTGTACAATAAATGGGAATGAGTGATTTTGCATTGTCCGCCCATATCTTGCTGGGCCCCATCCTGTACTTGTAATCCATTGAATATGTATGCTGTTCCTCTGAGTTTCGGTTCCCAGATACTGGCTTTCGCGGGCTTACTGTCTTCAATCCACAAGCCTGTCTGGCTTGCAGTAACAGAAATAAAATGGTTCAGAAACTGATCACGGGGCCTGGCGGCCATTTTGTATGCCCTTTTTTCAAAGGTTTTTCTGTGCAAGCTTACTTTGGTCAATAAACAGTCTTATTTTATCCAGTTTTCTTGCGTGATTTTTGCTGAAAATTGCGAATCTTACAAGTCTCAGCGCCTCTGGGCCCGACTTCTGTCCGGCTCCTTTCCCCCTCGACTGTGGTCGAGTGCACCGCCCTTATCCTCCGGTTATTCTTTTTACTTTTCCCTTACTCACAGTCACCGTGGCCACCTTGCTTCTCGTGCTGATCGGCTCACTCCTCACCGTGGCAGAAGGGACAGTCAGTGCCTGTTGCTGATGGAAGTCTTTGTCTCTGAATTCTTCCTCCTTTCCAGCTCTGCAGACTCGAGTTTTCTCCCAGCAGAATGACGAGGGCGGTTGCCTCTTCTCGACGCTCGTTAACTGCTTCGGAATTATTGTTGCCGCAGGGTACGATCGGACTCGTCGCCACTGTAAAGTCTGTGGGTTGTTTAGTTAATTAATACACAGACTCCAAGAGTAACTTAAAACAGGACTTTACTATTCGAAGGTCAGGGCGAATCTGCCCAATAACTCCTGGCACAACACTTATATACTGGTGTGGTCACCGTCAGTATTACCGTATACAGAAGCCAAACAAAGTAGTGCCACACCTAAAATAGTTCTCTTAAAGGTGAACGGTTACATACAATAGTTCTCTTAAAGGTAGACGGGTACATACACTACAGGCTTGTCTGGTAACAAACGGTCTTCAGGCAGGTCTGCCATTTTCTGCTCCCCAGCTCTAGCGTGTAACCGTCTGCAAACAATGCATTCAGAGAGTATTTTTCTTATTACAGAATTAGTTCCTGGAATCCAGTATCTTTGTCTTAGCTTCGCAAGCACGTGGTTCCTCCCACTGTGTCCAATACTCTGGTGTATATGCTGAAGAATGAGAGTAGCAACCCGGAGGTCCTTAGAAAGGATAGCAGGATGCTTGGCCTCCTCTGGCATAGCAGATTTGTTTAGTCGCCCTCCCACCCTCAGTACTCCATCTTGCAGTGTAGGGTCCAGCTTGTAGATATGACTACCTTTGTTGATTGGAGTATTTCGCTGTAAAGCTTCGATTTCTTCTGGATATCTTTGTCTTTGACTGAAGCAAACTATCTCCATCTCAGCCTTGGCCAAATCCTCCACGGTCAATGAATTCTTACCCAATGTGGTCTTGTGCTGGTGCATATATTGCTGTAGAAGCATTCTCTGCTTATCAGGGTTACTTTCAGACTGATGGATAGTGGCTCGGTACTCTTTTCTCTTACCGCTCAGGTGTAGCAGCAACTCTTTCAACCTTAGAAACCATGCAACTGCTTTCCTCAACTGGTGCCATCCTGAGAAATGGTTAACAAGCTTGTTCACTGTGTTGAAGTTTTTTTCGTAGTTATGAGATTTGCTGTGACTGATCTCTTGACTTCGACGTCGTCTTCAGCAATCTGACTTGGCATATCTGGTCTTTCTGGCCATGATCTCTCTGTTTCCAGCAGATAACTTGGGCCTTGTATCCAAGTTTCACTCCTCATGAAGTTTTCAGCCTTCAATCCCCGTGAGGCTTGATCTGCTGGGTTTAATGAGGTGTTTACATACCTCCACTGAGATGGTTGTGTAGCTTCTCTAATGGATGAGATTCTGTTTGCTACGAAGGTCTTGAAGCGTATCTTCTCATTTTCTATATACTTCAGCACCGTCGTGCTATCCGTCCAGAAGACAGATTCTTCTAGTGGGAGCTGTAACTCTTTCCACATCACCTGGTCAACTTTAACTGCAACAACCGCTGCCGTCAACTCCAGTCTCGGGATGGTGACCTGCTTCAGCGGAGCCACCCTGGATTTCCCCATGAGGAAGGCACAATGTTTCTGGCCCTGTTGATTTGTCAGCAAGAGGTAAGTAGCCGTGCCATAGCCGTCCTCACTGGCGTCCGAGAAATGATGTAGTTGAGCCGTCTTTGTAACTCCAAAACTCACAGGCTTGATGCATCTACTGACGTTGAAGCTAGAAAGTTGTTGCAAATCTGTCAACCATCTGAGCCATCTCTGAGCTTGACCTTCTGGGATATCTTCATCCCATCCTCTCTTGTCTCTACACAGCTCTCGTAGGATCAGCTTCACCGGCAGAATGAGTGGTGCCAGGAATCCAAGAGGGTCGTAGATGGAACTGACCACGGAGAGAATCCCTCGTCTTGTGGATGGTCTTTCATTCACCATTATTCTGAAGTTGAACATGTCTGACTCAATGCACCATTGTACACCAAGAGCTCTCTCAATATGTAGGACATCGTGGCTCAGGTCCAGATCTTTGACTTCAGTGGCTCTTTCCTTTTCTGGGATAGAAGCTAGAACTGCTCTGCTGTTGCTTATCCACTTAGTCAGATGGAATCCTCCATTCGAACACAGAGTTCTAAGGTCTCTTGACAGTGCAATGGCATCGTCTTCTGTTGACACGGACTTCAGACAGTCATCGACATAAAAGTTTCTGAAGATTGTCTCCACAGCCTCTGATGGTGCTTTGCCTTTGCCATCTTCTGCAGTTTTTCTGAGAGCGTAGCTTGCACAGCTGGGAGATGATGTGGCTCCGAACAAGTGTACAGCCATTCTACATTCCACCATAGCTTGACTAATGTCGCCGTCTGGCCACCAAAGGAAACGCAGAAGATCAGCATCTTCATCAGGGATTCTGACTTGGTAGAACATTGATTCTATGTCTGCCATCATGGCAACGAGCTCTTGTCTAAACCTCGTCAAGACGCCAATGAGGGTATTAGTAAGATCAGGACCTTGAAGCAGCTGGTCATTCAGTGAAGTTCCTCTGAATGAGGTGGCGCAGTCAAACACTACACGGATCTTTTTCTTCTTTGGGTGATACACACCGTGATGAGGAATGTACCAGACCCTTCCATCGTCTCTGTTCAACTGTTCCTCGGGCACTTTTACAGCATAGCCTTTCGCTATGATGTTTCTCATGAAGCCTTTGTAGTCTTCGTGAAGGTCGGGGTTCTTGTTCAGCTTTCTCTTTAGACTGATGGCGCGCTGCTCTGCTATGCAGCGATTGTTCGGCATCTTCGCGGTCTGTCTTCTCAGTGGCAAACCAATGTGATAGTGGCCATCAAGGAACTGTGTAGACCTTGTCATCAAATCCATGAACTGATGGTCTTCTTGTGACATCTCTGTCTTTTCCTCACAGCTGCGTTCTGAAAAGTCTGCGTTGAACTGCTGTATCAACAGCTCTTCAATGCTTGCGATAGAGATACAATTGACTGTTACATTTTGTCGTTGCTCCTTGTTCGACTTGTTGCCATCATCTCTCCTTACCGGTCCATTGACTACCCATCCAAGGGCTGTCCTGACTGCGTAGGGTCCGTCATCCTTGCTGTTTATCACCTGCCATGGCTCCATAGTTTTGTAGGCATTGGTTCCAATTAATAGGCCAATTTCTGCTTCAATATATGGGAGACGCACCTTTTCCAGGTAAGGCCATCTCTCCACATCCTTCTGCAGGGCTAAGTTTCCTATTTTAACAGGAATCTCCCTCTGTGTGAAAACATTAGGCAGGTCTATGAAGTCCTTCTCTTCAAGTCCACACACTTCTAAGTCTGACAGAATATAACTTTGCATTGACTTATCGTGACCCATGGTGCGTAATAGGATTTCTGTTCTTCTGCCTCTAACGTTCAGCTGTCGCATGAATGATTCTGTGCAGAACGTTGCTGAACTACCTGGATCCATGAAGGCGTAAGTCTCCACAAACTTCTCACTCCTCTTAGACTTGATCTTTACAGGTACGATGGCAAGAATACAATCACTGTCACCGGCCCCAGTGAATCCACAAGTCTCTGGTTCCAGCGACACCAGAGCACTTGAAACAACCTTCTCGTCGGTATTGTTTTCTTCACTCTTCTTGGAGACTTGTTCTTCTTTGTGGATATGCAGCAGACTGGGATGTTTCCGAGTGCACTCTCTGCATGTTGTTCTTTGCTTACAATTTCTACTCAGGTGCCACTGAGAGAGACATCCAAAACATAGGCCACTGTACTTCAGAAATTCGATTCTGTCTTTATGTGGCTGTGCTTTGATGTCACTGCAGAAATCCAATGTATGATTCTTCTGGCAGAATAAACATGGCTTCTGAAAGGCATTAGCAGGCGAAACTGTGCTGCTCTTTTTGGGAGATGAGTTCTGAGACTTTTCTTCCCCAGCCGGAGTGATGATAGTTGCAAAGCTGCTTCCCCTGGAACCACCTTTCCTGAGAGTCTTTGATTCAGCAGGCTTGGCTTTCACTCTTCCATCAGTAGTCGGGCTGACATCCTGGATGTTTCCAAACAATGGGTCCCTGGCAATTTTAGCCTGTTTGTCTATGAAATTCACTAAGTCTGCAAACCTGGCTCTACCTTTCCGTCTCTCCATTATCTCAAAGGCTGTTCTTCTCCATTGTTCTCTCATCCTGTAAGGAAGCTTAGAGATGATGATTCTCATAGTCATAGGATTGTCCATCTCTTCCATGAATTCAACATCCTCCATGGTGTTGCGACATCCTATGAGAAAAAGAACATATGTGTTCAATGCCTCCCCATCCTCCGATCTGATCTGTGGCCACTTGATAGCCTTTTCAATATATGCAGTGGCTATCTTCAGCTCGTTACCATAGTGTTCCTGCAGCAACTTCCTGGCTTCTATGTATCCCCGGTCCGGTCTCATGTGTTCACAGCTTCTGACCAGGTCTTGTGGTTTACCACTGGTGTACTGTCCCAGGTAGTACAACCTATCACTGCTGCTCTCTGTTTTGGAGTCAATGGCTTGTTCGAAGGATCTGATGAAGGGCTTATACTTGAGTGGGTCGCCTTGGAACACTGGTATGTCTCTTTGAGGGAGTCAAAACAGATTCTGTTGTTTTACAAGCATCTCTGTAATTTCGTTCTGACGTTGCATCACTCGGCATAGGCTTCTCCCTGTGTCTTCAGGCCTCTGGTGGTCATCAGCAGGGTCTAGTCTAGACCGTCTGATGTCTGGGGTAGCATCACGTGCTCCTGTTAGTGGAGCGGTCTCTCTTCCACGCTGTAATGCCAGGAGATGGCCTTCAGACTCTCTTTTAACTCTTGAAGGTGCCCTGGATCCAACTCTGTGTGACAACATTGACTGGCAGTATTCGTTCATGCCATCCTGTGAGCCTTCATAATCTTCATACACACTCAACTTGGCATCTGAGACCGCAATAGCTGTTTTTAGCTCCAGCTGTTCTTTCTTTGCCTGCACTTGGGCCTGTTGGGCCTGCAGTTGGGCCTGTTGGGCCTGCAGTTGGGCCTCTTCCCGTTCAAGAGCTTGCTTCTCCACTAAAGATGCTGCGCGCACCATCAACGCTGCCCGTTGAACCTCCCCTCTCATGCGTCGCGACGAGCATGTGGTAGAAGCGACTGACCTGTGTCCAGAAACAGAGCTACCTTCTTTTCGATTTTTGCTCAGTCTGGCTGAAGTCTCTGAAATGCTATCATCTGGTCCGACTTCATCGTCATCTTTATCTTTCTCTGCTGTATCAGCATCCTGACGAATCTTTAACATCCACTGTTCTGTGGCCTTGACATAGTCCTTAATGCTGGATGATTTAAGATCAAACCAGTTGTGCTGATCAACGTTTCCCTCTTCTTCAGACAGAAGTGCTAATACATCTTCATTGAGTTGTAAGATTCGAAATTTTCAGCAATAATCACGCAAGAAAACAGGATAAAATAAGACAGTTTATTGACCAAAGTAAGCTTGCACAGAAAAACCTTTGATAAAAGGGCATACAAAATGGCCGCCGAGCCTCGTGATCAGTTTCTGGACCATTTGATTTCTGTTACTGCAAGCCAGACAGGCTTGTGGATTGAAAACAGTAAGCCTGCGAAAGCCAGTATCGGGAAACCGAAACTCAGGGAAACAGCATACATATTCAATGGATTCTAAGTACAGGACGGTTTCAGGCAAACAGGATGGGGCCCATCAAGATATGGGCGGACAATGCATGAACACTTATACCCATTTAATGTACAAAGGAGAAACCGTTTAACAGCCATCAAGGGAAATCTCCAGACCGATCAATATGCGAACCGAGTCACGGTGACAATGTAAAAGACATTAAAAGACATTATCGGCCAGGAAGGCCAGTTAAGTTATCACTGGCTCCCGTTACAAGACAAAGCGCCCCTGCAGAGATTTCTGCCCGCCAAAATTAATACAAAGACAGGACTATGATTTGGTGGGAGATAAGACTGCCCCAAAAGGGTATAACTATGGATTGAAAGTCCATCAAAGTTACGGTTACACAGATCCAGGATCAAGTTCACGTTTCACTTCTTCGGAATTCGACCAAGACGTTTCTTCTTTTCGAGGACGCTTCGGATGGACTTTTCAGTGCAAGGCAGCACTTCGATTTCGGGACACGATCGGTGTTCAGCCAGACAAGGCTCGGCCACGACGGGAAGACGACGAGGGTGGCCCGGGTGCTGTTGTCGGGAGATCATCGACGACCCAGGCCGAAGGAGAAGACACCCTCGGGAAAAAACCGACGATCCAGGTCGGATAAAAAGGACATTCCGAGCCTAGCCAGGCAAGGCCTCGACACGTGCATCCATTTCTTCAATATCACATTGGTGGCAGGGACTGCTCCATGAACCCAAATCCACAATAGTGGATCTCAACCTTGACGAGCGCTCATCGAGGCTGTGTCTACCCCGCCGCCTCGAGAGAGAGAGAGAATATCGACTGCGCCAGAAGTTTCCAGGTCCACGTGACGACGGAAAGCTGTGCTAAAAGATTGCGAACCCCTTTTTGCGATTCTGATAGTGGTGAGCATGATCCCGAGTTCCTCAAATCAAAACTTAGTTTAGGTATTTAGGGGAGGGAGTAAGGTTAAATCGTAATGTGTTTCCCCTTTTACGACATGCCGTGTGTTCCCCATTTCCATAGAGTCAAGTTCATAAATTTGTGCACGATTGTAGTTACTTTAATCTGTGCCTATGACATGTATTTTGTAATGCTTCAAACTGTTTAAAAATAAAAGCATCCATTTCGTGCTATTCAACCTGGTCTATTGAGTCCTTTCTCTGCACTACAGTTCTCTGCATCTAAGTCCAAGGTCTAGAACCGTAGGGGAGAGTGGGTCGAACCACTCAAGGGTAAGTATTGCACAAAGCCTGGCAGGAGACCAGAACGAGCAAGAGAAACCCCCTACAGAGTACATTAAATTCTTTATGCAACTTGGAGAAATCATAATGCATTATGTCTTCAGCTTTCTTAATATTAGCATTATCTTCCATGAGACAATCAATTATCTTCATTTTTCCAGGTATCTGAGCTAATTTAGCCCTTCTTGCACCTATTCTTCTATGTAACTTCTCTTCCATTGCCTTTGGGGTGAGCTTTACTTCCCTCTTTTGGCCAACAATCCTTCTGGCTGGGGGAAGCTCCTCACGGCTCTGTAAGGCCGCGGCCATTTTACCCGCAGCTCTTATTTAGCTTCTCAATAGAATGAACAAGGCAAGTAACAGTCACTGTACCTTCGCTTTCTTATATTGTCGTCTGGCTCCGTGACCATTCATGTATACGTTCACCGACAATTCCGTCCTTTCCTTCTTAGGGAGCTAGTTTTTGACTAATGTAGTGGCGCTTCGTAATTTCCAAACATGCAGCCACTGAGCTTTGAGGCTTTTAACAACGAGTAGATGCATGTCGAAATAAAACGTTCCAAAACGTAACTTTGTCTTTAAACTGTTTACTGTAACACCTTACAAACAGAATTACAAAGCAAAACACGTTTAAACAAACACGGTCAAAAACTGTATTGCTCCAGCCATCAAAGCCTTTACCTTCTCTCTAGCCTCGTGGAGCTTGAACTGTAAAATGGCTGGATACCATGTGACAAGCTTAAGGACTGTACCATTGTAGCAAGAATAAAGGGGGTATCTCAGACTATACTACTGGAACAAGAAAATAGGGGGTTTCTCAATACAATAAGTCAGTCAGGTAAATTAACTATTATACTATTTAACCAATATTTTAAAGTATTTTCTTTCTTAAACTTTCATGACTCTTACAACTATGTTTATTTCATCTAATATTTCACACTCCTCCTCCCTGATTGCAATGTCTGCATCGTCCCTCTCTTTTGTGAAAACAGATGCAAAGTATTCATTAAGAACCATACCCATGTCTTCTGCCTCCACACACAGGTTACCTCTATGGTCCCTAATAGGCCGCACTCTTATTTTAGTTGTCCTCTTGCTCTTAATGTATTTTAAAACATCTTTGGATTTTTGTTTATTTTGCTTGCCAATATCTTTTCATGCCCTCTCTTTGCTTTCCTAATTTCCCTTTTAATTTTACCTTTGCACTTTCTATACTGCTCTAGGTTTTCTGCAGTATTGAGCTCTCTGTATCTGTCATAAGCTTCCCTTTTTTTCTTTATCTTTCCCTGTATGCCCCGTGACATCCAGGGAGCTCTAGATTTGTTAGTCCCACCCTTTTTCTTTAAGGGAACATACTTGCTCTGAACCTCACTATCTCCTCCCACTGCTCTGACACTGATTTACCTTCAGGTTTCTGTCTCCGGTCCACTTTGGCTAAATTACATCTCAGCTGAGTAAAATTAGCTTTTCCCCAATTGAGAACTTTTATTCCCGGTCTATCCTTGTCCTTTTCCATAACTACCCTAAATCTAACTGAATTATGATCGCTACCACCAATATGCTCTCCCACCGATACCCTTTTGACCTGCCCAGCTTAATTCCCTAAAACTAGGTCCAGAACTTGTTGGGCTTGCTACGTACTAGCTAAAAAAATTCTCCTGAATGCATTTTAAGAATTCTGCTACCTCTATACCTAATTTTATCCCTGTTAATATTAGGGAAGTTGAAATCCCCTACTATTACTGCCCTATTTTTGCACGACTCAGAAATTTGCAATGTGGTTGACTCTTAACTGCCCTCTGAAATGGCCTAGCAAGTCACTCAGTTGTAACTAACTGCTACGAAACATATTGGCCCAGAAATTCGGGTCCCAACACGTGAGTACGCACGGGGTACTCACGCGTAGGCCCAACGAAAGTGCCGGTTTCGTGCATGCGCGGGAAACCGGCACTTCCGTTCCCCTGAAAGAAGGGGTACCGAAGTTGAACGCATACGCTGGAGAGGCAGCGCGTGCGCATCAAACTTACGTTTTTTTTGCAGGTTTCTCTGGGAGGGTAAGTCTCCAGCAGTTACACTTTTAAAAAGCAGGCGCAAGGCCGGCATTTAACAAGGTAAATGGTGAATTAATTAAAATTAAAACATTTTTTCCACAGGTTTACTATTTTTAAATACTTTAAAGAAAGGTAAGTTTATTTTTAGCCCCGTTAGAAAATGTAATTAATTTTTTCAAAAATTTAAATTATTGTTTAAAATAGTTATTTCATGTAATTTAAAGTTTATTTTAAAAATGTGCTGTTTAAAGATTTATTTGAGGTTTTAGTGATGTTTTGGTGCTTATAGTATTTATAGGTTTGCCAGCTCTCCCTGTCAAATTTATGAATGAAGCATTCCCTGCTAGCATTGGCTCTCCATGGCCCATGTGATCCCAGGGGACGCATCGAACTAACTGCGCCCCTGGGATACGCAAGCACTGCGCGCCGGCAGTTGGAGGAGGCCCAGGATCGGAATCCCACGCGGGCCCACAGCTCAACGGCCGGCGCGCTATGTAAGTGCAGGTCAGGGGCTTGCACCCGCAGGATGCTCCCGACCCGAATTTCTGGGCCAATGAAACCGGACGGACCACCCGGCATCGACCTCGGCACCAGCTACGAACATGGCAACTGCACACCCAGCCCAGTCAACCCTGCAAAGTTCTCCTCACTAACATCTGGGGACATGTTGAAATTGGGAGAGCTGTCCCACAGACTAGTCAAGCAACAGCCTGACATAGTCACACTCACAGAATCATACTGTTAGATCCGTGTATCTTAATGTTGTGTCCTTCAATAATCAGACAACAGACTGCAGGGAACGATTTAACAGGTGGTTACTGAATGAGGGTTACTCTAGAGCTAACTGTACAGATCACTACTCAGGGTTTATATACAGGTGTGGTCACTGCCGGTACTACAGTATATAGGAGCTGTAAAAAGTAGTTCTCCCCTTAAAGGTACATACATTACAATTCCTCCCCTTTTAGATTAACAGTACCATAACACTCATTTAACAATTAAATATCAAACTAATTACAATTAACACTTTTAACATGCAACATTAGCTGAAAATAGTCGATTTATAAATTCAGTCTTTGGGGAGGCTTCCTGATCCTTTCTGGATAGCGCCTTTGCCGAGTGTCTTGCTCTTGGTGCGGAGGCGATTCTGGCCCCCTGTCGTCGGTTGGTTCATCAGCTTCCGATGCTACTGTTTCTGGGGTAGATGCGACCTGTACGTCGGGTTCATCACCAGGTATGTATGGGCGAGGCATGGGGTTGACTTGTTCCTGTGACTCTAGGATCTGGTCAGCATGGCGTCTCACGATGCTCTCCCCAACGTCCACTGTGTACATTAGTGGGCCCTGCCGTGTGCATATCGTTCCTGGCTGCCATTTTTCTGTTCGGTAGTCGCGGGCCAAGACTGGTTGCCCTACATTGAAGCTCCTTGTTGGCTTCTCATGGATCTGCTGGAATTGCTTACTCTCAACATCTCTTCATACGTTTGGTCTGAGCAAATCCAGGCGAGATCTTAACCTTCGGTTAAAGAACATCATGGCTGGGGCCTGGTTGGTGACTGCATGTGTCGCATTCCGGTAGGCGAACAGGAAATTGTCCACCTTGTGCTGCAGCGGAATGTTGTCATTGTACATAGCCTTTATTGCCTTCTTAAGGGTTTGTACGAACCTCTCAGCCAATCCATTTGTGGCTGGATGATACGGGGCGGATGTGTCATGCCTTACCCCATTCCTTTTCATAAATCTTCGAAAATCTTCGGACACAAACTGTGGTCCGTTATCAGAGCAAATCTGCTCTGGCAAGCCGTTCCTGGAAAAAATGGTCCGTAGGACTGCAATAGTTTTCTCCGTGGTGGTGGAGGACATTTTGATCACCTCAGGCCATTTTGAGTGCGCATCCACGGCTATTAAAAACATTGAGTCCATGAATTGACCAGCAAAATCAATATGCACCCGTTGCCATGGAGATGAGGGCCACTCCCATGGGTGTAGAGGGGCATGTGGTGGTGCATTTTGGACCTTCTGGCATCCTGAGCAGCTCTTTGTCAGGTCCTCGATTTGCTGATCGATCCCCGGCCACCACACATAAGCCCTAGCAAGGCTTTTCATTTTCACTCCTCCCAGATGACCTTCGTGAAGCTCATTGAGCACTCTCTCCCTTAACTTGGGTGGAATTACCATTCGGGATCCACACATCAAGGTCCCCTGGCATACTGACAGCTGTTCTCTTCTGGATGAGAATGCTGGCAACAGTGAGTCGCCATGTGCTGGCCATCCCTTCACCGTCAAGTCATATACCCGAGACAGTGTCGGGTCATTTCGGGTCTCCTTCTCTATACCAGCGTTAGTTACTGGCAAGCATTCAATTATAGTCGAATGAAATATTTCGACAGGATCCGCTGCTGGTGCTTCCTCCGCAGGAGGCAGTGGCAGGCGTGATAGCCCATCAGTGTTTCCATGCTGTTTCGTGCCCTTATACTCGATTTCATATTGGTGTGCCCCTATAAAAGGGACCATCTTTGTAGCCGTTGCGCAGTCATCACTGGAACGCCCTTCTTTGGATTAAAGATGGAGACAAGTGGTTGGTGGTCAGTCAGCAAGGTGAACTTCTGCCCGTGCAGATAGTGATTGAACTTTTCACTCCCCACACTAGGCTGAGGGCCTCCCTGTCAATCTGGGCGTAGTTATGCTCGGCTGAGGTTAGTGATCGTGACGCAAAGGCTATTGGCCTCTCTGAGCTGTCCGAGAATTTGTGCGACAGCACCGCTCCAATACCGTAGGGTGACGCATCATATGCCAACCGAATTGGTAATGCCGGGTTGTAATGGGCCAATACCTCTTTCGATGTGATTAGTCTTTTGCTCTTCTGGAAAGCTCATCTACATTCGTCACTCCACTTCCATGGCACCCCAGTTTGCAGTAGGGTGTTCAGTGGGTGTAGTATTGTAGACAAATTTGGCAAGAACTTATGGTAGTAGTTTACCAGCCCGAGGAACGACCTCAGTTGTGACACACTTTCCGGTGCTGGAGCCTTGACTACTGCCTCAATCTTCTCTGGGGACTTATGTAACCCCTCTTTATCGATAACGTGGCCACAATACGAGATCTGTTTTCTAAAAACTCGCATTTGGGGCGGTTAGCTCGGAGCCCATATTCCTGCAATCTAGTGAGCACCTGCTCCAGGTTGGCAAGGTGATCACTGTCATTTTCGCCCGTGACCAGGATGTCATCCAAATAACACTGGGTCCCTGGGATCCCTTGCAGGACTTGTTAAATTGCCCTCTGCCAAATAGCCGGAGCTGATGCTACCCCGAACACCAGCTGGTTGTATTGGTAGAGACCTTTATGGGTGTTGATTGTGAGGTAGTTTTTTGATGCTTCTTCTACCTCCATTTGCAGATACGCCTGGGCCAGATCAATCTTAGTGAAGCGTTTCCCTCCAGATAGCGAGGCGAAAATATCTTCAATCCGTGGAAGTGGATATTGTACGGTGTGAAGGACCGGGTTCACTGTTACCTTAAAGTCCCCACAGATGCGAACCTTCCTTGGTTCCCCAGGCGTGCTGCTCAACGACTTTTTCATCACAGGGACGATGGTGTAGCCCACTCGCTCCAGTCTACCTTGGACAGTACACCTGAACGTTCCAGACTCTCCAGCTCTGCTTTGACGGCTGGGCGGATCGCATAAGGTACCGGTCTGGCCTTAAAAATTTTGGGCTTGCGTTTTCTTCAATTTTAATCATCGCTGTCATGCCTTTTAGTGTTCCGAGTCCTTGCTGGAACACTTCTTTCGCGTCAGTTAGGATCTTTGACAGTCGCCCAGGTGTGACGTCGTCATCCTTTTTGTCAGCCACAGTCAGTGCCTGTATGGAATGCCAATCTAGCTGTATCTTCCGGATCCATTCACGTCCTAGTAGTGGTGGTCCTCCATCTGGCAATACATATAGGTCCATTTTTGGTGTTTCCTTGCCGTTATATATAACGTTCACCCTTATTTTTCCTTTGGGGTAGACTTTTTGCCCCGTGTACGTCTTCAAGACAATCTTTGTATCTCTCAAGGGTATATGTGAGAATAGCCGCTTGTAGTCCCTTCGGTTTATGACTGTTAGGGCTGATCCTGTGTCCAATTCCATTTTCACTTGGACTCCTGCTATCTTGAGCGTGACCCAGATAGTTTGGTGATCCTCCGTTTTGATCACATTATGTAGTTTCAGACAACCCAGCTCCTTGCTTCCGGTGTCTGTATCACTCTTCTGTTCGTCTGAATTACTCTCCGTCACCTTATGTACCTTCTTGTATTTCTCCTGTGGAGATTTCTTGCTGCTGGCTTTCTTTGCCGACCTGCAGACTCTTGCTATGTGTTCTACTTTTCCACACTGTCTGCACACTTTGTCCTTGAACCAGCAATCATTATGGTCGTGTGTTGTTCTGCCGCAGCGGTAGCACTTCACTGTTCCGTATGACATTTCATTTGTGCCATATTCTTGCGGTCTCCGTTGTATCTCTGCAGTGCCCTGTGCTGCTGCTTCGTGTGATACTGCAATGCTGAAAGCCTTGTCCAGCGTAAGATCCTTTTCTGACAGAAGCCGTTTCTGGGTTCCTTCACTTTGAAGCCCACACACAAACTTGTCCCTTAAAGTATCTGCTAGTCCCGTTCCAAACTGGCAGTGTTTCGATAGCTTGCGCAGTTCCGTTAAATACTCAACATTACTTTCATCTTTATGCTGGTTCCTTTTGTGAAACTTAAATCTTTCTGCTATCAGCAGCGGTGTGGGGTTTAAGTGGTCCTGTAGGATTGACACTATGTTTTCAAAATCCTTTTCTACTGGCTTCTCTGGGGTTACTAGGTTTCGTAGTAAGCCATACGTTTTGGCACCCATTGAATTCAACAATACCAGCGCTTTCTTGTCATCTGGCACTTCATTCGCCTTGCAGTATACTTCTATGCGTTCGACATATGTCGTCCAATCTTCGACTTCATTGTCGAACGCTGTGATACTGCCACTCTTCGGCATTTTTGGGTGTGGCTAGACTGGCTTAAAATGGCGTCTACGGCGCTTTCCTTTCTTCCCCGCTGCGGCTTAAAATGGCGTCTCCTGCGCTGCTGCCAACGCCGCTCTCGGCGGTCCTCGTGGCAAATGGCGACGCCCTGTGGGTTTCGTGCGCTGCTCCTGCGCTGCTGCCAACGCCGCGCTCTGCGGTCCTCGTGGCAATGGCAGCGCCTCGCGTTTTCCTGCGCGCCTCTCTCCCCCGTTGACTTTGCTCGGCCCTTGAACACCGGCTGCGCTCTGCGCGTTTTCCTGTGCGCCTCTCTTCCCCGTTAACGCTGCTCGGCCCTTGAACACCGGCTGCGCTCTGCTCTCTCTCGCCTCTCTCCCCCGTTGACGCCGCTCGGTCCTGAACACCGGCTGCGCCCTGTGCGCTCTGCCCTCTCTCTTTCCCCCGTCGACGCTGCTCGGCCTTTTTCTGTGCCGCTCGGTCGGGCTCTAGCCCGTCGCTGTCCGGGAAGCGTCTGCGCAGTACCTGTTGCCAGCCCGTTTCGCTGGACCACCGTGACTGGAAAACCAAGCCTGGCTCTCGACAGCCTCCCCTGCGATGCTCAAATCTCCGCTGGATGACTGGGCGGTTGCCCGTGGTCGACGCCCGTGCTTCTGGACTCGACCTCCTTCCACTGTTCTCCAGGAGCGAATCCCTGGGAGGTGATGCAGAGTTGCAGGTAGGTTTGAATCTGCTCGTCGCCAATGTTAGATCCGTGTATCTTAATGTTGTGTCCTTCAATAATCAGACAACAGACTGCAGGGAACGATTTAACAGGTGTTTACTGAATGAGGGTTACTCTAGAACTAACTGTACAGATCACTACTCAGGGTTTATATACAGGTGTGGTCACTGCCGGTACTACAGTATACAGGAGCTGTAAAAAGTAGTTCTCCCCTTAAAGGTACATACATTACACATACCTTTCAGCCAAAGTCCCAAACTCCTCTATCACCATCCCTGGGTATGTCCTGTCCAACCTGCAGGGCAGACCCACCAGTGGTGGTGGCACAGTGGTATACAGTCGGGAAGGAGTGGTCCTGGGAGTCCTCAACATTGGGCCAGAAATTCCAGGCCAGAAGCGTGAGTACGGTCGGGTTACTCACGCATCTGGCCGTTGGAAATGCCGGCGTTCAGCAGGAACAGCGCATGCGGGGAACGCCGGCATTTCCAGACCCGAGGTCTATTCACAGCGCGTGCGACTGCACAGGCAGCGCTTGCGCAGTGAACTTTGTAGATTTCACTGATGGATTCAGTGAGGGTAAGTCCCTAGAACTTACACGTGAAAAAAGCAAGTGTAAAGTTGTTCATTGGCTGGGGAAGGAGATATATTTTATGGAGGAGCTTCCGAAATGCAATATTTAGGTTTGGGAAAGGGAGGGAAGTTATTTTAAGAAATTTTAAGTAAGTTTTAAACTTTAATTTTTTTTTTTTTAAACGGCTTTTCAGAACGGTAGGTAGAAGGAGCAATTGTGGCTGTGTGAATGGAATGTGAGAATGAGTTATGTATGCATGTCCACATATATTCCTTTACGTATATGTATGTATGTTTTATATTCCTTTACTAATGTGTATGAATGTATGTTTTTAATTATGATTTTCAAATAAGTTACTTTCTCTGAAAGTCATAATTAAATAATACATTCATACACATAAGTAAAGGAATATATACATAACACGCAAAGGAATATATACAGACATACATACTTTCAGAAGCTCCACGATAAGAAATATCTTCCTCCGCAGCCTCTGGAGCAAATGTACCCATGCTTTTTTCATGTGTAAGTTGTAATGACTGGACCTCACTGAAAGCATTAATGAAAGCGGCGAATTATACTGCGCACGCGCTGCCTGTGCAGTCGCACGCGTTCTGCCTCTGAACCCCTTCGTTCAGAGGACAGGAAATGCCGGTTTTCCCCACATTCACTGTGCATGCTGAAAACCGGCATTTCATCCGGCCAGATGCGTAAGTACCCCGACCGTACTAGCGCATTTGGAAGGGAATTACTGGGCCAACATTTTAAATGTCAATAAAATAAAAAATTTAACAATTGCACGACTTGCCCCCTCGCATCTGCGACTGAGGGTCCAAGGAGGTGCATTGCGCAAGAGGTCATCATCGTACATATCCTCACACTGTTCCCTTTGGGGAACTGTATGAAGTGGTGGAAGGATTTATGGCCGTGATTAACGCTCATTCCGTGACCGTAACCATCTTTGAACCAGCCATTAGGGTGGTTAGTCCTATGGCGGGAGGGTTTTACGGGCTCCCACAACAACCCATCTGAGGGGGGGGGGCCACCAACACCCACGGACGCAAGTATCCCGCTGGATGTCCACCCAGAATTTAAAGTTGGAGCTCCGACTCCACTTGCCGGGACTGTCTGGAGTGGGGTTCAAAACACTACTCCTTCTGGCCCAGCGGCGGGGATGCTTACTGCTACGCAAAAGGCCCACTCCGCACAAAAGGTGACACCCATACGTTTCCTGCGCCTTTTCCCTCCCCGTGACTGGAGCCCTATGCTGCCATTTCACGTTGCTAATCGGATTGGGCCTTTGTCATAGCGGTAGGATCCCCGCCGCTGGGCCAGATCAGGGTAGGGTTTCGAACCCCGCTCCAGACAGTCCCGGCAAGTGGAGTCGGAGCTCCGGCTCTAAATTCTGGGTTGACATCCAGTGGGATATTTGCGTCCGTGGGTGTGGTTGGCCCCCCCTCCTTGTATAGCTTGTGGGAGCCCGTAAAACCCTCCCGCCATAGGACTAACCGCCCTAATGGCTGGTTCAAAGATGGTTACGGTCACGGAATGAGCGTTGGCCATAAATCCTTCCACCACTTCATACAGTTCCCCAAAGGGAACAGTGTGAAGACACGTATGACGACGACATTGCTAAATAAATAAATGGAATTAAAAAAATTCTTTTAGGGCTTTTAAAAGTCTTTAAATTGCTTTAATTCTCTTTAAAACTACTTCAGATTACTCAAAATAATGTAAACATTTAAAAAAGTTTATAAAAGTTACCAAAATCTTCAAAAAACTTCCAAAAACCTATTTAAACTGCTGCTTTGCATGTAAAAATCCTTAGCAGCTTGACAGAAACATTGGGGGCGTGTCCAGTGAAACTGAGACCTCAAGGGGCGCGTCTCACTTACACTGCACGCTCCTGGCTTCGCGCTGGCTGCACTCCTGGGCGGCGTGACGTCATACGCTGCCCGGGAATGTGCTTTCTATTTCTGCAAGTTCAGGCGTCCCAGAAGCTGATCGGCACGAGCGCGGGGTAAGTGCAAATACGGGGCTTGCACGCGCTGCAAGCCCCGTTCTGGAATTCCTGGGCCATTGATTCCGGACCCCATGAAGTCTCATGGCTTCAGGTCAAGCATGGGCGAGGAAACCTCCTGCTAATTACCACCTACCGCCCTCCCTTGATGATTTATCAGTACTCCTATATGTTGAACAGCACTTGGAAGAAGCACGTAGAGTAGCAAGGGCACAGAATGTACTCTGGTGGAGGACTTCAATGTCCATTACCAAGAGTAGCTTGGTAGCACCACTACTGACTGAGCTGGCCGAATCCTGAAGGACATAACTGCCAGTCTGGGCCTGCGACAGGTGGTGAGAGAACCAACAGGAGGGAAAAACCTACTTGAGCTCGTCCTCACCAAACTACTTGTCGCAGAAGCATCTGTCCATGACAGCATTGGTAGCAGTGACCACTGCACAGTCATTGTGGAGATGAAGCCCCGTCTTCACGCTGAGGACACCCTCCATCGTGTTGTGTGGCACTACCACCGTGCTAAATGGGATAGCTTCAGAACAGATCTAGCAGCTCAAAACTGGGCATCCATGAGGCGCTGTGGGCCATCAGCAGCAGCAGAATTGTATTCCACCACAATCTGTAACCTCATGGCCTGGCATATCCCTCACTCTAGCATTACCACCAAGCCAGGGGACCAACCCTGGTTCAATAAGGAGTGTAGAAGAGGATGCCAGAAGCAGCACCAGGTGTACCTAAAAATGAGGTGCCAACTGGGGAAGCTGCAACTCAGGACTACATGCATGCTAAAAAGCGGAAGCAGCATGCTATAGACAGGGCTAATCGATCCCACAATCAACGGATCAGATCAAAGCTCTGCCGTTCTGGGATGTGAGCGTCGCTGGCAAGGCGAGCATTTATTGCCGATCCCTAATTGCCCTTGAGAAGTTGGTGCTGAACCGCCTTCATGAACCGCTGCAGTCCTTGTGGTGAAGATACTCCCACAGTGCTGTTAGGGAAGGAGTTCTGGGATTTTGACCCAGCGATGATGAAGAAATGGCGATATATTTCCAAGTCAGCATGGTGCGTGACTTGGAGGGGAACTTGCAGATGATGGTGTTCCCATGTGCCTGCTGCCTTTGTCCTTCTAGGTGGAAGCGGTCACGAGTTTGGGAGGTGCTGCCAAAGAAGCCATGGCGAGTTGCTGCAGTGCATCTTGTAGATGGTACACACATTGCACCGGTGGTGGAGGGTGTGAATATTTTAGGTGGTGGATGGGGTGCTGATCAAGCAGGCTGCTTTGTCCAGGATGGTGTCAAGCTTCTTGAGGGTTGTTGGAGCTGCACTCATCCAGGCAAGTGGAGAGTATTCCGTCACACTCCTGACTTGTGCCTTGTAGATGGTGGAAAGGCTTTGGGGAGTTAGGAGGTGAGTCACTCACCACAGAATACCCAGCCTCTGGCCTGCTCTTCTAGCCACAGTATGTATGTGGCTGGTCCAGTTAAGTTTCTGTTCAATGGTGACCTCTAGGATGTTGATGGTGGGGGAGTTGGCGATGGTAATGCCATTGAATGTTAAGGGGCGGTGGTTAGACTCTCACTTGTTGGAGATAGTCATTGCCTGGCACTTTTGTGGTGCAAATGTTACTTGCCACTTATCAGCCCAAGCCTGAATGTCGTCCAGGTCTTGTTGCCTGCGGGCATGGATTGCTTCATTATCTGAGGAGTTACAAATGGAACTGAACACTGTAATCATCAGTGAACATCCCAACTTCTGACCTTATGATGGAGGGAAGGTCATTGATGAAGCAGCTGAAGATGGCTGGGCCCAGGACACTGCCCTGAGGAACTCCTGCAGCGATGTCCTGGGGCTGAGGTGATTGGCTTCCAACAAGTACAACCATCTTCCTTTGTGCTAGGTATGACTCCAGCCAGTGGAGACTTTCCCCCCTGATTCCCATTTACTTCAATTTTACTGGACCTCCTTGATGCCACACTCGGTCAGCATCGGTGAGCAGGTTTGTAAGTGCCACTTGATAGCAGTCGATGACACCTCCCATCACTTTGCTGATGATTGAGAGTAGACTTATTGGGCGGTAATTGGCCAGATTGGATTTGTTCTGCATTTTGTGGACTGGACATATGTGGGCAGTTTTCCACATTGTCGGGTAGATGCCAGTGTTGTAGCTGTACTGGAACAGCTTGACTAGAGGCGCGGCTCGTTCTGGAGCACAAGTCTACAGCACGACAGCCGGGCTGTTGTCAGGGCCCATAGCCTTTGCTGTGTCCAGTGCGCTCAGCCGTTTCTTAATATCACGTGGAGTGAATCGAATTGGCTGAAGACTGGCTTCTGTGATAGTGTGGACATTAGGAGGAGGCCGTTATGGATCATCCACCCAGCACTTCTGGCTGAAAATAGTTGCAAACGCTTTAGCCTTGTCCTTTGCACTCTCATGCTGGGCTCCGCTTTCATTGAGAATGGGGATATTCATGGAGCCTCCTCCTCCTGTTAGTTGTTTAATTGTCCACACCATTCACAACTTGATGTAGCAGGCCTGCAGAGCTTGATCTGATCCGTTGATTGTGGGATCACTTAGCTCTGTCTATAGCATGCTGCTCCCACTGTTTAGCATGCATATAGTCCTGTGTTGCAGCTTCCCCAGGTTGGCACCTCATTATTAGATACGCCTGGTGCTGCTCCTGGCAAGCTCTTCTACACTCGTTGAACCAGGGTTGGTCCCCTGGCTTGGTGGTAATGGTAGAGTGAGGGATATGCCGGGCCATGAGGTTACAGATTGTGTAGGAATACAATTCTGCTGCTGCTGATGGCCCACAGCGCCTCATGGATGCCCAGTTTTGAGCTGCTAGATCTGTTCTGAATCTATCCCATTTAGCACGGTGGTAGTGCCACACAACACGATGGAGGGTGTCCTCAGCGTGAAGACGAGATTTCATCTCCACAAGGACTGTGCAGTGGTTACTGCTACTAATGCTGTCATGGACAGATGCATCTGCAACATGTAGATTGGTGAGGACGAGGTCAAGTAGGTTTTTCCTTCGTGTTGGTTCTCTCATGACCTGCCGCAGTCCTATTCTGGCATCTAGGTCTTTCAGGACTCGGCCAGCTTGGTCAGTAGTGGTGCTACCGAGCCACTCTTGGTGATGGACATTGAAGTCCCCCACCTAGAGTACATTCTGTGCCCTTGCTACCCTCAGTGCTTCTTCCAAGTGGTGTTCAACATGGAGGAGTACTGATTCATCAGTTGAGGGAGGGCAATAGGTGGTAATGGACATGTCCATGCTTGACCTGAAGCCATGAGACTTCATGGGGTCCGGAGTCAATGTTCAGGACTCCCAGGGCCACTCCCTCCCGACTTTATACCACTGTGCCACCACCTCTGGTGGGTCTGTCCTGCCGGTGGGACAGGACATATCCATATTTTAGGGTTAGCATGATAAAAAAGGAGCCATGCTACCAAAACAAGGTTTGAGCAAATCGAAATATAAACATGTGCTGACCTTCAGAAGTGCCTCTTGCACAGATATTATACTGTTAATTGCTTTTGAAGTCTTTAATTCTAAGATTTAACTACAGAATATAAAATGAAACCTAATATATAAGTGTAATTGCAAAATACTGCGGATGCTGGAAATCTGAAATAACAACAGAAAATGCTGGAAATACTCAGCAGGCCAGGCAGCATCCGTGGAGAGAGAAACAGAGTTAATGTTTCAGGTCTGGGACCCTTCATCAGAACTGGAAAAAGCTGGAGATGTAACAGATATTAAGCAGGTGCAGAGACCGGGTGGGGGGGGGTTAGGAGGGGAGGAACCCCCCCCCGCTCCCCCCCCCGCCCCTGTCTCTGCACCTGCTTAGTATCTGTTACATCTCAGCTTTTTCCAGTTCTGATGAAGGGTCCCAGACCTGAAACGTTAACTCTGTTTCTCTCTCCACGGATGCTGCCTGGCCTGCTGAGTATTTCCAGCATTTTCTGTTGTTATTTCTAATATATAAGTGATTCTTTTGCTTAAAATAGTTTCCCTTATTATTTCTCAATTTTAATCTCTAACATTATCCTTTTCAGTTCCCAAGCATCTGTATCCAAGCAGATCAATAAAATATAGCAGCTCCGCCTGGTACCATGTGGCTGCAATAGAATCATAACATTTTACAGCACAGAAGGAGGCCATTCGGCCCATCGTGCCTGTACTTTCTCTTTGTAAGAGCTCTCCAATTAGTCCCACTCCCCATAGCCCTGCACTTTTTTCTTTTTCAAGTATATATCAAATGCTCTTTTGAAAATTACTTTAGAATCTGCTTCCACCACCCTTTCAGGCAGTGCGTTCCAGATCACAATAACTCGCTGCGTAAAAAATAAATCCTCATCTGATTCCTTTGCCAATTACCTTAAATCTGTGTCCTCTGGTTACTGACCCTCCTGCCAGTGGAAACAGTTTCTCCTTATTTGCTCTATCACAACCCTTCATAATTTTACACTGTTAGATTAAATGATAAGCAATTTAACCTACAATAAGAAAAGAAAATATGGAATGGGAAAAGGTCTTTAGGTGGGCCATGTACAATTCATATCATCATAGCCTCTTATTTAAATTTCATATGAAGGTGACTAAACACAGGTACAGCTTTGAAGAAACTGTGATCTAAGAGAAGCTCTACAGGAAGCCGAAAAGGCGATGCTCTTACTTACTCTTAAGATGCAATTACACTGCAACTGTCGCGTCCGTACTTCATATTGATGCTAAAGGTCTAATGTAAATCCAGAATTAGAGTTGACCAGACTCGGGAAGGCAAATGGTATGTTGGCCTTCATAGCGAGAGGGTTTGAGTACAGGAACAAGGATGTCTTGCTGCAGTTGTACAGGGCCTTTGTGAGACCACATCTTGAGTATTGTGTGCAGTTTTGGTCGCCTTATCTGAGGAAGGATGTTCTTGCCATGGAGGGAGTGCAGCGAAGATTCGCCAGGCTGATACCTGGGATGGCAGGAATGACGTATGAGGAGAGATTGGGACGATTGGGCTTGTACTCGCTGGAGTTTAGAAGAATGAGAGGTGATCTTATTGAAACATAAAATTCTGACAGGACTGGACAGACTAGATGCAGGAAGGATGTTCCCGATGGTCGGGGCGCCCAGAACCAGGGGTCACAGTCTAAGGATAAGGGGTAAGCCATTTAGGACAGAAATGAGGAGGAATTTCTTCACCCAGAGAGTGGCGAACCTGTGGAATTCTCTACCACAGAAGGCGTTGGAGGCCAGTTCATTAAATATATTCAAGAAGGAGTTGGATATATTTCTTAAGGCTAAAGGGATCAAGGGATATGGGGAGAAAGCAGGGACCGGGTACTGAACTTGGATGATCAGCCATGATCGCATTGAATGTCGGAGCAGGCTCGAGGGGCCGAATGGCCTACTCCTGCTCCTATCTTCTATGTTTCTATGGAACGAAACAGAGCGAGATTCCATGGAGGAGGGAATCTCATTTTCGGGCACTGTACTAATCTCAGTCAGTGTCATCTGTGGAGATGATTGCGTATTTGAAAAGCTAAGACTTTTTTTTTCTAAATTCATAACGCAGGAAGGTTTTCAACAGACTCAACTTCTACGTCCCTGATGACGTGGTTCGCAAGGTCGCCCAGTGCTCGCCCGGAGTCGTGGAGCTGGTGCTGAGCACGTTACGACTAAAGATTGGAGAGAAGCTAAAACAGAAACAGAACAAGGCGGCTACATCACCACAGGTACGGAGAAATGCCAGAAATGTTCAGGCATTTTGTTCCAGACAACTGTTGGGATTTGTTTTCTGCTGGAAATGTAGAGCTAGCTCATCCTGTGGCATCAGTGGAAAGGCTTTGTTGGCACTACGGTCCTACTATCATTCCGAGCTCTTCGCCATGCTTTGAATGATGGTTTCCCTCCACATTCATGTTTTTAGGAACAGGTACAATAAAAGCCAGTTGGCCCAGGTTTATGGATGATCACCTATTCACTTTTTCACCACAACGCTCACTTATTTGTCTCTCCCAAATGCATCTAAATGCCCCTTGGACCTAATTGGCACTATTTATTTTTAGTAGCATTGCAAACCCTTTGTTTTAAGAATACAGTCCTGCCTCACTTCCCTTTATACTCCTAACTTGCTCATTTCTTAGCATCTCACTTGCTTTTTTTTTTATTCGTTTATGGGATCTGGGTGTCACTGGCAAGGCCAGCCTTTAGTGCCCATTCCTAATTGTCCTTGAGAAGGTGGTGGTGAGCCGTCTTCTTGAACCGCTGCAGTCCCTGTGGTGAAGGTACTCCCACAGTGCTGTTAGGTCAGGAGTTCCAGGATTCTGACCCAGCGACGATGAAGGATCGGCGATATACTTCTAAGGCAGGATGGTGTGTGAATCGGAGGGGAACTTGGAGGTGGTGGTGTTCCCATGAGCCTGCTGCCCTTGTCCTTCTAGGTGGAAGAGGTTGCGGGTTTGGGAGGTGCTGCTGAAGAAGCCTTGGCAAGTTGCTGCAGTGCATCTTGTAGATGGTACACACTGCAGCCACGGTGCGCCGGTGGTGGAGGGAGTGAATGTTTAAGGTGGTGGATGGGGTGCCAATCAAGCGGGCTGCTTTGTCCTGGATGGTGTCGAGCTTCTTGAGTGTTGTTGGAGCTGCACTCATCCAGGCAAGTGGCGAGTATTCCATCACACTCCTTACTTGTGCCTTGTAGATGGTAGAAAGGCTTTGGGGAGTCAGGAAGTGAGACACTTGCCACAGAATAGCTAGCCTCTGACCTGCTCTTGTTTCCACAGTATTTATGTGGCTGGTCCAGTTAAGTTTTATGGTCAATGGTGACCCCCAGGATGTTGATGGTGGGGGATTTGGCAATGGTAATGCCATTGAATGTCAAGGGGCGGTGGTTAGACTCTCGCTTGTTGGAGATAGTCATTGCCTGGCACTTCTGTGGCGTGAATGTTACCTGTCACTTATCAGCCCAAGCCTGAACGTCGTTCATGTCTTGTTGCATGCGGACATGGACTGTTTCATTATCTGAGGAGTTGTGAATGGCACTGAACACTATGCAGTCATCAGCGAACATCCCCATTTCTGACCTTATGTTGGAGGGAAGGTCATTGATGAAGCAGCTGAAGATGGTTGGGCCTAGGACACTGCCCTGAGGAACTCCTGCAGCGATGTCCTGGGGCTGTGATGATTGACCTTCAATCACAACAACTATCTCCCTTTGAGCTAGCTATGACTCCAGCCAGTGGAGAGTTTTACCCCCGATTCTCATTTACTTCAGTTTTACTAGGGCTCCTTGATGCCACACTCAGTCAAATGCTGCCTTGATGTCAAGGGCAGTCACTCTCACTTCTTCTCTGGAATTTAGCTCCTTTGTCCATGTTTGGACCAAGGCTGTAATGAGGTCGGGAGCCGAGTGGTCTTGGCAGAACCCAAATTGGGCATCAGCGAGCAGGTTATTGGAGAGTAAGTGCCACTTGATAGCACTGTCGATGACACCTTCCATCACTTTGCTGATGATTGCGAGAACACTGATGGGACGGTAATTGGCCGGAGTGGATTTGTCCTGCTTTTTGTGGACAGGACATACCTGGGCAGTTTTTCACATTGTCGGATAGATGCCAGTGTTGTAGCTATACTGGAACAGCTTGGCTCGAGGCGCGGCTAGTTCTGGAGCACAAGTCTTCAGCACGATAGCCGGGATATTGTCAGGGCCCTAGCCTTTTCTGTATCCAGTGCGCTCGGCCGTTTCTTGATATCACGTGGAGTGAATCGAATTGGCTGAAGACTGGCTTCTGTGATGGTGGGGACATTAGAAGGCTGAAGATGGTTGCAAATGCTTCAGCCTTGTCTTTTGCACTCACTTGCTGGGCTCCACCTTCATTGAGGATGGGGATATTCTTGGAGCCTCCTCCTCCTCCCGATGGTTGTTTAATGGTCCACCACCATTCATGACTGGATGTGGCAGGACTGCAGAGCTTTGATCTGATCCGTTGATTGTGGGATCGCTTAGCCCTGTCTGTAGCATGCTGCTTCCACTTTTTAGCATGCATGTAGTCCTATGTTGTAGGTTCCCCAGGTTGGCACCTCATTTTTAGATACGCCTGGTACTGTACTCTTGGTACAGTAAACTAGTGTTGCTAGACTAGCAATTCAGTGTTTGAGTTTAAGTTCCACTATGGCAAGTTGTAAAATTGAATTTAGTGAAATTAGGTCATTTATGGGTTGGCACCTGTAAATTCACCATGAACTCTGCCGGATTGTTGTGAAGGGAAGGAAGCCTAACACCCCAACCTGGCCTGGCCTACATGTGACTCCAGTCCCACACTATGTGGTTGACTCTTAATTCCCTCAGATCATTTAGGGATAGTCAATAAATATTGCCTTAACCAGTGCTTCCCACATGCCACAAACAAATATTTAAAAATATGCTTGGACTAATATGCTTCTTCTAATTTTGGATTCTTCAACAACAACAACAACTTGTAAAACGTCCCAAGGCGCTTCACAGGAATGTTAAGAGACAAAAAAATTTACACCGAGCCACATAAGGAGAAATTAGGGCAGGTGACCAAAAGCTTGGTCAAAGAGGTAGGTTTTAAGGAGAGTCTTAAAGGTGAAAAGAGAGGTAGCGAGGCAGAGAGATTTAGGCAGGGAATTCCAGAGCTTAGGGCCTAGGCAACAGAAGGCACGGCCACCAATGTTTGAGCGATTTATAATCAAGGATGCTCAAGAGGGCAGAATTAGAGGAGCACAGATATCTCAGGGGGGTAGTGGGGCAGAAGAAGATTACAGCGATAGGGAGGGGCGAGGCCATGGAGGGATTTGTAAACAAGGATGAGAATTTTTAAATCGAGGCATTGCTTAACGGGGAGCCAATGTAGGTCAGCGAGCACAGGAGTGATAGGTGAACGGGACTTGGTGCGAGTTAGGACACGAGCAGCCGAGTTTTGGATCACTTCCACTTTACGTAGGGTGGAATGTGGGAGGCCAGCCAGGAGTGCGCTGGAATAGTCAAGTCTAGAGATAACAAAGGCATGGATGAGGGTTTCAGCAGCGGATGAATTTGCTCACTCTGTTGAAGTGTCTTTTCTGAAGGACACCTAAAAATAGAACGCCACAAATTCGGCAGTGGGACCACCGCCTGTTTTACGAGGATGTTGCCAGGACTGGCGAATTTTAGCTTTGAGGAAAGATTGGATAGGCTGGGATTGTTTTCTTTGGAACAGAGGAGGCTGAGGGGAGATTTAATTGAGATGTATAAAATTATGAGGGGCCCAGATAGAGTGGATAGGAAGGACCTATTTCCCCTAGCAGAGAGGCCAATAACCAGCGGGCATAGATTTAAAGTAATTGGTAGAAGTATTAGAGGGGAGTTTTCACCCTGAGGGTGGCGGGGGTTTGAATCTCACTGCCTGAAAGAGTGGTTGAGGCAGAAACCATCATCGCATTTAAAAAGTACTTGGATATGCTATTGAAGTGCTGCAACCTACAAGAGCTGGAAAGTGGGATTAGGCTGGATAGCTGTTTTTCGGCCGGCACAGACACGATGGGCCGACTGGCCTCCTTCTGTACCGTAAATTTCTATGATTCTATGATTCTGTGCCGATTGGGCGTAGGCTGTCCCACTGCTAAATTCCATACGCTTTATGCCCAAAGAACAGGCACAATGCATATTAATTTCTACCCCCTTGGTTTGTATTCCCTTGAGTATACAAGATTGAGAGACGATCTAATGGAGGTGTTTGAAATAATAAAGGTTTTCGATAAGGTGGATACAGAGAAATTATTTACTCTGGTGAGAGAATCCAGAACAAGGGGGCACAATCTTAAAATTAGAACTAGGTCATTGAAACAGAGAAACAGAGAAAAATAGGAGCAGGAGTAGGCCATTCGGCCCTTCGAGCCTGCTCCACCATTCAATATGATCATAGCTGATCCTCTATCTCACTACCATATTCCCGCTCTCTCCCCATACCCCTTGATGCCTTTTGCATCGAGAAATCTATCTATCTCCTTCTTAAATATATGTGACTTGGCCTCCTCAGCCTTCTGTGGTAGAGAATTCCACAGGTTCACCACTCTCTGAGTGAAGAAATTTCTCCTCATCTCAGTCCTAATTGTCCTACCCCGTATCCTGAGACTGTGACCCCTCGTTCTAGACCTCACAGCCAGGGGAAACATCCTCCCTGCATCCAGTCTGTCTAGCCCCGTCAGAATTTTATACGCTTCAATGAGATCCCCTCTCATTCTTCTAAACTCTACTGAATACAGGCCTAGTCGACCCAATCTCTCCTCATACGACAGTCCTGCCATCCCAGGAATCAGCCTGGTGAACCTTCGCTGCACTCCCCCTATGGCAAGTATATCCTTTCTTAGGTCAGGAGACCAAAACTGCACACAGTACTCCAGGTGTGGTCTCAACAAGGCCCTGTATAACTGTAGTAAGACATCCTTGCTCCTGTACTCAAATCCTCTTGCAATGAAGGCCAACATACCATTTACCTTCCTAACTGCTTGCTGTACCTGCATGTTTGCTTTCACAGAATCACAGAATCATAGAAACCCCACAGTGCAGATAGAGGCCATTTCGGCCCATCGAGCCTGCACCTACACATATCCCACCCGATCCCCGTAACCCCTACACCAACACATATCCCACCCTATCCCCGTAACCCCACGTATTTAATCCCCCTAACACTAAGGGTCAATTTATCATAGCCAATCAACCTAACCTGCACATCTTTGGACTGTGGGAGGAAACCGGAGCACCCAGAGTAAACCCACGCAAACACGGGGAGAATGTGCAAACTCCACACAGACAGTCGCCCGAGGCCGGATTCGACCCGGGTCCCTGGCGCTGTGAGGCAACAGTGCTAACCACTATGCCACCGTGCTGCCCTGGTGTACAAGGACACCCAGGTCCCTCTGTACATCAACATTTCCCAATCTATCACCATTTAAATAATATTGTATCTTTCTGTTTTTCCTACTGAAGTGGATAACTTCACATTTATCCACGTTGTACTGCATCTGCCATGTATTTGCCCACTCATTCAACTTGTCTAAATTGCCTTGAAGCCTCTTTGCATCCTCCTCACAACCCCACCTAGTTTTGTGTTGCCAGCAAACTTGGAAACATTATATTTGGTTCCCTCATCCAAATCATTGATATATATTGTGAATAGCTGGGGCCCAAGCACTGATCCCTGCGGTATCCCATGAGTCACCGCCTGCCACCCCGAAAAAGACCCATTCATTCCTACTCTCTGTTTCCTGTCTGTTAACCAATTTTCAATCCATGCCAGTATATTATCCCCAATCCCATGTGCTTTCATTTTGCACACTAGCCTCTTATGTGGGACTTTACCAAAGGCCTTCTGAAAATCCAAATACACCACATCCACTGGTTCTGCCTTATCTATTCTACCAGTTACATCCTCAAAAAACTCCAGTAGGTTTGTCAAACATGATTTCCCTTTCATAAATCCATGATGACTTTGTCTAATCCCATTGATATTTTCTAAGTATCCTGTTATCACATCCTCTATAATAGACTAGCATTTTCCCTACTACTGATGTTAGGCTAACCGGTCTGTAGTTCCCTGTTTTCTCTCTCCCTCCTTTTTTAAATAGTGGGGTTACATTTGCCACCCTCCAATCTGCAGGAACTGTTCCATAATCTATAGAATTTTGGAAGATGACAACCAATGCATCCACTATTCCCATGGCTACCTCTTTTAGTACTCTGGGATGCAGATTATCAGGCGCTGGGGATTTATCGGCTTTCAGTCCCATTAATTTCTCCAGCTCTATTTTTTTTACCAATACTAATTTCCTTTAATTCCTCCTTCTCACTAGACCCTTGGTTCCTTAGCATTTCTGGGAAGTTAGTTGTGTCCTCTTCCTTGAAGACAGAACCAAAATATTTGTTTAATTGCTCTGCCATTTCCTCGTTCCCCGTTATAAATTCTCCCGTTTCTGACTGTAAGATATCCCCCAGAGGGACTCTGGTTCCAAATGATTCAAGGTTGACCCGAATTGGGGACAGTGATTTAGCTTTATTCAGCACAAGCAAGACTTAATACATTACAGTATCAGAGCAGCAGTTTACAGAGAATAATTGAGACTGATATTATCCCGTTATCCTCTGGGTAGAAGCCGCAACTGTGAGTAGGCTGCACCCCGTGTCTCCTGCAACTCTCTCTCACTCCATCTCCCGGGTGTCTCTTTGATTCATCCTGAAATCTCTTACTCCTGAGATCTTCTACTCCTGAAATCTTCTACAATTTATGGCTGTTAAGACCCCCTTCTTATACCCTTACTCTTTTTCAAAACCTATGGCGTCCTCCTGAACCAATCACTGGCTGACACCCAAAATCCAATCATAAAGATGCCACGTTGGTAGCACCCTGGCTTACACAGGTTTTTAGTCTGATGACAGTCTTACATCATCTGTTTTTGACCATCAAAACTCATATCTGGGGTAGTTATGTCAATAAAAAAAATGTCTCCACGGGTTAAGATATGGCCCCTGTTGTCGGCCTTTTTTTTAATAATTCACTGCGGATGTTATAACATTCCAGCACAATTCTAACTACACCTGACCTTGGTTTCCAGGCTAACTGCAGTCTATTCGACCATGGCAATCTCTTCCTCACCCCAGGTTTTCTGGTTACATCTTACTCATAGACTTGTAAGCATAAGAAAAAGAGGAACATGTTATACATAATTCAGGTTATACTTGCATGCAGTTGATGATTACAAACTTCTTCATTTAATCCTTTCACACGATTATAGCTCTATTACTGATGATTATAAGATATTAATGGTTATAACATATTAAAACAAGTATTCAAAAAAACAACTAACATGTAACCCATAACAATTTTACGGTCCCTGCCTCTCACCTCAGTCTCTGGAATTCCATTAATTCTCTCAGTTTTTCTCACAGACTGACCATCGCTCTGTCAGCAGCCCTTGTTGGAGTCTGCGTTTTTAATATTTGTTCAAGCAGGCCCAATGCCTCTTTCTTCCATTTTAAAATCTAACCGGATCTACCCAAGGCATTTTACACTAGGTTAAAAGCATGATTATTCAAGGATCGGCGTGCATTGACTAACAGTTACATAATACAAACTTAAACCTACAATTAATAATGCTTATTTCATTTTGTCCATGTTAGCTAGTGGGAATGTGAATTGGAGATTTCCCAGGATTCTTACAGTCCCCCTTGAGGGGGAGGAGATCCTTCTCCGACCCCTCCCTCAATCTTATTTCTTATCCCTCTGCAGGAGATCTATTAATTGTAAGTTATTAGCACGTCGACCAATCACATACATTTCAAGCAACATATCATGGTACAGACTAAGAAAACCATTATACAGGAAACTCTTTTTTATCCGGCACCGACGGGACCGGCGTGGTGCCGGTTGATCAAAAAGTCCGGATTACAGAGAGGTATACTTACCAAGGTACAAGAGCCCCATACACGGCCACAGGTGCAGGAGTCCCGGTTACACGGCCACAGATCGAGGAGTCCCTGTTGCACGGCCACAGGTGCAGGAACCCCGGTTACACGGCCACAGATCCTGGAACCCCGGTTACACGGCCACTAATATATAGTAAAACTTACCTGAAGCTACTCCTGAATTTTGCCAGTTAAGAGAGATTTCCGGATATTTAGGTGCCACTTAAAAGAGAGTTTCCTGTATATGGATTTGAAAGATCCTCCAGCTCTCACTTTACTCGTATCCATCTTGTGGATAATTCTTACTAAGTATGATCGCTCGCTAGCCCTCAATTGGCCCAATCCAAATTCTATGGCCCTCTCCACTTCAACTTCAATTCCAACCCCTCTGACAGGTACCAGTGTGTTTAAATCTATCCTGCTTGTTTCATTAGTTATATAGTTTCCGATGGAGTATGTGTCAGTGCTTTAAAAGTTGTCTCGCTCTCCTGAGTCACATTAACCATTTGATGTCCAGCTGTTGTCAAGTATCTGAACATGTTTGAGACCCGTTCTTCAGTGCAAATGCACCATGCATTTCCGCATGCTAATTGCTTCATACATAACAAATCACATTTGCACACTCACCGGTATCCCAATATCATGCCACGCATGCCCTCCGATACAAGCCATTCTTGGACTTACAGGTGATCTGATCAAAATATTGTGGGGTGTCTGGAGATCTTTGTTCATCTCCCACTGCATGGTACCGATGTCTCGGGTAGTGGCCAGCCTATGAAATTCAGTTTTCTTAAAAAGTTCATAGGCAAGGACACAAACCTCTCCAAGAGAAAGTTATCAATTTACTATTCTTAACTACACTTTCCTGACTTTCACTAGAATGTCAGGAAAATTCCATTTGATGGTGTAATTCTCCTGTTTCTACCTTATGTAATACCCACTGGAAATGTTATGTACGCTAAGTATGGTTATCAATCTTTAACTTAGACACTGTATTATCATTGTTATAAATCCCTGGGTTAAAGTTGCCCATGTAATGGTACGGCAAGAACTTTTAAGGACACAATGTGACTAAGAGCATACTTTCCATAATTCTGCACCAGTATCAACTGTTGCAGACAGTGAGGCTGCGCAGTCTCCAGGCAGAAACCCCAGGAGGAAGGGGTGGAGTCGGGTTTTTCGAGCGGGAAGAAAGGAGCGACTGGAAGAGAAGAGGGCAGGAGCTCTGAAAAGAGGGCTCAGGAGGCAAATGGCTGCCGCATCCCGTCCCGGGCTTCCAAACTCGGCCGCCGCCCTTCATATTAGTAGCTCTACATCCAGAACTCAAAGTGGGATTCAGTGATCATGAAGAGAATTCAACGAAGGGGTTCGGAGTCATAAGTCTTGCAAACATTATACATACCATGAGCTCCAACTTAAGCGCGCCAACGAAAGAGTGCACTCGAATTTGGACACAGGGACAGATTCTCCTTTGAATCCATATAAATGGAGAATGTATGTTTATTATGTCTAGATTCATTCTAATGTATGCAAATGTCTAATTTAGGTCATTGACCCGTAATCTTCTTATACTGTCTGACGTTAAAACTATAAAGTAAGATAATTAGAATTAAGCCATTGTAGTAGTGATCTCCTTACTGGACTATAGAATACTGTCTACAACAGAGACCACATCTCACATATATCTAGAGAACCGTGAAGGGGTTACATTTTGGGGGCTCGTCCGGGATTGTGGTCTATTTATGTCAGTAAAATAACAGTATTGAATGCTCATTGCTAAGAGAGTGGTTTGTGGTTTCTACTGGGCTGTTTGAGCATAAATGATGGATGTTATTGAGGTTGAAGCTTGGTGCAAACGGAAGCAGATAGCTACTACCCATGCCATTGTGCTGAATGGTGTTGCTAACGATGACCCTGATGATGTCTTGCTAAGGGCTCTGAATTGTGTCAAAGCCTTTGGAAAGATTAGGATAGTTGAGCGCTGCTTGGATACAGCTACCAAGAAGCAGTTTGTGTTGATCCAGACATCAGAGAACCTGAGAGGTCACGGTTTACCTGAGGCAGTTGGGCTTTCTGAAGAGGCTGGACCCTGGCCAGTTCAGTTTGTCCCTATTACTACTAAGGAAGAAGAAGGGTTTCAGACCAAGTTGTTGTCATTCTTGAGACAAGAAGGAAAGACTGTTGCTGATGTCAAAGGTCTGATAGGTCCTTCGGCCCTGGATATGAACACTCAGTTGGTCAGTGCCATTAGTTCTCTGGTGGATAAATGCACCAATCTGCCCTTCGAGGCTCAGGGATACCGTAAGCTCCGTATGTTCTCAGGAGTGAGACCAACTCCCAGTGGGGAAGAGGAGTACGATGCCTGGGCTGAGCAGACCCTGCCTCTGCTAGAGGAATGGCAGTGCAGTGACAATGTGAAGAGGCAGAGAATAGTAGAAAGCCTTAAGGGTCCTGCTGCTGACATTGTAAGATTCTTAAAGGCGCAGAACACCTCTGCTACTTCCTTTGACTACATGCAGGCTCTAGAAACTGCCTTTGGAACTACTGAAACCATTTCAGATTTGATGGTCAGATTCAGAAGCACATTCCAGTGTGAGGGAGAGAAGCTGTCCAGTTATCTGCTGAGAATAGACAAACTGCTGCATTGTATGTTACGGAAAAGAGGGATTGAGTTGCCTGAAATGAATCGGTTCCGCATTGAACAGGTTGTGCGAGGTGCATTGCTCGAAGACGTGACTGCTCTTCGCATACGCATGACCCATAAGTTGCGAGATCCACCTACCTTCACTGAGCTGCTAAGGGAAGTCAGAGAGGAGGAGGATATGCTCCAGGCCCGGAATGTAGCAAAGAGTGCTGTGATGTCCAAGCTTGTGACTCCTGTTACAGTTCCTACTCCTAAGGGTGATGTCAACCCTGAGATGGAACAGCTGAAGAAGGAAATAAATGTCATGAGAGCCGAGATGGCATATTTTCGGTCTAAGCCCAACACAGAAAGGGATGACGCACGGGTGCAAAAGGTTGAACACCCTGCGAAGTCTAACAGCAAAATGAATGATTCCTCTAAAGGATATCCCCATGAAGGAGATAGACCTGGAGTCTTTTGTTATAACTGTGGAAAGGATGGACATTTCAAGCGAGAATGTAGAGGTGAGGAAAATCTAATAAAAGTAAATGACCGTCTCATAAAACTTACCAAGAAGTCGGGAAACTACAAAGGGGCACAGTAACGGAATGGCCTGCTGTCCCTGTAGTTAAGACACGTTCCGCTAAGTGCAATAATAGACGATATGAAAGACATCATACCTGAAGGTTTAGTCGGGCCGAGTTCTGCTGTATCAATACAGATTGAAGGCATTTATACTAAAGCTATCCTCGACACGGGTTCTCAGGTTACCATACTGTACAGATCCTTCTATGACCGATACCTGACGCATTTGCCGTTAACCCCAATCAGTCTTCTGCAGATCTGGGGCCTTAGTCCTGCTGATTACCCATATGATGGCTATTTGTCGCTGAGGTTGGAGTTCTTGGAAGCTGATGTAGGGACCACTGAGACCATTGATGCACTTGTGTTGGTTTGCCCTGACCCCATGGTGAAAGGTGAGGTTTCCATACTGGTTGGCAGTAATACACCCATAGTGAGACGACTCCTGACAAGCTGCAAAGAGCAGGGAGGTGAAAACTTCTTGAGCACCAGACACATTCACCCTGTTTTCAAAAAGGCTTTTGAGAAACTGCCTGAACTTTCTTCCGACGTAGATGATAGCAAAAGAGGAACTGTGTGGTACGTTCGAGCCAAACCTATCACCCTGCGTCCTGGAGGAGTGGCTAGAATCCCTGGGATACCAAAATTCCCTGGAACGCCAGGTACTGAAGCCATTCTGATAGAGTCACCTGATGATCCTGCAGAAGAGTCACGGTTTCCAAATGAGCTTCTGGTGAGACCAGAGTTGCAGACCCCAACAGCTGTGATGTCAAGGAGAGTTACAGTGGCCATGAGGAATATGTCAGGCAAAGGAATCACATTAAGGAAAGGAATGCCGATTGCGCATCTGTTTCCTGTAAATGTACTGTCGTCACATGTGAAGGAAGAGTCCAAAGTTAACTCAACCGGAGATCTGACACCCTCCTCCTTCAACTTTGGAGATTCATTCGTTCCTAAAGAATGGAAGGACCGATTAGTCAGGAAGATGATGGAGCGGAGAGGAGTTTTCTCTACTCATGAGTTTGATGTTGGTTGTAGTAAGAGTACTCACCATTCTATCAGAATTACCGAGGATAAACCCTTTCGGGAGAGGTCTCGACGGCTGGCACCAGCTGACATCGAAGCAGTGAGACAGCACCTGTCGCAGTTAAAAGAAGCTGAGATCATTACCGAGTCCAGGAGTCCTTATGCATCTCTTATAGTGGTGGTGAGGAAAAAGAACGGAAAGATTCGGATGTGTGTGGACTTTAGGACACTTAACAGACGTACTATTCCCAACCAATACACCGTTCCAAGAATTGAGGATGCACTGGCTTGTCTTAATGGAAGCAAGTGGTTCAGTGTGTTGGATCTCAGAAGTGGATACTACCAAATACCGATGAGTGAATCGGACAAAGAAAAGACAGCCTTTATATGTCCAGTTGGGTTCTACCAATTTGAAAGGATGCCACGGAGTTTCAGGCGCTCCAGCAACTTTTCAAAGAATAATGGAACAAACAGTTGGGGACATGAACTTGCTCGAAGTATTGGTGTACTTGGATGATATCATTGTGTTTGGGGCAACCCTTGAAGAACACGAAGCTCGGTTGCTGAAAGTGCTTGGTCGCCTGGAGGATGAAGGTCTCAAGCTATCATTGGACGTGTCAGTTTTGCCAAACATCCGTGTCCTATGTGGGGCATATTGTATCACAGGATGGAGTAGCCACAGATCCATCCAAGATCGAAGCTGTTACCACATGGCCCAAACCGAACACAATGACTGCCTTGCGGTCATTTCTTGGGTTCTGCGGATATTACAGGCGCTTTGTGCAGGATTACTCCAAAGTGGCCCATCCTCTGAATCAGCTGCTGGCTGGTTACCTCCCACCAGCCGAGAGGAAGAAAAAGGCTAAAGGAGAAGAGAACAAGGACTACTTCAAACCCTCTGAGCCTTTTGGTGTTAGATGGGATGAGAAATGCGAAGAGGCCTTCCACACCTTAAAGCAAAGTCTTACTCAAGCCCCCGTGTTGGCTTTTGCAAACCCACAGCTGCCATATGTGCTACACGTGGATGCCAGTCAAGAAGGGTTGGGTGGTGTGTTGTATCAGGACCAAGGAGCAGGGCTGAGACCCGTAGCGTTCATCAGTCGCAGTCTTACGCCATCAGAGCGTAACTACCCAGCTCATAAGCTAGAATTCTTGGCGTTGAAGTGGGGGGTGGTGGATAAGCTGCAGGATTATCTGTATGGAGCGAAGTTTGAAGTGAGGACAGACAATAATCCATTAACCTATGTGTTGACTTCGGCAAAACTTGATGCCACCGGCCACCGCTGGCTTGCTGCACTATCTGCTTACGACTTTAGTCTCAGGTACAGACCTGGGAACCAGAACATTGACGCAGATGCTCTGTCTCGTCACCCACACTACCAGAAACCAGAGTGGAAAGATGTTGCTTCAGCAGATGTGAAAGTAATGTGTCAGATGTCCGTGGTATCTGGACCAAAGAATTCATTTCATGCCCGAGAGATTGACCACTTGGGAGCGTCAATGCATGCTGTTCCCCAGGCATTTTGCAACCTTTCCAGTTTGGATGTACAAAACTTACCCATGTTGTGTTCATCTGAAATATCCAAAGCACAACAGGAGGATCCCTGTATTCATGAGGTGTTTTCAGCTCTCCGTCTGGGTGATATTACACAGATCGACAAATCAAAACATCCTGACTGTCGTCTGCTCCTAAGAGAATGGGACCACTTGGAAATTAAAGAGGGAGTGTTGTGTAGAATCACTCACCCACCCACTAAACCATGTCATTCACAGTTGGTCCTGCCTGAAAAGTACAGGGAAATAGTGATGAAGTCTTTGCATGATGACGCAGGTCATCTGGGAGTAGATAAGACCTATGGGTTGGTCAAGGACAGATTCTATTGGCCGCGTATGAAGTCTGCGGTTGAGGAGTTCTGCAAGTCCTGTGCACGCTGTGTCCAGAGAAAGACTTTACCTAAAAGAGTTGCTCCTCTGTTTCACATGCAAAGTGATGGACCTCTAGACCTTGTCTGTATAGATTTTCTGTCCATCGAACCCGATTCCAGCAATACCGCAAATGTCTTGGTCATTACAGATCATTATACTCGCTACGCCCAAGCTTTTCCCACAAAGGATCAGAAAGCATCCACCGTTGCCAAAGTGTTGTGGGAGAAATACTTCATCCACTATGGACTGCCAAAGCGAATACACAGTGATCAAGGTAGAGACTTTGAAAGTAGACTTATACATGAGTTGTTGTCCATGCTCGGGATTGAGAAGTCAAGAACAACTCCATACCATCCTCAGGGAGATCCTCAACCTGAGCGGTTTAACCGTACTTTGTTAGACATGCTTGGAACGCTGGATTCAAAGCGAAAGAACAAGTGGAGTCGGCACATTGGACATCTTGTTCATTCTTATAATTGTACCCGAAATGACACTACTGGTTTTTCACCGTACTACCTCATGTTTGGACGTGAAGCGAGGATGCCGGTGGATTTGTGTTTCGGAGTATCCAGTGATGGCACATCACAGAGAACTTACCTCAAGTATGTATCTGACATGAGAAAGGAATTGCAAGCTGCTTATGAACTTGCTGAGTCTGTTTCTGCCAAACAGAATAAAGGAAATAAGCAGAGGTATGACCAGAAGATCCGGTTTTCCCAACTCATGCCTGGTGACCGAGTTCTCATACGGAACCTAGGACTTCAAGGGAAACATAAGTTAGCAGACCACTGGGCTTCTACACCTTACATTGTTGAAAGTCAAATGTCACAACTACCTGTGTTTCGGCTAAAACCTGCAGGTGGGAATGGACCCATAAAAATACGGCACCGGAATCATATCCTGCCATTGGGACAGCAAGTGCGTCTGGATCCGCCAGCGGATAATGAGCCGACACCTAGTAGGAGAACCCTGCAGAGAAGAAGAAGGAAAAAAACGAGAAACCAGGAAAACTTTGTTCCAGAAGACAGAAAACCCATGACACAGTGTGTGGATCATGAGGAACCCGATGAGTCGGAAGATGGAGAATGGGATCTATGGTACGACCTCCCAGAAAGACGCATAAGACAGAATCTGGATGAATTGTCTGAACCATTTAGCTCAGACTTGGACATGGTCTGGGAAGAACCAGATGCTTCCGAGAAGGAGATAAAAGAGACTGAAAGGCATGATAACAAAGGAACCAACGCCTCCAACGTAGTTGAAGGAACTGAAGACCGGGTATCCGAAATAAGGAGCTCACAGCGAGTTAAGAAGGTTCCTGAAAGATTGACATACAGTACACTAGGAGTGCCAAGTGTAATGATAGCCCCTATGGTTCGATATGTTACCTCCCTTTATACATGGTTGGGAAGCATGCAACCACTTATGTGTAAAGTTCATTAGTCATGGGGACATGCCTATATTTGGTAGGGGGAGAGTGTAATACCCACTGGAAATGTTATGTACGCTAAGTATGGTTATCAATCTTTAACTTAGACACTGTATTATCATTGTTATAAATCCCTGGGTTAAAGTTGCCCATGTGAAGGTACGGCAAGAACTTTTAAGGACACAATGTGACTAAGAGCAGACTTTCCATAATTCTGCACCAGTATCAACTGTTGCAGACAGTGAGGCTGCGCAGTCTCCAGGCAGAAACCCCAGGAGGAAGGGGTGGAGTCGGGTTTTTCAAGCGGGAAGAAAGGAGCGACTAGAAGAGAAGAGGGCAGGAGCTCTGAAAAGAGGGCTCAGGAGGCAAATGGCTGCCGCATCCCGTCCCGGGCTTCCAAACTCGGCCGCCGCCCTTCGTATTAGTAACTCTGCATCCAGAACTCAAAGTGGGATTCAGTGATCGTGAAGAGAATTCAACGAAGGGGTTCGGAGTCGTAAGTCTTGCAGACATTTTACATACCATGAGCTCCAACTTAAGCGCGCCAATGAAAGAGTGCACTCGAATTTGGACACAGGGACAGATTCTCCTTTGAATCCATATAAATGGAGAATGTATGTTTATTATGTCTAGATTCATTCTAATGTATGCAAATGTCTAATTTAGGTCATTGACCCGTAATCTTCTTATACTGTCTGACGTTAAAACTATAAAGTAAGATAATTAGAGTTAAGCCATTGTAGTAGTGATCACCTTACTGGACTATAGAATACTGTCTACAACAGAGACCACATCTCACATATATCTAGAGAACCGTGAAGGGGTTACACTTACATCTTAAGTGGGGCATCCCACTAATTATTAGTGCTCCTCTAGTCACCTGCATTATCATAGAATCATAGTAATTTACGGCACAGAAGGAGACCATTCAGCCCATCATGTCTGTGCCGGCCGAAAAAGAGCTCTCCAGCCTAATCCCACTTTCCAGCTCTTGGTCCGTAGCCCTGTGGGTTACGGCACTTCAAGTGCGTATCCAAGTACTTTTTAAATGCGACGAGGGTTTCTGCTTCGACCACCCTTTCAGGCACTGAGTTCCAGACCCCCAGCACCCTCTGGGTGAAAAAAGTTCTCCTCAACTCCCCTCTAATCCTTCTACCAGTTACTTTAAATCTATGCCCCCTGGTTATGGATCTCTCTGCTAAGGGAAATCGGTCATTCCTATCCATTCTATTTAGGCCCCTCATAATTTTATACACCTCAATTAAGTATCCCCTCAGCCTCTTCTGTTCCAAAGAAAACAACCCCAGCCTATCCAGTCTTTCCTCATAGCTAAAATTCCCCAGTCCAGGCAACATCCTCGTAAATCTCTTCTGTACTCTCTCTAGTGCAATCAGTACTCTCTCCTTTTATGTTATCTGCTAGTCTTTTAGCCCTCCCAATTTCTGTATTCACTTTTCCACTACACTTTCGATATTCTTTAGCATTGTTTGCCCTAATATTGTCACGCACCTCCAATTTCAGTTCCAGTTTAGTTGTAATCCCTCTATCAAAAGCATTCTATTCTTCGATTCAAATCCTTTTCACTTTTTGAAATTCATTAAACTATTGAAGCAATCCTTTGCTTAGTACACAAGGAAGGAGAAGCTGGAGAAATAAAGAGAAACAAAATAAACAAAAGTACGTCATTTTTCAAATGAACCCTTGTTATCAAGAAAAACACATTCCACTTTCAAAAGAGGTAATCATTAGGTAGGCAAAAGAACCTGTCCGTCTGAAACTTGATAAGGAAATTCTGAAGAAGTCATCAAATTGTTTATGACCATCAGCAGAATTACAGTCTTTGGCATGCAGACAACTTTTCTTTTTATCGATTACATTCCTATTGTGTACAGAGTTAGCTTCTGTCTGCAGCAGCGTCCTCGTATGGGGTTGCCTCTTTACCTCTCTTTCCTCCTTTAAGACGCTCCTTAAAACCCTTTGGGTGAGCCCTTTGGAGGATGCCAAGAGAGGCACAGAGGGAAGCTGTAGTCTTATCTAAGAGGGAGTTGTTGTATCCGTGTGTTAATGGAGACACGGAATGCAGGAGTTGGTTTACAGGTTGTGATGAAATATGCCATTCATCAGGCACTGTATTCCCTGTGTTAGTTTAGTTTCAGTTTCATTTCCTTACCTGGATTGTATTGTGTGTAGGGCTCCGCCCATACCTGGCCCCTACTTAAGCAAGCCCCAGCGTGTCTCTCAGACAGTACAGCAGATCTCTGGATGAGAGACACTTCTCCAATGTGTATTACTTTCTGAGTTAATAAAAGCCTTGCTTTGTTCAGTTAACATTGAGTCTCGGATTCATTGAGGCACATCACAGGTGTTTATTGAACTGGAGGTGAACTAAAAGATACAAGACACTATACAAGCTTATATAGCCCGAGTGGCCACTACCGGCATTACAGTACACAGGGGCTCTTAAAGGTACATACACCACAATTCCTCCCCTTTTAGACAACCAGTACATAACATTTTAAGTAATCATTAATTAACATGTTTACAAGAACAATAATCTACACATTTGCTGCAGTTAATCAATTATAAGTCAGTCTCTCTGGAGGCTTCCTGACTCAGTCCGGATAACGCCTCGGTGATGTAGTAGTTTTCGGTGGTGTAGTAGGTTCTTTTGGCAAGGTCGATTCGGCTTGAATGCCAGTGTTGGGTTCATCTGGTTCCAGTATCACCGGATCGGAGGTAGATACTATGGGTATCTCTGCTTCATCATTAGGCGTATAGAGTTGTGGTGTAGGTTGTCCCTTTTCGGATGACTCTATGATGTGGTCAGCATGGTGTCTTATTATGCTTTCTCCAATGTCCACGGTATACATCAGTGGTCCTAATCATGTGCAAATAGTTCCAGGCTGCCATTTATCGGTACGGTAGTCCCGGGCCAAAACTTGTTGACCTATCTGGAAGGTTCTAGTTGGCCTTTCATTCATGCCTTGAAATTGCCGGTTCTCTACGTCCCTTCTGATGTTTGGCTTGATCAAATCCAGCCGGCATCTTAGTCTTCTATTGAAAAACATCATGACGGGAGTTTGGTTTGTAACCACATGTGTTGCATTCCTGTATGCAAACAAGAAGTTATCTACCTTATGTTGTAGATTTATGTCTTCATTACCCATGGCCTTTATGGCCTTCTTGAAGGTCTGGACAAACCTTTCAGCTAATCCATTGGTGGCAGGATGGTATGGGGCGGACGTGTAGTGCTAAACCCCATTGTTTTTTAAGAACTTCCTGAATTCTTCGGACACAAATTGCGTTCCATTATCAGAACAGATTTGTTCAGGCAGCCCATTCCTGGCAAATATGGTCCTTAATACTGTGATGGTTTTTTCCGTGGTGGTGGAGGACATCTTTATTACCTCCGGCCACTTGGAGTGTGCATCAACCGCGATTAAGAACATTGGCCTAGAAATTGAGTGGGCTTAGCGCCCATTTTGCGGCGCTAGAGGGCATTGCGCTGGACTTACAGCCGGTTTTGAAATTGACTAGGGCCCAACATCGGCGTTACACCGGTAGCGCTGCGCCGGCACCGATGACGTCATTGGTGTGCGCAGCGTCCCGGTTGCCGTGGTGACGGGCCCCAGCGCCGAAATTCAGTTGCGGCCGCCTCGCCCGTGGCAGCCGCAACTAAGACTCTGGCAACAGAGTCTTGCACGACTTTGCGCCGGCACATAAAGGTGGAGCGGCGGCCGGCCGCTTTCCCGCCGGCCGCCTGCCCGCACCTCCCTTCCCGGACTCCCCCACCTCCCCCCCGCGGAACAGATGCTTCTCGGCTGCGAGCCCGGCACTTCCCCGAGGTGCCGGGCTCATTTTTGTGAAGATTTTACCGGCCAGCGGGCGGGTGCAGGCAGCTCCTCCTTAACTGAAGGAGGAGGCCTGCACTTCCCGAGCCTGCCGCACCGCATCGGGCGCCGCAGCGCCGGAATAGCGCCGCAATGCGGCGCGTAGCGCCAGTTTTCAGGCGCAAACAGCCTTCAGTAGTGCCGGCAGCCGTTTGGGCGCGGCGCTACTGAATTTTTGGCGCGCACAGCGCGACTTAGCACCGGCGCTAAATTTCCGGCGTTAAGCCCCGGCGCAGCGCAAACTCAATTTCTAGGCCATTGAGTCCATAAATGGACCAGCAAAGTCGATGTGTACCCTTTGCCATGCAGATGAGGGCCACTCCCATGGATGTAGAGGGGCTTGTGGTGGGGCACTTTGGACCTTCTGGCATCCTAGACAGCTCTTGGTCATTTCTTCGATGTCTCCATCGATACCTGGCCACCACACAAACGCTCTGGCTAGGTTCTTCATTTTCACTCCACCCAGATGCCCCTCGTGAAGCTCCTTTAGCACTTTATCCTGGACTTTGGGTGGAATCACCACTCTGGATCCACACATCAAGGTTCCTCGGCACACTGACAGCTGTTCTCTTCTTTGCGAGAATGCTGGCAACAGTGGTTCGCCATGTGCTGGCCATCCCTTCACCGTTAAATCGTAGACTCGTGAGAGAGTCGGGTCATTTCTCGTTTCCTTTTCAATGGTAGAATTTGTTACTGGTAGACATTCCACTATGGTTGAGTGGAACATCTCCACTGGGTCCACTGTAGGTGCCTCTTCTACCGTTGGCAACGGTAGGCGCGATAAACCATCAGCATTCCCATGCTGTTTTGATCTTTTGTATTCTATGTGATATTGGTGTGCCCCTAGGAAAAGGGACCACCTCTGTAGCCTTTGCGCTGTCATAATGGGAACGCCCTTTTTAGGGTTGAATATGGAGACGAGGGGTTGATGGTCAGTCAACAAGGTAAATTTTTGTCCGTGTAGGTAATGGTTGAATTTCTTCACTCCCCATACCAGGCTGAGTGCTTCCCTGTCGATCTGGGCATAGTTACGCTCAGCTGAGTTTAATGAGCGTGACGCAAAAGCTATCGGCCGCTCCGAGCCATCAGGGAATCTACGCGATAATACCGCTCCTATGCCGTAAGGGGATGCATCGCATGCCAGTCTGATTGGCAGTGATGGGTTGTAATGAGCCAAAACTTCCTTGGACGTGATCAAGCCTTTGCATTTATGGAAGGCACGTTTACAGTCTTCGCTCCATTTCCAAATTACTCCCGTTTGTAGCAGTGCGTTAAGAGGGTGCAGAACAGTTGACAAGTTCGGTAAAAATTTATGATAGTAATTTATCAATCCCAGGAACGACCTTAATTGTGAGACATTTTCAGGTGCTGGGGCTTTTATGACCGCTTCAATTTTTTCAGGTGACTTATGCAACCCTTCTTCGTTAATTATATGACCACAATATGATATTTATTTCTGGAAAAATTCGCACTTGGGGCGATTTGCTCGTAGGCCCCGTTCTCTCAGCCTAGTGAGCACCTGCTCCAAATTGGCAAGGTGCTCGTTGTCATTTTCTCCTGTTACAAGGATGTCGTCTAGGTGGCATTGAGTCCCCGGAATCCCTTGCAGGACTTGCTCCATAGCTCTTTGCCAGATAGCTGGAGCTGATGCTACTCCGAAAACCAGTCGATTGTACTGGTACAGGCCTTTGTGTGTGTTTATCGTGAGATACTTTTTAGAGGCCTCCTCAACCTCCATCTGTAGATATGCCTGTGCCAAGTCAATTTTGGTGAAACGTTTCCCTCCGGATAGTGAGGCGAAAATATCTTCTATCCTCGGAAGAGGATATTGTACCATGTGAAGGACCGGGTTTACAGTCACCTTGAAGTCCCCACAGATGCGAATTTTTCTCTGTTCTTCAGATTTATCATTATTCAGCGTTTTCTTCATGACTGGGACGATGGGTGTTGCCCACTCGCTCCAATCTATCTTGGATAACACGCCTGCCTTTTCCAAATTCTCCAGCTCTGCTTCGACTGCTGGACGAATTGCGTATGGCACCGGCCTTGCCTTAAAAAACTTGGGAATTGCCGCATCTTCCACTTTTATTGAGGCGGTGACGCCTTTCAAGGTTCCTAGTTCCTGTTGAAACACTTCTTTGGCGATGGCCAAGATGTCTTTTAATCGTTCAGGTTTGACGTCATCATCATTTTTTTTCTTACTGGTCACCGTCAGTGCCTGAATGGAGTGCCACTCTAAACGTATCTTCCTGATCCATTCACGTCCCAACAGCGGTGGACCACCATCTTGCAGAACGTATAAATACAACTTCTGTATTTCCTTGCCGTTGTATACAACAGGCACCCTTATTTTCCCTCTGGGGTATACTTTCTGCCCCGTATATGTCTTCATGATAATGGATGTGTCTTTCAAAGGTATATGCGGAAATAGCCACTCGTAATCCCGTCGACTTATGACGGTCAGAGCTGATCCTGTATCTAGCTCCATTTTAACTGGGGACCCCGCTATCGTGAGGGTAACCCAAATGGTCTGGTAATCTTCTTTGGCAATTACATTATGTAATTTGAGACAGCTTAGTCTCTTGTTTCCGGAGTCGCTATCGCTCTTCTGGTCTTCGGAGCTACGGTCCGTCATCATTTGTACCTTTCTGTACTTTTCCTTATTGATTTTTTTTCTGTCAGTGGATTTTTTGTTTCCAGATCGGCATACACGTGCAATGTGTCCCATCTTTCCGCATTGCCTGCATGCTTTGTCCTTGAACCAGCAGTCCCTCTGGTCATGGGTGGATCTGCCGCAGCGATAACATCTCTCGAAACCCCATGTCATTTCATGGGTGCCGAAGTCCTGTGGCTTTTGCTGTATCTCTGCAGCTCCTCTCGCTGCTGCTTCGTATGATACAGCCACACTGAAAGCCTTGTCCAGTGTCAAATCTTTCTCAGAAAGTAGTCTTTTTTGTGTTCCTTCACTTAGGAGACCGCAGACGAATTTGTCTCGTAGAGAATCTGCCAGTCCTGCCCCGAATTGGCAGTGCTTTGACAGCTTTCTTAATTCGGTGAGGTAATCAGCGTTACTTTCATCCTTGTGCTGATTCCTCCTGAAGAATTTGAATCGTTCCACTATCAGCAGCGGTGTTGGGTTTAAGTGCTCCTGTAGGGTATCAACAATCTCCTTAAAATTCTTGTCCATCAGTTTGGCTGGAGTGATTAAGTTTCGTAACAGCCCGTATGTCCTTGCGCCCATCAGATTTAGAAGTACCGATGCTTTTTTATCATCCTCTACTTCATTCGCTGTGCAATATACCTCCACTCTTTCCACATATGTGGTCCAATCCTCTATATCACTATCGAAAGCAGTAATATTGCCAGTCTTAGGCATCCTGAAAATCAAAAATGGCGCCTCCCGCGCTTTCCTTTCTTCCCTGCCGAGAAAAAATGGCGCCTCCCACGCTTTCCCGCCGCTGCCGCTGCTGACAACGCTGTTCTCCGCGGTTTTTATTTACACAGATATTTTTAATAGTTGGAGACTCGTTCCCGCCGGACTCTCTGGGACTTTTCCCTCCCTCTGCTTGGTCCGAACGCCGACCTGCTTTGCAGCGCCGGCCGTCTCCCGAGTGCTCCACCCCCCCGTCTCTGTTTGCCTCCGCCTTCCAACTTGCTGCTTGGCCCCGCTGCAGAGCCACCCGATCGAGCCCCAGCCCGCCGCCCAGGAAGGATTAGTGCAGTACCTGCCACCAGCCCGGCTAGCTGGTGAAACCACAGTTTTTTTCTTTTTTTTTCTTCGACCTTCGTCTGAGGAATCGATCTTTTTGAGGTGCTGCCGAATTGCAGGTAAGTCCGTTTCCAATTCGTTGCCACTGTTGTATCCGTGTGTTAATGGAGACACAGAATGCAGGAGTTGGTTTACAGGTGTTTATTGAACAAAGTCTGGAGGTGAACTAAAAGATACAAGACACTATACAGGCTTATATAGCCCGAGTGGCCACTACCGGCATTACAGTACACAGGGGCTCTTAAAGGTACATACACCACAGGAGTCAAGCCTGGGGTGGCGGCAGGAGATTAGGAAGGTCGAAGAGTAATGAAGGGTTGGGGCAGGGGTTTGGGAGGGCAGAGTATCCGAGACAGGAAAGATGAAAGTTGGCATGACGACAGAAGAGATAGAGAGAAAAGAAAAAAGTGGAAATAGAAGTGAATGACTTGGGTTCAGAGTGGCAGCCAAAATGCGTACGCAAATGGACACAGGAAAAACCTCAAGTTACATAGGCCTGGTTATGTAGCAATTATAGGGATGCATATTTCCTGGTCGTAGCAGGGAATAGGTTGGTGACAATAATAGGGAGTCCAGAGTTAAAATCGGAGGTCCCATGGAGGGAAAAAGTTGACGTAGGTAGGATGGAGTCTGCGTGGAGCATTGACGAACTGTTGTCCAAGTTGCGTGGTAATGAGAATCGGTTGCGGTGCAGGATGATGATGGCGAGGTTAATGCAAAATTGGAGGTCACTGTAGATCAGAAGCAGCGGAGAAAATGTAAAACCACAAGCCAGCGACCAACAAAGCACGGGTAGAACGAGTCACCCAGCTCAGCAGAGAAACAGCCACAGTGGGGAAGATAATTTTTTAGAACCTAAGAACATAAGAAATAGGAGCAGGAGTAGGCCAATCGGCCCCTCGAGCCTGCTCCACCATTCAATAAGATCATGGCTGATCTGATCCTAACCTCAAATCTTCTATCACTCTCCATCCCACCCGAACCCATGTGATCTCCCGGGAGAGGCGAAAAACCAGATAAAAAACCCAATGGCCAATTTGGGAGAAAAAATCTGGGAAATTCCTCTCCGACCCATCTAGGCAATCGAAACTCTTCCAGGAGATCACTCTGTCCCTATATTTTCTACAGTACTTATCTTCTGTAAAGGCGATCTCCACCCCAGCCAGGAACAGGAATAAAACCATCTCCTGAAATCTAACACAGAATTAGAACACAAGAAGTAGGAGCAGAACCAGGCTATACGGCCCCTGGGCCCGCTCCACTACCCACAGGGCCATGACCATTCCAAACCTAGACTCATGTCCAATTTCCTGGCCGCTCCCCGTAACCCTTAATTCCCTTTACTTCTAGGAAACTATCTATTTCTGTTTTAAATTTATTTAATGATGTAGCTTCCACAGCTTTCTGGGGCAGCAAATTCCACAAACCTACCACCCTCTGAGTGAAGAAGTTTCTCCTCATCTCAGTTTTGAAAGAGCAGCCCCTTATTTTAAGATTATGCCCCCTAGTTCTAGTTTCACCCATCATTGGGAACATCCTCACCGCATCCACCCGATCAAGCCCCTTCACAATCTTATATGTTTCAATAAGATCGCCTCTCATTCTTCTGAACTCCAATGAGTAGAGTCCCAATCTACTCAACCTCTCCTCATATGACCACCCGCTCATCCCCGGGATTAACCGAGTGAACCTTCTTTGTACTGACTCGAGAGCAAGTATGCCTTTTCTTAAGTATGGACACCAAAACTGTATGCAGTATTCCAGGTGCGGTCTCACCAATACCTTGTACAACTGCAGCAATACCTCCCTGTTTTTATATTCTATCCCCCTAGCAATGAAAGCCAACATTCCATTGGCCTTCTTGATCACTTGCTGCACCTGCATACTAACTTTTTGAGTTTTGTGCATCAGGACCCCCAGATCCCTTTGTACTACAGTACTTTCCAGTTTCTTGCCATTAAGATAATAACTTGCTCTATGATTTTTCCTGCCAAAGTGCATAACCTCACACTTTCCAGTATTGTATTCCATCTGCCAAATCTCTGCCCACTTACTTAGCCTGTCTATGTCACTTTGCAGGTTTTTTATGTCCTCCTCACTCACTACTTTCCCTCCCATCTTTGTATCATCTGCAAACTTTGATATGTTACACTCGGTCCCCTCCTCCAAATCGTTAACATAGATTGTAAAGAGTTGGGGACCCAGCACTGACCCCTGCGGAACACCACTAGTTACTGATTGCCAGTCTGAGAATGAACCAGTTATCCCAACTCTCTGCTTTCTGTTAGAGAGCCAATTCTCCACCCACATCAGAATATTACCCCAGTCCCGTGATTTTTTATCTTGAGCAATAATCTTTGGTGTGGCACCTTGTCAAATGCCTTTTGGAAGTCTAAATACACTACGTCCACTGGTTCTCCTTTATCCACCCTGTATGTTACTTCCTCAAAGAACTCAAGCAAATTTGTCAAACATGACTTCCCCTTCATGAAACCATGCTGAGTTTGTCCTATTAAATTATGTTTATCCAAATGTCCCGTTACTGTCTCCTTAATAATGGACTCTAACATTTTACCAACCACAGATGTTAGGCTAACAGGTCTATAGTTTCCAGCCTTCTGCCTACTTACCCTTCTTAAATAAGGGTGTTACATTAGCAGTTTTCCAATCTGCCGGGACCTTTGCTGAGTCCAGGGAGTTTTGGAAAATTATTACCAATGCATCCACAATCCCTACCGCCACTTCCCTCAAGACCTTAGGATGTAAGCCATCAGGTCCAGGGGATTTATCCACCTTGAGTCCCATTATTTTACCAAGTACCACTTCCTTAGTGATTTTAATCGTATTTAGCTCCTGCCCCCCTAGAGCCCCCTGTTTGTCCAGTGTTGGGATATTCTTAGTGTCCTCTACCGTAAAGACTGATACAAAATATTTGTTCAGCGTTTTTGCCATCTCCATGTTTCCCACCATTAATTTCCTGGTCTCATCCTCTAAGGGATCAACATTTACTTTAGCCACCCTTTTTCTTTTTATATAACTATAGAAACTTTTGCTATCTGTTTTTATATTTTTTGCTAATTTACTTTCATAATCTATCTTCCCTTTCTTAATCAATCTTTTAGTTATTTTTTGCTGTCTTTTAAAGACTTCCCAATCTTCTATCCTCCCACTAGATTTGGCTACCTTATATGCCCTTGTTTTTAGTCGGATACTACCCTTAATTACTTTACTTAGCCACGGATGGCTATCTTTTCTTTTACACCCTTTTTTCCTCAGTGGAATATATATTTTTTGGAAGTTGTAAAATAACTCCTTAAATGTACACCACTGATCATGTACCGTCTTACCCTTTAATCTATTTTCCCAGTCCACTCTAATCAATTCCGCTCTCATACCTTCATAGTCTCCTTTATTCAAGCTCAGTACGCTTGTTTGAGATCCACCTTCTCACCCTCTAATTGAATATGGAATTCAACCATGTTATGGTCACTCATTCCAAGGGGATCCTTTACTAGGACATTTTTAATTAATCTTGTCTCGTTACACAGGACCAGATCTAAGGTTGCTTGCCCCCTGGTCGGTTCAGTTACATACTGCTCAAGAAACCCATCCCTAATACACTCAATGAACTCATCCTCAAGGCTGCTCTGCCCAATTTGATTTGTCCAGTTAATATGATAGTTAAAATCCCCCATAATTATAGATGTTCCCTTATTACAAGCCTCAACTATTTCCTGATTGATACTCCGTCCAACAGAGTTGCAACTGTTCGGAGGCCTATAGACTACGCACGCTAGTGTTTTTTTCCCCTTATTATTCCTTATCTCCACCCAAACTGTTTCACTATCCTGCTCCTTTGACCCAATATCATTTCTCTGTATTACAGTGATTCCTTCCTTTATTAACATAGCCACCCCACCTCCCCTTCCTTCCTGCCTGTCCTTCCTGATTGTTAAATAACCTGGTATGTTTAATTCCCAGTCATGGTCACCCTGCAGCCATGTTTCTGTAATGGCCACAAGATCATACCCATATGTAGTTATTTGTGCCATTAACTCATCCATTTTGTTACGAATGCTACGTGCGTTCAGATAAAGAACTTTCAAATATGTTTTATGACACTTAGGCCTAGAAATTGGGTTGGGGCGCCAAAGTGGCACAAAAGTCGCCTGAGCGCAGGATTTAGCGCAGCGTTCGAGGCTTTAGCGATCGTCCGATATTCAGTTTCATTGCCCCTCGAGGGAGACGGGGTGAGGCTCGAGGCGCTCCGTGTCCCTCTTAGGGCGCTGAAACTGAATATCGCAGCGCAACGTGCCGCAGCGCCACACGCTGCGGCACGGCACGCTGCGGTACTGCAGGCCTCCCTCCCACTGTTAAGGGGGAGGTGCCTGCAACAGCGCGATCCCTGCTCGCGAGTGCCAGCAAATGAGCCCGGCAGCAAGGAGAAGTGCCGGGCTCTCAGGAAACAGCCGGCAATGCTGTGGCGGGGGGTGGTTAGGAGGCCGGGGACGGAGGTGCTGGCAGGCGGCCGCCGAAAAAGGCGGCCGCCCCGCACCTCCACCTTAACTTGCGCCACTGCCGGCACAGTAAGGCCCCGTGAACCGGGCGTGGGTAGCGAATGGCGCAACTGTGGCGTTCGCTACCAAATATCGCGAACGGGGCGCGAATGGGGTGCTGCGCACACCGATGACGTCATCGGTGGCGGCGCAGCGCAAAAGGCTAACGCCACCATTATCGCCCCAACTCAATATCGCGGGAGGCGCAGCCAGTGGCGCTACAGCCACTGCCTGCCTCTTTAGGCGCTAACAAGTGGCGCTACTCACCCAATTTCTCCCCCTTAGTTCCTGTTTTTTCCCCTTTTACTACTTTACCTTTTACTCCATACCTTCTGTCCCTTCCTGACACGTTCTGTTTTTTAATTCCCCCACTGCTACTTAAGTCTATGACCTTCTCCGTTGTCATTTCTGTTATTTGCTCTCTAGAAACCTCCCCCCCACTAATTAGTTTAAAGCCCTCTCTACAGCCCTAGTTATATGATTCGCCAGGACTCTAGTCCCAGCACTGGCCAAGTGGAGTCCGTCCCAACGGAACAGCTCCCTCCTGTCCCAGTACTGGTGCCAGTATCCCAAGAAGCAAAACCCATTTCTCCCACACCAGTCTTTGAGCCACGCATTTAACTCTTAATTTTATTTATCCTAGCCAAATTAGCAGCAAATGTTTGACACAGCCAATGAGTCTTACGGTGTAATGCAGTGTAGTCTGGTGCAGCAGCGTAGTGGTGTAATGCAGTGTAGTCTGGTGCAGCAGCGTAGTGGTGTAATGCAGTGTAGTCTGGTGCAGCAGCGTAGTGGTGTAATGCAGTGTAGTCTGGTGCAGCAGCGTAGTGGTGTAATGCAGTGTAGTCTGGTGCAGCAGTGTAGTGGTGTAATGCAGTGTAGTCTGGTGCAGCAGCGTAGTGGTGTAATGCAGTGTAGTCTGGTGCAGCAGCGTAGTGGTGTAATGCAGTGTAGTCTGGTGCAGCAGCGTAGTGGTGTAATGCAGTGTAGTCTGGTGCAGCAGCGTAGTGGTGTAATCCAGTGTAGCCCAGTGTAGAAGCATAGTGGTGTAATCCAGTGTAGCCCAGTGTAGAAACGCAGTGGTGTAATCCAGTGTAGACTGGTGCAGCAGCGTAGTGGTGTAATGCAGTGTAGTCGGGTGCAGCAGCGTAGTGGTGTAATGCAGTGTAGTCTGGTGCAGCAGCGTAGTGGTGTAATCCAGTGTAGCCCAGTGCAGAAGTGCAGTGGTGTAATGCAGTGTAGCCCAGTGCAGAAGCGCAGTGGTGTAATCCAGTGTAGCCCAGTGTAGAAGTGTAGTGGTGTAATCCAGTGTAGCCCAGTGTAGAAACGCAGTGGTGTAATCCAGTGTAGCCCAGTGCAGAAGCGTAGTGGTGTTATCTAGTGCAGCCCAGTGCAGAAGCGCAGTGGTGTAATCCAGTGTAGCCCAGTGTAGAAGCATAGTGGTGTAATCCAGTGTAGCCCAGTGTAGAAGCGTAGTGGTGTAATGCAGTGTAGTGCAGTGTAGAAGCGCAGTGGTGTAATCCAGTGTAGCCCAGTGTAGAAGCGCAGTGGCGTAATCCAGTGTAGCCCAGTGTAGAAGCGTAGTGGTGTACTCCAGTGTACTCCAGTGCAGAAACGCAGTGGTGTAATCCAGTGTAGCCCAGTGTAGAAGCGTAGTGGTGTAATCCAGTGTAGTCCAGTGCAGAAACGCAGTGGTGTAATCCAGTGTAGCCCAGTGCAGAAGCGTAGTGGTGTTATCCAGTGTAGCCCAGTGCAGAAACGCAGTGGTGTATTCCAGTGTAGCCCAGTGCAGAAGCGTAGTGGTGTAATCCAGTGTAGTGCAGTGCAGAAACGCAGTGGTGTAATCCAGTGTAGCTCAGTGCAGAAGTGTAGTGGTGTTATCCATTGTAGCCCAGTGCAGAAACGCAGTGGTGTAATCCAGTGTGGCCCAGTGCAGAAGCGTAGTGGTGTAATCCAGTGTAGTGCAGTGCAGAAGCGCAGTGGTGTAATCCAGTGTCGAAGTGTAGTGGTGTAATCCAGTGTAGCCCAGTGTAGAAGCGTAGTGGTGTAATGCAGTGTAGTGCAGTGTAGAAGCGCAGTGGTGTAATCCAGTGTAGCCCAGTGTAGAAGCGCAGTGGCGTAATCCAGTGTAGCCCAGTGTAGAAGCGTAGTGGTGTACTCCAGTGCAGAAACGCAGTGGTGTAATCCAGTGTAGCCCAGTGTAGAAGCGTAGTGGTGTAATCCAGTGTAGTCCAGTGCAGAAACGCAGTGGTGTAATCCAGTGTAGCCCAGTGCAGAAGCGTAGTGGTGTTATCCAGTGTAGCCCAGTGCAGAAACGCAGTGGTGTATTCCAGTGTAGCCCAGTGCAGAAGCGTAGTGGTGTAATCCAGTGTAGTGCAGTGCAGAAACGCAGTGGTGTAATCCAGTGTAGCCCAGTGCAGAAGTGTAGTGGTGTTATCCATTGTAGCCCAGTGCAGAAACGCAGTGGTGTAATCCAGTGTGGCCCAGTGCAGAAGCGTAGTGGTGTAATCCAGTGTAGTGCAGTGCAGAAGCGCAGTGGTGTAATCCAGTGTCAAAGTGTAGTGGTGTAATCCAGTGTAGTCCAGTGCAGATGCGTAGTGGTGTAATCCAGTGTAGCCCAGTGTAGAAGCGTAGTGGTGTAATCCAGTGTAGCCCAGTGTAGAAACGCAGTGGTGTAATCCAGTGTAGACTGGTGCAGCAGCGTAGTGGTGTAATGCAGTGTAGTCTGGTGCAGCAGCGTAGTGGTGTAATGCAGTGCAGCCCAGTGCAGAAGCGCAGTGGTGTAATGCAGTGTAGCCCAGTGCAGAAGCGCAGTGGTGTAATCTCGTGTAGCCCAGTGTAGAAGCGTAGTGGTGTAATCCAGTGTAGCCCAGTGCAGAAGCGTAGTGGTGTTATCCAGTGTAGCCCAGTGCAGAAGTGCAGTGGTGTAATCCAGTGTAGCCCAGTGTAGAAGCGTAGTGGTGTAATCCAGTGTAGCCCAGTGTAGAAGCGTAGTGGTGTAATGCAGTGTAGTGCAGTGCAGAAGCGCAGTGGTGTAATCCAGTGTAGCCCAGTGTAGAAGCGCAGTGGTGTAATCCAGTGTAGCCCAGTGCTGAATCGTAGTGGTGTTATCCGGTGTAGCCCAGTGCAGAAACACAGTGGTGTAATCCAGTGTAGCCCAGTGCAGAAGCGTAGTGGTGTAATCGAGTGTAGTCCAGTGCAGAAGCGCAGTGGTGTAATCCAGTGTAGCCCAGTGCAGAAGCCCAGTGGTGTAATCCTGTGTAGTCCAGTGCAGAAGCGTAGTGGTGTAATCCAGTGTGGTCCAGTGCAGAAGCGCAGTGGTGTAATCCAGTGTAGCCCTGTGCAGAAGCGTAGTGGTGTAATCCAGTGTAGTCCAGTGCAGAAGTGTAGTGGTGTAATCCAGTGTAGCCCAGTGCAGAAGCGTAGTGGTGTAATCCAGTGTAGCCCAGTGTAGAAGCGTAGTGGTGTAATGCAGTGTAGTGCAGTGCAGAAGTGCAGTGGTGTAATCCAGTGTAGCCCAGTGTAGAAGCGCAGTGGTGTAATCCAGTGTAGCCCAGTGTAGAAGCGTAGTGGTGTTATCCAGTGTAGCCCAGTGCAGAAGTGTAGTGGTGTAATGCAGTGTAGTCTGGTGCAGCAGCGTAGTGGTGTAATGCAGTGTAGTCTGGTGCAGCAGCGTAGTGGTGTAATGCAGTGTAGTCGGGTGCAGCAGCGTAGTGGTGTAATGCAGTGTAGTCTGGTGCAGCAGCGTAGTGGTGTAATCCAGTGTAGCCCAGTGCAGAAGCGCAGTGGTGTAATGCAGTGTAGCCCAGTGCAGAAGCGCAATGGTGTAATACAGTGTAGCCCAGTGTAGCAGTGTAGTGGTGTAATCCAGTGTAGCCCAGTGTAGAAACGCAGTGGTGTAATCCAGTGTAGCCCAGTGCAGAAGCGTAGTGGTGTTATCTAGTGTAGCCCAGTGCAGAAGCGCAGTGGTGTAATCCAGTGTAGCCCAGTGTAGAAGCATAGTGGTGTAATCCAGTGTAGCCCAGTGTAGAAGCGTAGTGGTGTAATGCAGTGTAGTGCAGTGTAGAAGCGCAGTGGTGTAATCCAGTGTAGCCCAGTGTAGGAGCGCAGTGGTGTAATCCAGTGTAGCCCAGTGTAGAAGCGTAGTGGTGTAATCCAGTGTAGTCCAGTGCAGAAACGCAGTGGTGTAATCCAGTGTAGCCCAGTGCAGAAATACAGCGGTGTAATCCAGTGTAGCCCAGTGTAGAAGCATAGTGGTGTAATCCAGTGTAGTCCAGTGCAGAAACGCAGTGGTGTAATCCAGTGTAGCCCAGTGCAGAAGCGTAGTGGTGTTATCCAGTGTAGCCCAGTGCAGAAACGCAGTGGTGTATTCCAGTGTAGCCCAGTGCAGAAGCGTAGTGGTGTAATCCATTGTAGTCCAGTGCAGAAACGCAGTGGTGTAATCCAGTGTAGCCCAGTGCAGAAGTGTAGTGGTGTTGTCCATTGTAGCCCAGTGCAGAAACGCAGTGGTGTAATCCAGTGTAGCCCAATGCAGAAGCGTAGTGGTGTAATCCAGTGTAGTGCAGTGCAGAAGCGCAGTGGTGTAATCCAGTGTAGACTGGTGCAGCAGCGTAGTGGTGTAATGCAGTGTAGTCTGGTGCAGCAGCGTAGTGGTGTAATGCAGTGTAGCCCAGTGCAGAAGCGCAGTGGTGTAATCTAGTGTAGCCCAGTGTAGAAGCGTAGTGGTGCAATCCAGTGTAGCCCAGTGTAGAAACGCAGTGGTGTAATCCAGTGTAGCCCAGTGCAGAAGCGTAGTGATGTTATCCAGTGTAGCCCAGTGCAGAGGCGCAGTGGTGTAATCCAGTGTAGCCCAGTGTAGAAGCGTAGTGGTGTAATCCAGTGTAGCTCAGTGTAGAAGCGTAGTGGTGTAATGCAGTGTAGTGCAGTGCAGAAGCGCAGTGGTGTTATCCAGTGTAGCCCAGTGTAGAAGCGCAGTGGTGTAATCCAGTGTAGCCCAGTGTAGAAGCGTAGTGGTGTAATCCAGTGTAGTCCAGTGCAGAAATCCAGTGGTGTAATCCAGTGTAGCCCAGTGCTGAAGCGTAGTGGTGTTATCCGGTGTAGCCCAGTGCAGAAACGCAGTGGTGTAATCCAGTGTAGCCCAGTGCAGAAGCGTAGTGGTGTAATCCAGTGTAGTCCAGTGCAGAAGCGCAGTGGTGTAATCCAGTGTAGCCCAGTGCAGAAGCCTAGTGGTGTAACCAAGTGTAGTCCAGTGCAGAAGCGTAGTGGTGTAATCCAGTGTAGTCCAGTGCAGATGCGCAGTGGTGTAATCCAGTGTAGCCCAGTGCAGAAGCGTAGTGGTGTAATCCAGTGTAGTCCAGTGCAGAAGTGTAGTGGTGTAATCCAGTGTAGCCCAGTGCAGAAGCATAGTGGTGTAATCCAGTGTAGCCCAGTGTAGAAGCGTAGTGGTGTAATGCAGTGTAGTGCAGTGCAGAAGCACAGTGGTGTAATCCAGTGTAGCCCAGTGTAGAAGCGCAGTGGTGTAATCCAGTGTAGCCCAGTGTAGAAGCGTAGTGGTGTTATCCAGTGTAGCCCAGTGCAGAAACGCAGTGGTGTAATCCAGTGTAGCCCAGTGCAGAAGCGTAGTGGTGTAATCCAGTGTAGTCCAGTGCAGAAGCGCAGTGCTGTAATCCAGTGTAGCCCAGTGTAGAAGCGTAGTGGTGTAATCCAGTGTAGCCCAGTGCAGAAATGCAGTGGTGTAATCCAGTGTAGTCCAGTGCAGAAGCGCAGTGGTGTAATCCAGTGTAGCCCAGTGCAGAAGCGTGGTGGTGTTATCCAGTGTAGCCCAGTGCAGAAACGCAGTGGTGTAATCCAGTGTAGCCCAGTGTAGAAGCGTAGTAGTGTAATCCAGTGTAGTCCAGTGCAGAAACGCAGTGGTGTAATCCAGTGTAGCCCAGTGCAGAAGCGTAGTGGTGTTATCCAGTCTAGCCCAGTGCAGAAACGCAGTGGTGTAATCCAGTGTATCCCAGTGCAGAAGCGTAGTGGTGTAATCCAGTGTAGTCCAGTGCAGAAACGCAGTGGTGTAATCCAGTGTAGCCCAGTGCAGAAGCGTAGTGGTGTTATCCAGTGTAGCCCAGTGCAGAAGCGCAGTGGTGTAATCCAGTGTAGCCCAGTGCAGAAGCGTAGTGGTGTAATCCAGTGTAGTCCAGTGCAGAAGCGCAGTGGTGTAATCCAGTGTAGCCCTGTGTAGAAGCGTAGTGGTGTAATCCAGTGTAGCCCAGTGCAGAAACGCAGTGGTGTAATCCAGTGTAGCCCAGTGCAGAAACACAGTGGTGTAATCCAGTGTAGCCCAGTGCAGAAACACAGTGGTGTAATCCAGTGTAGCCTAGTGCAGAAGCGTAGTGGTGTAATCCAGTGTAGTCCAGTGCAGACGCGCAGTGTTGTAATCCAGTGTAGCCCAGTGCAGAAGTGTAGTGGTGTAATCCAGTGTAGTCCAGTGCAGAAGCGCAGTGGTGTAATCCATTGTAGCCCAGTGTAGAAGCGTAGTGGTGTAATCCAGTGTTGTCCAGTGCAGAAATGCAGTGGTGTAATCCAGTGTAGTCCAGTGCAGAAATGTAGGGGGGAAAATTGGGTATTGTCCATATTGGGATGTTAATATCGGCATGGTGCAAAGTTTAGCGCCTGATGCTAATTATCATCTCCGACCGCAAAATTTGCCTCTTACGCCCCTGGAGGTGATTTGAGCGCTAAATCAGGCGCTACACACCTCTCAAGGTGCAAACGTCAGGGAGGCACTACCTCAGAATGCTACCAAAACTCAGGCGATGTCAGCTACCATGGAAGCCAGACAGACTGGCACTGTCCAGTTCTTAAAGGGGAAGGGCTATCTTGCTGGCCAGCCACACCCTGCTCATTGCAGCCTTGAATCTCGGCCTGGAGAGACCTCTAAAACAATTGTGTTGGAACCACCAATGGATAGGCTCAGGAAAAGAGCTCGGCGCTTAGGAACCTTAGAAGTTATGCTGTGGGCCAAAACTCCTTAGGACAGCGCTAAATCTCTCCAGACGTCTCTCTCCCTCTCAACCTGCATGTACCCAAATTTTGCCGACAAGAAAAGGCAGGAAGCGCCCGCCTTTAAATAGCGCTGCCCCAGTCCTTTCCCGACTTGAAAACGTTCCCCTCTACCTGTCATTCCTAGCGGCAGGCGCTAAGGCAGGGGACGTGGCTCAATATCCGGTCCGGGGCGTTGCATGCTCGACTGACGTCACGATCTGCGGGTGCAGGAGATCGTGGCGGTAGTGTTTAGCGCCGCCGCAAAACGACTGGTCAATTCACGAGCGGCACTAAAATCGCCGTGCTCGGGCGCTATGTTTCTAACGCCCCCCCGGAGGCGCTAATGGGAGGCACTAACCAACCAAATTTTCCCCCCATAATCCTGATGTCCTGAGAAGTCCAGGAATTCGGAAACCAAATTTGAGAGGCAGAGAGTGGGGTGGGGGATGGGTATTGGAGGTTTAAAGCAGATAATTGTACTTAACTTGTAGTTAGGGCTGAAATGCACCAACTGATGGAGCCAGGGGAACTTGAACAGTGGGAGTGAGGAGATTTGGGAGAGAAAGGGCAAAGGATGGCAGGAGATTCCCATGGATAGAAATGAAGAGCTCCAGAGCTCCTTATGGAGCTGACAGCCATCTTGTGCATTTACTTCAGCCAGTGGAGAGTATTCTCCCTGATTCCCATAGATTACAATTTTACTAGGGCTCCTTGGTGCAACACTCAGTCAAATGTTGCCAGACAGAAGGGGAAGACCAGGCAGGTAGTGCATGAGTCCCTTGAGTGCATCTCGCTCTCCAACCAGTATTCTGTTCTGAGTACTGGTGGGGGCGGTGGTTCCTCTGGGAAGTGCAGCCAGAGCCAGGTCCACGGCACCATGGGTGGCTCAGCTGGACAGGGGGGGAGGAAGAAGAATGGAAGAGCAATAGTGGTAGGGGATTCGATAGTTAGGGGAGCAGACAGGCATTTCTGCGGCCGCAGACGTGACTCCAGGATGGTATGTTGCCTCCCTGGTGTCCAGGTCAAGGATGTCACCGAGCAGCTGCAGGGCATTCTGGTGGGAGAGGGTGAACAGCCAGATGTCGTGGTCCATATCGGTACCAATGACATAGGTAGAAAGAGGGATGAGGTCCTGCAAGTAGAGTTTAGGGAGCTAGGAAAGAGATTAAAAAGCAGGACCTCAAAGGTAGTAATCTCCAGATTACTCCCGGTGCCACATGCTAGTGAGTACAGAAACAGGAGTACAGAGCAGATGAATGTGTGGCTGGAGGGATGGTGCAGGTGGGAGGGCTTTAGATTCCTGAGGCATTGGGACCGTTTCTGGGGGAGGTGGGACCTGTACATGCCGGACGGGTTGCACCTCAACAGAGCCGGGACCAATATCCTCACGGGCCGGGGGGGGGTTGCTAGTGCTGTTGAGGGAGGGGGGGTGGTTTTAACTAGCTTGGCAGGGGCAGGGGAACCTGAGAATAGATTCAGAAGGGAGAGAAGCAAAGCTGAAATTAGAAAGCAGAAAAGTAGAAAGTGAATTTGGAAGACAGCAGAAGCAAGGGCTAGAAAATAGACAACAAGGGAGTTTGGCAGTGCTAAATGGTATATACTTCAATGGAAGGAGTATAGGGAATAAGGCAGATGAGCTGAGAGCACAGATAGACACTGTATGATATTATAGCTTTTACTGAGACATGGCTGAAAGAAGGGCAGGTATGGTAGCTCAACATTCCTGTTTACAGAGTTTTCAGATGGGATAGAGAGGGGGGTAAAAAAGGAGGGGGGGTCGCAGTATTGATTAAAGAAACAATTACAGCTGTGAGGAGGGATGATATGTGAGAAGGATCATCAAATGAGGCCATCTGGGTTGAATTGAAGAACAAAATCACACTGCTGGGAGTGTACTACAGACCCCCAAACAGTCAGAGGGAGATAGAAGAGCAAATATGTCGGCAAATTTCTGAGAAGTGCAAAAACTATAGGGCAGTAATCGTAGGGGATTTCAACTACCCTAATATAAACTGGGATAAAATTAGTGTGAAAGGTATAGAGGGTGCAGAATTCCTAAAATGCATTCAGGAGAACTTTTTTAGCCAGTATGTAACAAGCCCAACAAGGGAGGGGTGGTTCTGGACTTAGTTTTAGGGAATGAAGTTGGGCAGGTGGATGGGGTATCAGTGGGAGAGCATTTTGGTGCTAGTGATCATAATTCAGTTAGATTTAGGGTAGTTATGAAAAAGGACAAAGATAGACCAGGAATAAAAGTTCTCAATTGGGGAAAAGCCGATTTTGCTAAGTGGAGATGGGATTTAGCCAAAGTGGGCTGGAGACAGATACGTGAAGGTAAATCAGTGTCAGAGCAGTGGGAGGCATTCAAGGAGGAGATCCTGGGGGTTTAGAGCAAGTATGTTCCCTTAAAGAAAAAGGGCGGGATTAACAAATCTAGAACTCCCTGGATGTCAAGGGATGTCCAGTGTACGATCAAGGGAATGGTAGCGTAGTGGTAATGTCACTGGGCTAGTAATCCAGTGGCCTAGACTCATGATGCAGAGAAGTGAATTCAAATTTCACCACGGCAACTGGGGAATTTAAATTCAGTTAATTAAATAAATCTGGAATAAAAAGGTCAGTATCAGTAATCGTAACCATGAAATTATCAGATTGTTGTAAAAACCCATTTGGTTCACTAATGTCCTTTAGGGAAGGAAATCTGCCGTCCTTACCTGGTCTGGCCTATATGTGACTCCAGACCCACAGCAATATGGTTGACTCTTAACTGCCCATTGAAATGGCCTAGCAAGTCACTCAGTTGTAATAAACCACTACGAAACACAATAATAAGAATAAAACCGGACAGACCACCCGGCATTGACCTCGGCACCAGCTAAGGACATGGTAACGGCACACCCAGCCCAGTCGCCCTGCAAAGTCCTCCTCACCAACATCTGGGGACTTGTGCCAAAATTGGGAGAGCTGTCATACCTTTCAGCCAATGTCCCAAACTCCTCCATCACCATCCCTGGGTATGTCCAGTCCCAGTGGCAGGACAGACCCACCAGGGGTGGCGTCACAGTGGTATACAGTCGGGAAGGAGTGGCCCTGGGAGCCCTCAACATTAACTGCCAGTCTGGGCCTGCGACAGGTGGTGAGAGAACCAACACGAAGGAAAAACCTACTTGACCTCGTCCTCACCAATCCACCTGTTGCAGATGCATCTGTCCATGACAGTTTTGGTAGCAGTGACCACCGCACAGTCATTGTGGAGACAAAGTCCCGTCTTCACACTGAGGTCACCCTCCATCATGTTGTGTGGCACTACCACCGTGCTAAATGGGATAGATTCAGAACAGATCTAGCAGCTCAAAACCGGGCATCCATGAGGCGCTGTGGGTCATCAGCAGCAGCAGAATTGTATTCCTACACAATCTGTAACCTCATGGCCCGGCATATCCCTCACTCTACCATTACCATCAAGCCAGGGGACCAACCCTGGTTCAATGAGGAGTGTAGAAGAGCATGCCAGGAGCAGCAACAGGTGTACCTAAAAATGAGGTGCCAACCTGGGGAAGCTGCAACACAGGACTACATGCATGCTAAAAAGCGGAAACTGCATGCTATAGACAGGGCTAAGTGATCCCACAATCAACAGATCAGATCAAAACTCTGCAGTCCTGCCACATCCAGTCATGAATGGTGGTGGACCATTAACAGGAGGAGGCGGCTCCATGAATATCCCCATCCTCATTGATGATGGAGCTCAGCAAGTGAGTGCAAAAGACAAAGCTGAAGCATTTGCCCTCTTCAGCCAGAAGTGCAGGGTGGATGATCCATACTCCTGAGGTCCCCACTATCACAGAAGCCAGTCTTCAGCCAATTCGATTCACTCCACGTGATATCAAAAAATGGCTCAGCGTACTGAATACAGCAAAGGCTGTGAGCCCCAACAACATCCCGGCTATCGTGCTGAAGTATTGTGCTCCAGAACTAGCCGCACCTGTAGCGAAGCTGTTCCAGTATACCCACAACACTGGCATCTATCCGACAATGTAGAAAACTGCCCAGGAATGTCCTGTCCACAAAAAGCAGGACAAATCCAACCCAGCCAATTACTGCCCCATCAGTCTACTCTCAATCATCAGCAAAGTGATGGAAGATGTCATCGACAGTGCTATCAAGTGGCACTTACTCACCAAAAACCTGCTCACTGATGCCCAGTTTGGGTTCTGCCAAGACCACTTGGCTCCCGACCTCACTACAGCCTTGGTTCAAACATGGACAAAGGAGCTGAATTCCAAGGTAAGGTAAGAGTGACTGCCCTTGACATCAAGGCAGCATTTCACTGAGTGTGGCAGGAAGGAGCCCTAGTAAAACTGAAATTAATGGGAATCGGGATGGGAAACGCTTTACTGGCTGGAGTTATACCTAGCACAAAGGAAGATGGTTGTGGTGTTTGAAGGTCTATCATCACAGCCCCAGGACATCGCTGCAGGAGTTCCTCAGGGCTGTGTCCTAGGCCCAACCGTCTTCAGCTGCTTCATCAAGGACCTTCCCTCCAACATAATCCAGAAATGGGGATGTTCGCTGATGGCTGCAGTGTTCAGCGCCATTCACAACTCTTCAGATGTTGCATGCGGGCTTGGACGACTTCATTAAGACCTGGATGACGTTCAGGCTTGGGCTGATAAGTGGCAGGTAACATTCGCGCCACACAAGTGCTAGGCAATGACTATCTCCAACAAGCGAGAGTCTAACCACCTCCCCTTGACATTCAACGGCATTACCATCGCTGAATCCCCCAACATCAACATCCTGGTGGTCAACATTGACCAGAAACTTAATTAGACTAGCCACATAAATACTGTGGAAACAAGAGCAGGTCAGAGGCTTGGTATTCTGCGGTGAGTGTCTCACCTCTTGATTTCCCAAAGCCTTTCTGTAATGTATATACCTTTAAGGGGGGGAACTACCTTTTACAGCTCATGTATACTGTAGTACCGGCAGTGACCACACCTGCATATAGCACTGAGCAGTAACCTGTACAGTCAGTTCAACTGTGAGCCACGTTGAGTAAACACCTGTTGTACCGTTTCTCCTGCAGTCTTTATCTTATTATACCCAGACACAGCATTGACGACGAGGCAAGTTCGAACCGACCTGCAACTCTGCATCACCTCCCGGGGATTCGTTCCTGGAGATCAGTGGATTGGAGGTCAAGGCCAGAGACTCGGGCGTCGACCACGGGCAACCGCCCAGTCATCCAGCAGAGACTCGAGAATTGCGGGGGAGGCTGTCGAGAGCCAGGCTTGGCTTTCCAGTCGAGGTGGTCCAACGAAATGGGCTGGCAACAGGTAGTGCGCAGACCCTTCCCGGACAGCGGCAGGCTAGAGCCCGACCGAGCGGCACAGCAAAGGGCCGAGCAGCGTCGACGGGGGAGAGAGAGAGAGGGCAGAGCGCACAGGGCGCAGCCGGTGTTCAGGAGCCGAGCAGCGTTGGCGAGAGGGAGAGAGAGACGCGCAGAAACCCGCGAGGCGCCGCCATTGCCACAAGAACCGCCGGGAGCGGCGTTGGCAGCAGCGGGGGAGGAAGGAAAGCGCGGGAGACGCCATTTTAAACCACACCCAAAATGTCGAAGAGTGGCAGTATCACCGCATTTGACAATGAAGTCGAAGATTGGACTGCATATGTCGAGCGAATAGAGGTGTACTGCAAGGCAAATGAGGTGTCAGATGACAAGAAAGCATCGGTATTGTTAAATTTAATGGGTGCAAAGACGTATGGGTTATTACGAAATCTAGTAACCCCAATGAAGCCAATGGAAAAGAGTTTTGAAGACATAGTAACGATACTACAGGAACATTTAAACCCCACACCGCTGCTGATAGCAGAAAGATTCAAGTTTCACAAACGGAACCAGCATAAGGATGAAAGCAATGCTGATTATTTAACAGAACTGCGGAAACTATCGAAACACTGCCAGTTTGGAGCGGGACTGGCAGATACCTTAAGGGACAAGTTTGTGTGTGGGCTTCAAAGTGAAGGAACCCAGAAACGGCTTTTATCTGAAAAGGACCTTACGCTGGAAAAGGATTTCAGCATTGCGGTATCATATGAAGCAGCAGCACAGGGCGCTGCAGAGATACAACAGAGACCGCAAGAATATGGCACAAACAAAATGTCATACAGAACAGAGAAGTGCTATCGCTGCGGCAGAACAACACACGACCAGAATGATTGCTGGTTCAAAGACAAAGTGTGCAGACAGTGTGGAAAAGTAGGACACATAGCACGAGTCTGCAGGTCGGGAAAGAAAACCAGCAATAAGAAACCTACCAAAGGAAAGTACAAGAAGGTACATAAGATGACGGAGAATAGTTCAGACGAACAAAAGAGTGATAACGAGTCCGAAAGCAGGGAACTGAGTTGTCTGAAACTACATAATGTGATCACAACGGAGGATCACCGAACCATTTGGGTCACTCTCAAGATAGCAGGAGTTCAGGTAAAGATGGAATTGGACACAGGATCAGCCCAAACAGTCATAAACCGATGGGACTACGAGCGGCTATCCTCACACATACCCTTGAGAGACACAAAAATTATTTTGAAGACGTACACGGGGCAAAAAGCCTACCCCAAAGGAAAAATAAGGGTGACCGTTATATATAATGGTAAGGAAACACCAAAACTAGACCTGTATGTATTGCAAGATGGAGGACCACCATTACTGGGACGTGAATGGATCCGGAAAATACAACTGGATTGGCATTCCATACAGGCACTGACTGTGGCTGACAAAAAGGATGACGACGTCGCACCTGGGCGACTGTCAAAGATCCTAACTGACGCGAAAGAAGTGTTCCAGCAAGGACTCGGAACACTAAAAGGCATGACAGCGACGATTAAAATTGAAGAAAATGCAAGCCCAAAATTTTTTAAGGCCGCACCGGTACCTTATTCAATCTGCCCAGCCGTCAAAGCAGAGCTGGAGAGTCTGGAATGTTCAGGTGTACTGTCCAAGGTAGACTGGAGTGAGTGGGCTACACCCATCGTCCCTGTGATGAAAAAGTCGTTGAGCAGCACGCCTGGGAAACCAAGGAAGGTTCGCATCTGTGGGGACTTTAAGGTGACAGTGAACCCGGAGCTTCACACCGTACAATATCCACTTCCGCGGATTGAAGATATTTTTGCCTCGCTATCTGGAGGGAAACGCTTCACTAAGATTGATCTGGCCCAGGCGTATCTGCAAATGGAGGTAGAAGAAGCATCAAAAAAATACCTCACAATCAACACCCATAAAGGTCTCTACCAATACAACCGGCTGGTATTCGGGGTAGCATCAGCTCCGGCTATTTGGCAGAGGGCAATGGAACAAGTCCTGCAAGGGATCCCAGGGACCCAGTGTTATTTGGACAACATCCTGGTCATGGGCGAAAATGACAGTGATCACCTTGCCAACCTGGAGCAGGTGCTCACTAGATTGCAGGAATATGGGCTCCGAGCTAACCGCCCCAAATGCGAGTTTTTTAGAAAACAGATCTCGTATTGTGGCCACGTTATCGATAAAGAGGGGTTACATAAGTCCCCAGAGAAGATTGAGGCAGTAGTCAAGGCTCCAGCACCGGAAAATGTGTCACAACTGAGGTTGTTCCTCGGGCTGGTAAACTACTACCATAAGTTCTTGCCAAATTTGTCTACAATACTACACCCACTGAACACCCTACTGCAAACTGGGGTGCCATGGAAGTGGAGTGACGAATGTAGCCGAGCTTTCCAGAAGAGCAAAACACTAACCACATCGAAAGAGGTGTTGACCCATTACAACCCAGCATTACCAATTCGGTTGGCATGTGATGCGTCACCCTACGGCATTGGAGCGGTGCTGTCGCACAAATTCTCGGACGGCTCAGAGAGGCCAATAGCCTTTGCATCACGATCACTAACCTCAGCCGAGTGTAACTATGCCCAGATTGACAGGGAGGCCCTCAACCTAGTGTGGGGAGTGAAAAAGTTCAATCACTATCTGCACGGGCAGAAATTCACCTTGCTGACTGATCACCAGCCTCTTGTCTCCATTATTAATCCGAAGAATGGCGTTCCGGTGATGACTGCGCAACGACTACAAAGATGGTCACTTTTTCTAGGGGCGCACCACTATGAGATTGAATATGAGGGCACGAAACAGCATGGAAATGCTGATGGGCTATCACGCCTGCCACTGCCTACTGCGGAGGAAGCACCAGCAGTGGATCCTGTCGAAATATTCCATTCGACTATTGTTGAATACCTACCGGTAACTAACGCTTGTATCGAAAAGGAAACCCGAAATGACCCGACACTGTCTCGGGTATATGATTTGACGGTGAAGGGATGGCCAGCACATGGCGACTCACTGTTGCCAGCATTCTCGACAAGGAGAGAACAGCTGTCAGTGTGCCGGGGGACTTTGATGTGTGGATCCCGAGTGGTAATTCCACCCAAGTTAAGGGATAGAGTGCTCAATGAGCTTCATGAGTGTCATCTGGGAGGGGTAAAAATGAAATGCCTAGCCAGGGCTTATGTGTGGTGGCCGGGAATCGATAAACAAATCGAGGACCTGACCAAGAGCTGCTCAGGATGCCAGAAAGTCCAAAATGCACCACCACAGGCCCCTCTACACCCATGGGAGTGGCCCTCATCTCCATGGCAACGGGTGCATATTGATTTTGCTGGTCCAGTCATGGACTCAATGTTTTTAATAGCCGTGGATCCGCACTCGAAATGGCCTGAGGTCATCAAAATGTCCTCCACCACCACGGAGAAAACTATTGCAGTCCTACGGACCATTTTTGCCAGGAATGGCTTGCCAGAACAGATTTGCTCCGACAACGGACCACAGTTTGTGTCCGAAGAGTTCCGGAGGTTCTTGAAAAAGAATGGGGTAAGGCATTACACACCCGCCCCGTATCATCCAGCCACAAATGGATTGGCTGAGAGGTTCGTACAAACCTTTAAGAAGGCAATAAAGGCTATGTACAATGACAACATTCCGCTGCAGCACAAGGTGAACAATTTCCTGTTCACCCACTGGAATGCGACACATGCAGTCACCAACCAGGCCCCAGCCATGATGTTCTTTAACTGAAGGTTAAGATCTCGCCTGGATTTGCTCAGACCAAACGTACGAAGAGATGTTGAGAGTAAGCAATTCCAGCACATCCATGAGAAGCCAACAAGGTGCTTCAATATAGGGCAACCAGTCTTGGCCCGCGACTACCGAACAGAGAAATGGCAGCCAGGAACGATATGCACACGGCAGGGCCCACTAATGTACACAGTGCACGTTGGGGAGAGCATCGTGAGACGCCATGCTGACCAGATCCTAGAGTCACAGGAACAAGTCAACCCCATGCCTCGCCCATACGTACCTGGTGATGAACCCGACGTACAGTTCGCATCTACCCCAGAAACAGTAGCATCGGATGCTGATGAACCAGCCGACGACAGGGGGCCAGAATCGCCTCCGCACCAAGAGCAAGACACTCGGGAAAGGCGCTATCCAGAAAGTATCAGGAGGCCTCCCCAAAGACTGAATATATAAATAGACTATTTTCAGCTAATGTTGCATGTTAAAAGTGCTCATTGTAATTAGTTTGATATTTAATTGTTAAATGAGTGTTATGGTACTGTTAATCTAAAAGGGGAGGAATTGTAATGTATATACCTTTAAGGGGGGGAACTACTTTTTACAGCTCATGTATACTGTAGTACCGGCAGTGACCACACCTGTATATATCACTGAGTAGTAATGTGTACAGTCAGTTCAACTGTGAGCCACGTTGAGTAAACACCTGTTGTACCGTTTCTGCTGCAGTCTGTATCTTATTATACCCAGACACAACACTTTCCACCATCTACAAGGCACCAGTAAGGAGTGTGATGTAATACTCTCCACTTGCCTGAATGAGTACAGCTCCAACAGCACTCAAGAAGCTCGACACCATCCAGGACAAAGCAGCCCGCTTGATTGGCAACCCATCCAGTGTTGTAGCTGTACTGGAACAGCTTGGATAGAGGTGCAGGTAGTTCTGGAGCACAAGTCTTCAGCACTGCAGCTGGGATGTTGTCGGGGCCCTTATAATTTGCTGTATCCCGTGTGCTTAGCCGTTTCTTGATATCACGTGGAGTGAATGAAATTGCAAGAAGACTGCCATCTGTGATTTAGTGGGGACCTCAGGAGACAGCCGAGATGGATCATCCACTCATCGCTTCTGGCTGAAGATGGTTGCAAACGCTTCAGCCTCGTCTTTTGCCCTCGTGCTGGGCTCCACCATCGTTGAGGACGAGGATGTTCATGGAGCCTCCTCCTCCCGTTACTTGTTTAATGGTCCACCACCATTCCTGACTGGATGTGGCAGGACTGCAGAGCTTTGACCTGATCAGTTGGTTGTGGGATCGCTTAGTTCTGTTTATAACATCCTGCTTCTGCTGTTTAGCATACATGTAGTCCTGTGTTGTAGCTTCACCAAGTTGGCACCTCATTTTCAGGTACGCCCGGTGCTGCTCCTGGCATGCTCTTCTACACTTCTCAGGAAAGATATATTGACTTTGGATGGCATGGAGCGCAGGTTCACCAGAATGATATCGGGGGTTAGAGGTTTAAATTAAGAGGACAAGTTGCATAAATTTGAGTATGGATGATTGATTCCCCCATTTGATGGGGAGATGGGGTGGCTTGTTAATAAAGGAAGGAATCACTGTAATACAGAGAAATGATATTGGGTCAAAAGATCAGGATAATGAAACAGTTTGGGTGGAGATAAGGAATAATAAGGGGAAAAAAACACTAGTGGGCGTAGTCTATAGGCCTCCGAACAGTTGCAACTCTGTTGGACGGAGTATCAATCAGGAAATAGTTGAGGCTTGTAATAAGGGAACATCTATAATTATGGGGGATTTTAACTATCATATTAATTGGACAAATCAAATTGGGCAGGGCTGCCTTGAGGATGAGTTCATTGAGTGTATTAGGGATGGGTTTCTTGAGCAGTATGTAACTGAACCGACCAGGGGGCAAGCAACCTTAGATCTGGTCCTGTGTAACGAGACAGGATTAATTGAAAATGTCCTAATAAAGGATCCCCTTGGAATGAGTGACCATAACATGGTTGAATTCCATATTCAATTAGAGGGTGAGAAGGTTCGATCTCAAACAAGCATGCTAAGCTTGAATAAAGGAGACTATGAAGGTATGAGAGCGGAATTGAGTAGAGTGGATTGGGAAAATAGATTAAAGGGTAAGACGATACATGATCAGTGGTGTACATTTAAGGAGTTATTTTACAACTTCCAAAAAGTATATATTCCACTGAGAAGAAAAGGGTGTAAAAGAAAAGACAGCCATCCGTGGCTAAGTAAAGAAATTAAGGATAGTATTCGACTAAAAACAAGGGCATATAAGGTAGCCAAATCTAGTGGGAGGATAGAGGATTGGGAAAACTTTAAAAGACAGCAAAAAATAACAAAAAGATTGATTAAGAAAGGGAAGATAGATTATGAAAGTAAATTAGCAAAAAATATAAAAACAGATAGTAAGAGTTTTTATAGTTACATAAAAAGAAAAAGGGTGGCTAAAGTTAATGTTGGTCCCTTAGAGGATGAGACCGGGAAATTAATGGTGGGAAATATGGAGATGGCAAAAACACTGAATGAATATTTTATATCAGTCTTTACAGTAGAAGACACTAAGAATATGCCAACACTGGACAAACAGGGGGCTAAAGGGGGGGAAGGAGCTAAACACGAACAAAATCACTAAGGAAGTGGTACTCGGTAAAATAATAGTACTCAAGGCAGATAAATCACCTGGACCTGATGGCTTACATCCTAGGGTCTTGAGGGAAGTGGCGGTAGGGATTGTGGATGCATTGGTAATAATTTTCCTAAACTCCCTGGACTCAGCAAAGGTCCCGGCAAACTGGAAAACTGCTAATGTAACACCCTTATTTAAAAAGGGCAGTAGACAGAAGGCTGGAAACTATAGACCGGTTAGCCTAACATCTGTGGTAGGTAAAATTTTGGAGTCCATTATTAAGGAGACAGTAACAGGACATTTGGATAATCATAATTTAATAGGACAAAGTCAGCATGGTTTTATGAAGGGGAAGTCATGTTTGACAAATTTGCTGGAGTTCTTTGAGGAAGTAACATATAGGGTGGATAAAGGGGAACCAGTGGACGTAGTGTATTTAGACTTCCAAAAGGCATTTGACAAGGTGCCACACAAAAGATTATTGCTTAAGATAAAAAATCACTGGATTGGGGGTAATATTCTGGCATGGATAGAGGATTGGCTATCTAACAGAAGGCAGAGAGTTGGGATAAATGGTTCATTCTCAGACTGGCAATCAGTAACTAGTGGTGTTCCGCAGGGGTCAGTGCTGGGTCCCCAACTCTTTACAATCTATATTAATGATTTGGAGGAGGGGACCGAGTGTAACATATCAAAGTTTGCAGATGATACTAAGATGGGAGGGAAAGTAGTGAGTGAGGAGGACATAAAAAACCTGTAAGGGGACATAGACAGGCTAAGTAAGTGGGCAGAGATTTGGCAGATGGAATACAATACTGGAACGTGTGAGGTTATGCACTTTGGCAGGAAAAATCGTAGAGCAAGTTATTATCTTAATGGCAAGAAACTGGAAAGTACTGAAGTACAAAGGGATCTGGGGGTCCTGGTGCACGAAACTCAAAAGGTTAGTATGCAGGTGCAGCAAATGATTAAGAAAGCCAATGGAATGTTGGCTTTCATTGCTAGGGGGATAGAATATAAAAATAGGGAGGTATTGCTTCAGTTGTACAAGGTATTGGTGAGGCCGCACCTGGAATACTGCGTACAGTTTTGGTGTCCATACTTAAGAAAGGACATACTTGCTCTCGAGTCAGTACAAAGAAGGTTCACTCGGTTAATCCCGGGGATGAGGGGATGGACATATGAGGAGAGGTTGAGTAGATTGGGACTCTACTCATTGGAGTTCAGAAGAATGAGAGGCGATCTTATTGAAACATATAAGATTGTGAAGGGGTTGGATCGGGTGGATGCGGGGAGGATGTTCCCGATGATGGGTGAAACTAGAACTAGGGGGCATAGTCTTAGAATAAGGGGCTTCTCTTTCAAAACTGAGATGAGGAGGAACTACTTCACTCAGAGGGTGGTAGGTCCATGGAATATGCTGCCCCAAAAAGCTGGAGAAGCTACATCATTACATAAATTTAAAACAGAAATAGCCAATTTCCTAGAAGTAAAGGGAATTAAGGGTTACGAGGAGCGGGCAGGAATTTGGACATGAGTCTAGGTTTGGATCGGTCATGGCCCTGTGGGTAGCGGAGCGGGCCCAGGGGCTGTGTAGCCTGATCCTGCTCATATTTCGTGTGTCTAATTCTGTTAGATTCAGGAGATGGTTCTGTGATAGTAGATTGGCGGTTAGAATCAGATCAGCCATGATCTTATTGAATGGCGGAGCAGGCTCGAGGGGCCGATTGGCCTACTCCAGCTCCTATTTCTTATGTTCTTATGTTCTTATGATGGGATGGGGTAGAGGAAATAGTCTGTCAGTAGCTACCCTACCAAATGCTTTTAACATCTTAAGAATCTTGATGAGATCACTCCTCAATCTCCTATACTCAAGAGAATACAAGGCAAATTTATGCAACTTGTCCTTATAATTTAAACCTCTAAGCCATGGTATGAATCTGGTGAATCTGCGCTGCATCCCCTCCAAGACCAATATCTCCTTCCCGAGGTGTGTTCCTCGAAACATTTTTTACTTTTTATGTTGCGATGATTTTAGCCTGTTCATGCACAGGTGAAAGGGCAACAGCACCTAATGTTTAGGCAAGCACTTTTTGATGTAGAGCATCTGTTAATTATCTGCAAATTCAAGCTGTTTCACTTCTTATTGGACTCCACACTATAGGAAGGATATTGAAGCTTTAGAGAGGGTACAATGCATATTCACTGGGATACTGCTGTGAAGAAATATAAATACAAAGAAAGACTTGGAAAAATTGGGTCTTTTTTCAGTGGAACAATGTAGATTTATGAGGAAATATAATAGGTGTTTAAAACGATGAAAGCATGGGACAGGGGTAGAAAGAAGCAGACTTTTCCCAGTAGTCGAAATGTCAAGGATATGGGGACATAGATAAAAGATTACGGGGGTGAAATTGGGTGCATTTGCACCTCCCGCTAGCGCCCCCAGGGAGATCGTGACGTCATCGCCGTGCACATCGCATCAGACCCGAAATTGACTTCTGCCCCCTGCAGCAGCGCCGGTCGAAAACATCGACAGCTGCAGGAGGCGTGCATTGGGCGGCCGGCCGCTTTTGGGGCAATGATTAAAGGCGAGTTGGCTGAGGTAAGTTTAAAAAAAACTTACCTTTCTTGTTCCGCTTTTTTTCGCGGGTTCCTGCCCACAATCGATCAGCACTCTGCTTGAGTGCCAGGCTGATCGCGCGGGGTTGCGGCTGCCTTGATGGTCCAGGTAGGTCATTTTTCTATCGCAGAGCTTGCAGCGATTTAAGGGAGGGAAGGAGCCTTTGAATGCGGCAGCGCTGCACGGCCCAGTGTGCAGCGCTGCTGATGTCTCCGCTCCGCCCATTGCCGATTGCGCTCCAAGAAGAAAGTGGAACGTTTGATTTAGCTTAATTTAACGCTCCACTTTCTTCTTGGAGCACAAAGCCGAATTTTTTAAAAAGTTTAAAGGAAGTTACAGCATGGAAGGAGGCCATTTTGGCCCATCGTGTCTGCGCCGGCCAACAAAGAGCTATCCAGCTATCCAGTTTAGAGACATTAGTTTTCCAGACTTTTAAAATTTAGCGCCCCAAATGGGGCTATAATGAATTTCTCCTCCTAAATGTAAGAGATTTAGAGAAGAGGGCAGGAGAAACTTCTACAGACAGCTGTGAGGCTGTGGAATTCGCTTCCAGGGTTAGTGGTTGAGGCATTAATTGACAACATTCAAGATTAGATTGAAAAGGTGGATAAAGGAAAAGGAGTTGAAGGGTTATGGGAACAGGGTGGGTAAATGTGATTGAACTATATATTCACATGGACTGGTTGGGCTGAATGGCCTGTTTCCATGTTGTAACTTCTATGTACCAGGTTGCACCATTCTATTTTGAAATTCAGTGGTTATCTTGTGCTCATTTCCAAACCAAGTTTGGATTGTGTTGAATTAACATGTAAATACAGCATCTATTTAAAAAAAACTAAGCAAGGGCTTTGAAGTCACAGCACGGGATCGTACGAACCTGCCCACCTGGCCTCCTGTGTTGTATGATTCTATGATATGCCATTTCAGCGAAGTCAATATCCCACAGTGGTGGAGAAAGTAACTTGGGTTGAAGATGTTACACTTTGTTATGCCAGTATCCTGCAGCGTAATTTCAAAGCTGAGATTGAAACATATCAAACCATCACTGGATTCCAACGTCAATCTCCTCTTTGTTTTAACACAGGTTACGTTGCTGAAAGAAGCATTTCCAATAATCTTTTTGCCGTATTGTTTTTCATAGGACCTTGAGTATTATAGCACAGCACTGGAACAAGACTTGGGTAAGAGCTTATTTAAAATGTGAAATAGATATGTGGCTAAAATCTCTGATTTCGCTGTCATTTTGCAAAAATGTTCACTCACTTGGAGCAAAATGGTGCTTAGTATCATATGAATGTTTGTGCTAGTTTTCCAGTGCTTGCAGTGCTGCACGTTTCGTAGCCTTCTTACTGTAAAAGTTAATTCAAGGAGGGCAGGGCACTATTGCACAGAAAATGGCTTTCAGTGTAAGGTACTCCCATGTGAACTCTCTCCTTAAAAATGTTTACATTTTTCAGAGACATGGTTAACGTCATTGAGCTACACTGCCATTATTCCACAGAAACTTGGCACCACCTTCTGTAGCACTGTGCCACATACATCAGAAGGTCATAGTTTGAATCCCCAAGCTGTGTTGAGGTAGCTAATCTCGCCATGGTTTCTTTTAGAAACAATAAAATGCCATTTGACCTAACAAGCCTGCCCCTTTTTCAGATTTCAGATCGTAGTAGAATCCAGAGAAGGACTGGCAGTCACTGTACACCTGCAACGAAACGTGGATTAATAAACCTTTCCGTTCCTAAATCTCAAACTTTTTTTTATTCGTTCCTGGGATGTGGGCGTCGCTGGCAAGACCAGCATTTATTGCCCATCACTAACTGCCCTTGAGAAGGTGGTAGGTGAGCCGTTTCTTAAACCGCTGCAGTCCGTGTGGTGAAGGTGCTCCCACAGTGCTGCTAGGGAGGGAGTTCCAGGATTTTGACCCAGCGGCGATGAAGGATCGGCCGATATATTTCCAAGTCAGGATGGTGTGTGACTTGGAGGTGGTGGTGTTCCCATGCACCTGCTACCCTTGTCCTTCTAGGTGGTAGAGGTTGCGGGTTTGGGAGGTGCTGTCGAAGAAGCCTTGGTGAGATTAGCTACCTCAACACAGCCTGGGGATTCAAACTAAGACCTTCTGATGTATGTGGCACAGTGCTACAGAAGGTGGTGACTTTAATCACCAGCTCATCGGGGAAACTTGCTCCGAATCCTAACCAGCAGTTTTGTTAGCTCCGAAGTATAGGCAAAGATTACTGAATGGTGTCAGTAATAGTATCTGCATAATTAGATCATCTTGATTCAATACCAAAAGGAAATATTTGCAGAGCTATGAGGAAAGTGTAAGTAAGTGAAAGTATTTGGAGAGCTCTTTCAAGGAGCTGGCACAGGCATGATGGCCCGAATGACCTCCTTCTGTGCTGTATGATTCAATGAATATTGTAGAGTTTAAAATATATATAAATCTGTATCTCTCTTTTGCACCAACCTCCTTTTTCATTCCTATTAATTGCCACTTTCCTCTCCTGTCTCTGTTTATTTCTCTCCAGTCCACCAGCTTCACTCAGTTACATAAGAACATAAGAAATAGGAGCAGGAGTAGGCCATTCGGCCCCTCGAACCTGCTCCGCCATTCAATAAGATCATGGCTGATCTGGTCTTGGCCTCAACTCCACTTTCCTGCCCACTCCCCATAACCCTTGACTCTCTTATCGTTCAAAAGTCTGTCTATCTCCACCTTAAATATATTCAGTGACCCAGCCTCCACAGCTCTCTGGGGAAGAGAATTCGAAAGAGTCACGACCCTGAGAGAAGAAATTCCTCCTCATCTCCGTTTTAAATGGGCGACCCTTTATTCTGAATCTATGCCTCCTAGTTCCATATTTCCCCACGGGGGGAAACATTCTCTCTGCATCTACCCTGTCAAGCCCCCTCAGAATTCTATGCGTTTCAATAAGATTACCTCTCATTCTTCTAAACTCCAATGAGTATAGGCCCAACCTGCTCAACCTTTCCTCATAAGACAACCCCTTCATCTCAGGAATCAACCTAGTGAAACTTCTCTGAACTTCCTCCAATGCAAGTACAGGTAGACTATCCTTTATCCGAAAACCTCGGGACCAGCCGTGTTTCAGTTTTCGGAAAATTTCGGATTTCAGAAGGTATTTTATAAGACTGGGAAATTTGTCGGGGGTGGGGGTCGGCGGGGGGTCGGGGGTGGGGGTTGGCGGGGGGTCGGGGGTGGGGGTCGGCGGGGGTCGGGGTCGGCGGGGGTCGGGGTCGGCGGGGGGGTCGGGGGTGGGGGTCGGCGGGGGGGGTCGGCGGGGGTCGGGGTCGGCGGGGGGGTCGGCGGGGGGTCGGGGGCGGGGGTCGGCGGCGGCGGGGGGTCGGGGGTGGGGGTCGGTGGGGGTCGGGGTCGTGCGCACGACTTACGCTGAACGAAAAAACCTTCGGTTTTCAGAGGATTTCGGTTTTCGGAAGTGCAGATAAAGGATACACTATCCCTTATCCGAAAGGGTGGGGGTCGGGGGGGGAGAAAAGAATATCGGACAGGCCGCTGCAGCTATCGGATGGGCCACTGTATTGTTGGGTTCACTCTCCCGGTATACCTCCTTCACACTGCCCGGCTCGGCCTGCAATCTCCTACCCAGGAGGGAACTCAGTGACCCTCTGCCCTCCTCAGCGTAAGTCGTGCGCCACTCTGGTCATGTCGTGCGCACGACTTACGCTGAACGAAAAAACTTTCGGTTTTTAGAGGGTTTCGGTTTTCGGAAGTTCGGATAAAGGATAGTCTACCTGTATATCCTTCCTTAAATAAGGAGACCAAAACTGTACACAGTACTCCAGATGTGGTCTCACCAGCACCCTGTACAGTTGTAGCAAGACTTCCCTACTTTTATACTCCATCCCCCTTGCAATAAAGGACAACATTCCATTTGCCTTCCTAATTACTTGCTGTACCTGCAAGTTAACCTTTTGTGTTTCATGTACAAGGACCCCCAGATCCCTCTGTTCGGCAGCATTTTGTAGTCTCTCTCCATTTAAATAATAATTTGCTTTTTTATTTTTCTTATCAAAGTGGATAACCTCGCATTTTCCCACATTATACTCAATCTGCCAAATTGTTGGCTACTCACTTAAACTATCTATATCCCTTTGCAGATTCTTTGTGTTCTCTTCACAACTTGCTTTCCTACCTATCTTTGTATCATCAGCAAATTTGGCTACATTACACTCGGTCCCTTCATCCAAGTCATTAATATAGATTGTAAATAGCTGAGCCCCCAGCACTGATCCCTGTGGCACCCCACTAGTTACAGTTTGCCAACCTGAAAATGATCCATTTATCCTGACTCTCTGGGCGCGATCTTGCCAGCCCTGGGGAGGCGGATATGGAGGCTGGACTGCCGGGAAAATGGCAGAATTTGGGGGCGGGTTCCCAACCCGCCCCCAACCCACCTCCATGCCATCATCCCAGGAGGCGGGTAGCCATCCCGCGCCAAGTCCCGTCTCCTTGGAGGTGGGAAGGGATTAAAGCCTATTAACTGCCTGTTAACAGGTAGTTAACAGGCAGAAAATAGGATTATCCCCTTTTTGCCCTCACAAGTGCGGGCTTCCCGAAGGCTCCAAAACCCACCAATCAGCGAGGCGAGTAGTGGGTCTGCGGGGTTGGGGGTGTGCGAAAGTGTGCTATGAAGGTAAGTGTTGGGTGCAAGAGTGGAGAGGTGAGTATCTGAGGTAAGTGCAAAGTGTTAGTAAAAGTGTACTTACCTTTGTTTCTTCCTGCAGGCTTCAGTCGGTGGGTATGCGGAGAGTCTCGCACCTCCGCGTTAGAGATGACAGATGGCCATTGCATTCTCCAATGCAACAACCATCTCATTTCTGCAAAAGAAAGAGGTTTGATGAGGTCTTGAATTCAAGACCTCATCAAACTACGGAGAATGTCACTGTTTGACAGCTTCACAGAGCTATCAAATGATGACAATTCATCTGTCAAAAGTTTTCGACAGATGAAACATCATACATTGACGTTCTCTGCAATCGGCTTTCCCTTAATTGGCCTGCTAAACCCGCTGGGCGGACTTAACAAGGTTAATCAAGGGAAAATAGCGTGGGTTGACCAGAAGTTGATGGAAGCGGGACTGAAACCCGACAAGTGGAAGTCCTGCCTCCAAAAGCTCCACATTGGCAAAATCACCCCCTCTGTTTCCTGTTAGTTAGCCAATCCTCTATCCATGCTAATATATTACCCCCAACCCCATGTGCAGTAACCTTTTATGTAGCACCTTATCGAATGCCTTCTGGAAATCCAAATAAACTACATCTACTGGTTCCCCTTTATCCACCCTGCTCGTTACATCCTCAAAGAACTCTAGCAAATTTGTCAAACATGATTTCCCTTTCATAAAACCATGCTGTCTCTGCTTGACTGTATTATGATTTTCTAAATGTCCTGCTACTACTTCCTTAATAATGGACTCTAGCATTTTCTGAATAACAGATGTTAGACTAACTGATCTATAGTTTCCTGCTTTCTGTCTCCCTCCTTTCTTGAATAGTGGTGTTATATTTACGGTTTTCCAATCCTCTGGGACCTCTCCAGAATCCAGGGAATTTTGGTAGATTACAACCAATGCATCCACTATCTCTGCAGCCACTTCTTTTAAGACCCTAGGATGCAGGCCATCAGGTCCAGGAGACTTGTCCACCTTTAGTCCCATTAGTTTGCCTAGTACTTTTTCTCTAGTGATAGTGATTGTTTTAAGTTCCTCCCTCCCTATAGCCCCTTGATTATCTATTATTACTGGGATGCTTTTAGTGTCTTCTACCGTGAAGACCGATACAAAATATTTGTTCAAAGTCTCTGCCATTTCCCTGTTTCCCATTATTAATTCCCCAGCCTCATCCTCTAAGGGACCAACGTTTACTTTAGTTACTCTCTTCCTTTTTATATACCTGTAGAAGCTCTTACTGTCTGTTTTTATATTTCTTGCTAGTTTACTCTCATAATCTATCTTCTCTCTCTATTAATTTTTTAGTTGTCCTTTGCTGGTTTCTAAAAAATTCCCAATCCTCTGGCCAACCATTAATCTTTGCATCATTGTATGACTTTGTTTTTAATTTGATACCACCCTTAACTTCCTTAGTTCGCCCCGGAAGGTTCATTCTTATCTTAGAGTCTTTCTTTCTCACTGGAATATATCTTTGCTGAGAGTTATGAAATATCTCTTTAAATATCTGCCACTGCTTATCTACCATCTTACCCTTTAATCTATTTTCCCAGTCCACTTTAGCCAACTCTGTCTTCATACCTTTGTAATTGTCTTTATTTAAGTTCAGGACACTAGTTTGAGACCCAAGTTTCTCACCCTCAAACTGAATTTGAAATTCTAACATGCTATGATCACTCTTTCCTAGGGGATCCTTTACTATGAGATCATTAATTAATCCTGTCTCATTACACATTACCAGATCTAAAATAGCCTGCTCCCTGGTTGGTTCCACAACCTATTGTTCTAAGAAACCATCCCGAATACACTCTATGAACTCTTCCTCAAGGCAACATTTGCCAATTTGATTTGTCCAATCTATATGAAGATTAAAATCGCCCATGATTATTGCAGTACCTTTCTTACAAGCCTTCATTATTTCTTGATTTATACTCTGTCCTACAGTGTAGCTACTGTTAGGGAACCTATAGACTCCTCCCACCAGTGACTTCTTTCCCTTATTATTTCTTATCTCCACCCAAACTGACTCTACATCTTGATCTTCTGAGCCAATATCATTTCTCACTACTGCACTGATCTCATCCTTTATTAACAGAGCTACCTTTTCCTTTCTGTCTGTCCTTCTGAATTCTTCCTACCAAAATTAATTTCACACTGGAGCGCAAAACGGGCCAGGGCCAACCAAGCGCATGCACAGAATGACACAAAAATGTTTGTGCAGATAATTACTTTGTTTTTCAAATCACTTTTTTTTTAAATTTGCATACAGCAAGACTGAAATTCCTGTTATTGTGGTTGGTGTCACCCCAGCCCATCCCAAGGTGTTGCACAGTTAGCCAAGAAGAAGTAATTAACACAGAAGCAAAATACTGCAGATGATCACTGCCGCACTGATCTCATCCCTTATTAACAGAGCTACCCCACCTCCTTTTCCTTTCTGCCTATCCTTCCGAAATGTCAAATACCCCTGAATATTCAGTTCCCAGCCTTGGTCACCTTGCAACCACGTCTCTGTAATGGCTATCAGATCATACCGATTTAGTTCTATTTGTGTTGTCAACTCATCTATCTTGTTACGAATGCTGCATGCATTCAGATAAAGAGCTTTTAATTTTGTCTTTTTACCATCTTTCCCTATTCTGACTCTACTTTCTCATGCACCCTTATGTTTATACCCTCTATCCCTTCCTGTCACACTCTGGTTATCATTACCCCTATCACTACCCTTCACTATTGCCTTCTCCTTTCTCTTAGACTTTTTAAATTTCCCCTCACCTGAACCCTCCCCCCCTCCACTATTTAGTTGGAAGCAGTCCCCGTTTTAAGTCAGAATGTTGTAGGTTCAAGCCCCAGTTCACAAAATGAACCCCTCAGGATAAACACTCTGATCCCATATTCCCAGTGGGGACCCATGATCACAGGGAGCACGGGTTAGAGAACCGGCACTATAGTGTTGTAGTTCTACCTCTGTCCAAGCTCCCCACTGGAACTCATGGAATCTAGAATTTTACCCTATAATCTAGGTTGACATTCCACTGCAGCACTGAGGGAGTACTGCATTACATAAGAATTAGGAGCAGGAGTAGGCCATTTGGCGCCTCGAGCCTGCTCCGCCATTCAATAAGATCTTCTACCTCAACTCCACTTTCCTGCATTATCCCCATATCCCTTGATTCCCTGAATATCCAAAAATGTATCGATCTCTGTCTTGAATATACTCAATGACTGAGCCTCCACAGCCCTCTGAGGTAGAGAATTCCAAAGATTCACCACCCTCTGAGTGAAGAAGTTTCTCCTCTTCTCAGTCCTAAATGGCCGACCCCTTATTCTGAGACTGTGACCCCTGGATCTAGACTCCCCAGCCTGGGGAAACATGCTCCCTGCATCTACCCTGTCAAGCCCTGTAAGAATTTTGTATGTTTCAATGAGATCACCTCTCATTCTTCTAAACTCTAGAGAATATAGGCCTAGTCAACGCAATCTCTCCTCATAGGCATTGTTCGAAATGTTCTCCTTCAGATGAGCTACTAAGCAGAGGCCTGTCTGCCTAGTCTTGTGGTTCAGATAGGTTGTAAAGGTACCCAGGCATTATTCAAAGAACAAGGAGGCTCAAATGTATTGCACCAGGTCATTTCAGGCAACCATGGGGGAATCTCTGTAATATCAGCAAGTTATGCATCAGGTGATGGGTGCACTTTTCAGGCGAACTGGGGAATTCATCTCGTTTAGCATCATAGCAAGGGAGTAGCGAGTTAGGGATTTCCACCTTTACAGGGTTTTCAATGTTTACAAAGGTCCAGGGTGCAGTAGATGGCACCCATGTTGCTTTGCAAGCTCCTATATTCAAACCTATCAACTCCTTCAACAGGGAGAGCTTCCACTCCCTGAATGTACAGATTGTGGGACAGAATGCAAAGAATCCTGCATGTCAATATGGGAGATGCAGGAAGTTGTGATGAACATAGAAACAGGAGTAGGCCATTCAACACCTCGAGCCTGTTCCACCATTCAACTATGTCTTGGATAGAAACATAGAAAAATAGGAGCAGGAGTAGGCCATTTAGCCCTTCGAGCCTGCTCCGCCCTTCAATATGATCATGGCTGATCCTCTATCTCAATACCATATTCCCACTCTCTCCCCATACCCCTTGATGCCTTTTGTGTCTAGAAATCTATCTGTCTCCTTCTTAAATATATTCAATGACTTGGCCTCCACACGCTTCTGTGGTAGAGAATTCCACAGGTTCACCACCCTCTGAGTGAAGAAATTTCTCCTCATCTCAGTCCTAAATGTCCTACCCCATATCCTGAGATGGTGACCCCTCATTCTAGACCCCCCAGCCAGGGGAAACATCCTCCCTGCATCCAGTCTGTCTAGCCCTGTCAGAATTTTATACGTTTCAATGAGATCCCCCTCTCATCCTTCTAAACTCTAGTGAATACAGGCCTAGTTGACCCAATATCTCCTCATACGACAGTCCTGCCATCCCAGGAATTAGTCTGGTGAACCTTCGCTGCACTCCCTCTATGACAAGTATATCCTTTCTTACGCAAGGAGACCAAAACTGCACACAGTGCTCCAGGTGTGGTCTCACCAAGGCCCTGTATAACTGTAGTAAGGCATCGTTGCTCCTGTACTCAAATCCTCTTACAATGAAGGCTAACATACCATTTGCCTTCCTAACTGCTTGCTGCACCTGCATGTTTGATTTCAGTGATTGGTGTAAAAGGTCCCTCTGTACATCAACAACTCCAGGAGGCAGCCACGCCCCTTCGATTAAATACTTTACAATTGACACGTGGTCAGGGACAGGAGGGTGTGACTGCGATGAGGCAGGTACGGGGATCCAGGAGGTAGTATTGCAGGAGCCTCAGTCCCTGCACTTGTCCAATAGATTCGAGGTTCTTGCAACTCTTGTGGACAAGTGGGGAGGACGAGCAAACTGACCACGGCACCATGGTACAGGAAGCCGTTCAAGTGGGGGGAGTAAAAAGAAAGGTGGTTGTAGTAGGTGACAGCATAGTTAGGGGGACAGACACTGTTCTCTGCAGACAGGAGCGTGAGTCCCGAAGGCTATGTTGTCTACCCGGTGCCAGGGCAAAGGACATCTCCTCCGGGCTAGAAAAGAACTTGGAGTGGGAGGGGGAGGATCCAGTTGTCGTGGTCCACGTAGGTACCAACAACATAAGTAGGACAAAGAAAGAGGTTCTGCTGAGAGAGTTTGAGCAGCTAGGGGCTAAATTAAAAAGCAGAACCACAAAGGCCATAATCTCTCGATTATTACCGGAGCCACGAGCAAATTGGCATAGGGTCAATAGGATCAGGGAGATGAATGTGTGGCTCAAAGATTGGTGTGGGAGAAGGGGGTTTCAACTCGTGGAGCACTGGCACCAGTACTGGGGAAAGAGAGAGCTGTTCCGTTGGGACGGAATACACCTAAACCTTGCTGGGACCAGAGTTCCAGCGAATCGAGTAACTAGGGAGGTAGATAGGGCTTTAAACTAAATAAGGGAGGTGAGGGAGGGTCCCGGTAGAGAGAAATCTAGAATGCTAAAGAGAAAAGACAAGGAAGCAGTGCAGGAAAGGGATTGGGGTAAGGATAACCAGATTGTGTCAGGAAGAGACACAGCATACAAACAAAGGAGTGCACTAAGAAATAGGGTCCAGGTAAGAAAAAATGGTAATAAGACAAATAGGGCCATAGTACAAAAAAATCTTAAGATGTCTAAAAATGTTAAAAAGACAAATCTAAAGGCACTGTATCTGAATGCACGAAGCATTCGTAATAAGGTAGACAAATTAACAGCACAAATAGATGTAAACGGATACGATATAATAGCGATTACAGAGACATGGCTGCAGGGTGACCAAGACTGGGAGCGCAATATCCAAGGATATTCGATATTTAGGAAGGATATGCAAAAAGGAAAAGGAGGTGGGGTGGCCTTGTTAGTAAAGGATGAAATCAGAACAATAGTGAGAAAGGATATTGGCTCAGAAAATCAAGATGTAGAATCAGTCTGGGTGAAGCTAAGAAGCACCAAGGGGCAGAAAACATTGGTGGGAGTTGTCTATAGGCCTCCAAACAGTAGTGGTAATGTAGGGGATGGCATCAAACAGGAAATTATAGATGCATGTAACAAGGGTACTACAGTAATCATGGGTGACTTTAATCTACATATAGAGTGGCCAAACCAAATTAGCAATAATATTGTGGAGGATGAATTCCTGGAGTGTGTACGAGATTTTTTTTAGACCAGTACGTTGAGGCACTAACTAGGGAACAGGCTATCCTAGATTGGGTATTGTGCAATGAGAAGGGGTTATTAATAATCTTATTGTGCAGGGTCCTTTAGGGAAGAGTGACCATAACAGAATAGAATTCTTCATTAAGATGGAAAGTGAAAATGTCCAATCTGAAACTAGGGTCCTAAATCTAAATAAAGGAAACTACAAAGGTATGAGGAGTGAGTTGGCTATGATAGATTGGGAAGTGTCATTAAAAGGCATGATGGTAGATAGGCAATGGCTAACATTTAAGGAACGAATGCATGAGTTGCAACAGTTACACATTCCTTTCTGGCACAAAAACACAAAAGGAAAAGCGGCCCAACCATGGCTAACAAAAGAAATTAAGGCTACTATTGGATCCAAAGTGGAGTGATATAAAGATGCCATAAAAAGTAGCAAGTCTGAGGATTGGGAGCAGTTTAGAGTTCAGCAAAAAAGGACCAACAGATTGATTAAGAGGGGAAAAATAGAGTATGAGCGTAAACTTGCAAGGAACATAAAAGCGGACTGTAAAAGCTGCTACAAGTATGTAAAAAGAAAAAGATTAGTGAAGATTGGTGCTTCTTAGCTCCACCCAGACTGATTCTACATCTTGATTTTCTGAGCCAATACCTTTTCTCACTATTGCTCTGATTGGATCCTTTACTAACAACGCCACGCCACCTCCTTTTCCTTTTCGCCTGTCCTTCCTAAATATCGAATATCATTGGATATTCAGCTCCCAGCCTTGGTCACCCTGCAGCCATGTCTCCGTAATCGCAATTATATCGTATCCGTTTACATCTATTTGCGCTGTTAATTCATCTACCTTATTACGAACGCTTCGTGCTTTCAGATACAGTGCCTTTAGATTTGTCTTTTTAACATTTTTAGACTTCTGAACATTTTTTTGTGCTATGGCCCTATTTGTCTTATTACCATTTTTTCTTACCCGGACCCTATTTGTTAGTGCACTCCTTTGTTTGTACACTGTGTCTCTTCCTGACACAATCTGGTTATCCTTACCCCAATCCCTTTCCTGCACTGCTTCCTTGTCTTTTCTCTTTAGCATTCTAGATTTCTCTCCACCGGGACCCTCCCCCCACCCTCCCCTTATTTAGTTTAAAGCCCTATCTACCTCCCTAGTTATTGATCTGTACTTCAACTCCATTTAGTGGCCTTTGAACCATATCCCTTAATACCCTTACCTAACAAAAATCTGTCGATCGCAGTCTTGAAAATCTCAATTGGCACAGCATCCACAGCCTTTTTGGGCTAGAGAATTTCAGATTTCCACTACCCTTCGTGTGAAAAAGGGCTTCCTGATCTCACTCCTGAATAGCTAAGCTCCAGTTTAAGATTGTGCCCTCTTGTTCTGGATTCCCTCACTAGAGGATATTACCTCTCTGTATATACCCTATTGAATCATTTTATCATTTTAAAACACCTCAATTATATCTGCCCTCATCCTTCTAAACTGAAGGGAATACAAGCCAAGTTTATTCAACCTGTGTGGTAAACCACCTTTATCGTTACACTATAGTTATCACTGTTGTATTGTTATCACCGTTATCACTGTTGTATCACGATACGAGGTCGCCTCTTGTCGCGCTGTTATACCTGGGCTGACCACCTCCGACTCCGCCCATGGCTCCACCTACCTGCCCAGGTATAAAGGTAGTCGACTGGCTGGTATTCCTCCTTGTTGGACCCGATCACCCACGAGGGTGGGCTCTGTTATTCAGTCAATAAAAACCTTTAGTTACGTTCCTAACTCGTCGCTTTTTATTGGACGAATTGATAGGTATATCAATTTTATTGACTAAATTTTAAAGATGTCTACTACTGGCCAGCCAGAAGCCCTCCCAGAAGCACAGCCACACCAGCCGGCTTGGCTGCAAGCCCTCAAACCACCGTACCTGGATCTAAACCCACAGGCAGCAAACGCAGCCCTCAACTTCAAACACTGGCTGGACTGCTTCGAATCCTACCTGGAAGAATCCGGCGCCCCGCAGAGATCCAAACTAAGACTTCTGAACGCCCAAGCGAGCCCGAGAGTATACGCACTCATCCAGGACACGACTACGTACGAGGCCGCTATCAACCTACTGAAACAGCAGTACCGCAGCCCGGTAAATTACATGTACACCAGGCACCTCCTAAGATCCCGCCCGCAACAGCCAGGAGAGTCTGTAGCTGAATTTTTACGGGCGCTAAGAGCACTCGGCAGGAACTGTGACTTTAAAGCGGTGACGGCTGTTGAAAATACGGAAGATAATATCCGCGATGCCTTTGTGAAAGGCCTACGGTCCGACTACTCACGGCAAAGACTGCTTGAAGCTAAAGACCTCGACCTGGACAAAGCTGAAGCCCTCGCTCTCTCCCTGGAGGTGGCCCATCAGGACCAGGAGGCGTTTTCCAGGTACTGCTCGCGACCCTGGGACTCGGGCCCGACCCCTACCGCAATACCCTTCGCAGCGCCGCCCCCGGGACCTACCTCAGCGTCGGCGTCCCGGACCCGACCGGGCCCGCCACCCCCGGTACCGGCTCCGACATCGGGCACCCGCGATCGGGCCGCCGGCTGCTTCTTTTGCGGCCAGGAGAAGCACCCGAGGTCGCGCTGCCCAGCCAGGAACTCTACCTGCACAACCTGCAGGAAGAAAGGCCACTTCTCTAAGGCCTGCAGGAGCGGATCTTCAGAGGCCAGCAGTGCCTCATGCGAACTGTGGGGGCGGCCATCTTCTTTCACGGCAACTGAGGCCAGTATCCCCACACGTGAGTCATGGGGGCGGCCATCTTTGATCAAGGCAACCGACCCCAATAGTGCCTCATGTGAGTTATGGGGGCAGCCATCTTCTCCGCCATTTTGTCCTACCTCGTGGGAGACGCCATTTTACCCACCACGCCCGACTGCCACCGGGCCCCCGGACCCGACGACCGCCTCGCCCGCAGACGACAACGACTCGCTTACCTACACGCTAGCCTCCGTCACTCTGGATCAAGCCCGCCCACACCACCTGTCCAAGTCGATGATGGACATCAAAGTAAACGGCCACGCCACGACCTGCCTGTTCGACAGCGGAAGCACGGAGAGCTTCATCCACCCAGACACGGTGAGCCACTACTCCCTCCCTGTCCTGCCAACGCGCAACCGAATCTCGATGGCATCGAGGTCCCACGCCACGGACATTAGCGGCTACTGTGCTGTGACCTTGTCGGTTAAGGGTACAGAGTATAAAAACTTTAAACTCCTCGTCCTCCCCCAGCTCTGCGCTGCCGTCCTACTAGGGCTGGACTTCCAATCCCACCTCCAAAGTGTAACCCTAGCATACGGTGGACCCCTCCCCCCACTCACAGTCGACAACCAGCGAAGGTTAAACCGCCCACCGCGTAACACCTGCAGCCTATCCACCCTCAAGGTGCCGCCACCTTCCCTGTTCGCTAACCTCACCCCCGACTGCAAACCCGTCGCTACCAAGAGCAGGCGGTACAGCGCTGGGGACAGAGCTTTCATTAGCTCTGAGGTGCAGCGTCTCCTGAAGGAGGGCATCATCGAGGGGAGCAACAGCCCCTGGCGTGCCCAGGTCGTGGTCGTTAAGACCGGCGATAAAAATCGCCTGGTCATCGACTACAGCCAGACCATAAACAGATACACCCAGCTGGACGCATACCCCCTTCCCCGCATATCTGACATGGTCAATCAGATTGCACAATACCGCGTATTCTCGACCATCGACCTTAAGTCGGCCTACCACCAACTCCCTATCCACCCCGAGGACCGCCAGTACACCGCCTTCGAGGCGAATGGGCGCCTATACCACTTCCTTAGGGTCCCCTTCGGTGTCACCAACGGGGTCTCGGTCTTCCAAAGGGAGATGGACCGGATGGTTGACCAGAACGGACTGCAGGCCCCATTCCCCTACCTAGATAACGTCACCATCTGCGGCCGCGACCGGCAGGACCACGACGTGAATCTGGAGAAATTCCTCCGTACAGCCCAACGGCTGAACCTCACCTACAATAAGGAGAAATGTGTGTTTAACACCTCGCGCCTTGCCATCCTTGGCTGTGTAGTAGAGAACGGACTCATCGGCCCCGACCCCGAAAGAATGCGCCCCCTCATGGAGCTACCCCTCCCCCACTGCCCTAAGGCACTTAAGAGAACCCTGGGGCTCTTCGCCTACTATGCCCAATGGGTGCCCAATTATGCGGACAAAGCCAGACCCCTCATGAAGTCCACATCCTTCCCCCTTACGGAGGAAGCGTGCGCAGCCTTCTCCCTCATTAAGGGAGACATTGCCAAGGCCACTATGCACGCAGTGGATGAGTCCATCCCCTTCCAAGTCGAGAGCGATGCATCCGACTTCGCCCTAGCCGCCACCCTTAACCAGGAGGGGAGACCGGTGGCCTTCTTCTCAAGGACCCTACAGGGCCCTGAGATCCGACACTCGTCGGTCGAGAAGGAGGCCCAGGCGATTGTGGAGGCGGTACGACGCTGGAGGCACTACCTGGCAGGCAAACGATTTACCCTCCTTACCGACCAACGTTCGGTCGCTTTTATGTTTAATAACAAGCTGAGGGGCAAAATCAAGAATGACAAGATCTTGAGGTGGAGAATCGAGCTCTCCACCTACGATTATGATATCTTGTACCGGCCAGGTAAGCTGAACGAACCCCCCGATGCTCTGTCACGAATTACATGCGCCAGCGCGCAAAGTGATAGACTTCAGACCCTCCACAACGACCTCTGCCACCCCGGGGTCACCAGACTTTACCACTTCATTAAGGCCCGCAACCTGCCCTACTCCATCGAGGAGGTCAGGACCATAACCAGGAACTGCCAGACCTGCGCCGAGTGCAAACCGCACTTCTTTAGGCCGGACAGAGCAAGCCTGATCAAGGCCACCCGCCCCTTCGAGCGCCTGAGCATCGACTTTAAGGGGCCCCTCCCGTCCTCTGACCGTAATGTGTACTTCCTCAACATTGTTGATGAGTACTCCCGTTTCCCCTTTGCCTTCCCCTGCCCAGACATGACCAGTACCACGGTCATTAAATGCCTGAACGACCTCTTCGCCTTGTTCGGGTTCCCAAACTATATACATAGTGACCGGGGCTCCTCTTTCATGAGCGAGGAACTCCGTCAGTTCCTACTAGCGAGAGGTATTGCAGCAAGTAGGACCACCAGCTACAACCCCCGAGGGAACGGCCAGGTGGAAAGAGAGAACGCGACGGTATGGAAGGCCGTCCTCTTAGCCTTAAAGTCTAAGGGCCTCCCAACCTCCCGCTGGCAGGAAGTCCTCCCGACAGCGCTGCACTCCATCCGGTCACTACTTTGCACTGCCGTTAACGCCACCCCCCATGAACGAATGTTTGTTTTCCCCAGGAAGTCGACTACGGGAACCACTCTACCAACCTGGCTGACCTCTCCGGGGCCCGTCTTGCTGTGAAAGCACGTGAGGGCCCATAAAACAGACCCCCTGGTCGAGAGGGTGAACCTCCTGCACGCCAACCCCCAGTACGCCTACGTGGCTTACCCAGACGGGCGGGAGGACACTGTCTCCTTACGAGACCTCGCACCCTCGGGCACTCCGGAGACACCACCTTTACCCCCCCCCACCACCCCCCCAATTCCAGCCCAGGTAGACGGCATGCCGGAACCCCACGAGCCTTCGCCGACCACGCAGACACCAGCACTAACACCGGATAATGCAGCACCGCCGCTGCGACGATCGGAGAGGCTTACGAGGCCTCCGGACAGACTGACATACCAGAACTGGTAGTACACTTCACCCCGCCGGACTCAAATCTAAACAAGGGGTGAATGTGGTAAACCACCTTTATCGTTACACTATAGTTATCACTGTTGTATTGTTATCACCGTTATCACTGTTGTATCACGATACGAGGTCGCCTCTTGTCGCGCTGTTATACCTGGGCTGACCACCTCCGACTCCGCCCATGGCTCCACCTACCTGCCCAGGTATAAAGGTAGTCGACTGGCTGGTATTCCTCCTTGTTGGACCCGATCACCCACGAGGGTGGGCTCTGTTATTTAGTCAATAAAAACCTTTAGTTACGTTCCTAACTCGTCGCTTTTTATTGGACGAATTGATAGGTATATCAACCTGTCCTCATAATTTAATCCTTTTAGCCCGGGTATCATTCTGGTGAATCTGGGCTGTACCACCTTCGAGGTCAGTGTATCCTTCCTGAGGTGCGGTGCCAGAAAACTGAATGCAGATGGGATGTGGCCAAGGCTCTATACAACTGAAGCATAATTTGCTCCCCTTTGTATTCCAGCCCACTTGAGGTAAAGGCCAAATTTCTATTAGCCTTTTTGTACCTTTGCACTAACTTTTAGTGATTTGCCTGGACACCCTGCTCCACAGTTCCTAGTCTCTCACCATTACAATTTACCTTTCTTGGATCCAATGTGGATGACCACACATTAAATCCATCTGCCACAGTTTTGCCCAATCACTCAATCTATCTATGACCCTTTGTAACTTCCTGCTCCCATGTACACAACTTACTGTGCCTCCTAACTTAGTATCATCTGCAAACTTGGATATAGAACTTTCTATTCCTTCATCCAAATCATTGATAAAAACATAAGAACATAAGAAATAGGAGCAGGAGTGGGTCATTCGGCCCTTCAAGCCTGCTCCGCCATTCAATAAGATCATGGCTGATCTTCTACCTCATCTCCACTTTCCTGCACTATTTCCATATCCCTTGATTCCCTTAATATTCAAAAATCTATCGATTGCTGATGTATATGGTGGAAATCTGAGGCCCCTTATCTGAGTGACCTAAGCAGCAGCAGAGGAATGCTACAATGCAATAGGTGCCTCTACCAGAGTGGTCATCAAGAAGGACCATCGGGGTCTTAAAGGGACTGTTGCAAGGAAGAGCAGAGCACAACTGATCGCTGAAGTCTTCTCTTCTGTTTAACATAGTCAACCTTTGTCACCAGTGCCTTAACTCCTCCCTCACCATCAAGTAAAGGACTAAACCTTCAACCTAGTGTCCATTTTAGAAGATTACAACACATCAGACTTCTTTCCCCCTATATGATAATCACCTGATTGAATAAGTCAGCACCAAGTAAGTGCACCTTTTCCTATATGACTCCAACCTCCATGAGTGTGATGGAACACTCTCCTGGATGAGTGCAGCTCCTACAACACTCAAGAAGCTCGACACCATCCAGGACAAAGCAGTCCGCTTGATCGGCCGGCACCCCATCCACCACCTTAAACATTCACTCCCTTCACCACCGGCACACCGTGGCTGCAGTGTGTGCCATCTACAAGATGCACTGCAGGCTCCGTGAAGGGCTATTTGTGCAGCTTTTAATTTGTGAGGGTGAAGAGTGTGCTGGTGCTCATGGAAGAAAAGGGAGAGTGACTAATATGTGAATGTTCCCTGGTTAGATCATTGACCTTCTCGGGGAACTAGCTTGCAGTCCGGTGAGTGAGAGAGGTTGCACGTGGTGCCTTTGTCACCACTCTTCACACGGCAAGAGGGACAATTTTTTTGGAGTTGTCTTCCCATGGGCACCCTGCAGTCTGGTTCTCCCCTGCCCTATTTCATTGAAGAGGGTTTACAGGTCCAATTGGTTCCTTGGCAGACATTCTTGATATGTGGCACAAAACGCACTCATGAAACATCCAATCAAGCTACCTGACAATGAACTTGTAGTGTATGTAACCTGTACCACCTTAAGAGGATACCTTAAGGTGATGGACTACTTTTTGATGGCTCCTGTACATTGTAGTACCGGTGGTGACCACACCGGTATATAAACCCGGCGGAGCAAAGTGTATCTCAGTTCAGCCCTGACCCTCAATCACTAAAGACCTGTTTACTTACTTCTGTAGTCTGTGTCCTGTTATTCAGTATAACTGCATTTGAAAACACAGACTCAACAGAACTGAGTAAGGCAAGCACTTTTACTGTTCCTCCACCTTGCTGCTGCAATTGTCAGTCCAAACTGGCTTTTAAAGTCGGCACTCTAATTTCCAAGCACATTAATCCCATTTTACACGGGATTTGCACCAGTGACTCCTCCAATGAATATGCAAATATATTTCGACATCTTCTGATGATTGAATCTGGCTTGGTTGTGAATTCCTCCATGGTAGATAAGACTGCTGATGTTCGCTGTTGAGGCTCACACCTGAAGAATGACTGAGACAAGCCAGAAACTGGCATGATCACTGGGACTTTAAATCCAAAATTGGGTAGCAAACTGCGCTACATGTCATAAGTGTAAACAATCAAGGGATTTGTCACCGTTTTGCATTGCGACAAATCACATGCCCTCAGAATGATCAGGTGGGTGAGATGCCAGATAACTGCCAGCACCACCTGCCATAGCTCAGTGCCTTCAGGAGAGAACATTGAAAAAAGTTGTAACCTGATGTAAAAGAATACAAGTCTACATCATTGTTCCCTCTAATTTTTTTTGTGCGCCGTCCCTTTAACTGGCTGTGCGGCCCATTCAAATTTTCGCGCATGCGTGGTTTCTCTCGTATAAAAGCAGGTGTGGGACCTCCAGACCACTGTGCGGTAGCGCCGCTTAGTGGGATTGTTGGACTACGTGTATGACTATAGTTACAGTTTATCTCTCTTTTTCATTTCCTCACTATAAATCTCCTTCTACCTCTTACTCGTTGCTTCTGTGTAATTCCAAGACAGCTTGATTGAAAGCTGCTCTTGAAAACCTGCCATTATATTGACATTTCTTTTTCTTTCATTTCACACAAGGTCAGTTTCTGGCATCACCACGGTCAAAGGGTTATGCAACAGGGAACCATCACTGTATTCAACTACAAGCTGACCACCCAGCATTAAGGTACTGTCAATTCATAATACTGTGAATGGATAACTGTGAATTTATAATATTAAAACAAAAAATGCTGTTTTTATTTTAGATTTCCAGCATCTGCAGTATTTTGCTTTTGTACTGTGAATTTATAATTGACTTAGATAAAGGTATATTCAAGTTTGCTGACGACACCAAGTTAGAGGGCACAGTAAGTGTAGACAGGAGCAGAAAGTTGCAAAGGGACATTGATAGATTAAGTGAGTGGGCAAAACTGTGGCAGAAGGAGTTCAGTGTGGGGAAGTGTGAGGTCATCCACTTTGGATCTAAGAAAGATAGACCAGAGTATTTTCTAAATGGCGAGACACTAGGAACTGAGGCTGAGCGGAGAGATTTAGGGGCCCAAGTACAGAAATCACTCAAGGCGAAAGGACAGGTGCAAAAAATAATTTAAACGGCTAATGGATTGTTGGCCTTTATCCCAAGCGAGCTGGAATATAAAGGAGTGGAATCTAAGTTATATAAAGCTCTGGTTAAACCACATCGGGAGTACTGCATTCAGATCTGGGTACCGCACCTCAGGAAGGATACCGGGGCTAAAAGGGTTAAATTATGAATACAGGTTGCATAGACTAGACTGATATTCATTAAGCATAGAAGATTAAGGGGTGATCACATTGAGGTGTTTAAGATGATTCAAGGAGTTGATAGGGTGAATAGAGAGAAACTATTTCCTGTGGTGGAGGGAGTCCAAATCAAGGGGACCTTAAAATTAGAGCTAGGCCGTTGAGGGGTGATGTCAAGAAGCACTTCTTCATAAAAAGGATAGTGGAAATCTGGAAAGTTGTTGAGTTCAATTTAAAATTTTAAACCTGAGATTGATAGCTTTTTGATAGGCAAGGGTATTAAGGGTTACGGAACCAAGGCGGGTAAATGGAGTTAAGTTACAGATCAGCCATGATCTAATTGAATGATGGAACAGGCTTGAGGGGCTGAATGACCTACTCCTGTTGCTATGTTCCTAATTCAAGCAACCCATTCCCATAGGATTATACAGATTTCTTCCACGCAGCAAGAAAGATATTTTCAGGACACAAAGATGCTTCCAGGAGTCGGCGAGAATCGGCGGTAGATTTTTTTTTTTGACTTTGCGAAATGCAGGTCAATTGTTGAGTGGGACAGAGGGAAAAAAAAGATTATTTTTAAAAGAAATTATTCAAAAGAAAAAAAAAGTAAATAAATAAATAATCAATTGGCCTCAGCACTCCAGGGCTTGGGATTGAGGGGGTTGGCGGGGGGGGGTGGAATTCCGCCAGGGCCTCCACTCCTGATCGCTATCCCTATTAACAAGTGTTTGGACGAGATTGGGCTTGGTTGTGATGCCCATTCAAGGTGTGTCGATGCTCAATGTCCAGGTTCACACATAGCAACAATAGCTTACATTTCTATAGCACTCCTCATCCACAGAGTGTTATCTCAGACTACTTTACTAGGGGGCGGATAATGAGCAGGAGGGAAAAGAGGGCTTGGTTGTTGTGATCTGGAATACACTGCCTTAAAGGGTGGTGGAAGCAGATCCAATAGCAACTTTCAAAAGGGATTTTTGAAATATACAGGAAACTCGCACCTAAATAACCGGAAATCTCTGTTAACCGGCAAAATTCAGGAGTAGGTTCAGGTAAGTTTTACTTCACATTAGTGGCTGTTCCTGGATCTGTGGCTGTGTAACCGGGGTTCCTGCACCTGTTGCTAAGCAACAGGGACGCCTGGATCTTGTGGCCGGGTTCCTGCACCTGTTGCTAAGCAACAGGGAAGCCTGGATTTGTTGCTGTGTAAGGAGCTCTCGTACCTTTTAAGTATACCTCTCTGTAAGCTGGACTTTTTGATAAACCGGCACCACGCCGGTCCCGTCGGTGCCGGATAAAAAAGAGTTTCCTGTACTTGAAAACAAAACATTTTCCGTGAGCCAAATGGCCTCCTTCTGTGCTGTATGATTCTATGGTTGTTGAAGAGAAGGCTGTTCAGGAGGTTTTTGAAAGAAGGGAAGGAGGCGACAAGTCATAGTTACAGAGGAAGGAAGGTCCTGAGGCCAGCTGCCAATGGTGGAGCAGCGAGAGCTGGAAGCAAGAAGTAACTTGGTCTCTGAGAAACAGGGAGCGCACGTTACACATATAGCTAGAAGAGATGGTGGGCATGACGAGGAGCAAGGATTTGAAGATGAAGCTGTGGAATATAATCTGTTCTCATGGGAAAGGGTTGCCAATGGAGCGGGACGAAGATGCTGGGGCAGGACTATGTGTGGATGAGGCTGCAGGCTTTGGCATTCTGCATGATGTTTGTGCAGCATGGCCATGGGGAAGCTAGGAAGAAGAGCATCGGAGAAAATAGGATTTCAGCATTGGGAGCGGAGGCAGGTAATTCTTTGGAAGAGGAATAAAGTGGTTGTGGTAATATATGATATAGGGACTGAAGCCAGGTTCGGGATCAAGTAGTACAACAAGGTTCCACATGTCTGGGCTTAGCCTAAGGTGGCAGCTAGGGAAGTTGATGGAATCAAGGACAGAGGCAACTGTTAACAGAAGTCGAAGAGGATTGCTGATATTTGGTTGGAAGAAATTTTCATTCATCCAGGCCATCGTGGGGAAATTATTGGAAAAAATTCTGAGGGACAAAATTAATCTCCACTTGGAGAGGCAAGGATTAATCGGGGATAGTCAGCATGGCTTTGTCAAGGGTAAATCATGTCTGACAAATCTGATTGAATTTTTCGAGGGGGTGACTAGTGGGGTGGATGAGGGAAATGCTGTGGATGTGGTTTACATGGTTTACATGGACTTCAGTAAAGCTTTTGACAAAGTCCCGCATAGGAGACTGGTTAAGAAGGTAAGAGCCCATGGGATCCAGGGTGCCTTGGCGCGTTGGATCCTAAACTGGCTGAGTGGCAGGAGGCAGAGGGTGATGGTTGAAGCTTGCTTTTGTGACTGGAAGCCTGTGTCCAGTGGGGTACCTCAGGGATCGGTGCTGGGTCCCTTGTTGTTCGTAATCTACATAAATGATTTGGATGAGAATGTAAAAGGTATGATCAGTAAGTTCGCAGATGACACGAAAATTGGTGGGGTGGTAAATTGCGAGGAGGAAAGCCTCCGGCTACAGGACGATATAAACGGGTTGGTCAGATGGGCGGAAAAGTGGCAAATGGAATTTAACCCTGAAAAGTGCGAGGTGATGCATTTTGGACGGACAAATAAGGCAAGGGAATACACAATGAGTGGTAGGACCCTAGGAAGTACAGAGGGTCAGAGGGACCTTGGTGTACATGTACATAGATCCCTGAAGGCAGCGGAGCAGGTAGATAAGGTGGTTAAAAAGGCATATGGGATACTTGCCTTCATTAGCCGAGGCATAGAATATAAGAGCAGGGAGGTTATGATGGAGCTGTACAAAACGCTGGTGAGGCCACAGCTGGAGTACTGTGTGCAGTTCTGGTCGCCTCACTATAGGAAGGATGTGATTGCTTTGGAGAGGGTGCAGAGAAGATTCACCAAGATGTTACCTGGGATGGAGCGCCTCAGCTATGAAGAGAGGCTGGACAGGCTGGGGTTGTTTTCCTTGGAGCAGAGAAGGCTGAGGGGGGACCTGATTGAGGTGTACAAAATGATGAGGGGCATAGATAGGGTAGATAAAGAGGAACTTTTCCCCTTAGTAGGGGGGTCAATAACAAGGGGGCATAGATTCAGGGTAAGGGGCAGGAGATTTAGAGGGGATTTGAGGAGGAACTTTTTCACCCAGAGGGTGGTTGGAATGTGGAACTCAATGCCTGAAAGGGTGGTAGAGGCAGGAACCCTCACAACATTCAAGAAGCATTTGGATGAGCACTTGAAATGCCATTGCATACAAGGCTATGGACCAAATGCTGGAAAATGGGATTAGACTGGACAGGGATGGATGGGCGGCGCAGACACGATGGGCCGAAGGGCCTCTTTCTGTGCTGTAAAACTCTATGACTCTATAATGTCAGATAGACAGTTGAAGAGGGTGGCAAAAGCCTTGGGATGGATCGAATAGGTAGACTTGCATGTATATAGTGCCTTTCATGACCTCAGGATGTCCCAAAGTGCTTTAAAGCCAATGAAATACTTTTGAAGTGTAGTCGCTGTTGTAATTAGGAAACGCGGCAGCCAACTTGCGCACAGCAAGCTCCCACAAACAGCAATGTGGTAATGACCAGATAATCTGCTTATTAGTGATGTTGATTGAGGGATAAATATTGGTCAAGACACCAGGATAACTCCCCCCTGCTCTTCTTCAAAATAGTGCCATTGGATGTTTTACATCCACCTGAGAGAGCAGTCGGGGCCTCGGTTTAACACCTCACCCGAAAAGACGGCTCCTCCAATCAGTGCAGCACTCCCTTGGTACTGCACTGGAGTATCATCCTAGATTTTTGTGCTCAAGAGTGGGACATGAACCCACAACTTTCTGGACTCAGAGGTGAGGGTGCTACCAACTGAGCCACGGCACGAGGAAGCAAAGGTATTGCTGAATGCCATTGTGTGTACATGTGCAACTTAACCCCATGTTTCCAAGGGGGAGATATAATTTACAGAGATGGGGGATAAAGGTGAGGCATGCAGGTGGAGAAGCCATTTGAGGCGATGCAGTATCTATGAAGTAACAAGCAAGAATTAAACCACAAAAGCACTTGTGTGGCCTGCAGGAGAAATGTTTGAGGAGGATGGAATGGTGGGTTGACAGTTTAAAAAAAACAGCAGAGAGATTGAGGAGGATGAGGAGGGACAATGAACCACCGCCACAGGATGCCGATGATGACGGATCAATGTGGTCTTGGCGCTGTGGGTGGCACAGAAGCCTGATTGCTGGGGCTCGGACAAAGAGAGGATTAAGCGCAATTGCGAGGTAATGGCGAGTTCTATTACTTTAAAAACAAAAGGGAAAGATGGAGATGAGGCAGTAATTGAAAAGTGTGGCAGCTCTACCTCTTCACCATGTCGCTCGACCTCACAACCATCTCTGTGCTGTCAGACTGCCTCTCTGATGTTGTCATGGATGAGTCAGAATTTTTTACATGTTAACATTGGGATGATTGAAGCCATTTATTTTGACCCCATCAGAAGCTCTGCCTCATTACCATTCAATCCCATATCGCTCCCTGGCTGCTCACTCAGACTACACACAACTTTGTTGTTGGAAGTGTAAATGCCCATATCCTATCCACTACCAAGATCGCCTAGTTCCAAGTCTGCAAAATTCTTATCTGTACCTTCGCCATCTTGAGGCTCAAGTTCTCCAATGCCTTTTTGGCTTCCCAACCTCCACCCTCAAACTGTAAATCATCCAAAGCTGTGCTGTTCACATCCTGTCCAACGCTAAGCCCGTTACCCATGACCTTCATTCTCGCTAGCCTATGTTCACTGCCTATTCCTAAACAGATCCAATTTAAAATCCTCATTCTCAGCTATGAATCTCTCCAAGAGCTCGGCCCTCCAAGCCCCTCCTCCAACATTGCTGTCAGTACTTGTCCTGGTCTCCTATTGAATTCCCCCTCCTCTCCATCTTCACTCTCCACCTGCAGGACCATCAGTCATTTTGGACCCACAGTCCTGAAAGCTATCAGAAAAAAACCTCCACTTTGCTACACTTCTCCTTTCCTTCAAAAGCCACCTCAAACCTACTGCTTTGACCATGCCCTCGGCCACCTCCACTAATTCTTTCACTTTTAGGTGTCTATTTACATCTCTGTGAAATGCGTGGAGCTGTGTTATTATTTTAGAGGCTCCATATCAATGCAAGTAATTATTATGCCTGGCTGCATGCGTTCCCTGGCTGCGCGTGTTAAGAACATAAGAACATAAGAAATAAGAGCAGGAGTAGGCCATAGGGCCCCTCGAGCCTGCTCCGCCATTCAATAAGGTCATGGCTGATCATCGACCTCAACTTCACTTTCCTGCCCGATCTCCATATGCCTTGATTCCCCTAGAGTCCAAAAATCTATCGATCTCAGCCTTGAATATACTCAAAGACTCAGCATCCACAGCCCTCGGGGCAGAGAATTCCAAAGATTCACAACTTGTGTTGCCTGATGGTGCACATTGCCTGGGTCACCTGGCTGCGCATGAGTAAGGAACATAGGAACAAGAGGAGGCCATTGAGCCCCTCGAGCCTGTTCCGCCATTCAATGAGATTATGGCTGATCTGTGACCTAACTCCATATACCCGCCTTTGGCCCATACCCCTTAATACCTTTGGTTAACAAAAAGTTAGCAATCTCAGATTTAAAATTAACAATTGATCGAGCATCAATTGCCGTTTGCAGAAGAGAGTTCCAAACTTCTACCACCCTTTGTGTGTAGAAGTGTTTCCTAATTTCACTCCTGAAAAGTCTGGCTCTAATTTTTAGACTACGCCCCCTAGAATCCCCAACCAGCAGAAATAGTTTCTCTCTATCTACCCTATCTGTTCCTCTTAATATCTTGAAAATTTCGATCAGATCTCCCCTTAACCTTCTAAACTCTAGGGAATACAACCCTAATTTGTGTAATCTCTCATAACTTAACCCTTGAAGTCCGGGTATCATTCTGGTAAACCTACGCTGCACTCCATCCAAGGCCAATATATCCTTCCTAAGGTGTGGTGCCCAGAACTGCTCACAGTACTCCAGGTGTGGTCTAACCAGGGTATTGTACATTTGCAGCATAACTTCTACCCCCTTGTATTCTAGTCCTCCAGATATAAAGGCCAACATCCCATAGAATCATAGAATGGTTACAGCACGGAAGAAGGCCATTCAGCCTGGCGAGCCTGTGCCGGCTCTCTGCAAGAGCACCTCACATAGTTCCACTCCCCCGCCCTTTCCCCGTAGCAATGAAAAAAAAATGTTTTTTCAGGTACTTATCCTCTTCTTAGGCAGTCCCTCGGAACCGAGGATGACTTGCTTCCACGCTAAAAATGAGTTCTCAGGTGACTGATGAGTCCAATGCGGGACCTACAGTCTCTGTCACAGCTGGGGCAGATGGTGGTTGAAGGGGTGGATGGGTGGGGTGCTTGGGTTGACTTGCGCTCCTTGCGCTGTTTGCACTTGGCTTCCGCTTGCTCCCGGCGAAGAGACTCGAGCTGTTCGGCACCTTCGGGGATACTTCTCCTCCACTTTGTACGGTCTTTGGCCAGGGATTCCCAGGTGTCGGTGGGGATGTTGCACTTTTTCAAGGAGGCTTTGAGGGTGGCCTTGAAGCGTTTCCTCTGCCCACCTGGGGCTCTCTTGCCATGTCGGAGCTCCGAGTAGAGCGCTTGCTGTGGGAGTTTCGTATCGGGCATGCGGACGATGTGGCCCGTCCATCGGAGCTGATCGAGCGTGGTCAAATGGTGGGGATGTTGGCCTGAGCGAGAACACTGACGTTGGTGCGCCTATCCTGCCAATGGATTTGCAGGATCTTGCGCAGGCAGCGTTGGTGGTACCTCTCCAGTGCTTTGAGGTGCCTGCTGTACATGGTCCATGTCTCTGAGGCATACAGGAGGGCGGGTATTACTACTGCTCTGTAGACCATGAGCTTGGTGCTGGTTTTGAGGTCCTGGGCTTCAAACACTCTCTTCCTCAGGCGACCGAAGGCTGCACTGGTACACTGAACGCGGTGTTGGACTTCGTCGTCGACATCTGCCCTTGTTGACAGTAGGCTCCCAAGGTATGGAAAGTGGTCCACGTTGTCCAAGGCCTCGTCATGGATTTTGATAATTGGGGAGCAATACTGTGTGGCGGGGGCAGTTTGGTAGAGGACCTTTGTCTTACGGATGTTTAGTGTAAGGCCCATGCTCTCGTACACTTCGGTGAAGGTGTTGACGATGGTTTGGAGTTAAGATGCCTGTGCGTGAATTCTTTTAATGTGTAAGCGGTTTTTGATCCTAGCCCAATTGCTAGACGGACAGTTCGAATCACCCCCGCCTTACGAAAGTTCTATACCCGGGAATTATTATTCAGAGTGTAAATGAAATAAGTCACGGACAGGAATGCTTCGGTGAAAAATCAAACTTATATTTATTTGGTCTAACATACACTGGCTAAAACATGCACTACTAAACGAAATCACTGTCCCTGTGGAGAATAAAATCCAGATTACAATCATCATACATACAGTACACAACTGGGGACTATAACAAGCAGTAATTCCCTTGTTGCTATGGTGGACTCTAATTCCACCCCTACCAACGAATTACCCAGTCGCATAAACCCCTTCGCCTGGCTGAACCAAACGAAGCTCCCACCCTCGGAATAGCCCAAAACTTCACTTCTGAGAGAACTCTGAGCCCTTACAGCTCACCCAGCTTGCCTGGGATATCTGGTTACCGGCTTGGCTCGATCGCTTCGCTCAGCGACTTCTTCCTCTGGTACTTCTTGTTAAGTCGATCTTGGTGGAGCGAGGAAGCGAGAGAGAGAGAAAGAATGTTGGAAAAGAATCTATCTTTTATAGGAGTCTGGCTACCCCTATCTTTTCCTGCCAATCTTTAAAATCCTTTTGTTTCTAAGCACTCCGGTACTTAATCAGTGATGGGTCGTCCTCGGACCCATGAGTATTCCGTGATTAGATTAATGGCCCTAAGTCTGGGACATATCTTTCAGTCTTTGTGTTGGGAAAAAAACTGGCTCCTTTTCGGCTGGCTGAGGCGAGTGGGTTCATTGTTCTGCTTCTCTTCTGAGATGGAGGTGCGAAGTGCTTTTGCATATTAGAGTGGCCTCTTAATAAGTTCAAGTTCAATGGCCCCCTTCCTTTTTCCAGGACTGTCGGGCGAACCCATACATTCTGGATGACTGACAGTTAATTTGTCACAACCAACTGCCATGCGTTCTCTGGAGTTTTAACAAGCCAGTCCCCCACGCATCTGCACAGGGCGATCCCACCACAGGGAAAACACCCTCGGCCAATAAAGTCCACTAAAATATTCTCGACTGAGTCCATTCTTCAAACAGAGACTTTGCGATCTCTTCAAACGTGGGGTGGCCGTTGCACACCAGCCACCACACGGGGCTTGACAGAGCAAGGTCTTGGTCCAATGGCAAGGGGATCCAAGACGATTGGAGACCAGGCTCTGCTACATCGGCCTAGCGCACACACACACACACACACACACACACACACACACACACACACACACACACACAGTCTGACCACATAACTGAAGTCCCTCATCCCTGGAATCATTCTCGTAAATTTTTTCTGCACCCTCTCTAAGGCTTTCACATCCTTCCTAAAGTGTGGTGCCTGGAATTGGACACAATAGTCCCGTTGATGCCGAACCAGTGTTTTATAAAGGTTCATCATAATTTCCACGCTTTTGTACTCTATACCTCTATTCATGAAGCCCAGGATCCCGTAAGCTTTTTTAACTGCTTTCTCAACCTGCCACCTTCAACAATTTGTGCACATATACCCCTAGGTCTCTCGTCGTGCACCCCCTTTAGGATTGTACCCTTTAGTTTATATTTCCTCTCCTCATTCTTTCCACCAAAATGTATCACTTCGCATTTTTCTGTGTTAAATTTCATCTGCCACGTGTCTGCCCATTCTACCAGCTTGTCTATGTCCTCTTGAAGTCTATCATTATACCCCTCACTGTTCACTATACTTCCAAGTTCTGTGTCATCTGCAAATTTTGAAATTGTGCCCTGTACACCCACATCCAAGTCATTAATATATATTGTAGGAGTCTACGTACTCCTAGCAAAAAATACTGAACTCGGAGAGGTTCAACAGAAAACGTTTAATTGTTGAGGCTGCATGCTGAACACAAAATGGAGTCAGAGACTACACAAAGTACGACTGCCTTTCATCAGTGCACAGCTTCGACTGCTCCTCCCCCCGCTCTGGGCTTAACTATGTTGCAGATCGAGTTTCTTAAAGGTGTGGGGCTAGATTTTCAGTATAGACAGTTTTGGGGCGCTAACCTTAGTGCCCACCCGAAGTTAGCGCCCGCCCCAAAGTAGCGCCCCGTTGCCGGAAATTCAGTGGCTTCGCCCTAAGAGGTTGGTGGAGCGCTAAAAGAGGCGTTCCACTACTATTTTTAGGCGCTAAGCCGGCGGTGCAGAGCGCAAAACCCGAGCTCGGGCGCAGCGCGCGGCAGACACTCTGGTGCCAGTGAGCTCTTAAAGGGGAAGGGTGCATGTGTTTCTTTCAAAGGCAGAGGCTGGGGGACAAAACAAGACGACGACGACGACGACGACGACGACGAGGAGGAGGAGGAGGAGGAGGAGGAGGAGGAGATGATGATGATGATATACACCGTTTAGTACAACACACTGGATCCTTCCACACAACACATGCAGACTGCAGGAGGAGTGCCCTTTAATTTGCGCTCCCCAGGGTGTGATGCGTTCCATTTTACAAACGCTCTGGACGCCAGCCGCACAATGGGGCGGTCCGACTGAAGTTTGGAATCGGGGCGGCCAAAGGGCGTTGCACGAGGATGTGACATCATTTTCTGCGCGCGCATCCGGGCGGCCGCTAAACTTTGCGCCGGCGCTAACGGCCAACTTAATTTGGGGCGGGGCGCAAACTGCGCTGCGCCCGGGCGCTACACGAATAGCGCCCAAAAATCACTTCTCTTAAGGCGCTAACTGCTGGCGCAAGCAACTGAAAATCTAGCCCGTGATCCTTCTTAAAGGCATGACGCCTGATTTATAGTCTACGGACCGGAAAGCGGATTGAGTCCTTTCTGTGATCGGTACGCCACAATATCAAGAAAAGCAATGGTCCTAGTATCGCCCCTGGGGGACACCACTGTATACCTTCCTCCAGTCCGAAAAACAACTGTTCACCACTACTCTCTGTTTCCTGTCACTTAGCCAATTTCGTATCCATGCTGCCACTATCCCTTTTATTCTATGGGCTTCAACTTTGCTGGCAAGCCTATTATGTGGCACTTTGTCGAACGCCTTTTGGAAATCCATGTACACCACGTCAACCTCATTGCCCTCACTAACCCTCTCTGTTACCTCATCAAAAGACTGATCAAGTTGGTTAAACACGATTTGCCTTTAACAAATCCGTGCTGGCTTTCCTTAATTAATCCACACTTGTCCATTAACCTTTTTGATTATTTTCTGTACCTGTTCATGACATTTTAATGATCTATATACCTGGACCCCCCAAGTCTCTTTGGACGTCCGCTGTTTTTAGCTTTTCGCCATTTAGAAAGTATCCTATGCTGTTCTATGCTTTTTAGATCCAAAATGGATGATCTCACATTTGCTTACAGTGAAATCCATTTGTCACAGTTATGCCCATTCACTTAATCTATCAATATCCCTTTGTAATGTTATGCAGGAATGTGTTGAGCAGTTGTGGTAAACCACTGTTATTGTTATTCACTTGTTGTTGTTGTTGCACACTGTTGTACCTATGCATGCCTCAACATGTCTCGGCTGGCTCCACCCACAGGCCCAGGTATAAAGGTGATTGACCTGCAGCCCCCTGCCTTCTTGGAACCCAGTCAACCACGAGAGGCATGCTCTGTTCTTTGCTAATAAAAGCCTTTAGTTACTCTCCTAACTCTCCGGCCTAGAAATTGAGTTTTGGCTTAGCCAGGGCTTTAGCGCCGGAAGTTAGTGCCGGCGCTAAGTCCCCCTGCGCGCGCCAAAAATTCAGCAGGGCCGCGCCCAAACGGCTGCCGGCGCTACTGAAGGGTCTTTGCGGCGGTAAATCGGCGCTAACTGCCGTTTCGCGCCGCAATTCCGGCGCTGCGGCACCCGATGCGGTGCGGCAGGCTCGGGAAGTGCAGGCCTCCTCCTTCCCTTAAGGAGGAGCTGCCTGCACCCGGACGCGGCCCGCGAAAATCTTTTTAAAAATGAGCCCGGCACCTCGGACAAGTGCCGGGCTTGCTTCTGTTCCGGGGGGGGAAGTCCGGGGAGGGAGCTGCGGCCAGGCGGCCGGCGGGAAAGCGGCCGGCTGCCGCGGGGCCTTTAATGCGCCGGCGCAAAGACTTGTAAGACTCTGTTGCCAGAGTCTTAGTTGCGGCTGCCACGGGCGAGGCGGCCGCAACTGAATTTCGGCGCTGGGGCCCGTCGGCATGGCAACCGGGACGCTGCGCACACCGATGACGTCATCGGTGCCGGCGCAGCGCTACCGGTCTACCGCGGCGGAAGGGCCCCAGGCAATTTCGGCGCCGGCGCCAATTGCAGCGCTAGGCCCTCTAGCGCCGCAAAATCGGCGCTAAGGGCACTCAATTTCTAGGCCTCCGTCTTTTATGAGTAATTGATAGCGCATCAATTTTATTAGCAAAAACAAAATGTCGACAAACGCTGAACAGCAGGCTGCTGCACCAAACGCTGAACAGCAGGCTGCTGCACCAAACGCTGAGCAGCAGGAGCTGCTGCGAGCCCTCAGACCAACATGCCTGGACCTAGACCCCCAAGAAGCGGGTGCGGCTACCAAATTCGCGCATTGGCTGCGTTGCTTCGAGGCCTACCTGCAAGCCTCAACTGTGACCCTGGACGAAAACAAGTTGGAAATCCTGGCCTCAAAGGTGAGCCACCAAGTTTATACAATAATCCAGGACGCGACAACCTACGCGGCGGCTATCGATCTGCTAAAAGAGCAATACGCACGCCCGGTAAATACGGTCTATGCCCGGCACCTCTTAAGATCCCGCAGACAGCAGCCCGGGGAATCGGTGGAGGCCTTCCTACGGGCACTACGGATACTCGGCCGAGACTGCGATTGCAAAGAAGTATCAGCCGCAGCACACACGGAGGGACTGATCCGAGATGCTTTCGTTGCGGGTCTAAGGTCCGACTACTCCCGGCAGAGACTGTTGGAAAAGGGAGAAATGGACCTGAGAAAGGCAGTGTCCCTCGCGCTCTCGCTCGACGCGGCCCACAGGAATATGGACGCCTTCTCCCCTAACCGCTCCGCAACGTGGACGCCACAACCTTGGGTCATGGGACCGCCACCTTCAACTGCTGCTGCGATGTCCAAGGCACAGAAATGTTATTTTTGTGGCCAGGCAAAACACCCCAGAGCACGCTGCCCGGCGAGAAACGCTACCTGCTCCAGCTGCGGGAAGAAAGGACACTATGTCAGCGCCTGCAAAGGTAAAACCGCTAACGCCAGCAGCGCTGCGTGCGAACCGTGGGGGCAGCCATCTTGTCCGCCATCTTGGGCTCCCCCAGCCGCGTGGGGATCGGGACCATGGGCGCCGCCATTTTGTCCGCCATCTCGGACATCTCCAACTTCAACCACGGGGGACCCAGACTCAACCACCGCCTCATCTGGCGACCACATCGACTCGCTCGACCATACGCTGGCCTCCGTGACGCTGGACCAATCTCTCCCTCATCAACTGTCCAGGTCCATGATGGACATTACGGTAAACGGCCGCGCCACTACCTGCCTTTTTGACAGCGGGAGCACGGACAGCTTTATCCACCCCGACACGGTGCGCAGTTACTCTCTCCCGGTCCTGCCGACGCGACATCGGATCTCTTTGGCTTCCAAAGCCCAGTCAGCGGACGTCGGTGGCTACTGTGTAGTGACCCTTTCAGTAAGGGGCACAGAATACAAAAATTTTAAACTCCTGGTCCTGCCCCATCTTTGCGCTGCCGTTCTACTGGGGTTGGATTTTCAGTGCCACCTTAAGAGTGTCACATTAGCGTACGACGGACCCCTCCCCCCACTCACAGTCTGCAGCCAGCAGCTTTTAAATCGCCCGCCGCGCACCATTTGCAGCCTCTCCACCCTTAAAGTCCCCCCCCCCTCCTTGTTCGCTAACCTCACCCGCGACTGTAAGCCGATCGCTACCAAAAGCAGGCGTTACAGTGCCGGGGATAGGAGCTTCATTAAATCCGAGGTAGCAAGACTCCTGAAGGAAGGGATTATTGAAAGTAGCAACAGCCCATGGCGAGCACAAGTGGTGGTAGTGAAGACTGGCGAAAAACAGCGCCTAGTTATTGACTACAGCCAGACGATCAATCGCTACACCCAGCTAGATGCATACCCACTCCCCCGCATATCTGACATGGTCAATCAGATAGCACAATACCGGGTGTTCTCGGCGATTGATCTGAAGTCGGCGTACCACCAGCTCCCCATCAGGACTGAGGACCGCCAGTACACAGCTTTTGAAGCTGACGGTCGTCTCTACCACTTCCTCAGAGTTCCCTTCGGCGTCACCAACGGGGTTTCAGTCTTCCAACGGGAGATGGACCGGATGGTTGACCAGAACGCGCTCCAGGCCACTTTCCCCTATCTAGACAACGTCACCATCTGCGGCCGCGACCAGCAGGACCATGATGTTAATCTAGAGAAATTCCTCCGTACGGCCCAGTGGCTGAACCTAACATACAACAAGGACAAATGTATGTTTCGTACCAAGCGCCTTGCCATTCTTGGCTGTGTAGTGGAGAACGAAGTCATCGGCCCTGACCCCGACAGGATGCGCCCCCTTATGGAGCTCCCCCTCCCCCACTGCCAAAAAGCACTGAAGAGATGCCTAGGGTTTTTCTCGTACTATGCTCAGTGGGTGCCCAACTATGCGGACAAAGCCAGACCCCTCATCAAGTCCACCTCCTTCCCCCTGACAGCAGAGGCCTGTGCAGCCTTCACTCTCATAAAAGGAGATATTGCGAAGGCCACAATGCATGCAGTGGATGAGTCCATCCCTTTCCAAGTGGAGAGCGACGCATCCGACTTTGCCCTTGCTGCAACCCTTAACCAGGCGGGGAGACCCGTGGCCTTTTCCTCAAGGACCCTCCAGGGCCCCGAGATTCGACACTCCTCTGTCGAAAAGGAGGCCCAGGCCATTGTGGAAGCTGTGCGACATTGGAGGCATTACCTGGCCGGAAAACGATTTACCCTGCTCACTGACCAGCGTTCAGTAGCTTTTATGTTTAATAATAAGCAGAGGGGCAAAATCAAGAACGACAAGATCTTGAGGTGGAGAATCGAACTCTCCACCTACAATTACGATACCTTGTACCGGCCCGGGAAACTCAATGAGCCCCCAGATGCCCTATCACGTGGTACATGTGCCAACGTGCAGGTCGATAGACTGAAGACACTCCACAATGACCTCTGCCACCCGGGGGTCACCAGGTTTTTTCACTTCATCAAATCCCGTAACCTGCCCTACTCCATCGAGGAGGTCAGGACCATGACCAGGAACTGCCAAATCTGTGCCGAGTGCAAACCGCATTTTTATAGGCCAGACAGAGCAAGCCTGATCAAAGCCACGCGCCCCTTTGAACGGCTGAGCGTCGATTTTAAAGGGCCCCTCCCCTCCTCCGACCGCAATGTGTACTTCCTCAACATAATTGATGAGTACTCCCGTTTCCCGTTTGCCATCCCTTGCTCAGACATGACCAGTACCACGGTCATTAAATGTCTGAATGACCTCTTCGCCTTGTTCGGTTTCCCTAGCTATATTCATAGCGACAGGGGCTCATCCTTTATGAGCGACGAACTCCGGCAGTACCTGCTCTCGAGAGGTATCGCTACAAGCAGGACCACCAGCTACAACCCCCGGGGGAATGGCCAGGTGGAAAGGGAGAATGCGACGGTCTGGAAGGCAGTCCTTTTAAACTTGAAATCTAAGGGCCTTCCGACCTCTCGCTGGCAGGAAGTCCTCCCTGCGGCGCTCCATTCCATTCGGTCACTGCTCTGTACAGCCACCAATGCTACCCCTCACGAGAGAATGTTCTCCTTCCCCAGGAAGTCCACATCGGGGATCTCGTTACCGACATGGCTGACTTCTCCAGGACCCGTCCTACTGCGGAAGCACGTGAGGTCCCATAAGACGGACCCCCTGGTCGAGAGGGTGAGCCTCCTCCATGCCAACCCTCAGTATGCTTACGTGGTGTACCTGGACGGGCGGGAGGACACAGTCTCCATACGAAACCTCGCACCTTCGGGTGCTCCCGAAACACCTCCCTCGCCACCCACCACTACCCACGCCTACCCCCAGTACGCTTACGTAGCGTACCCGGGCGGGCGGGAGGACACAGCCCCCACACGAGATCTCGCACCTTTGGGTGCCCCTGAAACACTACCATTGCCATCCACCACTACCCACAACCCAACCCCGCTAGACGGCATGCCGCAGCCCCAGGACCCGTCATTGACCACCCAACCACTCAATGAGACGCCAGATTCAACATTGGATGCTGCACCATCACCGCCGCCACCACGACGATCAGGACGGCATACAAGGCCACCTGATAGACTTACTTACACGAACCTTTAGCACACTTCACCCCGCCGGACTCAATTTTAAACAAGGGGTGAATGTGGTAAACCACTGTTATTGTTATTCACTGTTGTTGTTGTTGTTGCACACTGTTGTACCTATGCATGCCTCAACATGTCTCGGCTGGCTCCACCCACAGGCCCAGGTATAAAGGTGATTGACCTGCAGCCCCCTGCCTTCTTGGAACCCAGTCAACCACGAGAGGCATGCTCTGTTCTTTGCTAATAAAAGCCTTTAGTTACTCTCCTAACTCTCCGTCTTTTATGAGTAATTGATAGCGCATCAGCAGTTTAGTTGCATTCCATGTAGTTCAGATGGTATAATTTACCAGCATAGCCTTGCGTGCCATGTTCCACCCACAAGACATTAAAACCATTGCATGGAGTCAAACTTGCTTGGTGACTTGCTTTATTTTGAATTTTTTTGTCTGCTGACAAATGTTTGGAACAATTCAACACGCAATGTAACTGTTTTAAACAAGAGGGCCAGTCTGTAATATAATTGTTTCTTACACAATAAACAGTTTTGGTAAATTTGCCTTGGATTCCAAGAAAGTAACTTCAGTAACTCAGCTGCTGAACTATGAAACTTTGGTTACTTCTCGTCTGCTTTTCTGCTGTATGGAGGCAGTAAGATTTTTGAGATGTGTAATCTTCTCCCCCTCCTTTTTAGACAAATTAGCTACTCAACAAAGGTTGGGCAGATTATTCTGATGTACGCCAGACATCTGACTCAATGATCTTGGGTTTGAATCCCGGCAGAGTTCACTCCGCCTTTAATCCTTCCACAGTGGATAACACAAGTACTATGATTTTGGCTGTAGGTAACAAAGAGGAGATCAGGTAACAAACAATACTTGTCACCTTTATGTAGTATCTCCTGACTTTTTGGTAGTAAGACCCAGAGCCATACTGTGCCCAATGGGAGTCCATGCTTCTGAAGACCTCTGCAGCTCGTGTGTGCGTGCGTGTGCACCTACCTTTTTAAAAAATCTATCTCTCCATTTGTCTCTACTCACCCCCCTCCCTCTGGCTCTCACTTATCTCTGTTCTGCTCTCTGGGAGCAATTTCAACTTCGGTGCCTGGACAGTAACCATGGGAGATTGGATCGTCTGCCCATTGTAGAACCCACCCGACTTTTGCATTTTTCCTTCTTCTATTGGGGTCTCCGCAGAAGCTTCGAGGCAGTTGCAGTGGTGCTGCCTCTTTTTCTGTTCCTACCGCCTTAATGTTGCAATGGGTTTTCTGTTGGGTACTCTCCTATTTCTCTGCTTTATGTGGGGTGGGGGGGGAGGGGAAGGAGGAGCAACAGAGGGATGGCACACAGATCAGACTCTGTGCCCACCCACTAGTACCCCTCCTCTAAAAGCTACAGGCGGCAGCAAACATACCTTCATCTTTTTTTCAGAAGCACTGTCTCTGGAGGCTTTGATTTACAAGTGATGCCATGACTGAATTATGCCTCGTGGTGAAACGAAACCTGAGCTAAAGCTCCTGCACAGGCACGGCACTGCCAGTGGCTATCAAAGTCACCACCGCTCTGAAACGCTGTTCTTGGAATCATTTCAGGCTTTCACCGGAGACACCGGTAACATAAGCCAATGCGCAGTTTGTAGCTGGGACAAGCAAGTGGCCAATGCTTTATTTACTGTCCCACGGACAACCGACAGCAGCAACGGCGCACCTGAGAGCAGCCAGATGCCTGAAAATTCATGGGGAGGTTATAGGTTGTATCCACGTGGCCCGATGTGCTCTATTCTGCAATACCTCAGCATACACGTGTAGGAAAGGATTCCACACTCTCGACAGGCAGTTTCTTTGTGACATTGGCACCAGTCAATGCTCATTCTCCCAGGCCACTGTCAACACGCCTTTGTTTTAAGACAACCCACCATCCTAACCTTATTTGATCCACCAAAGCATGTCTCAGGGTGGCTTCTGGATGATCAAGGCTATCCTCTGAAGTTGGGCTATCCTCTGGGCACTGAGGTGAATACTGAAACATCGGGGTAGATTTTCCTGAAGCTGTCGGGAAGGAGGCGGGACTGCAACTTTCGGGTTTTAGTCCCGCCTACATCGACGTCCAGCCAATCCACACGATTTTCCCTTGATTGACCTTGTTGAGCCCGCCCAGCGGGCTCAGCAGGCCAATTAAGGGCCACCCGGCAACAGGTGACGTCACAGACAGAAATTTCATCTGCCAAGAGTTCTTGACAGATGAAATATCAGTGTTTCACAGCTGTTTGAAGCTGTCAAACACTGACAGTCTGACTTCTAACCTGAGTCCTTCTACACAGACTCAGTTAGAACTGTCACTGGCAATGAAAGCTGAAGGCTGTCACTTTTGACAGATCACAGCCATTCAGCTTTCAGTGCTGGCTGACTGATGGACTCCCGAAGCCTAGAGGAAGAAAGGCTGTTAAGGTAAGTACAGGTAATTTAAACTTCTTTACACACTTTAGACACACCAAACACACTTACCTTTGCACTTATGCACCCATCACTCACCTGAACACCGACATCACGACCCCTCCAAGTCCTTCAACCCGACGGCCCGCCTGCTCTAACCTGGCGTGGTTTGGAGCCGTCGGGAATCCCACACGACACCCCTCAAAATAGGGATTAGGCTAAAAACTGCCTGTTAACTACCTGTTAACAGGCAGTTAATTGGCACTAATCCCTTCCCGCCTCGGGTCGGCGGGTCCCAGTGCGGGGCGGGTACCCGCCTCCTCTGAAACTTACGTGGAGGCGGGTTTTGGGCGGGATGGTGTCGGGACCCCCGAATTCGGGATTTCCCCCTCCCCATACGCCTGAAACCCCACCTGACGGCTCCAGGAAAATCTACCCCATCATGTTTCCTCACTGAGCCTTGCAACAGGTGCAAAGATACTGAGGAAACCAGACATTACATGGCAATTGAAAAAAAATAGTCGTTTACTGAAGTTTTGTGGGATAGGTGGATGGAACAGTGGGTCTTCTCTTGTCCGCCATTGTTCATATGTTTTTCTTGCAAAGTAAAATATCAGGTGGTCTATTTTGAACAACTGCAGGATAAAGCCATTGTAGGGTCTTGACTAGGTGTAGCACTTCAGATAAAGGTTAACAATATTAAAGGAAAATACTATCGATAATCTTTTTATGTTGTTTGGGGGGGAAAAGTTGTATTTTTGTTTAAATTATTTAAAGCAACCATCGTCGGTCTTAACCCTGCTGTGGTTTTTCTTAGATCATGATCTTGCTATAGGGATAGTTTCACATTACAGGGAAGGCTGGAGTCGTCCTGTGTTTTGAGTAGCATTATCTTTATCGGCACTGGGTCAATATCCTGGAATTCCCTATCTAACAGCATTGGACTGCAGCGGTTCAAGGAAAAGGCCTTCTCCGGGCAACCAGAGATGGGCAATAAATGTGGTCTTACCAGTGACACCCACATCCCAAGAACAAATTAAGAAAAACTGCCGCCATGAGGAGGCAGTGATATTAAACATGGAGTTACAGGAAATGCACCAAACGAGAAGGGGAACTTTGGAGTCTGGAATATCATGCTGGTATTTTGCAGCTAAAATGCACATTGGGTGCTAGGGATAGTAACTTGGAAGTAGGAGGGCAGATGTTTGAGGGATGTTAAAGACATGGGGTCTGTCAAATTAGGTAACCACACCTCCCCCCCACTGACCCTGAACACGGGGGCCCCACAAGGATGTGTGCTGAGCCCCCTCCTCTACTCCCTCTTCACCCACGACTTTGTGGCTGTTCATGGTTTCAAAACCATCATCAAGTTTGCGGATGATACCATGGTAGTAGGCCAGATCACCAACAACGATGAGTCAGCCTACAGGGAGGAGGTCCAGCATCTCATGAAGTGGTGCGCCGATAACAACCTGGCCCTTAACATCAAGAAAACCAAAGAAATCATTGTGGACTTCAGGAAGTCTAAAGGCGGAAGTCACACCCCCATCCACATCAATGGGGCTGTGGTGGAAAGGGTGGACAGCTTTAAGTTCCTCGGAGTCCACATCACGGAAGACCTCTCCTGGTCCCTCAATACCTCCTCTCTGGTGAAGAAGGCCCAGCAGCGCCTATATTTCCTAAGGAGGCTGAAGGGATGTAACCTGTCACCCCGATCCTCTCTAACTTTTACCGCTGCACAATAGAGAGCATCCTGACGAACTGTATCACAGTATGGTATGGCAGCTGTAGCTACTATGACCGGAAAGCCCTGCAGCGGGTAGTCAAAACTGCCCAACGCATTACCGGCACCCGGCTACCGACCATAGAGCACATATACCAGAAACGCTGTTTACAGAGGTCATGGTCCATCATCAAAGACCCTACCCACCCCAGCCACAGTCTGTTCGCCCTCCTGCCATCTGGGAGACGCTACAGATGCATTCGCACCCGTACGACCAGATTTAGGAACAGCTTCTTTCCCAGGGCTGTCATCCTACTGAACTCCACAAATAAACTCTAAAGCCTGCACATCTGCCAATGCACTTTATTATGGTTATGTTTCTGTTAATGTATTACAAGCCAAATGTATGTTGAATGTTTAAATGTCTTAATCTAAATGTACACTCTCGGGAGCCGCAAGCCTACATTTCGTTGTACTGCACTTGTGCACTAACAATGACAATAAAGTTGATTATGATTATGATTAGAGATACAACTAGCAACACTGGCATGCAAAGGACGGAGGTCATAATTAAGGCACAGCCAAAAAATGACAGACTTCAACTTCCTCCAGCCCTACCAGCCTCTGCGATCTCTGCGCTCCTCTAATTCTGGCCTTTTGAGCATCCCCGATTTTCATTGGCGGCTGTGCCTTCAGCTGCCTGGGCCCCAAGCTCTGGAATTTCCCTCCCTAAACCTCCCCATCTCCCTACTTCTCTCTCCTCCTTTAAGATGCTCCTTAAAACCTACCTCATTGACCACCTGTCCTAATATCGCTTTATGTGGCTCGGTGTCCAATTTTGTTTGCTAACGCTCCTGTGAAGTGGCTTGGGACCAACATTCCTACTAAGCTGCATGGCCGCGCAGCGCTCTGGAGGCCCCGCACAGGCAGCTCAGCGACTTTTACATGGAAGAGACCGCGCATGCGCGCAAATTTGAATGGGCCGCGCAGCCAGTAAAAGGGACTGCACACACAAAAAAATTAGAGGGAACATTGACGTAATAAAACTCACTACGCACTTGGTTTGAGCATAAAGCAAGGCTTTAATCAACTTGTCTGAGTTCCCTTCTACGGTTCGAGTTGTAGCTGGCTGTTCCCGAAATCACCAAGTGCGTAGTGAGTTTTATTACATCAATTTAATCAACTTGTTTCAGAACAGGGAGGTCTAGTTGTAATTCACTAGTTCCTTGTCTTCCAAAATGTCCCTGGAGAGCTGGGGCCGACGCCCGAGTATTTATACTCCTTGGACGGCGCCACCAGCTGGCCGTCCAGTGTTATTTCACGAGTAGTTTCTTGATGAATGAGATTTATAACAAACATCGTTTGGGACATTTAACTAAAGACGCTATATAAATGCAAGTTGTTGTATGAAATACAAATTAAATGGATAGAAATTAACCATCAGTTTATGTGTCATGAACCTCAAACTTAAAATCTGGTAACATAGCTAAACTATCTTGGCTCTGTGTAAGTTACAGTCTGCACTTTATGATGTTAGCAGGTCATAGTCTCTGTTCTGTTGTTCAGTGACTAGAGATGCTTGAACTGATGTATGTGCAAAGGAATGGAGTTTCAGGGGATGTAATTGTCTGGGAAGAAATTCCACAGGCAGGAAGTGTGCTGCTTGAAGCCTCACTGCTGGTGATCTCCACAGACCCTCATGCTCGACGAGCATCTCTTGTGCTCTTGGTAGCAGCACAGGTTGTAGCGAGTCCTCAAAGTTTTTGTTCTACCATCTTCCTCGTCATTGGAAATAAAAGTATTATTACTTCATGAGTCACTCATGCTTGTGAGCTTTCAGAGTTTGTGATCTGCGAATATTACACCGAGTTAAAGTCGTGCGAAAGTACAAACAGAAAGGCGACAGGAGATCGCGACGTCTTTGTGCTTCCCCCTCCCCAGTCATCAGTACGGCTAATCCCTCGGGGTGGCAAAAAACACCAACAAAATGACTTCTGGCCAGGGCTGCTAACCCTCCAGGATTGGCCTAGAATCTCCAGCAATTGAAGATTAATCTCCAGGACACATAGCCAATTCGACTCACTCGAACGTTCCATGTTTGGACCAAGGCTGGAATGAGGACTGGAGCTGAGTGGTCTTGGCAGAACTAAAACTGAGCATCAGTGAGCAGGTTATTGGTGAATAAGTGCTGCTTGATAGCACTGTCGACGACACCTTCCATCACCTTCCTGATGATTGAGAGTTGACTGATGGTGCGGTAATTGGTTGGATTAGATCTGTCTTGCTTTTTGTGGGCAGGACATACCTGGGCATTTTCCCATTTTGTCGGGTAGATGCCAGTGTTGTAGCTTGGCTAGAGGCACGGCTAGTTCTGGAGCACACGTCTTCAGCACTACAGCCGGGCTGTTGTCGGGGCCCATAGCCTTTGCTGTATCCAGTGCGCTCAGCCGTTTCTTGATATCATGTGGAATGAATCGAATTGGCTGAAGACTGGCTTCTGTGATGGTGGGGACCTCAGGAGTAGGCCAATATGGATCATCCACTCAGCACTTCTGGCTGAAGATGGTTGCAAACGCATCAGCCTTGTCTTTGCACTCACGTGCTGGGCTCTGCCATCATTGAGGATGGGGATGTTCAGGGAGCCTCCTCCTCCTGCTGTTTTATTGTCCACCACCATTCACGACTGAAAATGACAGGACTGCAGAGCTTTCATCTGATTCGTTGATTGTGGGATCGCTTAGTTCTGTCTGTCCCTCTCCTTAACATCTGTCTGAGGCTGAACCACACTGTTCGCAACCTTGGTGTCATATTTGACCCTGAAATGAGCTTCCGATCACATATCCGCAGCATAACTCAGACCACCTATTTCCACCTCCGTAACATCGCCCGTCTCCGTCCTTGCCTCAGCTCATCCGCTGCTGAAACCCACATCCATGTCTTTGTTACCTCTAGACTTGACTATTCCAATACACTCCTGGCTGGCCTCCCACATTCTATCCTATGTAAACTTGAGGTGATCCAAAACTCGACTGCCTGTGTCCTAACTCGCACCGAGTCCCGTTCACCCATCATCCCTATGTTTGCTGACCTACATTGGTTCCCGGTTAAGCAACGCCTCAATTTCAATACTCTCATCCTTCTTTTCAAATCACTCCATGGCCTCGCCCCTCCCTACCTCTGTAATCTCCTTCAGGCCCACAACCCCCCGAGATATCTGCGCTCCTCTAATTCTGCCCTCTTGAGCATCCCTGATTATAATCAGTCAACCATTGGTGGCAGTGCCTTCTGTTGCCTGGGCCCTAGGCTCTGGGATTTCCTGCCTAAAGCTCTCCGCCTCGCTACCTCTCTTTCCTCCTTTAAGACGCTCCTTAAAACCTACCTCTTTGACCAAGCTTTTGCACAAATCAAATTGGCCAAGGTAGCCTCGAGGAAGTGTTCATAGAGTGTATCCGGGATGGTTTCCTAGAACAATACGTTGTGGAACCAACCAGGGAGCAGGCTATCTTAGATCTGGTACTGTGTAATGAGACAGGATTAATAAATGTCCTCATAGTAAAGGATCCTCTAGGAAAGAGTGATCATAGCATGGTTGAATTTCAAATTCAATTGGAGGGTGAGAAAGTTGGGTCTCAAACCAACGTCCTGATCTTAAATAAAGGCAATTACAAAGGTATGAAGGCAGAGTTGGCCAAAGTGGACTGGGAAACAGTGTGTAGCATCAGTGGTAGGGAAATTATTGGAAAAATTCTGAGGGACAGAATTAGTCTCCACTTGGAGAGGCAAGAATTAATCAAAGATAGTCAGCATGGCTTTGTCAGGGGGAGATCATGTCTAACCAATTTGATTGAATTTTTCGAGGGGGTGACTAGGTGTGTGGATGAGGGTAGTGCAGTTGATGTAGTCTACATGGACTTCAGTAATGCTTTTGACAAAGTCCCGCATGGGAGACTGGTCAAGAAGGTAAGAGCCCATGGGATCCAGGGCAATTTGGCACATTGGATCCAAAATTGGCTTAGTGGCAGGAGGCAGAGGATGATGATTGAAGGTTGTTTTTGTGACTGGAAGCCTGTGTCCAGTGGTGTACTGCAGGGATCGGTGCTGGGTCCCTTGCTGTTTGTAGTGTACATTAATGATTCAGATATGAATGTAGGCGGTATGATCAGTAAGTTCGCAGATGACACGAAAATTGGTTGAGTGGCAAATAGCGAGGAGGGAAGCCTCCGGCTACAGGAAGATATAGACGGGTTGGTCAGATGGGCAGAACAGTGGCAAATGGAATTTAACCCTGAAAAGTGTGAGGTGATGCATTTTGGGAGGACTAACAAGGCAAGGGAATACACAATGAATGGTAGGACCCTAGGAAGGACAGAGGAGCAGAGGGACCTTGGTGTGCATGTACATAGATCCCTGAAGGCAGCAGGACAGGTAGATAAGGTGGTTAAGAAGGCATATGGGATACTTGCCTTCATTAGCCAATACATAGAATATAAGAGCAGGGAGGTTATGATGGAGCTGTACAAAACGCTAGTTAGGCCACAGCTGGAATAGTGTGTGCAGTTCTGGTCGCCACACTATAGGAAGGATGTGATTGCATTGGAGAGGGTGCAGAGGAGATTCACCAGGATGTTACCTGGGCTGGAGCGTTTCAGCTATGAAGAGAGACTGGACAGGCTGGGGTTGTTTTCCTTAGAGCAGGGAAGGCTGAGGGGGAACCTGATTGAGGTGCACAAAATTATGAGGGGCATAGATAGGGTAGATAGAAAGGAGCTTTTCCCCTTAGTAGAGGGGTCAAAAACCAGGGGGCATAGTTTCAAGGTAAGGGGCAGGAGGTTTAGAGGGGATTTGAGGAAAAACCTTTTCACCCAGAGAGTGGTTGGAATCTGGAACTCACTGCCTGAAAGGGTGGTAGAGGCAGGAACCCTCACAACATTCAAGAAGCGTTTAAATGAGCACTTGAAACACCATAGCATACAAGGCTACGGACCAAGTGCTGGAAAATGGGATTAGAATAGACAGGGCTTGATGGCCGGTGCAGACACAATGGGCAGAAGGGCCTCTTTCTGTGCTGTATAACTCTATGGGCACGATTTTAACTCAGGAGTCGGGTAGGAGGCGGGACTACAACTTTCGGGGTTGTAGTCCCGTCTCCATCGAGATGCGGCCAATCCACGTGATTTTAACTTGATTGACCTTGTTGAGCCCGCCCAGCGGGCTCAGCAGGCCAATAAAAGGACCATCCAGCAACAGGTGACGTCACAGACTGAAATTTCATCTGTCAAGAGGTTTGACAGATGAAATATCAGTGTTTCACAGCTGTTTGAAGCTGTCAAACACTGACAGTCTTACTTCTAACCTGAGTCCTTCTCCACAGACTCAGTTAGAAATCTCTCCTGCACAGTAAGCTGAAGGCTGTCACTTTTGACAGTTCGCAGCCATTCTGCTTTCTGTGCCGGTGAGATGAGGGACTCCCGGGACCTAAAGGAAGGAAGGCTGAAAAGGTAAGAAAAGGTCATTTAAACTTCTTTAATCACTTTAGACACACCAAACACACTTACCTTTGCACTCATGCACACATCACTCACCTGAACACCGACATCTTGACCCCTCCAAGTCCTTCAACCCGACGGCCCGCCTCCTTTAACTTGCCGTGGTTTGGAGCCGTCGGGAATCCCACACTTCAACCTTAAAAATCGGGATTAGGCTAAAAACTACCTGTTAACTACCTGTTAACAGGCAGTTAATTGGCACTAATCCCTTCCCGCCTCGGGTAGGCGAGTCCCAGTGCGGGGTGGGTACCCGCCTCCTTTGAAACTGGCATGGAGGCGGGTTTGGGTGCGAGATGGGGTCGGGACCCCTGATGTCGGGATTTTAACCCCCCCCACCCAACGCCTCCAATCCCGACTCCACGGCCCAATGAAAATCCTGCTCTATGACTCTATGAAAATAGATTAAAGGGTAAGATGGTTGATAAGCAATGGCAGACATTTAAGGAGATATTTCATAACTCTCAACAAAAATATATTCCAGTGAGGAGGAATGACTTTAAGAGAAGGGAAAACCGTCCGTGGTTAACTAAGGAAGTAAAGGATGGTATCAAATTGAAAACAAAGGCATACAATGTTGCCAAGATTAGTGGAAGGTCAGAGGATTGGGAAATTTTTAAAAACCAGCAAAGGATAACTAAAAAAATAATAAAGAGAGAGAAGATGGATTATGAGAGCAAACTAGCAATAAATATAAAAACAGATAGTAAGAGCTTCTACAGGTATATAAAAAGGAAGAGAGTAGCTAAAGTAAACATTGGTCCCTTAGAGGATGAGAGTGGGGAATTAATAATGGGGAACAGGGAAATGGCAGAAACTTTGAACAAATATTTTGTATCAGTCTTCACGTTAGAAGACACTAAAACCATTCCAATAATACACAATCAAGGGGCTATAGGGAGGGGGTAACTTAAAACAATCACTATCACTAAAGAAAAAGTACTCGGCAAAATAATGGGACTAAAGGTGGACAAGTCCCCTGGACCTGATGGCCTGCCTCCTAGGTTCTTTAAAGAAGTGGCTGCAGAGATAGTGGATGCATTGGTTGCAATCTACCAAAATTCCCTGGATTCTGGAGAGGTCCCAGCGGATTGGAAAACCGCAAATGTAACGTCCCTATTTAAGAAGGGAGGGAGACTATAGACCAGTTAGCCTAACATCTGTTATTGGGAAAATGCTGGAGTCCATTATTAAGGAAGCAGTAGCAGGACATTTAGAAAATCATAATACAGTCAAGCAGAGTCAGCGTGGTTTTATGAAAGGAAAATCATGTTTGACAAATTTGCTGGAGTTCTTTGAGGATGTAACGAGCAGGGTGGATAAAGGGGAACCAGTGGATGTGGTGTATTTGGATTTCCAGAAGGCATTCAATAAGGTGCCACATAAAAGGTTACTGCGCAAGATAAGAGCTCACGGGGCTGAGGGTAATATATTAGCATGGATAGAGGATTGGCTAACTAACAAAAAACAGAGGGGCGATTTTGCCAGCCCTGGGGAGGCGGGACTGCCAGGAAAATGGCAGAATCTGGGGCGTGTACCCATCCCGCCCCCAACCCGCCTTTGTGCCATCTTCCCAGGAGGTGGGTACCCAACCCGCGCCGGGTCCCGTCTCCTCGAGGCGGGAAGGGGATTAGTGCCAATTAACTGCCTGTTAACAGGTAGTTAACAGGCAGTTTTTTTGAGAATCCCTATTTTCAGCCCTGAAGTGTGGGCTTCCCGACGGCTCCGAACCTTGCCAGGGTCAGCGAGGCGGGCCTTCGGTCTGCGGGGTTCGGAGGGGTCGAGATGTCCGGTGTGCAGGTTAGTGATGAGTGCAAGTGTGGCGAGGTGAGTATGTGAGGTGAGTGTAAAGTGTTTTAAGAAGTTTTACTTACCTTTACTTCTTCCTCCAGGCTTCATCCCTTCAGTTCTCAGGAGTCTCTCATCTCACCGGCACAGAAAGCAGAATGGCCGCTGAACTGTCAAAAGCTGCAGCCTTCTGCTTTCTGCTCAGGAGAGATCTCTAACTGAGCCTGAGTGGAGGGGCTCAACTTAGAGGACAGATTGTCAGTGTTTGACAGCTTCGCAGAGCCATCAAACGCTGACATTTCATCTGTCAAAAGCTCTTGACAGATGAAACGTCACTCACTGACGTCACCTGTAACCGGTTTTCCCTTAATTGGCCTGCTAAGCCCGCTGGATCTGTTTGAGCTGCTAGATCTGTTCTGAATCTATCCCATTTAGCATGGTAGCAGTGCCACACAACACGATGGCGGGTGTCCTCAGTGTGAAGATGGGACTTCATCCACAATGACTCTGCGGTGGTCACTCCGACCTGTGCTGTCATGGACAGATGCATCTGCAACAGGTAAGTTGGTGACAACGAGGTCAAGTAGGTTTACCCCTCGTGTTGGTTCTATCACCTCCTTCTGCAGGCCCAGTCTGGCAGCTATTTCCTTCAGGACACGGCCAGCTCGGTCAGTAGTGGTGCTACCGAGGCAGTCTTGGTGGTGGACATTGAAGTCCCCCACCCAGAGTACGTTCTGTGCCCTTGCTACTCTCAGTGCTTCTTCCAGGTGGTGTTCAGCATGGATGAGCACTGATTCATCAGCTGAGGGAAGGCAGTAGGTGGTAATCAGCAGGAGGTTTCCTTGCCCATGCTTGACCTGATGCCATGAGACTTCATGAGGTCAAGAGTCAATGTTGAGGACTCCCAGGGCCACTCCTTCCTGACTATATCACTGTGCCGCCACCTCTGGTGGGTCTGTCCTGGTGGTGGGACAAGACATACCCAGTGTTGGTGATGGAGGAGTTTGGGACATTGGCTGAAAGGTATGATTCTGTGAGTATGACTATGTCAGGCTGTTGATTGACTAGTCTGTGGGGCAGCTCTCCCAATTTTGTCACAAGTTCCCATTTGTTAGCAAGGAAGACTTTGCAGGGCCGACTGGGCTGGGTGTGCCGTTGTCGTGTCTGAATCCACTACAGATTGCAGATGAAAAGCTTTAGAAGTAAAACCAGGGAAACTGGAAGCCTGAAATCAAAAGCATATAGCAGTTCAACCAGTACTTTTGTCTACCTCAGAACACTACCGAATTTCAGGCGATGTCAGTTACCTGGACCAATATGTCGAGGAACCAACCAGAGATCAGGCCATCTTAGACTGGGTATAATGTAATGAGAAAGGATTAATTAGCAATCTTGTTGTACGAAGCTCCTTGGGTCGGAACAATCATAATATGATAGAATTCTTCATTAAGATGGAGAGTGAAGTAGTTGACTCAGTGACTAGGGTCCTGAATTTAAATAAAGGAAACTACGATGGTATGAGGCGTGAGTTGGGTAGGATTGATTGGGGAATGTCACTCAAAGGGTTGACGGTGGATAGGCAATGGCAAATATTCAAGGACCACATGGATGAACTACAGAATTTGTTCATCCCAGTTTGGCATAAAAATAAAACAGAAAAGGTGACCCAGCCGTGGCTAACAAGGGAAATTAGGGATAGCATAAGACCCAAGGAGAGGACATATAAATTGGCCAGAAAAAGCAGTAAACCTGAGGATTGGGAGCAGTTTAGGATTCAACAAAGGAGGACAAAGGGATTAATTAAGAAGGGGAAAATAAAATATGAGAGTAAGCTTGCAGGGAACATAAAAACTGACTGTAAATGCTTTTATAGATATGTGAAGAGAAAAAGATTGGTGAAGTCAAGCGTAGGTCCCTTGCAGTCAGAATCAGGGGAATTTATAATGGGGAACAAAGAAATGGCAGACCAATATACATATTTTGTTTCTGTCTTCACAAAGGAGGACACAAATAACCTCCCAGAGATGTCAGGGAACATAGGGTCTGATGAAAGGGAGGAACTGAAAGAAATCAGTATTTGTAGGGAAATGGTGTTAGGGAAATTGATGGGATTGAAGGCCAATAAATCCCCAGGGCCTGATAATCAACATCCTAGGGTACTTAAGGAAGTGGCCCTAGAAATAGTAGATGCATTGCTGATCATCTTCCAACATTCGATGGAATCTGGAACAGTACCCATGGATTGGAGGGTAGCTAATGTTACCCCACTATTCAAAAAAGGTGGTAGAGAGAAAACAGGGAATTACAGACCGGTAAGCCTGACATCGGTAGTGGGGAAAATGCTAGACTCCATTATAAAAGATGTAATAGCAGACCACTTGGAAAACAGTGACAGGATCGGACAAAGTCAACATGGATTTACAAAATAACAACAGAAAATGCTGGAAAAACTCAGCAGGCCAGGCAACATCCGTGGAGAGAAATTAGAGTCTACGTTTCGGGTCTAACACTTTTTCAAAACTGGAAAGGAAATGAAATAGATCGAAAGGCAGGGCAGCGGTCTATTTCATTTCCTTTCCAGTTTTGAAAAAGGGTTAGACCCGAAACGTCGACTCTAATTTCTCTCCACAGATGTTGCCTGGCCTGCTGAGTTTTTCCAGCATTTTCTGTTGTTATTTTGGATTTCCAGCATCTGCAGTGTTTTGCTGTGGATTTACAAAAGGGAAATCGTGCTTGACTAATCTACTGGAATTTTTTGACGACGTAACTGGTAAAATAGATAAGGGAGAACCAGTGGATGTGGTGTATTTGGACTTTCAAAAGGCTTTCGATAAGGTCCCGCATAAGAGATTAGCGTGTAAAGTTAAGGCACATGGGATTGGGGGCAAGGTATTGACTTGGATAGAGAACTGGTTTGCAGACAGAAAAGAAAGAGTTGGAATAAATGGGTCTTTTTCCGAGTGGCAGGCAGTGACTAGTGGGGTACCGCAGGGATTGGTGCTTGGACCCCAGCTATTCACAATATATATTAATGATCTAGACAAGGGAACTAGATGTAATATCTCCAAGTTTGCCGATGACACAAAGCTGGGTGGGCATGTGTGCTGTGAGGAGGATGCCGAGAAACTCCAGGATGATTTGGATAGGTTGGGTGATTGGGCAGAAGCATGGCAGATGCAATATAACGTGGATGAATGCGAGGTTATCCACTTTCGTGTCAAAAACAGGAAAGCAGATTATTATCTGAATGGCAATAGATTGGGAGAAGGGGAAGTGCAATGAGACCTGGGCGTCCTTGTGCACCAGTTGCTGAAGGTAAGCATGCAGGTGCAGCAGGCGGTTAAGAAGGCAAACGGTATGTTGGCCTTCGTAGCGAGAGGTTTGAGTGCAGGAGCAAGGCTGTCTTGCTGCAGTTGTACAGGGCCTTGGTGAGACCACATCTTGAGTATTGTGTGCAGTTTTGGTTGCCTTATCTGAGGAAGGATGTTCTTGCCATGGAAGGAGTTCAGCGAAGATTCACCAGGCTGATACCTGGGATGGCAGGAATGACGCATGAGGAGAGATTGGGTTGATTGGGCTTATACTCGCTGGAGTTTAGAAGAATGAGAGGGGATCTCATTGAAACTTATAAAATTCTGACAGGACTGGACAGACTGGATGCAGGAAGGATGTTCCCGATGGTCGGGGAGTCCAGAACCAGGGGTCACAGTCTAAGGATAAGGGGTAGGCCATTTAGGACAGAAATGAGGAGGAATTTCTTCACCCAGAGAGTGGTGAACCTGTGGAATTCTCTACCACAGAAGGCAGTGGAGGCCAATTCATTAAATATATTCAAGAAGGAGTTGGATATATTTCTTAAGGCTAAAGGGATCAAGGGATATGGGAAGAAAGCAGGGACAGGGTACTGAATTTGGATGATCACCCATGATCGCATTGAATGACGGAGCAGGCTCGAGGGGACGAATGGCCTACTCCTGCGCCTATCTTCTATGTTTCTATGTTACCACGGAAGCTAGACAACCTGGCGCCGTCCAGTTCTTAAAGGGTAGGGGCCATCCTATTGGCCAGCCACACCCTGCTCATTGCAGCCTTGAATCACGGCCTGCAGAGACCTCTGAAGCAATTGTGTTGGAAGCACTAATGGATAGGCCCAGGGAAAGAGCTCGGCACTTAGGAACCTCAAAAGTGGTGCTGAGGAGCAAAACTCCTTAGGACAGTGCTAAATCTCTCCAGACATCTCTGAACCTGCGTGTACCAAAAACTTTGCCAACAAGACAAAGGCAGGAAGCGCCCGCCTTTAAATAGCGCTCCCCCAGCCCCTTCCCGACTTGAAAACGTTCCCCTCTACCTGTCGTTCCTAGCGTAAGGCGCTAAGGTAGGGGGCGCAACTCAATATCCGGACTGGGGCGTTGCACACTCGACTGACGTCACGATCTGCGGGCGCAGGAGATCGTGGCAGCAGTGTTTAGTGCCGCTGCAAAATGGCTGGTCAATTTCGCGAGCGGCGCTTAAATCACCGCCCTTGGGCGCTAAGTTCCTAACGCCCCATTAGCGACCCCCGGAGGCACTAACGGGAGATGCTAACCAACCGAATCTTTACCCCAAAAAAATTCTTTAACGTTAAAATTGATTGATTCCAATCACATTTTTTTAAAAGTCGGGACTAATAGGGGCATAGTTTCTGTAGAATCATAGAAGAGTACAGCACACAAGGAGGCCATTCGGCCCATCGAGTCTGTGCCATCTGACGCAATTCCTTAATGAACCTGTACTTAAATTCCTCTGTGTGTGTTTTACTGCAGGCATTAACCCTGTTATCCCCAAGGAGTGGCGGAGAATCTCTAATACAGTGATAGCAGCACAGTTACAGTGGTCTGGAAGCCCTGACTACTAAAAGTTGCTCATGATAACAAATAAATTCCCATCGGCCACTGTGCCGCCCAGAAATTGGTCAAGGGATGTGGTGGACCTGTTAGTGAAGTTTCTCATTTAATTTGCTGCACAGGTTCTTTGTACAGTCATGATTAATGTTTTCAAACTTTGTCTGTATTTTCAGTCCAGCACCCGGATGTGCACAGAAAAGCCAGCTGAGCCCAGAGGTACGGATCTTGATGGAGGAGAAAGAACAGGCACTGCTGGCTTTTCAGGAAACAATCCAGGTAGGAACATAGAATGAGAAAGTGCTAATCAATAATCTTGTGGTAAAGGGGCCTTTAGGGACAAGTGACCATTATATGATTGAATTTTATATTAAGTTTGAGAGTGATGTAGTCCAATCTGAAACTAAGGTCATCAATCTAAACAGAGGAAACTACAAGGGTATGAGCGACAAGTTGGCCATGGTAGATTGGGAGACTACACTAAAAGGTATGAAGGTGGACATACAATGGCTAACATTCAAGGAAATAATGTATAATTTGCAACAAACATATATTCCTCTAGGTCATAAAAACCTAAAAGGAAAAGTGATCCAACCATGGCTAACAAAAGAAATTAAAGCTAGTATTAAATCAAAGGAGGAAACTTATAAAGTTGTCAGAAAAAGCGGTCAGCCTGAGGATTGGGATCTTTTTAGAAATCAGCAAAGGGGGACCAAGAATATGATAAAGAAAGGGAAAATGAAATATGAGCGCAAACTAGTGAAAAATATTAAAATGGATTGTAAAAGCTTCTATAGGTATGTGAAAAGGAAAAGCCTGGCGAAGGTAAATGTAGGTCCTTTACAGTCTGAGACGGGAGAATTTATAATGGGGAATGAGGAAATGGCAGAGAAATTAAATAAATACTTTGTTTCTGTCTTCACGGAGGAAGACACAAAAAACCTTCCAGAAATATGAGAAAACCAAGGGTGTGGCAAGAATGAAGAACTTAAAGAAATTATTAGTAAAAAAACAGTACTAGCAAAATTAATGGATTAAAAGTCGATAAATCTCAAGGACAGGATGACCGACATCCTAGGGTTTTGTAAGAGGTGGCCATTGGGATAGTGGACGCATTGGTTGTCAGCTTCCAAAATTCTATAGATTCTGGAACGGTTCCTGCAGATTGGAGGATAGCAAATGTAACCCCGCTATTTAAGAAAGGTGGGAGAGAGAAAACGGGGAACTACCGACCTGTTAGCCTCACATCAGTAGTTGGGAAAATGCTGGAATCTATTATAAAGGATGCAATAACTGGACACTTATATACCAGCATGGATTGAGAATTGATTAACAGACAGAAAACAAAGAGTAGGGATAAACGGGTCTTTTTCAGGATGGCAGGCTGTGACTAGTGGTGTACCACAAGGATCGGTGCTTGGGCCCCAGCTATTCACAATCTATATCAGTGATTTGGATGAGGGGACTAAAAGTAACATTTCCAAATTTGCTGATGACACAAAGGTAGGTGATAGTGTCAGTTGTGAAGAGGATGTGAAGAGACTTCAAGGGGATCTCGACAGGTTCAGTGAGTGGGCAAAAACATGGCAGATGGAATATAATGTGGATAAATGTGAAGTTATCCACTTTGGTAGAAAAAGCAGAAAGGCAGAGTATTTCCTAAATGGTGAAAGATTGGGGAATGCAGATGCTCAAAGGGACCTGGGTGTCCTTGTACATGAGTCACTGAAAGTGAATGTGCAGGTGCAGCAAGCCATTAGGAAGACAAATGGTATGCTGGCCTTCATTACAAGAGGATTGAGTACAGGAGTAAAGAAGTCTTACTCCAATTATATAGGGCCTTGGTGAGACCACACCTGGAGTACTGTGTACAATTTTGGTCTCCTTACCTAAGGAAGGATATACTTGCCATAGAGGGAGTGCAACAAAGGTTCACGAGATTGATTCCTGGGATGGCGGGACTGTCGTATGAGAAGAGATTGAGTAAACTAGGCCTGTATTCTCTTGAATTCAGAAGAATGAGAGGGGATCTCATTGAAGCATTCAAAATTATTACAGGGCTTGATAGGGTGGATGCTGGGAGAATGTTTCCCTTGGCTGGGGAGTCGAGAACCAGGGGCCACAGCCTCAAGATAAAGGGTAGGCCATTCAGGACTGAAATGCAAGAAATTTCTTCACACAGAGGGTGGTGAATCTTTGGAATTCTCTACCCCAGAGGGCTGTGGAGGCTCAGTCATTGGGTATATTCAAAACAGAAGTTGATAGATTTCTGACTAGTAAGGGCATCAAGGGATATGGCGATAGGGCCGGTGAATGGAATTGAGGCAGAAGATCAGCCATGATCTCATTGAACGGCGGAGCAGGCTCGAAGGGCCGAATGGCCTAATCTTGCTCCTATTTCTTATGTTCTTATAGGAACCGAAGTTGGCCATTCAACCCCTCTAGCCTGTCCACCATTCAATTAGATCATGGCTGATCTATACCATCTCCATCTACCCATCTTGGTTCCGTAACCCTTAATACCCTTGCCTAACAAAACTCTAGCAATCTCAGTTAAGAGATTTTCGATTGAGCCCCCAGCCTCAACAGCTTTTTGGGGAAGAGAGTCCCAGATTTCCACTGCCCTTTGTGTGAAGAAGTGCTTGCTGACATCAGCCCTGAATGTCCTAACTCTCTAATTTTACGGTTATGCCCCCTTGTTCTGGACTCACCCCACCGGAGGAAATAGTTTCTCTCTAACTACCCTATCAACCCCTTTAATCATCTCATTAGATTATCACTTAATCTTCTTTACTCAAGGGAATACAAGCCTAGTCTATGCAACTTGTCCTCATAATTTACCAGGCATAGAATAGATTTAAGCCATGCAGCTCCTTTTATTTATTGCTTCATGGGATGTGGGTGACCCTGCCAAGGCAGATATCATTGCCCGATCCTAGTTGCCCTAAGAAAATGGTGTGGGCTGCCTTCTCAGCTGCTTCAGTCCTGCTTATTGCTGAACTTTGTAGCGATTGTTGACAACTAAGAAGCTTGCCCGTCCCAAAGCGCTTCACAACCAATGAAGTACTTTTGAAGTGTACTCCCTGTTGTAATGTAGGAAACGCGGCAGCCAATTTGCGCACAGCAAGCTCCCACAAACAGCAACGTGATAACGATCGGATAATCTGTTTTTTAGTGATGTTGGCCGAGGGGTAAATATTGGCCCCAGGACACCGGGGAGAACTCCCCTGCTCTTCTTCGAAATAGTGCCCTGGGATCTTTTATGTCCAGCTGAGAGGGGAGACAAGGCTTTGGTTTAACGTCTCATCCGAAAGACTTTCATTATTCTGTATCACGTCTCCTCTGCAGTCTTCTCCAGCCAGAGTAAGTTCCGCCGCCTGAGCCTTTCTTCATCACGTAGAAAGAAAGAAAGAACTTGTATAATGCCCTCAGGACGTGCTAAAGCGCTTTTCAGCCAATGGAGTACATTTTTTTGAAGTGTAGTCACTGTTGTGATACATAGAAACATAGAAACGTAGAAGATAGGAGCAGGAGTAGGCCATTCGGCCCCTCGAGCCTGCTCCGCCATTCAATGAGATCATGGCTGATCATCCAAATTCAGTACCCTGTCCCTGCCTTCTCCCCATATCCCTTGATCCCTTTAGCCTTAAGAAATATATCTAACTCCTTCTTGAATATATTTAATGAACTGGCCTCCACCGCCCTCTGTGGTAGAGAATTCCACAGGTTCACCACTCTCTGGGTGAAGAAATTCCTCCTCATTTCAGTCCTAAATGGCTTACCCCTTATCCTTAGACTATGACCACTGGTTCTGGACTCCCCGGCCATCAGAAACATCCTTCCTGCATCTAGTCTGTCCAGGCCTGACAGAATTTTATAGGTTTCGATGTTGTAACTGAGGCCCTGAGATCTGGGGTGATGTCGATACTGCTGTTTTAAATGTAGCCTGAGTATTGTGTTTCAGATTCTGCAGGTGAAAGTTCGGCGACTGGAGCATCTTCTGTACCTGAAGGACGTCCGAATCGACGACCTCACGCGGCGCGTGCATCAAGCTGAACAAAGATGAATGGGGCCTTTTCTCCCTCCTTTCGTTTCGGCCATGACAACTGTATTCAGATCAGTGTTTAAAAAAAAATAATGATGAAAGCAAAAATCTCCAATATTTACCAGCCTGACTGAAAATGTATAGCCGGGTGCTCAGTGGGAATTATGAGCCCAGCCTCAGTGGCAGCAGCTATTTGACAGTGGGGTGCATCACAACCAAGCCCGAACCTATCCTCAGCTGACATCGACACACATGCACCTTGCAGCTTGGGTTACTGGATTGTGACGAGGATTTACCCCTGTATAGTCCAGTACACTGAGGCTGATTATAGAACCCTTGCAGCAGTGTAGCTGAGATAATCTAACTGCGCATTTAGAATGATTAGCTGCAGGGCCTCACTCATGTACACTTTGTTCCACACTGCGGTAATGGGACCTACTGATTGCGTCGAGTTTTCAGCTCTCATTTTAGCTATTATTACAGTAATAGTTACTCAGATCACAAGATGGACACCGAGGAGGAAGGCCATTTTACTCACCCTAAATAATTGCTTCGGAAAGTCACTGCAAATTTCCCCATCATACCCGCTGACCGTTCAGAAAATGATTCCAGGGTTTTTGCCTCCACTGCCTCACCTGGAAGTCCAAGTGTTGGCCAGGCTGCGTGAAGGAAGAACTTCCTGGCATCCGACCTCAATCAGTTTTCAGCTAATTTGAGTCTGTGCCTCTTGTCTGCATTGCCACTGTTTAGTTTGAAGTCATCTTGCGGGTTTATAGAATCATAGAATAGTACAGCACAGAAGGAGGCCATTCGGCCCATCGAACCTGTGCCGGCTCTTTCGAAGAGCAATCCAGTTAGTCCCGCTCCCCCATTCTTTCCCCATATCCCTGCAATTTTTTCTCCTTCAAGTATTAACCAGTTCCCTTTTGAAGGCTACTATTGAATCTGTATCCACCACCCTATCAGGTAGTGTATTCCAAATCCTAACCACTCGTTGCATTAAAAAGTTTTTCCTCCGGTCGCCTCTTGTTCTTTTTTACAATCACCTTAAACCTGTGCCCTCTGGTTATTGACCCTTCAGCCAATGGAAAGTTTCTCTTTATTTACTCTATCTAAACTCTTTATAATTTTAAACACTTCTATCAAATCGCCTCTTAGCCTTCTCTGCTCCAAGGAGAACAACCCCAGCTTCTCTCCAGTCTATCCACATACGCGTAATCCCTCATCTCTGGGACCATCCTAGTAAATCTCTTTGGTACCCTCTCCAAAGCCTTTGCGTCCTTCCTAAAATGTGGTGCCCAGAATTGGACACAATACTCCAGCTGGGGCCAAACTAGTGTTTTATACAGGTTCAGCATAACTTCCTGGCTTTTCTACTCTATGCACTTCTATGAGGTCACCAGTTGGTCACTTCCTTTCAAGGCTGAAAAGAACAAGTTTCTCCCAGACTAATATTCCTCCCTCAACCAATATTACCAAGGAAATTGTTGCTGTTTGACAGATCTTGCTCTATACAAAATGGCTGCCACATTTGTCTCCAATACTTCACTACAAAGTCATTCATGGTATGCGAAGCGCCTTGAGACATTGGGAGGTGAGGGGGGCGGGGGCGAACCCAGACCAAAGGTGACTCGCAATATATATATGGGGCCCAGAGGAGCAGTCCTGCTCCACCTGACCCCACATCGATATGTGAAACCTAACCTATCCCAGGGCCTCTCTGGCTGGGCTGTTCAGTCCAGAAATAGCAATCTTGGTACGTCATAGGACCCTGATTAGCATCTTAAACCGCCTGAATCGGCGCCTCTTTGGCCGCCCAGCAGTCGACCCCGGGGAACATTGCCATGGCGACGGCAGCAACAGGGCGGTAGGTCACGGCCCAGTATTTCCGCGGTGCTTCCGCTACCTGAATATTCGTCTCTATATGTGACTCCCGCGACTCCATGGAACTCACATATGCGATCTGCAATGACGAACGAGCAGAACACGCCCCTGTGCTGGGAATATCCCTTAACTCCAATTAGCACGGAGTATAATCATAGTGAAGTAATAATTGGAAGCCTTTTTTCTTGCACACATAAGTAGGTGATCAGCAGAACCCACCCTTCCTTCTCTATCTCCAACTCCCAATTGCCAGTTCCTGCAAGTCACAAAGCACTCGCAACCTTTAGACAAGAGTGTGTTGTGGTCCCACTCAGAACCACAATACGTGCTTCATTTAACAAGTTACCATTGAGTTTCTTGTATACCGCCAGTGTGGAGCAGAATATGTTATTTTTAGTAAATTCAGTTTGTTGCGGCGTTTAAATATGAATCCCTTCACGAATCAGCTGCTATAAAGAATAATGATTACGATTGCTTTTTCTATCCGTTTATGTTTGTTTAATTTGTTTACGATGAATGCCGAGGACACCGTTGATAGTATTAGCTTCGAGGAGTAACTGAGCCCAACATTGTGTAGGAGCTGAATTAACATTAGTAGAGGATATAATCATTAAATGCGGGGGGGGGCGGTGGAATTGGAGGAATTCCTTTAGTTTAGATTTCTCAGACATCTTTTTGAAAAAATATAATTTATGTATTTGAATACAATAAAAACACGTGCATTTTGCACCCGTCACATTTTCTGTGTCACACTTCTTTGTCACACCTAATTATAGGCAAATATCAGGCAGCTGATTAGCACATATGCTAATTTCAAGTGAGTCTGACCTGAAGTTGACTTTGAGCACAGTAATTGCACCTTGTAGCCTGAGAGGGACATACAACTACACTTTAGCAGGAGAATAATACACTGTGCATTACACGGTCTAATAAGTCCTGCCCTTATAAAACAGCACATCTTCTGACTTGCAGTGAGCAGCATCATGAGAGATCCGCTGGTAATATCAATGGCGTAACATCCAATTTGCCAGGAGCATTCCTCACCCTCGGGTGTCACAGTTTTAACATGCTGCAGCAGTGCAGGTGAAAATTACCCCCAAAATGTCTTGCTCAAATAGAGAGCCATGAATCATGTTGGTTCTCCTTGCTGCTACGCCACTGTAGTGATGTCATTGACAGAGCAGCTGCACTAATTACAGTGGGAGCTATGATTTCAGATCAGTCTGGGTCATTAGTTATCTTTTGGCCCCCATTTTAACTCCAGGTGGATTCCCAGCTCAGGCCTGAGTTAAAATTACAGTGGGGACTCAATTATGTCATCAGGCCGCAACATGCATATGTAAAGAAGGACCCCCATTGGCTCCGGGCGCGTGTCCTTGCTGCCTGCTCAGGAGAGCAGGTTAAAATTACAGATGTTGCGATCATGGCAGCTTTCGGACAGGCAAGAGCCAGGGCGATTTTAACTGCCTACCCGCCAGGTGTCTGCTGAGCGAGTAGGGTTAAAATCACCCCTGCTTCTGAACTGTCTTCTCTGAACTAATATTTTTATAATTACATTTTTTTCCAACAAACAATGGGTTAAGGCTTCTAATAAAAAGTATTGTGGCCCACCCCACCCCCCCCAACAGACTTCCCTTCCTCTTTATGTATCTGTGAATTGAGCTCCCTCACAATCCAGGGTTCAGGGATGAAATGGTATTAATGTTTAGGTATGTTGTATGGTCTTCTGCTGTTAAAGCTTCTTGTTGTAAAAGGATTACCAAATGTGGAGCATTACATGAGCACCATTGATTTAATGACTTTGGATTGAAACTTGAGTTGCAATAATTAGAAATAATTTTCTCACTATCTGACAATTTACATTCATAAAATGTACGATTTTCATGGATGTACACAAAATGGGATGGTAATATGTAATTGATTTAGAATTGTTTGTCAACATTTTAAAAAGTTACTGTTTTGATGTAAAACCATATTTAACCATATTATGATCTAAATACTTTAAATAAATGTTTCCTAAGAATCCCAAATAATCCTTCAATCATAATTTAAGATTATTTCTTAATAATGTTTCTGCTCATCAAAGTGAGTGGTAGTAATGCTGTGAAATGGACTGTGACATTCTTTCATTTCCCACATCAGTTATCCTGTGAGCTCGCTCAGTGAGATTGTCAATTTAGTGTTGAATTAAGCAGAGTTTGCATTGTGCATCCAGGTCTATTTGGAACTTGGTTCAAACTGCTTCAAACTCAATTCACATAGAATGTTTACAATCAGGAGATGGAGGCAACTTTCTCCCTCCCGCACTCTCTACCACCCCATTCCTTCCCGACCCCAGTCGCAGATGTGAAAGGTCAGTGTAATCCACCCAGTGAATTAGACCTGAATGAATGACAGCGAAATTGTCAGCGTTCGCCGTCATTACCCCTCCAAAACTGACCGTAACTTCAGGATTTAGCGCATGTGCAGATAAAACGGAAATTGTCGAAGTGCGCCGGTGGTGGAGGGAGTAAATGTTTAAGGTGGTGGATGGCTGCCAATCAAGCGGGCTGCTTTGTCCTGGATGGTGCCGAGCTTGCTGAGTGTTGTTGGAGCTGCACTCATCCAGGCAAGACGAGAGTACTCCTTATTTGTGTCTTGTAGATGGTGGAAAGGCTTTGGGGAGTCAGGAAGTGAGACACTCGCCACAGAATACCCAGCCTCTGACCTGCTCTTGTTGTATTTATGTGGCTGGCCCATTTAAGTTTCTGGTCAATGGTGATCACCAGGATGTTGATCACAGAATCACAGAAACCCCACAGTGCAGATAGAGGCCATTTCGGCCCATCGAGCCTGCACCGACACATATCCCACCCGATCCCCGTAACCCCTACACCAACACATGTCCCACCCTATCCCTGTAACCCCACGTATTTAATCCCCCTAACACTAAGGGTCAATTTATCATAGCCAATCAACCTAACCCGCACATCTTTGGACTGTGGGAGGAAACCGGAGCACCCGGAGAAAACCCACGCAAACACGGGGAGAATGTGCAAACTCCACACAGACAGTCGCCCGAGGCCGGATTCGAACCCGGGTCTCTGGCGCTGTGAGGCAACAGTGCTAACCACTATGCCACCGTGCTGCCGTGATCCCCATGTTGGGGATTCGGCGATGGTAATGCCGTTGAATGTTAAGGGGCGGTGGTTAGATGCTCTCTTGTTGGAGATAGTCATTGCCTGGCACTTGTGTGGCGCGAATATTACTTGCCACTTATCAGCCTTAATGTCATTCGAGTCTTGCTGCATGCGGGCATGGACTGCTTCATTATCTGAGGAGTTGTGAATGGAATTGAACACAGCGCAATCTTCAGCGAACATCTCCACTTCTGACCTTATGATGGAGAGAAGGTCATTGATGAAGCAGCTGAAGATGGTTGGGCCTAGGACACTGCCCTGAGGAACTCCTACAGCGATGTCCTGGGAATGAGATGATTGGCCTCCAACAACCACAACCATCTTCCTTTGTGCTAGGTATGACTCCAGCCAATGGAGAATCTTTCCCCTGATTTCCCATTTACTTCAATTTTACTAGGGCTCCTTGATGCCACACTCGGTCAAATGCTGCCTTGATGTCAAGGGCAGTCACTCTCACCTCACCTCTGCAATTCAGCTCCTTTGCCTATGCCTGTAATGAGGTCTGGAGCCGAGTGGTCCTGGCAGAACCCAAACTGAGCATTGGTGAGCAGTTTATTGGTGCTGCTTGATAGCACTGCCGATGACACCTTCCATCACTTTGCTGATGATTGAGAGTAGACTGATGGGGCGGTAATTGGCTGGATTGGGTTTGTCCTGCTTTTTGTGGACAGCACATTCCTGGTCAGTTTTCCACATTGTTGGATAGATGCCAGTGTTGTAGCTGTACTGGAACAGCTTGGCTAGAGGCGTGGCTAGTTCTGGAGCGCAAGTCTTCAGCACGACAGCCGGGATATTGTCGGGGCCCGTAGCCTTTGCTGTATCCAGTGCGCTGAGTCATTTCTTGATCTCACGTCGAGTGAATCGAATTGGCTCCCCAGTTCGGGCTCGTTTTGGGACTGGATCAATGTCCATTGCAGCTGAAACTGGGCACGGACACAATCTACCCGAGCCGGGTCCCACGACGACTCTTATTTTGAGCCTTGCACACAACTGTTTCTACAAGCAGAAGGACAAAATTCATAACTTTGTGACTAAAGTTGCATGGCTGTTCTCGAACACGTTTTTGCACAAGACTAAGTGGTGTATTCCACATCCCAAGAACAAAGCAAAACATTTCATCAGTGGGTATCAACACATCATATGAGGGGCTAACCAGTTGAGTAGGTTGCCAGCTGGGTTTATAGAATCATACAGCACAGAAGGAGATGTGGTTGCAATATGGCGAAGGTTGGGAACTAAATATTCCAGGATACTTAACTTTTGGAAGAGATAGGCAAAATGGGAAAGGAGGACGGCTAGCCCTGATAATAAAGGATGGGATAAAGACAGTAGAGAGAAAGGGTCTTAGCTCCGAAAATCAAGAAGTAGAACCAGTTTGGGTGGAGCTAAGAAACAGCAAGGGGCAGAAAACATTGGTGGGAGTTGTTTATAGGTCCCCAAACAGTAGTTGTAATGTAGGGCAGAGTATAAATCAGGAAACCCCACAGGAAAAGTGGTCTAACCGTGGCTAACAAGAGAAGTTAAAGATAGTATTAGATCAAAGGAAGAGGCTTATAATGTTGCCGAAAAGAGTAATAAGCCTGAGGATTGGGATTTTGGAATTCAGCAAAGGAGGACCAAGAAATTGATAAAGAAAGGGAAAATAGAATATGAGAGTAAACTAGCGAGAGACATAAAAACAGATTGTAAAAGCTTCTATAGGTATGTAAAAAGGAAAAGATTAGCAAAAGTAAATGGGGGTCCCTTAGAGGCTGAGACAGGAGAAATTATAATGGGGAATAAGGAAATGGCAGAGAAATTAAACAAAAACTTTGGGCTCAATTTTAATAGCTCTGTGGAGGCGGATTTGGATGCTGGTCTGTAGAGAAAATCAGAAAAAATGGCTTCAGACACACAACCCGCCTCCATCCCGCCCCCACCTGATTTTCATGAGTGTCTGTTCAGTCACTCCCAAACTGACCCGACTAGAACTGGGACAGGTAGTTAAGGCAGTTGACAGCCTGTTAATTGCCTTTCTAATCCTATTTTCATAGTGGTTTCCCATTTTCGTGCTTCTGGCTCCTGTTTCGCGACTTGTCAGAAGCAGGCCAGGTTTAAGGAGATGAGTTGCTGGAGGACATGATTTGTATGCATTGGTGGAGCGCTTTTAAAGCACCCCTGAAACATGGCTGACATTCAAATGCAACAACTTTGCTGTTGTAGGTATGGGATAAGATTTTGCACATCTACTGACCTTGTGACTGTTCAAGCTGACACCCATCTGCAGTGTGACATGAATGGAATCATTTCAGGCCACTTTGACTGCGTTTGCAAGCTTGTTGCCTCAAATGAAATCTATAGAAAGGGGATGGGAAAATGTTATGCCCGCTCATCCTGGTCCTCATAATCGTCGGAGAAGCAGCCGCGTGGCTCGACGCAGATCTTCCTGGGAAGTGGTGTAGGAGGACGACGACGGATGCCTTGCATGCCCTGTTGTGACCAATGCAGCATCCCTCCAGTTCACTGTTGCCCATCAAGCAGGTATGCACACTACCACGCCACATTAACATAAGCTTACTCTTTAACCGTAGATGGCTACCATATGGCTCTGTAATTGCAGGCGACACTTGTCCAATGTCATACTTCATCTCTGCTATACCCTGTTATTTCCTATCACTTTACAAAAGCAAGTCGCCCTGAGCCCTCAAAGCACTTTTGCCATTTCCCAGAACACATAGGCCACACAATCAACTGTTTGCCATAATTTTTCTGTTACGCATGACAAAAGGATAATAAACCAGCAACAGTCAGAAAAAAAAGATAAATCACCCAAGTGACTCCCCTTGTGACTAGAGGCGCTTATTCTTTCTCTTACGTGTGCTTCTACATGGTGCTTCCCCTGTGGCTTCAGCAGATGTGGAGGCACCTTGCTGACTCAGACGCTGCACCTGCTTAGATGCCTTTGGCGGGGATCCTCTGGCTTTGGGAGCCTGGGAGGGCTCTTCAACAGTCTGCTCTTCCTGCGGCTGTGCAGGAGCTGGAACGGCCATCTCAGTTGTCTCCGCAAAGTGGGTCTCTGACCGAGGGCTCCGCAGTGACACGGTCGTGTAAACACTTTGAGAGGACCCCACACTTCCTTCTGTCCTGCCAACAACATCCCTCTCATGGGTCAACTGCACCTCAGTGCTGGCAAGTGGCTGGAGAGCACCTTGCTGCACTTCAGGAGGAACATGAGGACCCGTATCTGCACTGGCAGTCCTCATCAAAAGGTCGTCCATGGAGCTCTGGTCGCTCTGCTCAATAGCTACCCATCGCTCCTCCAGAGATGTCATTCTCTTCTTAACAGCCACTATGTTTTCCTGACACTGGTGACTTATTCCCTCCATGGCCATAGCCATCCTTTCCACTGAGGTTGCCATCCTTTCCACTGAGGTTGCCATCCTATCCATGGTGGTGCGTTCATGCGCCATTGCCTCCACTACGGCAGTGCTGATGTTAGAGATGGACTCCTCCATTCTCTCCACACTCGCACTAACCCTGGAGGCATACCCTTCCAGAGACTCCTGCACTTGTTCCTGTATTTCCCGAGACACTCTTTTTCTGGATGGCCCCAGAGGCAAAGCGGCTGCTTGCAGCTCAGCAGAGCTAGGAGAGTCCTGCGACCTGCACCGAAGACTCTCCACTGCTGTCGCTGTCTCCACCATCTGCTGATGCTCACTTGTGCACTGTGATAGACCACATGGCAACACTACTCTAACTCACGATGGCCCCACCGAGGTGTGCATTGCTGCGCTGGTGCTGGGTGCGCTGAGTCCTGGTGACGCTGCTCCCTCAGAGGCTTCAGGTTCCTCTGAGGAGTTGTCCGGCTCTTTGTCCTGGATCGTGGGGAGGGGGGCGCTCGATGGTTCTGTGGGAGAGTAAAGACATGATTTAGACATCTGATATTGATGTAGCAGACACATCCTTTTAAGCAGATGATACAACACAATTCTCTATGAACATCATATGCCATTGCATTCTGAGAGGAAGGTAACTCTATTATGTCACCAGCTTCCTCTAGTGAGCCCGTCTCTCCATCGCCCACTTCCAGGTCCTCGCCACCTCCAACAATCTCGTTTGCTGCCTCCTCAGCACTGATCAATGTTGCTAGGGTAGGTGTTCCTCCTCCAGTCTGTGCTCTCTCCCTTTTATTGTGGGCTATCTTTTCCTGCAAGGAGGGACACAAGCGATGTTTCAGCCACAATGATGGAGTGAGGGTCAATAATCCCTACCATGGAAGCTTTGAGGGAGACGAAGATGGGGTAGGATGCCAAGAGGAAGCTAGCTCCCTGTGCGTTGTTAGTTGTTGTCACTGAATGACAGTGAGAGCGAGTCTAAGGGGTGCATAGGCAGGATGCTGAAGTGATTCACTGCAGAGACAGAGATGGAGAGGAAAGGGTGGAAGTGAAGTAAGGGTAAGGTTGGATGTGAAGGAAGAGGCTTACAATGCAGAATGCTGGTGATGAGAAGAGAAGGGAAGCAGATTGAAGGCCAGTGAGATGGGAGACTCACTTTTGATGTTCGCACAAGATCATTAAACCTTTCTCGGCACTGGATCCATGAGCGTGAACATATGGATCTTGCACTTACCTCCGGCCATCAGGAGGGAAGAGAATCTCCCTGCGCCCTCTGACAGCATCCAAGAACTTGGAGTGAGTCTAAATCAATATCAATGAGTCTAGGGTTAGGCTAAATGGCAGCTTTAAAAGCAGCTGCTCTGATGGCATCGTCAGAGGCGGCCAGCCGACCCGATCACACTCATTGGACCGGCCAGCGCGCCCCCTTGAAATCAACAAGCTCATTGAATCAAAATCAGACATCAGCAGCTGATCCCGCCGGAAGCAATTCCGGAACCCGCCCACCTCACAATCCAACCCCACCCGCCTCGGGGATTAAAATCGAGCCCTTTGTGTCTGTCTTCACGGAAGAAGATGGAAGAAACTTCCCAGAAATAGTGGAGAACCAAGGGGTCTAGCAAGAATGAGGAACTGAAAGAAATTAGTATTTGTAAAAAAAATAGAACTGGAGAAATTAATGGGACTGAAAGACAATAAATCCCCTGGACCTGATGGCCTACATCCTAGGCTTTTGAAAGAGGTGGCTATAGAGATAATGGATGCATTGGTTGTCATTTTCCAAAATTCCATAGATTTTAGAATGGTTCCCGTAGATTGGAAGGTAGCAAATGTAACCCCACTATTTAAGAAAGGAGGGAGAGAGAAAACGGGGAACTACAGACCAGGTAACCTGACATCAGTAGTAGGGAAAATGCCAGAATCTATTATTAAGGAGGTGGTAACAGGGCACTTAGAAAGTAATACAGGAAACTCTCGATTTACCGGCACCTAAATAACCGGAAATCTCTGTTAACCGGCAAAATTCAGGAGTTGGTTCAGGTAAGTTTTACTTCATATTAGTGGCCGTTCCCGGATCTGTGGCTGTGTAACCGGGGTTCCTGAACCTGTTGCACCTGAATTCTTCATTAAGATGGAGAGCGAAGTAGTTGACTCAGAGACTAGGGTCCTGAATTTAAATAAAGGAAACTACGATGGTATGAGGCGCGAGTTGGGTAGGATTGATTGGGGAATTTCAGTCAAAGGGTTGACGGTGGATAGGCAATGGCAAACATTCAAAGACCGCATGGATGAACTACAGAATTTGTTCATCCCAGTTTGGCATAAAAATAAAACAAAAAAGGTGACTCAACCGTGGCTAACAAGGGAAATTAGGGATAGCATAAGATCCAAGCAGAAGACATATAAATTGGCCAGAAAAAGCAGTAAACCTGAGGATTGGGAGCAGTTTAGGATTCAAAAAAGGACAAAGGGATTAATTAAGAGGGGGAAAATAGAGTATGAGAGTAAGCTTGCAGGGAACATAAAAACTGACTATAAATGCTTTTATAGATATGTTAAGAGAAAAAGATTGGTGAAGTCAAGCGTAGGTCCCTTGCAGTCAGAATCAGGAGAATTTATAATGGGGAACAAAGAAATGGCTGACCAATTAAATACATATTTTGGTTCTGTCTTCACAAAGGAGGACACAAATAACCTCCCAGAGATGTCGGGGAACATAGGGTCTGATGAAAGGGAGGAACTGAAAGAAATCAGTATTTGTAGGGAAATGGTGTTAGGAAAATTGACGGGATTGAAGGCCGATAAATCCCCAGGGCCTGATAATCTGCATCCTAGGGTACTTAAGGAAGTGGCCCTAGAAATAGTAGATGCATTGCTGATCATCTTCCAACATTCGATAGAATCTGGAACAGTACCCATGGATTGGAGGGTAGCTAATGTTACCCCACTATTCAAAAAAGGTGGTAGACAGAAAATGGGGAATTACAGACCAGTAAGCCTGACATCGGTAGTGGGGAAAATGCTAATGTCCATTATAAAAGATGTAATAGCAGAGCACTTGGAAAACAGTGACAGGATCGGACAAAGTCAACATGGATTTACAAAAGGTAAATCGTGCTCGACTAATCTACTGGAATTTTTTGAGGGTGTAACTGGTAAAATAGATAAGGGAGAACCAGTGGATGTGGTGTATTTGGACTTTCAAAAGGCTTTCGATAAGGTCCCGCATAAGAGATTAACGTGTAAAGTTAAGGCACATGGGATTGGGGGCAAGGTATTGACTTGGATAGAGAACTGGTTGGCAGACAGAAAGCAAAGAGATGGAATAAACCGGTCATTTTCCGAGTGGCAGGCAGTGACTAGTGGGGTACCGCAGGGATCGGTCCTTGGACCCCAGCTATTCACAATATATATTAATGATCTAGACGAGGGAACTAGATGTAATATCTCCAAGTTTGCAGACGACACAAAGCTGGGTGGGCGTGTGTGCTGTGAGGAGGATGCCGAGAAACTCCAGTATGATTTGGACAGGTTGGGTGATTAAGCAGTAGCATGGCAGATGCAATATAACGTGGATAAATGCGAGGTTATCCACTTTGGTGTCAAAAACAGGAAGGCAGATTATTATCTGAATGGCAATAGGTTGGGAGAAGGGGAAGTGAAACGAGACCTGGGTGTCCTTGTGCACCAGTCGCTGAAGGTAAGCATGCAGGTGCAGCAGGCGGTTGAGAAGGCAAATGGTATGTTGGCTTTCGTAGCGAGAGGGTTTGAGTACAGGAACAAGGATGTCTTGCCGCAGTTGTACAGGGCCTTGGTGAGACCACATCTTGAGTATTGTGTGCAGTTTTGGTCACCTTATCTGAGGAAGGATGTTCTTGCCATGGAGGGAGTGCAGCGAAGATTCACCAGGCTGATACCTGGGATGGCAGGCATGACATATGAGGAGAGATTGGGTCGATTGGGCTAATACTCGTTGGAGTTTAGAAGAATGAGAGGGGATCTCATTGAAACATAAAATTCTGACAGGCCTGGACAGACTAGATGCAGGAAGGATGTTCCCGATGGTCGGGGAGTCCAGAACCAGGGGTCACAGTCTAAGGATAAGGGGTAAGCCATTTAGGACTGAGATGAGGAGGAATTTCTTCACCCAGAGAGTGGTGAACCTGTGGAATTCTCTACCACAGAAGGCAGTAGAGGCCAATTCATTAAATATATTCAAGAAGGAGTTAGATATATTTCTTAAGGCTAAAGGGATCAAGGGATATGGGGAGAAAGCAGGGACAGGGTACTGAATTTGGATGATCAGCCATGATCTCATTGAATGGCGGAGCAGGCTCGAGGGGTCGAATGGCCTACTCGTGCTCCTATCTTCTATGTTTCTATGTTTCTAAGCAACAGGGATGCCTGGATCTTGTGGCCGAGGTTGCTGCACCTGTTGCTGAGCAACAGGGACGCCTGGATCTTGTGGCCGGGGTTCCTGCACCTGTTGCTAAGCAACAGGGAAACCTGGATTTGTTGCTGCGTACGGAGCTCTCGTACCTTTTACTATACCTCTCTGTAATCCGGACTTTTTGATAAACCGGAACCACGCCAGTCCCGTCGGTACCAGATAAAAAAGAGCTTCCTGTAATAGGATTGGGCAGAGTCAACATGGATTTATGAAAGGGATATCGTGTTTGAGAAATCTGTTAAGAGTAACTAGCAGAATAGATAAGGGGGAACCAGTGGATGTGCTGCATTTGGATTTTCAGAAGGCATTCAATAAGGTGCCACACAAGAGGTTATTAAACAAAATTAGGGCTCATGGGATTGGGGGTAAGATACTAGCAAGGATTGAGGATTGGTTAACGGACAGAAAACAGAGAGTAGGCATAAACGGGTCATTTTCGGGTTGGCAGGCTGTAACTAGTTGGGTACCACAAGGATCAGTGCTTGGGCCTCAGCTATTCATAATCTATATCAATGTTTGGATGAGGGGACCAAAAGTAATATATCCAAGTTTGCTGATGATACAAAGCTGGGTGGGAATGTAAGTTCTGAGGAGGATGCAAAGAGGCTTCAAGGAGATATAGACATGTATATGGACTTTAGCAAGGCTTTTGATAAGGTTCCTCATGGCAGACTGGTCACGAAGTTAAAAACCCATGGGATCCAGGGCAAAGTGTCAAGTTGTATTCAAAACTGGCTCAGAGGCAGGAAGCAGAGGGTAATGGTTGATGGGTGTTTTTGTGACTGGAAGGCTGTTTCTAGTGGGGTTCCGCAGAGCTCAGTACTAGGCCCCTTGCTTTTTGTGGTATATATCAATGATCTAGACTTGAATATAGGGGGTATGATTAAGAAGTTTGCAGATGATACTAAAATCGGCTGTGTGGTTGATACTGAAGAAGGAAGCTGTAGACTGCAGGAAGATATCAATAAATTGGTCAGGTGGGCAGAACAGTGGCAAATGGAATTCAATCCAGAGAAGTGTGAGGTAATGCATTTGGGGAGGGCCAACAAGGAAAGGGAATACACATTAAATGGTAGGACACTGAGTAGTGTAGAGGAACAAAGGGACCTTGGAGTGCATGTCCACAGATCCCTGAAGGTAGCAGGCCAGGTAGATAAGGTGGTTAAGAAGGCATACGGAATGTTTGCCTTTATTAGCCATGGCATAGAATACAAGAGCAGGGGGGTTATGCTTCAACTGTATAAAACACTAGTTAGGCCTCAGCTAGAGTGCTGCGTGCAGTTCTGGTCACCACATTACAGGAAAGATGTGATTGCACTAGAGAGGGTACAGAGGAGATTTACAAGGATGTTGCAGGGAGTAGAGAATCTTAGCTATGAGGATAGACTGGATAGGCTGGGTCTGTTTTCCTTGGAAAAGAGGAGGCTGAGGGGAGACCTCATTGAAGTGTATAAAATTATGAGGGGCATAGATAAAGTGGATAGAAAGGACCTATTTCCCTCAGCAGAGGGGTCAAAAACCAGGGGGCACAGATTTAAAGTAACTGGTGGAAGGTTTAGAGGGGATTTGAGGGGAAATTTCTTCACCCAAAGGGTTGTGGGGGTCTGGAACTCACTGCCTGAAAGGGTGGTAGAGGCAGGAACCCTAACCACATTTAAAAAGTACTTGGATGTGCACTTGGGATGCTGTAACCTGCAGGGCTACGGACCAAGAGCTGGGAACTGGGATTAGGCTGGATAGCTCTTTGTTGGCCGGCGCGGACACGGTGGGCTGAAATGTCCTCCTTCCGTGCTGTAACTTTCGATGATTCTATGAGACAGGCTAAGTGAGTGGGCAAGAACACGGCAAATGGAATATAATGTGGAGAAATGTGAAGTTATCCACTTTGGGTGGAAAAATAGAAAAGCAGAATATTTTTTTAATGTAGAGAGATTGGGAAATGTTGGTGTTCAGAGAGACCTGGGTGTCCTTGTACACGAATCACTGAAAGTTAACATGCAGGTACAGCAAGCAATTAGGAAAGCAAATGGTATGTTGGCCTTTATTACAAAAGGAATTGAGTATAAGAGTAAAGACGTGTTACTGCAATTATATAGGGTGCGACCGCATCTGGAGTATTGTGTACAGTTTTGGTCTCCTTACCTAAGGAAGAACATACATGTCATAGAGGGAGTGCAACGAATTTTAACCAGATTGGTTCCTGGGATGAGGGGTGTTTTCCTATGAGGAGAGATTGAGTAGACTAGGCCTATATTCTCTAGAGTTTAGAAGAATGAGAGGTGATCTCATTGAAACATACAAAATTCTTACAGGGCTTGACAGGGTCGATGCAGGGAGGATGTTTCCCCTGGCTGGGGAGTCTAGAACCAGGGGTCACAGTCTCAGAATAAGGGGTCGGCCATTTCAGACTGAGATGAGGGGAGGTGGTGAATCTTTGGAATTCTCTACCCCAGAGGGCTGTGGAGGCTCAGTCGCTGAGTATATTCAAGACAGAGATCGATAGATTTTTCAATATTAAGGGAATCAAGGGATATGGGGATAGTGCAGGAAAGTGGAGATGAGGTAAAAGATCAGCCAAGACCTTTTTGAATGGCGGAGCAGGCTCGAGGGGCCGAATGACCTACTCCTGCTCCTAATTCTTATGTTCTTATGTAAGGAGGACATTCGGCCCATCGTGCCTCTGCCGGCTCTTTGGAAGAGCAATCCAATTAGTCCCACTCGCCCTGCTCTTTCCCCATAGCCCTGGAAAATTTTCCTTTTGAAGTATATATCCCTCTTGACAGTTACTGTTGAATCTGCATCTACCCAACTTTCAGGCAATGCATTCCAGATTCCAGAGTAAAATAATTTTACCTTATCACCCTGTTTTTTTTGTTAAATCTTAAGTCTGTGTCTTCTGGTTACCGGCCCTCCTGCCAGTATAAAAATTCATCATTAGCCAAATCTTTGTAAACATTTTTTTTTGCTACCAATTTCCCCCCTACATTTTCTGACTCGACCATTCTGTGAGGATCATTCTTCCTGTATGAGCCTAACAGGTTAATGTTGACAAGGTTGAGGGCAATCCTGTTCTTACCCTGCAGGTCTAGTCCTGTCCTTTGGAAAACCCTGGCTAATATTCAAGAGCAGGAATCCAGGCTAACTGAGAATCCCCATTGTATAAATTCTTATTGGCATGCAATTGAAACTAACTTGCCTTGAATCGAAGCCAAAAAAAAAAAAAAATTGGCAAATAGCCTTATTCTTGATAAACATTCAAACATTGCTCCTGGACATTTAGGTCTATTTACTCCCTGAAGCCAAGGCATTTGAAGATGTGAAATTTATCTTTTTAATTAAAAGGGTGTGAATTTTTATTTTAATTCATTGATGGGATGTGGGTCTCGCTGGCAAGATCAGCATTTATTGCCCATCCCTATGATTGCATGCTCTTTTCTCTAACTCATGACCCACAGCAATGCGTGGCTTTGATTTTATAAAGAACTTGCATTGATACACTACCTCAGCACATCCCGAAAACCCTTCATAGACAATTCATTGTTTTGAAGTATCATAGAAATAGAAATTTATGGCACAGGAGGAGGCCATTCGACCTATCGAGCTCGATTTTAATTCCCGAGGCGGGTTGGAGTCGGGTTGCATGGTGGGCGGGGTCCGGGGCCGCTACCGGCGGGATCAGCTGCTGATGTCCGATTTTGATTCAATGAGCTTGTTGATTTCAATGGGGCGCGCGGGCCGGCCCAATGAGAGGGATCGGGTCGGCTGACCGCCTCGAATGTCATCACAATAGCAGCTCCTTTTAAAGCTGCCTACCAGCCCGAGTCTTTCCATTGTGAATTCCTGGACTTGATTTAAACGCTATGACTTCTTCCAGAGGCAAGGCAGCTCCTCGGTTTAATGATGAGTCCCTCCAAGTTCTTGTGGATGCTGTCAGAGGGCGCAGGAGATTCTCTTCCCTCCTGATGGCCGGAGGAAGCCTCCTCAGCAGACCAAGGCAGCCTGGCTGCGCATTGCTCTTGAGGTGAGCGCAAGGTCCATTTATGCACGGTCGTGGATTCAGTGCCACAAGAGGTTTAATGATCTTGTGCGAACATCCCATCTCACTTGCCTTCACTCTGCTTTCCTTCTCTTCTCATCACCAGCACTCTGCGTTGTAAGCCTCCTCCTTCACATCCCACCTTACTCTTACTTCCCTTGCACCCTTTCCTCTCCATTTCTGTCTCTGCACTGAACCACTTCAGCATCCTGCCTATGCACCTCTTAGACTCACTCTCGCTGTCATGCAGTGACAACAACTAACAACGCACAGGGAGCTAGCTTCCTCTTGGCACCTTACCCCATCCTCGTCTCCCTCAGAGCTTCTATGGTAGGGATTATTGACCCTCACTCCATCACTGTGGCTAAAACACTGCTTGTGTCCCTCCTTGCAGGAAAAGATAACCCACAATAAAAGGGAGAGAGCACAGACTGGAGGAGGAACACCTACCCTAACCACATTGACCAGTGCTGAGGAGGCAGCAAACGAGATTGTTGGAGGTGGCGAGGACCTGGAAGTGGGCGATGGAGAGACGGGCACACTAGAGGAAGCTGGTGACATAACAAAGTTTCATCCCTCTCAGAATGCAATGGCATATGATATTTATAGAGAATCGCATTGTATCATCTGCTCAAAAGGATGTGTCTGCTACATCAATATCAGATGTCTAAATCATGTCTTTACTCTCCCACAGGACCATCAAGCGACCCCTCCCCACGATCCAGGACGAAGACCTGGACAGCTCCTCAGAGGAACCTGAAGCCTCTGAGGGAGCAGCGTCACCAGGACTCAGCACACCCAGCACCAGCGCAGCAATGCACACCTTGGTGGGGCCCTCGCGAGTTAGAGTAGTGTTGCCATCTGGTCTATCACAGCGCACAAGTGAGCATCAGCAGATGGTGGAGACAGCGACAGCAGTGGAGAGTCCTCGGTGGAGGTCGCAGGACTCTCCTAGCTCTGCTGAGCTGCATGCAGACACTGTGCCTCTGGGGCCATTCAGATAAAGGGCATCTCGGGAAATACAGGAACAAGTACAGGTGTCTCTGGAAGGGTTTGCCTCCAGGGTTAGTGCGAGTGTGGAGAGAATGGAGGAGTCCATCTCTAACATCAGTACTGCCGTGGTGGAGGCAATGGTGCATGAACGCACCACCGTGGATAGGATGGCAACCACCGTGGAAAGGATGGCTACCTCAGTGGAAAGGATGGCTATGGCCATGGAGGAAATAAGTCGCCAGTGTCAGGAAAACATGGTGGCTGTTCAGAATAGAATGACATCTCTGGAGGAGCGATGGGCAGCTATTGAACAGAGAGACCATAGCTTCATGGATGTCCTTTTGAGGGGACTGCCAGTGCAGATGCGGGTCCTCACGGTCCCCCTGATGTGCAGCAACGTGCTCTCCAGTTACTTGCCAGCACTGCGGTGCGGCTGACCCATGAGAGGGATGTTGTTGGCAGGACAGAAGGAAGTGTGGGCTCCTCTCAAAGTGTTCACATGACCATGCAACAGCGGAGCCCTCGGTCAGAGACCCACTTTGCTGAGACAACTGAGATGGCCGTTTCAGCCCCTGCACAGCCGCAGGAAGAGCAGACTGTTCAAGAGCCCTTCCAGCCAAAGGTGTCTAAGCAGGCGCACCATCCTAGTCAGCAAGGTGCCTCTACATCTGTTGAAGCCACAGGGGAAGCACCATGTAGAAGCATGCGTAAGAGAAAGATTAAGTACCTCTAGTCACAAGGGGAGTCACTTGGCTGATGTTTCTTTTTTTTCTGACTCTTGCTGGTTTATTATCCTTTTGTCATGTGTTAAAGATAAATTATGTCAAGCAGTTGATTGTGTGGTCTATGTGTTATGGGAAATGGCAAAAGCGCAATGAGGGCTCAGGGCATCTTGCTTTTGTAAAGCGATGGGAAATAACAGGGTATAGCAGAGATGAAGTATGACATTGGACAAGTGTCACCTGCAATTACAGAGCCATATGGTGGCTGCCTATGGTTGAAGAGTAAGCTTATGCTAGTGTGGCATGGCAGTGTTCATACCCTGGTTGACGGGCAACAGTGAACTGGAGGGATGCACTGCAGTTGCACAGGACCTTGGTGAGACCACATCTTGAGCATTGTGTGCAGTTTTGGTCGCCTTATCTGAGGAAGGATGTTCTTGTCATGGAAGGAGTTCAGCGAAGATTCACCAGGCTGATACCTGGTATGACAGGAATGACGTATGAGGAGAGATTGGGACGATTGGGCTTGTACTCGCTGGAGTTTAGAAGAATGAGAGGGGGTCTTATTGAAACTTTAAAAATTCTGACAGGACTGGACAGACTAGATGCAGGAAGGATGTTCCCGATGGTCGGGGAGTCCAGAACCAGGGGTCACAGTCTAAGCATAAGGGGTAGGCCATTTAGGACTGAGATGAGGAGGAATTTCTTCACCCAGAGAGTGGTGAACCTGTGGAATTCTCTACCACAGAAGGCAGTAGAGGCCAATTCATTAAATATATTCAAGAAGGAGTTGGATGTATTTCTTAAGGCTAAAGGGATCAAGGGGTATGGGGAGAAAGCAGGGACCGGGTACTGAAATTGGATGATCAGCCATGATCGCATTGAATGGCGGAGCAGGCTCGAGGGGCCGAATGGCCTACTCGTGCTCCTATCTTCTATGTTTCTATGCTGCATTAGTCACAACAGGGCATGCAAGGCGCCCCTCCTCCTCCTCCTGCTCCTCTTCCCAGGAAGATCTGTGCTGAGCTACTCCTCCGATTATGAGGACCAGGGTAAGGGGGCATTAATGTTTCCCACCCCCTTTCTATAGATTTCATATGAGGCAACAAGCTTGCAAGCGCACAGTCGAAGTGGCCTGAAATGATTCCATTCATGTCACACTGCAGGTGGGTGTCAGCTTGAACAGTCACAAGGTCAGTAGATGTGCAAAATCTTATCCCATACCTACAACATCAAAGTTGTTGCATTTGAATGTCAGCCATGTTTCAGGGATGCTTTTAAAGTGCTCCACCAATGCATACAAATCATGTCCTCCAGCAACTCATCTCCTTGAACCTGGCCTGTTTCTGACAAGTCACGAAACAGGAGCCAGTAGCAAGAAAATGGGAAACCACTATGAAAATAGGATTAGCAAGGCTGTTAACAGGCTGTCAACTGCCTTAACTACCTGTCCCACCGGTTCCAGTCGGGTCAACTTGGGAGCGGCTAAGCAGACACTCACGAAAATCGGGCGGGGGTGGGATGGAGGCAGGTTGGGTGTCTGAACATTTTTCCCAATTTTCCCAACAGACCCGCCTCCTCAGGACTATTAAAATCGAGCCCATCGTGTCTGTGCTGGCTGACAAAGAGCTATCCGGCCGAAACTCACTGTCCAGCTCTTGGTCCGTAGCCCTGTAGGTTACGGCACTTCAAGTGCATATCCAAGTACTTTTTAAATGCGATGAGGGTTTCTGCCTCTACCACCCTTTCAGGCAGTGAGTTCCAGACCCCCACCACCCTCTGGGTGAAAAATGTTCTCCTCAACTCCCCTCTAATCCTTCTACCAATTACGTTGAATCTATACCCCCTGGTTATTGAAGTACAATCAGTGTTGCTATGCAGGGAAGGGAGAGACACACAAACCGGGGGAGGGAGAGAGAGAGAGAGACACACACAAACCGGGGGAGGGAGAGAGAGAGAGAGACACACACAAACCGGGGGAGGAGGGAGAGAGAGAGAGAGACACACTGTACTTTTTGTTATGTAAGCTTTGGCAATATGGTTCCATATAAACTTTCATGCCAATAAAGCATTTGAATTGAATTGAATTGAATTGAGAAACAAACTGGAGGAGAGAGAGAGAGACAAACCGTGGGAGAGAGAGACACACACAAACCGGGGGAGGGAGAGAGAGAGACAAACCGGGGGAGAGAGAGAGAGAGACACAAACCGGGGGAGGGAGAGAGAGAGACAAACCGGGGGAGAGAGAGAGAGAGACAAACCGGGGGAGAGAGAGAGAGACAAACCGGGGGAGAGAGAGAGAGACAAACCGGGGGAGGGAGAGAGAGAGAAACAGAAACCGGGGGAAAGAGAGAGAGACACAAACCGGGGGAGGGAGAGAGAGAGACACACAAACCGGGGGAGGGAGGGAGAGAGAAACAAACCGGAGGAGAGAGAGAGAGACAAACCGTGGGAGAGAGCGAGACAAACCGGGGGAGGGAGACAGAGACACAAACCGGGGGAGAGAGAGAGAGAAAGAGACACAAACCGGGAGAGAGAGAGAGACACACAAACCAGGGGAGAAAGAGAGAGAGAGGCACAAACCGGGAGAGAGAGAGAGAGAGACACAAACCGGGGGAGAGAGAGAGAGAGACACACAAACCGGGGGAGGGAGAGAGAGAGAAACAAACCGGAGGAGAGAGAGAGAGACAAACCGTGGGAGAGAGCGAGACACACACAAACCGGGGGAGGGAGAGAGAGAGAAACAGAAACCGGGGGAAAGAGAGAGAAACACAAACCGGGGGAGGGAGAGAGAGAGAGAGACACAAACCGGGGGAGGGAGGGAGAGAGAAACAAACCGGAGGAGAGAGAGAGAGACAAACCGTGGGAGAGAGAGACACACACAAACCGGGGGAGGGAGAGAGAGAGAGACACAAACCGGGGGAGAGAGAGAGACACATAAACCGGAGAAGAGAGAGAGAGAAACAAACCGGAGGAGAGAGAGAGAGACAAACCGTGGGAGAGAGAGAGAGACACACACACAAACCGGGGGAAGGAGAGAGAGAGAAACACAAACCAGGAGAGAGAGAGAGAGAGACAAACTGGGGGAGAGAGAGAGAGAGACACTGTTGTGTTTGTACCGCTACACACAACTACATAAAATAATAAAGCAGCAGAGACTGAGAGTAACTTCAATGATCTTTACTGGGTAACTGGAACTTCGGCACTGACTATACAAATCGATACGCGTCTGTTATATACGCTCACAACTAAGGATATACATCCGCAAAACAAAGTAGTCCCTTCAATGTTGTATACATTACACTTCCTCCCCCTTTAGTTTAATAGTATATTAACGCAAAATTTCTATAATTAACATACAGAGCCTGTCTTTACAGTAACCTTTTTGTTTTCTTAAAAGTAACAAAATTCAAATTCCAACATAACATTTTATTTTGTCAACAGCCCTTTTACAAGTCAAGTCTCTGGGGAGGCCTCCTCTGCCTCTCTGGGTAACGTCTCTCCAGACTCTTTTGCTTTGGGGAATGAGACTGTACAGGTACAGGTGCATCAGGTGAGCTACCAGCACAGGTAGAGCTCTCAGCTGTGGATGAGGCTGGTGCTGATGCTGATGAATCAGGAGTGTCTGTTTCCATGTCAGGTGAGTCTGGGCGAGGTATAGGGGTGTTTTCCACCTGAACATCCAGAATTTGGTCCACATGACGTCTCAAAACGTTCTCTCCCACATCCACAGTATACATCAGTGGTCCCTCTCTTGTGGATATTGTCCCTGGTTGCCACTTTTCCATCCGGAAATCATGAGCAAGAACTGACTGTCCCACACTGAAGCTTCTTGTTGGCTTAGCATTCAAATGTTTGAACTGTTTGTTCTCTACATCACGACGTACATTCGGTTTAAGAAGGTCCATGCGAGATCTCAGGTTCCTGTTCAGAAACATTATCGCTGGAGTCTGATTAGTGGCTGCGTGTACTGCGTTCCGATAAGCAAAGAGGAAATTGTCTATCTTGTGTTGCAGTGGTAGATTCTCGCTGTACATTGCTTTGATGGCCTTCTTGAAAGTCTGTACGAATCTTTCTGCCAAGCCATTTGTAGCTGGATGGTACGGGGCAGATGTGTAGTGCTTGATTCCATTTTTCCTCATGAAACCTTGGAATTCGTCAGAGACAAATTGTCGTCCATTGTCTGTGCAGATTTGTTCTGGTCGGCCATTTCTAGCGAACATGGTCCTCAGAACTGAAATGGTCTTTTCAGATGTGGTTAATTTCATTTTAATGACCTCGGGCCATTTGGAATGTGCATCGACTGCAATCAAGAACATGGAGTCCATAAATGGTCCAGCAAAGTCGATGTGCACACGTTGCCATGGTGATGAGGGCCATTCCCATGGATGGAGAGGGGCTTGTGGTGGTGCGTTCTGGACCTTTTGACATCCTGAGCAGCTCTTTGTCAGGTCCTCTATCTGTTTGTCAATTCCCAGCCACCACATGTATCCACGGGCAAGGCTTTTCATCTTTACCGTACCTAAGTGGCCTTCATGCAGTTCATCCAGCACTCGGTTACAAAGCTTGGGAGGAATCACAACTCGTGAGCTGCATATCAGTGTTCCCTGACACACTGATAACTGCTCCCTCCTAGCTGAGAATGCTGGAAACAATGAGTCACCATGCACTGGCCATCCCTTCACAGTGATGTCATAAACTTTTGACAATGTAGGGTCATTGCGTGTTTCTCTTTCAATGAGGGAGTTTGTCACTGGTAGCTGCTCAACTATTGTTGTGTGAAATACCTCTGCTGAGTCAACTGTTGTAGTTCTCTCTGAGGTCGGCAGTGGTAAACGTGACAAACCATCGGCGTTGCCATGTTGCTTGGTCCCCTTGTATTCAATATCATACAGGTGAGCCCCTAGGAAGAGTGACCATTGCTGTAGCCGTTGTGCCGTCATCACTGGAACGCCCTTCCTTGGGTTGAAGATTGAAACGAGAGGCTGGTGGTCAGTTAACAGTGTAAACTGTTGACCATACAAGTAGTGGTTGAATTTCTTGACTCCCCACACAAGGCTGAGGGCCTCTCGGTCAATCTGTGCATAATTGCGTTCAGCTGTAGTCAATGATCTTGAAGCAAAGGCTATTGGTCTTTCTGAGCCGTCTGGGAACTTATGTGACAACACGGCACCAATACCATGGGGTGAAGCATCACATGCCAGTTGAATAGGTAAGGATGGGTCAAAGTGAGCTAGCACCTCTTCTGAAGTAATGAGTCTTTTACTCTCTTGAAAAGCTTGTTCACAGCTGTCACTCCACTTCCATTGTGACCCTGTCTGTAGCAGTGCATTTAGTGGATGTAACACTGTGGATAGGTTGGGCAAGAACTTGTGATAGTAGTTCACCAGTCCAAGATATGATCTCAACTGAGACACACTTGTCTCGGTTCGCTCGGAGCCCATACTCCCGTAACCTGATGAGCACCTGTTCAAGGTTGGAATGGTGGTCGTTGTCATTCTTGCTAGTAATGATGATGTCATCAAGATAACACTGAGTACCTGGGATCCCCTGCAGGACTTGGTCCATTGCCCTTTGCCAGATTGCAGGAGCTGATGCTATTCCGAATACCAGCCGATTGTACTGGTAAAGGCCTTTGTGCGTATTTATTGTCAGGTATTTTTTTGATGCATCATCAATTTCCATTTGGAGATAGGCCTGGGCCAAGTCAATCTTTGTGAAGTGTTCCCCTCTTGACAGGGAAGCAAAGATGTCCTCAATGCGAGGCAATGGATACTGTACTGTGTGGAGCACTGGGTTAACTGTCACTTTAAAGTCTCCACCGATGCGCACTTTTCTTGGCTTTCCTGGTTTTGTGCTGGAGGTTTTCTTCATTACTGGAACTACAGGTGTGGCCCATTCACTCCAATCCACCTTGGACAGGACCCCTAATTGCTCCAAGTTCGCCAGCTCTGCTTCTACTGAAGGGCGAATTGCATAAGGCACTGGTCTGGCCTTATGGAACTTTGGATTTGCATTCTCCTCAATCTTAATTTTTGCTTTCATGCCCTTAAGTGTTCCTATTCCCTTCTTGAACACTTCCTGAGAGTCAGAGAGTATTTGTGACAGTCTCTCAGGAGTGGCGTTGCTGTCCTCCTTTGCTGACACAAACAGTGCTTGGATGGTGTGCCAATCCGACTGTATTTTCCTGAGCCATTCGCGTCCCAGCAATGGTGGTCCTCCATTATCCACTACACAGAGGTTCAATTGTGGTATTTTTTTTTCTTTGTATGTCACTGTCACTTTTATTTTACCTTTGGGGCACACTCTTTGTCCTGTGTATGTCTTTAACAGTACTTTAGTTGGCCTTAGCGGTATGTGTGAAAACAGTCATTTGTAGTCATGTACAGAGATCACTGTTAAAGCTGAGCCTGTGTCCAACTCCATTTTCAGCCTAACTCCTGCCACTTCTGGAGTAACCCATATTATTCTGTGATCCCCTGTCTCTTTCACACTGTGTAATTTTAGACAAGCCAGATCCTCTTCCTCTGAGTCTGTGTCACTTTTTTCTTTATCTGAACTGTCTCCAGTCACGTAGTGTACCTTCTTGTATCTATCTTTGAAAGGTTTCTTGTTTTCAGTCACTTGATGTACCTTTTTGTTACTCTGTATTGTATCAGTTTTCGGCTTCTTATTTGCTTTGCAGACTCTTTCAATGTGCCCTCGTCTGCCACATTGTCTGCTGTCTTTGTCTTTAAACCAACAGTCATTGTGGTCATGTGACATTTTGCCACAGCGATAGCACTTCTTTTTTTGTTTCAGTGACATTTCATTAGTTGAATATTCCAGAGATTTTTGTTGAATTTCTAAAGCGCCACGTACTGCTGCATCCATTGATATTGCAATACTCAGAGCCTTCTCCAATGTGAGGTATTTTTCAGACAGGAGCTTCTTTTGTGTGCTTTCACTTTGCATGCCACACACAAATCTGTCCCTCAATGCGTCTGATAAGCCCACTCCAAATTGGCAATGTTCTGATAATTTGCGCAACTTTGCCAAATATTCAGAAATGATTTCATTTTTGCTCTGGTTCCATTTATGGAATTTAAATCTTTCGGCTATGAGCAGTGGTTTGGGGCTTAAATGGTCTTGGAGGGTGTCCACTATTTGTTTGAATGTTTTGTTTGCTGGCTTTTCAGGGGTTAATAAATTACGTAGCAGCCCGTATGTCTTTGCGCCCATAACACTCAGCAAAACAGTGGCTTTCTTTTCTACCTCCACTCCGTTATCCTCACAGTACAACTCCAGTCTTTCAATGTAAGTTGCCCAGTCTTCAATGCTGCTATCAAATGCTGCAATCATGCCAATCATCGCCATTTTTTTTTTCCAAACCCGTTTTTCTTTCTTTACTAGTTAGCTAGCGTCATGCAAGTCCTGTGCACTTTTCACTTGACTTACGTATCCCCAGCCTAGCTTAGCAAGCGTGCTCCGTTTTCTCTACCTTCGAGCTCCTTTCTTCCAAGTTTCGGTGTCCTCTGGATGCGATGCCAGAATAGGAAGACATAGGTTCATAATTCTCGTCGCCAATTTGTTGTGTTTGTACCGCTATACACAACTACATAAAATAATAAAGCAGCAGAGACTGAGAGTAACTTCAAGTGATCTTTACTGGGTAACTGGAACTTCGGCACTGACTATACAAATCGATACGCGTCTGTTATATACGCTCGCAACTAAGGATATACATCCGCAATACAAAGTAGTCCCTTCAATGTTGTATACATTACAGACACAAACCGGGGGAGAGAGAGAGAGAGACAAACCGGGGGAGAGAGAGAGAGAGAGAGAGAAACCGGGGGAGGGAGAGAGAGAGACACACAAACCGGGGGAGGGAGGGAGAGAGACACACAAACCAGGGGAGAGAGAGAGAGAGAGACACACACACAAACCAGGGGAGAGAGAGAGACACACACAAACCGGGGGAGAGAGAGAGAGAGACAGCATGGTGGCATAGTGGTTAGCACTGTTGCCTCACAGCGCCAGGGACCCGGGTTCGAATCCGGCCTCGGGTGACTGTCTGTGCGGAGTTTGCACATTCTCCCCGTGTTTGCGTGGGTTTCCTCCGGGTGCTGCGGTTTCCTCCCACAGTCCAAAGATGTGCGGGTTAGGTTGATTGGCTGTGATAAATTGACCCTTAGTGTTAGGGGGATTAAATACGTGGGGTTATGGGGATAGGGTGGGATATGTGTCGGTGCAGGCTCGATGGGCCGAAATGGCCTCTATCTGCACTGTGGGGTTTCTGTGATTCTGTGATTCTGTAAAACCGGGGGAGAGAGAGAGAGAGAGAGAGACCGGTGGAGGGAGAGAGAGAGAGAGACAAACCAGGGGAGAGAGAGAGAGAGAGAAACCGGGGGAGGGAGAGAGAGAGAGAGAAACCGGGGGAGGGAGAGAGAGACACACACAAACCGGGGGAGGGAGGGAGAGAGAGACACACACAAACCAGGGAAGAGAGAGAGAGAGAGACACAAACCGAGAGAGAGAGAGACACACACAAACTGGGAGAGAGAGAGAGAGACACACAAACCAGGGGAGAGAGAGAGAGAGAGACACAAACCAGGGGAGGGAGAGAGAGAGACACACACAAACTGGGAGAGAGAGAGAGAGAGACACAAACCAGGGGAGAGAGGGAGAGACACACAAACCGGGGGAGGGAGAGAGACACACACAAACCAGGGAAGAGAGAGAGAGAGACACAAACCAGGGGAGAGAGAGAGAGAGAGAGAGAGAGAGACACACACAAACTGGGAGAGAGAGAGAGAGAGACACAAACCGGGGGAGAGAGAGACACACACACAAACCGGGGGAGAGAGAGAGAGAGACACAAACTGGGGGAGAGAGAGAGAGAGAGACACAAACCAGGGGAGAGAGAGAGACACACAAACCGGGGGAGGGAGAGAGAGACACACACAAACCGGGGGAGAGAGAGAGACACACACACAAACCAGGGGAGAGAGAGAGAGGCACACACAAACCGGGGGAGAGAGAGAGAGAGAGACACACAAACCGGGGAAGGGAGGGAGAGAGACACAAACCAGGGAGAGAGAGAGAGACAGACAAACCGGGGGAGGGAGTGAGAGAGACACAAACCGGGGAGAGAGAGAGAGTCAGACAAACCGGGGGAGGGAGTGAGAGAGACACAAACCGGGGGAGGGAGGGAGAGAGACAAACCGGGGGAGAGAGAGAGAGACACAAACCGGGGGAGGGAGGGAGAGAGAGACACACACAAACCGGGGGGGAGAGAGAGAGACACACAAACCGGGGGAGAGAGAGAGAGAGAAACACAAACCGGGGGAGAGAGAGAGAGCGACACAAACCGGGGGAGAGAGAGAGAGACACACAAACCGGGGGAGAGAGAGACACACACACAAACCGGGGGAGAGAGAGAGAAAGAGACACAAACCGGGGGAGAGAGAGAGACACAAACTGGGGGGGGAGAGAGAGAGAGAAACACAAACCGGGGAGAGAGAGAGAGAGAGACACAAACCGGGGGAGAAAGAGAGAGAGAAACACAAACCGGGGGAGGGAGAGAGAAACACAAACCGGGGGAGGGAGAGAGAAACACAAACCGGGGGAGGGAGAGAGAGAGAGACAAACCGGGGGAGAGAGAGAGACACACACAAACCGGGGGAGAGAGAGAGAGAGAGAGAGACACACACAAACCAGGGGAGAGAGAGAGACACACACACCGGGGGAGAGAGAGAGAGACACACAAACCGGGAGAGAGAGAGAGACACACACACCAACCGGGGGAGAGAGAGAGAGACACACACAAACAGGGGGAGAGAGAGAGAGATGGAGACACAAACCGGGGGCGAGAGAGTGAGAGACAAACCGGGGGAGAGAGAGAGAGAGACACAAACTGGGGGAGAGAGAGAGACAGACACAAACCGGGGGAGAGAGAGAGACACACACACACAAACCGGGGGAGAGAGAGAGAAAGAGACACAAACCGGGGGAGAGCGGGAAAGAGAGAAACACAAACCAGGGGAGAGAGAGAGAGACACACACAAACCAGGGTGTATTGATTTCTATGTGGGTTCAATGACGACACATTGATGAAAGAGAATGTCTTTTAATCTAAAGTCTGTTCAACTCAGTTAACAGCATTACAGGAGACACCATCTTAGAGATCCATCTAAAATGAAACTAAAACTAAACTGCCTCTCTCACATGCCCTCTGCTGGTAAGGCATAAATAATCAAACAGGCAAATATGCTGGTAAGGCATCATAATCAAACAGGCAAATACCATCACTATTTGCTGATATCATTACATCTCCCTTTCTTAAAACAAAAGTATTTTACTTTTATCTAACAACATGTTTTCTTTGTATTACTCTGCATTTTAACTGTAACACTTAATGAACTTACATTATCATTAACATTATCAAGGTTAGTTAACCTTGTTTTGTGTGTTCACATGAAATATGTAAATACACTATAACTTGAAGAGAGAATAAGATAACATTACTTCCTTCTATAACAATAGTCCTTAAACTTGCTCAATGAGTCTCTCAGGAGGCTTCACGTGTCTTGAGGATTTTCTGATTGATTGTCCTTGAATCTGAGTTGTTGCCTCAGATGATGATTTCTCAGCTGTGTGATCAGGCTGTTCAACAGTATCAGTCTTTTGACCTGCTGTGTGATCAGGTTGTTCAACAGTATCAGTCTTTTGACCTGCTGTGGCTGGTCCCATGAGAAGATCCCGACGATTTCTTCGCAGAACAGCACCCTCATCTGTCTGAATGGTGTATGATCTTGGTTGAACTTCACTCAGGACAGTTCCCTTCTGAGTCCATATGTTTGTTTTGTCTTTGAACCTTACTTGGTCACCAGTGTGGAGTTCAGGTAGGTTTTGTGTTCCTCTGTCATAGTAGTACTTTTGCTTTTCTTTCTGTTGCTCTTTGAACTTCCTCACTTTCTCCCCCTCTTTTGTTTTCAGGAGGTTCTCCGGGATGGGTAGGTTTGACCTTAGCAGACGTCCCATAAGGATTTGGGCTGGTGACATACCACACTCGAGCGGCGTTGTGCGGTATACAAGCATGCTCTGGTAGAAGTCAGTTCCACTGTCTTTTGCCTTGTACATCAGTCTTTTCACTGTCTGGACCGATTTTTCCACTAGTCCATTGGACTGTGGAAAGTGAGGACTTGACGTTGTGTGGACAAAGTCCCACTCTTTGGCAAAGTGTCGGAAACTTGCATTGTAAAACTGGGGTCCGTTGTCTGTGAAGACCTCGCTTGCCACGCCATGTCTGGAGAATATGGCTTTCATACATGTTATCACAGCATCTGCAGTGGTGGTGTACAGTCTACAAACCTCTGGATACAGGGAGTAATAGTCTGTGACTACAAGATAGTCCTTCCCTTGACATACAAATAGGTCAGCGCCTACCTTCTGGTAAGGTCTGTCTGGTGCTGGGTGTGGCTTTAGTGGTTCTACCGGATTGCTTGCTCGATATTTCAGGCATATTGTGCAGTTTGACACCTCATTTGTCACATCTTGGTTGATTCGTGGCCAGTACATCACCTCTCGTGCTCTTTTCTTACACTTTTCGATTCCCAGATGTCCTCCATGGATCCTTTTTAGCATCTCTTTTCTCAGACTCTTTGGGATAACTATTTTACTTCCTTTGTAGATGATGTCTTTGACCACTGATAGTTCCGCCCTGCAATTCCAGTACTCTGCCATGTCAGGTGAGCAGTCTTGCTTCATGTTGGGCCATCCATCCAAGATGCTTTTCCTCAGTCGTCTCAGTGTTTCATCTTTGTTTGTCTCAGTTTTTATGAGCTCCATTTTTGCATCTGCTATGGGCAGTGCACTTGTGACCATGTCCACGTAGGCGTTCACTTTTTCATCCATTTTGGTGTTTGCAGGCTCTGTTGGGTCAACAGCTCTGGACAACGTGTCTGCTGTATACATCAGCTTACCCGGTGTGTACGCAACATTCAATGTATAGCGTTGCAGCCTGATCATCATTCTTTGTATTCTAAGCGGACAGCTATTTAGTGGCTTTTGGAACAATGCAATCAAGGGCTTATGGTCAGTCTCTACACTGATTGCTTGTCCTGCCACAAACTGGTGAAATCTTTCACAGGCGTATGTGATGCTGAGCAGCTCCTTTTCTATTTGAGCGTATCGCGTCTCCGCGTCTTTCATTGAGCGTGATGCATATGCAATAGGTTGCCAGTCGTCATATTTTTGCAGAAGAACGGCACCGAGCCCACTCTGTGATGCATCTGATGATATCTTGATGGGTCTCGCTGGGTCATAAAACCTCAGAACTAGTTCCTCTGTGAGCAGTTTCTTTAGATCGCTCCATGACTTCTCATGCTCATGATTCCATTCCCATTCTATGTTCTTTTCAGTTAGTCTTCTCAGTGGCGCCATCTTTTCTGAGAGGTTGGATATGAATTTACCCATGTAGTTGATCATTCCATTAAACCTCTGCACGTCCTTTTTGCGTTGTGGCTTTGGCATATTCTCAATGGCGGACACCTTTCTGGGATCTGGTCTGATGCCCTCACTGCTAAGGATATCTCCCACAAATGTCAGTTCTGTCACCCCGAGCTGGCATTTCTCTCTATTCAGCTTCAGGTTTGTTTTCCTTGTTGCTTCCAGCACTTTCTTCAGTCTCTCGTCATGCTCAGTTCTCGTGGTTCCCCATACTATGATGTCATCCATTGATGTATCAACTCCCTCCAGGTGCTCATAGATCATATGGATAATTTTGTGATACACTTCAGGAGCTGAGGCAATGCCAAATGGTAACCTTAGGAATCTGTATCTGCCAAATAGACTGTTGAACGTGCACAGTCTTGAACTTGCCTCGTCCAGTTTCATCTGCCAAAATCCTGATGATGCATCTAACTTGCTGAAATACTTTGCATTTGCAAACTGTGACATGATTTCCTCATGTGTAGGAAGCTTGAAGTGCTCTCTCTTTATTGCTCTGTTTAGATCTCTTGGATCCAGGCAAATTCTGAGCTTTCCATTCTTTTTGTCCACAACGACGAGGGAACTCACCCACTCAGTTGGCTCATCTATCTTCTGAATCACGTTCAGGCTTTCCATCCTGTCCAACTCTGCCTTCAGTTGCTTTTGACGAGCAAACGGAACTTTTCTGCATGGATGTATGACCGTTGGCATACTTTTATCTACTCTGATCGTGTGTTCTCCTGGAAGGCAGCCTAGACCCTGAAACAGGTCATTGTACTCTTTCATGAATTCATCATAGACTGTCTCTCCTTCGCTTTCCACAACGAGGACTCTCTTTACCAGGTTCAGTCTCTCACAGGCTATTAAACCTAGTATGGCTTGCACATCCTTTGGCACCACAATTAATGCTAGCGTGTGCTCTCTGTCCTTGTGTGTCACTTTGACAATGTATCTTCCTTTCACTGGTATATCAGTACCTGAGTATCCTGTCACTTTCACTTTTATTCCATGTATCTTTGGTCTGGGTCTAATTTTCTTAAAATCAGTCTCTGATATCACATTAACTTGTGCTCCAGTATCCAATTTAAATGGAATGTGTATGTCATTCACTTTTAGTGTCAACATCCAGTCTCTTTTTTCTTTTTTGTTTTCAGACACGACATTCACATAGAACTCCTCTATCTTACCTTCATCTACTGTATGGACCTTGCTTTGTAGCGCTTGGTTCTTACAGCAACGGGTATAATGGTTGTTTTTGTTGCAACTATTGCATGTTTTACCATATGCTGGACACTTTTTTGGTGGATGCTGTGTACCGCATCGACTACATGACTTTCGATTCCCCCTTTCATTTTTGTTCGCTGGCCACGCCTCTTTTTTCACATTGGCGCTCTTTTTGTTAAACGGTTTGTGTCCGTTCTTTCTCACTGCACCCACGTTGCAGCTATTGTCACTGAACAGCTCCTTTGCCTGCGACTTCACAGTCTCTGTAGCCCTACACAGTGCTATGGCTTTTTCCAGGTCTAGATTTTGCTCTCTTAGCAGTCTTTCCCTTAGACCATTATCTGGAATACCACACACCAGTCTGTCTTTTATCAGCGAGTCTGTCAGTCCCCCAAATTCACACGTTTTGCTTCTGTTTCTCAGTTCAGTCACATACTGATCAATAGTCTCTCCCGTTTTCTGTACACGTGAAAAATCTGTGCCTCTCAAACGTCACGTTACGTTTAGGTATGCAGTCGGCCTCAATCTGTTCCATTATTTTATCCAGCTTCATTTTGTCTCCATCAGCAGCGAATGTGAAGTTATTATACACCTCCAGCGCTTCATCACCCACGACATGTAAGAACACTGACGCTTTCATTTTATCACTTTTCTCGTCAGCTCCGATTGCCGCTAAATACAACTCCAAACGTTGTTTGAACCTCCTCCAATTTTCAGCCACATTACCTGTCAACTGAAGCTTCACCGGTGGGTGTAATCCTACCATTTTTTCACTTCGTTAGCTATTCTCCAATGGTAAGTAACGATGTTCTCTTTTGGCTTGCTAATATGTGGAGAGCTGATTTCGCTGGGTAGCTTACTTGCCACTATCTCGTCGAGTTGCTAACTTCAGATTTTTCCTCTTCATCTCTTTCAATAATCAAACAGGCAAATATGCTGGTAAGGCATCATAATCAAACAGGCAAATACCATCACTATTTGCTGATATCATTACAGAGGGGAGGGAGAGAGAGACACACACAAACTGGGGGAGGGAGGGAGAGAGAGAGACACACAAACCGGGGGAGAGAGAGAGAGACACACACAAACCGGGGGAGAGAGAGAGAGAGACACACAAACTGGGGGAGGGAGGGAGAGAGAGAGAGAGACACAAACTGGGGGAGAGAGAGAGACACACAAACACAAACCGGGGGAGAGAGAGAGAGAGACAAACCAGGGGAGGGAGAGAGTGAAACAAACTGGGGGAGGGAGGGAGAGAGAGAGAAACAGAAACCAGGGGAGGGAGAGAGAGAGAGAGACAAACTGGGGGAGGGAGAGAGAGACACAAACCGGGGGAGGGAGGGAGAGAAAGTGTTAAGTATGTGTATTGTATTGAACAATTAACACAAAGACTTAAACGTATAACTCAAACAGGTCTTTACTGGTTGGAGGTAGGGACTATACATAGGTCTTTACTTCATGCCCACAGGCGGGAACTGAGGGGGATCAGTACCCACAGTACTATTTATACCCCTATGGCCAGGAGTGGTACTGCGTATCACTACGCCCAACAAGTAGTGCAGTCCTGTCCATAGGTTCAAAGTAGCACACATATTACATACACAACATTCCTCCCTTCCTAGCTTTACAGTCATCTCCCCATTTAACATAACGTAATAACATAGATACATAGATAACTTCATGTCAAAACAGATCACAGATTCAGTCTCTGCGGAAAACAGTTCACAGATTCAATCTCTGTGGTGTAGTCGGTTCACGTTGCTGGAGTGACTCATTCAATAGTCCTTCCATGGATTTAACAGTTTGAACTTCCGAACTGAATTGGCTCCGTTCGGAGGGACCACGTGTGTGATCTGGTAGAGATGGGTCATCTTCTGTTTTTACTTTTCCTTTTCTGCCTCTTGGAGACTCTCTGGGCTCCATTGTCAGCTGCCACAGCTGCCAGCTGCATGCGCAGTTCCTCCTTCTCTTCCTCCTGTTTCCGTCGTAGAGCCAGCTTCTCCCGATGTTCCGTAGACTTTTGGTGCTCCTCCATGATTTCTGCACTTTGGGAGTCGAAGTTACAAGCTGGGCAGGACAGGACATCGTAATATTCGGTGTCGTCCTGAGCTAGACCAGTGAGAGGGTCGTCTATTTCCTCCATACCCAGCTGGACGTTAGCCAGCTCTTGTTCCAAATCCAGACATCTTTCCTGAAGAGACTTCTTCATGTGTACCTCTGCATCCAGCTTTTTCTGGGCTTTCAGCAAGTCGTTTACGAATGACCTCATTTGAGATTTTAATACTTCAACTTCCTTTGGAGATTGATTGATCGGACTATGCAATCCCTCTACCGGAGCAACTGTTTCAGTGGTCTGTTGTTCTACGTTGACGTGAGTCAGCGTACTTTTGGCATCCAAGGGCTGCTCTGTTGCAGTCATCTCAATCTGTGTTGCCACCTCAGCTCTTCCAATAACCTTTGAGAGCTCCGAACCCCTTTCGTTTGAATATTGAAGTTCATGTTCAAGTTTTTCCCATTTCAGAGTCCTGTCCTTCAGCATATGCAGGAGTTGGCTGACCGTTAACTCCTCTGACATCAGACGTTTTGTGTGCTCCTGCTCCATTTTCTCCATCAGCTGCTTCTGTTGTCTTTCCAGATTCTCCAACTCTATATCAAAGAACTCTTTCGTTGCATTCAACTCTTGCTCAAAACGGCGAAGCATTTGTTCTAATTGCTGTTGTAGTTTGAAATGGAGTTGAGTTCGAGCCCGGTGTCCCTCAGAAATGGGCACATCAGTAGACTTGCCAGACTCAGAATCCACAGTTAAACTATGTTGTTGTTGCTCAGTGGAATTCTGTGCTGAAACTTTGTCTTTTGCACCTGAGTTGGGCTTACCATCATCCGTTCCAGAGTCTGGGCCGACTATCTTCACCGAGTTCTCACTCGTTATTGTTTGTAGGAAATGCCAGTCCATATTCATTTTCCTAATCCACTCCCGTCCTAGTAGTGGAGGACCTCCTTCAGATATCACATATAAGTCCATTATTTGACTGTCTTCGCCCTTGTGGACCACTGCAACCTCTATTTTCCCGATGGGGTACACTCTTTGCCCCGTGTATGTTTTCAATATAATCCCCGTATCCTGTAGGGGAATATGTTGGAATAACTTTCCGTAATCTTTCTTATTTATGACCGTCAATGCCGATCCAGTGTCCAATTCCAGTTTTACTTGGACTCCTTCTATCTGAAGAGTGACCCAAATTGTCTGGAGGTCTGCACCCTTACCAGCGTTGAGTACTCTTAAGCTAGCCAGTTCATTACAGCTTAAGCTAGCCAGTTCATTACTGCTAGCGTCTGAATCGGACTCCTGTTCGGTCACCTTGTGTACCTTTGCGTATTTTCCTTGCGGTGACTTCTTGTTGCTGGTCTTCTTCCCTGACCTGCATACTCTAGCTATATGTCCAAGCCTACCACAAGTTCTACATTCTTGGTTTTTAAACCAACACTGGTTCTGATCATGCGTTGTCTTTCCACAACGATAACATTTGCCAGAACTCACACCCAATTTGTGTGCACTGAGCTCCGGTGACCGTAGCTGCATTACTGCCGTGCCTCTCGCTGCGGCTTCGTGTGCTGCTGCCATAGTGACCGCCTTCTCAAGCGTCAGCTCATTCTCCTCGAGCAGTCGCTTTTGTGTATCCTGTTTAAATAAACCACACACAAATTTGTCTCGAAGTGCCTCTGTCAGTCCCGTTCCAAACTGGCAATATTTTGCTAATTTACGCAATTCCAGCAAATAATCAGCATTGCTTTCATGCTGTAGCTGCCTTCTGTCGTAAAATTTAAATCGTTCCGCTAGCATCAGCGGCGTGGGGTTTAGATGATCTTTCAGGACAGTAACAATCTCATCGAACGTCTTATCCGCCGGTTCATCTGGTGATAACAGGTGTTTCAATTGCCCGTATGTCTTCGCACCCATTAAATGTAATAATGTTAGTGCTTTATCAGCCTCACGAATTTTATTGGCCTTACAATAATTTTTAACTCGTTCAACATATATGGCCCAATCTTCGATGTCACTATCAAAGTTGCTAATATTCCCGTGTTTAGGCATTGTAGTACTTTATCAGATTTGCAATTTCTCAGATTTTTTTTTTTACTGTTATCCAAGATGGCGGCTTCCCGCTCTTGCCGTCGTCCTCCGCCCACAAAATGGCGGTTTTCCCGCTTCTGCCTTCTTCCCCAGCGGTTTTCCCGCGAAAAATGGCGGCTTTCCCGCGCTTCTCGCTCTCCCCGCCCACTTCAATGGCGGTTTTCCCGCGCTTCTCGTCGCTGACTTTCAGCCCGACTGCGGCTCTTATCTCCTGTGCGATCGCTGGTGCGCCGCCCGCCCGAAACGGTTCTCAGCCCTTATCACCGGTGCGATCGCTGGCCCGCTAAGCGCCTCCCGCTTGAAGCGGCTCCCGGCCTCTGGCTCACCCGCTCGGCGGCTCTTGCTCGCTCCCTCCCGGGCTCTGGCTTACCCGCTCGGCGGCTCTTGCTCGCTCCCTCCCGGGCTCTGGCTTACCCGCTCGCGCCCTCCCGGGCTCTGGCTTACCCACGAGGTTATGGAGGCTTCAGGGTCCTAATGCCTGTCGCTTCCAGTCGCTGGAAGCTGTCAGGATTTCTGCTGCCCTTCAGTTTTCAGTGGGGTGTTGAGGATTGGAACCTCTCTTCAACGTCCTGTCTTTGGACGAAGCCGCTGTGGAATAACTGCCGCAGGGTTCGAACCGACTCGTCGCCAGTGTTAAGTATGTGTATTGTATTGAACAATTAACACAAAGACTTAAACGTATAACTCAAACAGGTCTTTACTGGTTGGAGGTAGGGACTATACATAGGTCTTTACTTCATGCCCACAGGCGGGAACTGAGGGGGATCAGTACCCACAGTACTATTTATACCCCTATGGCCAGGAGTGGTACTGCGTATCACTACGCCCAACAAGTAGTGCAGTCCTGTCCATAGGTTCAAAGTAGCACACATATTACATACACAACAGAAAGAAACCAGGGGAGGGAGAGAGAGAGAGAGAGAGAGAGAGACAAACTGGGGGAGGGAGAGAGAGACACACACTGGGGAAGAGATAGAGAGTTGATGTGGGCCTGTGAGGTGAACTGCTGTATAATGGTGACGAAGGAGCAGCGCTCCAAAAGCTTGTGATTTCAAATAAAGCTGTTGGACTATAACCTGGTGTTGTGTGACTTCTTACATTACTGCTGTATAATGTGTTTTGTTCCGGTTGTCAGGAAGCTGTGGTGCTTCTCTCTGAGGACTGAGCCTCACCTCCCTGAGGCTGGGATTCAGTGGCGTGGGAGTCAGTAAATCGAATTAGGTTTGGTTTTGGTTTTAATTATTATTTTTGCAACTTGCTGTGCATTGTAAAAAGTCATAAAATTCTACGAAAACTTTAGTTCGAAGTGACTTACATCGATGATGTGTTTGTTGAATCAATGGGATTTACTTGGTGTTTCTCATGGTGGTCGATACTGCAGAGACATCACAGAGTCGTTTTTATTTAAACATTACTTATCCTTAAATCTTTCTGTTCCTTTGTGTTCTTTCTTTGATTTATAAATTATGTTATTGATCCCATTAATTAACAAAAACCAAAATATTTATTCAGGGCTTGATACTAAGAAACTCAACTAAGGTAAATGGAATATCATTTGCCCACAGGGGAAATGTCACATGATCAAATGTTGTGTGATTAAGCATCATCTGAGCTGTGTCACCTGATTGAATACCATGTGACCAAATGCCACATGATCCAATCTCCAGGAATACATCAAACCCCAAGTGCAGTGGCTGTTTTTTTTTTACAAGTGATCACTGCTTTATTGATCATTTACAGTATTAACTAGTTGAACTGGGTTTGCTTGTGTTTCCTGTGCACGAACAAGGTTATCAAAGAAGCAGAGATCAGAGAGACAGCTGTCACAGTCAGGGCCACCATCAGGACCACCTCAGACTCCACACCACCTGGAGCCCTCTCCTGCATCCATTGCTCAACCTCATTAAGGGATTCAGTTGCCAGGTCTGTCACATCAGTGTCCAGAATGACCAGGGGTCCAAGTGAGGCCTCACCCTCGCACTTCAATTCAGCATCACTCCCAGCTTCAGGTACAAGATCCCTCCTTCCTCTGGAATCAAGTCGGAACTCCCTTGTGGCGCTGCAGTTGCCCACATGACAACAGGCGCAAACGTCATTGTTGGATACTTCCAATGGGGGCAGTGGCTGTTTTACCGGACTAGTAATCCTGTGGCCTGGACTAATGATCCGGAGAGCGTGAGTTCACATCCCGCCATGACAGCTGGGGAATTTGACTTCAGTTTTAAAATAAATCAGTAAACGTGACCTCGAAGCTGTCAGATTGTTATAAAATAACACAACTGGTTCACTAACGTCCTTTAGGGGAAGGAAACCTGGCGCCCTTACCAATGTTCCCGCTCAGCTGTGCGCGCGCGATGTGATCTCAAAGGCCCCGCGCAGACCGCTCACCGGCTTTCCCATTGTGAATATCGCGCCGGCGCAGAAATTTAAAGGGACCGCGCATTAAACCGCAGCTCACAGTGGACGTTGGTCCTTACCCGGTCTGGCCTATCACGAGGGTATAAAATGAGCAAAGCAAGCCTTGAAAAGCTCTGGTCAGGATTGGGAGTGACGGTGTGTAAATCGATGGGGTGCGCGAGTTGCACTGTACCAGGACTGGACTGCCTCTTAACCGACCGGCTGTTCTTACCCCGAGCCTTTTTTGATATGTTTACCTAAGAAAGGATATACTCGCCATAGAGGGAGTGCAGCGAAGGTTCACCAGACTGATTCCTGGGATGGCAGGACTGTCATATGAGGAGAGATTGTGTTGACTAGGCCTGTATTCACTAGAGTTTAGAAGAATGAGAGGGGATCTCATTGAAACGTATAAAATTCTGACAGGGCTAGACAGACTGGATGCAGGGAGGATGTTTCCCCTGGCTGGGGGTTATAGAACGAGGGGTCACAGTCTCAGGATATGGGGTAGGACATTTAGGACTGAGATGAGGAGAAATGTCTTCACTCAGAGGGTGGTGAACCTGTGGAATTCTCTACCACAGAAGGTTGTGGAGGCCAAGTCACTGAATATATTTAAGAAGGAGATAGATAGATTTCTAGACACAAAAGGCATCAAGGGGTATGGGGAGAGAGCAGGAATATGGTATTGAGATAGAGGATCAGCCATGATCGTGTTGAATGGCGGAGCAGGCTCAAAGGGCCGAATGGCCGACTCTTGCTCCTATGTTTCTATGTTTGTTCATATCTCCATATGAGCAGATACCGGGAAAATCCCAGGCTTACTCCCCACAGGTTTCCTTCCAGTAAATCATGGGAGGGGAGGGTTTCTCCAACACAGCGGATGGGGATTTGCACTGGGAGCAGGCCTTTTGGGATATCGGTCAGACCTGCGCAGAGTGGGCGGGCTGTCTTCTCTGTAGGTCACGAGGGAACCAGTTGGGTTTGCAAGAAAGCGTGGTGTGAGTGCGCTGATATGGAGCTCCCTCTTAATGCCAGCTGGAGTGAGCTTCAGATGGCCCGCAAGGAGTGGACAGGGAAAAGAAAGACCTACATTTATGTAGCGCCTCAGGACGCCCCAAAGCGCTTTGCAGTCAATGAAGTACTTCTGAAGTGGAGTCGCTGTTGTGCTGTAGAAAACGCAGCAGCCAATATGCGTACAGCAAGATCCCACAGGAGGACTGGAGAAAGCAAAAACTCACATAGAAACATAGAAGATAGGAGCAGGAGTAGGCCATTCGGCCCCTCGAGCCTGTTCCGCCATTTAATGAGATCACGGCTGATCATCCAAATTCAGTACCCTGTCCCTGCTTTCTCCCCATATCCCTTGATCCCTTTAGCCTTAAGAAATATATCCAACTCCTTCTTGAATATATTTAATGAATTGGCATCAACTGCCTTCTGTGGTAGAGAATTCCACAGGTTCACCACTCTCTGGGTGAAGAAATTCCTCCTCATGTCAGTCCTAAATGGCTTTCCCCTTATCCTTAGACTGTGACCCCTGGTTCTGGACTCCCCGACCATCGGGAACATCCTTCCTGCATCTAGTAAAATGGATCTGTAAATAAATGTCCAATTATTTCAATCGCCTCAAATGAGTTGCTTTGACAGTAAAGAGTGTCAGTGATTTATTACCCGGTGGATTTGTAACCAATATTCCCCATAATTTTTTTTTGTGTGTGTTGAGTCCATGAATGATTGAGACACGGACTAGCAGGAGAGAAACAAAGAGATCTTTACTGGTGAAAGGCATAAACGAAACTAAACAACAGAGGCTCTCTAGCGCCATTTATACAGGGGTGGTCACTGCCAGTACTGCAGTCTGAGACCAGTTATTCTCTTAAAGGTACATACACAACAATTCCTCCCCTTTTAGATAAACAGTACATAACATTCATTTAACAACTAATGCTAACGAATTACAATCACAATTACTGTTGCTAGATACATTGGTTAAGTTTAAGCAATTATAAGTTCAGTCTTTGAGGAGGCTTCCTGATTCTGTCTGGATAACGCCTCTTTGGGGTATCAGGTTCTTCTGGCAATGTTGAGTCGGAATCAATGTCGTTGTTTGGTTCATCTGCTTCCAATGTTACCGGGTCTGCGGTAGCTGCAATTGGAACGTCGATTTCATTACCAGGTGTATCAGATCGTGGTGTGGAGTTGACGTTTTCCAGTGACTCTAGAATCTGGTCAGCATGTCGTCTTACAATGCTCTCCCCAACATCCACGGTATACCTGAGAGGTCCTTGTCATGTACAAATCGTTCCTGGCTGCCATTTCTCAGTGCGGTAGTCCCGGGCCAAAACTGGTTGACCTATCTTAAAACTCCTGGTCGGCCTTTCATTCATATTCTGAAACTGCCTGTTCTCCACATCTCTTCGGACGTTTGGCTTAACCAAATCCAAGCGGCATCGTAGTCTTCGATTGAAGAACATCATGGCTGGAGTTTGGTTGGTAACTGCATGTGTCGCATTCTGGTAGGCAAACAAGAAGTTGTCCACCTTGTGTTGTAGGGGTATATCTTCATTACACATTGCCTTGATGGCCTTCTTGAATGTTTGGACAAATCTCTCGGCCAATCCATTAGTGGCTGGATGATATGGGGCAGATGTGTAATGCTTAACACCATTGTTCTTTAAGAACCTCCGGAACTCTTCAGACACAAACTGTGGTCCATTGTCAGAGCAAATCTGTTCAGGCAGCCCATTCCTGGCGAATATGGTTCGTAAAACTGTGATAGTTTTTTCCGTGGTGGTTGAGGACATTTTTATTACCTCTGGCCACTTTGAATGTGCATCCACCGCAATTAAAAACATCGAGTCCATGAAGGGACCAGCAAAATCAATGTGCACCCTTTGCCATGGAGATGAGGGCCACTCCCATGGGTGCAGAGGAGCTTGTGGTGGGGCGTTTTGGACCTTCTGGCATCCTGCACAGCTCTTGGTCATCTCTTCGATTTCTCTATCGATTCCCGGCCACCACACAAACGCTCTGGCTAAGCTCTTCATTTTTACCCCACCCAGATGACCCTCATGAAGCTCATTGAGCACTCTATCCGTCAACTTAGGTGGAATTACTACTCTGGATCCACACATCAAGGTTCCTCTGCACACTGACAGCTGTTCTCTTCTCGGCGAGAATGCTGGCAGCAGTGGTTCGCCATGTGCTGGCCATCCCTTCACCGTTAAATCATAGACCCGTGATAGTGTCGGGTCATTCCGTGTTTCCTTTTCTATGTTTGCATTCGTCACAGGGAGACATTCGACTATGGTCGAGTGGAATAACTCCATTGGATCCACTGCAAGGTCTTCTTCTTCCACCGTCGGCAACGGTAGACGTGACAATCCATCAGCATTTCCATGCTGTTTAGTTCCTTTGTACTCGATGTCATATTGGTGTGCCCCTAGGAAAAGGGACCATCTCTGCAGCCGTTGTGCTGTCATTATCGGTACGCCCTGCTGAGGGTTGAAAATGGAGACAAGAGGTTGATGATCGGTTAGTAGAGTAAATTTTTGACCGTGCAGATAGTGATTGAACTTCTTCACCCCCCACACTAGGCTGAGGGCCTCTCTGTCAATCAGGCCGTAGTTACGCTCGGCAGAAGTTAACGAGCGTGACGCAAAAGCTATCGGCCTTTCCGAACCATCAAGGAATTTATGTGACAGTACCGCCCCAATGCCGTAGGGAGACGCATCACACGCCAGCCTGATTGGCAGTGCTGGGTTGTAGTGAGCCAATACTTCCTTCGAAGTGATTAAGTCCTTACTCTTCTGAAAAGCACGTTTACAATCATCGCTCCATTTCCATGCTACCCCCGTTCATAGCAGGGCGTTCAGTGGGTGCAGAATTGTCGACAAATTCGGCAAAAACTTATGATAGTAATTCACCAACCCGAGGAATGACCTCAGTTGCGACACATTTTCAGGCGCTGGGGCCTTAACAACCGCTTCAATTTTGTCAGGGGACTTATGTAACCCCTCTTCATCAATCACGTGGCCACAATACGATATCTGTTTCTTAAAAAATTCGCACTTGGGGCGGTTGGCTCGCAGCCCATGTTCCCGTAGTCTAGTGAGCACCTGTTCTAGGTTGTTAAGGTGTTCACTGTCATCTTCACCTGTTACAAGGATGTCGTCCAAGTAACACTGAGTCCCCGGAATCCCTTGCAGGACTTGTTCCATCGCTCTTTGCCATATCGCCGGAGCCGATGCTACTCCGAATACCAATCGATGATACTGGTAAAGACCTTTGTGAGTGTTTATCGTGAGATACTTCCTAGAGGACTCTTCAACCTCCATCTGCAAATATGCTTGTGCTAGGTCAATTTTTGTAAAACACTTCCCTCCAGACAGTGAGGCGAAGATGTCTTCCATCCTTGGAAGAGGATATTGTACTGTGTGAAGGACAGGGTTCACCGTCACCTTGAAATCCCCACAGATGCGAATCTTCCTTGGCTCTCCGGACTTATTGCTTAACGTTTTCTTCATGACAGGAACGATGGGTGTCGCCCACTCGCTCCAGTCGACCTTAGACAACACGCCCACCTTCTCCAGATTCTTCAGCTCTGTCTCGACGGCTGGACGAATTGCATATGGTACCGGCCTCGCTTTGAAAAACTTGGGAACTGCATTCTCTTCTATTTTTAACGAGGCGGTTATGCCTTTAAGCGTGCCCAGTTCTTGTTGAAATACCTCTTTGGCGTTAGCTAAGATTGTTGACAATCGTCCAGGAGTGACGTCTTCATCTTTTTTACCGTCCACCGTCATTGCATGAATGGAATGCCAATCTAAGTTTATCTTCCTGATCCATTCCCGTCCCAATAACGGTGGTCCACCATTTGGCAGTATGTAGAGATACAATTTCTGTATTTTCTTGCCATTGTATTCGACAGGCACCCTTATTTTTCCTCTGGGGTATACTTTTTGCCCCGTATACGTCGTCAAGACAATGGATGTCTCTCTCAAGGGTATGTGTGAAAATAGCCGCTCATAGTCTCGTCGATTCATGATGGTTAGCGCTGATCCTGTATCCAATTCCATTTTAACTTGGGACCCTGCTATCATGAGAGTGACCCAAATGGTTCGGTGATCCTCTTTTGCGATTACATTGTGAAGTTTGAGACAGCTTAGTCTCCTGTTTCCAGATTCACTATCGTTCATCTGGTCTTTGGAACTACTGTCCGTCATCTTTTGTACTTTCTTGTACGGTTCCTTAGTAGCCTTTTTGTTGTCGCTGGTCTTCTTCCCAGACCTACAAACTCGTGCAATGTGTCCAATCTTCCCGCATTGTCTGCATATTTTGTCTTTGGACCAGCAGTCCTTCTGGTCATGGTTAGTTCTGCCGCAGCGATTACATTTTGCAAATCCCCGTGTCATTTCGTGGGTGCCGTATTCCTGTGGTTTTTGTTGAATTTCTGCAGCTCCCCTGGCTGCTGCTTCATACGATACTGCCACGCTGAAAGCCTTATCTAGCGTCAGCTCTTTTTCTGCGAGTAACTTCTTCTGTGTTCCTTCACTCAGGAGTCCACAGACAAATTTGTCCCGTAGGGTATCTGCCAGTCCTGCTCCGAACTGGCAGTGCTTTGATAGCTTGCGTAGTTCCGTAAGATACTCAGCATTGCTCTCATCTTTGTGCTGAGTTCTCCTGTGGAATTTAAATCTTTCTGCTATCAACAGCGGTGCAGGGTTTAAGTGCTCCTGTAGAACAGCAACAATTTCGTTAAAACTCTTCGCCTTCGGTTTGGCTGGAGTAATCAGATCCCGCAATAGGCCGTACATTCTAGCGCCCATTAAGTTTAGCAATATTAATGCCTTTTTCCCCTCCGCTATTTCATTTGCCTCGAAATATACCTCGACTCTTTCCACATACGTTGTCCAGTCCTCTAATGTATTATCAAAAGCAGTGATACAGCCAGTCTTCGGCATCTTGCAAATCTAAAATGGCGCCTCCCGCGCTTTTCCTTCTTCTCCGATTTAACAAAATGGCGCCTCCCGCGCTTTGTCTTCTTCCCCGCTGTTGTTAGCGCTGCTTTCCACGGTTTCTTGCGCGTATTCTTTTCTTTTATTATTTTCCCGTCGTGGAGCGGACCCTCTGGGACACTTCCCTCCCTCTTCTTAGGTCCGAACTCTGCCCAGCTTTGAAACACCGGCCGCGCCCTGTATGCTCCACCCTCTCTCTCTCTCCTTGCTTCCCGACTCGCTGCCCAGCCCCGTTGCAGCCCAGGAAGGATCAGAGCACTACCTGCCACCAGCCCGATTAGCTGGGAAACCACGGACCGAGGAACCCAGCCTGGCTCTGGAAAGTCGCTCCTGCAAAGCCTTGAACCCGATGATTGACGGTCGACGCCCGTTTCTCGAGTTTCAGTGGACTCTTTTTTTTTCTTTCTTCTGGCTCCGACCTTCAACACGTCGTCGGAGCTGCTGCTGAGTTGCAGGTAAGTACGTTTCTTACTCGTTGCCAGTGTTAAGTCCGTGAATGATTGAGACACGGACTAGCAGGAGTGAATACAGATAGATGTTTACTGGTGGAAGTCCATAACGAAACTAACCAACAGAGGCTCTCTAGCACCTTTTATACAGGGGTGGTCACTGCCGGTACTGCAGTCTGAGACCAGTTATTCTCTTAAAGGTACATACACAACAGTAACTTTCTTAACTTGTGCCCCCTCCAATAGCCTGTTGTGTAAAACTGCTGTTACAAAAAGATTGCCCAACCTTCACTGCAATACTTGTGTTGCCTTCTCAGTTGTGGTTCAGTTGGGAGCACTCTCGCCTACTGAGTCAAGAAGGTTGTGGGTTCAAAGTCCTACTCCAGAGACTTGGACCATTGGAATATTAGAACAATGGAACTTTGGCACATTGGACCATAGTACCACAGGAACATAGGAACATAGGAATAGGAGTCGGCCATTCGGCCCCTTGAGCCTGTTCCGCCACTCAATTAGATCATGGCTGATCTGTATCTTAACACCATCTACCCGCCTTGGTTCCATAACCCTTAATACCCTTACCTACAAAAAAAACTATCAATCTCAGACTTGAAATTTTCAATTGACCCCTAAGCTCAACAAGCTTGACCTTGTAAAAACATAAGATCATAAGAAATAGGAGCAGGAGTAGGCCATTCGGCCCTTTGAGCCTGCTCCGCCGTTCAATGAGATCATGGCTGATCTTCTGCCTCAACTCCATTCACCGGCCGCCCTATCGCCATATCCCTTGATGCCCTTACTAGTCAGAAATCTATTGACTTCTGTTTTGAATATACCCAATGACTGAGCCTCCTCAGCCCTCTGGGGTAGAGAATTCCAGAGATTCACCACCCTCTGTGTGAAGAAATCTCTTCTCATCTCAGTCCTGAATGGCCTACCCTTTATCTTGAGGCTGTGGCCCCTGGTTCTAGACTCCTCAGCCAAGGGAAACATTCTCCCAGCATCCACCCTATCAAGCCCTGTAATAATTTTGTATGCTTCAATGAGATCCCCTCTCATTCTTCTGAATTCAAGAGAATACAGGCCTAGTTTACTCAAACATTTGTATGTTCCTCTTGTACTTTGAGACGAAGTGTGTTACTTCTACTGAATGGCGAGGTTTTTTTCCCCTATTTACTCTAGTTTTGTTGGGGGAAGCTGGGGCATGCATTTGGTGCGTGTCAAGGGATGTCAGTTGTGGAATAGATTAGATTCCCCATTATTTGCAGCCAGTGTTAGCATCAGTCATGCCAGATCGGGTGTCGTAGGTGTTAAGTGCAGTGTAGGGCTCCCTCTACTGACCCAGCTGAGGTTACCTAACAGAGCACAGTGAGAATCAAATGCGGGACCTTCTAGTCTGCAGTGTTAAGCCATCAGAATGACATCTGTAACAGATATCAGTCATTGGCACCTGTAGTGTCCGCGCCTTAATAATACACGGACTGCAGGAGAACAATAAAACAGGTATTTACTGAACAGAGGGTACTCTTTTTGTTTGGACCCAAAAAAAAACCAATTGGACTGTAAATAAACAAAAGTTTAACTAAAACTTAACAAATCAAATTAAAATTTGGTTTTCTGGGTTGATAATGCACTCCAGTCCCCGCGGCGCCCACCGGTCGTGGAAATACTCAAGCGCGCCGGCGGACACCGCGTACTCCATCTCCAGGGCCACCCGGGCGCGAACATGGCCGCGGAAGAGAGGCAGGCAATCTGGCTGGACGACCCCCTCGACCGCCCGCTGCCTGGACCAATTGATGGCTCTTTTAGCCAGGCCCAGGAGCAGGCCCACAAGGAGGTCCTCCAACCTGTCCACTCCCCTCCGCACTGGGTGACCGTAGATCAAGAGCATGGGACTGAAGTGCAACCAAAAATCGAGGAGCAGCCCCTTCAAGTAGTGAAAGAGGGGCTGCAACCTCTCACACTCCATATAAACGTGAAACACGGACTCCTCCAGGCCACAAAAAATGCAGGCGGCCTGGGAGCCTGTGAACCTACTTAAAACCTTATTGCACGGGACCGCTCCGTGCAACACCCTCCAGGCCAAGTCCCCGATGGAACAAGGGAGGACTCCCGCATAGAGAGCCCTCCATTGGGGACCTCCGCCACCACCAGTCGGCAAGGTGCCACGCCAAGGCGTGTCCGGACGGTAGACGAAGATGGCAAAGTGGGGAGTGTGCAGGAGCAGCCCGTACAGGAAACCCCTCTGCGCAGAATGAAAAGGCACAGAGGGTATTTCCTTGAGACGGCTCAAGTTGTGAGGCGCCGGTTCCCGAGGGGAGTTTCGGGGCCGGGCGCCGATGCGGAATTCCGTCCGAACGGGGGTAAGCTCGGACGAGATCGCCCCACGTGCTTGAGCCGCCTCGATACACCTAGTGGAGTCGGGGTCCAGTGCCGCTTTCACCGATTCGATGGCTTCGACCGCGAGCCGGACATTGGCCCAGGACAGGCGCCGTGCCAGCTCCTCCGGCGCCATCCAGCCCGTTCCTCCGCCATTGAGCAGGTCCCCGACTCTGGTCACCTTGCCAGGCACAGCCCTGTCCTCCGCCAGCCGCCCGAACCCGCGTTCGTGGAGGTGCAGATTCCTGAGCAGCGGCTCCCGAAGGAGAGCCGCCGCTCCTGACGGGGGAGAGCTCTGCCTGGAAGCAACGTAGTTCCAAACCCATAGCAGTTCCTGGTAGAAGACAGGCAGCTCCCGCAGGCCGGCACGCCTGCCGCCCACTTTCGCGAACAGGAGCTGCGTGTTGTAATTGAGGCCGTGCAGCTGGCGGAAGAAAAACGTCGCCAGCGCACACCATCTCGGAGGATTCTCGACGTACAGGTTTCTCTGCAGCGTCTGAAGACGGAAAGTCGCAGCCTGGGTGCGAAGGCACACCAGCGCCTGACCGCCCTCCCTAAGCGGGAGACACAGAACTGCGGCAGAGACCCAGTGCTTCCTTTTGTCCCAGAAGAAGTCAATGAGCTTCTTCTGCATCTTGGCGACAAACGCAGGGGGAGGGATCAAAGTGACCAACCGGTACCACAACATGGCGGCCACCAGCTGGTTTATGACCAGCGCTCGACCCCTGTAGGACAACACTCGGAGCAGTCCTGTCCAGCGTCCTAGGCGAGCGGTGACTTTGGCTTCCAGCTCTTGCCAGTTCGCCGGCCAGGCGTCCTCGGCAGGGCTAAGGTAGACTCCCAAATAGAGGAGGTGCGTGGTGCTCCAGGCGAAAGGCCTGAACTCCTCCGGCAGGGAGTCCACCCGCCACTGACCCACCAGGAGTCCGGAACATTTCTCCCAGTTGATCTTAGCGGAGGATGCGTCCGAGTAAATCTGCTGGCATTCCCGCATCCTCCGCAAGTCAGCGGGATCCGTGACCATGAGGAGCACGTCATCGGCTTAAGCCGAGAGGACCACCTCCACGCCCGGCCCTTGCAGAGCCAGTCCCATCAACCTCTTCCGCAAGAGGCGCAGGAAAGGCTCCACGCAAATGGCGTATAACTGACCGGACATGGGGCATCCCTGATGCACCCCCCTCCCGAAGCGAAGGGGCGCCATCAAGGACCCGTTAACTTTAATCAGACACTCCGCGGCAGCGTACAGAAGTCGGATCCGGGCGACGAAATGCGTCCCGAACCCGAATGCGCGCAGAGTCCCGAAGAGATACTCGTGATCCACCCTGTCGAACGCCTTCTCCTGATCCAGGGAAAGGAAGGCGACCAACAGACCAGCCCTCTGGGAGTGGTGGACCAGGTCCCGGACCAGATGGATGTTATCGTGGATGGTCCGGCCTGGGACCGTGTAGGACTGGTCGTGGTGGATCATGTGGGCCAGCACGGTGCCAAGGCGAGCAGACATGACCCTGGCAAAGATTTTATAGTCCGTGCTTAGGAGGGAGACTGGGCGCCAGTTCTTAAGGAGGCGGAGATCGCCCTTCTTAGGCAGCAGGACAATGACTGCCCTGCGCCAAGAGAGGGGCATCTCCCTGGTCGCCAAACTTTCCCCCAGGACCCGCGCGTAGTTGCCCCCCAAGGCGTCCCAGAACGCCCTGTGGAACTCCACGGTCAGCCCATCCAGCCCTGGGGACTTTCCCCTAGAGAGCTGGCGGAGGGCGCCAGTCAGCTCCGCCAGGCTTAGCGGAGCGTCCAATTTTCGGCGCCCTCCGGGCTGACCTTCGGCAGGTCCTCCCACAAAACTCTGCGCGCATCCTCGTTAGACGGATCCGGAGAGAACAGAGCCCCGTAGTAGGCACGGGTCTCCACGCTGATTCCCTCCGGATCCGAGACCAGAGATCAGTCGTCGGCCAGCAGCCCCAAGAGCTGCTTACGGACCCCCCGTATTTTTTACAGCGGGTAGAAGAAGGGGGAGCCACGGTCCAGGTCCCGCAGGAGCTGGATCCGCGACCTTACGTACGCGCCTCGGGACCCGATGAGCTGCAGGTCCTTCAGCGCGCCCTTCTTCTCTTCGTACACCATCCGCAGGGCCGGGTCCTCGACGACCTGACTGAGACGGGACTCCAGGTTGAGCACCTCCTTCTCCAACCGCCCGACCCGGGCCTCCCGCCTCTTGGTCGACCCCTTCGCGTACTCCTGACAGAAGAGACGGACGTGAGCCTTGCCCACGTCCCACCATAGCCTCAAGGAGGGGAAGCCCCCCCGCTTCCTTCTCCAGTCGGCCCAGAACCGACGAAACGAATCCCGGAACCGCGCGTCCTCCAGGAGCAGGTTGTTAAAATGCCAGTACGCGGACCCACCCCCCCGCGCGTGCAGTGGAGCGAGCTCCGCCCACACCAGGTGGTGGTCCGTGCATGGCACCGGCTGCATGGAAGCCGCCAGAACGCAGGAGATGTACGCCCGGGAAATGTAGATGCAGTCGATTCTGGACCTTCCTCCCCCAGACCTCACGCTAGTGAAGGCGCTGGAGTCGGGGTGGAGATTTCGCCAGACGTCCACCAAGTCGAAGAACCCGACCAGGTCCCTCAACTTCTCCATCGCCGCCGGGCTTCGCGGGGGACCCGAATGGTCCCTCGCCTCGAGGGTGCAGTTAAAATCCCCCCCCGAGGATGATGCACTCGCCCATGTCGACGGAGCGCAAAAGAGCGGACACTTCTTCGAAGAAGCGCACTTGCTGCGCACCGGTCTGAGGGGCGTACACATTCACTAGATGGAGCAGCACACCCCCCAGGCGAACAGTGACCTGGAGCAAGCGGCCCGGCACGTGCTCCTTGACCCCCAAGATCTCCGGCTGAAAATGCGGGGCCAGCAAGATAGCCACCCCGCTGGAATTGTTGGAGAGGTGACTCATGCTGACCCCTCCTTGCCACTCCAGGAGCCACGTGGCTTCGTCTCCCGGAATGGTGTGGGTTTCTTGCAGGAAGCACACCGCATACTTCCCGTCCCGAAGGACCGAGAAGTTATTGAATCTGCGGCGCGCCTCCCTGCTGCCGTTGATGTTGAGGCTGGCTATGGTTATCTTCATGTCAGAAGCATAGTGCAACCTCTACCTGCACCTAACGGGGGGAGGAAGCGCAGCCGCTGGTCAGCCGCCACTTCCTCAGCAGCCCAGTGAGGAACGTCCTGAGCCGACGCAACTCGAGCGGGTTCACACCCTCGTCCGCGCCCATGATCTTAACGGCGGCGCGGATGAACACGATGAGCAGTGCCAGCTCCGACCACCTGTCGAGGGCCAGCCAGACCTTATTACGCCGACCCAGGCACGTGGCCATAAAATCCCAGAGTTCCCTTACGGGAATGAGGGGAGACTCGGCAAGGGGCACGAGGTCATCCATCGCCTCGTCGGCGCTGGAGTCCGAATCGTCCTCCGTGCCCATCACCGAGTCCCCATCCTCCTCCAGGGGGTCGTCACCAGTGGCCGACCTGTCCGTCGCGCAGTGCGCAGCGAACGGCTCGGCCGCACCAGCCAGCCCCGCCTCCGCCCGGATCCCACCCCCAGGATCAGCGTCAGAGGGTTCCTCCCTGGGCTCCTCTAGGGGTGCTGGGCCAGAAGACGGCGGCGTTTCAGAGCTCCCCTCCACCCCAGACGCCGGAACGACCGGAGAAACCGGGGAGAGAACAATTCCCAGCTCCCCCAGTACGCCCGGCACCAGAGACGCAGCCAGGGGGCCATCCTCCTCCCCGCCACCAACCTCCGACCCAGCGGATGGGGTGTTTTGAATTAAAACCTCTACCAGGTCGAGCAGCCCCTGGGAGATGTCTGGGTCGCATTGGGTGAGCTCATTTTCCTCGAGCTCGCCCGACCCAGACCCCAGGCCGCCCGACCCGGCGAAGGGTAACGGCACCGATACAATGTCAATTTCAGCCGCGGGAGGTTCCACGACCCCCCCCACGGGCAGGGTCTCGTCCCCATCCCCGGGAGGCACGCGCCGGACAGACACATCTGCCTCAGCCTCCCGAGGGACAGGAGACCCCTGCCGATCGCTGCTGATGACGACAGTGGGGGGGTGGGGCGCAGTACCCGCGGCGGGTGACGACTCCCCCTGCTCGGAGGGACCTTCCTCCTCCCGGTCCTCCTCCTCTTCCAGGGGGTCGCGCCTTCTTTTTAGCACGGAGGGAGCGAGGGAGACCTCCATGTCTGCAGAGGCCTCCTCAGCTCCCTCCGGCGGAGCAGGTTTGTCGGGTTCCTCGGGCCCGAGCCCGGCCGCAGGTATTGGCGTTTCCGCAACGGCGGCTGCACCCACAGGCTCGGGCACGAGGCCCCTCCCACTCACGTCCGCCCCGATTAACTCAGCGAGGAGCGCGGGTGTAAGGGGCTCAAGGGGCAAGGGCTGGCCCTCCACGGGGGGACCTGCCCTAAGGTGTTTTGATTTTATCCGTGCCTTCTTTCCAACCGGACGCGCTCCCTCCCCCCCCGCCGGAGGCCTTGGTGGCATCGGCCCCCGACGTCAACCGCGCATCAGATGTTCTCGACGCACGGGCAGATCCGGGGGGAGGACCGGCGGCGGCGCCAGCCTCGGCCACACAAGATGATCCGGCGGCCTTGGAGGCGGGGCAGTTTTTCCTGATGTGCCCCACCTCCTTACAGGCGTGGCACCGCACACCGTCCGACGTCCAAAAGACGCGATAGGCGGTCCCCTCGTGGAGGACGACGAACGCCCCGTCGGTGTCCTCCTCTCGCGCCAGCTGGATAAATAGCTGGCGCCGGAAGGAGAAGACGTGGTGAAGGCTGGCCTCCCGGAAGCCGAGCGGGATGGGTGTGATCCCCGACCTCACCTCCCCAAGTTGGCGTAAATGGGGAAGGAGGAGCTCACCAGGAACATAGAGCGGGACGTTGGAAATGACGATCCTCTGCGCGGTGGCCTCGAGAGGATCCACCGGCAGGAAGGTCCCGCCCACGGTGAGCCCCTTGGCGACGGCCAGGGACACCGCCCGCTCTGACCCCAGGAAGAACACAGCCTTCCCATACATTTTTGAGGCCGCGACGATGGCTGATGGGCCGACAACCCCAGCCATGGCTTTAACGCAGGCCTCAATGGTCATCGTGGGGTGAGTGTAGCTCTTCACCCCAAGCTTTTTTGTCATAAGTTTAAAGGGTGATGGGGCAGCAGAAGTAGCGGGAGCAGCTGTGGCTGTGGCTGCCACTCCCGCATAAGTCCTGGCTGGCCCCGCCACCGGCGAAGATGCAGTCGCCATTATGGGGTGTTTTTTATAAGGGCTACACTCACCCCAAGTCACAGGCCTGAAAGTGTTAATGGCCTCAGGTATTTTTTTTGGTCCTGTATTGAGCAGAGGGAGCTGATTAGATTGAAGGCACACCTCTCCCCTTATTGATTGAAATTGGGAGAGGGGCCTTCTCCCCTCTGCTCAATAGGCAATTAATAAAAAGAGATGAAAATGAGGTGCCTCAGAGAAATAGGCAGAGAGAGACAATGAGAGAGAGAGAGGGGGTGATGGGAAGGAGGGAGGCCACAAGGGCAGGGTTGCCACTCAGGATGGTGGGTGGGTGGGTGTTGGCAGGGGTGCACTCTCCAATGGGAATTTAAAGTCTTTGATGGTGGTGGTCTTCTGGCAGGGGGAGAAGATGTCTTCACCTGGGAAGCTGGAGATGCCCCAGGCTCAGTCCCACACCAGGTCTTAACGATGTAATTGGACTTCACCTAGGCAGCTCCAGCTGTCCCAGGTCAGGCAATAGAAGGGGTGCTTATTAGTGGTGTGTGTGGCCTAGCTTTTAACAAGAGACACACACACACAGACACCCCTTGATGATCCGGCCTTGTTTCTTCTTTTCTCCCCCCACCTAAAATACAAAGTCTTTGGGAGAGTGCCCCAAATAACACCCACCTGAAAGATGATGTTGTTCTTCCATCTTTCCAAACAGTTGGTGGTTGTTGGTTGTTTCTCTCCCCTCTCTCCCTCTCCTGGAATGGAGGCCAATTTGGGGAGGCAGTGATAGGAAAGACCTCTCCCCTGGTTGGTGTTGTTGCTGGCCTCCCTTCTCCTTCTCCTCCTCTGTCCTCTCTCTCCAGGCACCTCAGTTGCTGTGATGATGGTGGAGGTGGAGGTGGTGGTCTATCGATATCCTCCTCTTCCTGGTCAGGAGACCACCACTTTCCACTCTCCACTCTCCTGGTTTGGCTGCTCCTTCTCCTCCTGCTGACTGAGGCAGCTGCACAGCCAGAAATGCTGGAACAGAGGGTAACTTAAGACTGACGTACAGAAGCCTGCTATGGCTTTATATACAGGGGTGGTCACTGCCGGTACTGCAGTATAGAATCAGTTCTTCTCTTAAAGGTACATACACAACAATTCCTCCCCTTTTAGATAAACAGTACATAACATTCATTTAACAACTAAATAATAACTAATTACAATTACAATTTTCTCTGTACTATATACATCAACTGAAATAATCATTTATAAGTTCAGTCTTTGAGGAGGCTTCCTGATCCTGACTGGAAAGCGTCTTTCTCGAGTATCCTGTTCTTGCGGCGGAGTTGATTCTGGTTCATTGTCATTGGTTGGTTCGTCAGCTTCCAATACCACTGCTTCTGAGGTAGACGCAATCTGTACTTCGGGTTGATTACCAGGTGCACCTGCTCGTGGTATGGGGTTGGCTTGTTCCTGTGACTCTAGAATCTGGTCAGCATGGCGTCTCACGATGCTCTCTCCAACATCCACTGCGTACATTAGTGGTCCCTGCTGTGTGCATATCATTCCTGGCTGCCATTTTTCTGTTCGGTAGTCGTGGGCCAAGACTGGTTGCCCTATCTTGAAGCTCCTGGTTGGCTTCTCATTTATGTGCTGGAATTGCTTATCCTCAACATCTCATCTTATGTTTGGTTTGAGCAAATCCAGGCGACATCTTAGCCTTTGGTTGAAGAACATTATGGCTGGAGCTTGGTTGGTGACTGCATGTGTCGCATTCCGGTAAGCAAACAAGAAATTATCCACCTTGTGTTGTAGTGGTATGTCGTCATTATGCATTGCCTTTATTGCCTTTTTAAAGGTCTGAACAAACCTCTCGGCCAATCCATTTGTGGCTGGATGATATGGGGCAGATGTGTAATGCTTCACCCCATTATTCCTCAGAAACCTCCGGAAATCCTCTGACACAAACTGTGGCCCATTGTCGGAGCAAATCTGTTCTGGCAAGCCATTCCTGGCGAAGATGGTCCGTAGGACTGCAATAGTTTTCTCCATGGTGGTGGAGGACATTTTGATGACTTCTGGCCATTTCGAATGGGCGTCCACAGCGATTAGGAACACTGAGTCCATAAATGGACCAGCAAAATCAATGTGTACCCATTGCCATGGAGATGAGGGCCACTCCCATGGATGTAGCGGGGCCTGTGGTGGAGCGTTTTGGAGCATCTGGCATCCTGTGCATCTCTTGGTCATATCCTCGATTTCTTGATCGATTCCCGGCCACCACACAAACGCCCTGGCTAGGCTCTTCATTTTTACCCCTCCCAGATGACCCTCATGAAGCTCATTGAGCACTCTATCTCTCATCTTGGGTGGAATTACCACTCGGGATCCACACATCAAGGTCCCCCGGCACACTGACAGCTGTTCTCTCCTTGGCGAGAATGCTGGCAACAGTGAGTCGCCATGTGCTGGCCATCCCTTCACCGTCAAATCATAGACCCGAGAGAGTGTCGGGTCATTTCGGGTTTCCTTCTCTATACTTGAGTTTGTAACAGGTAGACATTCGACTATGGTCGCATGGAATATCTCAACAGGGTCCACTGCAGGTGCTTCCTCTACCATAGGCAACGGTAGGCGCGACAGCCCATCAGCGTTTCCATGCTGTTTCGTACCCTTGTACTCTATGTCGTACTGATGTGCCCCTAGAAAAAGTGACCATCTTTGCAGCCGTTGCGCCGTCATCACCGGAACGCCCTTCTTTGGGTTAAAAATGGAGACCAGGGGCTGATGATCAGTCAGTAGGGTGAATTTCTGCCCGTGCAGATAGTGATTGAACTTCTTCACCCCCCACACCAGGCTGAGGGCCTCCCTGTCAATCTGGGCGTAGTTACGCTCGGCTGAGGTTAACGAGCGCGACGCAAAGGCTATTGGCCTCTCTGAACCGTCAAGGAATTTGTGTGACAGCACTGCTCCGATGCCATAAGGAGACGCATCACATGCTAACCGAATCGGTAGTGTTGGATTGTAGTGGGCCAATACTTCTTTTGAAGTGATTAGGCATTTACATTTCTGAAAGGCACGCTTACACTCATCACTCCATTTCCATGTTACTCCAGTTTGCAGCAGGGCGTTCAGTGGGTGCAGAATTGTAGATAAATTCGGCAAGAACTTATGGTAGTAGTTCACCAACCCGAGGAACGAACTCAGTTGCGACATATTTTCCGGTGCTGGAGCCTTGACTACAGCCTCAATCTTGTCCGGCGACTTATGCAACCCTTCCTCATCAATCATGTGGCCACAATACGAGATTTGTCTCCTGAAGAACTCGCATTTGGGGCGATTGGCTCATAGCCCATATTCCTGTAATCTCGTGAGCACCTGCTCCAGGTTGGCAAGGTGTTCACTGTCATTTTCGCCCGTAACCAGGATGTCGCCCAAATAACACTGGGTCCCCGGGATCCCTTGCAGGACTTGTTCCATCGCCCTCTGCCAAATAGCCGGGGCTGATGCTACCCCGAATACTAGTCAATTGTACTGGTAAAGGCTTTTGTGAGTGTTTATCATGAGGTATTTCCTAGATGCTTCTTCCACCTCCATTTGTACATACGCTTGGGCCAGATCAATCTTTGTAAAGCATTTCCCTCCAGATAGTGAGGCGAAAATATCTTCTATCCGTGGAAGTGGATATTGTACTGTGTGCAGGACTGGGTTCACAGTTACCTTGAAGTCCCCACAGATGCAAACCTTCTTCGGTTCCCCAGGCGTGCTGCTCAATGATTTCTTCATTACAGGAATGATGGGTGTGGTCTACTCGCTCTAGTCCACCTTGGACAGCACACCCGAACGCTCCAGACTCTCCAGCTCTGCTTCAATGGCTGGGCGGATCGCGTAAGGTACCGGTCTGGCCTTAAAAAATTTTGGGTTTGCCTTATCTTCGATTTTTATCGTTGCAGTTACGCCTTTTAGAGTCCCAAGTCCTTGTTGGAACACCTCTTTCACGTCAGTTAGAATCTTTGACAGTCGTCCAGGTGTGACGTCATCATCCTTTTTATCAGTCACAGTTAGCGCCTGAATGGAATGCTAATCCAATTGTATTTTTCGGATCCATTCACGTCCCAATAATGGTGGTCCTCCATCTGGTCGTATATATAGATACAGTTTGTGTGTTTCCTTGCCGTTGTATTCAACTGGCACCCTTATTTTTCCTCTGGGGTAGACTTTTTGCCCCGTGTATGTCTTCAATACAATGGACGTGTCCTTCAAGGGTATGTGTGGGAATAGCCACTCATAGTCTCATCGATTCATGACAGTTAGGGCTGATCCTGTGTCCAATTCCATCTTTACTGGGGACCCTACTATCATGAGGGTGACCCAAATGGTTCGGTGATCCTCCTTTGCGATCACTTTGTGTAACTTTAGACAACTTAGTCTCCTTTTCCCGGAGTCCTTATCACTCTCCTGATCTTCCGAACTACTGTCTGTCAATTTCTTTACTTTTTTGTACTTTTCCTTAGCAGTTCTTGTAGTGTTGGTTTTCTTTCCTGACCTGCAGACTCTTGCTATGTGTCCCATTTTCCCACATTGCCTGCATACTTTGTCCTTAAACCAGCAGTCTTTCTGATCATGGGTTGTTCTGCTGCAGCGATAGCACTTTTCTGCTCCATACGCCATTTCGTTAGCGCTGTATTCTTGTGGTTTCTGTTGTATTTCCGCAGCTCCCCATGCTGCTGCTTCGTAGGATACTGCCACGCTGAAAACCTGTTCTAGCGTCAGGTCCTTTTCCGAAAGTCGTCGTTTCTGGGTTCCTTCACTCTGGAGCCCGCAGACAAACTTATACATAGATACATAGATACATAGAAGATAGGAGCAGGAGTAGGCCATTCGGCCCTTCGTGCCTGCTCCGCCATTTAATGAGATCATGGCTGATCCTTTAATTCAGTATCCCGTCCCCGCCTTCTCTCCGTAACCCTTAACCCCTTTTGCCCGTAGAAATATATCTAATTCCCTCTTAAATATATTTAATGAGCTGGCGTACACTGCCCTCTGTGGCAATGAGTTCCACAGGTTCACCACTCTCTGAGTGAAGAAATTCCCCCTCATCTCTGTCCTAAATGGTTTAGCCCTTATCCTTAAATTATGTCCTCTAGTTCTGTTTTCACCCGCCAAGGGAAACATTCCTTCTGCATCCAGTCTGTCTAGACCTGTCAGAATTTTATACACTTCTATGAGGTCCCCTCTCAATCTTCTAAACTCCAGTGTGTACATCCCTAAACTACATAGTCTCTCCTCATAGGTCATTCCCGCCATTCCTGGTATCAGCCTGGTGAATCGCCGCTGCACCCCCTCCATGGCAAGAACATCCTTCCTCAGATGAGGCGACCAAAACTGTACACAGTTATCCCGTAAGGTGTCTGCCAGTCCTGCTCCGAACTGGCAGTGCTTCGATAACTTGCGTAGTTCCGTAAGATAGTCAGCATCGCTCTCATCTTTGTGCTGGTTTCTTATATGGAACTTGAATCTTTCTGCTATCAACAGCGGTGTAGGGTTTAGGTGTTCCTGTAAGGTATTAACAATCTCTTCAAAACTTTTCTCCATTGGTTTAGCTGGGGTAATTAAATTCCGCAATAGGCCGTACGTTCTCGCGCCCATCAAATTTAATAATACCGACGCCTTCTTTCCATCGGCCACCTCATTTGCCTTGCAGTTCACTTCAATTCTTTCCACATACATGGTCCAGTCTTCTACCTCGTTGTCGAAAGCAGTGATACTGCCACTTTTCGGCATCTTGGGTGATTTAAAATGGCGCCTCCCGCGCTTTTTCTTCTTCACCAATGGATTAAAATGGTGCCTCCCGCGCTTTTCCTTCTTCCCCAATGGAATAAAATGGCACCTCCCGCACTTTTCCTTCTTCCCCTTGCTGCCACGCTGCTCCTAGCATTCTGCAGGGTAATAGCGGCGACCCGCGGCTTCGGCACGTCTCACTATTCCTTCCCCTTGTTTTATTTTCGCTACGCTGCCCGGTTCTTGAGCACCGACCGCGCCCTGTGCGCTCCACCCTCTCTCTCTCTCTTTTCCTCCCAATGACGCTGCGCGGCCCCTTTGCAGAGCTGCTCGATCGAGCTCGAGCCCACCGCAGTCCGGAAGGGTCAGCGCGCTACCTGCTACCAGCACGATTTGCTGGAACACCTTGACTGGGGAGCCAAGCCCAGCTCTCCACAGCCTCTCCTGCAACTCTCCAAACTCCGATGGTTCCTTGGGCGGTTGCCCGCGGTCGACGCCTGTTGTTCTGACATCGACCTCCAAAAGCTTCTTCTCAGGGAAAGATCCCCGTGAGGTGTTGCAGTACTGCAGGTGAGTTCGAACCTGCTCATCGCCACTGTAGTGTCCACGCCTTAATAATACACGGACTGCAGGAGAACAATAAAACAGGTATTTACTGAACAGAGGGTAACTTAAGACTGACGTACAGAAGCCTGCTATGGCTTTATATACAGGGGTGGTCACTGCCGGTACTGCCGTATAGAATCAGTTCTTCTCTTAAAGGTACATACACAACAGCACCCACATCGACCAGCAGCAATTTATCCCAATAACAGGGACGGCCTGTGCGATACACACCATTAAACCTTGACTGAGGATAAGTACACACAACACGACAGAAAATCAAAGGCATTTCATCCTCTCTGAATCCAGGCAACTGGGCAACTGATTTAATTTGTAATAATAGCTGGGGATCGTCGGGCGCTGTTGCCGGGCAACAGTAAAATGAATCATTTCAGTCTCTCTTTGCATGGAATTAGGGGCAGTGGAGAAGTGAGTATCATCACAACACCTCCCCGCCCCGCCGACCTCCCCCCCCCCCACCTACCCTGGAGGCTTAGCTGGTCTCCTCATCACCGCCGGATGGAGCCCGCTTGGAAAGCGGATGTCACATGATCGGGCTCGGCTGCGATGCCGGCCACCCCGGTTGAATAGCCGGCCAACGCTCGCTGTCTGTGCCTGAACCCGAGGCATGGCCATCTGAGTGGGGTATCGGGGTTGCTGACATCAGCTGTGGAACGGCACTGGGACCGTGCCCAGGGGCAGTCTATTCAGGAGTGGTGGGGCGGAGAGAGAGGGAGAATCTTTGCAGAAAGAATACGTTAGATTTGCTGCCCAGTTGCAGTGAACCAGCAGAAAATCTCAATCATAGTTTTACTGATGTAGGGAAAGCGTGACACAGTGCTCAGCGAATTCAGAGGCTATCCACAGCAACTTGTGAAGGAAACATTTCAAACATATTAATGTTTTAATATTCAAGTCCCACTCCAGCGACTTGAGCACACAAACTCTAGGCTGACCCTCCAGTGCAGTGCTGAGGGAATAGACTGCCCCTGGCACGGTCCGAGTGCCGTTCCACAGCTGATGTCAGCAACCCCGGTACCCCGCTCAGATGGCCATGCCTCGTGTTCAAGCACAGGCGGCGAGCGTCAGCTGGCTATTCAACCCGGGTGGCCGGCATCGCAGCCGAGCCCAATCATGTGACATCCGCTTTCCAAGCGGGCTCCATCCAGCGGTGATGAGGAGACCAGCTAAGCCTCCAGGGTGGGGTTGGGGGGAGGGCGGCGGGGCGGGGAGGTGTTGTGATGATACTCACTTCTCCACTACCCCTAATTCCATGCAAAGAGAGACTGAAATGACTCATTTTAGTGTTGCCCGGCAACAGCGCCTGACGAACCCCAGCTATTGTTACAAATTAAATCTGTTGCCCAGTTGCCTGGATTCAGAGAGGATGAAGTGCCTCTGATTTTCTGTCGTGTTGCATGTGCTTATCCTCAGTCAAGGTTTAATGGTGTGTATCGCACAGGCTGTCCCTGTTATTGGGATTAATTGCTGCTGGTCGATGTGGGTGCCAATGACTGATATCTGTTACAGACATCATCCTGATGGCTTAACACTGCAGACTAGAAGGTCCCGCGTTTGATTCTCACTGTGCTGTGTTAGGTAACCTCAGCTGGGTCAGTAGAGGGAGCCCTACACTGCACTTAACACCTGCGACACCCGATCTGGCATGACTGATGCTAACACTGGCTGCAAATAATGGGGAATCTAATCTATTCCACAACTGACATCCCTTGACACGCACCAAATGCGTGCCCCAGCTTCCCCCAATAAAACTAGAGTAAATAGGGGGAAAAAACCTCGCCATTCAGTAGAAGTAACACACTTCGTCTCAAAGTACAAGAGGAATATACAAAAGTCAAGCTGTTGAGGTTAGGGGCCAATAGAAAATTTCAAAACTGGGATTGATAGATTTTTCTTAGGTAAGGGTAATGGAACCAAGGCAGATAGTTAAGAGACAGATCAGCCATGATCTAATTGAATGGTGGAACGGGCTCAAGGTGCTGAATTTCTGACTCCTGTTCCTATGTTCCTATGGTCCTATATTTTTATGTTCCTATGTTCCTATGGGCCCATGTTCCAATGTTCCCATGGTCCATAATTGCTATGGTCCAATGTTCCTATCATCCTATGTTCCTGTGGTCCTATGTTCCTACGTTCCTATGATCCTATATTCCAATGTTCCTCTGGTCCAATGTTCCTATTTTCCTACATTCCAATGTTCTAATGTTCCTATTGGTCCAATGTTCCTATGGTCCAATGTTCCTATGTTCCTATGTTCCTATGGTCCAATGTTCCTATGTTCCTATGTTCCTATGGTCCAATGTTCCTATGTTCCTATGGTCCAATGTTCCTATGGTCCAATGTTCCTATGTTCCTATGTTCCTATGGTCTTATGGTCCTATTTTCCTATTTTCCTATTTTCCTACATTCCAATATTCCTATGTTCCTATTGGTTCAATGTTCCTATGGTCCAATGTTCCTATGTTCCTATGTTCCTATGGTCCTATGGTCCTATGTTCCTATTTTCCTACATTCCAATGTTCCTATGTTCCTATGGTCCAATGTTCCTATGTTCCTATGGTCCAATGTTCCTATGTTCCTATGTTCCTTTGGTCCAATGTTCCTATGTTCCTATGTTCCTATGGTCCTATGTTCCTATGTTCCTATGTTCCTATGGTCCTATGTTCCTATTTTCCTACATTCCAATATTCCTATGTTCCTATTGGTTCAATGTTCCTATGGTCCAATGTTCCTATGTTCCTATGGTCCAATGTTCCTATGTTCCTATGGTCCAATGTTCCTATGTTCCTATGTTCCTATGTTCCTATGGTCCAATGTTCCTATGTTCCTATGTTCCTATGTTCCTATGGTCCTATGTTCCTATTTTCCTACATTCCAATATTCCTATGTTCCTATTGGTTCAATGTTCCTATGGTCCAATGTTCCTATGTTCCTATGGTCCAATGTTCCTATGTTTCTATGTTCCTATGGTCCAATGTTCCTATGTTCCTATGTTCCTATGGTCCTATGTTCCTATTTTCCTACATTCCAATATTCCTATGTTCCTATTGGTTCAATGTTCCTATGGTCCAATGTTCCTATGTTCCTATATTCCTATGGTCCTATGGTCCTATGTTCCTATTTTCCTACATTCCAATATTCCTATGTTCCTATGGCCCAATGTTCCTATGTTCCTATGTTCCTATGGTCCAATGTTCCTATGTTCCTATGTTCCTATTTTCCTACATTCCAATATTCCTATGTTCCTATTGGTTCAATGGTCCTATGGTCCAATGTTCCTATGTTCCTATGTTCCTATGTTCCTATGTTCCAATGTTCCTATGTTCCTATGTTCCTATGGTCCTATGTTCCTATTTTCCTACATTCCAATATTCCTATGTTCCTATTGGTTCAATGTTCCTATGGTCCAATGTTCCTATGTTCCTATGGTCCTATGTTCCTATTTTCCTACATTCCAATATTCCTATGTTCCTATTGGTTCAATGTTCCTATGGTCCTATGGTCCTATGTTCCTATGGTCCTATGTTCCTATATTCCTATGTTCCTATGTTCCTATGTTCCTATATTCCTATGGTCCTATGGTCCTATGGTCCTATTTTCCTACATTCCAATATTCCTATGTTCTTATAGTCCAATGTTCCTATGTTCCTATGATTCTATCTTCCTATGTTCCTATGGTCCTATGTTCCTTTGTTCCAATGGTCCAATGGTCCAATGTTCCAATGTTCCAATGGTCCAATGTTCCAATGTTCCAATGGTCCAATGTTCCAATGTTCCAATGTTCCAATGTTCCAATGGTCCAATGTTCCAATGTTCCAATGTTCCAATGTTCCAATGGTCCAATGTTCCAATGTTCCAATGGTCCAATGTTCCAATGTTCCAATGTTCCAATGGTCCAATGTTCCAATGGTCCAATGTTCCAATGTTCCAGTGTTCCAGTGTTCCAATGGTCCAATGTTCCAATGGTCCAATGTTCCAATGGTCCAATGTTCCAATGTTCCAATGGTCCAATGTTCCAATGGTCCAATGGTCCAATGTTCCAATGGTCCAATGTTCCAATGTTCCAATGGTCCAATGGTCCAATGTTCCAATGGTCCAATGTTCCAATGTTCCAATGGTCCAATGTTCCAATGTTCCAATGTTCCAATGGTCCAATGTTCCAATGTTCCAATGGTCCAATGGTCCAATGTTCCAATGTTCCAATGTTCCAATGTTCCAATGGTCCAATGGTCCAATGGTCCAATGGTCCAATGTTCCAATGTTCCAATGGTCCAATGTTCCAATGTTCCAATGGTCCAATGGTCCAATGTTCCAATGTTCCAATGTTACAATGGTCCAATGTTCCAATGTTCCAATGTTCCAATGGTCCAATGTTCCAATGTTCCAATGGTCCAATGTTCCAATGTTCCAATGTTCCAATGTTCCAATGGTCCAATGTTCCAATGGTCCAATGTTCCAATGTTCCAGTGTTCCAGTGTTCCAATGGTCCAATGTTCCAATGGTCCAATGTTCCAATGGTCCAATGTTCCAATGTTCCAATGGTCCAATGTTCCAATGGTCCAATGGTCCAATGTTCCAATGGTCCAATGTTCCAATGTTCCAATGTTCCAATGGTCCAATGGTCCAATGTTCCAATGGTCCAATGTTCCAATGTTCCAATGGTCCAATGGTCCAATGTTCCAATGTTCCAATGTTCCAATGGTCCAATGTTCCAATGTTCCAATGGTCCAATGTTCCAATGTTCCAATGGTCCAATGTTCCAATGTTCCAATGTTCCAATGGTCCAATGTTCCAATGGTCCAATGTTCCAATGTTCCAGTGTTCCAGTGTTCCAATGGTCCAATGTTCCAATGGTCCAATGTTCCAATGGTCCAATGTTCCAATGTTCCAATGGTCCAATGTTCCAATGGTCCAATGGTCCAATGTTCCAATGGTCCAATGTTCCAATGTTCCAATGGTCCAATGGTCCAATGTTCCAATGGTCCAATGTTCCAATGTTCCAATGGTCCAATGTTCCAATGTTCCAATGGTCCAATGGTCCAATGGTCCAATGTTCCAATGTTCCAATGGTCCAATGTTCCAATGTTCCAATGGTCCAATGGTCCAATGTTCCAATGTTCCAATGTTCCAATGGTCCAATGGTCCAATGGTCCAATGTTCCAATGGTCCAATGTTCCAATGTTCCAATGGTCCAATGGTCCAATGTTCCAATGTTCCAATGGTCCAATGGTCCAATGTTCCAATGTTCCAATGGTCCAATGGTCCAACGTTCCAACGTTCCAATGTTCCAACGTTCCAATGGTCCAACGGTCCAACGGTCCAGAAACAAAAAGAAAAAAAACTGTTGGAAATCAGAAATAAAAACAGAAAATGTTGGAAATTCACAACATGCCCGTCAATGCCTGAAAAGAGAAAAGATGGGTTAATGTTTTGGGTGCAGGTTCCCTGTCAGCGTGAAAAACTGGGGGGAAATGAGCCCCCTTTATAGGGTTGTACAAAATGAGGGTGAGCAACAGGTAAAAGTCAAAGGTCAGGTTGAACTGTATCTCCTTTCCAGTCATGGAGCAATATGGACACTGGTTATTGAGTTTCTAGCAGGTGGGTGTGCGATGGTGAGCAGGAGAAGGAAAAATAAAATTGACAACCACTACTGATACCTAGATAACACCCTACATGAATTGTTAAAAAATTAATTCTCAATGTATTCTCTATCTGCACTGTGGGGTTTCTGTGATTCTGTGATTCTGTGAAATCACAGTAACACATAAAGCCTCTGTCAGAGGCATAGGTTTAGTCCCTAGGAGGAAGTGAGGTAGAGTTGCACTCCCCCAATTTTTTGGCATTGCCCCTGATGCTCCTCAAGATTGTTATAGGTGGTCCCACATCTGGTTAGGGCTTTTTCTTGGCAAGGGCCTCACTCCTGATCCATGAGTTGCTGGAAGGCCACTCCACCATAAAGGAAAGAGCTTCTGTTTATCCAACATCCTCCATGACCTCAAGATGTCCTAAAGCACTTTACAGCAAGTACTCTTTGAAATGTAGTCATTGTTGTAATGTAGGAAACGCAGCAGCCAATTTACGCCCAGCAAGAGCCCACAAAAAAGCAACAAGAAAAATAAACAAATTATCTATTTTTAGATGTTGGTTGAGGGATAAATATTAGCCAGGACACCGGGGAATACTCCCCTGCTCTGCTTTAAATAGTGCCATGCAATCTTTTATGTCCACCTGAGAGAGCAGACGGGGCCTCGGTATAACGTCACATCTGAAAGACGGCACCTCCAAGAGTGCAGCAACTCCCTCAGTACTGCACTGGAGAGAGGCAGCCTAGATTATGTGTTCAAGTCTCTGGAATGGGGCTTGAACCCACAACCCTTTGACTCAGGTGAGCTTGCTACCCACTGAGCCCATCTCCACCTGTTATCCTTTTTTTAAAAACATTCTTTCTCCTAAATAACAATTCTACGGCTAACAGGATGCAAAAGAGGCCATGAGACAGCAGGTCAGCTGAGGGTTCTGGGTGGGGTGAGGGGGTGGGATAGGGGGAGTTGGTGGAGGGGCAGGGAAGGACCACATTTGGCCATCGGGCCTTATTATAGGTATCTCTCTGCCCTATGTATTCACAACCTGGGTCATGTTTTCCTTCGTTTCCTCTGTTGACCGTGTGCTATGACCCAAAGGACACCGTGTGTCCCTGCTATTCCGCGAAAAGCATCTAAATAATACATGATGTAAAAAAACTACTGAGCACTTGGTTTGAGTGTAAAACAAGGCTTTAATCAACTGTTTCAAAACCATTTCTAGTTACAATCACTAGTTCCTGGTTACAGAAACATCCTGAGCAAGCTGGGCCCACGCCCGCGTATTTATACTCCTTGGACGGCGCCACCAGCTGGCCTACCAGTGTTACTTCATGAGTCATGATAAGATTCATGACAATACATTACCGTACTGCAGCAATGTAATTTTCTCCAGTAGGAGTGAATAGAGCTCTCAGGGTTTGGACAGGTGGTGTCACTGCACCAAGCAGCCATGCATCGGCAGCCAAGCTAAACTGAGCATGAAATGTTTACACTCAGTCAGATTAAAACAGAGTGGGCCAAAAAGACAAAGGTTTCCAATATTCCAGCTATTGAGTTGTGAGGAAGGATCTCAGCCTGAAATGTTAATCTGTTCTTTCTCTCTTCAAATGCCAACAGATCCACTCGGTATTGCTGGCATTTGCCATGTTTTCTTTAGAATTGTAGCATTTGTGGGAATATTTAATGTTCATTTCTCGCAGCTAATGAGCCCAGGGAAGACGTGATGATACCTCTTTGATATGATGTCTCCAATTAGTCATTTTCCAAAAAGCAAAACAAAAATAAGAGCGAAATAGTTCAGTTATTGAAAAATTTAAAGTGTGTGACTCATAACATTTTTTTTTTAAAGACTTGTGCCTTTCACGACCTCAGGTCCCAAAGCACTTTATAGTCAATGAAATACTTTTGAAGTTCAGTCACTGTTGTAGTGTAGGAAACGCAGCCGCAAATTTGCGTAAAGCAACAAATCTGATAACGAAGAGAGCATGGCCTAGAAATTCAGTTGGGCGCCGTTTGGGGCGCCATGCTCGCCTGGGCGCCGGAATTACCGCTGCGAGCGGAGCCACTTGCGCCATCCCGATATTCAGGTTCTGCGCCCCAAACGGAAGCGGGCCGCTACTCGAGGCTCCCCGCGCCCCGCTTGGGGCGCTCACCCTGAATATCGCCGCACTAAGGGCCACAGCGCCACACGCTGCTGCACGGCACGCTGCGGTACTGCAGGCCTTCCTCCCACTGTTAAGGGGGAGGTGCCTGCAACAGCGCGATCCCCGCTCACGAGTGCCGGCAAATAAGCCCGGTACCAAGGAGAAGTGCCGGGCTCTCGGGAAACAGCCGGCAATGCCGCGGGGGGGGGGGGGTTTAGGAGGCCGGGGACGGAGGTGCTGGCAGGCGGCCGCCGAAAAAGCGGCCGCCCCGCACCTCCACCTTAACTTGCGCCACTACCACCACAGGTAGGCCCTGTGAACCGGTCGCGATTTGCGACCGGCATTAATACATAGATACATAGAAGATAGGAGCAGGAGTAGGCCATTCGGCCCTTCGTGCCTGCTCCGCCATTTAATGAGATCATGGCTGATCCTTTAATTCAGTATCCCGTCCCCGCCTTCTCTCCGTAACCCTTAACCCCTTTTGCCCGTAGAAATATATCTAATTCCCTCTTAAATATATTTAATGAGCTGGCGTACACTGCCCTCTGTGGCAATGAGTTCCACAGGTTCACCACTCTCTGAGTGAAGAAATTCCCCCTCATCTCTGTCCTAAATGGTTTAGCCCTTATCCTTAAATTATGTCCTCTAGTTCTGTTCTCACCCGCCAAGGGAAACATTCCTTCTGCATCCAGTCTGTCTAGACCTGTCAGAATTTTATACACTTCTATGAGGTCCCCTCTCAATCTTCTAAACTCCAGTGTGTACATCCCTAAACTACATAGTCTCTCCTCATAGGTCATTCCCGCCATTCCTGGTATCAGCCTGGTGAATCGCCGCTGCACCCCCTCCATGGCAAGAACATCCTTCCTCAGATGAGGCGACCAAAACTGTACACAGTACTCGAGGTGTGGTCTCACCAGTGCCCTGTACAGCTGCAGCAAGGTATCCCTGTTCCTGTATTCTAACCCTTTTGCTATGAAGGCCAGCATACCGTTTGCCTTCTTGACCGCCTGTTGCACCTGCATGCTCGCCTTCAGTGACTGGTGTACAAAAACACCCAGGTCTCTCTGTACTTCCCCCTCTCCCAATCTATTGCCATTTAAATAATAATTTGCCCTCCCGTTCCTGCACCCAAGGTGGATAACTTCGCACTTGTCCACATTATAGTGCATCTGCCATTTATCCGCCCAATCGCCCAGTCTGTCCAAATCGCTCTGGAGCTTCCTGGTCTCTTCCTCTGAGCCCACCCCACCTCCTAGTTTAGTGTCGTCTGCAAATTTGGAAATGCTGCATCCGACTCCCTGATCCAGGTCATTAATGTAAATTGTGAACAGCTGGGGGCCCAGGACAGATCCCTGTGGTACCCCACTTGTTACTGCCTGCCATTCAGAAAATGAGCCGTTTATTCCAACTCTCTGTTTTCTATCTGACAGCCAGTTCCCTATCCACGCCAAAACTTTCCCCTTTATCCCATGAGCCTCAATTTTCCATGCTAATCTTTTATGTGGGACCTTATCGAAGGCCTTTTGGAAGTCCAGGTACACCACATCTACTGGCTCTCCCCCATCTATTCTACCAGTTACTCCCTCAAAAAATTCCAATAGATTAGTCAAGCACGATTTACCCTTTGTAAATCCATGTTGACTCTGTCCTATCCTGTCCCCATTTGCTAAGTGCTCCGCTATTTCATCCTTAATGATGGACTCCAGCATTTTGCCCACAACTGATGTAAGGCTTACAGGTCTGTAATTACCTGCTTTTTCCCTACCCCCCTTTTTGAATAGTGGGGTAACGTTAGCTACCCTCCAATCCATCGGCACTGTTCCCGAGTCTAATGAATTCTGAAAAATCATCCTTAGTGCATCCGCTATCTCTAGGGCCACCTCCTTCAGTACCCTAGGATGCATGTTATCAGGCCCTGGGGATTTGTCCACCTTCAATCCCTTTAGCTTCCTTAACACCATATCCTTAGAGATATTGATTTGCGTCAGTTCCTCCTTTGCCAATGTCCCTATTTTTCCCGATATCCCAGGGAGGTTTTTTGTGTCTTCCTTCGTAAAGACTGACCCAAAGTATGCATTTAGTTGATCTGCCATTTCCTTATTTCCCATTATATATTCCCCCGTATCTGACTGCAATGGACCAACTTTGGTTTTCACCAGTCTTTTCCTTTTGATATATTTATAAAAGCTTTTGGAGTTAGTTTTTATATTTTCCGCCAGCTTGTTTTCGTAAGCTATTTTGCCCCTCTTGATCATGCCCTTTGCCCTCCTTTGCTCTATCTTAAACTGTTCCCAATCTTCCGCTCTGGCGCTTTTTTTGGCTATTTTATACGCCCTATCTTTGGATTTTATGCTGTCTCTAATTTCCCCTGTTATCCACGGTTGAGTCACCTTTTTAGATTTCCTTTTATGCCAGATTGGTATAAACAATTTTTGCAATTTTGTCATTCTATCTTTAAATGTTTGCCATTGTTTATCTACCTCCAGTCCTCTCAGGAACGTTGTCCAATCAGACCTACTCAGTTCCCGTCTCATGGCATCATAATTCCCCTTGTTTAAATTCAGGACCTTAGTCTCTGAGTCAATTTCTTCGCTCTCCATTTCGAGTGAGAAATCGATCATGTTATGATCGCTCTGACCCAAGGGTCCCCGTACAACAAGATTACTGATTAGTCCCTTCTCATTGCACAGTACCCAGTCCAATATAGCCTGTTCCCGAGTTGGTTCCTCGACATATTGATCCAGATAACCATCCCTTAAACACTCAAGGAATTCCTCCTCCTCATTATTTTTACTGATTAGGCTAGTCCAATCTATATGTAAGTTAAAGTCACCTATGATGACAGCTGTGCTCTTATTGCACGCTTCTCTAATTTCCCTCGTGATGCCCTCCCTAACCTCTATTTTACTATTTGGAGGCCTATATACCACTCCTATTAATGTTTTTCGCCCCTCGCTATTTCTTAGCTCCACCCATATAGATTCTGTATTAACTGAGTTAATATCCTTCCTTTCAATTGCATTTATCCCCTCTTTTACTAGCAATGCTACCCCTCCTCCCTTTCTTTTTTGTCGATCCTTCCTAAATACTGAATACCCCTGTATGTTATTAAAGAGGCGGGCGCGACCAAATATGGTGATCGGGGCGGGAGCGGGGCGCTGCGCACACTGATGACGTCATCAGTGGCGGCGCAGCGCTACAGGCTAACGCCGCCATTAGCGCCCCGCTAAATATCGCGGGAGGCGTGGCCAGTGGCGCTAAAGCCACTGAGTGCCCTCTTTGGGCGCTAACTGGTGGCGCAGCCCACTGAATTTCTAGGCCCATCTGTTTTACTGATTTTGTTTGAGGGAGCAATATTGGCCGGGACACCAGGGAGAACTCCCCTGCTCTTCTTCGAATAGTGCCGTGGGATCTTTTACGAGAGGGGCCTCGCTCTTTTACACCCACCAGAGAAGGCAGAAGGGGGCTTCGGCTTAATGTCTCATCCGAAAGGTGCCACCTCCAACAGTTGGGGCGCTCCCTGGGTCCCGCACTGGGAGTGTCAGTCTAGAGTATGTGCTCCAGTCTCTGGAGTGGGATTTGAACCCATGACCCAGACGTGAGAGTGCTGCCAGCAGAGCCAAGGCTAACACATTAAAAAGACGTTTCTTGTGACAAGTAACAAACATGGTATCATTTTCACCCTACTCAAAATAACACTGACCTGAAGATTTTCTGGCATCTGGTAGAATCTGGGTTCGGCCCCACTTGGCGATTTATGGGCTCCAACACCAACTCCCCTCCGGCCCCCCGAATATCATCCCCCAAGTTTATTTATTCATTCACAAGATGTGGGCCTCACTGGCAAGGTCGGCATTTATTGCCCATCCCTACTTGCCCTTGAGAAGGTGGTGGTGAGCCGCCTTCTTGAACCGCTGCAGTCCATATGGTGATACTTGTTTGTAGCGGTTTGGTACAACTGAGTGGCTTGCTGGGCCATTTCAGAGGGCAGTTAAGAGTCAACCACATTGCTGTGGGTCTGGAGTCACATGTCGGCCCAGACCGGATAAGGACGGCAGATTTCCTTCCTGAAAGGACATTAGTGAACCAGATGGGTTTTTACAACAATCCGATAGTTTCATGGTCACCATTACTGACACTAGCTTTTTATTCCAGATTTATTTAATTAACTGAATTTAAATTCCCCGGTTGCCGTGGTGGGATTTGAACTCATGTCTCTCAGATCATTCATCCAGGTCTCTGGAATACCAGTCTAAGTAATATAACCACTATGCTACCGTTCCCAAAGTACAAAACAAACATTGAAACAACGACGCTGTTCTAGTAAAGCAATATAATAGCACCGCATGGCTGAGAATGGAGGGCGGAGCAGTCCCATTGTGGAGCACATCTTGATTAGGTATTTGCACTTTCACCTCTGAGTCGTGGCTTCGGACCATAGCCGGATTGGAGCTGATAATCTAGGCTGACACTAAAGAAAGAAGGAATCATTTAGATTATATAGCAGCTTTGACAACTTCAGGACGTCCCCGTCTGGGGGGGTCTAGAACGAGGGGTCACAGTCTCAGGATATGGGGTAGGACATTTAGGACTGAGATGAGGAGAAATTTCTTCACTCAGAGGGTGGTGAACCTGTGGAATTCTCTACCACAGAAGGCTGTGGAGGCCAAGTCACTGAATATATTTAAGAAGTAGATAGATTTCTAGACACAAAAGGCATCAAGGGGTATGGGGAGAGAGTGGGAATATGGTATTGAGATAGAGGATCAACCATGATCATATTGAATGGCGGAGCAGGCTCGAAGGGCCGAATGGCCTACTCCTGCTCCTATTTTTTATGTTTCTAAAATGCTTTACATCTAATTAAGTACTTTTGCAGTAGAGTCTCTGTTGCAATGTTGGGAAACATTACCACACTGCAATATCAGAGGTGCTATCCTCTGGTGAGATTTCACGCTGATATGCTGCCAGTCTATCCAGATGGGCATTAAAGAGCTTAGAATCATAGAATGATACAGCACAGAAGGAGGCCGTTCGGCCCATCGTGGCTGTGCCGTCTCTTTGAAAGAGCTGTCCAACTAGTCCCACTCCTTTGCTCTTTCCCTGTCACCCAACACATTTTTTCCCCCCTTCAAGTATTTATCCAATTCCCTTTTGAAAGTTACTAATGAATCTACTTCCATTTCAGGCAGCGCGTTCCAGATCGTAACAACTCGGCGCGTACATTTTTTTTCCTGTTGTCGCCTCTGGTTCTTTTGCCCAGGGACACTGACTGAGCGGGGGTTGAACATGAGGAATGGCTACTTGGGTGAGACTTCTTCTCCTTCTTAGGCAGTCCCTCGGAACCGAGGATGACTTGCTTCCACATTATAAGTAAGTTCTCAGGTGACTGATGAGTCCAATGCGGGACCTACAGTCTCTGTCACAGGTGGGGCAGACGGTGGTTGAAGGGGCGGGTGGGTGGGGTGCTTGGGTTGATGTGCGCTCCTTGCGCTGCCTGCGCTTGGCTTCCGCTTGCTCCCGGCAAAGAGACTCGAGGTGTTCGGCGCCTTCCCGGATGCTTCTCCTCCACTTTGTACGGTCTTGGGCCAGGGATTCCCAGGTGTCGGTGGGGATGTTACACTTTTTCAAGGAGGCTTTGAGGGTGTCCTTGAAGTGTTTCCTCTGCCCACCTGGGGCTCTCTTGCCGTGTCGGAGTTCCAAGTAGAGCACTGGTTTTGGGAGTCTCGTATCGGGCATGCGGACAATGTGACCCGTCCATCGGAGCTGATCGAGCGTGGTCAAAGCTTCGATGCTGGGGATGTTGGCCTGAGCAAGAACACTGACGTTAGTGCGCCTATCCTACCAATGGATTTGCAGGATCTTGCGGAGGCAGCGTTGGTGGTACTTCTCCAGTGCTTTGAGGTGCCTGCTGTACATGGTCCATGTCTCTGAGGCATACAGCAGGGCGGGTATCACTGCTGCTCTGTAGACCATGAGCTTAGTGCTGGGTTTCAGGCCCTGGTCTTCAAACACTCTCTACTTCAGGCGACCGAAGGCTGCACTGGCACACTGAAGGCGGTGTTGGACTTCGTCGTCGATGTCTGTCCTTGTTGACAGTAGGCTTCCGAGGTATGGAAAGTGGTCCACGTTGTCCAAGGCCTTGTCGTGGATTTTGATAATCGGGGGGCAGTACTGTGTGGCGGGGGCAGGTTGGTAGAGGACCTTTGTCTTATGGATGTTTAGTGTAAGGCCCATGCTCTCATATGCTTCGGAGAATGGCTACTTGGGTGAGACAGAGGAGGACTGTCAGCGACCATGAAACCGCATCACAGCAAGAGTCAGTGGCGTCAGGAGAGATGGGGGGGAAAATTGGTATGGGAGGCAGAGAGCAAGGAAACAGCTATGTCAGGATGTGAGCTGAGTTAGCTGGGATGGTGGTTTCATTGGATTTTCTGCTGGTTAAGGTAATTTATTTCGATGTCAATCAATTCCCATTAGTATCAATGGCTTTTGTTTAACAGGAATGGTTTGGTACACAGTACAGGTCTACTCCCGACAATGTCTCAGAATTCGGAGAATTCTTTACTTTTATGGCTCATCGAGCAAGCCCTTAAATTATAGTTGAACTGCAATTCAACCTTTAGAAAAATAATTGTAGAATATAACGGAGATTTTAGTCTTGCTGAGTAAGTGAATCCGACATGTGCTCAACCTCATTACAGAGATCGGTTGCGAATGCACAGAGAGAGTAGCTGCTTCCGCAAATGACGGGAGCCCAGACACTGAAGGGGCAGAATTCGTCTTCAATAGAAGTGTCTCCTTCTCTCCATTATTGACCAACAACAACAACAACTTGTATTTATATAGCACCTTTAACGTTGTAGAACGTCCCAAGGCGCTATACAGGAGCGATTATAAAACAAAAATCTGACACCGAGTCACATAAGGAGAAATTAGGGCAGGTGATCAAAACTTTGGTCAATGAGGTAGGTTTTAAGGAGCGTCTTAAAGGAGGAGAGACGTGGAGAGGTTTAGGCAGGCAATTCCAGAGCTAAGGGCCTAGGCAGCTGAAGGCACAGCCGCCAATGGTGCAGTGATTAAAATCGGGGATGTGCAAGAAGGCAGAATTAGAGGAGAGCAGAGATCTCGGGGGGTGTGGGGCTGGAGGAGATTACAGAGATAGGGAGGGGCGAGGCCATGGAGGGATTTGAAAACAAGGATGAGAATTTTAAAATTGAGGCGTTGCTTAACTCCTGACTAAATCACAGGGCCGCCGTTAACTAAAGAGAAAAGCAGACATTCTCCCAATTTTCATTAAAAGAGCAATTTTACCGCTGTATATTTTCTCCTTTATTTCTACTTAAACACCTCTTCATTTGTCATTCTCTGGGAGTTTGCTGTCGTTACAAAAACTCCCAAGTGTCTGGCTAACTTTACATCCTACATTACTCATCTTTGACTGATTGCTTCTTGCTTTCCATTAAATGAATGATTTGGGCATAGGTTCAAGATGAGTAATATCCCAGTGTGCTGAAGATACCAAATTAGAAGGTGTTTACAAACTGTGAGGAAAGGCTTCCTTGTTTAATATCGTTTCACTTCAGTAACTGTTGATCATTTGCTTTTTGCTTGTTTTACGCGGGGAAGGTGACATTTGAGAAAAATGGAGAGAATTCCTTTTTAGTTCTGTAATTAATGTCCTGCTAAGGAAATCGGATTTCATAAGTCAAATGTTTCAACGCTGTGCGTGCTCACGATTTGAACGTAAGAAATAGAAGCAGGAGTCGGCCATTCGGCCCTTCGAGCCTCCATTCAATAAAATCACTGCTGGTCTTCTGCCTCATCTCCACCTTCCCACACTATCCCCATGTCCCTTGGTTCCCTTAGTGTCCAGAAATCTATCGCGCTCTGTCTTGAATATACTCAACGACTGAGCCTTCACAGCCCTCTGGGGTTTGGTTAGTGAACCATTACCCAGGGAGAAAAGCCAGCATTTGGCCATCTTCCTTAAAGAGATATCTCACCCCCTTATTCTTCATTTTGCCGTTATAATTTCTATTTGTAGTAACAACATACACATTTGTTGCTGGGATTTGGGCAATACTGGCAAAGCCACATTTCTTGCCCATCCCTAGTGGCCCTGAGGTGAAGGTGGGCCTACTCCTTGAACTACTGATGATGGTGCTCCTACACTGATGTTAGGTAGGTAATTCTAGAATATTGAGCCTGCGATTATACATGTGTAAATGTGTATAAAAGTGCGTGAGAGTCAATAGAAAACTTTCTCTACTGCTCCCTCACATTTTCCAACACTACTCTTTGCTAGTGTTTAGCTTTGCTTTCATATATATATATAACATATGCACACAAAGGTTGAGAATACAAGTGAGAACCAGGCTGAGTATAAAAAGTTCAGAGGGGAAGTGAAAAAGGAAATAAGAGAGTATTGTTGAGTCTGTGTTTTCAAATGTAGTTATGCTGAATAACAGTACACAGACTACAGAAGTAATCAAACAGGTCTTTAGTGATTGAGGGTCAAGGCTGAACTGGGATACACTTTGCTCCGCAGGGTTTATATACCGGTGTGGTCACCACCGGTACTACAATGTACAGGAGCCATCAAAAAGTAGTCCATCACCTTAAGGTATCCTCTTAAGGTGGTACAGGTTACATACACTACAATTCCTCCCCTTTTAGCTTAACAGTGTACACCCCAAATTAAACATTACATGGATAACATATATACAATTTTCACACAAAACTGTTCAAAGATTCAGTCTCTGAGGAGGCCTCCTGATCCGGGCTGGATAACGCCTTTCAGGGGCCTCTGGTTCTCGTTGCTGGGGTGACTCATCCATTTGATCTCCTATGGATTGAACATCATCATGTACGTTCGAGTCTGAGGTAGATGCTACAGGCTCAATAACTTCTTCAACTGGTGTCTCTGCCGTAGACATGGGCTTGATTCCACAAGTTGGTCAGCATGACGTCGTATTACGTTCTCTCCAACGTCTACCGTGTACATCAAGGGTCCTAGTCGGGCATGAATTGTTCCGGATTGCCATTTATCATCCCTATAGTCCCTGGCCAACACTGGTTGTCCTATTTCGAAACTCCGAGTGGCCTTGTTATTTACGTGCTGGAATTGCTTGTTTTCGACTTCCCTTCGCACATTGGGTTTTAACAAATCCAACCGGGACCGCAACCTCCTGTTATAGAACATCATGGCAGGGCTTTGATTTGTCACTGCATGCGTGGCATTTCGATATGCCATCAGGAAATTGTCCACCTTGTGTTGTAGTGGAATATGGTCTTCGCTCATGGCGTTTATCGCCTTTTTTGAACGTTTTTACAAATCTCTCGGCCAACCCATTTGTAGCCGGATGATATGGGGCAGATGTATAGTGTTTCACCCCATTCTTTTTCATGAATTTCTGGAATTCTTCTGACATGAACTGTGGTCCGTTGTCTGAACATATTTGTTCCGGCAACCCATTCCTTGCAAATGTGGTTCTTAGAACTGCGATCGTCTTCTCAGAGGTAGTGGTCGACACCTTAATCACTTCTGGCCATTTAGAATGTGCGTCTACTGCTATCAAAAACATGGAATCCATAAATGGACCTGCAAAGTCGATATGCACACGTTGCCATGGGGTTGAAGGCCATTCCCACGGATGCAGCGGTGCAATTGGAGGTGCATTTTGAACTTTTTGGCACCCTGAGCAGCTTTTAGTCAGATCCTCTATTTGTTTGTCGATACCTGGCCACCACACATAAGCCCTAGCAAGGCTTTTCATCTTGACTCCCCCCAGATGACCTTCATGCAATTCCTTCAGAACTCTCTCCCTTAATTTAGGAGGAATAATCACCCTTGTTCCGTACATCAATGTTCCTTGACATACGGACAGCTGTTCTCGTCTGGCTGAGAATGCTGGTAACAGTGAGTCGCCATGTGCTGGCCATCCCTTCACTGTCAAGTCGTAGACCCGAGACAGTGTCGGGTCGTTTCGGGTCTCTCTCTCAATACCCGCATTGGTGACTGGTAAGCATTCGATGATGGTCGAGTGAAATATCTCGACAGGGTCAACTGCCGGTGCCTCTTCCGCTGTAGGTAGTGGCAGGCGCGACAGCCCATCAGCATTACCATGTTGCTTTGTACCTTTGAATTCGATATCATATTGATGTGCCCCTAGGAAAAGGGACCATCTCTGAAGCCTCTGCGCCGTCATTACCGGAACACCCTTCATAGGGTTGAAAATGTAAACCAACGGCTGGCGATCTGTCAGCAGCGTAAACTTTTGGCCTTGCAGGTAATGGTTAAATTTCTTAACTCCCCACACGAGGCTGAGAGCCTCCCTATCTATCTGAGCATAGTTGCGCTCTGCGGAGGTCAATGATCTGGATGCGAACGCGACTGGCCTTTCCGAGCCATTTGGAAACTTATGTGAGAGCACTGCCCCGATACCATATGGAGAAGCATCACAAGCTAAGCGAATAGGCAGCGTTGGGTTAAAGTGAGCCAACACTTCCTTAGAGGTGATCAGTGCCTTGCTCTTTTGAAAAGCCCGCTTACAATCATCGCTCTACTTCCATGGTATTCCCATTTGCAAAAGAGTGTTCAGCGGGTGTAACACTGTGGATAAATTTGGAAGAAACTTGTGGTAATAGTTAACCAACCCAAGGAACGACCTCAACTGGGATACATTTTCCGGAGCAGGAGCTTTCACAACAGCTTCGATTTTGTCAGGTGACTTATGGAGCCCCTCCTGGTCAATGACGTGGCCGCAGTACGAGATTCGCTTTTGAAAGAACTCACATTTCTGGCGATTAACTCTGAACCCATATTCTTTCAATCTGGTGAGCACCTGCTCCAAATTCGCGAGGTGATCCTTATCATCATCTCCTGTAATCAGGATGTCGTCCAGGTAGCATTGTATGCCTGGAATTCCCTGCAATACCTGCTCCATGGCCCTTTGCCAAATCGCTGGAGCCGATGCCACTCCAAAAACCAATCTATTATACCGATATAAGCCCTTATGTGTGTTGATCGTGAGATACTGGCGTGATGCTTCATCAACTTCCATCTGTAGGTACGCCTGCGCCAGGTCTATCTTGGTGAAGTGTTTCCCGCCAGACAGCGAAGCGAAGATATCTTCAATCCATGGAAGCGGATATTGCACCGTGTGAAGAACCGGATTAACAGTGATCTTGAAATCACCACAGATGCGAACCTTCCCAGGTTCCCCCGGCTTGTTGCTCAATGAATGCTTCATGACAGGAACAATGGGTGTGGCCCATTCGCTCCAGTCCACCTTGGACAGTACTCCTGAACGTTCTAGCCCTTCCAGCTCTGCTTCCACAGCAGGTCGTATCGCATAAGGTACCGGTCTGGCTTTGAAAAATTTTGGGTTTGCATGTTCTTCAACCTTGATGTTTGCCGTAATTCCTTTCAGTGTTCCCAATCCCTGTTGGAACACCTCCTTAGCATCGTCTAATATTTTGGACAGTCGTTTAGGTTTGACGTCGTCCTCTTTACAGGCATCTACAGTCAGTGCTTGTATGGAATGCCAGTCCACATTTATTCTCCGGATCCATTCCCGTCCCAGTAGTGGCGGACCTCCATCAGGTAACACATACAAGTCCATGTTCTGACTTTCTTTACCATTGTAGACCACATTTACTTTTATCTTCCCTTTGGGGTATACTATTTGCCCCGTGTATGTTTTCAATACAATCTCCGTATCCCTCAGGGGAATGTGCGAGAATAACCTTTTGTAATCTTGCTTATTCATGACCGTTAATGCCGATCCAGTGTCCAATTCCATCTTCACTTGGACTCCTGCTATACGAAGCATGACCCAGATAGTTTGGTGGTCTGCTGTGTTACCCACATTATGTATTTTTAGACAACCCAGTTCCTTACTGCTGGAGTCTGAATCCATCTTCTGTTCATCCGAACTGTTCTCTGTCACCTTGTGTACTTTTTTGTACTTCTCCTGCGGCGACTTTTTGCTGCTGGTCTTCTTTCCTGACCGGCATACTCTCGCTATGTGACCAAGTTTGCCACATTGCCTGCATTCTTTATCTTTGAACCAGCACTGGTTCTGGTTATGCGTTGTCCTTCCGCAACGATAGCACTTTACTGCGCCCAATGCCATTTCATTGGTGCTGAATTCCAATGGCCTTTGCTGTATCTCTGCAGCGCCTCATGCTGCCGCCTCATGCTGCTGCCTCGTGCGATGCTGCAATGCTGAAAGCTTTGTCCAGCGTAAGGTCCTTTTCCTCTAGCTGTCGCTTCTGGGTTCCTTCCCTTAGGAGCCCACACACAAACTTATCTCTCAGTGCGTCTGCTAGTCCTGTACCGAACTGACAGTACTTTGATAACTTGCGCAGTTCGGTTAAGAATTCAGCGTTGCTTTCTTCTTTGAGTTGAATTCTTTTGTAGAATTTAAATCGTTCCGCTATCAGCAGCGGCGTGGGGTTTAAATGCTCCTGCAGGATAGTAACAATATCCGCGAAACTCTTTCCTACCGGTTTATCTGGTGTTACAAGGTTCCTTAATAACCTGTACGTCTTCACACCCATCGAGTTTAATAGGGTTAGTGCTTTCTTATCCTCCGGTACCTCATTCGTTGTACAGTAAACTTCGATGCGTTCCACATAAGTGGCCCACTCTTCCACATCGCTATCAAAAGCAGTGATGTTACCCGTTTTTGGCATCCTTGTTGAGTTTCCTTTCCTTCGGATATGATTATTATTTCATTTATTTATTTATTTATTTATTTTTTCAAAATGGCGGCTTCCCGCGCTTGGCGGCTTTTCCCGCGCTTGGTGGCTTTTCCCGCGCTTGTCTTCTTCCCCCGCCGACTCAAAATGGCGATTACCGCGCTGTTGCCGTTCTCGCCTCCCAGCGGTCCTTTATTTTCCCCTACGCTGCTGCTCTTGTTCCCCGCCGCTCCCGCAGTCCTTGTGGTCATAAACGCTTTCCTGGCTGCTGTGCGTCTCTGCCCCGATTGCAGTCCGGCCCCTAACACCAGCTGCGGTCGTGTTCTCCGCCCTTTTCGTCGTTTCCCTCCCCTTCTCTTACTGACAACTCGGCCGACTTCCCCCCCATGCCGCTCGATCGGGCTTACCCGCCACTGTCACTGATGTTTGACTCCATGGCCAGAAACCAACCCGGGTTTCCGATGGCCTCCCGTGCGATGCAGTGCCCAGCAGGATGTTGAGGGTGGATGTACTTGTTCGACGCCCGTTTAAGAGGGCGAAGCTTCCTTTGATGCAACTGCCGCTAGGTAAGATCAGACTCGTCGCCACTGTTGAGTCTGTGTTTTCAAATGTAGTTATGCTGAATAACAGTACACAGACTACAGAAGTAATCAAACAGGTCTTTAGTGATTGAGGGTCAAGGCTGAATTGGGATACACTTTGCTCCGCAGGGTTTATATACCAGTGTGGTCACCACCGGTACTACAATGTACAGGAGCCATCAAAAAGTAGTCCATCACCTTAAGGTATCCTCTTAAGGTGGTACAGGTTACATACACTACAAGTATGAGAATAGATTGGCAGCTGACATAAAAGGGAATCCAAGGGGTAAAAATTGGGTAGCGCCCCCTTTGGGATGCTACCTTCGCCGGAGCGCTAATTTTAGTGTCATAGAGTCATAGAGTCATAGAGTTTTACAGCACAGAAAGAGGCCCTTCGGCCCATCGTGTCTGCGCCGCCCATCCATCCCTGTCCAGTCTAATCCCATTTTCCAGCATTTGGTCCATAGCCTTGTATGCAATGGCATTTCAAGTGCTCATCCAAATGCTTCTTGAATGTTGTGAGGGTTCCTGCCTCTACCACCCTTTTAGGCATTGAGTTCCACATTCCAACCACCCTCTGGGTGAAAAAGTTCCTCCTCAAATCCCCTCTAAATCTCCTGCCCCTTACCCTGAATCTATGCCCCCTTGTTATTGACCCCCCTACTAAGGGGAAAAGTTCCTCTTTGTCTACCCTATCTATGCCCCTCATCATTTTGTACACCTCAATCTGGTCCCCCCTCAGCCTTCTTTGCTCCAAGGAAAACAACCCCAGCCTGTTTAGTCTTTCTTCATAGCTGAGGCGCTCCATCCCAGGTAACATCCTGGTGAATCTTCTCTGCACCCTCTCCAAAGCAATCACATCCTTCCTATAGTGAGGTGACCAGAACTGCACACAGTACTCCAGCTGTGGCCTCACCAGCGTTTTGTACAGCTCCATCATAACCTCCCTGCTCTTATATTCTATGCCTCGGCTAATGAAGGCAAGTATCCCATATGCCTTTTTAACCACCTTATCTACCTGTTCCGCTGCCTTCAGGGATCTATGTACATGTACACCAAGGTCCCTCTGACCCTCTGTACTTCCTAGGGTCCTACCACTCATTGTGTATTCCCTTGCCTTATTTGTCCGTCCAAAATGCATCACCTCGCACTTTTCAGGGTTAAATTCCATTTGCCACTTTTCCGCCCATCTGACCAACCCGTTTATATCGTCCTGTAGCCTGAGGCTTTCCTCCTCACAATTTACCACCCCACCAATTTTCGTGTCATCTGCGAACTTACTGATCATACCTTTTACATTCTCATCCAAATCATTTATGTAGATCACAAACAACAAGGGTCCCAGCACCGATCCCTGAGGTACCCCACTGGACACAGGCTTCCAGTCACAAAAGCAACCTTCGACCATCACCCTCTGCCTCCTGCCACTCAGCCAGTTTCGGATCCAACGCGCCAAGGCACCCTGGATCCCATGGGCTCTTACCTTCTTGACCAGTCTCCTATGCGGGACTTTGTCAAAAGCTTTACTGAAGTCCATGTAAACCACATCCACAGCATTTCCCTCATCCACCCCCCTAGTCACCCCCTCGAAAAATTCAATCAAATCCCCGGGGCCTGATAAACTACATCCTAGGGTACTTAAGGAGGTGGCCCTGGAGATAGCAGATGCTCTAAGGATCATCTTCCGGATCATCTTCCGGAACTCCATTGACTCGGGAACAGTACCCGTGGATTGGAGGGTAGCTAATGTTACCCCAATATTTAAAAAGGGGGGTAGAGAGAAAGCAGGGAATTATAGACCAGTAAGCCTTACATCGGTTGTGGGCAAAATGCTAGAGTCCATTATTAAGGATAAAATAGCGGAGCACTTGACAAATGGGGAAAGGATCGGACAGAGTCAACATGGATTTACAAAGGGTAAATCGTGTTTGACTAATCTGCTGGAATTTTTTGAGGAGGTAACTGGTAGAATAGATGGGGGAGAGCCAGTGGATGTGGTGTACCTTGACTTCCAGAAAGCCTTCGATAAGGTTCCACACAAAAGATTATCATGCAAAATTAAGGCTCATGGGATTGGGGGCAAAGTATTAACGTGGATAGAGAACTGGCTGGCGGATAGAAAACAGAGAGTTGGAATAAACGGCTCGTTTTCGGAGTGGCAGGCAGTGACCAGCGGGGTGCCGCAAGGATCTGTCCTGGGACCCCAGCTGTTCACAATATATATAAATGATCTGGATCAGGGAATTGGATGCAATATTTCCAAATTCGCTGACGACACTAAACTAGGAGGAGGGGTGGGCTCTGATGAGGATGTCAGGAGGCTACAGTGTGATTTGGACAGGTTGGGGGAATGGGCGGATACGTGGCAGATGCACTATAATGTGGATAAATGTGAGGTTATCCACTTTGGGGGTAAAAACAGGAGGGTAGATTATTATCTAAATGGCAATAGATTGGGAGATGGGGAAGTGCAGAGGGACCTGGGTGTTCTTGTGCACCAGTCACTGAAGGAGAGCATGCAGGTGCAACAGGCGATTAAGAAGGCAAATGGTATGTTGGCCTTCATATCAAGGGGGTTCGAGTATAGGAATAGGGATACCTTACTACAGCTGTACAAGGTGCTGGTGAGACCGCATCTGGAGTATTGTGTACAGTTTTGGTCGCCCCATCTGCGGAAGGATGTTCTTGCCATGGAAAGAGTGCAACGGCGATTCACCAGGCTGATACCTGGAATGGCGGGAATGACCTACGAAGAGAGATTAAATAGTTTGGGCTTGTACTCACTGGAGTTTAGAAGATTGAGAGGGGATCTCATCGAAACATATAAAATTATGGCAGGCCTGGACAGGCTGAATTCAGAGAGAATGTTTCCAATGGCCGGGGAGCACAGAACCAGGGGCCACAGTCTAAAAATAGCGGGCAAATCATTTAAAACAGAGATGAGGAAGAATTTCTTCACTCAAAGAGTGGTGAGCCTGTGGAATTCCCTGCCACAGAGGGCTGTGAAGGCTAATTCAATAAATATTTTCAAGAGAGAATTGGATATATTTCTGAAGGCTAAGGGGATTAAGGGTTACGGAGAAAAGGCGGGGACGGGGTACTGAACTGGTAAGATCAGCTATGATCTCAGACGAAGATCAGCCATGATCTCATTGAATGGCGGAGCAGGCTCGAAGGGCCGAATGGCCTACTCCTGTTCCTATCTCTATGTATCTATGTATGTATTTGTCAGACATGATTTACCCTTGACAAAGCCATGCTGACTATCCCCGATTAATCCTTGCCTCTCCAAGTGGAGACTAATTTTGTCCCTCAGAATTTTTTCCAATAATTTCCCTACCACAGATGTTAGGCTCACTGGCCTGTAATTCCCTGGTTTATCCCTGCTACCCTTCTTGTATAATGGTACTACATTAGCTGTTCTCCAGTCCTCTGGTACATCCCCTGTGGCCAGAGAGGTTCTGAAAATTTGTGTCAGAGCCCCTGCAATCTCCTCCTTTGCCTCCCACAGCAGCCTGGGATACATCTCGTCCGGGCCTGGGGATTTATCCACTTTTTGGCCTGCTAAAACCGCTAGCACCTCCTCCCTCTCGATGCTAATATGTTCAAGTATGTCACAGTCCCCTTGCCCGATTTCTATGTCCGCATCGTCTTTCTCCATAGTGAACACAGATGCAAAAAATTCATTTAAAACCCCGCCTACATCATCTGGCTCTACACACAGATTGCCACTTTGGTCCCTAATGGGCCCTACCCTTTCCCTGGTTATCCTCTTGCCCTTAATATACTTATAAAACATCTTAGGATTTTCCTTTATTTTGCTCGCCAGTGTTATTTCATGGCCCCTCCTCGCCCTCCTAATTTCTTTGTTAAGTATGCCCCTGCACTTTTTATACTCCTCTAGGGCTTCTTCCGTCTTTAGTCTTTTGTAACTGCCAAAAGCCCCCCTTTTATTTCTAATGCATTTTTGTATATCCCTTGTCATCCAAGGTTCCCTTTGATTGTTGGTCCCACCCTTGACCTTTACAGGAACATGTTGGCGTTGTACTCTCTCTATTTCCCTTCTGAAAGTCTCCCACTGTTTTGATGTGGATTTTCCTATAAGTAGCTGCTCCCAGTCCACTTTGGCCAGATCCTGCCTTATCATATTAAAATCGGCCTTCCCCCAATTTAGAACCCTTATTTACGGGCCGTCTTTGTCTTTTTCCATGACCACCTTAAATCTCACCGAATTATGGTCACTGTCACCAAAATGCTCTCCTATTGATACTTCCACCACTTGCCCGGCTACATTCCCCAGAATTAGGTCCAGTACCGCCCCCTCTCTTGTAGGACTTTCTACATGTTGGCTCAAAAAGCTCTCCTGGATGCACTTTAAGAATTCTGCACCCTCTAAGCCTTTCACACTCTGACTATCCCAATTTATATTGGGGAAGTTGAAATCCCCCACTATTATTACCCTATTATTTTCACACTTCTCTGAGATTTGCCTACATATCTGTTCCTCTATCTCCCCCTGACTGTTTGGGGGCCTATAGTACACTCCCAGCAAAGTGCTTGCCCCCTTTTTGTTTTTAAGTTCTACCCATAAGGCCTCATTAGAGGAACCCGCTAATATATCATCCCTCCTTACAGCAGTAATTGACTCCTTAATTAATATTGCAACACCCCCTCCCCTTTTACACCCCCCTCTGTCTCACCTGAAGATTCTATACCCCGGAATATTGAGCTGCCAGTCCTGACCCTCCCTCAACCATGTCTCCGTGATAGCAACAATAGCGTACTCCCATGTGCTCAACAACAACTTCAGTTCATCCACCTTATTTGCAAGACTCCTTGCATTAAAATAAATGCCTTCCAGCCCTGCCATATTCCCTTTTGCCTTCACATATTTGCTCTGCCTTCCCAGCTGACTTGTTTTTTCCTCTGTATTTGGCTGTAAATCACCCCCTACTATAGCTCCACTCTGTACCCCATCCCCCTGCCAAGTTAGTTTAAACCCCCCCCAGCAGTGCTAGCAAACCTCCCCGCAAGGATATTGGTTCCCCTCTGGTTCAGGTGTAAACCGTCCGACTTGTACAAGTCCCACCTTTCCCAGAAGCAGACCCAGTGATCCAGGAAACTAAAGCCCTCCCCCCTGCACCATCCCTTTAGCCACGCATTCATCTGTTCTATCTTCCTATTCCTATACCCACTAGCACGTGGCACCGGGAGTAATCCAGAGATTACAACCTTTGAGGTCCTGCTCTTTAATCCTTCACCTAGCTCCCTAAATTCTTGCTGCAGGACCTCATCCCTCTTTTTACCTATGTCGTTGGTACCAATGTGGACCACGACCTCTGGCTGTTCACCCTCTTCCTCCAGAATGCCCTGCAGCCGCTCAGTGATATCCTTGACCCTGGCACCAGGGAGGCAACAAACCATCCTGGATTCACGTCTACGGCCACAGAAACGCCTATCTGTTCCCCTTACTATAGAATCCCCTACCACTATTGCTCTCCCACTCTTTTTCCCCCCTTCCTGGGCAGCAGGAGCACCCCCAGTGCCAGGAAGTTGGCTGCTGCTGCCTTCCCCTGGTGAGTCATCCCCCTCAACAGTATCCAAAGCGGTATACTTGTTTGAGAGGGGAATGGTCACAGGGGTCTCCTGCACTACCTGCCTGCTTCTATTGCTCCGCCTGGTGGTCTCCCATTTCCTGTCTTCCTGTGCAGTCCTTCCCTGCGGTGTGACCAACTCACTAAACGTGCTATGCACGAACCTCTCAGCATCGTGAATGCTCAACAACCCATCCACCCGCAGCTCCAGCGCCTCAATGCGGTCTGCTAGTAGCTGCAGATGGATGCATCTCTGGCACACGTGGTCATCAGGGGCACCGGGGTCCCTGAATTCTCACATAGAGCAAGAGGAGCATATCACGGGGCTGGGCTCACCTGGCATGACCTTCCCTTTACTTAATTTAAATTAATTTACTATCACCAATTAAAAATATCTCTAAGGCGCTTGTATAGTCTACCAACAGTCCCTGCTACACCAGAAAGACCCTGGTAACTATAAACTACAGAGTTAAAGTTTAAAAAAGAGAAATACTCACCAACCAATCACTTACCTACTCCCTGGTGACGTCACACTCTGATTACTTTTTACCTCTCTCCCCGCTGCTGAGTTGGTCGGGCCTCGCTGAATCCGCCGATTTTTATACCGGGCTCCGACTCACTGCTCCCGCTGGTCCCGACTGGTCTCGGGCCTCGCTGAATCCGTCGGTTTTTATACCGGGCTCCGACTCACTGCTCCCGCTGGTCCCGACTGGTCTCGGGCCTCGCTGAATCCGCCGGATTTTATACCGGGCTCCGACTCACTGCTCCCGCTGGTCCCGACTGGTCTCGGGCCTCGCCTCTCCGGTTTTTATACCGGGCTCCGACTCACTGCTCCCGCTGGTCCCGACTGGTCTCGGGCCTCGCTGCTCTCCGGTTTTTATACCGGGCTCCGACTCGCTGCTCCCGCTGGTCCCGACTGGTCTCGGGCCTCGCCTCTCTCCGGTTTTTATACCGGGCTCCGACTCGCTGCTCCCGCTGGTCCCGACTGGTCTCGGGCCTCGCCTCTCTCCGGTTTTTATACCGGGCTCCGACTCGCTGCTCCCGCTGGTCCCGACTGGTCTCGGGCCTCGCCTCTCCGGTTTTTATACCGGGCTCCAACTCACTGCTCCCGCTGGTCCCGACTGGTCTCGGGCCTCGCCTCTCTCCGGTTTTTATACCGGGCTCCGACTCACTGCTCCCGCTGGTCCCGACTGGTCTCGGGCCTCGCCTCTCTCCGGTTTTTATACCGGGCTCCGACTCACTGCTCCCGCTGGTCCCGACTGGTCTCGGGCCTCGCCTCTCTCCGGTTTTTATACTGGGCTCCGACTCACTGCTCCCGCTGGTCCCGACTGGTCTCGGGCCTCGCTGGTCGTGCCAGTTTTTATACCGGGCTCCGACTCACTGCTCCCGCTGGTCCCGACTGGTCTCGGGCCTCGCTGGTCGTGCCGGTTTTTATACCGGGCTCCGACTCACTGCTCCCGCTGGTCCCGACTGGTCTCGGGCCTCGCCTCTCTCCGGTTTTTATACCGGGCTCCGACTCACTGCTCCCGCTGGTCCTGAAAAAGTTAGCGCCCCTCGGCCGATTTTCCCAGGTAGAGCCCTGAGGGGGGGTGGGCGCTACGGGAAGCCAATATTGCGCCACACGCTGCAGCACGTCGTGCCGCGGTACTGCAGGCCTTCCTCCCCTTATTATAGGGGAGGGGCCTGGCACAGCGCGTCCCGGCGCCCAGCTGGGCCACTCTAGAGGAGTGCTGGGCTCACGGAAAGCAGCCGGTACCCCGCGGGGGCTTCACGGGGGCCGGGGATAGCAATGGGGGGGCAGGTGCTGGCAGGCAGCCAGCAAACAAAAATGGCCGCCCGCCACCTCCCCTTTAACTGGTGCCGCCTCGGCTGCAGGTAGGCCCCCCCCTGACCCCGGCGGACATAACGTCCGGTGGTATGTTGGGGGGTGCCACCCAATGTTACAGCTAGGGCGTGAGCGGGGCGCTGCACACGGCGATGACACACTGAATATCGCGGGAGGCGTTAGCGGCACTGCGCCCAGGCGCGAGTTGATTTGTGCCCCTCTTAGGGCACTAACGGGAGGCGCAAATCAACCGAATTTAGCCCCCCAAAAGTCCTCTATAGGCATTTAAATAGTAAACGGGTAGTAAGAGGAGAGGTGGGGCCAATTAGGGACCAAATAGGAGACCTACGCATGGAGGCAGAGGGCATAACTGAGGGACTAAATGGATACTTTGCATCTGTCTTTACCAAGGAAGAAGATGTTGCCAAAGTCATAGTGAAAGAGGAGATAGTGGAGATACTGGATGAGATAAGAATTGATAAAGAGGAAGTACTAGAAAGGCTAGCTGTATTTAAAGTTGATAAATCACAAGAACCAGATGGGCTGCATCCTCGGATGTTGAGGGAGGTTAAGGAGGAAATCGCAGAGGTACTCGCCATAATCTTCCAATCCTCCTTAGATATGGGGGTGGTGCCAGAGGACTGGAGAATTGCAAATGTTACACCCTTGTTCAAAAAAGGGTGTAAAGATAAACCCAGCAACTACAGGCCAGTCAGTTTAACCTCGTTAGTGGGGAAGTTTTTAGAAATTATAATCAAGGACAAAAATTAACAGTCACTTGGACAAGTGTGGATTAATTAAGGAAAGCCAGCATAGATTTGTTAAAGGCAAATTGTGTTTAACTAACTTGATCGAGTTTTTTGATGAGGTAACAGAGAAGGTTGATAAGGGCAGTGCGGTTGACGTGGTGTACATGGATTTCCAAAAGGTGTTTGATAAAGTGCCACATAATAGGCTTGTCAGCAAAGTTGAAGCCCATGGAATAAAAGGGACAGTGGCAGGGTAAGTGACAGGAAACAGAGAGTAGTGGTGAACGGTTGTTTTTTGGACTGGAGGTACGTATACAGTGGTGTTCCGCAGGGGTCGGTACTGGGGCCACTGCTTTTCTTGATATATATTAATGACTTGGACTTGGGAGAACAGGGCACAATTTCAAAATTTGCAGATGACACAAAATTTTGGAAGTATTGTGGCGGAGCCACTAAAGGACTCAGACCGTTTGTATATAATTTCCTTTAACAACATGTTAGCTACAGCCTGAGTCTGTATCTTTATTTATACTGTTTACTTGTACAGAGCGTGATTACTTTAACAGCGCGGGTAAACGCGATGGCGTCACGCCGTACATCACGTGATCCCCCCACTGGCGGGAAGAACGTGATGACGTCATGACGTCAACCACGGGACCAGCCAGCAGTCCTCGTGGAGCCTCTGAACTGAACAGACCTACACGCGATGTTCTCCTGCAGTTACTTGTTTAAACCTGTTAGTTTCCATTAAACTTCGTTTTATCTGAGCGCCTGAGTGGACCTCAGTCTTTGGATAGGAACTAGACATTCCTACATTGGTGACCCCGACTTTTGCGAATGGTTTTCGCAGAAGATAATTAACATGGAAACGAACACCGTTACCTTGAAGCTACCGCAGTTCTGGGAGCAACAACCAGCCGCGTGGTTCATCCAGGCTGAAGCCCAGTTCGCCATCAGGGACATCGTTGTGGATCAGACCCGTTATTATTACGTGGTCTCCGCCCTCGACAGCGCCACAGCCTCGCGGATCGTCAGCCTACTCGGTAGTCTGCCTACTGATCGCAAGTATGACACGTTAAAGGCGCGGTTGCTGCAGGTTTTCGGGCTCATGAAGTCGGAGCACGCCCGCCGGCTGCTCGCTATGCCCGGCCTCGGGGGCCCCAAGCCGTCCGAGCTCATGAGCCAGATGCTCACGCTCCTTGGTTCCGAGCCGGAATGCTTCCTCTTCAGGGAGCTATTCCTCAGCCTACTCCCGGAGCAAGTTCAGGCCGCCCTAGCCAGGTCCGAAGTCACAGACTGCGCGGGGCTTGCTGCCGAAGCGGACAAGATTTTCGCGGTGACACAACAGCACTGCGCGGCCACGAGGCGCCCATCCCCCACAGACGCTGCTCCAGCTCCTCAATCAGCGGGGTTGTGCTTTTACCACGCCCGTTTTGGCGCGAAAGCAAGATGCTGCCGCCCTCCCTGCAGTTTTTCGCACAAAAAAAAACATCTACAGCCACCCTGGCGAAAGAGGACCGGGTCTAACGAGCACCCCGCGGCTGCGATGGCCATCGGAGTGTCAGGGAAGCTTCTCTTCATCACCGACTCCCTATCTGGTCGACGTTTCCGTTGCGACACCGGGGCGCAGTGTAGCATCCTACCTGCGTCAAATCTCGATATACTAGCTGGGGGCCACGGCCCCGCCCTCACGGTGGTTAATGGTGCGGCCGTTCGGACCTTCAGAAGGCGGCGGGTCCAGGTGTGTTTCGGCGGCTAGCGCTTCCACTTGGAATTCATCACGGCCAAAGTCACGCAGGCCATCCTTGGGTCGGATTTTTTGTGCACCAACGGCCTCCTGGTTGATGTCAGGCACCGCCGGTTGATCAATGCGGCCACGTTCCACTCCATCCCGTGCCACTGTCTTCTGTGCGTTCCCACCTCCAGATGACTTCACTCGGCTCCTCGGAGAGTTCCCAGGTCTGTCCAGGCCCACTTTCTCCTCCTCGGCCACTAAACATGGTGTGGAACATCACATCACCACCACCGGCCCCCCAGTTTACGCACGGGCCCGACGACTCGAACCCGGCAAGCTCGCGGCTGTGAAAGCGGAGTTCGACACAATGGAGCGGCTGGGGATTATTCGCCGGTCGAATAGTCCCTGGTCTTCGCCTCTCCACATTGTCCCGAAACCTGGCGGCGGATGGCGGCCATGCGGCGACTACCGACGCCTGAATGATGCCACTACTCCTGATCGGTACCTGATCCCGCATATCCAAGATTTCTCGGCCCATTTGGCGGGAAATACCTTTTTTTCAAAAGTCGACCTCGTCCGTGGTTAGCACCAGGTCCCCGTGCACCCGCAAGACGTCCCGAAAACCGCAGTCATCACCCCATTCGGCCTGTTCGAATTTCTGTGGATGCCGTTTGGCTTGAAGAATGCTGCACAGGCTTTCCAGCGCTTGATGGACTCTGTGCTTCGGGACCTAAAATTTCTCTTTGTCTACGACGACATCCTCATCGCCAGCCCTAGCAAAGAGGAGCACTTCTGCCATTTGTGCACGCTCTTCACACGCCTCAGTCAACACGGTTTGATTATCAACCCAGCCAAGTGCCAGATCGGCCTACAGTGGATTGATTTCTTGGGCCACCGCACCACATCAGACGGTGCAATTCCCTTACAGACGAAGGTCGAGGCGGTTACATCTTTTCCGCGCCCGCAGACCGTCAAGGCCCTACAAGAGTTCCTCGGGATGGTCAGTTTTTATCACCGGTTCGTCCCTAAGGCGGCTCTGCTTATGCAGCCCTTGTACGAGGCCCTCAAGGCCAAGTCCGGTAAGGATCCGATCAGCTGGACAGCCGAGATGGACCGGGCGTTCATCGACACCAAAGGCGCCTTGGCCAACGCAACCATGCTGGCGCACCCACTTCCAGGTGCCACCATTGCCCTTACCACCGACGCGTCGGACTACGCAATCAGCGCAGTGCAGGAACAGTGGGTGAATGGGACGTGGCAACCGCTGGCGTTTTTCAGCTGTCAACTACGGTGAAACGAAAGAAAGTACAGCACTTTCGACCGGGAGTTGCTGGCCCTTTTTCTAGCCATCCGCCATTTCCGGTTCTTACTAGAGGGACATCCGTTCACGGCTTATGTGGACCACAAGCCACTAACGTACACTATGGCCAAGACCGTCGAACCGTGGTCAGCTCGGCAACAACGTCACCTGACGTTCATTTCAGAATTCACCACGGACATTCAGCATTTGTCCGGCAAAGACAACCTGGTGGCGGATTGCGTCTCCCGCGCGACTGTGCACGCAGTCCAACTCGGAATCGACTATGCCCTCATGGCTGCGGATCAAGCCTCGGACCCAGAGGTCCAATCATACAGAACCAGCCCCTCTAGCTTCCAAGCGGCCGACGTCAAATTCCATGCCGCAGGCACCACGCTACTTTGCGACGTCTCCATGGGAGCTCCCCGCCCTATCGTTCCAGTCGCCTGGCGCCGAAAAGTGTTCGACGCCATACACGGGTTGTCACACCCTGGCATGAAGGCCTCGCAAAGGCTGATGTCGTCAAAATTCATCTGGAGGGGTATGCACATGGATGTCTGCGACTGGGCCAACACCTGCGTGGTCTGCCAAAAGGCCAAGGTACAGCGTCATGTAAAAGCTCCATTGGCCACTTTCGCTGTTCCGGAGCATCGATTCAACCATGTGAATGTGGACCTCGTGGGGCCGCTTCCACCTTCTCAAGGTTTTACACACATCCTCACAATGGTAGACCACACCACTAGATGGCCAGAGGCAGTTCCTTTGGTTTCCACCACTTCGGCAGACGTGGCCAGAGCTTTCATCTCCTCTTGGGTTGCTCGTTTCGGGGTACCGGCGGACATCTCTTCCGATTGTGGACAGCAGTTTTCCTCTGAGCTCTGGAACGCTGTGGCTCGGGGGCTCGGCACCAAACTACATCGCACCACCGCCTATCATCCACAGGCGAACGGCCTGTGCGAGCGATTCCACAGGTCGCTCAAAGCCGCTCTGCGGGCCAGTCTTCAAGACGCGGGATGGGTGGACAGACTTCCCTGGGTCCTTTTGGGTCTTCGTACGGCGCCCAAAGAAGATTTACAATCGTCCTCGGCGGAACTCGTATATGGCGAGCCACTACGAGTTCCAGGGGAATTTCCTCCCGTCTCCAACAGAGCCATGGTCCGCATCCCAGCAACTCGTCAGCCACCAGGAAGCGGCCAGATGTTTCGCTCCAGTGCCTACGTCACATCACGGCTTACAGAACTCCCACGTCCCAACTGAGCTGAAAAGCGCCGAGTAAGTGTTTATCCGCCACGACGCTCACCGGGACCCGCTCAAGCCTCCTTACACTGGTCCCTTCCGCGTCATAGAGCCGGGAGACAAAACCTTTTCGGTCGATATCGGAGGTAAATGGGACCACATATCGGTTGACCGGCTGAAGCCGGCACACTTAGACCTGGACCGCCCAGTCGAAATCGCTCAACCACCAAAACGGGGCCGACCACCCACAGTCGCCGTGCCAGATCCACCACAACCGCCCGCCAGCTCGACCACCGTCCATCAGCTTCCACTTCAGGGTTACAGAAGTCGCTCGGACAGGCTTGTCAGGCCTCCTCGCCATCTCACTTTTGCTGTTAAAGACAATTCTGGGGGGGCGCATGTGGCGGAGCCACTAAAGGACTCAGATCGTTTGTATATAATTCCCTTTAACAACATGTTAGCTACAGCCTGAGTCTGTATCTTTATTTATACTGTTTACTTGTACAGAGCGTGATTACTTTAACAGCGCGGGTAAACGCGATGACGTCACACCGTACATCACGTGATCCCCCACTGGCGGGAAGAACGTGATGACGTCATGATGTCAACCACGGGACCAGCCAACAGTCCTCGTGGAGCCTCTGAACTGAACAGACCTACACTCGATGTTCTCCTGCAGTTACTTGTTTAAACCTGTGAGTTTCCATTAAACTTCATTTTGTTTGAGCGCCTGAGTGGACCTCAGTCTTTGGATAGGAACTAGACATTCCTACAGTATAGTGAAAAGAGAGGGGGATAGTGATAGACTTCAAGAGGACATAGACAGGCTGCTGAACATGTGGCAGATGAAATTTAATGCAGAGAAGTGCAAAGTGATACATTTTGGTAGGAAGAATGAGGAGGCAACACAAACTAAAGGGTACAATCCTAAAGGGGGTGCATGAACAGAGAGACCTGGGGTATATGTTAACAAATCGTTGAAGGTGGCAGGGCAGGTTGAGACAGCGGTTAAAAAAGCATACGGGATCCTGGGCTTCATAAATAGAGGCATAGAGTACAAAAGCAAGGAAGTTATGATGAACCTTTATAAAACACTGGTTCAGCCTCAACTGGAGTATTGTGTCCAATTCTGGACACCGCACTTTAGGAAGGATGTGAAGGCCTTAGAGAGGGTGCAGAAAAGATTTATGAGAATGATTCCAGGGATGAGGGACTTTGGTTACGTGGATAGACTAGAGAGGCTGGGGTTGTTTTCCTTAGAGCTTAGAAGTTTGAGAGGAGAATTGATAGAGGTGTTCAAAATCATGAGGGTCTAAACAGAGTAGAGAGAAGCTGTTCCCATTAGCGGAAGGGTCGAGAACCAGGGGACACAGATTTAAAGTGATTGGCAGAAGAACCAAAGGCGACATGAGGAAAAACTTTTCTACGCAACGAGTGGTTAGGATCTGGAATGCACTGCCTGAAAGGGTGGTGGAGGCAGACTCAATCGTGGCTTTCCAAAGGGAGTTGGATAAGTACCTGAAGGAAAAACATTTGCAGGGCTACGGGGAAAGGGCGTGGGAGTGGGACTAGCTGAAGTGCTCTTGCAGAAAGACAGCACGGGCTCGACGGGCCGAATGACCTCCTTCTGTGCTGTAACCATTCTATGATTCTATAAGTGCATAAATATATATTAAAGTGCATGAGAGTCAACAGAACACTTTCTCCACTGATCCCTCACAACACTAGTTTGCTAGTGTTTAGCTTTGCTTTTATATATGTAATATATATGCACGCATACAGGCCTATTGATTATATATGCATAATAAGTGCATATATAATAAATATATATAAAAGTGGCTGAGTCAATAGAAAACTTTCTCTAGTGCTCTCTAACGTTTTTCAACACTACTGTTTGCTAGTGTTTAGCTATGTTTTATGCACACATACAGGCCTATTGATTATATATTGATATACTTATATACGTGCACAGATATATATATATGATGAAGGCCAGTGAGAGTTAATAGGAAACTTTCAGCTCTGCTCCCTCTCATTTCCCAGCTCCACTTAAGGATCAGACAGTGTGGGAGAGAGGGAGGAGCTCCCGGGCTGGGGGCAGGCACTTGCCTTGTCAATCATTGGCGTGAGGCGGTGGAACGTGGGCCCGGGACGCCGACCTGTCAATCATCGCGTCAGGCATTTCCGCATTCAGCTCTTCAGCAGAGAGAGGAGAGGAGGGAGTGCAGGAGCAGCGAGTGTGAGTGTCTCAGGAAATCGTCATACAGCAAAAAAACACACAAAAGGGGAGGAGGAGCGGGGGAAGACTTAAGCATTTGTGATTTTTATACTCGGAATTCAGTTCACATTGCGTGTATTTAAAATATTCTGCAGCTTCTCTTCCTGTGGCTTACTTGAGTTAAAGATGCATCCCTGAAAGGTGGACACTGTGCACAAGTCCTCCTGGAGGGTTCGCTCTCACGTGAAACCGGAATGAGTATTTTTCTGATAGATTCCACAGGAGGAGCGTGAATGCAGGAGATTTAACGTGTGCGGTATTTGTACAGATGCACCAGTGTCTGAGAAAGAGGGAAAGAAAGACTTGCATTTCTATAGCGCCTTTCACGATCTCAGGACGTCCTAAAGCGCTTTATAGCCAATGAAGTACTTTTTGAAGTGTTGTCACTTGTAATGTAGAAAACACGGCAGCCAATTTCCGCACAGCGAGCTCCCACAAGCAGCAATGTGCTAATGACCAGATAATCTGTGTTTGTTCTGTTGGCTGAGGGATAAATATTGGCCCCAGGACACCGGGGATAACTCCCCCTGCTCTTCGAAATAGTGGCCGTGGAATCTTTTACGTCCACCTGAGAGAGCAGATGGAGAAAGACAGGTGCACATGTTCTGAGGAAGGGTCATTGACCTGAAATGTTAACTCTTGTTTTTCTCTGCACAGATGCTGCCTGACCTGCTGAGGGTTTCCAGCATTTTCTGTTTTTAATTTCAAATTTCCAGCAGTATTTTTGCTTTTGTTAACATTTTGAGTGTGTCGGGTCATCCCGAAAAACGTAACCGCGTCCAACTATTTATTAAACAGTCCCAAGTTTATGCCTCCATTGCCCCACCTGAAAGTCCTCGATCACTTTGTATGAACAAGAACTTCCGAACCATTGATCCCGAGTTCACCCTTCCCCAGTTTGAAGTTGTGGTCCCTTTCCTATTTTCACAGTTTTCAGTAGTTTTGATTCTTATGCAGGGTCTCATTTTTAAACCAGCCAGGTGTTGACTGATCAGTATTTTCTGCTTATTTTTAAAAAGTACTTTTATAAACCTTAGAGAGGGTGCAAAGGAGATTTACCAAATTGATACCAGGGATGCAGGACTTCAATTGTATGGAGAGACTAGAGAAGCTGGGATTGCTCTCCTTGGAGCAGGGAAGGTTAAGGGGAGATTTAATAAGAGGTGGAGAAAGAAAGACAGATTTGCCTTTATATAGCGCCTTTCAGGGCGTCTCAAAGCGCTTTACAGCCAATGAAGTACTTATTGAAGTGTAATCATTGTTGTAATGTAGGAGACGCGGCACAAAACAGCAATGTGATAATGACCAGATAATCTGTTTTAGTGATGCTGATTGAGGGATAAATATTGGCCCAGGACACCGGGGATAACTCTCCTCTTCTTCGAAACAGTGCCATGGGATCTTTTATGTCCATCTGAGAGAGCAGACAGGGCAGTGAAAGCCCTTTGACTGGTAAAGTTGTGTGTGTGTGTGCAGTGCAATATGTTGTCCTCTATTAGATAAAGCTGAATGTGTGTAATGCAGCTAGACCTGTTTAAGCTGCAGTCACTGAACTCGTGATTATATAATGAAGTTTATTTTTCTACTCCATGAAAGAAACAAAAGAAAAGTGGGATTAGGCTGGATCGCTCTTTGTCGGCCGGCACGGACAAGATGGGCCGAATGGCCTCAATCTGTGCTGTAAATTTCTTTGATTCTATGACTTGATAACTTTCAATACCTTAGGATGTCCCAATGTGCTTTACAGCCAATGAAGTACATTTGAAGCGTAGTCACTGTTGTAATGTAGCCAATTTGTCAGCGGCAAGGCCACACCAAGAACAATGTGATAATGACCAAATGATCTGTTTTTTCAGTGATCTTGATTGAGGGATAAATATCGGCCAACACACCAGGGAGATCTCCCCTGCTCCTCTTCAAAATAGTGCCGTAGGATCTTTTACGTCCACCTGAGATTGGGGCCTCGGTTTAACGTTTCCTCCGAAACTCGCCACTTCCAACGCTGCAGCACTCCCTCAGTACTGCACTGGGAGTGCCAACCTAGATTATGTGCTCCAGTTTCTGGAGTGGGTCTTGAACCCATGACCTTCTGACTCAGACGCGAGAGTGCTACCCACTGTGCCAAGGTTGACACTCAATCCCTGCAGTGCTCACTTAATTCTTCCTTTAAAGGAACGCCGGATTTGAACTGGCAGCATTTCAACAGTGTCATTTCTGTCAGCGTGTTGACGAAGCTCCCTGGAGGGCCAAAGTGGGGCATCTGCAGTACACTGTTTCATAACATAAGAAATAGGAGCAAGAGTAGGTCACTTGGCCCCTCGAGCCTGCTCCGCCATTCAATATGATCATGGCTGATCTTGGGTTCAAAGCCACTTCCCTGCCTGCTCCCCATAACCCTTCACTCCCTTATCTTGCAAAAATCTGTCTCTCTCCACCTTAAATGTATTTAATGACCCAGCCTCCACGGCTCTCTGGGGCAGAGAATTCCACAGATTTACGAAGAAATACCTCATCTCAGTTCTAAAAGGGCGACCCCTTATTCTGAAACTATGCCCCGAGTTCTAGATTTCCCCACGAGGGGAAACATCCTCTCTGCATCTACCTTGTCGAGCCCCTTCAGTATCTTATATGTTTCAATAAGATCACCTCTCATTCTTCTAAATTCCAATGAGTATAGGCCCAACCTTTCTTCAAATGTCAACCCCCTCATCTCAGGAATCAACCGAGTGAATCGTCTCTGAACTGCTTCCAATGCAAGTATATCCTTTCTTAAATAAGGAGACCAAAACTGTACGCAGTAATCAAGGTGTGGTCTCACCAATACCCTGTACAGTTGTAGCAGGACTTCCCTGCTTTTATACTCCAACCTCCTTGCAATAAAGGCCAACATTCCATTTGCCTTTTTGATTACTTGCTGTACCTGCATGCTAACTTTTTCTGTTTCATGCACAAGGGCCCCCAGGTCCCTCTGAATTGTAGCATTTTGTAATCTCCTTTTAAATAATAATTTGCTTTTTTATTTTTCCTGCCAAAGTGGATAACCTCGCACTTTCCCACATTATACTCCATCTGCCAAATGTTTGCCCACTCACTTAGCCTGTCTATATCCCTTTGCAGATTCTTTGAGTCCTCTGCACAACTTGCTTTCCCACCCATCTTTGCAACATCAGCAAACTTGGCTACATTACACTCGGTCCCATTAATGTAGATTGTAAGTAGTTGAGGCCCCAGCACTGATCCCTGTGGCACCCCACTAGTAACCAACCGGAAAATGACCCATTTATCCCGACTCTCTGCTTTCTGTTAGTTAGCCAATTCTCTATCCATGGTGATATATTACCCCAACTCCGTGAGCTCTTATCTTATGCAGTAACCTTTTATGTGGCACCTTATCGAATGCCTTCTGGAAATCCAAAAACACCACATCCACTGACTCAACCTTATCCACCCTGCTCGTTACATCTTCAAAGAACTCCAGGAAATTTGTGAAACATGATTTCCCTTTCATAAAACCATGCTGACGCTGCATGACTGCATTATGATTTTCCAAATGCCCTGCTACTACTTCCTTAATGAAGGACTCCAGCATTTTCCCAACGACAGATGTTAGGCTAACTGGTCTGAAGTTTCCTGCTTTCTGACTAATTACAGAAGTGAAATGTACATTTGTTGTATTATTGTTGAGATGGTTTAGGTGAAGGGCTGAGACCCGTAGTGCAACCAAGGTTGAAGAGAGTCGGGGGAGAAGAATGTAAACCAAGAAGCCTATAGAATGTAGAAGGAAAGAAAGAAAGACTTGCATTTATATAGCGCCTTTCATGATCATTGGACGTCCCAAAGCGATTTACAGCCAATGAAGTAATTTTTGAAGTGTAGCCACTGTTGTAATGTAGGAAAGAAAGAAGAGAGATGAGGAGTTAAGTTCCACAGTTTGGAGACACTGGAAAAAAGTGAGTTAGAGTAAGAGATTGTTGAGAAATAACTTGCATTTATATAGCACCTTTCACATCCTCGGGACATCCCAAAGTGCTTTACGGCCAATCAAAATCATAAATGAGTCACTGGATCTTTTATGAGCATCTGAACAGGCCTCGATTTAAGGTATTGTCCCAGAACAGCACCTCCGACACAGCAGCACTCCCTGCGCACTGCACTGAAGAGGAAGAACATTTAGGATGGTGCATTTGAAGCCAAGGAGCAACAAAAGAGAAAGATTCAGCGGAACAATTTAAGAAAAATGCCTTTGAACATAGTTTCTCCCCCCCCCCCCCCCCCCTCCAGGCTTGGGAATGATTGACTTTCCACAGTCTCTAAATTGTCTCTAAACCTCTCTTTCCTCCTTTAAGACGTTCCTTAAAATCTATCTCTTTGACCAAGCTTTTGATCACCGGCCCTAATTTCTCCTTGTGTGGCTCGGTGTCAATTTGTTTTGTTTTATAGCGTTCGGTGAAGCGCCTTGGGACGTTTTACTATATTAAAGGCGCTATATAAATACAAGTTGTTGCTGTGAACAACCAAGATCTTTCGGAACAGGAAATCCCCAACATAGAAACCCTGTAAGTAGATAATGAAGGGATAGATGAATGGAAACATTTTACATCGGATTACATAGTCAGCGTAGCCCATTTGCCACACGTTACAAGATGCCGCCAACCTTATCTGTAAGCCTTGGTGCTGCTACCTGACTACATAGGATTACATAGGATATACATGAAAGAAACAGACCATCCGACCCAACCAGTCCATGCCGGCGTTTATGCTCGACTCGAGCCTCCTCCCGTCTTTCCTCATCTAAATCTATCAGCATAACCCTCGATTCCCTTCTCCCTCATGTACTTGTTTAGCCTCCCCTTAAATGCATCAAAAATATTTGCTTCAACCACACCCAAAGAGTAGCGAGTTCCACATTCTCGCCACTCTTTGGGTAAAGAAGTTTCTTCTGAATTCCCGATTGGATTTCTTGGTGACTTTCTTATATTGATGGCCTCTAGTTATTTGAGTCATGTACCCATTTAATAGGCTTTATGTAAACAATTTTATTCAAACAAGTCTCCTTCTGAAGGCACTAAATTTATACTGCAGGACAATGACTAATCATGTTATACGTGCTTACACGTGAGTTCTTTGTTGATAAACATGTTGCGTGACTCTTTGCCCAGTTTGGGCTGACCTCTTCCCACTTTTTTAAGGCCAAGTGAAGAGATGGTAATGCTTTCTTGCTTGGCCTTGGCATTCGGTTGGCCACTGTTTTGGCCCTTGGCTCCCCATGATCTCTGCTGCCAACGGTTTCAGCCTTGGCTTCCAGGCCATTACTCTTCAGCCTTGGCGACCAGTTCTGCTCGTCACCGGTTCAAGCCTTGATCGTAACGGTCCCTGCTGGTGATGGTTTTGGTGGAAGTGGAGGAGAGGTCCCGCGTCTACGTAACAGTATCGATCGAGTAATCTATTTGTGCCACGCAAGTGACCATCTCAAACAAGGAAGAGCCCAGACATCACGCCTTTAACAACACCGCCATCAACAGCTAAGGAGTCACCATTGACCAGAAGGTTAACTGGACCGGCCGTATCAACAGTGTGGCTACGAGAATAGGGTGGAGGCTAGGTATTCTGCAATGAATAGCTAGCCTCCTAACCTGCCAAAGCCTCTGCATCATCGACAAGGCTCCAGTTAGGAGGATGATGGAATACTCAGCACTCACTTGGATGAGAAGCGGCTGTAATAACACTGAAGAAGCTCAACGTCACCCAGGACTGGGCAGGTCGCTTGATGGGCAGCCCTGTCACCAGGTTCAAGTCACAGAGCACCCTCACGTGAACCTATATCGCCGTTCATTTCATCATCACTAGGTCAATATCCTGGAATTCCCTACCTAACACCATTTGTGGGAGTACCATCACCACAAGGACTGCAGTGGTTCAAGGAGAAGACCCACCACCATCACCACCTCAGGACAACTGGGGATGGACAATAAATGCAACCTTGCCCGTGTCCCCCCACATCCTGAGAATAAAACAAAATACCAGCTACAGGAAACTTTTTTTTTTATCCGGCACGGCCGGGACCGACGTGGTGCCGGTTCATCAAAAATTCCGGATAACCGAACGCTACAGTAAAAGATACGGAGCTGAGAGCCCCGTATAAAGCAACAACTGTAGAACAATGGCCTCAAGTTTCAAGCATCTCTGTAGCTTAGCAACAGCTGCAGCCACACCCTTGCACAGCAACAGATGGAAGAAGGCAAAAAAATATGAAGTAAAACCTACTCCTGAATTTTGCCGGTTAATCGAGATTTCCGGTTATTTAGGTGCCGGTAAATCGAAAGTTTCCTGTATTACATGCTGAGTTTAAAAAGTTAGACAGTGGTGCTACTTATAGAAGAATATTTTTAGTATCTGACTTTATAGCCCTGTCTGCATCCAGGTTATTTGCCAGGCCTGTTATTTGCAGTTAGGAAGAGTGTGATGATCTATGCATGCCCTTTTGATGCAGTTTTCGATGATATATGATAAACAACACATGCCAAACAATCTGTTGCATGTCACGTCCACGCAGGGTGCTTGTGGGTCCGTAGGCTGATCCCCTAAAGCTGGCGTCCAAAGGAAACTAGTCAAGGTATTAGGTGTCCCGAGTGGCTTTGTGGCTTTGTGCCTTGAGGGCTCAAGGCTGTTTGGCTGGAGTGGCAGAGTATTTAAATGGGATTTTTAGGAATATTTAAGCTTTTTGTGGTTAGAGGGGGAAATGTGAAGACATTTTTCCCAGTTCGAGGCAGAGACCAAAACAGGTCGCCCATAGGTATGCATCACCTTTCTGCAGGGAGTGGGAGTTTACCTGAATGGGGCTTGGTGGAGCTGGGAGGCCGCTCGTGAACTTGGTGGGCTTCTAGATTGCCGTGCCGACATGGTAGGATTGGGGGAATGCGACGAGCCAATGAGGAGCAGCGTTCCAGCCTCGCCAGTGTCCGCCTAACGCTCCTGTGGTGGAAAGGGCCGTCGGTCGTGGAATCTCTGCTGGGTTCTCTACGCTCGGGGCAGGAATCAAAGCCCCTCACGTGAGGCAGTACCTGTCCAGCCTTCTCGCCATAGCCTAAAGGGAATTAGTGCGATTCAGACTGTAGAGGCTGTTAGTTTTGTGATTGTACAGCTGAGTTCTAGAGAGTTGAAAGCATGACCTTTCAGAACGTATTAATTGTAACGTGTTGCCAAGCTCTTCAAGGTCAGAAAGAAATAGGTTCATATTATTGCTACACTTTTGCATTCCAGGATCTAAATCTATTCTCCCTGAATGGCTCTGGATGTTTTCCATTACACCAGAGCGAGGCTGAGGCTAACGTACCCAAAGTGTCTTCAGTGATTTGCAGATCTATCCCCTACCACCGCCCCCCCCCCCCCCCCCCCCCAAGATGACCGTAGTATTATGGGCTGCCCACTTGTGCCAGCGGTGGCTCAGTGGGTAGCACCCTCGCCTCTGAGCCAGAAGGTTGTGGGTTCAGGTCCACTCCAGAGACTTGAGCACAAATATCCAGGCTGACGCTCCCAGTGCAGTGCTGAGGGAACACAGCACTGTCGGAGGATGCCGTCTTTCAGATGAGACGTTAAACCGAGGCCCCGTCTGCTCTCTCAGGTGGACGTAAAAGATTCCTATGGCACTATTCCGAATTAGAACAAGGGGGTTATTCCTGGTTCCTGGCCAATATTTATTCCTCAATCAGCATCACTGAAACAGATTATTTGGTCATTATCACATTGCTGTTTGTGGGAGCTTGCTGTGCGCATATTGGCTGCCATGTTTCTTACATTTGAAGTGTAGTCGCTGTTGTAATGTACTTCATTGGTTGTAAAGCAGTTTGGGACATTGAGGTCGTGAAAGGTGTTATATAAATGCAAGTCTTTCTTTTCTTTCTTGCTTTTCTGGAATCCACGCCCATGTCGAGAGGTTTGTAAGGTGGCCTTCATTCAGATGATGGTCCCTGGATCCAGACGGCCTACTGGCAGCATCTACAGTGAAGGAGCTGAACCCTCCCTTCCCTTGGAGAAGCAGTCGGTGCGGACACCTGATGTGTGCGTGGTCCTCGGGTAATTACTGACCCGTAGGAATTATTGAGAAGCACCGTGAAGGGGCAGCCCATAGCACAGCCCGGCACATCAATGTTGAAATCTGGAGAGAAGACCACGTGAGTCCAGAGGAAAGCCATTAGCGATGCCGAGCTCGGCTCTTAAATTCATTCTCGGGATGTGAGCCTCGCTGGCAAGGCCGGCATTTATTGCCCATCCCTAATTGCCCTTGAGAAGGTGGTGGTGGTGAGCCGCCTTGAACCGCTGCAGTCCGTGTGGTGAAGGTACTCCCACAGTGCCGTTAGGTAGAGATGGATTTTGACCCAGCGACAATGAAGGAACGGCGATACATTTCCAAGTCGGGTTGGTGTGTGACTGGGAGGGGAACTTGCAGGTGGTGGTGTTCCCATGCGCCTGCTGCCCTTGTCCTTCTCGGTGGTGGAGATTGTAGGTTTGGGAGTATTAAGAAAATTAAGTATATTAAAAGGCCTTTGGATTGCAGTGGGAAAGGTAAACTGAGGGAGAGTCTGGTGAAGAATGAGTTGGAGTAGAAGACTCTTGTTTTCAATATAATGAGTAACAGTGAGCCATCAAGTATTTGAAGGAATAAGAAAAGACAGTTCAAAGTAGCAATAACTAGTAAGGAGAATGGGGAGCAAAGATTGGAGTTGAGAGATTAGAGAAGGATGGTCTATTACATAGAATGGAAGCACAGAAACAGGCCATTCGGCCCAACAGGTCCATGCCGGTCTTTATGCTCCACAGGACCCTCCTCCCACCCTTCACCTAACCCCAATGAACAAACCCCTCAATTCTTTTCTCCCTCGTGTTTATTTATCTACCCCTTAAATGCATCTATGCCTCGACTACTCCCCGTGGTAGCGAGTTCCACATTCTGACCTGTCTGAGTGAAGAAGTTTCTCCTGAATTCCCTATTGGATTTATTAGTGACTATCTTGATGGTCTGTCCAGCATTTTATTTACATACACATCCTATCCACTGGTGTGGAGGAGGTATTGTCCTTTGCAGATGAAGGGGCAGTATTCAAGTCCTGGATGGACTTTATTGAGTTAAAAGTTGTTGGGGGAGGGAGGTGTTTGGCAGAAAAGAGGAAACTGCTTCTTGGAGCGAGCGTCAGCAGTTAGAGCAGATGTGGGAGTTCCGTTTGAGGTCAGAGGCAATGGGTATGCCAAGAATATTAACAGATGAACAACCTTGTGCGGATCCGGCAAATTAAGAGGTGTGGTGCCTGTCTTTTGTGTCTCTTTGTTGAAAACCCCAAAAGGACAGCGATTTTTTTTTCCCCACTGTCCCATCGGGAGCAAGATGTAATTCCGCCATTGGCCTGTAGAAAGGTCGAGATTGTGGCCCAAAAATTCGACGGCGCTGCACCCGTTTTTCAGGCGTAAGCTGGGGGCCGCCACATCCAATATGGCGGGTGTGGAGCTCGCGCGCTCATTACTTGCCGGAAGAGCGCCGCCCACCATATTGGTAAAGGCAGAGAAAGAGGCGTCCAGGGCCTAGGCGTGAAACGGACTCTCGGCTCTGGACGTGTTTATGCAAACGGCGGGGGTGGGGGCCTAAAGCCGGTTTCAGGCCCCCCCCCCTCCCAACATGCCAAATTGGGCCGCCGGCCTCAGGAAAACATTGTCTACGTGCGGCCGAACCAGCGGTCCTTAAAGGGCCCACTGGAGGCCGACACCAAAACGGTATTTTTAACAAGAATGTGGAGCCGGGAGCAGGAGGAGAGTCGGGTGCGCCTCAGGCCTACCTGTACAGGGGCTGGGATTGTTCTCTGCGCCCAGGTGGTACTGGTAGGATATTACCAAAGCTCTCCTTTTACCCTGGAGCTCCCGTTCGCCCTTGCTAATCATTAAGAATGGTATTAAAAAATCGTGAACCTTGAAAAATCAATGTGGCAGATGATTTATCGGGCAGCTAAGAATTCTGTTTCTGTTTTCGGGAGAAGATTTTTTTTTTTTCATTTTCAGTTACCGAGAAAGCTGGAAATATATAACAAGTCTGTCAGCAGCTGTAAAGAGAAAAGACAGGGTAACAGTTCGAATGTGGATTTTGCACCTGGAACATTAACTTGCCTCCAGTATTTTCCAGTTCATTTCAGATTGCCAGCTGTTGTTTGTGTGTTTTTGAAAGAAGAACTTGGATTTATATTTAACTTTTCACATCCTCAGGACGTCCCAAAGTGCTTCCCCACTGAATAGTTACTTTTGAAGTGCTAGTCACTGATGTAATGAAGGAAACGCGGCAGCCAATTTTCGCACAAGCTCCCACAAACAGCACCGTGATAATGACCAGATAATCTGTTTTGGTGATGTTGGCTGACGGATAAATGTCGGACAGGACACTGAAAGAACTCATTTATTCCAATGTTGGGAGGACTCTTTAAAAAATCAACATTTCATTGTGCAGTACACACGTCTGCTGCATATATGACAAATAAAATTGAATTGAATTGAATAGAGTCATAGAGTTATACAGCACAGAAAGAGGCCCTTCGGCCCATCGTGTCTGTTCTAATCCCATTTTCCAGCACTTGGTCCGTAGCCTTGTATGCTATGGTGTTTCAAGTGCTCATCCAAATGCTTCTTGAATGTTGTGAGGGTTCCTGCCTCTACCACCCTTTCAGGCAGTGAGTTCCAGATTCCAACCACCCTCTGGGTGAAAAAGGTTTTCCTCAAATCCCCTCTAAACCTCCTGCCCCTTACCTTGAAACTATGCCCCCTGGTTAGTGACCCCTCTACTAAGGGGAAATGTTCCTTTCTATCTATCTATCTATGCCCCTCATAATTTTGTACACCTCAATCAGGTCCCCCCTCAGCCTTCTCTGCTCTAAGGAAAACAACTCCAGCCTGTCCAGTCTCTCTTCATAGCTGAAGCGCTCCAGCCCAGGTAACATCCTGGTGAATCTCCTCTGCACCCTCTCCAATGCAATCACATCCTTCCTCTGCTCTTCGAAATAGTGCCAAGGGATCTTTTATGGGCTTCAGTTTAAGATCTCACCCAAAAGACAGCACCTCCGACAGCGCCGCACACCCTCAGTACTGCACGAGTGTGTCAGCTTGGATTATACAACTATCAGGAAAGCCTGAACAGGCTGGTTTTTTTCTCTTTTTAAAAAAAAAAAGACTAAGGTGACCTGATCGAGATCTTTAACATTATGAAGGAGTTCGCTAGGGTAGACGTCGAGAATATGTTTCCACTTGTGGGGGGGAGACCAAAACTAGAGGCCATAAATATAAGATAGTCACTAATAAATCCAATGAGGAATTCAGGAGAAACTCCTTCACCCAGAGAGTGGTGAGAATGTGGAACTCGCTACCACAGGGAATAGTCAGCAAATAGCAGAGATGCATTTAAGGGGAAGTGAGATAAGTGCATGAGGGATAAAGGAATAGAAAGTTACTTTGATAGGGTGAGATGAATCAAGGTGGGAGGAGGCTCATGTGGAGCATAAACGCCGGCATAGCTGAATGGCTTCTTTCTGTGTTGTGTAATTCTATGTATGTGCTCACATCTGTGAGTGAGCTCAAACTGTCAACCTTCTGAATCTGAGGTGAGAGTGCTGGTCCCAAGCCATGGAGCACATCTTTGTTGATGAGTATTGTACTGACATTTGCCCAATGCAGCCCTGTGCTCATGTGGTCCCTAAACCAGCTTGGCACATTTGGCCGAACGCTTGCCTCAGTAGGTTGTGCGTGTGCGAGCCCCATCGACTTGAGCTTGTAATCAAGGCCGCCACTCCTGTGAAGTACTGAGGGAGTACTGTATTGTTGGAGATGTTAAACCCAAGGCCCCCCTCCTCGTCTTGTTTAAAGGGATGCTTAAGATCTCAAAAACTGAATAAAAGCAGGGGGTTCTGACCAACATCCCTTCCCCAACTAATATCACCAAAAAACAGATTAACTGGCCCGTTATCTTTGGTACATCGCTGGTGCAGAATGGCTGAATCATTTAACAACATAGCAGGGGAGTTATTCCCGGTGTCCTGGCCAATATTTATCCCTCAAAAAACAGCATCACTTAAAATAAATAAATAAATAAATAAATAAAAATTATCCGGTCATTTTCACATTGCTGTTTGTGGGAGCTTGCTGTGTGCAAAATGGCTGCTGCGGTTCCCACATTACAACAGTGACTGCACTTCAAAAGTACTCCATTGGCTGTAAAGCGCTTTGAGACGTCCGGTGGTCGTGAAAGGCGCTATAGAAATGCAAGTCTTTCTCTCACTTCAAGAAAAAAACACTCCTTGAATGAAGTGCTTTGAGATGTGATGAGGTGCTTTATCATTGGAGGTATTTCTTTAAGCTTTGGCTAACCTGCGCCCAAGCTTTCTGGACTTGGGTAAGTGGGGAGTGTCACTGCAGGGGCATGGAGCATACTGGCGATACAGTGCGCATCCCCATAGCAGACAGAAACTTTACTTCTGTAGATGTTTTCGGTAGCTTGACTTGGAGGCTCTGACGCTCGGTGCTGGGTTTCTGCCTGTGACAGGCTGACTAAACAAAAACTTCTGATCTGGTGCCGTACATAGGAACAGGAGGAGGCCATTCAGCCCCTCGAGCCTGTTCCGCCATTCAGTGAGATCACGGCTGACCTGTGACCTAACTCCATATACCCGCCTCTGGCCCATATCCCTGGATACCTTTGGTTAACCAAAAATCTATCAATCTCCGATTTAAAAGTAATAATTGATCCAGCATCAATTGCTGTTTGTGGAAGAGAGTTCCAAACTTCTACCACCCTTTGTGTGTAGAAGGGTTTCCTAATTTCACTTCTGAAAGGCCTGACTCTAATTTTTAGACTGTGCCCCCTTGTCCTAGACTCCCCAACCCGCAGAAATAGTTTCTCTCTATCTACCCTATCTGTTCCCCTTAATGGCCCAGTAATTCCGTTCCAAACGCATGAGTACGGTCGGGGTACTCACGCGTCTGGCCGGAGGAAATGCCGGTTTTCAGCATGCACAGCGCATGCGGGGAAAACCGGCATTTCCTGTCCTCTGAACGAAGGGGTTCAGAGGCACAGCGCGTGCGACTGCACAGGCAGCGCGTGCGCAGTGAACTTCGTCGATTTCATTCATGGATTCAGTGAGGTTAAGTCCTTACAACTTACACATGAAAAAAGCATGTGTAAAGTTGCTCCAGAGGCTGCGGAGGAAGATATATTTTATCGTGGAGCTTCTGAAAGGCAATATTTTTGTTTGGGAAAGGGAGGAAAGTTATTTTAAGAAATGCTGAGGTAAGTTTTAAAGTTTAATTTTTTTTTTTTTAAACGGGTTTTCAGTACTGTAGGTAGAAGGAGCAATTGTGGCTGTGTGAATTGAATTTGCTGTGTTTATTAAATGTGAAAATGACTTCTAAAATGAATAATGTAACATTTCCAACATTTTTAAGAAAGAAACTTTTCATCAGTAATATATTCTTTTAAGTAATTATGTATGTATGTTCGTATATATTCCTTTACGTATATGTATATATTCCTTTACTTATGTGTATGAATGTATGTATTTAATTATGATTTTCCAATAAGTTACTTTCTCTGAAAGTCATAATTAAATACATACATTCATACACATAAGTAAAGGAATATATACATACATATATGCAAAGGAATATATACAGACATACATACATAATTACTTAAAAGAATATATTACTGATGAAAAGTTTCTTTCTTAAAAATGTTGGAGTCATTTTCACATTTAATAAACACAGCAAATTCAATTCACATAGCCACAATTGCTCCTTCTACCTACAGTACTGAAAACCCGTTTTAAAAAACAAAAATAAACTTTAAAACTTACCTCAGCATTTCTTAAAATAACTTTCCTCCCTTTCCCAAACAAAAATATTGCCTTTCAGAAGCTCCACGATAAAATATATCTTCCTCCGCAGTCTCTGGAGCAACTGTACTCATGCTTTTTTCATGTGTAAGTTGTAAGGACTTAACCTCACTGAAAGCATGAATGAAACCGGCGAATTTTACTGCGCACGCGCTGCCTGTGCAGTCGCGCGTGTTCTGCCTCTGAACCCCTTCGTTCAGAGGACAGGAAATGCCGGTTTTCCCTGCATGCGCTGTGCATGCTGAAAACCGGCATTTCCTCCGGCCAGACGCGTGAGTACCCCGACCGTACTCACGCGTTTGGAATGGAATTACTGGGCCAACATTTTATATGTCAATAAAATGAAAAATTTAATAATTGCACGATTTGCCCCCTCGCATCTGCGACTGAGGGTCCAAGGAGGTGCATTGCGCAAGAGGTCATCGTCGTACGTATCCTCACACTGTTCCCTTTCGGGAACTGTATGAAGTGGTGGAAGGATTTCTGGCCACGTTAACGCTCCTTCCGTGACCATAACCATCTTCATACCAGCCATTAGGGTGGTTAGTCCTATGGCGTGAGGGTTTTACGGGCTCCCACAACCCATCTGAGGGGGGGGGGGGCCACCCACACCCGCGGACGCAAGTATCCCGCTGGATGTCCACCCAGAATTTATAGTTGGAGCTCCGACTCCACTTGCCGGGACTGTCTGGAGCGGGGTTCGAAACCCTACTCCTTCTGGCCCAGCGGCGGGGATGCTTACCGCTACGCAAAAGGCCCACTCCGCGCAAAAGGTGACACCCATACGTTTCCTGCGCCTTTTCCCTCCCCGTGACTGGAGCCCTATGCTGCCACTTGAAAGACCAAGCTATCATCTGTCCTTTTTGCGGCGCCTTTGACTTCTCATTACCAATGATGAGCAGGCACTGCGCCTCCACCTCGTTGAGGAGATTGCTGAGGTCATCATCAGTTCAATTGTGAGTTCTTTTAATGCCGTGAATTGTGCTCATTCCAGCCATTTCACGTTGCTAATCGGAGTGGGCCTTTGGCGTAGCGGTAGGATCCCCGCCGCTGGGCCAGACGGGGTAGGGTTTCGAACCCCGCTCCAGACAGTCCTGGCAAGTGGAGTCGGCGCTCCGGCTCTAAATTCTGGGTTGACATCCAGTGGGATACTTGTGGGTGTGGGTGGCCCCCCCCCCCTCGTATAGGTTGTGGGAGCCCGTAAAACCCTCCCGCCATAGGACTAACCACCCGAATGGCTGGTACAAAAATGGTTACGGTCACGGAAGGAGCGTTAATCACGGCCATAAATCCTTCCACCACTTCATACAGTTCCCCAAAGGGAACAGTGTGAAGACACGTATGACGACGATGTTGCTAAATAAATACGATAGCAAAATACTGCAGATGTTGGAAATCCGAAATAACAACAGAAAATGCTGGAAAAACTCCTCTCCTCTACTACCTATTACCCTAGTCCACTCCTCTATCACCCCAAACAGCCCTTCCCCTTCGCCTGGCACCTTCCCGTGCAAGCGGAGGAGATGTAACACCTGCCCCTATACCTCCCCCCTCCCCACTGTCCAGGGCCCCAAACACCCCTTCCAGGTGAAACAGCGATTTACTTGTACTTCTCGCAATCTAGTATACTGTATTCGCTGCTCACGATGCGGTCTCCTCTACATTGGGGAGACCAAACGCAGATTGGGTGACCGCTTTGCGGAACACCTCCGTTCAGTCCGTAAGGGTGACCCCGAGCTTCCGGTCGCCTGTCATTTCAATTCACCGCTCCATTCCCACTCGGACCTCACCGTCCTTGGCCTCTTGTACTGTTCCACGGAAGCTCAACGTAAACTCGAGGAACAGCACCTCATCTTCCGATTAGGCACTCTGCAGCCTTCCGGTCTCAATATCGAGTTCAACAATTTCAGATCATAACCTCGGCCCCTATTTCATTTTCACTTATATTTTTCCACTCCTTTCCCCCCCCCCCCCTTTCCTTTTGTTTCTCTCTCACACCTGGCAGCTATCTTTTGCCCTGCCAGTACACTTTACACCTAATCACAGCCTATTACCATCTCGTCTAGCTTCTAATCTCTTTTACTTCTTTTGGTTCTTTTATTCTTTTGTCCGATCGCAGCCCTGCCTTCGATCTAGTTCCTTTTCTCTCCAGTTTTGAAGAAGGGTCAAACCCGAAACGTCAACTCAAATTTCTCTCCACGGATGTTGCCTGACTTGCTGAGTTTTTCCAGCATTTTCTGTTGTTATTGCTAAATAAATAAATGGAATGAAAAAAATTCTTTCAGGGCTTTTAAAAGTCTTTAAATTGCTTTAATTCTGTTTACATTATTTTGAAGAATCTGAAGTAGTTTTAAACGTTTTTAAAAGTTTATAAAAGTTACCAAAAGCTTCATAAAAATACCAAAAACCTATTTAAAATGCTGCTCTGCATGTAAAAATGCTTTGCAGCGTGTGAGAAACATTGGGGGCATGTCCTATTAAACTGAGACCTCAAGGGGCGTGTCTCAGTTGCACAGCGCGCTCCAGGGTTCGCGCTGGCTGCACTCCTGGGCGGCGTGACGTCAGACGCTGCCCGGGATTCTTCTCTTTCAAAAAGGAATTCCAGGCGTCCCTGGAGGTGAACGGCAGGCGCGTCGGGTAAGTGCAGATCGGGGGCTTGCACGCGCGGCAAGCCCCCGATCTGAATTTCTGCCCCAATATCTTGAATGTGCCTGTGGATCGGCCGCCCGTTAAACACAGCGCCCGATAGTCCGTTCCATTGACTGCTGTGGAACTGAATATCAAGCGCTATATATAACAAGCGGCCAATTTGATACCATCAGCCTTGTGCCACCGCCCGAGACGTATTTCGAGGCCCTTGTCTTTATTTAGTGTCTTTCCCATCCTGTGGATGTTCCTCAGCAAATGGATCACTTGTGAGGGGTAGTCTGTCACTGGTAGTTGGAGGGCTGGGAACTATTTTGAGGCTGTGAGCTTGTTCTGGGCGTGTTCTGCGCTCTCTGTGTCTCTGCTTGGTGCTGATAAGAAACGGAACTTCAGAAAATTCGGATAACCTTATCAAGACCACATTAAATATTTTTGTGATGTACTTGTACACGAAGAGTGCCAGTAGCTTAATGAGTAGCTGAGCCGCACCGATCGGGCAGATCCCTGGTCTGTAAGGGTCCTACACTTGGCTTTAGTGCCGCTGAATTAAGGAGGAGAAAAAGCAGCTATGGTTCCAACTAGAATTGTATAGTACAGAAGGAGACCATTCGGCCCATCGTGCCTGTACTTTGAAAGAGCTATCCAGTTAGTCCCACTGACCTCTTTCCCCATAGCCCTGCAGATTTTACCTTTCAGGCACAGCCACGATGGGCCGAATGGCCTCCTTCTGCGATGTATTATTCTGTGATTCTTTGAAATATATATCCAATTCCTGCACGCATGTCCGTGTGCCCGTGTGCGTGCGCGTGGGTACGTTGACTAAGGATAAGATTACATTTGGTAACACCCACCTCTAGTGGAAGAGCCTGGCGATGTCGATTGTCCAGGCTCACGTGGGTGAATTGCTGGAAGGTGCCTGTTGAACTGTACCCCTGACAATAGTCGATAGCTGGGGGGGGGGGGGGAAGAATTGGTGAGAAATAAAGCGCGTGCAGAAAATCCTTCCTTCTCTTCCTCGTACTCTGCTTCCTCCCATGCCCAACTTGTGGTGCACATCATTTCCTGTGTGCAGCTGGCTTTAAAAATAAAATCTTAATTTATTTTTCAGGATGTGGGCGTCGTGCCCATCCCCAGTTGCCCTTGAGAAGGTGGTGGTGAGCCACCGCCTTGAACCGCTGCACTCCGTGTGGTGAAGGTACTCCCACAGTGCTGTTTTTTTGGTTTGTTACAACGGAGTGACTTGCTCGGCCAACTCCGAGACCGGCTTAAGAGTCATCAAATTTGGACAACAATGCCCTTGTGTGACATTTCTGCTGTTTTCTCGCTGTGTCTGACCGTACTTTGAGGAGTGGTACGTCTGAGATGTGTGTGCGGACAGGCCCCGGCAGTAAATGCACGGCCCCTTCACTTTGTGCCGTGATACATTAGCACTAATTCACTTGTGACAACCCATTCGACTTGAAGCCACAAATTAGACTACTTTTCCATTAACCTTTTGGTGGCATTTGTATCTTTGATGGTGAGGGACATTAATGCTTGGAATTGGAACATTTTCCATCTTATTGTCAATGTTAAGGTCAGGCACGGCACGTTTAATTCAAAGTAAAGCCCCAAACTCAGTGGCTCACTTCTAGTCGCACTATCCAGTGGGAACATAACATAAGAAATAGGAGCAGGAGTCGGCATTCGGCCCTTCGAGCCTGCTCCGCCATTCAATGAGATCATGGCTGATCTTCTGCCTCAACTCCATTCACCGGCCCTATCGCCATATCCCTTGATGCCCTTACTAGTCAGAAATCTATCGACTTCTGTTTTGAATGTACCCAATGACTGAGCCGCCACAGCCCTCTGGGGTAGAGAATTCCAAAGATTCACCACCCTCTGTGAAGAAATTTCTTCTCATCTCAGTCCTGAATGGCCTACCCTTTATCCTGAGGCTGTGGCCCCTGGTTCTAGACTCCCCAGCCAAGGGAAGCATTCTCCCAGCATCCACCCTATCAAGCCCTGTAATAATTTTGTATGCTTCAATGAGATCCTCTCTCATTCTTCTGAATTCAAGAGAATACTCAATCTCTTCTCGTACAACAGTCCCGCCATCCCAGGAATCAATCTTGTGAACCTTCGTTGCACTCCCTCTATGGCAAGTATATCCTTCCTTCGGTAAGGAGACCAAAATTGTACACAGTACTCCAGGTGTGGTCTCACCAAGGCCCTATATAATTGGAGTAAGACTTCTTTACTCCTGTACTCAAATCCTCTTGTAATGAAGGCCAGCATACCATTTGCCTTCCTAATGGCTTGCTGCACCTGCACATTCACTTTCAGTGACTCGTGTACAAGGTCCCTTTGAGCGTCTGCATTCCCCAATCTCCAGGGAGAGTCCTGGAATTTGCAATAAACCTAGTGGCAACACTGGATCAGGCCAAATCTAGGAGTAGGATTTGTTGTAATTGTTGATTTATAGAAAGCACCCATGGATATTGACCCAGAATTTCCTGGAATACACTCACACTGGTTTCTGTGTCGATCACATTGACGACAACCTACACCCAAATTTCCTGAGCAGCTTATTGGTATGGGAACGTAAAAACCGGTGTGAAACATGTGGAAATCAGCGTAAAGGATCGGGGCCCTTGGGACGTTTTACTATGTTAAAGGCACTATATAATTACAAGTTGTTGTTGTTGTTGCCTAAAATCAACCCCAGTCACCTACAGCAACGCGGTCTCCAGACAGGATTGACGGGGTACAAAAGCAAAATACTGCCGATGCTGGAAATCTGAAATAAAAACGGAAAACGCTGGAAATACTCAGCAGGTCTGGCAGCATCTGTGGAGAGAGAAAGGTTGGGCAGTCACAGTGCAGTTTGCACTGAGGGCCCACGGCAACTATTCTGTTTAATTTGGCACTGAAAAAGTAAAGCGTTGGCATTTATATACAACAACAACTTGCATTTATATAGCGCCTCGTAACGTAGCAAAATGTTCCAAGGCACTTTACGGGAGCATAATTAAACAACGTTTGGCACCGAGCCACGTAGAGAGATATTAGGACTGGTACTTAGTCAAAGGTAGGTTTTAAGGAGCGTCTTAAAGGAGGACAGAGAGGTGGAGAGGTTTAGGGGGAGGGTATTCAAGAGCCCAGGCAGCTGAAGGCACGGCCGCCAATGGCGGGGGCGAAGAAAATCGGGGATGCGCAAAGAGGTCAGCATTCGAGGAGTGCAGCGATCTCGGAGGGCTGGAGGGGATTACCGAGCTAGGGAAGGGGGCGAAGCCATGGAGGGATTTGAAAAACAAGGATGAGAATTTTAAAATCAAGGCGTTGCCGGACCCGGGAGCCAATGTAGGTCAGCGAGCACAAGCGGCGATGGGTGAACGGGACATGATGCGAGTTAGGATACGGGGCAGCAGAGTTTTAGATGAGCACAAGTGTATGGAGGGTGGAAGGTGTGAGGCCGGCCAGGAGTGCGTTGGAACAGTCGAGTCTGGAGGTAACAAAGGCATGGATGAGGGTTTCTGCAGCAGATGAGCTGAGGCAAGGGGCGGAGTCAGACAATGTTACGGAGGTGGAAATAGGCTGCCTTGGTGATATAGCTCCATTCATGACCTCGGGACCTCCCAAAGCGCTTTACAGCTAATGAAGTACTTTTTTTTGTAATGTAGGAAATGTGGCAGCGAATTTGCGCACAGCAAGATCCCACAAACAGCAACGTGTTAATGACCAGATCATCTGGTTGTCGGTTGGCAATGTCACTGGGGTGAAGCCACAGGATGGCTGGTGAGGAAGTGGAGCATGGTCGTGTGATATTGGGGGTACTATTTCTGGGGTTCAGCGTGAGGCTCTGAGACTTGGGACCTAAACTCTGCACCCTAGCTGTGCTATAACTGACCTAAGAGATGCTTGATGTTGACACTGGGTTATCTGCAGTGCAAGTGTTGCAGTCCCTCGAGCAATAGCATCCCTCGCTTTGAACGTAACATTCACACCAACAGCACTTGAATTTAACAAATTGTCTTCGTTTTTAAAAATTTGTTCCGGGGATGTGGGCGTCGCTGGCAAAGCCGGCATTTATTGCCCATTCCTAGTTGCCCTTGAGAAGGTGGTGGTGAGCCGCCGCCTTGAACCGCTGCAGTCCGTGTGGTGAAGGTGCTCCCACAGTGGTGTTAGGGAGGGAGTTCCAGGATTTTGACCCAGTGACGATGAAGGGACGGCGATATATTTCCAAGTCAGGATGGTGTGTGACTTGGAGGGGAACTTGGAGGTGATGGTGTTCCCATGCGCCTGCTGCCTTTGTCCTTCTAGGTGGTAGAGGTCGCGGGTTTGGGAGATGCTGTCGAAGAGGTCTTGGCGAGTTGCTGCAGTGCTGATGGGGCGGGGGTTTTAAAGGTTGTGTGGTTCCCCATCTTTAGTATCTCATTATGTTTGGCGAGGTTTCCTCTTCTCCCTTTGTATGCAGATTACAAGAGGTGCCACGATCACTAAACCCGCTTGGAGATTAATTTGATGGTTTCTGATCAAATTATTCAGAAAACCCCAAAATCCCAACAACAGAGTTTTCATTCTTTATTCCCCAACACAGGAGTACGGTGGAGAAGGAAAATGTATTTTAAAGGGGCAGCACTGTTGCGATAAACATTCTTGGAAACTATTACATTTTGAGTAAATATTTAATTGGAGCCTCCAATTTTTTATGATTTATTGATAGATGGAGTTATTTGGACAGTACCTGAGAAACTAAAAGATTTGATTTTAATTTTTAACCTAAAATTAATTTTAAATGTATAGAGTCGGTTGATGATTACGCCTTGATTCTAAAATGCCTGTCTCAAACATTTATGAATTTACAACTGAAATATTAAAAATGTAGCCACTGCTCCTGTACCGTCTTACACCTTAATCTATTTTCCCAGTCCACTTTAGTCAACTCTGCTCTCATACCTTCATAGTCTCCTTTATTTAAGCTTAGTACGCTGGTTTGAGATCCAACTCTCTCACCCTCCAACTGAATTTGGAATTCAACCAATGTTATGGTCACTCATTCCAAGGGGATCCTTTACTAGGACATTTTTTATTAATCCTGTCTCATTACACAGGACCAGATCTAAGATTGCCTGCCCCCTGGCTGGTTCAGTAACATACTGCTCAAGGAACCCGTCCCTAATGCACTCTATAACTTCTACCCCCTTGTATTCGAGTCCTCTAATATAAAGGCCAGCATCCCATTAGCCTTTTTAATTATTTTCTGTACCTGTTCATAACATTTTAATGATCTATGTACCTGGACCCCCAAGTCTCTTTGGACATCCACTATTTTTAGCTTTTTGCCATTTAGAAAGTACCCTGTTGTATCCTTTTTATGTCCAAAGTGGATGACCTCACATTTGCTTCCATTGAATTCCATTTGCCACAGTTTTGCCCATTCACTTAATCTATCAATATCCCTTTGTAATTTTATGCTTTCCTCTACACTGCCACCTATCTTTGTGTCATCTGCAAATTTGGATATATGACTTTCTATGCCATCATCTAAGTCGTTAATAACTACTGTGAATTGTTGAGGCCCCAACACAGATCCCTGCGGGACACCACTAGTCACCTCCTGCCAATTTGAGTACTTACCCATTATCCCCACTCTGTCTCCTGTCGCTCAGCTAATTTCCTAACCAGGTCAATAATTTACCCACAATTCTGTTGGCTTCTACCTTGGCTAACAGTCTCTTATGTGGGACTTTATCAAATGCCTTCTGGAAGTCCATATACATAATCATATATAAATAACATCCACAGACATTCCCCTGTCCGCTACTTTAGTCACCTCTTCAAAAAGTTCAATCAGGTTTGCCAGGCATGACCTACCTTTCACAAATCCATACTGGCTCTCTGATCAACGGAAAATTTTCACGGTGTTCAGTCACCCGATCCTTAGTTATAGAATCCAGCAATTTCCCCACAACAGATGCTCGGCTAACTGGTCTATAATTCCCTGGTTTCCCCCTCTCGCCATTCTTGAAAAGAGAAGGCTGAGGGGTGACCTAATAGAAGTCTTTAAAATTATGAAAGGTTTTGATAGAGTGGATACAGAGAGTGTTTCCACTTGTGGGGAAGAGCATAACTAGAGGCCATCAATATAAGATGGTCACCAAGAAATCCAATCGGGAATTCAGAAGAAACTTCTTTACCCAGAGAGTGGTGAGAATGTGGAACTCGCTACCACAGGGAGTGGTTGAAGCGAATAGTGTAGATGGATTTAAGGGGAGGCTAGACAGACATTTGAGGGAGAAGGGAATAGAGGGTTATGCTGATAGTGTTAGATGAGGGAAAACAGGAAGAGGCTCGAGAGGAGCATAAACGCTGGCATGGACTGGTTGGGCAGAATGGTCTGTGTGTGCTGTATATCCTATGTATGGCGCAACTCATAGAATCATACAGCACAGAAAGAGGCCATTCAGCCCATCGTGTCTGTGCCGACTCTTTGAAAGAGCTATCCAATCCCACTCCCCTGCCCTTTCCCCGTAGCCCTGCAATTTTCTCCCGTTCAAGTATAAATCGAATTCCCTTTTGAAAGTTACTATTGAATCTGCTTCCACCGCCCTTCCAGATAATAACAACTCACTGTGTTTTAAAAAAAAGCAAATTCTCCTCATCTCCTCTCTGATTCTTTTGCCAATGATCTTAAATCTGTCTCCTCTGGTTACCGACCCTCCTGCCAGTGGAAACAGATTCTCCTGAATTACGCTATGGAAACTGTTCACTTCCTTCATCGCGGGAGTGCCTTCCCACCAGTTGCCGTTATTCATACGTTGCAACGTCACAGCAGTGGGTTTGCACTTGCAAATTTCTTCCGTGACAATGAGTTCCCTATCTCGGTCGCAGTGCTGGGCGAGACCAGGAGCTTCCGCACTGAGAGTGCAGGGGGGGATCCAGAAGAGGAGTTATTCTTCAACTGAGCTTGTGCACCACTCATTGGCTGGGGTCAGGGCAGCAATATGTCGAGGAAGGTTGCCTGTTCTGTCAGTCATAGTTAGTGGTGACCCTTACAGATGAGGGGGAGCGTTGCGCTCAAAAGCACCATTGTGTTTTTTGCTTCTCTGGGAATTGTTTTTATGCTTAGCAAGCTATAGAGTAGGTACTTCAGGTGCTGTAGGGTACGGTAGTGTATTGCTTATGTTACTGGACTAGTAATCCAGAGAATGAGTGTACAAATCCCACCATAGCAGTTTGAGAATTTGAATTGTTTTTTTTTAAAAAGTAGGCTGGTCTCAGTAAAGGTGACCATGAAACTGTCGGATTGACGTAAAACCCAACAGTGTTCACTAATGTCCTTTAGGGAACTGAATCAGCCCGTCCTTACCCGGGCTGGTTTATTTGTGACATCAGTCCCACATTGATGTGGTTGATTTTTAACTGCCCTCCTGAAGTGCCCAGCAGCACCATCACCTTCTCAGGGCATCTAGGGATGGGCAATAAAATGCCGGCCTGGCCAGCGACACCCACAGGCCGAGAATGAATTTTTCAAAAAGGCTCACAGTTAGAAATTGGTGGTTCCGAGATCACTTGTACCATTAAATAGTTGCAGAGTAAAGCTCCCTCGGCTTTGCCCCGACAATATACCTCCGCTTCCAATCCTGGAGGCGCACCTCTTGCGCGAGCAGGAGGGTCTAGGTGGGAGGGGCATCGCGATGAGCAGAGGGTCAGGAGAAATTCGGGCTGAGCAGGGAAGTTTGGGGATACTTGGGCTGAATGGGGGGAGGGGAGGTGGTGGGGTCTGCAAGGTGAACGAAGTGTGGGAACTAGAGCATCGGGGAGAAGGTATGCTTTTGCATCCTTGGTGTCCTATTTGACTGAGATCAGCTTCCGACCACATCTCCCTCACCAAGCCCGTCTACTTCCACCTCTATAACATCGCCTGACCCCTCATCCTTGCCTTTGCTACATCTAAATTTGACTCTTCCAACGCACTCCTGGCCGGCCTCTCATCTTCCACCCCCATGAACATGAACTCATCCAAAACCCTGCTGCCCATGTCCTAACTTGCACCAAGTCCCGTTCGCCCATTACCCCTGACCTACACTGGCTCCCGGTTAAGCAACGCCTCGTTTTCAAATCCCTCCATGGCCTCGCCTCGCCCCCTCCCGATCTCTAACCTCCTCCAGCCCTACAACTCCCCGAGATCGCTGCACTCCTCCAATTCTGGCTTCTGGTGCATCCCTCACTTTAACCGCTCCACCATTCAGTTGCCTAGGCCCTAAGCTCTGGAATTCCCTCCCTAAACCTCTCCGCCTCTCTCCTCCTTTAAGACGCTCCTTAAAACCTACCTCCTTGACCAAGCATTTGGTCACCAATATCTCACCACTCGGTGTCAATCAGTTTGAGAACGCTCCTGTGCAGCGCCTTGGGACGTTTTACTATGTTAAAGGCACTATACAAATGCAAGTTGTTGTTGTTTGGGTTGGGAGCATTAGGGATGGTTGGGCAGCTGGGCTTGGAATGCAGGTCGCTGGGTGAGATGGTAGCCAGGAGATACCTGAACCTCTTGTTTGATTAGTTACTGCTAAAGGTTTAGGGAGGGAATTCCAGAGCTTGGGGCCCAGGCAGCTGAAGGCACCAATGGTGGAGCGATGACAATCGGGGATGCAGAGAGATTTTGGAGGGTTGTGCTTAGTGGGGGCCAATTAAAAGTGAGCACATGTAATTCAGGGGCAATTAAATGCGTTTCTGGAGAGAGAAGGGAGTGAGAGACATGGTGAGGAGATGGGGTTCAGAGCAATCAAAAAGGACCAGCCTTGTAATTCACCTCATAGAATCGTAGAATTTTATGGCAAGAAGGAGGCCATTTGACCCATCGTATCTGTGCTGGCTGAAAAAGAGCTCTCCAGCGTAATCCCACTGTCCAGCTCTTGGTCCGTAGCCCTGTAGGTTACAGCACTTCAAGGGCATATCCAAGTACTTTTTAAATGCGACGAGGGTTTCTGTCTCTACCACCCTTTCAGGCAGTGAGTTCCAGACCCCCACCACCCTCTGGGTGAAAAAAGGTCTCCTCAACGCCCCTCTAATTCCTCTACCAATTACTCTATTGATGACTATGGAGTGTCAGCTGTGGCTCAGTGGGTCGCACCCTCGCCTCTGAGTCAGGAGGTTGTGGGTTCGAGTCCCACTCCAGAGACTTGAGCACAAAAATCTAGGCTGACACTCCAGTGCAGTGCTGTGGGAGTGCGGCACTGTCAGAGGTGCCGGCTTTCGGATGAAACATTAAACCAAGACCCCGTCTGTCCTCTCAGGTGGACTTAAAATATTCTATGGCACTATTTCGAAGAAGAGCAGGGGAGTTCTCCCCAGGTGTCTTGGCCACTATTTACCCCTCAATCAACATCACTAAAACATTGTTGTTTGCGGGAGCTTGCTGTGCACAAATTGGCTGCTGCGTTCCCCACATTACAACAGTGACTGCACTTCAAAGGGTACTTCATTGGCTGTAAAGCGCTTTGGGACGTCCGGTGGTCGTGAAAGGCGCTGTAAAAATGCAAGTCTTTTTATTTTTATTGTTGTAATACATATATTGAGTTTTTTGACTCAGTTTGGCATTTGCTGATAAACCTGGATTAATAATACATCAGGAGTGAGTGATTTCTTTGATCACAATTGAATGACCAGGATAAAAATTTAACGGCTAGTGCCACATTTGACGCTCCATTGTCTCACTGAAGCTGTGTAACCTTACCTCAAAGCTCAGGCGACCTTTAAAATGATTCTTGCTTCCCCGTGTGGTGGTTGTGATATTTGAGCCCTTGGTTCAGGTTACGGTGCTGTGTAGCTCACTGCTGGACAGGTACTATTTTTTTTCTCTCTTCATTCACGGGATGTGGGCGTCGCTGGCAATGCCAGCCTTTATTGCCCATCCCCAAGTGCCCTTTGATACAACAGCAGGCAGTTGAGAGTCAACCAGATTGCTGTGGGTCTGGAGTCACATATAGGCCAGACCGGGTAAGGGCGGCAGATTTCCCTCCCTAAAGGGACATTAGTGAACCAGATGGGTTTTTATGACAATCCGGTAGTTTCCTGGTCATCATTACTGACACGAGCTTTTTATTTCAGATTTATTTAACTGAATTTAAATTCCCCAGCTGCCGTGGTGGGATTTGAACTCGCGTCTCCGGACCATTAGTCCAGGCCTCTGGATTAGCAGTCCAGTAACCTGACCACTATTTACACGCTGGGTTACAGTGCTGTATAGCTCACTACTGGGTAGGTGCTGCTTAACATGCTAACTGTACAGAGTAACTACACTTTGCAAGTTTTGTTTGACATCAGGAACAGGAATTTGAAGAACATTAAAACAAAATACAGATGTAAGCAATGCAGTTATTTTCTTAGTTACCTTGCGCTCTTAATTATATTAATTTGTTAGATGAGTAAGGGGTGCAAATATGTGTGTGTGTGTGTGTGTGTCAAACAGGCCTATTTAGCATATTGGTCCCATGAGGCTGTGTGATGCTCTACAGTCATGAGATCCGTGTTTATCACCAGCAGACACGGGACCTGAAAGCAGCAATACTTCAATCCTGACAAAAGGCCATCGACCTGAAACGTCCACTCAGTTTCTCGCTCTCCACAGATGACCACAGTTTTGGTCGCCTTATCTGAGGAAGGATGTTCTTGCCATGGAGGAAGTGCAGCGAAGATTCACCAGGCTGATACCTGGGATGGCAGGAATGACATATGAGGAGAGATTGGGCTTATACTCGCTGGAGTTTAGAAGAATGAGAGGGGATCTCATTGAAACTTACAAACATTTTAACAGGACTAGACAGACTAGATGCAGGAAGGATGTTCCCGATGGTCGGGGAGTCCAGAACCAGGGGTCACAGTCTAAGGATAAGGGGTAAGCCATTTAGGACAGAGATGAGGAATTTCTTCACCCAGAGAGTGGTGAACCTGTGGAATTCTCTACCACAGAAGGCAGTAGAGACCAATTCATTAAATATATTCAAGAAGGAGTTGGATATATTTCTTAAGGCTAAAGGGATCAAGGGATATGGGGAGAAGGCAGGGACAGGGTACTGAGTTTGGATGATCAGCCATGATCTCATTGAATGGTGGAGCAGGCTCGAGGGGCCGAATGGCCTACTCCTGCTCCTATCTTCTAAGAAGGCGGCTCACCGCCACCTTCTCAAGGGCAATTAGGGATGGGCAATAAATGCTGGCTTTGCCAGCGACGGCATATTCCAAGAATGAATTAAAAAAAAAAAATTCCAGACACCATTTTTAACAGCCCGCCCAGCAGGGACCAGGACGTGAATAAAAACAGAAAATGCTATAAATACTCACAGGTTCGTGTCAGACGCCCGATTTTGTGCCCCACCCGAATTTATGCCGAGGGGCCGAATGGCCTACTCCTCCTATCTTCTGTGTTTCTATGCTACCTGACCTGCTGAGTATTTCCAGCATTTTCTGTTTTTATTGCTTCACCCCAGTATTGCACAGCTCACAAAAAAATAGCTCTGTGCGAATTGCAGAGAGGGAGTATTTTTTGAGAAGATGGGGTGGGTGGGTGGGAGGGAATTACAAAAAAAAAAAATCAGCCAGTCACTGAGAGCCCCCACACCCCGGACAGGCTGTGTGCAGCTGCGTTGGCGAACATTGAGGGCACTAAGACCCAGAGGAAGCCTTTCTCCTCCCCTCCGCCACCTCTTGTTGGCAGAGCCGGGCAGACAGCGACCTGTAGCGGGATTGACACAGTCGCTGGTTGTTTCGATCCGCGGGCGCCTGCAGTTTGTGCTGCGCTGCACTGCAACCCAGGTGATTTTTATTTTCTCTTGACAGCTCCTCCCGGCTCTTCCGATGGCCACATGCTGATTTCCAGTGGGAGTTCACGTTGCACAGAGAGAGAGAGGATTGCAGCAGCAGGAACTAGATGGCTTCAGCCTGGAAGGGTGAGTTAGGAGGAGGGTCGGTCCTGTCTGTGTGTGTGTGTCTATGTGTGCAGAGGGGCGGGATAGGGGAAGCGTTGCACAAACAGGGCAATGGTGATGGCACTGACTCTTTTGAGTTTTTTGGCTCCTCATTTAGAAAGGCGTTTCATCTATTTAAGTCACACCGGACTGCACAGGAGTTTTTAAAAAAAAATAAGTATAGCTGGGGAAAAAAGAAATAGGTTCTGTTCTGTTTAAATGCAATCTTTCACGATCTCAGGACGTCCCAAAGCGCTTTCCAGCTAATGAAGTACTTTTTGAAGTGGAGTCACTGTTGTAGTGTAAGAAACGCGGCAGCCAATTTACGCACAGCAAGATCCCACAAGCAGCAATGTGATGATGACCAGCTAATCTGTTTTTAGTGATGTTGATTGAGGGATAAATATTGGCCGGGACACCAGGGGATAACTCCCCTCCTCTTCTTCGAAATAGTGGCATTGGATCTTTTATGCCCACCTGAATGGGCAGACAGGACCTCGGTTTAACATCACACTCCAGAGACTTGAGCACGCACTCTCTAGGCTGAAGCTCCCAGAGCAGGACTGAGAGTGCTGCACTGTCGGAGGTGCCGTCTTTCAGATGAGACATTAAACCGAGGCCCCGTCCTCCCTCTTGGGCACCTTTTCGAAGAAGAGCAGGGGAGTTCTCCCCGTGTCCTGGCCAATAATTATCCTTCAAATAAAAATATTGTCTAGTCATTATTACATTGCTATTTGTGGGACCTTGCTGTGCGCAAATTGGCTGCCGCGTTTCCAACATTACAAGAGTGACTAGACTTCAAAAGTATTTCATTGGCTGTAAAGCGCTTTGGGACGTCCTGAGGTTATGAAAGGTGCTATAGAAATGGGATTTCTTTCTTTCTCTACTCCCTTCAAAATCCACAACCCTGCATTGTGCCGTAGGGGTTCGGGCTGAGGAAGGTGAAGGAAAGGTGAGGTGACTCTGACGAGGGTAACAGTGCCACAGACACCGGCAGCTGTCTCGCCCAACTGACCATCCTTCAGGTGAGAAAATCCACGGCGAGTGGTGGCTGGATTTTCGACCATGGTGGGCATCACAGGCGAGCTTGATCTTACCCCCCCCCCCCCCCCCCCGACGTGCCCAAACGTGCACCTTGGCAGCAGGGGTCTGGGTCACTAGAGGTAGGAAAATGGCTGACGTCAGTCGATCCCTAGCCCAGGGAGGCTGAGAGCAGCTGTAGCCCACTGACAGGCCAGGGATGGAACCCGGAGGCTTTTCCTCGCCTGTATTGTTTAGTAATGCACCCTCTCTGTGCCCAATATATTACAGTCGTAATTCATGATGTGCAGTAAAAGCACATCGTAACCGTGCTACATGATGAAGAAACCTGTCGGAGTGCTAGTGTATTCAGGGGGACACAAGTCTGGATCAACTGAGTGCAAAGCTTCTTAAACATTTTGTGGCTCTGTGATCACAAATCTGCCTGAAGCTGAAATCTGCTTCACTCTGTTTTTCTCCCTCCCCCCTTTTTTTTTTTGAATTCCATCTTTCCCCATTGGGGGAGAGTGAAGTGAGCTAACTTTCCCTCGCTAACCCCCCCTCCCCCCCCCCCCCCCCGCAAAAAAGTGAAGGGTCAAAGGTGCACAGCGCAGGGCACTGTAAGGTTGTGAAGAGCAGGAGAGACGAGGCGGCGACTCGTAAACATCAGCAGCTAAGTGACAGCAGGCTTGGGATTTAAAAGCTTGTAGATTGTAGGCAGACTGAGGGAGACGAGGCGGTCCACGGTTTTGAGGACCAGAAAAAGAATAAGTTGGAAATGGTGCATTGAGTCTTGATTTCAAAACCGAGGAGGAATCTGTTGGCATATTTGAAGCTGGAGAGGAGCGAGGCACAATGATTGTAATAGTGTCGGTTAGAGTAGAGGAAGATGAGGAACGTTGTGAAGAACAGTGAGCAACATTGGAGGTTAGAGATCAGAGGAAGATCACTTGTTGACTCCTTTCCTCTCTTTCTCATCTCTCAACTCCTTCCCTCACCCCCCTTCCCTCACCCCCCTTCCCTCACCCCCCTTCCCTCACCCCCCTTCCCTCACCCCCCTTCCCTCACCCCCCTTCCCTCACCCCCCTTCCCTCACCCCCCTTCCCTCACCCCCCTTCCCTCACCCCCCTTCCCTCACCCCCCTTCCCTCACCCCCCTTCCCTCACCCCCCTTCCCTCACCCCCCTTCCCTCACCCCCCTTCCCTCACCCCCCTTCCCTCACCCCCCTTCCCTCACCCCCCTTCCCTCAACCCCCTTCCCTCAACCCCCTTCCCTCAACCCCCTTCCCTCACCCCCCTTCCCTCAACCCCCTTCCCCTTGGGTGAAAAGCGCTGACACTAAAGACGACAGATGGAAAGGTCTTGGGCCGAGAGAAGAGAGAATGTTTGATTAACTGTCAAGAAAAGTCAATGCTGGTTCTTTATAAGTCCTCATGGGGTGATGAAATGGCTGCCATTTTATCAAGTAACTCATGTTGCTCTGAGAAACTCCCACCCCTCACCTACAGACAGCAAGTCAGTTCATGTTCTGTGCAATGCATTGGGGGGTGGGGGTGGCGCGCACTGGGAGCGTCGGCCTGGATTTTGTGCTCAAGTTTCTGGAGTTGGTTTTGAACCCACGACCTTTTGACTCAGAGGTGCGAGTGCTGCCCGCTGAGCCACTGCTGACTGAACTGAATTTGTTCCAAATACTGATGCACATGTTTTAAAAAAAATAAATAAAAATGTTGTACATTTTTGAACGACACCTGGGAACGCCACGCACACACCTCCCGTGGTTTGCTAAGATGAAAACCAGCAGTCTGCTTATTATCCTGGAATGACCCTTTGCTTGTAAGCCTGCACTGCAGAACTGCGTTTGATGGCTTTGCTCGCAGCCTCACTGGGCCCAGTGCAGTTCAAGTCACCGACAATGGGGCCGCGCCGAGCGTCCCCTTTGAGGGGTTCAGGAGGCGAGAGTTGAATGACTAGGAATAAAAAGAATGTGCTGCCAGTGCCTTGCGGCACCTGAAAGAAAATAGGTTGGCTTAACTGTTTTTGGGGGTACGGTAGTGTCGTGGTTATGTTATTGGACGAGGAATTGGCAGAACATGAGTTCAAATCCCACCGGTGGCGGGTTTGGGAATTTGAATTCAGTTTCAAAAGAAATCGGTAAAAGCTGAAAATCATGTCGGATTGTCGTTCAAACCCAACTGGTTCACGAATGTTCTTCAGGGAAGGAAAGTCGCTGTCCTTACCTGGTCTGGGGCCTATACGTGACTCCAGTCCCACACCCAACGTAGTTGACTCTTGCCTGCCCTCTGAAGTGGCCCGGCCCAGCGAGAACATAAGAAATAGGAGCAGGAATAGGCCACTTGGCCCCTCGAGCCTGCTCCGCCATTCAATAAGATTATGGCTGATCTTGGGCTCAAAGCCACTTCCCAGCCCGCTCCCTCTAACCCTTCACTCCCTTATCTTGCAAAAGTCTGTCTATCTCCAACTTAAATGTATTTAATGACCCAGCCTCCACAGCTCTCTGGGGCAGAGAATTCCACAGATTTACGACCCTGAGAGAGAAGAAGCCCACTTAGTTGTCTCAAACCGCTGCCAGCGGTTCAAGAAGGCGGCCCACCACCACCACCTACCTCACGACAACTTGAGAGGGCAATAAATGTCGGCCTCGCCAGCGACGACCGCATTCCCGAGAATGAATGAAAGGAAAGAAAACAAGAAACATTTTTGGAGATTGACTCTTCAGCAGCACTGATATAAGAGGGCCCCTTTCCGGCAGTAACCTAGCTGTGTGCTCCAGCCTTTCCTGTTTAATATTCTGTGCAGAATTTCAGCTGGATTCTCTACAGATCACTAAAGGGGAAACGAGCAACATGCGGAGCTGAGCACTGGCGTTGGTCATGCGAACATGTCCTCCGTAGGGGACCGTGAGCTGTGTGAATGGAGGAGTGATCGGCTGCACTCGTCTGCTGACTCACTCTCTCTCTCTCTCTCTCTCTCTCTCTCTCTCTCCCGGCTCGGTCCAGTGGGGTGTGGGTTTGAGCCACGCGCAAAACCCCGCTGTATGGAGGGGGTGCCGTCCTTCAGATGAGATGCCAATGAGTTGAAGATAGGAGTAGGCCATTCGGCCCCTCGAGCCTGCTCCGCCATTCAATGCGATCATGGCTGATCATCCAAACTCAGTACCCTGTCCCTGCTTTCTCCCCATATCCCTTGATCCCCTTAGCCTTAAGAAATATATCAAACTCCTTGAATAAAACGTCGACGCTTCATTTGCTTCTGTGTCTTGTGTTGTGGAGTGTTAGTTAGAAGAAAAGAAAGAACTGGCATTTTATTGCACCTTTCACAACCTCAGGACGTCCCAGCTGAAGCACTTTTGAAGTGTAGTCACTGTCGTAATGTGGGAAGTGCGGCAACCAATTTGTGCACAGCAAGCTCCCACAAAAACAGCAATGCGATAATGACCAGGTAATCTGTTTTTTTTAGTGATGTTGGTTGAGGGATAAATATTGATCAGGACACTGGGGAGAACTCTCCTGCTGTTCTTTGAAATAGTGGCCGTGGGATCTTTTACGCCCACCCGAGAGGGCATGCGGGGCCTCGGTTGGACGTCTCAGCCGAAAGACGGCACCTCCAAGTTACCAAGAAAATCCCAACTGATGGCGTGATTCCAACCTTGCACTGCCGCCCTCTGGATCAGGATGGTATTAGGTGGCCATCTTTAGCTTCGATTAATGGAAGGCCCCCCTTTACTGAAAGCAAGGTTGTGGTCCACCATGCGGTAGCAGGTGTCCCGTGGTGCATTCTCCCACCTCGGCCATTGCTTTTCCATACTATATTTGAGGAGGAATAATTAATTGGGCAGCAAAAAAAAGTGCCCTGAATGATGTTGAACTACCCAAGGGTGAAGTTAGACCCGGTGGGCTTGGCACAGAGATCGTGTAGAATGGGCCTATACTCTCTGGAGTTTGGAAGAATGAGAGGCGATCTCATTGAAACATGCAAGATTCTGAAGGGGATTGACAGGGTAGATGCGGAGAGGTTGTTTCCCCTGGCTGGAGTGTCTAGAGCTAGGGGATTTAGTCTCAGGATAAGGGGTCGGCCATTTAAAACTGAGATGAGGAGGAATTTCTTCACTCCAAGGATTGTGAATCTTTGGAATTCCCTGACCCAGAGGGCTGTGCATGCTGAGTCTTTGACTATATTCAAGGTTGAGATCGATAGATTTTTGGATTCTAGGGGAATCAAGGGATATGGAGATGGGGCGGGAAAGTGGAGTTAAGATCGAAGATCAGCCATGATCTTATTGAATGGCGGAGCAAGCTCGAGGGTCCGTTTGGCTCCACTGGGATTGGGCTTGTTACAAGAACATAAGAAATAGGAGCAGGCGTAGGCCAATCGACAAGTCAAAACGACTGAAGTACGTTCGCTAAATCGGTGGCGTCGAAGTCAGCGCTCCAATCTGTGTGGTGCTCAGGCCAAACCTCGCCTTGAGCACTGTATCCAGGTCCTGTCACCAAGACACAAGGGAGAGCTTCAAGGCCTAGAGTCAGTGGAGAGCCATGACTCTGATCCCTGGCATCAGAAGATTGGATTATGAGCCAAGACCTGAGAAGCTTGGGCTTTTTCGTATTGAGAGCAGGTAACAGAGGGGGCTCCCTATCAATGCCTCTCGATTGGAGGGTGTTTTGGTATCGGGTAGGTTGCAAGGTACCCCTGATTAGCTACCGCAGTCTGTTGGAGCCTACATGATAGATTTTTGTTAGAATCATGGCCTAGTACGGCACAGAAGGAGGCCGTTCGGCCCATCGAGTCTGTGCCAGCCCTTTCGAAGAGCAATCCAGTTAGTCCCACTCCCCCTGCTCTTTCCCATCTCCTGCAACTATTTCTCCAAGTATTTATCCAATTCCCTTTTGAAGGCTACTATTGAATCTGTATCCTCCGCCCTATCAGGCAGCGCGTTCCAAATCCTAACCACTTGCTGCGTAAAAAAGTTTTTCCTCATGTTACATAGAAACATAGAAGATAGAAGCAGGAGTAGGCCATTCGGCCCCTCGAGCCTGCTCCGCCATTCAACGCAATCATGGCTGATCATCCAAATTCAGTACCCTGTCCCTGCTTTCTCCCCATATCCCTTGATCCCTTTAGCCTTAAGAAATATATCTAACTCCTTCTTGAATATATTTAATGAATTGGCCTCAACCGCCTTCTGTGGTAGAGAATTCCACAGGTTCACCACTCTCTGGGTGAAGAAATTCCTCCTCATCTCTGTCCTAAATGGCTTACCCCTTATCCTTAGACTGTGACCCCTGGTTCTGGACTCCCCCGCCATCAGGAACATCCTTC